>NC_063227.1:13808582-15127749 GCF_020740725.1 Corvus hawaiiensis | reverse complement strand
ACTGCAATGATGATGCCACATGCTTAGTCTCATGCCCCTAAGCACATCTTGCTACAGCAAAGACTCTTCCAGATCAATGAGATGTAAAATAGCAGATACTGAGGTTTTTGTTAACACCTTTATTTCAACCTCAGCTCAACAGCATTTGCTATTTCATTGACGTAATTTGTAGGGGACAACATCATGCAAGATCTATTTTGCAATGGTTAGATCTGTACAACCCTAAACTCCAGTGATTAAACTGTTACACTTGCTGGACTCTCACACCCAGACACATAATACTGCTGCTCACCTTCAAAAAAGTCCAGTTGATGAAGGGAGATTTAGACCATCTGTAGAATTCTTTTTTTTGTTGTTTTGCAGTTAACTACACAGTCAAGTATACTAAAAAGTCAGTAAGTATAAGCAATCATGAAAGCATTCCTATTTACTAGTCCTTAATAAAACAATAATTTTGCTGATTTGCTGTGGTTTATGGTTCCAGGACAGCACCAGACAGTAGAACTGACATAGCAAACCTGTCTAGAACAAAAGAAAATCATAAAACCTCTTGAGCACACTCATATGACTAATGCCTGATGTCTTACTTCTTCTACTGAGCAATCCAAGCCACTTGACAATTGAAAATCTAATATTAGCAACAACTTAAATCCTAACCTGTGGAACAGATGGAATATCACTTCCAATCAACTCTTCCAAAAGTTTTCCACTCCATAAAGCTACACTGCTGCCATTTTTATGGTGATTCAAACAATGGAAATTCTCATACTGGAAGGACCCATGTGGGAGAAGTTCATGTAGGACTGTCTCCCATGGGAAGGACCCCATGCTGGAGCAGGGGAAGGGTGTGAGGAGTCCTGGCCCTGAGGAGGGAGGAGCAGCAGGGACAGCATGTGCAGGACTGGTGAACGGACTGCAGCCCCTATTCCCTGTTCTGCTGTGCTCACGGGGAGGAGCAGGGAGAGAAAATTGAGAATAAAGCTGAGCCCAGCAAGAAGGGAAGGGTAGGAGGAAGGTGTTTTAACACTTGATTTTATGCCTTGTTATGCTTCTCTGATGTGATTGGTAATAAATTAAATTAATTTGTCCCCAAGTTAACTCTTTTGCCTGTGATGCTAAGGGGCGAGTGATCTCTCCCTGTCCTTATCTCAGCCCAGGAATCTGTGTAGATGAGGGAGGTGGGGAGGAATAGAAGAGCCTTGGTGGGCACCTGGCACCCAGCCAGGGTCAGCCCACCACAGACTGTTACTAAATACCAGATCATTATATGTGTGCAAGCAGGAGATAAACTAAATATACTATAAATGCACATTTTAAATAGGTATTATAAATGAAAAAGTCTGATTGAGTACTAACCATCCACTTATGAAAAAAAATTAAAATAAAAAATTATTGTAGTTTTATGGTCAGTTTTATTTGCTTTCTCTATACAAGAATGGTCCTATCTCTAGGCTTTAAGCTCAACCCAGACAAAAGGCACAGCACCCGTTAATAATAAGTGTACCTCTTCCTTCTCCGTGTAGGATTAGTTTGCAGTAAGAACATATTTACATTTTTCCTCTAGAGCTTGAGTTACTTCATACCAGTCAAAGGCTTGATTCAAACACTGAAATCAGCTCATAAATCAAACCCAGACACACCAGAAATAAATCTGTAATTTTAATAAATCTGTGTAATACTGTAATAGAGATTCTGTGATAAGGAAGATCCAAAATGGCGAAAAACTGTGGGGAGGGTTCTTAATTCAGAGGATACAGATAGAGAACAATTTTCTAGAAAATTAGAGTATAATTGCTTTCTGTAAATGGTGCAAAATCTGTCTCCTGATGAAATCCTTCCTGCCATGATCCCTTTTAATGCAAACACTCTCACCATCATTACCAACCCCACCCATGAGCAAAGATTTAATTTCAAAGAGAAAAAAATAATAGGGGTCCATTCACTCTACTATAAATCATGCCACTGGTATAGGTTAGATTGTGAAACACAATTGTTATGTAGAATCATAGAAAACACAGTGAATTTGCCCTAAAATCTATGCTATATCTTGCACAAATTTCTCTGGAATGAGCTCAGTTAGGTCTTCCCAAGAAAACCTCAGCCTTTAAAAACATCTGCACAAAATCATGAGTCACAAGATGAGCCAGCTGTCCATGCAGGCCAATATTCTGGCTTTTACTCTGAGCTGTGCTGGTCACTGAGAAAAAGAAAATACTTAATAGGGCAAGAAGAGCAAAGAGAAAGCCTCCCCAGCTTTCAGTAAACACTGAACTCAAACATCTTTAAAACAAGAAAAAGCACTTAAACTGATACGGAAAAAGTGCAGACATTCTTCTTTTGGAAAACACCTATTTGTCCAGAGCAAATGCCCATGCAAAGGATGATTCTGACAAAATCACACAGAGAAAAATAATTCAGAGAAAAAAACATTTTTGGAAAGTGAAAGGGTTTTTTTAGATCTTTTAAGAACATGTGCATTTCTTTCTCAGAATTTCTTCATCTCCTTTTTCTAACAACATAAGTCATAGAATTGAATGATACTTTTGAGCAAAATTTCTCTGTCATTTTACTGACATTTTAGAATAGAAGTGTCAAAAGTGTTTAATCCCAAGAAAAAATAGCAACATCTGGGTTTTGGTCTACTTGAACTGTAGATTTTAAGTGTATATAGCTGCTAAAACCACTGCTACACTTCTTACGTCTATAAACTTTCTCTTTTATTTTTAATCTGGCTTTTAAAATGAGAAAATTATATTAATAAAATAATATAGTTAGGACGTTAGTCCTAATGTCCTTAGCAATGACTTAAGAAGAGAAGAGAAACAGCATCTAGGAGTGATCCAGCCTCTTTCAGTGAAAACTACATGTAGGGACTCTATCTGATTAAGATGCTATTCCATTAGCCATTTTGGAGAGGAAATCTCTTCATAATAATTTAAAAATCAGTGTCAAAAGCCATTCATCAAGATTTCTCTTCTAGTTTAGTTACTTATACTCAACTTTATGTACACAAATCATCACCATTACTGTCAGAGCAGACATGAGCCTCTGCAGCAGTACTTGGCTTGAGAATATTTATTTGGGTTTTGATCCAATTACTACCCAGACTGCATGTAATAACAGATGTCCTGGCTTGGTTCTACATTGCCTCATTCTGTATGTTCAGTAATAGCAAATGCCCCCACTTTGCATTTTTTTCTCTCTCCAGAAAACCCAGCACTGTACCTGGTCCTACACTGAACCAGTGAATTGCATCTTTGATCCTGAATGCTGCAGAGCATTGGAAATGGTGATGGCCCCGCCTTTGACAAGAACAAACTTGTCAAAGTTTGGATTAATTTTGAAGAACCCAGACATTTGACTGTGGTGGCATGTGAGCTCCATCAGGTGACTGTTAATGACATTTTGCACTACAGTGCAAGTTAAAAGTAAGCTGTGAGTTGTAACTCTCCTCCTGCAGCCCCTCACAGAATCACCAGGTTGGAAGAGACCTCTAAGATCATCAAGTCCAACCC
The DNA here is from genome assembly GCF_020740725.1 of Corvus hawaiiensis. NCBI lineage: Eukaryota > Metazoa > Chordata > Aves > Passeriformes > Corvidae > Corvus > Corvus hawaiiensis. Next base: position 15,124,234 of record NC_063227.1, on the reverse strand, counting down.
ATGCCCTAACACCTCAACTAAACCATGGCACTGAGTGCCACAGCCAATCTTTTTTTAAACACATCCAGGGATGGTGATGCCACCACCTCCATGGGCAGACAATTCCAGTACTTCACCACTCCTTCTGTGAAAAACTTTTTCCTGATATCCAACCTATATCTCCCTTGGCACAGCTTAAGACTGTGTCCTCTCATTCTGTCAGTGGTTGCTTGGAGAAAGAGACCAACCCCCCCCGACTACAACCACCTTTCAGGAAGTTCTAGGGAGTGATAAGGTCACCTCCAAGTCTCCTTTTCTCCAGGCTAAACAACCCCAGCTCCCTCAATCGTACCTCATAGGGTTTGTGTTCAGAGCTGAAGTTTTTAAGATTCTTATTTCATAATTAGGTTTCAAAGATTAGAATACAGTTAGTGATGAAACAGTTACTGTTAGAACCTTGCATTCAATGCAAATCAAAGGAAACAATATCAGGGAAGGTGTTCTACTGATAAGAATCGTTGTCATTGCACACTGGTTTGATACCAGAAATGTGTTGGAAAAAAACTTCATCAGACAGTTTTCAGTTACATTACAGTTACACACAATAAATAATATTTCACATGTATTTCCAACTTTGAAGTTTTTAAATCCAGTCAGTCTTTAAGCATTTGTGAGTGCAGTTGTGCCCATACAACTATGTCTAAACTTCTAAACTAGTTAATGTTTCATTCCCAGAAAAGACTGGCACAATCTTGATGGGTTTTGAAGCTCAGATATAATGCAAAAATAGGGTACTTGTCTGGCATTCATCTGCTATCTGTCAGCCTCCACTTGTTTTCTAACACAGTTCATTTTCTACCACTTGATAGAAATATAGAAGAGACAGGTAGAGAGAATGTCTATGTACTGAGGGAGAACAGAAAAAGAATAAAAGACTTATTCACAATTATGCCAAGCTTCACTTAAGACAGCAAGTGAGAACCTTGCTTGGAGGCTGATGACAGCATTCCCCTCTAAGACAACTCTCAAGTAAAGGCTGTTCCAGGGGCCACAGACTTCCAGCACATAAAGATATCTGGAGTTTGCTAAATACTGTCTATGCCATAGCTAATGATTAATAACAACAGTTTGGTTTCTGTTTTCACCATTAAGGAAACTTAGAGCAATATCAGGCACTCCAGAAGAAGAAGTCTTGATTCAAGAACAAAAAAGGGCTTGTGTGACCCAGAGCTAAAACGGAAGAATTTTCTTTGCAAATAAATTGACCTTCCTAGAGCTGGGTAGAAGTGATCAGATTTTTGAGATTAAGAGTAATAGAAAACATTGGACTGTTACTGACAATGCTGGCTGGTTTCTGAGTACTTTTTCTGCATCTTTCAAAAATTCATTGTAATAAAATATAATTCCAATTTCTTTTCACACTGCAACATATTTATTGAGCTGGGCACTTGTGCTGCAGTGTGAAAATAAGAATATATAAATTCCCTTTCCTTAGAAAGGTAAACTAAGCTCAAGAAATCACCTATGCTATATTCCAGAACTTAAATTTGCTGGCTGTGAAATTTATACATCCAAATTGTCTAGATGTCTTTTAAATACTACCCTTGTAAACTTATGCTGAAGATTTTATACACCCAGGGGAAAAAGGGTCTTGAAGATTTGAAGAGTTTTGAAGATTTGAAGGCACAGTCAGGACACTCAACTATACTTTCTGGATACCTCATGGATCAGAGAAAACAGCAAAAGAACCAGTACTGCCATCAGCAGAGACCAGCAGGCTGCAAGATGTACCTCCGTACTTACTTTTATGGTTTGAAACATCATTCCTGACAACTTCAGACACTCAAATATTTATAAGCAAAAAGAACTTAATATGCATGAAATCATTCACCAAAAAAACAAAGGATAATTAACAGTATAGAAAAACTCCTTTATCTACAAACTACCAGGGTACAGGCATTGTGGTCCAATTCTAACTAGCACAGAAATATTTATTAAAACAATTGATTAATTAGATCACACTTCCATGTAACAAAATACAGCACATAAAGCAACATGTTTGTCACACTTTGAGCAGGGGGAATTGAGGATCCAGGTTAGATGTTAGAAACACACTGGAGAACTGATTAAGTAGCTCTAAAACCTTCACAGGTAAAGGGCAGGATGAATATCTATGAGGAAAAATTGGTCTGTTGTAATGCAGGACTATAACCTCTGGCGGTTCTTCCAAATCTTGTTTTATACTTAAAAATGCTAAAGCATTCAAGATACCACAGCAAAATCATTTGATTAACATTACAAGATCAAAATTTCCTAGTCATCAAAGTTGTATTCATGAAATTAACAATTAAGTTCTTTAAAGCAAATAAGCCTAACTACATTATTTTATAAGCTTCTCAGCTTATAACCCCAAAATTTTATCAGCAGTTTTATTACCATTTTCCAACTGTAAATTTATAGCATGTTAAGAAGCTATTTCCTTCAAACTGCTTAGGGCTGAGGAATGTTCAATAGACCGTAAACTTAGAAATCATTGTTCATACAACTATTGTTTTTAAACAAAATTGCTGTCATTTATATAATTGCTATAAACCTCAAACTGTGCCAATTGGAAAGCAAGGAGCATTTGCTGAATCTTAAGATCAGTCAGTTGTTTTTAACTTGGAAGGCTCCTGGGTGATATTGCTTAATGCAAACTTCACATAATTAAGAGTGAACAAATTATCTTCTTTAAAAACCACTTGCTCAGAACTCAAACAGTAACTGTTTTGTTCAATTAATTGTCTCTACTGGTCTCAAAAAAAACCCCACAAAATAACAACAGTATTCCACATTATAATGGTTATTTCCAACCAGCCTACAAGGGTGAAACACAAGGGGACCCGTCCTTCTCTAACAACAGACACTGCACACACAACTTCTGACAGGCGTTAGGGGAATTGCAGATGGTCATAGCTCTGCCTGGGCTAAACAATGACAGCAACACACGGCATGTGCACGTGTGCATTACCTGTTCCCAAGCACATTGGGAACTCACTCTCAGGCTTTGAAGAGCACATACTCTATTGGTGTCCCATCTGCTCCCTTTGAAGTTCAGCTGTTTGCTCAAAGGTAGGTTACAGGATTTCCAGCCCCCGGGTCTCCACAGCACATGGTCCTCACTCTTCGCATGAGTTATAGAAACTCATCAGGGATCCTGACACTGGTCCATATTCACCAGTCTGGCCCGTGCTTATCACAAGGCTACACAAGGTAGTATCACATGTGACCACAGTCATTACCTCAGGAAAGTTTGAGACTGGGACCCATCACTGCAGCTGAAGTACTGAGCCCAAACACACGTGTCTTTTTTCTTCATCACTCTCGCAGGTGTCAGCCAATTTATTAAACTGGTTTAACTGACTCTTCAGCTTAGTGCACTACTCAGACCTTGGATTCTTTTGCTGTGTTTATAGTCCAAGCAGAGAAATTATTAACCAACTGTTCATCTTGACTACTGGGAAAAAAACAAATCAAAATTTTTTAAAAAAAAAAAAGGTGCAGAGAAATTTTTAAAAATTTTCATGTCTAAATGTAGGGTATCCAGTTGCACAGAGGGATAAATTTTGCTTTGCATAAATTGTTGCAATAATTGAAAATAACATCTCATTATTGTTACACTCATCATAAATGCTTTACAAAACTGTCAGGAGAAAAAATATGGACATGTGATATTTATATCAAAATATGACCTTATCAAAATAGTATCATAGGGAAGCATTGGTACAAATATCTAAATCTTACATATTGGATCTTCTTGTTGCTGGTGATGCAGAATTTGGCTCGTGCTCCGGAGTACTGTCCTAAGCATCACATTGCCTGTTATTTCTAATGTCAACATGTCACCTGCTGTTGCAAGAAACACTGAGGAGAAACCCCCGTATTTTTTGTCATTTAAAATTGCACACATGTTGGCAGAAATAACAAACTGCCCGGTCTGTTTGCAGATTGGCAGGGACCCAGGGCTTGCCATTTCCCAAATTATAACTGATTCCTCTGGCAGAACTCTAGATATGCCACTATCCTCTCAGTGCAGTGAGGGCACGGAGCTCTGCCTTGTCTATAATTCTTAAAAAAAAAAATAAAAATTAGAGCTTAATAAATAGATGACCAAAGAAGCTTCAAAGTATACTGTTGTAGTAGGAACAGCAACCAAAATAAAGAAATCCTATACAATGTAATCCAAACACAGCATGGTAAGCCAGTATAAGAACAGTATGGTTTTATCAGCCTCCTCATCCTGGTGGTCAGCACAACTACTACCCCAAAACACTCCGCAAAACTCAAAGCAGCTTGTGACTTCTACAAACTGTAGTAGTTTGTTATTCTAGAGAACTCCGCAGGACATGTGCCTTCATATGTTCCTTGTGCCTTCATTTGTTCCATGTGCCTTCATTTTCCTCTTCAGTTAAGTGAAAGGAAGATAAAGACTACTGTTAAAGAAGGTCCACCTGGGATACAATACAAAAATAGGTGCTGTGAAGTTTAAAAGAAATCAGACTTAGTTTTTCCCAGATTTGTTTTAAATAGATGTCTTGTTAGCATTGTTCTTCATTGAGGCACTTGCACACCGAAGCAAAAGGTTAATTTTGTCACACAGATTCTCTTGTTTCAAAATACATATCTGGTTATAGAGAGTCTGGCAGTAAATGAGTAACATTTTTACAAGTCAGACTATTAATCTCTTGCTACCGTTCTGAAAAATCCTGCTCATCCGAGCTGAGTGTGTGAACTCATTAGCTGTGTCACCAAAAACTTTGGAAGTAAAAAGTATGTCAAATTCACGTTACTCTAAATTGTGGTGTATGTAAAAATAATAGGGTTTTTTTTGGTCATCTCTTTTTTGAGTCTTTAACATGTGACTTTCAACATTCTGGAAACTCAAGATGGATTAGAGCAACTACTACTTGAACCAGAGTATAAAAAATTAGTTAAAATTCTCTTAATGTTAAGTATTCACACTGCAGAAATCTAATGAGTAGTCTCATAAAATATTTTGAACTTGCAGGAATGCCCATTTTATTATCAGCAACAAAAATATATATATGATGCCAGGCTGTACTTTCTTTGGTGTAAACCACCATAAACAGCTAGAAATTATTGCAAAAAACCCTAGTATGGTGTCATAAAGGTGAAATACATTGGTTTATAGCCTAAGCAGTACAAATAACACCCCCTGATCCCAGAGGTGGTTTGGATCACTCAGCTAAATCAGCCCAGCAGTGCCTGCAGACCAGAGAGTGTCAGGGCAGCTTGGGGAGTTCTGGGCTTAAGCTCAGCACAGTTCTGAATGATGCTGCTGTGCTGTGTCTCTTAACACTGCGATTATATGCAAAACACTCTCGGAATATAAAGTGCCAAACACGACAGCAGCTCACCCACATCCTTGAGAATCCACATCGTAGAGAATGCTGTTGCTAAGGCCAAGATAAAAGGAACAAGGTGTGAATGACACCCCTGATTACCCATCCAAACCCCTGTGTGCCAGACTTTGTTCCTGATAGAGGACACAATCTTAGTGCTTTGTGTGGATCGTTGTGCACCAATATTTGTGCAATTAATTCTACCACGACAAGCCAAGAGTTCAAATCTATAAATATTTACTTCTCACCTCATTGACTTTCTATTTATTCCTTTGGTGTTACCATGACGGAAGTTTTAACACTCCTTTGCACTGCCTTTGCCCGAGCAGCTTTACTCATCGTGTGGTACCAAGGTTGAAAGAGCAGTACAGTGTAACTCAGAGAAGGCTTCTAAGGATAATAAATGCCTTTTCATTGACTTGAACAGCCTGAGTGTATAACAAGTGCATTCCTCTCTCCCAGCTAGAGCCCTTAACAGCTGATCATTGCTGGAATAAAACAGGAGATAGAAGAAATTTTTCTCAAGTGGTTTGGGCCAGATTTTAAACACACTGAGATTGCCCTGCAGGTTTAAAATATTCCTTGTTCTGGACAAGATAAACTAAACTCTAACTTCTCCTAAAGTGTGTGTGCAACATCCAAGACTGCATAGTGCAGATTCAAGGTAGTTGTTAACAGGTATTATAAGGTGAAATTATTGACAGCAAACCATCATTTACTCAAAACACAAAGATTAACTGTTCTGCTCTGATGTTTGACAAAAATTACTTCAATTGTCAGTGAAACAGATTAAAAAATGAAACTTCTACATGTAATGAAAGTCCATCTATATACATACTGGTGTTTTGGGCATGTCCCTTCCTTGAGCAATAGGATACATCTTAGTAACTTTGGTACTAATAGGCTATTGAATGTCAAGAAGGGATGAAAAAGCAGTAATTTCTGCTTGAACTATTGCACAGCTAATTGTTACTGCATGGTGTCTGGGGAATATCTTTACCAGAAATGAAATATAGACATAAAAGTCAGAGAGTGAAAAAGAGTATTTCTTTTTGTCTGTTTATGCATAATCTCATTAATCTTATATTAAGCTCTTCTTCCTACGGTAATGTTTAAAATATGCAACTGGCACTGCTACTAGGAACAATGCAAAGCAGAAAAACAAGCCAACAGAGAAATTCAAGTAAAGGAATAACACTGCCTATGGAGCAAATATTCCTGTAATGGTTATAAAATGTAGGGCATAATTTTTGGACATGATGAATTCTGCCGTCTTTTCCCACTAATGCACTTATTGTAGTTACAAGGTACAAATCTTGTTGAAAGTGCACCAATTCTTTTAGAGAGTAGCAAGCCATGCCAATAACAACATCTGCTTAATAGAAAGGTCTAAGCTGAAGTTTGAATACTTATTGCATGGCAAAAGCATCATTGTGAAATTGTTTCCAGCTTTTAACTGGCAGTTTTTTCTTTTCAGTGTTGAACTCCTTTTATTTTGCCATTGTAAAGGGCTCCAAATGGTCGCTGCTCTATTATGACTCACAAGGGAAAAGTGCATGTTTAAATTATGAAGCTCAGCCATTCTCTGGAGAACTGTATATGTATTACAAGAGTGGGTTTTTCACTGATTGATTGAAAACTATTGTTTCTGAGCTGCTGATTGCAGGATATGTCAATTTACAGACCCACTAAAAGGTTTGCCACAAAATTATACATTGCATTTAAAATAAGCACACAGTAAGTACTTTAATAAATTAGCATCAATATAATATTACAGAGTGGTTATATTGACACCAAAAATTGTATTTGTGAAGCTTTAAAGAAAAAAGTCTAGTGACTGTGTCAAGCTACAGGGAAAAAATTCCATTTCTTTATCAAATGAGGAACGGAATTATTCCACTACTTGTACAGTCTGATCTTGACCTGTAACACTGAAATCCTTTGTACTAAAAAATAGAGTTTCAATGCAGAAAGCAAAACCATGCACCATATGTGTATTACTTCTCCCAGAGATGGCAGTTTACATTATACATCAACATTCATGTAACCTTACTCTGATCCTTATAATTCTCTATAATCTGGAAAAAGAAATATCTGATATCCTATTTTACAATGTAAATGCAGTAGGAAAAATTGGCTAATATATTCTCTAACTTCAAATGTAGTTTCCATTTCGAGTTTAGACAGAAGTACAAATAAGGCACAGTAGAAATAACCTTTGAATTTTATCAAAAGCATAGAAAAGTGTACTAGCACATCTTCCCATGTGTCCAGTTTACAAAAAAGTCTTTTAGAATCTCCGGTTTTCAGTATTTTATAAGATTGAATGATCTCATCCTTACTAGGATGTAGTCTTGGACTGGTGCTTTTAGCAAATATCCTGCACATTGTATTCACCTTGCCATACATGCAGTAGGTTGGCAGAATAAAAACTCAAAAACTAAAATGTCTTGTGACCATTTTTCACATTTTGTTAGCAAAGAGAACAGTGACATAATTCTCTCAGTGCTCTAGCTCATGGACTTTAAATGATTCTCTTGTTAGATAATACAAACTAGAAGAGGTCAGTTGGAGAAAATGAAAAAAGATTTGTAGCCCTAACAGAGAATAGGAGATGACATTCCCCCATTTCAAGAAAAGAACAGAATGTTCAAACCATCCTTTGACTCATATATTTACCATTTTAATTTAATAAAAAGAGGGCAAAAATATGGAGAATGTATAATTCAGGGAACAGGTGATGGGTTAAAGCTGCTCTTCATCTGCAGAAGTTACTTTTAATAAAGAAGGTGGTGCAGTTTCTTGTAGACTTTACAGAAAACACAGAATACCTGAAAATAGAGTGTACAAAGAGAGTGAAAATTCACCTGAAATGCCACCAAGACTTGAAGAACTGAGTTTAAGTTGCACTGTACATTAAAAAAAGAAACAGAAAAGCATATGGAATGCCAAGGATGCAAAGAAATCTTTGCATGAAAGCTTTCAAATTAGAGATGGCATGTTATGACTAATTAGCTTCTCTGACTAAAGCTGTTATATCAGAGTGCAAAGAAAGGCACTGCTAGAAATGTCTCACAAGGAAAATCCTGAGTTCAGTCACCACTGGTTCAGGAGCTGGCAATGCTGCCTCCAGGGCTCACACACTCACAGTTTCACTTTCTGAGGCACACTTGTGCAGTCATCTAGAATTTGGATTAATTAATGTAGAATTTCATACGTCCTTCACTTTTCAAAGATGGATGGACACTACAAACTAAGAAAGGCAACACCTAAAGTCAGTAGAACATGGCATCATTAAGAAGTGTTCACCTACTAAAACTTCTACACTGTACAGCCTATTTGGCTTGGCTGTACATACATATGGGGAGATTTTTCCATTTCAGGGATTTTATACATATATATATATATATGTAAACAAACTTATTCTAAAGTTGGAAAATGACTACTTTTCAAAGTGTACTATGAGTAGGAAACAATCCCTTTATTTGCTACAGTAATTTGAGGGCTGATTCAAAAAAAAAATCAAAGCCATGGTTATAAATGCCACAGCAGAGTATCTGTCTTTCGTGTACCTAGTAAGCATTTTGTTTTTCTTGATTGCTATACTGGTACTGCTTCTTGTTTCCAAGTTACAGAACACCATAGCTGGAAAGTCATGAATTTCAAAACATTTACGGTTTCCTAAGCTTAGGTAGGGTTTTTGAATTTTACATCCAAATGTTTTCAAGGATTATTCTGTATTACGTTTTCTGCATAACAAATTTAGCTAACATCCTTGTACTTCTCTGCTTTCTCTTGATCACACTGTAAAATAACCACAGTAGTTTAAATACAACTGTGGGAATAAATACATGAGATTTTCAGCCACCATCTGAGATAAATATTTGCATAATGTTTAGTTAAATCTCTGCTGAACAGACTAAGACCTCTTATCACTGTCCAGATGGAATCCTGAATTTATCAAAGCATACACACCTTTTCTGGTATTAATCTATGTGTTTAGAGAATCTAAAGTCAGGTTCCATTCACTGAGGTTTTCTAGAAGTGAAAGGACACTGCAATGATCCATAAAAATCACCATAGACTGTTTCATCTACAGGCAATGCTTAAAACCTAGGTGTACTTCATTTTGCTATCTACAAGTGCAACATTAGAGATTTAAAATCTTTCTGGATAAAAATACTTTATAAATTTTTTTTTTAAGAAAAACATATCATTAATCAAATGTCAAAAGAAGTGGTTCGTTATGAAGTTGATAAAGACAACTGGTTTCTTCTGGAAACTTTGTTAAACATCTGATTACCCACCTAGCTATGTTATAGTCTCTCAACACTCACTAGACATCCAGCAGTAAAATAGCATTTAACTCAAACACTTATGAAGTCCCAAGAAAGAATAAGCAAAAGAAAATGTGACTAAATGTCAAATCCACTGTTTGTCCTACCTCCTGCAGCTTCTGGAGATAACCTGTTCCATTAATAATGACAACTAACAATGCAAGTGTGTGTGCCGGGAAATATCCAAACTATTCCTTTTAGTGAAGCAGCATATTCCATTTCCAGACAGAAAAAATATCCTTAATGTTAAAGGAACTGAGGACAAATTTTTATTTCATTCTCATTATAGATTTCCTTGGTTAAATTCCTCTGGTGGCAGTGGGTCTTGTTGATTCCCTGATATATCCAACAATACCTGCTTCAATGAAAAGTCAGTCAGAAAGCCAGGCTACTACTGGAGGATTTGGTACTTTCTATGGATGATATTTAGAGTTCTGTTGACAAAAAAGAGCAGGTGAATATTTCAGTATTTATTTATGGCAACTAATGTTTTGGGAATAAGTATTGTCTTTTTAGACTGAACATACCTAGTAAAGGGAAGGGCACACGGTTAAGAAACGGACTAAATTTTCATCTAATTAAAAGCCTTCATAGATATTGCATAGAAAGGACCAGAGTGATGACTGGTTTGGTCTTGGCCTATTTTTCCTGTAAATATTTGGGTACTTGACTCTGTAAGCCTTAATGTTCTTAAGAGTGGCACACACTTGCATATGGATAGCCTGCAATGATGGGTAATCCCAGCATCAATTACAATGGCAGGAATTGTTTCTTTTATTATGCTCACACCCCACAGTGCCAAGGACAACATCACTGCACAGAATGGAGAGAGGTAAGACCACAGCCAAAGGCTACACAAATATGGATGGCAGAAGATTCCATTTCTAGGGCAGAATTCAAAGTTAATGAAACCTAAAGCTTCACCCTCCCATCAATTTTCCCAGCAGGTACTTCGAGGGTGCAGCAGAATTTACAAAAGTACACTTTTGTACATTTTTATTTTTCATTTCAAAGCTTGTAAAAAATACTTTAATACAGAATTTTATTTTGGAGTAAGTGAAAGGATGTAAATTATTCTGTTTAAATATTTGTATTTGAAAATTACACCCTATAGTACAGTTAAATAGAATATTCTATCATAATTATTTAGTAACATGCCACATCTATTTATCACTGGTAAAAAACAACCACACAACATGCAGAGCACAAAGGACTGAGGTCCAGGATTCTTTTATAAAAAGAGCAGCAAGACTGACCTCACCAGGTAATGAGCCTTTCTCTGTACAGCCTTCCAGAAGTCTGCATCCTATTCACTCACCACGGCAGAACACTAAAACAACAATTTGACAGTTCAGTTTCACCCAGGGCCACTTGTACATATTTTGACCTTGGACTATCCTAAATATTAAAAAATAATGCAACTGGCAAAATTAAAATAAAGTCCACTTCCCTTTTGAGTTCAGTGCTGCAAGTACTTGTAATATTGTTATGTGGCTCCAGGTGAAAAATGTATCTAAAACGGTATCATTAATTCCTTTTATAAAAGCTGTAGATAGAATATATGCAATCCAGAAATGCATATAAGTGTGTATATGTAAGCATAAGTAACTTACAGAAATGGACAACAATCAATCAAACAGTGCTGGTTTTGGAGCCTCATCTCAGTTTACTGGTTGCAGGTACAGTTTAGGCTGCTGCAGTTCCCTGGAGGTACATTCTCTAGACAGTCTCATCCATATGAAATTATTTACCCTCCTGACTGTTCTCTCAACTAAGTATGTCAAACGATAAACCTCAGGAACATTCCCTCTTTTTAAAAGCACTGTTTCATAGGTCTGGTTTAGGGAAGCACTGTGCCAAGAGCAGAGATGGTGACCCCACTGTCCTAGGAGCTCACACCAGAAGAGCACCTAGTGCTTTTGAAGAGGATTTATCAATCCCTGATCCCACTCCAGGAGGCCAGGCTGCAGCCTGCAGGGTGTGTTCGGGCTGCCCAGCTTCCACTGCAAGGTAGGACTGCAGAGGAAAGGAGAAACCACTGCAGCAAGGGTTGAGGAGTCCTGAATAGCCCCCCATGCTGGCCCTGTCCTCACCAGACACACACAGTGGGATCTGTCAGACGAGGCAACACAACCACTGGAAACGATCTGAGGCACGTGAGCTCTCTGTGGGTAGTGGAGGCTTGAACTCTCTTGACACATATCCCACTGTCCTCAGACTCCTGGCACTCCTGCAGCGCTGCCAAGGTCAGAGGTCTTTCCAGTCCATGTGCACAGGGCACTTTCACCTGCTTTAGTAAGAGAATTCCTGCTCAGCCATAGCTGGATGCAGCACCTATTCACTTCCAGGTCATGATGAAAACACATACAACTATTTTTTTTTATTTATTTACTCAAGTCAGTAGATTTTTCCAGTGACTTAAAAGCAGGCCCAAAAAATAGAAGGCTGAAAGACACGGATTTAAACTTGATATGATCTGAGGCTTGAATATCTTTTTATCCAAAAGAAAGTTTGTGTTTTGGAGAATGTAAAGCACGAGAGGAGAAAGAAAGCCAACAGAAAGTTTTGCTTCTTCAAAAACTGTGAAATTTGTTGAAGTTACTACTTTCTGAACAAAGAGGGGATCTGGGTACCTTTAGTAACAGGAGGATCTCTCCAATAAAACACAGGTGCAGGTCACACTGGGCAGCACAGTCCATGCATTTACCCCCAAAAAGCTATGAGCCTGGAGCCAGATGCAGCAGCTGTGAGCCTGCAATGCTTTGCAGAGGTCTGGATTTGTCATTAGAGTGGTTTCCAGAATTATGATTTGTACAAGGATGTGTTGGCTTGCACAGGGGACAAGATAAATACAGTGACATTTTGTATGAGAGGTGACTTTGCTCAGGGAGGTGGACAGATGCATTGTCACAGTGCTTCCAGCTCTGCTAATAACCCCTTCCATGAGTAAGCCTGGCTGTGCCCCCTGGTTTCTCTACATCCACAGCACAGTTAAAGTGCAGTTTGGATAATGTGCATGTCTCTAAACAGTTTCTGTTTTACCAGTGATTGTTTGTAAAACCAATGTGTGAAGCCTTTCTGTAACAGACACTAGCTGATCCCTGTGACATCTGATTTCATATGACTGGAATCAATCATTTATCTGCCCTTACCGTGTATCATTTTCTTCCCTGCCTTCCCCCACTGAACTTAAACCCTGACCTCTTTTCAAACAGCTGCAACATTTTCATTTGGTGCTATGAGCAATCTCAGAGCTATTGCCACTGTTTGAAGATAGCAGCATTACTCATTACCTCTTGTCATGTTCGACATTAAAATGTATTTTTGAACACTCAACAACTTATTGTTTAAATTAATCATGGACAGATATATTGACATCCATTTTTTCCCTTTGTTTCACTGAGCTGAACTTCCTTTGATTCATGTGCTAATGGAAACAAACGATATAATCCACAATGAATAATTTTGCTCTGCTTGAGATGTGCAAGCAATAATAAAAAAGTAAACACAAGTTATCAGAATTCCTTGTAAATGCTACAACTGCTTTCGTTGTAACCACAACAGATATTTATCTGCTGCCTACTTTTCATTTATATGCAACATAATGAAGCAAGTGAAAGTGCCTTTCCTTTCTAAAACAAAAATTTCCAGGATTAACAATTCATACCAAACCATGGATGATCATTTTCACTGTGTGTATCAGCACTGTCTCTCAGCAGGTTAAATAAACTTCATTTAAAATTCTCCTCTGACTGTCACTTACACTTGCATGATGCAGGTTTAGCAGTAGGAGGATTTTTAGAGTCATGTTTATCCATGTATGACTCAGACCTAATCTATATCTAATTTTATATCTATAGTGAGGTAGAAAAGGGCTTTTCTAGAGTAAAAATATATGCTTTTTATATTACACTATAAACAGTATTAAAAAACAAAGCTCAGAGAAGTCAGAGCCTGTTACAGTAATACAACTGCCTCACTTCAGGGTGAGAGTAGAAAGGAGATATCAGCTGCAACCAACACAATCTTACCAATAGTTCCCACTCCTGTAAAGGCCCACACTACAGAACTCTTCCAAAAATACTAACAAATAGCAAGTATAATGAACCTTAATATCTTATGGTAACCTAAATATGGCTGAGAGAGATGTTAACCCTCTTAACATCATATCAGCATTTGTTCAGGGGGGCACCAAGATATCCAAACCTGACAGGCACTGAAGGCTGTTGAACATGCTGTGCCCTGGAATTCAAACATGTCCTTCTGGCCCTGGTCTTACCTTAAAGTACAACAAAGGCGAATAACTTCAGGCAAATAGGAAGAGGCAAGTGGGGATAACAATTTTTTGAATCACCACAGTTGTATTTTTCAGAGTTCACTGATTTTTACCCAAAGATCTGCTTTTTTAAAAAGCACTGCCAAGACACCTTGGACATCTTCCTAACCTGTGCCCCTTTAGGCACAGAGACCACCCTGGTAACTGTGTTTCCCCACATGACACTTCATCTACTGTCTTCCCATCTTTCCAAGCTCCCCAACCAGGATTTAAACACTGCTGTCAGAAACACCTGCTCATGTTGCTATTTCATGAAGGAAACAATTTTTTGCCACATGTATTTGCTGTCTAATTCACTGTCTAAAAATGATTCAAGTTCAAAGTACATATGATCACGGACAGTGAAAAAATGCTACCTAATGTTTGGCCAAAGAATCCCTGTTCCTCCCTCTCTCTCATTTTTTATTTTTCAATATCAAATCATTCTTCATATTTAAATGAACCAGATCAAACAAATCAAACAAAAACACTCAAGTCATAATTATAAATTAATGAGTCTAAACCAAGAGCTTGGAAAAGAAGCATTTAAGTGTTAGAAAAATGTTCTTGAATTGTAAGATATGCTCTACTTATTCCAATCAAAATGCTCCATAAATCTCTTTAATATTCACAGGAAAGCAGCTAGAAATAAAACTAAGTGTTTTGGTTTGAGCATGCATAAAAGGAAGAAAACATGCTGCTGAGGAAAAGGGAATAAACAAAAAGTAATCTATGTCGACTAACAAAAACTGATTTATATTCCCAGTCTGAGAAAACGATCAGAAAGAAACCAAAATAAGATTGTTTGACCTATGTACCAGTCATAGCATATGCTTTAAAGAGAGGAAAAAAACCAAAAATGAATGCAACGTATCCCTTATTACCTTCCATTGCTTTGATATGTCCAGAGAGAAGATGTATGAGATATATTTCTGAGGCTGAATTTTTCACAAACAGTTTGACAAATTAAACAATCACAGAGATATAAGATTTCCCACGATCTCAGGTAGAATTCTCCATAAGTGATATATTGTTCTCATTAGAGTTTTAAAAACAGTTTTATGTACAAAAATAGATGCTTAAGAAGAGGAAAGAAAACAAAAAATGTTATATAGTGGTTTTTTTCCCCCCTGCCTATGAAGTGAAGTAATAAACCTTTCCCAAGTTTTCTAAAAATTTTCTTGAGTTCTGAGAGAACAACTTTCAGGAAGATATTGTTGCAGCTGTATTTTCTCCAATACGGCCAGGAGTGATATGTTATATTCTCAGAGATTAGAATCAAGATTCTTAGCTTCCACATTTAACACTTTCCTGTTGCATGTGATAATATTCTTCCAACTTCTTCCATAGGTCTGGATTTAAAAATGAAGCAAAAAGCCCAAAAAAAGCCTCTGTTATTTTCAGCTCCCTCAGTCTGGGGATCAGCAGAATTGTTTTTGGAGGGGATATGATTATCTGTTCTGGAAAACCCAACCCATTTCTCAGGCTGATTCTACAATCCCTTATCATGTGTGAAAGTCATTGCCACCATCTTTGTTAGGCAGTGCTAGAAACTGGAAGAATGACTTCAAGGAAAGTGTGTTCCTAATTTCAGTAAACTAGAATGAAACAAACAAGAAAAGAAAAGAAGCTGCTCTTTAAATCCCCAATGAGAACTATTTGTGTACAGTAACAGCATGGTTATTCCTCGTTAAAGAAACAGAATTCGTGTAAATTGGACCTACATTTCCCAACATTAATTAGAATGTAGCTCTTCAGTCATCTATTGTTTCAGTACCCTATGTGAAATCCTCTTCCAAACTCTTAGAAGATTACAGATAAATAATCTGACTTGAAGACAAGCACAAAAAATACACATTTCAATCACAAGACCCCCAAATCAAATTCTTTTTGTTTTTTTTTTTAACTTTGAAACAACTTGTTACACTTGTACCATATTTAGAGTTTCAATTTTCCATTTAAGAAGATGTCGCTGTGATATAAAGGCCAAAAAAGGCTAAACAGTGGAAAAGATTGAAGTATCTTTCTCTCCTAGCTTTCATCAAGGAAAAAAACTTTTCAGGATGACAAGAAGAGAATGTTTTATTGTCTCCTTGATGTAGTTTGTAGAAAATAGCTGTAGTGACCAATCAAGAACTTGGAATTCAAAAGAGAGAACAATACTGATACACCCCAGTAAATCAACAAGATGAATATTTTAGTACCCCAGTAGCATAAAGTGAGTAATTGATTGATCTGTGTTTGTTCTCCTGCTTAACCTAAAAAATTATAAACCCTCCAATCATCAGAGGTACTTAGAAAGTGAAATAGTTTTCTTTCATTCAGAAATTGTGGGGCTTTTCATTAATACATAGTACGAGGCTGTATTTAATTAAGTTCATTTCAATTTTACTTTTGATTGCACCTAATTTATTCCAACACAAGATATCATTCTGACATGAAAATTCAAAGTAGTTTAATCATGTCCAAATGAAATGTTTGGATTTAAATTCCCCCTCCCCACTTCTCTTTCTTTTCTTTCTTTTTTTTTTTTTTTTTTTAACAGAAAGAAATGTGCTACTACTTAAGTTGATTATATTAATCTTGGCAAAAATGCTTTTCTTTGAAATTTTTATTGAGTTATATATTGAGTTATACCTGAGATATCTGTAGATTTATATGAATACTAGAATCCCAAACACATATGAACTGTTGTGTCACTTTATACACAATAGCAATTGTATGAAGTAATGATAATCTGCAAGTGTTTATGTTTTGATTTCAGCCACTATGAATCTTGAGTTTCCTCTAATTCAGTGGATTAATTTATAACTGCCCACTTTACCTAACATTAACCTTTCACTCTTTGTTCTCTAACAGACACCAGAACTGTCCCCTGTGACTGACCGTAGAGGGATACTATTAACAAAGGACATCTTCAAGTCAAAGTCCTTACTACTGAGGGCCACTTAGAGGACAGTAAAGTGTGGGAAAAATTATTATCATTTAATACTGAACATATTCAGCCTCTCAGAAAGCCCAGACAAACCAAAAGGTGATCAGCATGCCCAAACTGGGGAGGGAAGCCTGTGTGAAGTAAGAGGCAGCATTCATGGACTGTCCAAGTGAAGAAAAAAGAGCGATATGGCCTGGCCACTGAAACAGGACAAACCCACAACAAAGCAAACAAAAAAAGCTCGGAGAAAACTTTCTCTAAGGGGAGTAAAAAGAAAACATTAGAAAGGTCAGTATCATTATGATATCATTAAGTCCTTTTGAAGGCACAGTGGAGCTTGCACACTGTGCATGGCCCTGCCCCAAAATGCTAAAAGTTTACAGAGCTCTAAAACCCAAGACACGGATTCATAGCTATAAAAGACAGGAAGGTCGACTAAAAGAGGTTCAGCAAGGCCCTGAGCCACCTGCTGCTGGGAGCTACAGCTGCTCTGGGGTGGTACAGCCATGGACTGCTTCTCCCCTCATCTTCCACCCAGACCACTGCTGGAGACAAAAGATGCAGATCTTATGCTCTGAAATAGTCATAACTGTAATAGATACTAAAATTATTTTTCTACAATTTCTGTCCTCATTTGTTTCATTTTACTTCACATTTTTCCTTTAAAATTGAATGTTTTGTCACCTGAATTAACATTTTCAGGTAATGGATGTTAAGAGGAATTTGGGGAACTCAGTCTTAATACAATCACTTTTCAGCAAACAAATTTATAAACTATTTTTCATGGAGTCTTTAATTCTATGGCTTAGACCTGACCAAGTTTATTAATGATTGTAATTATGCAGATTATAGGTGCAATATCCAAATACCTAAGCAGAAATATTTTACAGTTACAGCCAAATACAAGTCTCCAATTCAAAGTCCTGTTACCTGTTATCTTGTACCATCCCAGCATTCAGCTCTTACCACTAAGTGTTCTATTCTAATCCATGATCTGATCACGGGAGAGTAATATTGATAGACACACTCCTTGGCTGTTTAATGACACTTGCATAATTGGAGACACAGAGATTTAAATGAAGAAAAAATTATTGTCTTCAACTCACTATTTGCCTTGCGCCTTCTAGAGCATGAGGGGGTCAGTTCTGCTTGGTTTTGGAAGAATCTGCCCAAATGTAACACAATTTACAACAGAGCTGCTGTTCTTCTGCATCAGCTGGTTCCCAGCAGAGGAACCAAATCTGGTTTTATCTTCACAGACTATCACTCAGACTAAGGTGCCTTAGCATTATTAATTTCCATATTTTTAAATAACTTTATTCTGCATTTACTCCTAACTCTCAAACAGTTTAGTGTGATTCCTTTATAAAGCTTCTTTTATCTGTTAAATCAGGAGCATCAGGACTATGAAAAACCCAATTTGTCAGTCTACATCAACTTTTAAACACACTCCAGACTGGTTCACCTCTTTCCCCCTTCATTTTTCTCTGATAAATCCTAATCAGAGAAAGGCTACCCTAAGGTCTAGGGAGAATATCAGAGTGACAGTGTGACTCAAGGAGATACCTCCACTGAAGATATCTTCCACATACTAAATCAGCACTAATTCATTCTTTCATCACTCTAAGTTGATTAATATTCTCTTAAGAATTTGAATGTCACTGTCAAGTAAATAATGATAAAAGGGCAGCTATATTTAGAGTATTACAAATATATAGCTTCAGAGCTAAGGCTCAGCATTTTACACAATATCACATAATCAGGAGCATTCAGGCACATACCACACAGAAATTAACTGCAAAAACTCGAAACCATGTCACAGTTCCCTATAATTCTACAAGTAACATTTAATGATTCAGTTTTCTGATATTACTAACTTTAACATTTGTGGCTTGTAACATTCATATCAGGTATTCATGCCACAAAATCAGTTTATATCTAATATACCTAAAATGAGAAGCACTGGAGGGCTCCCTTCTATCTGGTGCTTTCAGGGGGGGAAAATACAAAACACTCGTGAGAGGGGCAGACATTCTGATACATGCAACAGCTGCTTATCTGAAATGTAAAGGCTGAGTTAATTGTGCTACAAGGGAAAAAACAACAACAAAAACAACACAACCCAAACAACAGCTTCAAGAAGGAAAATATCCAGTCTTGAAAAGTATGAAAAGAACAACAATACAATTCCTTGTATAAGGTGGATTTTTTGTTCTCTTTATAGTTGAGACAATTTCTGTAATAGAATGATGTTTCCATGCATGTCATATAAACACCCCAGTTATTGCTCAAATGATCTCCTCAGAGATATTTGAATGTTGTCTACTTCTCCAGTCAATTGCAGTTCTGATGTTCCACACTGTTACCCCACTTGGATTCCATTAACACCTAATTTACAAGCATAAACCATGTAAATGATTGGAGCAGATGCAGAAAAATAATTATAATTTGGGCTGAAGTCTTCATTTCCCAACCTAATTCAGTAACAATAAAATTCTCTCTCTAAAGAGTAGACAGGAAGACTCTAGGCACAAACCCAACAAAGTAACTAGTTACAGCCCTGGGCACTTAATTTCTGGAAGCAGCCCATGAATGGAAGAGCAATGTCCCAAATTATGAGACAAGAAATGCAGGACATTGTTCTCTAGATTAGGATTACAATGATAAAATAATTATGGAACAGGAGATTCTTAGTATCTCAAATTTTTCACAGCTTTAAAATACACAATAATTGGCTCTAAGGTAATTTTCCTGGGTGCTTAAGAAGCTTTCCACTAGGTCCTACCTCAATCTCAATCTCCAGAAGCTCTTTCTCCTTTTGAGACTTAAGATCACTTATCTCGTAAAACCCAGCGCAAAGCACAGAGAGTTTTGCTGATGGGACCTGGTAGGGAAAGGACAGCATAACCTCCCAAGGAGTTCAGCCCTGATCTCTGGAATCACTCTCGAGTTTCCAGAGGCAAACACAACTGCTGTCTCCTCTGTATTAACTTCTTTCTGGCAATAAGCCCGAACTTTTGTAATCCAAAATTGTATTGACATTCATCCATTAACTCCACATTTTCATCATGTCCCTTTCTTTACTTCTGTCACATTTTGTACCAGTACACACCCATCACTGCACTGTACTAGCAAAGTGCCAAAGTTCACTTCGTCATTAGATGAGCTCATGAGTTTTAGTCAGATGAGAGATGCTGCTACCCTCATCTAGGATACACAAACCATATGAACCATGGGACAAATCACTAACACGTGAAGAACAGAAATCCTATAGTTATGCAAATGCTACTAAAGTAGGTTATAATCTCTGCACCTGAAGTTTTACTATGGTAGATTACTTTGGAATTAATAACCATGGTCATTGATGATTAGCTAATTAAAAGAACAGAACTCAATTAAATTAGTAAAAGCTTCCACAAACCTTTAAAGGGTAAACATTTTTATTATATTCAAAAACTCTTGTATACTTGCACATTGATTTAATGTATTAATTCATGTGTGTAACTACACTCAGCATCCTGACATACCATTTTCAAAAAAATCCTGATAATCAATACCAGGATTCTTATTTGATGACAATGAAGAAACACTGAGAATCAAAAAAATTGCTGCAAAATAAAATCCACAATCAATTCATGAAGTTTAAAACTTAAACTTAGACAAAAATGTCCTGTTCATGGTTATTTCACAGACAGAAATTCTAAATTACTGTTTGCATTATTTGTGATACACTATCTGTGTAATTTTAACAATAGTGACTTCTATATATTTCCTAAATTGCCGGGAAAATTAAATATTCAATATTTTCTATTTCAGAAATATAATTGCTAACACAAAAGACCCTGTACTGCATTTCATACTGCTGAAGGTCTTGACAGAGATATGCAAAACCCCCTGCATTTTTCAGAAGACCTTTTTTGAATTTTAACAATCTCTCGAGTTAATTCAAGATAAGCAAAGTAAAACACTCTAAGAATAAAACAGAAGAGAGGATCTGAGTAACATCCATAAAAACACATTTGCACACTGAAAACTCAAGAGTCTGCAAAATCTCTTGTTCCAAGATAATCAGTACTTATATG
Organism: Corvus hawaiiensis; assembly: GCF_020740725.1. Taxonomy (NCBI): domain Eukaryota; kingdom Metazoa; phylum Chordata; class Aves; order Passeriformes; family Corvidae; genus Corvus; species Corvus hawaiiensis. Next base: position 15,103,184 of record NC_063227.1, on the reverse strand, counting down.
ACACTGTGTATGTTACTCGAAACCATTTTAACCTTTCTAAGGAAACACAAAACTCACAACTCTAGCATTTACATGAGTGTTGACTTCTTAGTGCTTTGAGCAGTTTAAAGAGAATATCATAGATATGAATTAAAGCTGATCACAGAATTAAAGCTGATCTCTTTCTTAATGAATTAAAGCCAATCTCTTTTCTAAGAACAATTTGAAAAAAAAAAAAATCTGAAACAAAAAATCCCAGAAATTTACCTTTTCCAGACCACTTTATTCCTGTAACTCCTGGGACATCTCCCAGTGGCACTGTTTGAGATAACTGGCCAGCACTCAACAGGGTATTGACAAGACTGTGACCCCATCTTACTGGCAGGGAAAAGCAGGAACCAATACTCACTAAAAGCAGAGATTTATAATCCACACAGCGACCACAGAACCCACAAAGAATGGCACCACTCAGCCTGACACCTTTCAGTGAACTGCTGTACTTCATTTGACTGACACACCTTATGTGACTGTGACATCATGGAGAGAAGTCAAAACAAGTGCAGCCAGCTTGGATAAAGAGAGAAAATACTCAGAGAATTGAAACTCATAAACCTGAGTACCAATAAGTACATGAAATACTACTTTAAGCAGTACACTTGAGCAGAAAAACAGAACTGTGGCACATCAGTTCTCTTCCATGACCCAGAGAACCCCGAGCACAAAAGACAGAGAACTGAGTTGGGGCATGGAAAATTGAAAAGTTTTACTCAGAGATGGCCTTGAATCTCAAGCTTTCGATACCTTAGAAAAGTTACGTTATCTCTCTTGCTCTAATAGAATGTATTTTTTGTTACATTTGCAGATCTTCTCTGTATGAAGGTGCCTGGCTGAAAATTCAACAAGTGCAAGAAGGGAGCTGTCATCATGATTGGTGGGGATGTCAGTATTTTAAATATTCACTATTTACAATTTTTAAAGTTACAGTAGGAAAGAAAGACTGTTGGCTACCAACACGGTAGCATGTATTTTTCCAAAGATTTCATCCTAATTTAGAATAATCACACACAAAATTAAATCTTGAAAACTTTTACAGATTATAAAAATTGGTTCCCAATTCTGTGTTTTCTTTAAACTGAATTGCATTTTATATCAGCTCAAAAAGATACAGCAATGTGATATTATTTCATGGAACCTTAGACAGAGACTGTAATTATCCTTTATTGATTATATAATTACTTTTAACTTCCTACTGTATTTTCTCCTGCCTTCATCTCTCTTCCTTAGTGACTTTACACGTTTGTTGAAATGTCCTTTTTGCTTTAGCTCCTGACATTAGCTACCAGGAAAGCTGATATTTCGGTAGGATTTAACATACAATATTCTCTTGTTCGTGTCATCATACATGTCACTTGAATGGATGCTTCTATTGGGCTCAGATCCTTCTGCATGTCCCTAATGCTCCTGAACAGCTCATGGATTCCAGTGAGTTTCCCAACAGTTCAGAACTCCCATGTGCTCCTTCTGAGAAGGGAACGGGTGCCAGGAGACTTAACAGCCAACTAAACTCGACAGTCCCCTCGACACTTGTGAGAGTGGTTTGGACAGAGGGTCAAGAAGAGGAATAAGGGAGACCAGAGGGTGAAGGAACCTGATGGAGGGAAATTCAGTTCATTGCCTTTAGCTTTTATTTTCTTGTTGGTTTTTTTTTTAATTTAACAAAAAATGAATAGAGTCTGAATGAAGGACATTATTTGCATGTCTTAGCTCTTCACTTCTGAACAGAAGGAAATGAATTCTGCTTCACTGGCCATACACTGAAATCAGCAGGCAGTCCAATGTTTTGTTTAAAAATAAATGGAAATATTTCTATACTATTTTGCATTTAAAGAATTTCATTACTGACAATGCATTTGAAGCTATCTTTATAAATTAAGATATTGTATTTAATTTGACAGAATCATAGAATAATTTAGGTTGAAAGGGACCTTGTGCTCTGTCCTCTCAAGTAGATCAGATTGATCAGGCTATAGTCCAGTCAAGCTTTGAAAATCAGCAACCTTGAAGAAGACTGCAATGCTGTTGAACAAATCTAATTTTAACCACACTCATGAGGAAAACATTCTTACATCTAACCAGAATAATGTTGCAGCTTATGACCATTGCCTATCATGTTCTTACCACAAGACTCCAAGGCTGTAATTTCATGTTCTCTATACTCTCCCATCAAATACTATAGACATCATCAATACCTACCCTTCCCCTCTTAAGTCTTCAGCCTTAAACTCAGCTCTCTCCTTGTACCACGTGTGCTCCAGCTCATGTTAGAGGCATTTAACATTATGGATCCCTGAATGACACTGGTAATACCTGGCCACCAGTTAGATTTCTATTTCTCATCACAACCCTGTGAGCCCACTCAGTTTCCCACCTATCTTTTCCATCCACTTCACCAGTCTGCACCTCTCTGAATTGACTAAGCTGACTGTAGGAGACCATGTTGAAGCCCTGCTACAGTCAAATTACGCAACAGCCCTCCACCAGACTCTCTCCAGTATGTCCATGTCTTCCCTATCCTAGGGAGCCCAAAGTAGATACAGCACTCAAATTGTGATCTCAAAAGTGCAAAATAGAGGGGGAAGATCACTCCTCTGAAGTTGCTGGCTGCACTCTTGGTTATGTGGCACAGTATGGGGTCGGCCTTCCTCACTGCAATATCATCTCTGTTGTATTATATGATCTCACACAGCCTTTCCAGGGAAGAGTTCCCACTGAGCATAAAAGACTCGACTATTCTCTCACATCATTGCTATAGCAATCAGTTTGTTTGATTTTGGCAGTTCTGAACATTCCAGGAGATAGAGAAATGTCAGTAATCCAAAAAGAAATTGTGGCTAGAGTAGAGGAAACACTGAAGGTTGCATAACAATCTGCCTTACTTTTCCAAACATTCAAAACATATGATTGAATTATTTTGATACAAGTAAAAAATTGCAGTGATCCTGAAAGCTACTCTGTGACTGAATGCAATAACTCCTGTTGTCTTAGATAGCCATTACTTACAACAGAGACTATTGTAATTGTTCTGTGACAAACTTTTTAGCTTCCAGTTAATCCTTGTGCTGCTTTTTTAACACCCATGTTGTATCAATCTGCTGTAATATTTTGGAAGACACACTTTAGCACCATGCTGGAGTGAAATCCATTTTCTATTAGACTTTCAGTGCTCCATGGGTCTGTGTAGATTATTTTGCTATCTGACAGAAAACAGATTTATGCAATACAATTGCATCATTGGCATCTATGAGACAATTGATGTATTTGGTCTTTAATGACTTCAGCAAGAGGCAATAATTCAAGTTTGTTTAAATGATTCTGAGTTGAAAAAGATGCAGGTATTTCTAATATTGACAAAATGGAACAGCTATCAGTTCAAATTGGTTTGGCACATGGTGCAATGAATTCATGGGAATTACGTAAATTATTTAAGTCAACATCAAAGCTCCATGGCCTAATTTTTTTTACTCCAAAATTCTGTTTCTCTCAGATTGTCTTTAATTTGTTTAAAATTATTTTTTACAAAATTACTTATTAATATAGCAATTTTATTTGCAATAAAGAGAAAGTAGGATGAGAGCTAAAGTAAAGCTGAAGTAAATATTATTAATAACTTGTGGGATCAGAGCAGGGAAAACAGAACTTAACCAAGTAGCACAGTTTTTAAAGTAAAACATATGGGTTATTCTTACCTGTCTATCAGATTTTTTTTTTCACTTTTTCTTATTTTTCCCCAGAGCTTGTTCCTGAATTATTAGCTATGGTGACAAATATCATTTTTCCATTCTTAGCAACATGGGGACATTACTTATGGTTTTACCTGCCATGTAATGTATGACTAGGGAGAAAAGAACTTACTCTCAGAAAAAAAGCAGCAAACAAAAGGCAACAGAGAGCTCAGGTAGACCCTCCACAATTTGATAATTACATTATTTTCCAATAGAAAGAAGAATGTCCCTGCTACCTAAAGCTACAGATGCCTCCTAACAACCTGAAGAAAATTCAAACAGCAGACACAACACCCATCAAGGACCACAGTTTTCTATTTTCTCTCTTTGGTTTCCTCTAGTTAATTATTTAAACAGGAGTTTCAATATGCACGTGCCTCCTGCAAGGATACCATTGCTTGGGTGAGACAGTCACCATCTACATCATTAAGACACACTCCAAGCACCCATTCTCTTATCACAATTAGCATATGAACAGGCAAAATTACCAAGTCATATTCCTGATGGAGAAAGTAATAGCAAAAATTGGAATAATTTCTTGCTGATTTCACTCAGTGTTTAAGGTACCTTATATTGCACTGGCAAACACTACGGAGGTTCGCCTAGACAAGAAACAGCAGGAACTACCATTCAGTGTCACTTTCTGGACCCAACGTGCCTCTCCCTGGCACTTTACAGCAGAGTTCATGGATATCAGCGTATGCAATGTCATACATCTCTGCATGGCATAGCACAACTCACTTCCCACTTTAATTTCCAACTTCGAATGGGCTTGGTAGAGATATTTAAACCAGTTCCAACTGTTCTGAGAAAAAGAATAACTGGCAAGATTGTTCTGCTCATTTTACATTTAGGCTTGAAATATTAATAGCTCACATACATGGCAGTGGATTGTTAATGAGAGCAAAGTACAGTATTTTGCATGGCCGCCTACATATTTAACTCATACTCCAGACTATAGAGTCAGAACTTCTTTATGGTTGCTGCTCTTTTGTTACTAAAAATTAATTCCATTTTTATTTAGCTGAAGAGTGCAAAGATAATTAGTTTTATCTGTACATGGCGTACCTTTGGGCTTGTAAAAGCAGGGAGGGAGAAAAAGTTAACTTTAATGAGAACTTTCTCAATTTTCTTTCAATAGATGCACTACAGCATGCACGGAGTGACACACTGGGTGTGCTCCTGCCCTTCTCAGAATACAAACATGGTTCTAGTTGGCAAATTCCCTCAGAACATCATCTTAAAGAGAAGTCTTCCAAACTAGGTGCATCCATCTCAAAAAATCAACCAACCTTGCTTGATAAAGGCATGAACCTGGATTATCTATCCATGCATTGTCAATTAGCGTGTCATTTAGGGATCATGACTCATCTATTTTCCTGCCATCACTTATTAAGAAATGATGTTTTCATCAGTCCACTAGCTCATAGCTTGTATACAAAAACTGTTTTCTAGATACTAAATTTCATGTAACAGAATGTTTGACATTGCCAATAGATGCGAGAAATACATTCTTCAGATGCACAATTTCACATACCCATTTAAATATTCTTTTCTGAGAAAATGACAGTAGCTCTTATTACAATAGACTTGATACAAACCTTTGTGCTGGTGAACCACTTATGTGATGTAAACTCCATATGCTGAAACACCAAACTGTTAGCTACAAGTGCAAAAGCAGCTCTCTCTCATGTTTGACATAGTCTAACTCTTCAGGTTTTTTCTTAAAATTTTAAAAAAACAAGCCCCAAAACAATGAACAAACTTATTAGGAGATGTCAGCAAGAGAAAATTCTGGTAGTACAGCTGCAAATTTAAGTTTCAAAGCCACATCGGCAGGAAAGAACACAATTCATAAAAACTCAGTGTTTACACATAGGATCTCATATCCTGCTTTCATTCTCTACTTGACTTAGGACTAAAAGCACATCTCCAGTTTCATTTTATAAGATACTTTTTATTTGTGCTTTTATTTTACATCTTTTTTTCTGAAATTTTACATAATGTGACACAAATTGCACACTGCAGAGAAAACTGTCTGTCTTGGTGAATGAAACCATTTTAATCTCAAGGACTTTATTATCTGTTAAAATCTATTTAAATATAAGCATTCAATTTTATATTGCTTGACTTTTATAGAGGAGCTGTTTTACTAAAGCAGGATTTTGAAAAGATCATAATAAATACTTGTGACTTTGACATGTAAGATTTGAAAACATGAAGAAAGAATTACCTTAATTTTCAGAGTTATTCACGTACACGAAAATATTTCCAGAGGCCAGAGACCTTCTAATAGATTGTATTTGTTATGATAATGCCTTCCTGATATATAATGTGAAACTGTATACAACTTAGAGACACACAAAAAACCAAGCACCCTGAGTTGCTACATTTAAAACTGCTGAAGCATTTTAACAATTAATTGTATAATTCTATTACTCCTCTTGAAGCATTATTACTTGACTGCTCACAGATTATTGAATACAATACTTTCACATATTAGGGAATAAAAAGGATAATTGGTAGACCACTATTTCGCTTTTCTTTTAAGCAGGTGGTACAAAGGCAGCTTCACTTGTGTGAAGCTATAAATAGAATCACGGGCAATTCTTTTTGTTTGAACATACTGCAGCAAGAGACATCCTTACTGTAACACTTGACCAAATTGCCAGCTCTAGAGTAGAAAGGACTGAAAAACTGAACTTTATGCATTTAGGTTTTACAGTGCTGTAGGCTCTTCACGCCTGATGTATGATAAACTAAAATTCTTATGAAAAAGTAAAGAAGCAAATCATTGCAAGGCATTAAATTACATTGAAAATTCTGCATGAAACTTCAATCCATCAAATGGCCACTGAAAAATGAGGTAATTACCTACAATAATTTGCATGTTAAGAGCTAATACAATATTACAAAGTAAAGTCCAGTTGCACATTAATTGTGAAAGCACTGCATAATTTCCTGATTAATGTTTCCTGCCTAATATTCTTCCATGCTCTGTCAGATGCTAAATAACAATATGGCCAATCAATCTAGAGAAAGTACACTCAGGCAGGGACTGAGCTTAAGTTTCCATAAATCCTGATGCAACAATTGCAGCTACAATAGATGATATTGTGAAATTTATAAAAACAGCTGCTCAAATTGAACTCAAATGATATTTTAAATAATTAAACTTCACAGTAAAATCATCTAAGGCACAACTGCTGATTCTTCATACATGGAAGTAAACTTCAGCTTCTTCCAAAAAAAGGACAACAGGCTGGAGGTGGGGAGGGAGCCATGAGAGGGTAATGCACTGTCACCCACATGCGCACCTCGGCTGCTGGGTGTCTGTCTGGTCAGCAAAGGCTAAGCACGTCAAAGAAATGATATGTTCAGTCTCTCCAGAGGAGGATTTCTATCCATGCTGCTCAGTTTAGGTAGGAAGGAGTATTCCTCAAGGACTGAAACTCACCTGTCCTGTCAGCCAGAGACAGGGTGTCACAGTTTTGAAAGAACATCAAGCAAAGAAGTGAAAGGATGACAAAAATAAGGAAAACCAAAAAATACCACTTAGAAATACTGCCAAAATGAAGGTAGCATTTCTGTCAACAGCAGAAAACAAGTGTGGCCCAGAATTTCTCTGTTCCGTATGGGACAATTCAATGGCCATACTTTTGTTAGGCATCAAAATAAAAGAACATTTATAGGACCATAAGGTCTTTTAACTTTAACTGGTTTTCTGGGAAAACCCTCTGAAAGGTTTGGAAGGAGACTTAGTAACTTGGTGTCATTCAAACAAAAAAATGTTTCCCAGAACTTGGGGAGGGTACTTGTGTAAATTCTCAAAGCAGAGCTTTAAGACAGCAAATATCCAGGCTCAATGAGTCAACAGGAAAAAAAACCAACACAGTCAAAAACCAGAACTGCTGACATTAATGGAAGTACTGGCCACCTACAGAAAAAAGAGTCTTCAAATAAAGAATATTTGACTTTCCCTGGGTGCTGAGGAAATTGTTGGAGACTTTGTGATACAATGGATGCAGTAAAAAAGGGACTGGAAATTTTTTAATGAGTTATGGCACCAATTTAACAATTTAAATGACCTTGAGCTAGGCATGTGACTGAAGTGTGTCACTTCCCTCATTTGTAAAAGAGATATTATTCTACCTATTTCACAGTGGTATTTGGAAACTTGATTAATTTACAAAAACTGCCTCCAGACTCTTGGAGGAAGGTGACTCTTAATTGATCTTCCCTAAAGCAGACAATTTTGATTAGAATAAAAACGTCACTAAAGCAACTGCAGATTTCCAAAGCCAGACTCCAGGGACAGATTCAATCTGTCTGGTTTTTAATCCTTAACTAAACAATAAATATTTGCTGGGGTGATAGGAATATATTTTGGTTTAATTTTCCTGCCTACACGAAAGCTATGTGATCAGCTCTTCAGCTGTGAGAGCTGAGATTTCACACTACCCATGTGAAAAAATGTCAAAATTTAATCGACCTGATGGGTATATTTTGAACCATTCCTTTAAAATAAAATCTGTCACCTACTGATAAAAACAAAAAAAAAAAGAACAAAAAACCTAAGACCCTAAAGTGGGTTGTGTGGTTTAAAGATGTTGTGAGAAACTCGCTGGTAATTTTTTATATTCTTGTACTGTCATCTTGTATTGCCTTCCAATCTCCAGTTGGATGTCTACAGAATCCTACTGGGAATCTCAAAAACCAGAGAAGCTGAACGGCTCACTGCAGCAAGCAGCAGCAGCTCCAGTTTTACCAACAGGTTTCTTATTTTCACCCTTTCTCAAACTCCGAACTAGACTTTCTTTGCTATTTTTTTGAGGATTACTCATCGAATTTAGACTTTCAGACCTAGCAGTTCAAATGGGTTTAACCACACTTCTGCTATTATTTCACTACAGGGTCAATCAATAGGTTTTTTTGTGGCCATCATGACAGTAAATGGTTTTCCAATGAAATGGTTAAAAAGCAGCACTGTTTATTAACTACTGCAAATGTTTGAACTTTGTACTTAGTTTCCAGATTTTGTGGCAAATCCTATTCATGTCAGTGAAGGACCACACAAAATAAATACCTCAAGGCATCAGAAGCAAGAGAAAATAAGAATCACAGTTTGTTTTACTCATTTCATACATAAGAAGTAAAATGCGTTCATTTTCTACTGTGGGGTGCTTCTAAAGGAAATTTAGAGATGTTAGCTTTCATTGTCCTGAGAAAACTCAGCTTTCACACCCAAGTCTGTATGACAAAATTATTATGATAATTATGTAACATTTTGTGGAAAGTTGCTTCAGAGAAATTTCTATAGGATACTAAAAGAATTTGTGTACTATGCCACACCTTAAACTCCAATGAGTCAGAAATTGATTAATGTAAACACATGCTTTCAAGAGTCACAGAAGTAGAAAAAAAAAATCCTAAACACTTTAAAAGACAATATGAAAACCAGGAATTTCTAACCTAATAAAGTTTCAAGCATCTCCATCACATGCATAATATTTAAAGAGCATGTGTCATTGGCTGTTAAATTTTCTGTTTTGATTGAACATATGCAATTTTTAAACCATTTTCTTTATCTTCCTTTATTCACCATTAGCTAATATACTTCGATTTAGTTACCCATATTGCCTACTCTTAAGAGCAGTTTCATGAGCACCAGAAAGAAAAAAGACCCATTTTGTAGATAATGTGTGTCATAGTGGATGATCTAAATAAACTTTTCCACATAGAACATCCTCACTTATCTTTTTAATTGCAAGTAATGTTTAAGTATGTTCCATTTATCTTCAGAGGAAAGAGAATTCACTAAGCTGGTTCCCTCTGCAATTTATGGAAAAGGAAATGAGAAGTATACAACTAACTGTGAGAAAGTCGGGGGAAAAAAAGAACTCCAATTGACTGGCAACTATCTACAAAAAGTAGTATTCTATTATTACAGGTACTCACACTGAAACTGTTCCTGTTTGTTGCCACTGCAGTAGTTTCTCACAGTTGGTGTTGCAGTAAATTAACATCTTCACATGAAAACAGATGAAAATGGAAAAGATAACACAACTAGAAAAAACAGTACTTAAATGTATTCAGAACCTGGTCTGATAAAGATGATACTTTGCGACAAACTCTTAGTCGATTAAGCAGTGATGTTACTTAAAAGGTAAATAATTACTCATCAGTACTTATGGAATAGGTACTCTGGGTACCAATACTAGATACATTCCAAAGAAAACTTTAAATTTCCACAACCAGCAGGTATTGCCTGCTGTCACTGTAACTGTACTTGTGCCTCACTATCTACCACACAGATAAAGGGTCAAGGTATTTTTCCTTTTTATCATCTCCCTAGTTATAGTCTTATCTGGTCTCCAATTATTCAGCAGCCTACACAGAAATGGAAGAGAGAGGCTAGAAGCAGCATTAACTTGCTAATTATCTTAACTGTAGGAGAAATTGGAGTGCCTTTTTTCCTTTGGTACAATCACTATTACCTTCTTGAGTTACAACGAATGCCAAAACCTGTAGAATATTTCAGTGTTTTATTATTTAACTAGGAAATATATGTAACAGTCTTTATCTAAATACACATATGCATATCTATACATATTTATATATAGATATAAAGAAATCAACTTTCTAATGCTAGCCTAGAACAAATCCTAATGAGATAGCCAACCCACTATCTGGAAAAAAAATAAAGCTTACAAGTAAAGATAGAATTCAAAACCCTCAGGATTTATAATTTAATTACAGAGTAACAGTTGACAGTGATTAAATAGCTGGACTGAACCTCAGGCTGGCTATGAGTCGTTTGCCACTGTGCCTCCCTTCACATCATCCATTTCCTTTTCTTGCAGTATCATATCTCACCTACTTGACTTGCGTGTGTTTCCCTCAGCCACTCACCTTTCTGAAACTCAGCCTAGTGCAATAAGTCTACTTGGTCCTTTCCTTTAGGCACACAACCAAGTTCAGGGAGTGCTACAAAATGCACACATGCTCCAGCCTCTGATGAAGCAGCAGCACTATTTCAATGACCAAATTCCGGATGCCTACACAGAAAGGGAAAAAGCCTTACATAAACAAACCCCTCACCATACCTGAACCCAGACTTTACACATATTTACATGAAAAAATGTCAAGCCCTATTTTCTGAGAAGGATTCTTCCCAGAAAACTCAGCTCAGCTCCCAGACAGCCATCACCTCGCTCCCTGCACTCTGTCACCTTCCTCAGCCTGGGCAGGAAAACATTCACTTAAACTCATGTTCAAAATATTGGAACAAGATGAACTTGTTTCAAGCATGCAACTCCAACGTGAGGCACTCTTACTGCACAAATCTGTGTCATGTTGTGCCAGAAATTAATCAAAGAAAAGCCAAATAACCTCCTCATGCTCTTCAGAAACTAGTGACAGCTTCCCTCCCACCCAACAGACTTAGAACCATCAATTGCTGTATTAAAGGAGAACTGAATTTCTGTGTTTTCGTGCCCATTAAACTATGATTTGCTTAAGGACCAAGCAGACCCTTCATTTCATTCAAAGCAAGATACTTAATATTTTTTGATTAAAAAGGTACCTTGAAAGAGTTATAGGAGTATGTACTTTCCTAAAAAGGACCCATTTTTTTGAGCATTCACTACCATTGTCACAAGAAAGTTCATTAAAATATGTTTTGTCCATGACAAAACCCACAGTTTTCATTTGGATGTCAGAGAAACCCAAATGATCATGGGGAGTACAAATGCTTAAACATGAGGGACTCTATGCTATTGCAGTTCTGGTCTACCCTGAATCACCTGTTGATGCTTTTATCTGCTGCTACAGAAACACTCACAAGCTCTACTTGACTCTACATATGATTTAACCATGAACTTATGGGAACAACATATGACACATTTTGTAGTAAAGTACAAGAGAAGATAAAAAAAATTAACCTACAGTACATATTACTCTCCATTAAGCAACAATTTAAAATAAGCTCTGCAGATTTCTCTAGCACTACAGCCACTTTCTAACACTTTCCAGCTGTACAGCTTGAAAAGTAAATTTCATCAAGTAAGGGAGACAGTACTAGAATCTGACAAACAAAACCAATCTCAATGTAAATATTGTTTTAATTGTAATGTTTATACTGGTTCTGACTTCTAAACGATTTTCATTCTATTCCATTTTAAAGAAACAAACTCAAATGTCAATGTCATTTCTGTACAACAATAGGAATTAATAGACTCCAAGCTTCTAGCAGGGTTATTTTGATAAAAGCACTGTTATGAAAAGAAAGGAGTAATAATGATAAAAGCATTTGACAGATTTTTTCAAACTCTAGGTCAAAATCCTTCTGAGGTACAAAAAGCCTTCAAGGAACAAAAGACAACAAAAAAAGAATAAGCATAAGCATGAACTGTAGGATCACACGCATTCTTGCAGTTTTCTTCCCATCTCTTTCTTTACCCTTATCCATCCTTTTCACTCTACACCACCTGATCATTATTATCCAAGAAAGAACCACTCAGGTGGGGTATGTTTCAATGACAGCTGATGTGCAAGGTTTAAATGCTGTCTCCCCTCCACTCTGGCACACAGGCTTGTCCTGGCTAGCATTTATTTTCAGGAGGTTTGCAAGAACAAATTCAAAATTACTTGGGAGGGCTAAAAAGTGGAAGAAGCAGAAGTTGTGCAGGCACTTAAATTGAAAACACCCTGACTAACCCTAGCATTTACAGCAGAAGAGAGATTAAAACATGAGTATGGTGATCCCTGAATACTGCTCTGTCTTGCAGATTTACACTCTGTAACAATCACTCTCACTTTATTTTGGTCTGATCCAATTTACATGAAAGCTGCAGGCAACATCCTGACAAATTCAGCAGCACAGCCTTGTCTCTGTAGATGAATATACATGCACATAACACCTTATACTTCAGCCCTTCTTAAGCTGGACTTGAGAAGTAAATGACACTATGTACTGAAACAACGAAAATATATTTCTACATCTGTAATTTGACTGTTAAAAAAAGTTCTGAAACCTTGGTCTATCTTCTTTACTTCTATTGTGCCTGAGAACAAATGTGTTCCGTTTCATATTGTTTTAGTTGCTCAGATCAAGCACTTGATCAGCACATTTTGAACCAGAGCATTGCTCCTTTTTCCAGCACAGCATTTTCCAAAAATTTAGACAGACAGATAATTTAGACCATAAAGTGACAAATTTCCTGGATATTGTCAATCCCAAACCACAGTGGCTGCAGAAAATTCTGGCAGGTAATGCTTGAGCTCTAAACTACTTACATGTTTAGAAAAATATCTTTAGTATGAGCTACCTGATTTATGGGCTCTTACCCAGAGCTTCCAAATTGTGATGAGGAGTCAGATGTCTAAACACAATGATATGCACCTCCGTTACACCCACAAAACTGCAGACAAAGTAACGAGAACCTTACTGGCACACCCTGATAACTGCAGCCCATCGTAGTGGCAAGAATGTACAGGTTAAATATGTATAGCTCAAGAACCTTTTTCAATCTTTTCTGATTCCATCCATTAAATAGATTTCATAGCTAGAATGAGCCATATATTCTTCTTCAGATGTGAAGCTCATTGGATCCTTTACGTGTACTTGATTTGGATTTACAATAGTTACTTAAATGCCTCAAAATATCAAGGAAATAGCACTATGCTTTTATCCATTATTTGTATTGATTTTTCTGCTCCTTGATTTCCAGCAAAATCTTTAAAATCAGATTTTTCACAGTCTCTTGCTTTCAAAACTCTCACAATTGAAAAATATATTTATTCATCAGACTTAAAAAAAATTAGGTGGGAGAGAAAGGGAGGGTCATGGGGGTGTGGCGCAAAAACCAATATCACTTACAAACTCCCACAGTAGCTCTAAAGAAACGTCAAATTATTTTCCCTGAGGATTTCTAAGATCCCAAATACATGCAATAAGACGGAGGAAAAAATACTAAACAAAACCAAAACAAACAAACAAAAAAACCTCAGAAAATTTTGTGTATAGCTGACCAGAAAAATTTGGCACTGATAAAAGGTTGTTAATTGCCTTTATTTACTTTTCCTTATATTCAACAGCCTCACTTCAAGTGATTTCATAGACAGCAAGATACTTTTAATCACAATATTTTGATGCATTGATGTAAACCACCTTCCACTTTATAAACAGTGTTCACTAAAACAGAACCCTAGCAAGTGCAAACCTGGTGTCAACTTGATGTCACAGTCTGCATTAGTGCAATAAAATAGTGTAAGTATTACATACGAGAGTGACTTCAGATGTGCAAACCTGCCAGTCAAAAATCTACTGTCATATTTCATCCACTGTCAGAGCTGACATACAATACACCAATCTCTATAGACACCCAGGCAAATACTCACATGTTTAAAACATTTCTTTCTCTGTGGAAGACAATTTGTCACTACATAATAAAAGATAAAAGCAGAGATTGAAATCAACAGGCCAGGTGTTGGTCTCTTGTGTCAGGGCAATGCAGGAATGCCACTCCAAACCAAGAGTGTAGGGAAAGCTCTTGCAAGTTCAGGTGGATGTCCCTAAAGCCACACAGCCATGTCCATTACAGGTTCCAAAGCAGACAGGCACAGTACCACACCTGACATAACAACCTGCCTTTGCAAGGAAATTCAGCGACATAAAAAAGTATATTTGACAAGTACACAGTAAGTTCTGCTAAGAAATGTACAGCTCTATGTGTGCGTCTGTGTGGTGTCTGAGTTTCTTTCTTTCTTGAGGGGGATGCTTTTTTCTTTGTATTTCTCGAAAGATAAATAGAGAGGGGTAGAGAGGTGATGAGTGTATACTGATGTAATTTTTCTCTTTCTAACCTCAATTTCTATGCAGCTACATTCCCCCAGTACTGAACAAGGTGTTTGTTGCTTCAGCTTGCCCTGAGCAGTACACACAGCTTTGCTCTGGGGAGCAGACTCCAGTTGCTCCTCAGTTATCCTAATGTCACTTTACACTATCATCACTTTAAAAAGAGGCCTGTAAGAAAGTTGAAATTACATTTATGTTCACTGTAAAATCTCTTCCAGAGATTCCTAAATAATTTTCACATGTGTAAGAATGAGAGCTGGTTTGTTCACTGGTGAACCTCATACAAGAGCCAGCTGACGTCACCTAGAACAAGACTCAAGTCTGCTACTGCTGAATGTTAAAACTGTGTGAAAATCTTCTTTCTTATTGTGTTTCTGTGGTTATGGAATGAGAGATGGAACTGTACATTACTCCTTATGTGGATATATGGCATGCAATGGACAAAGAAAGAATGAGGCTTGTCGAGAGATGAAGTTGTAAAAATCAAGGTGGGTAAATGCTGCATTTTAGAAAAGTTTGTCTCCTAGGTAAAATATGTAGTATAATGAGGAAAGATTTTCATTTTTTGCATGCTCTAAGTGCAGTATTTATCATTTGCTAAATCACACTCATTTTTCTGCATTTTGCCAGCAGTTGCATCAATTGTCATTTAACTGCCCTAAATAATGTGTTCTCTTCCCTGCTGTATTAAACTATTTCTATCAAGGCTAATGATTTTCTGATTTCCACATGCCAGTGAGCTTGGCAGTAACAAATGATGCCTCTCTTTTGCATGTTGCAAGTAGCTTAAATTATATTTTACATACCCATTTAAAGGATCATTAGTTAAGTTAATATCCTTGCTATTCAGGAGGATCAAGCATTTTAGTAAAGGATAGTCTTACTATACATCCTCTGCTCAATCTGAGTACATTTTTAACAGCCTTGGCTTGTTAAACTCACACTCACTACATATGGATAGGCTGTAGAAACCCTAGGTATCTATTGTCCTCAGCTGTGATGTCTGTGATGTTGCTGTTACCCCTCAACTGAGGAACTATGTATTTCAAAACAGAACTCAACATTTTTCATTTATTTACTTCTAAAATATTTTCTAAAAATAATAATACAAAGCAACAGCAAACAAAAAATTGTGTCAGACTAGGACACTGCAGCATTTCTGAAGGCAAGTATCAATCACAAAGGGACATATTTATAGGCAAGGGCTTCCAAAGTCAAAACAGTGCCCCAGATTCATTGGCACATTCCCCTAAATTGTGTCCCAGCTGACTTTGAGGATATGCATTATCCACGGCAGTGCAACATGCCAGGCAGCAACCTGCCAGTGCAATAGTAACAGCACTCAGTGATGTAATCATTTGACAAAATAGACATTCTAAAATTGGGATCTATTTATTCCCATTGAAGCAGTTTCATGGGACATGGAATTACCTCTCATATGAAATGAGTAGCTTCCAACACACTTAGTGACAATGAAATCTAAGGAGGGTATTTCAGAGGCTTGCACAAAGCAAATACAGCAAAATAAATTTTCTCAGTCCTCTAAGGTGAAAACAATTTCATTCTAGTTCAGAAAAAGTATTTTATTTGGCATTAAAATCTCCTTTAATCCTCTTTTATATATGTAACTTATGCAAAAAATTTGAAAGGAAAATAGAAACACTTCCAGATTTGATAAAAATGTTTTTTCTTTAAATTTTTAAAATTCAACTTTTCAATTTTCATAACAGCTAAAAATCTGAATTGTTTTTCTCAACAGATAGACTATTTGTTCCCCTTTCCCATGATCATCTGCACACCCCCTCCTGTTAATCTTAGAGGAAAAAAAGGGAAAAGGCTGGCTGACAGGGGCCGAGTTCATGTACTGAGGGAAAAAGTATAAGCAAATGTTCTCTAAAAAGTCAAATGCAGGAAGTGGTTCCATTCCCTGCGGCAGCATCAACATAGGAGCAGAAAGTTTTGCTACAGCAGAGTACTTTCTGATTCTCAGAAGGCACTTTTCTTGTTTTGGGGTCTAATTATCAGGTTTTTATTTGCCAACTACCTTGTAGCTCAATGTATACACAGATCTTGTACATTTTTAAGTTTGGAAAAAAACAAGCCAAAAGCTGAAGAACAACAAACTTTGAGAGATAACAGGGCTAAAAGAGACCAAGTTGCTGTGTGATCCATCACTCAGCTGAAAAAGGAGTTGATGTAGCTTCTGATGGCCACTGGTTTTTGATATGATTTTTACTATTTATAGCTTTGGCAAAAATAAAACATTTGTGCTGAACTTTTCAGCAGATCATGCTACCAGATTTCTTTTTTTGTCATGTCTACAGCTTCCACAGTAGGTCAGGTAAGTAGGTAGGATCGTGTATTCCGTGCTCTGCCAAGTACTACAGCATTGCTTCCAGAAATATGTTTCTAGTGATTTTAGTGCTGTGCTTCCCCAGCATCTTCGTTCCAGGCTGTGCTGCTGGCACAGGGCAGGGCCCTAGCAGCGTGCACAGGGAGAGACCCTGTCTCGCCACACTCTCTGAAACACAACAGAACGCACAGCAGATTCCAGCTGTCCTCCGAAGAAGGGGGCAAGAATTGCAGTGGTTGGTGAACCATTGACAATTTTGCTATTTACCAATTTTGCATTCCACTGCAGTGATGCTGTCTGGTACACTTCTAACAGTTAGCATCTGATTTCAGTTTATTGTAAAAATGTAAGCCTTGCTCACTAATACCCTGTGATGAAATTTTAATACATATGTATTTTTCCCCATTATAAAGCACCTAATTAAAATTATAAATCGAAATCCTGGTAGACTGAAAAAAGAATTGATATGACTCAAATTCATCTTCTTAGTAAACATACAACCAAGAATGTCAGCTGCAGCTCCCTCCAATTCATAAGATTGATTTTCTTGGTGAGTGCACAAAATAGCTAAAGCAGTCTCTTAAATATTTACCGACCATTAAGTGACCTTAATCTATTATGGCCATTGGATAGTTGCTGATTTATTACAAGAAGCAGCATCCTGGCCATACTCTCTGCACGAAGTTTGATAGCACCTCTAACACACCTCTTGCTGACAACTTGCTTCACACACGCCCTGTTTCTTACAGAAAATATTTAACTACTGTAACCATGTACAAACTTGTAATTAGACCTGGACAACATACAGCCCCTAAACATTATGCAAAAGGCATTAATTGACAGTTAATCTCTGAAGGACTTGATCAATAACAGAGGATGGAACATTTCCATTTGCCTCTGACATGAATTTCAGAAGTTGGCATGCAGCCACTCACTCCTTTCTTCCCTGACGGGATGGGGAGGAGACCTGCAAAAAGGTGAAACCTGTGGGCTGAGATGAGTTTGAGAGCCTGACTAGAGCTTCCCAGCCCAGCAGGACACTGGCTGCCAGCTTACACAGGACAAGGCTCTTCACCAGCCAGAAGACCACAAGTAAGAGGATAAAAACCTCAAACCAAACATATAGAACTCTGATCACAGAAACACCAGAACTGATTCAAAAAGACTAACTAGGATGTCTTATAGCTTCCATTTCTGGCCCAGATGATGCTTTACTCTTTCCAGCACAGACTCAAAAGCAATGAAACACAGGACTTAGAAACCTCATTGCTGCCATTACTACACTGCAGGGTTTTTCCCACAGAATGGTTATATTCCTCACATTTTCAAATATTCAGGAAAATAACAAAGTTATTCATTTAATATTGTCAAATGAATCCCATTACTTTGGATTGCTTTGAAGTATTTCTGAATTTAAAATGCAAATTAAATCTGAAGATTTCTTTTCAGTTTATTCACAAAAAGATACAGCCAGTCTACAAAAAAGTCAAGTAAGCATGCCTATCTTCCAGTATTACTCTTTAAGTCTTGAATTAAATGTTTGAAATGAAGAAAACATTGGTTCCCTCAGGTATAAGCCACC
The DNA here is from genome assembly GCF_020740725.1 of Corvus hawaiiensis. Taxonomy (NCBI): domain Eukaryota; kingdom Metazoa; phylum Chordata; class Aves; order Passeriformes; family Corvidae; genus Corvus; species Corvus hawaiiensis. The sequence goes on along the minus strand of NC_063227.1, from coordinate 15,084,630 downwards.
AGCTTTTCTTGTCTGTCAAGTAAAAGGAAAGCCTTGTTAAATCATTATGCTGTAAGCATAGTATGTGTTCTCACTACCAATTTCTTAACACTATAGCTCTCATAAAGAGATAATATTAAACACAAGATGTATTCTATCTAGACACCAAGGAACACTTGCATCCTGGTGTGACACTTAGGGGATCTTTTTAAGTTGAGATGAACTTAAATTTTCATATCCATTATCAGACCTTTCATTCTTTATACACCTTGTTTAGACCTAAATTAATTCAGGTTTTCCACTACTCCCACAACTAGTATTGGTAATGGCCTTGTAAACAAAACACTGCTATTTTAACTATGCCATAGGTATTCCCATAGGTATGAACAAGACTGTGGTTCAAATGCTAATAAGAATTTACAAATCTAAGTTCTTGAAGAGGATAGAAACATACCCACAATCTCACCGTCAGCATTTCCTTCTTTGGTACCCTTGATTTGGAGGTTTACCAAGAAAGTTGGTAAACTTGACTGTTTCTGCCTATGACACCCTGACAGAAAACATTTTTATACCTCAGGGCTGTGTTTAACAGAATTCAGACTGGCACTGCTGGTGAGCCAGTGCACATTGTTGCACTTTAATGCAGGGCCCTTGGTTCCCCTGCTCCCTCCAACATCACAGGACCGATTTGATGAACCATGATGAACCATGTAAGGTTTCTACCTTTGATGTTACGGAGTTTCCTGTCTGACCATCCAGGAGCCACTGTTGCCATCACATCCACACCACCTGAGCTGGGCCCGAGGGCCCTTTGCAGGGGCAGCCCAAGTGAGGCCACGGATGCCCTGCTGTGCTCCCTGCACACCCCAGTCACACAGTCAGACCACATTTCCTTACTGGCTCAGCCCCAGTTTCCCATAGCAGAGTCTGAGATCCTTAAAATAATTTAATCATGGTGCAACCACAAAATAACAGCTCAAGCTGGTGCCTCTGAGGAGGGACCCAGAACAAAGGAACACCTGTTTATACCCTCCCAGTCTAAGCATGGCCTAGTCTGTGGGTCCTTGTATCCTACTGTGTCTCCAGGTGTCCCTCACCTGGACAGGACACAGGTCCCTGAGCCCTTTGTTGTGCTAAGGGTCAGCATGTCACAGCCTCTTGTCTGGGGCTTTTGCCACCCAGAGCTAAATCTGCAGCTCCCACTGCAGCTTCACCCAGAGCCACCTGCACTGAACATAATCCCCAGCATCTAAATTCCTAATTCAGAGAAGCTGCGCCTGTCCTATCCCTAGAAGCGTTCAAGGCTCAGTTGGATGAGGCCCTGAGCAACCTGATCTAGTAAATGGCACCCCTGCCCATGGCAAGAATGTTGGAGCTAGATGATCTTTAAGGTCCTTTTCAACCCAAACCATTCTATTACTGTATGATTCTACTTCCCCTGTTCAGTAAGGTCCTGCCATTTTTTATTCTAGAAAATTAACCTGTGCTTCAGTCAACTATGCAAGCTCTCAACATTTTAGCTTTTCTTGACAGCTTCAAAAACTTAGGCAGAATAATTCCCCAGAGTCCTAACACTGAAGAGCCTCTTTGCCTTCCTCTATTTAATTAGGTCAAAGCAGTAATTCTTTCAGCACTTGTTTTAATCAAGAGCAAATCAGGTACCAAGCAAGATACACTGGTCAGAGGTTGTTGTCACTGACTATTTTGAATGTAAATGAATACAAAATGTATTATGAACACAATACACTTGAAAAACCATTAGCATTTTCTGAAATGTTCTTAGGCGGCATACAATGTGTACCTCCAAATGGGGGAAACAGAATGAAAGACGATTTTTATTTTGCTTTTGGCCTCAGAATAGAACAAAGATAGTGCACAGAAACAGTAATAAGGAGTTATCATAACCTGAGGGAATCTATTAAATTTCAATTAAGAGTATAAACTTCAGGCTATAGAACTGAAAGGGACAAACATCCCTTCAGACCAAAATGAAAGGCATCTTCAAAAATTAGATCCTAAAGGACTAGATAGATTAAATCCTTGCATTAGCTTAAAAATCCCAATTCACAACCAGCAGAAAATAGAGCTAGTCTAATTTATTCATGGTGTATTTTATAGTATTCAATGGAGTAGAACATTATTTTGCTATGTTGAGTTATAACCCCCTACTCATAGAGGTAACTTTTGATTTCAGTTCCATTGCCTTGGGCAAACATGGCTGAAGACCCACAAGGCTATGTCAGATGCTGATTGATTCATTTGAAACTGGAAGATAATAGAAACTGCTCAAATTGACTGCAAGAAATGTGAATTGGGACATTAGGCAAATTACAAAGCAGCTTTGTAATCTTAATTTTAAGAATTAGTTTAACATGAGAAACACAAGGATTTTAACTCAAAATTTTCACATAAGCTTACTAGCATCCAGGACAATTTATCTGTTGGATTACATTCTCTAAATTTCATGGAGATTAGAGACTATATGAAGCCTATAAAACTGAAAGTTAAAAAGGCATGTTCTAGACATTCATTTATCACTTATTCATTCAAGAAGCTCAATTTCTTTGGTGCTCAGCATGGGTTTCCCAAGTAGCAGAGGGACCTCATTTAACACACTCTGTTCTTACAGTCTTTTTAGTAAGATTAAACCCTCAAAGTTTAGATAATGCAATTAGGGGAACAGAAGAGGAGAAAGAACAGCAGCACAGCCTTGTCACATAAAGTGCAAGTGACAACAATCATGGAGCACATCTGTGATACATAACCAAGTTCAGTGTTTAGGTGTAGGAGGTTGTTGTTGCAGCAAACACTCCATCTGGCAAATGTAGAAACAACAGAAACACACCTCCATCTTTAAATATCGAGAGTAAAGGAAGGGATCATTTCCTAGCTCTGTCCTGTTCCCGCCCCTTAACCTGCAGCTCTCTCATTGTACCATCAGTCATGGAAGAGATTAGTGCTTACAGGAAGTCTCCCCAGGGAGCAGCGGGAAAGGATGATGAAATTGGACAGCTTGGCATAAGACATCCCACCTTTCAAGAGGGGTTGTCTGTGAGATGGAGCCTATTCTGATGGATTTTTAACGTCAGGTTTGGTACCACTGCACAACACATGTGCAAAGAAAATTAACTAAAACTGGAATTCAACAGGAAATGAAACATAAATACTATCAACAAATAAAGTCAGGAGTACTGACAAGGCACAATCATTGTTTCCTTGAATCTATTAAATTGTAGATTTCTGCTTTGAAGACTTTGTTTAACTTGACAGATAATGCATACACCACTATGAAAGGTGAACAACAAGGTAAAATGTACATTGTCTTTTATGACAGTTTATTACCTAGGAGTCCATTATTTGGAGAACAAATTTAAAATAAAAACTTATATTTTTAACTGAAATAAATACACAGAAAACATAAAAATTACTTATAAGTTGAAGGTAATTATACCATTATTCATATTTGTCTTACAGTTGAAAAGTAACATGAATATTGATGAAAAACATCTGCCATGCAGATACTCAAAAATACTACTACTCACTGCAGATTCCCAAATTTGTCATATCCTGGGTCCCCCTGTGATGCTTGAAGAGTAGAATATGTACAATGATAGTAAAGTGTTAAGGGAGACTGAGAAATTGCACTTCATACACAAATGTTCATTTATTTTGGCTTTCCTGTTAATAAGGAGTAATGTACATGGGCTTTTTCTCTGTGCTGTGGTTGAGGGAAGTTCAGACCCCAAGCACAGGGAACCCTCAGATTACTCGGCTTTCCCTAGGGCAAAATCAGAGTCTGTTAATTCTTGCTAAGCCATTCTCACTCAGTGATTATCATAGGGCAGTTTGGCTTGGATGGGACTTTAAAGACCATATCTTTCCAATCCCTCTGCCATGGGCAGGACACCTTCCACTAGACCAGGATAACCCTGTCCAACCTGGCTTTGGACAGACACTTCCATGGGCAGCCACAGTTTCTCTGGGAAACCTGTGCCACAGCCTCACCCCCCTCACACAGAAGAATACCTTCCTTTTATCTATTCCAGTTTCAATCTCTTGGCCTATGAAGTTTCTGTATGACGTTGCCAGTCCCTGAGCCACCTGGGCCTGGATGAACTGCAGTGTTTGCATCACATTTCTGGATCTGGATTGTTAAATCAGAAACCCTGCTGGAGACTTTACCTACAGTGCCCACCTAACTCCATAGTCTTTCTTTCCTGAGGACATTTCTGTACTGATAAGATAGTTTAAGATATTTGGTTTTTTTAAGGTTTTGTGGTTTTTATTTTAAATTCAGATGTCTAAGTCCTTCTAAACTGTGTATATGTTTCAAGGCTTTGCACTATCAGCAGTCTGCTCATTTGTTCTTTTATAGCAATTGCCAATTTACAGCCACCTCCTTTTTCCCCTTTGCTCTGCAATCAAGGTACTACTACTATGTTTTTTTTTTCTACCAGCTAATACAACTGCTCTAACGTAGGCAATTATGTTTACATTTATTATATGCTCTATGACTCTTTTGCTTCCCTTCCATAGAAAGAGCACTTGGACATTTCCATGCGGGGAAAAAAAATATATGCAGGTGAATTGATCTAAAGAATTTCCAGAGATTTTTTTGGTCACTATTTTTACACATTTGCAACATTTTTATGTGTAACACAACATACAGTTGACATACATTAATCTGACACCTACTTACCATACATTACTTTGTTACATTGTGTTTTAACACAAATATTAAAAATTGCCTTCTAGATGCATTATAAGTAATTCTTAAACTTTGTTTACACCCCACTGGTGTCTGAATAGCCTATGGTTTTAAACACAGCACTATAACTATGGCCTGACAACTCACAAATTTAAGTGCAGAGTCCTTTTGCTGCACTTTCAGAGGAGGGAAAAGCACACTCCAGATGCTTGAACAAGCAGTACAGATACTCTGCCCCTCTGGCCCTTGCTCAGGAGCCGAAGCTTGAGGGCCAAAACCAAACAGCCATAAAAGCTAATTCTGAAAAAATTACTTTCCTGGAGCCATAGCCTCATAACCCATATGGGAAACTATTTGCAACTATGGTTAACTTTGAATTTGTGCAAATGCACCTCCAGCCTGTTAAGAGAAACAACAGAACAGCCCATGTTTTTTAGCTCCTTGTGCCAACTATACTGACACTATTACCCAATGACAGTATGAAAAATAAGAACTGTAGGCACCAAAAATAGGCCAAAGATTGAATTTGAATGGTGCTCTGTGATTCACAACCTTGATCTTACAAATAGTTTCACAGGATCTTTTTAGTCATTACAGTCATATATCTCCATTGTAACTCTCCTAAAATGTGCTGTAAGGGGATGATTTTTCTATTCATGTTGGTGTAAAAGCCCCACCATTTGATTACTAAGAAAACCTAGGGACTTCTGAGTCAGTGACAGAATGTCCTATTTTTTGTGTCATTATGAGATGTACATACAATTATACATTAACATTAGAAAAAAGGAAAACACAAGTCATAATTGAAGGAGACAACAGTAAGGAGCAATTGAATTTAGCTTTTGGAAGAGCTTATTCCATACTTTGAGATTAGTGAGGGTTCACTGCTTCCATATACACAAACTTTCTTGCTGCTGGGGAATTTTCCAATGCACCAGAAATAAAACACCTGTTAATGATGATCTTATTTTCAAAATTTGGGTGATCTTTAAATCCTCCTTTTGCTTGCTCTGTATAATTAGGGAGCGGAGAGGCAGAAGGCGAAGACTTAAGACAAAGTGGTAGAGTGCAGGCAATTTCTGTAAGGCTGCCCAGTACAAATAGGGAAATGTTAAATAGATAGGATGAAAAAGTAGTGAAAATTCTGTAAAGATGACTCTCTGAAATATAAAAATATACATTTATCTTGGGGAGGGATGAATCAGGGCTTGGAAAGTCTGCACGCAGAAATGAGAAGCAGAAAAGGTCCCCGAGGTGACCAGCATTAAACAACAACTTATTTATGTCCTGTTCCCTCACACAATGCATTGAGTTGAAACACCATGAGAATTTTGATAGCAGCAACTGAACCTGAGTAAGAGTTGGGGATGCTCTACTGTGCAAGATGGACCCAGCAGTGAGGATTGCCAGGCCCTTCTGTTAGCTCAGGGAATCTCTAGACTGAGTTTCATTCATTTCACAACAGACACGTCTGTACAATGCATTAGCTATTTCTTATGAAATCTTTATTCTGAATATATGAATATATCTACAGAAATTATGGACAGAAATGAGAATATAAAGTGCCTAAGTGATGGCCATAATTACAGAAAAAAAATGTATTATTAAAAACCCCAAACAATTCCCTTTATGGACTTGCACCATGTACTTAAAGAACTTCAGTACAGAAATGCTACTTTCCACACAACTAAATGGTAGCTACGTTATGCAGAAACCCTCTGCACAGTTAATAGATATTCAGATTCTCCTATCTATCAAATGGCTACTCCTCGAGTCAACTTCCTTAGGTCAAATAGGGCTTTGTTCAGCTGCAAAACTTGAATGGCATAGCTGAGTGCTAAGTAGAACTAAAATACAAAAAATATTTAGGGGTCAAGAAATTCCAAAGTTCAATTCTTGCATGGCAAAGGGCAGAGTGCTGGATTAAATCTGACAAATGTCATCCTTAATCCCATTTCTCTCTAACCCACTTTTTATTCTACCAATATTGATAGAGACAGCATCTTGAATGACATGCTTATCAGAGAGATTAGGTAGTGTCTGCGAACCTTTCTGCTGAAGGGTAAATGTCACTATGGGCTATTATTTGCATAATACATGAGGAAATGAAAAATTAGAGCTTCTTCAATCGTTTTCAAAAACTGAATTTTTTTGTTGCCATCCATGTCTTGTTCTAAATGTTTAAACACCCAGCATAAACGGTCACAAGCATTAATCACTGTGCAATTAACACCTGTCCTTGTCTTCAACCATACCTACTGTCAATTAGAAATGCTGTGGTAGCAGTAAGCAACAATGTTGTCAATTACAATCTTGGTAGGTTTTGCAATACAATGAAGCCGAAGATTTTAATTAACATGGAGGTTCTTAAAAAATTCAAAGGGGTTCTCTCATTTCACTTATATCTGTCCACCTGGCAAAAGTTCCAAGGAAACACAGTGCAAAGCTGAAAAGCTAGAAAACCAAACAGTCTTGAGCTGTGACAGCCTAAAAAAACTATGAAAAAAAATCTGTTCAACGTAACATATGGAAGAAGTTTCAAACCACAATTATACGGCAAGATTTTCAACCCAAACCTGACTAAAATAGAAGACCGCATGTATATGTGTGTAAAATTGGTAAATAAAAGCCCTGGTGCATATGCAGAGACACTCTAAACCACAGTTTAGGCAATTTATAGCTTAGATTATCAGTCTGTTCTACTCAGTGTGAGCTGGTGCAGGGAGCAGGAAAAGGGATGGTAGCACACTCAGACTTTGACCCTCGTTTTCTACTTCCTTCCTGGACAATTCTGATGATGAATATCAGATTCTACCTCCATTAGTTGCACATGAAGGCAATCTGCCTATTCGTTTTCCATTATAGCCTCCATTTTGCCGTATTATTCTATTTTCTAAAATTACTGCATGTTTGATGGTAGCTCCACAGCAAATGTACAATACTGACACATGCTGATTAAGCACACGTGATTTCCTAGCTACAACACTTACACTGTACCTCTCAGAGTTATTGCCAATGTCAAGACTTGTTGAACCATAAGATCCTGTGATCACTACTGTCCATCTGCACCACTACCCATGAGGCAGTTAAGGTCACAGCAACCTACCAGGGAATGGCAGAGGATGTGTATGCAAACCAGCAGTGATAAAACCAGGGTGGACTCCAAGTTGCTCATTCACAGCACAAGAGGCAAGCACAGGGAAAAAAAGAGGACTGTATTTCATAGCACCAGTAAGAGCAGCAGATAGAATTTGTGTTTCTCCATTTCATAATGTCTCTTAAAATGTTTTAATGTAGAAGAAGGAAAATTTTCTCACCACTTTTCCACAGCCTTGTTCTGAATGCTCCAAGTGTAACAAAATCTCTGCAGGAATTGCCTTTCCCCCTTCCCACCCCAGCACATGCAGAGCCTTCTGCCCTCCTGCAACTGTACAGATATTTTTGTAACATGAGAGCCGTATAAATGTTTTTTACAAGGGTAGGACTGCAGCTGCAGGCAGCAGGACAAGTTAGCTTCTCTTCTGCTTGCTCACACTAAATAAACGTGGCAAATGGCTCCAGCCCATGGAAAAAGGGAGGCTGGTGAGGTGTCTTTCCTAGAGCTGAGTGGTAAATTTCTGTCCACACCTGTGGCAGCCACAGGCAATGATGGTTCTCATATAATTACACAAAGGTCCCTTACTTTGTAATAATCAAGTGAAACATGAAGCAAGTAGTGCCACAAGCAAAACAACAAAATAAATACTAACATGTTACCCATGAGTAATGGCTTGGTTTGCTTGAGTGCACACTGCACAAACTTACTTTAACAGACCTTGACCATTTGATTATTCCAAATTTTTTTCTGTGTAACATTTTAAACAACTCCCTGGGCCATGCTAAGAAAAACTGCAAGACAGTCCAGGCCCCACAGGAACATAAGATGGTCTTGCCTATAGAAAGAGCCAATTAAAAGGTTTAGGTAATTTTTCTTTTTTAATTAAAGAAAAAAAATTTAGCATGACACAGAAGATAGTATCATCCTGGGTTTCTTGTGAGAGTGTAGCAAGAGCTATAGCAATGATGAAAAGGCAGGAGGACTTTATTCTTATCACTGGAAACAAATATAAAACAAACAAATAAATAAATGAAATGGTCCAGAAACCCGCAAGGCCTCTGACATTAATATTAGAATTGTTCATGGTGATCCAAGTGCAGGCAACAGGATGAAAGCACCTTAACACATCCCAAAACATAAAAGTATAATATGCACTGAAGTTTTCCTAACAGTAGGATAGCGTGGGATGAGAACCTTATGATCTGAGACCTACAGATCTTCTTAGTTATGCTAATTCTTTGGATTTTGCTCTTATTCACCAATTTGCTGTAGACAAAATGGTGAGATGATTATTCACATTTTGATCAGAACATACAGATATTTCCAAGAAAAGGAATTTCAAATAATTGCAAATTCACAACATTGCAAATTATGGATTTGGAATAATTTGGGGAAGCTGTTTCCAAGAATCTCAAAATCACTCAGAATTCTAATCATGTAGCCAAGTATAAATCTGTCACAAGTAAATGAAATATAGTCACTCTTAATTCTATTGTCTGTGTCTTATGGAAATGTTCAGTTGTGCCACCTCTCTCTTTGGAACTGTACCTGATACATTTTTCTGATATGACAGTGAACCACTGAAAATTGCTCTGAGAATTGTTTTGTCCAACAGTTTGTCAATCATGATGGTTTTTTCCCCTCCAAAACTGAGGAAAATTTCGAAGTGTACTTGGCATGTTCAGAAATTAAACTACATGTGCTGAATATGGTAAGACACACATGAAAATAATTTCAGCAATAACAACTCCAGCAGTATTTAATAACAAGATATGTCCGATCCAGGAAAGAAATTAACTTTTATTAAAAAAATAATGGAAAGCTCCATAGAGTGCAAAGCTTTCCTCAAGCAGAACTTAAATTTCCTTTTTTTTTTCCTCTTACATGAATCAGTTCTTCATTTATGTCTCAGTTCATGTTTTCTCACCGAGTACATGATTTTTTAGACGTTCAGAATAAGTATTTCTGTAATTCTTCCATTCACCATTCTACTACAGCTATTCAGCAAGAGACTGTTCACATTCTCACCCTCCGACAGGTGCTCCTCTCCAGCTGCACAGCAATTGTTGTCACTCCTTACACCTCCACTCTGCTAACTCAAAAAAAAAAGCTTCAGGTGTCATTGGCTCTTTTGTTTTGGTTTTAAGAACTGATCACAATAAATACATAGAAAATTACATAAATAAAAAATATTCAGAAAAAAATTAAAATATTCTCTTACAGAAGGGGAGAAAATTATTTTTTTATTTGATTTGAACTATTGCTTGTCTTATTAATATGTTTCTGAATACCTGCTACAAAGCATTTTCAATGACCCCTTAACACTAAACAATCTGGCCTCTTCTTTCTCTGCTATCTCTATTTACTTGATTTGCCCTACGGCTTGGCACTAAAAATTAGGTACTGATACTGGATTTTTCACAGTCTTTCAAATTACTTTCCGAGTTTCTCATTAATACACAGATAAATTGAGATTAGAATTAGTCATTTGTTCAGCTCACCAGTAACTTTAAGGGTGCTATTGGCAGTACACCGTAGGAACTGTTGTCAGAAGGTCCATTTCTTATTCCATTTCCTTCTTGATGTAGTAACGACTGACAGTGGAGAGAATTCACTTTGCTTACAAAATTGATTAGTTTGGAAACAATCACTTGTGTAATTAAGATAGGTCAGGCCACGTTTCTTTATAAATAATTCATCAGGAAACTACTCTATAAAAAACTAGAGAAATGTCACTCCAGGTGCACTCTTTTAAACTATTTCTGTATAAATCAATTAAGGTGTTTTATTTTGACACCCGGTGTCAGTATTTACAAAACTTGGATAGATAAGTCCATCCCTGCAGCATGCATTTGCAAATAACTTTACTCATTAATGTTTAATTAAGACAGAGGAAAACTGTCCTTGATATTTTGCTGCAATTAGTGCTCTCTATACCCCACTGACTTTCCATGATGAATTACTTTTCAAATGCAAAGTGAAGTGATTAAATAAAGCTGAAGATTCTCTAACCATTGCACATTGCCCACCCTACACTTTTAAGTAGATACAAATTGTACTGCTCAGCTGCAGCTGGTAACTGTTTGGTAAAGCTGTTATAAAACACCACACTACCCATCTAAACAGAAAAAAAAAAAAATTTTTTTACATTCTTTCCACACCTAAACTCTTAACTGTGGTTTCAAAGTCCTGAAAATCTACTTGATATGGAAAAAATGAATGTCCAAATTCAGATCATATCCTGAAGGACTCAGCTTCTTTTGTTTTTTTTAATTTAAATCAATATTCTTTCACTTTTGTGCAATGGTAAACTAAGGGACAATATTCTTATTTTCCTGGTATAACCACCATTAAAATGCCTCAGCTGTTTGAAAAATTGCATCTCAGTTCCACTACAATCTTTGTCATCAGAAATATTTTTCAGACTGAAATAAGGTAAAATGCCAATAAAACGTTTCAGCAGTGAGTTGTGCAATATTTAGCTCCAGATGCCCTGAAATACAGTCTTTTGAAAACAAATCCTTGTCCTGACTGGAGCCCCTGACAAGATACTAAAGTCCTAAGGCAGAAAAGAGTACTGTGGCTAAAACATTTTCCATATGCACAGAACCTTGATAGAAATTAAACCAGCTTTCAAAACTTTCCATTTTAATATAAAAATAACAAAAATCTCTCCTTTTTTCCTGGCTCTAATTAAAATATAATAGTTTCTCTCAGGACATTTTAGCTTTTCCTGTTTCAGACCTAGAGAGAGCTTCGAAATCTGGAGAAAAATCACACAAAAAACTGGGGACAGAAGCAGCTGAAGGGAGGGACCTCTGCCTAAGGCCCACCAAAAGGGAAAGAATGACAGCGATAAAGGGATACAAGGGATTATTTCAGAAACTGGACTTATACTTTGACTGTACCTTGGGATCAAAGTTCTTTCAGCAGAATGAACACCTAAGCCAAGGTCTTAACTTGGAAGGTTTCCATGTAAGAGGATGGATTGCTCCATATGAGCAGCCCTGATGCTTTCCAAGGTGTATTGGGAATTATTCTGGGTAACCTCACTGACTGCAGAGGAGAATGCACACTATGTGTTTATTAGAGTGTGATTTAAGTACACATACACAAAACTCAAATATGGTGCTGATAAAGCTTAACTGTGTCAGTGAGCTGCTTCATCAAGGCTGTTTTGTCACTTATTTTATGGCCAGACTGTTTTGGGAATAAAGTACAGATGATTTCATGTTCTGACAATTTTAAAAAGTGCTATAGAAATCATAGAGGATAAGGACAGTTCTTCACATCGACTCACGGCTCACCCTTTGTTTATTGAGGCTATCAGACAACCCCTCTGATCTATGCCACAAACAAACCAACTGAACTCAAACCAAAGGCCACCAGGGCCCATTTGTTGATTCCCAGCCTCTCTGGGACAGGCTGCCACTATCATACAAAAAGTGACCTGTCTGTATTGTCTATAGTAATGCTGAAATACAAGTTTTGCCTCCTGCAATAAGACAGATAGGTTGCAATATTTAGGTTGGGAACTATGGATTTAAAGAGACCTGATTTAAAGAGATGAATTCTTTCATCTAGGGTTTATTTGTGTGGTGAGAGCTTGCCTTGGGCAGGGAAGGTCAAAAGCAAACCTTTGATCTATTTGGACTATATCTGTATCCTGTCATAGGCTTAATTTGATGTAGCGACTGTCTCAGGCTTAGGGCCCCCTTACCATGCTGACTTAATAGGAATAAGCCAAATTCCTACACAGACCATGTATGGGCAGCCTCCTGCATTTGCCTCTCACAAAAAAGCATGCAGGATACGTCTGTATGTAGCTGAAGCAGTAGAAGGAGGACAGGTTAAACTGATAGGAATTAAAAAAAAAAAAAAAAAATAAATGCAGCAAACAATTGTTGGGAGATAAACTAGAAACAAAATTAAGAGGAGAGAGAACCAGAGTTACGAATAGTGATCTTGTCCAGTAAAGTCCAGTAAAACTTGACAAGGAACAGCTGATCCTATTTTGCACTTGGGTAGGATGCTTTTCCTCAAGTGCCCTCCTCAACAGAAAGCCTACCACTAAAATGAAATATGACTGAAGGCCTTTACATTGAAATGAACGTACCTTGCATTGCAGAACTTGGGACAGCTCTCACATAATACACCAAACTATGTCCTTACACTTTCTTACATTCTTAAGTAGCTTTTTCTTTTCCTGAGTGCACATTACAGCATGGAGAAATTGGTAGGCAGCACATATTTTCAGGAGAGAGGGATGTCAGATGAATAAAACCCCTCATGTTTGTCTTCGTTCCCAAAGTAGCAACATGATTTAGTACCACAGAGAGTCAGCTAATGTCACAGGGCTCTCTGTACTGACCTGCCCCATGCCTCATGAGGAGCATATGACTAAAAACTTCTATCCATTTACTTATTTCAGCACTCTACAGTACTCAGCACATTTTGGTATGAATCTATAAAGCAGAGGGATTACAAGAAAACTGTGAAATGTTTATCTTTGTGCAACTGCGTAAGTGTACTTATGAAGTCATTCTGCAGTTACAGTGGAAACATTCTTAAATCTGCTGTGCAAGTGTGAGAACAGCATAGATACCTACATGTGCTACCTACAGCATTAATTATGACTTTGCTACTACTCCTGCTCCCAGTACAGGGGATCCTTTTCTCTCCTGCCCCACTGTAGGCCAGCTCAGCAGCCTACCCACCTCTGCGTTTTGGCTGCCTGAACTTCAGGCCCTTTTACTGACTTCCTCTGTGACCAGTCTTAAAAGGAGAAATCCAGAAACTTTGCCACGTTGTGACTTTAGAATTCCACATATAAATGAAAAGTATCTGTTCTTGTGTCTACTTCTAGTCTCTGCTTATTATCTAGTCTCTGCTTAATGAAAAGGCTGGTAAATATGATAATGGCAAATTCTGGGGGGAGATGCAAATTCAAAAAATATAGTTCTGCCATTTTCCAAATATTGAGTCATACAGAAATAACTTTCTGAAAGTGTCATTTCTCTGAAAAAATTAATTCATCCATGCAATCTGTTTTAATTTCTCTGCCCCTCACCTGTCTTCTGTTCATCTGCTATTCTGCCTCCCTTTCCAGAAAAGCAATGCTCATTCTTACTAATTGCTGCTAATGATTCTCACCCTAGGGTACCCCAAAGCACACATATTGTCCTGATTCTCCATACCGCCAATTCTTAAACTAAGCCATTGGATCATTCAGGGGAGAAAGATAAAACCATGCCTGTGCTGACAAGTTCTTGGCTGTAGTTTTAGGCCCAATATAACTTGGAAAAGTTGAAATATAACAAAACCCTGGGGAAGTCTGTGTGTGGGGAAATCTGACAGACCTTTAACTGCAGCAGCCCTTCTGGATGCCACTTATAATAACAATTCAAAGACCTTGAGCTATCAAGCATGTTTACTGATGGAGAACTCTTATCAAAGTTCCTGCTGTTAGTTCTGACACATTCACCACACATGGCTGCACATGGTTACACTTACATTCACTCAAGTATACAAGACATGTCTATTCCTAAGCCTCTAGGACTTTGCAATAGCAATGTTTTAATTGCAAAGATGCTGAAGAGTAACTAATACCTGACGGTGAAAGTTTTCTTACAGTAATGGAGCTTTTTCTATGATCTGAAAAGCAAGCTCAAGTTATAGTATATAGTTAAACAGTCTCTCTAACAACCCTGTACAGGATAAGGGGGGGGCAGCCTAGAAATGCTTTTCCCCTCTGATGTAGGTCTTTGCACTTCTGGGATTTGTTCCCACCTGTATGTGCAATCAGGTGGATGCTGAACTGCTTATGAATCATATCAGCCAGCCCTTCAGGGGTGAGCTTGCATTGCTCCAAGCAGATGCAACTGCAGGTCTGCTGGCCAGCTCTGGGACAATCTGAGTCAAGGTACTTTCTTCAAACCTGTAATTATTAGCAAATGAGCAGCCACTTGAGTGCTACATCAGCATAAAATGCTGCCATTCTTGCTTGGTAGAATGTTTCATTTGTTATGAGCAACTGTGAAGGAAAACATCATGTCTAATATTGATATTGACTGTGTTGACAGTGTTGTGCGCCAAGTGAGAGAGAAGACTAAGTACAGGCTCTAGACATGCCATGCAGTCAGTGGGGATGCACTGCTTCAGAGAACAACTGAGAGCATTGTGAATCACATTTCTGCTTTGAACTGCCCACTAGAAAAGCATCTCTCCACTAGCTACATTTATTCACAATTTATGAAAATAATAATCTAAAGGAAAAAAAGTAGTAATATGAGAGCAGTATCGAGAGTGATTCACAGACTCTTAAAAACACAAGCCTTGAGAGCTGTCTGCACAGTTATTGACGTCTCTCCCATGTCTCAAGAGATGTCTTTCCCATAAGCAGCAGACACTTACATCACTTGGAAATCATAGATATAACTGCAGCAAGAAAAAAAACAACAAACCCCCCTGAGAATACCCCTGATTGGAATCAGGAACTACCATTTTGTGAGGCTTTCTACAAATAATTCAATATCCAAAGTATTGGCTAATATAGTATGGATGTCTTTATAGTTTTGACTAGAAATCCACTCAGACAAGGATTGCAGGAGTTTTCCACCTCCTTATGTATTAAAACAAACAGATTTACCATTTCTTTCTGATCTCATGAGACTAAGTTTTTATGTAAACTGAATATCTCGCGCACAAGACAATGGACACTAAGTTGGGATACTGTGAACCAAGGTCCACATTCTATTTTCAGCTCAGGCACTCAGCTATGGACAGACTCTCCAGCATGTTCCAGGCAATTAAATAAAAAAAAATAATAATAACCTGTAGTTTGTTTATGGACACTTTTAGAAAATAATCTCATCAGGAACAGATACTGAATAATTGCTGTCTGGATAAAAAAATATTATTATCACAGGAGAGCAAACCACATTAGAAAATTCAAGATAAATATTGGCTGTGAACTTCAGAAACCTAAATTCTATTTATTTCCCGTAAGTAGGCAGAATTCTCTCTAATAATTCAAAACAAATAACTACATAAGTATGCATTTTGTTTAAAATCAACTGTTGCTCCTTTGACTTGTTCAAAGACCTTTCATTGAATGTCCATTTCAAATCATTTATCCTTAAAAGTGCTAAATCACAAAGCATTTATAGGACCTAATACAGCTGAAGAATACAAGTGGAAATATTTAGTTCATGAGTCACATTTCTACCAAACAGCAAACAGCTGTAGAGATGGCAAAAAAAAAAAAAAAATGCATCAAGTGACAACACAGTTAAAATTCCCATTGTATGGCTGGTGAACCAAGAAATATCTAAGTGCCCTGCCCAGTTTATCTGCAGATTTTGCTGGGACTGCACACTGAGTTAATATTTCCTGAGCTCTATATTCTTAAATGAAAGACCTCTTATTTTTGAAGCAGCACATCTTGGAAATTTAAGTCTCTCCTCTAAAGTATTTTACTTTTCCTATACCCAAGTTATTTTTAGGGGGGTTTCCCCTCCTGTTTTTGTTATGATGATGTTTTCTTCAGAGAAAGTGAAGTGTATTCAATAAGATCCTGATGCCTATGACATTTTTGACAAGTTGATTTTTTGAACACTCTGAATGAAGCACTTGTTTTGGCTGGTATTTATTTTTATGTTTTCTATTAATAGACTATTCTTCAATCTCATTTGTCTTTCAAGATTCTGTGTGTTTGTGGCTTTTTAGTATCTTTCACTGTCAGAAATGCTTTGACTGACATACAGCCACTGTCTAAAAACCAACAGAATTCTGTCTCAAGGTGTCATGCTTTTCTTCTTACAGAAAATCCACCCAGGGATGTGATCAGCAATTCTTATTTATGGGAGAGTTTTTTGGAACTCATTATTAAAATTTGTATGCATATTTTATGGAGATTTTCCTCTTTGTTCCATTTTGTAACTCCAAGCTGAAACAGGCTGAACTGCTTCAGAAATAAAGTGAACATGAAGGAAATCCTTTAAAATCTATTCAGTACATTCAAATCCATTAGATAGAACAGCTCTCACTTGAAAAAAGAATTTAAAATTAAAAAGAACTACTCAGAGAAATACATTGAAACATGAAGCATCCCCTTTACAACTCTTATCAAGCCCCCAGTCTACATTTCTTAGTATGAGATATATTTTATTATTTGTGATGGTATGTAACAACTATCTTTTGATTATATTTTTGATCATAAGTATTAGGAAGACTTCCTTCCTGAATGCTAGGAAATTTAAGAAACAGCAACAAAAAAACCCAAGCACAAACACTTTTTACAGAAAATTCCTGGTTTTTGCACTTGTAAACTGAAATCATTGAACAAATGGTTTTAGGGCATCCTGATGTAACTGCTGTGTAGTACTGCACTGACTTCCTTCTGCCTGAGGGTCTCATGTCATTAGCCTGTGCTCCTCTTTCCCTTTACTAAGAGCTACCACTCAGCTCCCTCCTGCCTTTTTAATTGTGCAGCCTCTTTCTGCAGTTCCCAGGATCTGCTCCAGGCTAATATCCTCAGATAACCACAGCAGCAAAATAGTTCCAATGGGCACCCTTAAAAGTTTACTTTCACTTCTCAGTAAGTCATAACCAGTTACTGGTGTTGCTCATTAAAAGTATAAGGAGTATCTTCCCATTATGGCTGCAGCTTATCTAACATCTTATAGGTTAAAGGAAACTTTGCAAGAACTTACACTGGATTTTAATTGAAATAATAAAATTCATCTTGTCAATGGAAACAAATACAACCTTTGACTTTTGTATTTGACTTGGTTCTTAGTCTATCACTTGAGAAGAAAAATATTTACATAAATATTTTAACATAAAACTATTAATTCCATATGTCATGTCCACAGTTATTCTTTGAAGGTATTATAACTGTTAAATGGCTTCCTACTGAATCACTGAATGGCTTGTTGCCATTAGTCAGTTTAACATCTCAGCACTGCACAGGAGTGAAATAATGAGTACCTTCTTCCTTTCATACTTCAAGTTGATTTATTGAATAAACATATACATAATGTTTATTTGACATTGTGAGTAGTCACAATTATCACTGCTCTGCAGCTCAAAATAATTGTCAGCAATGAATAATTGCTGAGATCTATTGCATTCCTGTCCCAAGGGACTGTCAGAGACATTGTGTTCAGTCACACACATTGTTTAATTTGGTAGGTACTCGATATTTAAAACAGATAAAAAATGGCAAGTGCATTAAAGAATGCTACAGACTCTTAATTTTGAGACTTTTGTCATGTATTTGCACAGCTACCCCATTGAAATCCTCCTGTCAAGCCCACAAAGAACCTTCAAGGCAGAACATACATGAATGTCTCAGTTACCTACATGTTGTGAGTAAAACAGCACACCACAGCCTGCAAAGGTAATTCCCATCTTATCCATGTGTTTCCTGGGACAAGGCATGGGGAACCATCCTGCACAACAGGAACCAGGCATTCTGTCCTCTTTACAAGACTAATAATGTTGAAAGTGAGAAGCAGAACCTTGAACCTGTATTTTCTGGGGTGGGGTCTGATCCAATTTTTAGACAGCATTTAAAGAAAACCGTCTCCATTCACAGCAGAGAGATCCCTCTTAACCCCAGCATCCTTCAGGTTCCCCAAACTTCTGAACTATGTGCTCATCAACTCCATTTCCCAGCAGATCAACTGTTTTGAAGCAGACTGTTTAAGCAGGAGAAAACCATCCCTTTAGGCAAGATATTGGTGGATTTGAGCTGTTTGGGTTTTTTTTTTATTTTATCCAAAATCATTAGACAGTGGCCACTGTCTTTGAAGAGGGGATGTCTCTCTCATTCCACATTTCCTAGGAGATGTCACAGCTGTGACAAGGAGGAGTTTATAATGCCACAGTTCGGTGCCTTCATAATTTATTCTCTCTGATTTTATGCTCTTTTAGTCTCCTGCTCAACCATCCACTAACAAGCAGTGATATTAGCCAATAAATCAAAGACATCTGCTTGTCACCGCCAGATGCTTGGTCACATTGCAGCCGATTATGAGACAGACAAAAGGACAATTTCATGTAGAGTGCTCTGTGGAGGTGTTCCACTGATACTCTGTTTGATAGGAGACCAGCATGAGGTGAATGTAGTATAACTCAGGAAGTTTTATGCCTCCCAGCAATGGAAAAGTAAGCTGAAATAAAACTGGAAAGTAGATTAGGACCTCACCTTTATGACTATGTAATTTATGATCCTGCATCTATTCCTCCAGTATGCTGGCACAAGTTAACTTAAAAATAAATGTTTTAATTTGCTCATCTTGCATTGTGCTGGGCACAGAAAAAGCTGCTACTTTAATTTTCACTAAGGGCAGAAGAGATGCTTAATATCAATTGTTACAAAGCACATCAATTTTTCACATGGCTGTCTTGTAAAAAAAATAGTCCATTAGCCTTATCAGTCATATGTACAACTAACATGCCCAGTGCAAAGACACTCTGATCTCTCTTTTTCTCTCTAATTTATTATGACAAACACCATTAATGATGAGACCCAGGGACTATTCTGCAGAATGGAGAAGGAGAGCAAAACTCTTTTGCAGCAATGCTTCTCTGGCTTTCTTCTCAAACTCTATGCTCCAATACTATACCACAACAGTAACTGACAAAACATTGTGGATTATTCCAATGTGCTATAAATAAAATCCACAGGAAACAGAGACAATTTGCCAAGTAAAACCTGAGTATTTCTGTATAGATGGAAACAGACTTAAAGCACAGCATTTGCTGATTGCTCTCTGAAGAGGAACCATTCTCCAAACTCTATGAGGCTTCATGGCTTTAAATTCCTGGGTCACCAGCTAAAAGGAGATCGAACCAGGCTTTCTATATGTCACCATGCTTCTCTGTAGTAGGTTTAAACTCCATAAAATTTAATCTTCATAAGTTACCTGGCTTTTCCACAGGCATCTTCGACACACACAACGTGAATGTTACCAGGGCATCACCATACCAGAGTATACATACATTTTTACTCACGCTTTCTTATATTTTAAAACATCAGTAGCTTTACAAAAGGACACATATGAGCACTGATCAGACAGGTTCAGCTCTACAATCCTCTCTTGTATTCTGGTTTAATTTCTGCTCCTGCAAATCCCAGATTTGAATGCCTGAGAATTTCTCTTGCTGAACACGGGTTTAGCCTCAGGCCATCCCAGTTATGAGTACTGCAGTCACAAGGACAATGACATCTAGGATTTGTCCTGTGATGTTAACACAAGCCCAGCCAGCAGCTGGCACTCAGTTAATTGGTACATTAACTACTACACCATTCAGTGACTAGAAAATGTAAGCATATGAAAGAAGTGGTATTAATACTTTTTTTCAATATTCTAATGAATCATGTTTTAACCACAGCTGCAGCCAGAAGCATTTCATAGTGAAATGACAGCCTTATCAGTAGCACACCATGAATTCTCACTATAGCAACACTAGACAAAAAAAGTCCATTTGATTTCCTGGAAGGAAGTGATTGACATGTACTTTTTGTTTTATGAAGCACTTACCTATGGCAGCTTTCTTCCTATCTCATTGCAGATTTATATGTCAAGCCAAAAGATCTGCAGGAGGAGAGGAGGAAAATTATGCACAGGCATAATATCGGGAAGAAAAACCAATAGTGTGCTTGACTGTTTTATAGAAAATAAAGCAGATAATACAGGAAACTGCCAGGGACCACCTCTAGGTTTGATAAATCATCTGGTACAGTCCCCAGATGTGAGATCTGAGCAATAATGCCCTGCTTTAAATGGCTGAAATATTATAGAACTCGCCATTAACGATGAGTCTCAAATCTTATTTTTGCATTTGGATTTTCAAAAATATTTGAGCAATCTTAGAGAAGCACCCAGGAATTATGCTCTATGTCCTATTAGGATCACGCTGTATAGAGCACATAAAAGAGTAACTCTCTATGAAAACTCTACTACTTTCATTACAGAACAAGAGAAGCAGACCTCCCATCAACTATTGCCCAAATGCAGCTCCCCTGGCACATTCCCTTTCAAAACTGAAAATACTCCTTTCTACTATTAAATACTAAAGTTGCAGCCTCTAAGTTACCCTTGGATTTCCAAATATACCCTTCAGAATATACACATAGAGATACATAGATGGAAAATTGCAGTTAACAGCTGTTTGCTTATTGGTCCAACATCTACATTCTTTTCTGAGAACTGTTATCTGTCCCTACAACTATCACAGACAAGCACCACACTTGCACTAAATTCTGTAATTTAAAACATGACCACATCCACCATTCTTTCTCTTGAAAATAGTTGTCAGAGAAATGTTCAGGAAAACATTCAGAGTACAAAACTCAGTCCGTAATATAATGGATGGTTCAAAATAATGAGTTAGTTTTAATGCTATTGAGCAGTTTTGATGCTTTAACAATCACAAAGCAAAAAACTGTGGAATTAATGTTTAAATAGCAGTAATTAAAGTTGGTAAGATGGAAACTGAAGTGTAAAAGAAAGCACAATACACAGTAAAGCACAATAAATATTGAATAGATATAAAAAACTGTGGTCTTAAGAATGAAAGGATTAGACACAGAATGGGGTTAAGTATCTGTCAAATCATTATGAAAAATGAGAACTTTTATCAAATGTCTTGTTCCTAAAGCCCAAGATGTACACTGCATATGAACCACTGGGAGAATTATCTTCTTATGAACCTTGAAATTTTGGGTAAGATGAGGCTGGATGTCAATTCATCCTTCTTCAGTCACAAACTGTGGAGCATGGTCCCCTGCCATGCCCACAAGAAGCCATAACTGTGGCTGTGGATTGAAACCTGCTCCTTGTTTTACTAAGAAGAAACTCAGGGCAGTACATTTACTGGGGGAGGCAAACTAGACATACTCCTGGAATGTGGTGGTTTATTTATGGCTTTCAAAATTGCATGAAGACATTAAACATGGGTTTTCCTAAGGGTTCTTGTCAGAGAATATTTCGTGAAACTCCTCTCACATTTTCTTGAGTCACCCTTGTTTATGAAGATGTGCCTTTCAGAATTAAAAACTGATGTACAAATTAATCGCAAAATGTTTATTAAAAACTAGGCTTTGTTCTTATCAGTATGACTGACAGCTCCATCACTAATTTGAGCACAGACTTTCCAAAATAATTATTTTCTACGCATTTCCAACTTTTTCCAAAAGTAATAGTAGCCTCCTTTGAGTAAAGAAACAAAAATGATTTCATTTTTATTCTTGTTTGCTGAAATTAAGAGCTTTTTCATAAAAAGGCCTTTTGAAAAGTCTAGTTCTCCGCATAAAACCTTTAAATATGCTTGCTCATTAGCTACTTGAATAGCTTTCATGAACCCCATGAGACATCAGCTATATCTAAAGTCAGTCTGTAAAAATGTATGACGTGTTCAGTGACAAGGACCAACATCAAATGAGAACTGTGATAAAGGTCTCTTTTTTTCACCATGGTCTGAGATTTCCATTGTTATGTTGGGTTAAAGAAAATTTGGAGTTTTTTACAGCAGCTGAATTATGCTTCAAAGAATCTGTTTTAGCTTTTACAGCAAACTCTGATGTCATTTGTAAGCAAAGAACTTGGAACTAAATATGATCTATTAAGGTAATAGTAGAATTCAGAGTGGGTTATTTTAATTAGCCCTGATAGCCTGAATATTTGTCTTTAAGAGGGCAACCACTTGTGCAGATCTCAACTGATCTGTTTATGTTTGAGTTTAAGCATTCAGCCAGAGTCTGCAGTAGCAGGATCTGCAAAGGCTGAAGAATTAACATAAAAGAAGACTTAAAAAGAATGAATTCATCATGAACATGTCCTCCTGCTGCAAGGTGGGTGACTGCCAATAATTAGAGACAAAAGATGGGAATCTGTGACTTTAAAATGGAGACCAAATATGGTTATTGTTAAATAAATAGAGGAGTGAGGTGATTTAATGGCTTTTTAATGATCCTAATGTTTTCAGTTTTAATGAGTCCTTTTATATCAACTTTAATCATGTTAAGAAACTGAAAAAATGTCTGCATTAGTTTGGTTTTCTGTTCAGTCCCCCACAAGCCATTATGCAGGGGTGGCTAACAGGAGTCAGCTTTCATAAGAGGAAGCCTAGACAATAACTGCTAAATTCATTTGGGGAAATGATACATTAGTTACCAATATAGCTTTTTTTTTTTTTCTATATCAAAAGAACCATTTTACTGCAGTGCAAGAATTCACTGCTATATACTCATTACTACTGTGAAATTGAATTAAATCTTTTCAGTATTATGTACATTTAATGTAAGATACTTTAAATATTAAAAGTGAATATGAGTTGTTGAGTCTCTTAAAATTCACACATAAAATAATTTCAAGTCAGACAAGAATCTTTCAAAGTAGACCATCTACAGTAGCTCAGCAGGGTGTCTATCTTCTCTGCAGCTTTAGTAGTTGGCTCAAAGCCTGGTATCCCCTCTAGGGAAGTGCTGCTATGGCAGAGAGTGGAGTGCAGCCAGTGAGCTGGGGATACACAGGGACAGAAAGCAGGGAGGAGGAGCCAACCCCAAACTGTCCAAGCAAGTTTATTTTACCACATACTCACACAGAGGCTGTTGCATTTAGTGGTGGCAGCTGAAGACACAAGTGCCCTCCCTCAGTATCCCCAGAACCCATGCTCTTTCTGCCAGCCATTCCACAATGGTGGCTCTCCATGGCTCAGCAGGAGATTATTGTTGGAAAATACTTTTAAATTCCTAATCCTATTAACTTTTCCATTATTTCCTGTATCTTTTCCCTGAGGCAAGAAGAAATTTCAATCCCAAAGAAATTTAACTTCTGGTCTCCAGTAAAGGAAACTCACACTTATAGTTGAGTCAAGCCAGTAACAAAATAAACTATTTCTTCCAAAAGCTCTATTCTGAATCTCTCACATATTGAATCCTCACTTAAGGCAAGAGTATGCTTCAGTTAGGGCAGTAGCAACACATCAAAATATTACTGGGCTTCCAATTAAAACACTACAGAAATAATTGTCCACTATTAGTAGTAGTAGTGTTGGTTGACTTTGACCTTCTTCACTCGACATATAATATAAACCAGACCTAAAACAAGTTTAAGTCACAATGGTAAGGAGCAAGAATCCAGTGGGGAAGAATTGGTAGGCAAAAAATCACTCACTGCATATCATGAGGTATTTCCAGATCCTGGAGTAATCTGTAAAACCATTATAAAGTTACCTAGGCCCAAGTATTTTCTTTCTAGGAGAAAAAGATAAGAGAGAGAGTAGATACCAGAATAGCTGTCCTAACCCCCTACCTATGGTTACCTATCAAACAGAGCAGGAAGTGAATTTCTATAATGCCAAAACAGATTTGAGGATACAAATGTTAAGCTCACTTCTTTTCTTTCTGTTGACTTCTGGGTTTGGATCTTTTAATATTTATGACTTCAAACTTTTCCAGCTGTGCTGGTACAGATCTCAATTGTTCTCTTACTCAGGCCAAGGACTTTGGTTACACAACCTCAAGTATTGTGAATTGTCCAATAAAATAATGAATGAGACCTTTTGAGGGTTTTGTTATTGTTAGCAGCAGCAGTCTCAATCACTCCACGGATGCTCTTCTGTTAAGGAAATAACTGAGAAATTCTTGTCTAGTATATTATCGTGGAGTTTCATTCACTATGTATCATTCTCCTTATATGTGCATATTATATTTTTAAAAAGCCAGAAAAGAGTTTAGGTTGCTTCTACCTTGTATTCACTTACCAAAGCATTATCAACATCAGTTCAAAAGTTAACTAATACAGAAAATTTTAAGAAAAACATTTAAGCCAACTGACATTTACATACATACTTGGATACTTCAGAATTAATGTGTTTCTCTTTGGAGAATATTCATGAGTATTACAACATATACACATTCATCCAGCTGTTAAAATTTCAAGTACAGCATATTAAACTCAGTATTCATTGCCTCTAACAGAATACCCCTAAAAAATGCACTTCCAACTACATTTTGACCCCCACAACCAATTTTGGTGCAGTAATCAAAGCCTAATTTATTAATAGCAGGAAATAAATAACAACAGCTCCATATTAGAGCTATCAGTATTCCAGTGAAAAATCCTAGGCTTAGCTATAGAGAAATCAGTCTGAAAGTTGCCAGCTGGAGGGATCAGTGAACATGAACTGACAGCCCCATCAGCCTTTCTGGAAGGAAAGGGGGCCCTGGGATGAAAAGGACAGTCCTCAAATGTGTGGAACAGCCTTAGGAAGGACTGTGGGAAGCAAATCAATCAGACGGACTTAATGGGAATCCTGGTCTTAGCAGAAATACTGAAGGAGCAGGATGAGGAAGACGCAGCAGGGAAATTTTTTCAGTGGCTGTGTGGAGTGCCGGGACGAGGGCAGCCCCTTCTCTGTGCCGCCAGTACAGACCTGCAGGGTTCTCCCAGAACAGACTCCTCTGCACAGTGTGACTGCTGCCAGCCCTCTCCTCTTCACCTGAGCCATCACAAACACTAAAATCAAAACCAATTTTCTTACATTATTAAGATCCTTGAGGTAAGATGATTTGGCCCCCAATCAGTGTTTGGTTGAAAAGACACATCAAACATTTAATTTTGGATTTAGAACTGGTCATGAAATTACATTAAAAATTGGAGATAACAACCAACTTCAGGGACTAAGACAAAGTATTTTAACAGTTATGATTTTATTCCATTAATTGTCTTGGTAAATAATTGACTTCAATAATTTTTGAATTTCTCCATTTCAAGAGTTATCATTTCAAAGAATCTAAACATGTGAAAGTTCTTATGTGATTGCATGTTGAATTCTAAACTGCTAGTAGGTAAAAAGATAAAAAAAAACAAACAAGAAAACCAGCTAATATCCCACAAACACAGAACCCTCCAGCACAGCCTTACAAAATAGTTCACACATTTTATGAGCCAATGTATTTCAAATTAAATAAAGTGTAATTCTAAAGAAAAAAAAAATTATCTATATTGTCAATTTCTTGAAAAATCTGTGAGATGTTAGCTAGCATTATTGTTAGCTTTTACTGACAGAAATCTCTGGAACCTATACACTTTCTATGTATCTTATATGTTATCCCAGATATGTCACCCCATTGCAAAAATCAGAAAGTATTACCTTTATAGTTCTATATTCACCCCAATATCTTCAGTGATTTAATGATATTCACCAAAATCTTTTGACACATGTTGTATTATTCAAGTAATACATACACCTTTTTTCTTTTTTGTAAGAAGGAAATGTAAATTCCATGTTCTTAAGATATATGTGTAACTATTCTTGTTCATCTAAGTGCAATCTCAGCAACCACAGCCAAATTAAAATAGACAATTTTCCATCTGCTTTTGATATAGTAATATCTCATTTTTGAGAATACAGAAAGCATAGGAAGCTAAAAGCTTATTTATGTGACTTAATTTTGAATATTTGAATACACTCTAAATCTCTGAAAGAAGGTAATAAACAATGGACAAATACCTCAATAAATGAAACTGCAGTGAAGAAACTGGTTCACGATAAAGTAAGAGGGGTCATTAAACACAGACCTGAGAAACAAATGCAGTCACTGACAACTCTGCAAGGAAGTTTCTCTAAGGTACTAAAAAGGTGCAGGCTTGTTTTAGCTCTAATTTCCGGATGCATCATCATCTTTTGTACAAGTCCATGAAATCCCAAATCAGCTTTCTTCTTGAAACTGTTTCCTACCAAGACAAATAGTGACAGGTAAAAAGAAAAACCTAAAGGTGAGTGGTACTTTGATTTAATGTATAATTACATAGGTCTGCTATCTAGACGTGCTGAAAGTAGGTATCAGCCGATATAATGACATCGTCAAATGTAAAGAGTCAGGTAATGCTCTCATTGAACTACTGAACCCAATTCAGTCATGTACCCAGACACATTAGCACTTCTCCTACAGTGGTTTCTTCTCTATTTGCATGTCATTACACTGTTTAGTTGCATATTCTGCTTCAACATTTATTACTTTACACAATTTCTTTAACCCAAACCACTTGGTTAAATGCTATTTTACAGACACATACTGCAGGATCTATACTGGAAAAAAATACATCATCGTGTCATTCCCAGAGATTCAACCCACCAAATCTGTTTTGGAAACAGTCTCAGTTAGGAGTCCAAAATTTGCATTCTGTATTTACTAGCATTTACTTAAAATATATTGCTCTGCAAGAAATCCTGGCTGTAAGCTCCTTCAGATGAAGCATTCCTGAGAAGGAATCCCAAATGGATACCTGCCGACTTCGGGTGCGGGAAGCCATGCAGACAATCAATGTGATTGACAGAGCAAGCTTCGTTTATTAGCAATACAGAGGCACTTATATAGTATTGAGTGTACATGCTTATCAGTTCTTTAATTAGTTTAAACTTACAAAAGCCCATTCTTACTTCTACATAATTGGGTTAGATAAAAGACTACATTTGGCAAGCTTTATGTTTTGTCTTGAGAGATCAAAGTTTTTCCTCCCTTCTCATGGTCAGCACATCTTTATCAGAACAGCACTGTACCTCCTAAAAACTCCCTTTTTGTTCCCAGGCCTGTTTCTCATGCAGGCACTTTCTCATGGAGGTTTTTTTCTCATCCAGGCCTTTGCTTGCAGGCCTTTGCCTGCACAGCTCTTCTATTGATCTGGTTTTATCAATAATCCATGTCCCTGATCCTCTAACCATTCTCCAACAGATACCAAACGAAATTCCATTTTATTTCATTATTCATTTGTACCTAACACTGACACAGTAAGCACAGGAGTGGTTGAATGAAAGTGGGCACACGTTTAGTAGCCACGGAAGTGAGCTTGGTAGGCTCAGATGGGAGGATGTGGGGATAATTTGATGTATTCTTACAGATGGGGTCTAAATACCTTTAAGTATCTAAATATCTGTGAATAACTAGAAAGAAAACAGTTAAATGCAAACACAACTGTTCTCACAAGGACACTGGTGTGCTCAGCTTTAGTTTCCTACACCAGGACAGAAACCAGGCAGTTACAGGTACAGCAGGTTTTCCAGTATCCCATTTCAGTACTAGGCCATTGCAATACCATTGACCTCCTCTCTGCACACAGAAAGATAAAACAAGTCCTTAAAATGATTTTACTAATGGACCAAGGTCTCAAAATCTGTGAAATACAATCACCTCATCAAATCATTCACAATCATTATTTTTTATATCTTCTATAAAAGGAAATGAAACAGTAGATTACCAAACTATATCCATCCCTCCCCTTTTCTGCCTAGTACAGCATTAACAGGCCCTAACAAATGGCACACCAGAATCTCCAGAACCAGTGACACAAGTGCAGTGATAAGCCACATAAAATATTCATAACTGGAACTTTAGATATAGGCAGATGCACAACAGGAGCACACAAGCTTTGTCAGGAATCATTGAGAGATTGAAAGCATACTTAAAGGATTTATTAAAGCAATCAGAAGAAGCCTCTACTCAGTCACCATGATTGCAAGGAGTTTATGGCCATGTATTTAATCTCCCTGCTCTGTAATAGATAAGTTATGCTTTCTTGTGATTTGTGCACAAAGAATTTTTTCACTCTTTTCTAGCACTATAAAGATCAGAAGTACCATTTCTGCCTTGCTGAGCGAAGCATTAATAGGAATGCCAGCAGCAAGATGGAACACGTAATAAATATGAAGGTTTAACATTATAAAGATTTATATTATACAGAATATAGTC
Organism: Corvus hawaiiensis; assembly: GCF_020740725.1. Lineage (NCBI taxonomy): Eukaryota > Metazoa > Chordata > Aves > Passeriformes > Corvidae > Corvus > Corvus hawaiiensis. Next base: position 15,056,082 of record NC_063227.1, on the reverse strand, counting down.
CTAGATTATGAGATAACATTATTACCTTTTGTTATACGAAGTTATAGGAAAAAATCATTTGATGACAGGGATTTCTTTTTTCCAGCATTATATTCAGGGACATCAGGGTTCAACAAAAAATGGTGAGAATGTACCAATCTTAAACAGTTGTCTTAATAGCAATTAACCAAAGAGAACACCAGAAGTTGGTAACACACATCAGTTCACACATCTTTTGCAGGGAAGTGCATTAAAAAAGATTTTTTTAGTTCATAAAAAATAACTTTGTTACTCAGGTCAGCTAGCAGGAGAACTTACTGAAGGGAGAGAAAAAGCAACTGCTAATTGAAACAAAAGAACAGAAGCAGGCGACTATACCAAAACTTGGATGTATACATATACAGAGAACTTAACACCTGTGTATATAAACTCTTGCATTATCTCTACAAGATGGTTGACTATATGCTCATTTGACACTGGCCATTACAAGCACTGGAGAGCTGAGCTTGTTAACATAACCAAAAAATGGAAGAATACACTTTTTTCTCTCATTTTGACTTACTGCCTACAGCTTCTTGTAGTTTGCATTGACCTTTCCTGAAGGAAGCCTTAGAAACATCAGCTGTGCTCTGGAGCTATTCAAAATATTTCACATGCAGAACAGAGCTGACAGACCTTGGCTTCCCCGCTGAGTTTGCAACAACTATTGAAAAACTCGTCCTTATTTTGGATCATTTTTCTCTTCAACAAAATCAGTGTGCACATAAGCAGCTTTGAAGAGCTTTATGATAGAGGAAAAAAAAAGCATTCCTTCATCTTAAAGGTGAAACTACACGGAATGTAGGATTTGTTACAAGAACTATACTGTTATCATCTTATGCTTCTTTTTTTCTTAATCTGGCAGAGGCTCTGTTTCCCATTTTCAGTAGATGTCATTAACAAAAATTTCCTTCATTTTTATTTAGAAACGTGCGCATGAGTCTTGCATGCTTAACATAAAAGAAGGGACCTCCTCAGCTGTGGAAAGACTCTTCAGTAGATCCTCAAAGATGCTGATGTTTTTATCCACTGTTTTTGTCCAGAACAAGGGCACAAAAAATAAATTTAAATGCTTAAACACAGTCAGGGGACTTTTCCTTCATCTCACACTCTTCATCCCAATTTAATTTTAATCTAATCAGATCACATGAGTTGCTTATAGCGAATTTAGAACTTGTCTTTCACTCTCACTCTTTGCTACACCTTTGTTTTAACTCAAAGGAAGCAAGGTCTGGTGGCCTGATCAAAGGAGGGTGTCACATACTTGCTGAATTGGACACTTATCCAAAATCATTTCTTACACGAAACAATGAAGATTTTACATTAGCTGTAAACCCTTCCATATAGAGTAATTCCAAATATTTTACTACAAATACTCTATACTAGCTCTAAGTGCAGTAACAAGTCTGAAATTTCCCCAGGTATTTAATATCATAAGAAGATCAAAGCAACTCTTCTAAAAAACTTGAAGAACATAACCATTACCTTTGTTCTACTGCCCTTACATTCATGGTTCTTTATTCACAGACTGCTAAATAAACTCAGACTGCTAAAATATTTTGCAATGTAGCATTTTTTCTTCCCTGACAGACCATTAGAAGTAAGAACTCAATGTGACCTCTTTCTTTCTCTGCTGACCCTGAGACTTCACAGTGTGTTCAATACATGTTATGTACATGAGTGTGACATATGCATAACCATTTCCTAGTCAGAAACAAAACCATCTTTCTCCTACATACTTCCATTCTCTCTATAACAGAAAAGTTTCTAAGAAATTCCAAGATCTTCACGATCAAGACATCATTTACTTTACATTCTGCTCCGACAGAAACAGAATGCACAGTGCACAAAGGGGAAAATGAAGACATGAAATGGTGTTTTGGGAAAGCTTACCATTTTATTGCTGCTATACAAATATCCCTGGGTTCTAATCATGCAGTGCAGATCTGTTGTTTTAGTTTGTCTGGAACTAAAAACCTCTAATTTTGTTCTAAACTTTCAAACTGAATTAAAAAATTGCAAAGAGCAAGACAGACACAGCCCAAAAATTTCACATCTTCACTCCTCAAAGTAAATATTAATCAAGGTTTGCAAAATTTGTTGTGTATGAAAACATACGTAGCTGTTCTTCAGAGTTCTTGCACTAACAAAATCCACTTTCACCTACCAATCTTTCAACAGCAGATATACACGTGAAACCCCACTCACTTTTAGCTAATGTCTAATGAATCCATAAATGTCCATCACCCAGTGAACTTAGAAACTTTGTAAGGAAGTTGTAGGGGTTAAACTGTCTTAGAGAATATTTTACAGGTTCAGAAAAACCTCAACCTCTTTTATGTTTTAACTGTAGCCAGTATTAAAAGGTTTTATTTCAAATCAGAACTCCATATCTAACAGAGAAATTGTTATATGAAGACAAATTTTCATGTTAAATGAATAATAAATTATAGGTTATGTGTCTCTTTGATTTTAGAGGATGCATAATTTACAACAATAAATAATTAACATATCAAAGGATTCTAATTTAACTGATGCCTTCAGCATCAGCACAGCCAAAGTACAAAACATTCTGTTTGGTGCTTATAATCCATATTTGTGGTGGAGATGAGTAGCTATAGTAGTTATTATGTTTTCCAATACGTAATTCTTGCTAATCACTTAAAAGTATTAATAAATATCAGAAAGTTCAACTTCTGACATATGATCTGTAAGCATACTGCATCAGAGGGAAAAAGGCAAGCATAACAAGCAGTATGCTGTTACAAACAGCATTTCAGCCAGAAATACTTAATGCGAGCTTTATTTTAAAGTAGTGTTAAGTTTTTCATTGCGTGCTTTTAAAGACAGCTTATAGATGTAGAAAAAAGTAATCATCACAGAAAATAGCTCATCTCTAGATAAAAGAAAAGCAGTACTATTTCACTTCAGAAAATAGGTGTTAAATTTATTTTTGGTACTTGTGTTCTTTAATTAGGATAACATCGATGCATTCACCAAAATTCTGCATAACAGACAAGTTCAAGAATGATGTAAAAGCACATTTTTCTCACTATTCCATAACGAACAGGTAATTCTAGCAATGCGCAGGGAAGTAATTCCAGACACTCAAGTAATGCTGCTCCAAAATGGGTGATACAGACATTTCTGGAGAGGAAGCCAGGCAGGATCAGAGCTGGGCACCAGTGACTGCTGAGATAAACCTCTGCAAAACCCACACCTCAGAGCTTCCCAAGGAAAGCCCAGGACAGCCCTGCCTGGAAAGCACCACACCAGCTATAGAGCAAGGCCTGAGCCCACATCATCCCTGGAACAGTGTGGACTGAAGAAACACCTGGGCCTTCCAGAATAGCTCCACCCTTGTCAGTGAGAGCATCCATGGCTTCACTTGAAAAAAAATGTTTTGTCCTCGAAGAGCACAATCAGGTCATCATCCTGCAACTGGACAGTTGTGGCTGCAGATTATGGTTACAGAGAGGGTTGTTTTTAGCAGGCTGAGCCTATTGCCAGGTTTATAACCAAACCCAACGATAAACCAGTAGCTTATAGATTTGGTGGAGATGTAATGAAACTCTCATCGTTTGCCTCCTTTGAGAAGGCACAGGGGCCGTCTCCCTGAGCTGGGATCCATCCTTGGGGGAAGCCTATGCCATCACTCCCTCCTCATTCCCCACCTGCTCCTGCGGAATGACAGTGACTCAGACACACCACAGCTCTGCCCACTTCCCACCCACCTCTCCAGACCCTGCTATTTAAAGAGGTCACCTGCCCAGCAGTGTGAGCTATGTGTGGGACAGAGCCTGCAGCCCAAAGCAGCCTCCTGCCCCTTCTGCTTTATAACCTCCCAGTGCAGACTTGAGAACTTCTCCACCAACATCCATCAAGAGCCAAGGAAACTACATTCCTCACCATATACAGACGAAAGTGTGCCTGAATAGAGTTCTGCATTTCTCAAAGTCCTAGATATTGAATATCAGCTTCTGTGAGGTCACAGGAAGAATAAAAATTGTGCAAAGGATTGTAAAGAAAAATCTACAGTTGTATATATTTAATATGTATGTGCATGCATGCACAAATTGTAAAAATTATTTGCATTGGAATTCAGAAGGCTTTCTTAATAAAAGCATTTGATTCTTCTTCTTAGAGTAAGTGTTGCGGTGGGAATGAAAAGTGCTGGTCAGCTGCAAATGGCAGTCAAGCACCTGACTTTGGGCTGAGAAAAGAGAAATCAAACAAGTGTGCAACTAGAAAAAGCAGATATGATTTTCATGCCCAGAAAAATACATAAAAAGTTCTATGTTGATGCCAATGGAGAAAAGGCTTCATGAAAAGTGTTTGCATGGAGAGACCCTTAATTACAGCCATGATAAGGAAAGCATCTCTGCAGTCCAGTTGTAGCAACATGAAGCCTTATGAAATACAGCTTTAAGAAGGAAAGTTAAAAGCCTGAGGTCTAACAAAAATTAGTAGCTATTTATGTTTATTTTCTAACACACAAGGTTTCTCAACACCATGATTGCAGACTACCCAGAGAGCAGTGTTAAAATATCTCAAACTGGCTTCAGAATTATAACTTGTTTACTCCTTTAAGCACACATTACTCCTGACTTTACTACATATGTCTAAAAAGACAAAAAGTTAGCACCATTATAGCAGGGCCAACACTTCTCACCTTAATGAGTCAATTCCTATGCAAATATTTCAATAAATAAAAATCCCAGTGTGGTCATTCTTGCAGTTACCTACACCTGTGGGGAGAGATAAAATAGAATTGGGTTGTGGGCTGTGGGACGTGCCTGCAGAAGCACATGGTGGCACAAAGAAGCACGTGGCAGCACAAAGGAGCACATGGCAGCACGAAGGAGCATGTGGCAGCACAAATGAGCAAGTGGCAGCACAAATGAGCAAATGGCACCACAAAGGAGCATGTGGCAGCACAAAGCAGCACATGGCAGCACAGAGAAGCACACAGCAGCACAGAGAAGCGCGTGGCAGCACAAAGCAGCACACGAAAGCACAAAGGAGCACATGGCAAGGACAAAGGAGCACATGGCAGGACAAAGGAGCACATGGCAGGACAAAGGAGCTCCTCCACCGGACCCTGGCGGGAGGAGGTGTCACACAGCAGACCCCCTACAGAGAGGAGCCTGCTGGGAGCTGACAGACGGGTGAACAGCACGTGATCACCCCATAGAAGGACATTTAGAAAGTGTGTTGCTGATGTGGCAACACGGGATAGGTCACGTAGTGAGAATTACCATATAAGGAAATACTGTGCCTTGGAAAAGTGTATAAAACCAGCTCATTTCTTTAAATAAATGATTCAGATTCCCTGCCGGTCTGGGTCTGTGCCTCAATCCCCGACATACACCTGCCTATTTGATTCCTATTTAAGAATAGGGGGTCATTAAGCACCTTGTATAACCACATGTATACACTAATTATGCATTTACCTTATTGCAGGTCTAATGACTGAGCAGCACGTGGGTGACAGGTTCAGGCAGCAACACAATTTGGCCTTGTAGTACAAAGGATTAATCAGAACATAAACAGCACTCAGGTCCTGACAGGAGTCCTGAGAAGTCTGAAAACACATTCTAAGTGTGTTTTCACCAGCATTCAGAGTAAGCTGAAGAGCAGTGTGTGTCTATGGACCATGCCACAATGCAGACATGAGAACATCACACATTGTTCAATAACGTGTTGTTTGTTTGGGTGTTTTTAATGACCTGTGATTTGGTACAATTCTCTTTGTCTGAATGGAATGAGTTTTCATGCCCAAGATCTCAGCAGCTGAGTGAACCTGCATGATGGGGTCTCCTCCCCCTGCCATGTGATCCTGGGAGAGGGGCCCTGAGGGGAGGCACAGGGTTTCCCCAGCCCCTGGTCAGCCTCACTCCCCATTGGTTGTTTTGTGTTCCCCTGCACGGGCAAGGACCCTCGGGTCCCGTGACTGTAGGAGCTCCTCGGCAGATCCCGGCCATGCGGCTGGGGAAATAAACATCTCTGAAACATCTACCAAGAATTGGTCCATATGTATTTCTTTCCACGGGCCTCATTGTTTGATACATGTGTTGCAGTATCCCCACTGTAACAAATGGTGGATAATGTGGGCAAGACACCGATCCCTAAGGACAGCGATTGATTTGTGAGTAAACTTGGGATTTCTCTTCTTGTTTTCGTTTTGCTGTTCCATCTCTAAACTATGGAGGAAACATGGAAAGACTCTTGGCTCTCAGAGACGCATATGGACATTTATCTTAAACTTGAAAAGATTCTTGAACAACGATTTGTAAATTTTAGCTTAATTCAAGCTGAAAAGGAACTGAAACATTTCCTTTCATGGTTGTTTAAGAACTTTTTCTATGTTTCTTGGGATTTAATACTTACCAAAGACTTTTGGAACACTGTTTGGACACAGTTAATTTCTGAGTCAAAATATATGCCGATGGAAGAATATTTTCATGAATATTATTTAATAACTGAGCCTGTTGAGCAATGTCAGCTGTGTCTTGGTGAAAGGAAGCCTGCCTCAGGGACCGTGTGACCGCGGCCACATGCAATGAGCGCTCTCCAAGCAGCAGCGAGGTAGTTCCCGCATGGGCAGAGCGATGCAAGCTGCAGTGTCGGCAGCGGAGCGAGGCGCGGCGGGAGCGGCACGACCTGTCGGTGCCCGCCCGGCCCCATGCAGCGCATGGTGGAGCGAGCCCCGTGAGAGGAGTGGCGCGCGGCTGGCGGCGATGGCGGTGGAGCGGGGCCACGCCCAGCCAAAACGCACGCTGGAGCAGGGCGCGGGGGGGTTATCACTCGGAGGCCCGGCCGAGACGTGGCGCGGCCCCAGGCAGCGGCAGCACAGCTGCAACCAGAGGAGGGGGCGGCGTACGGGGAGCTGAGTGGCACGGCCTGGCCTGGTCCACGTGGCCCCAAATGCGACCCCGGTAAGAGCGCGCAGGCACGAGCAGCCCTGGCAGCTCCGACACGGGAGCGAGGGAAAGTGAAAGCAAAAACGCAGCGAGACAGAAAACAGCAGCCACTAGGAAAAAATCACCGTAGCTAAGGTTTTAGGAATAGTAAAATGGTATAATGTTAAACAAAATTATGGTTTTATAACAAGATGTGACAACCAAGAAGACATATTCGTCCATAGAACCACCATTAAAAGGAATAACCCTAAAAATTACCTGCAAAGTGTAGGAGATGGGGAAGTTGTACAATTAGATATAGTGCAAGGAAAGAAGGGTTTACAAGCAGCAAATGTTACTGAGCCTGGAGGTATTCCAGTCAAAGGCAGCCATTATGCACAAAATTATAAACAATATCCATCCCAGCAACTTCCCTACCCACAACCTACTTTCCCCTTTTACCCTATACCCAATATGAACCCTTTCCTAATTTTACCCCACCCCCAATTTATCCCTAATCCATTTTACACCCCATGGTTTCCCTCACAAAACCATGCCTTTACCAATTGTTTCCCCAAAAATCCCTTTCCAATGCCGAGTAGGGGATGAAGAGGGGGAGGGAAGAAATTAACTATTTTGTTTAGCGTTCCAACAGGTACATATGGAAGAAACCCTCTCCTGCCTCAATTTCCCCACAAAGCATGCTCAGAGAGTCCTTTCTCCCTTCTGTCAGCTTTAAGATGCTCCAGAGAAAAAATCCATTTGGACATTTAAAGAGGGTGGCTTGTTTTGTTTTGAAACTGTCCTTGTTATCTCATGTTTATCCAGTTGTTTTCAATGTTAAGTTTTAAATCTCATTTTGTTAAAAATAAACGGGTGAAATGCTGGGGCCCTCCCCCTGCCATGTGGTCCTGGGAGAGGGGCCCTGGGGGGGAGACACGGGGTTTCCCTGCCCCTGGTCAGCCTCGTTCCCCATTGGTTGTTTTGTGTTCCCTGTGCGGGCAAGGACCCTCGGGTCCCGTGATTGTAACAGTTCCTCGGCAGAGCCCTGGCCATGCGGCTGGAGAAATAAACATCTCTCTGAAACATCGATCAAGAATCGGTCCATATATATTTCTTTCCACGGACTTCACTGTCTGATACACATTGCAGTATCCCCACCGTAGCACCTGCAGGGCTATTTCAGTGAGTTTCCCTCGCTAGAATGACAGCTCAGAGCACTCAGCTTGCCCTTTATCTTTGAAGATTCTTATTTGTCTACTGTTTCACAGCAAGCAGTTCTGATGAATAGTGCAATTAACCTTTCCATTATTAAAACAATTAATTGCAAAAATTAAAGACATGACAAGGGCTAAATACTAATGCATAAATTATCATGTTCAGGAATTGTAATTATTAATCTATGTACACTAATTGTGAAATAAAGAGGACAAATTGTAATCAGAAGTCAGTGCTGGAATTGATGGTCATTTGTTTTTCCTGTAAAAAGAGAAATGCACCATTTTGCTCTTGACATACAAAATTAATCATACCAAGCCTTAAACTAGATTATTTTTTTCTCTTGTGAATGATGTAGGATCCAAAAATATCTAAAGTTTAGTTTTGTTTCTACAGCAATGTAAGTTTACATCAAAGAAATTTACATTTCACTGTAAAAATATCTGCCTAAACTACTCCTGCAATGAATCTCCACTACATTTTCACTTCATGTAGCTAGAATTCGACTAGGTATTGTGGAATTCTTGTAACAATGTAATATTACAAAGTTGCAAGATACAATATTAAAAAAACCCCACTGATCAGACACATGGCCATAAACCGTCGATGATTAACATCAACACTGAAGTATTTCACCTATGGGAGGAGTACCTGCCTCACAAACATGTGCACAGACGTGCTGCTGAAGAGTGTGGTTGTTGGGGAAGAAACACAGATAGACCTAGTCAAGATTTTTTTTTTCCTGTGGAGAGTGTCAACATTTCAACAGTTTCATAATGTTTCATCTTAAAGACAGTCAGGGATTTAGCTATGAAGACTAATTTTGTCCCACTGCTTTGTGCCAGAAATAATGGAAAGAACATCCAACTTTAATCATCTGTTGTTTACTACCCTCAAGCAGTTCTCTGGTCTCCTAGGCCACCTTCTGCCCCCATTCCCACTAAAAACACACTTTTCCTTAGAGCAGGACCACTTTCTTTTGAGTCATTGCTTTAAAAGCTGTGATGCTGCCACAGCAGGATTCAAACACTGAGCAATGGTCTCACGAGATAAGTGATGTTGGGGCATCAACTGCTTCTACCGTAGTCTGACAGAGGTACTTCCTTCCTTCCATACTGTTAGTAACAGGATGCATTTAACAAGTTTCAAATGGTTTCATCAATTTAAAAAAAAAAAACAAAAACTCAGTCAAAACCAAAGAAATCAACAACAAAAATAACCCCAAACAAAACAAACCCCCTTCCACAGATCTCCATCATGTAAAGGCACAATTACAAAACATCAGCCAAGTTCATCCCTATGAAGTATCTATGCAGTACCTGACGCAGGAATGTTTTGATTGGGAGATCTGTGAAAGCCAGAAGTTGGATAATGATGATGATAAAACCCACAGTGCCAGAGACCTTTAGCACTAGAGAAAAAGCTTCAAAGATCAGTCAATGCGCTGAAGGAAGGACATTCTGCTCTGAGGAGGACATCCCCTCACAGCTCTGGAAAGAAAAGCAGACTTTTTCTCTTGAAAACAGGTCCCACTTCACATAATATTTATTTTTGCAGGTCACTTTGGTCACACACACACCTCCAGTGTCAGTGACCGGATTACTTGTACTTCACTGAAACCATGCTACCTACATAGAAAAAAAGTGTGAGAAATTCCTGGAGAGCTGTCAGGCAATTATCAGCTGGCTCACACTTGACCTTGAAGGTGGCCAGCTGACTCCAGAATTTCATGTCCTGACAGCATTGTGGCATGCTTAAATAATGAGTTTATAACCTAATATTTACAATGTCAGTTTCAAACCAAACAAGCAGCTTTAGATATCAGACAGTTCATTGAATTTTTCAACAAGTGCCTTGTTTCACAACTACCATGGTTCTGGCAGCAATACATTGGTGAGAAAACTACTCAAATCATCATCTCTTAGTAAGTGTCAAGACATAGGGGGCCATACATGGGATCTCCAGAACCATTCAACCGTTTGTAAGGCAGCACAACTACAGTAAACAGTAACAAGAAAATCAAGGCATCCCTTTACAATTCAGAGTATGGGACCAGTAAGTGACATTATTTTTATAGTCACCTTTTCACAAGGACAGTATTACAGAGAACATTAATTGATAATAAATTCTCAATTATGAAACCAAAGTTCTGGCAAATCCTCTTTCATATCTTCTCATTCTTTTGATTTCTTTGTTGTCTGTACTGTGTTACAAAATTTACATTTACTCATACCAAGGATAAAGCTAAAAAGGGCAGTGGTACAGTACACATTCTGAAAACAGCTATATCACTCATAACGAGGTACAGCTTAGGCATATTCCCAGAGTTAATTACAAATGTTTGTGCTTGAATGTCGATGCAAGAAAACATAATCTTGTTACAATATAAAAAGTTATTATATAATGGCCTTTCCTAAAACACAGTTTACTAGACCATGGCAGGTGGCAGACAGGAGGCTGAAAACTGTAACAAGCAATTACATTACAGAATTTTTTCCCTGCAGTTTCATAAGCTAAATTTCTTCCTATTTTAATCTGATCTTTGTAATAATGTGTCAGGACTGACACTCCAGTGGACATGAAACTCAGAAATGGTCATGGTTGAATAAATACATCTACTTAATTTTTCTCTTCAACTAGCTTTAAAAATTAATTTATCTGGTTGCTCAGGCTATTATATAAAATTTGTTGGATTTTGTGTACTACTAATAGGCACCTTCCTTGTATTTTTGCTCGCTACTGCCTAGATGAGGTTTTTCTAATTCTTGCTGATGGCTGATTGAACAAATAATGAAACAGTGACAAAAGTCAATTCCTCACAGTTCTCACAAGGCTTCAAACGGATCTGGAGTTAAGCACAAGGAAAGCATCAGAATGGTTTTCAAACACAGTTTTTGGGGTACAGTATTATTTTAACGATTCAGTTCACATCCACACCACAAACCCACACATTTAGCACTGCTGCCAGCCCAAGAAAGCTGCCTAAGCATATCCAGCAAAGGAGCAGAGCTTATCACATCGTTACTTTTCAGGTGTGCTCAGGCAAATAGATGAATTTAGCAGCAAATCATAACATAGAAACTACTACATAAAATAGGTCAATTCCAAAATAATTTCATGAAAATATCTTAAAGCATCTTCATTGGTTGGTGAGGCTTGTTGAAAGAACCAGGAAAAAACATCAATTAAATTAAGCATCTCTCTCTTTCCTTTTTAAAAATTATTTTATTATTTTAATTTTTTGAACCATTTTTTCAATTTCATAAATCCTGTATGTATCTTGCTTCCAAAGATACTTTTCAGGGGATCAAAATGGTTCTATTATTGATGGGGAAATTAAACTTCTGAAAGATCTGTTTAATCTTTGGTGAAATACTTAGGCATTTATAAAGGCTGATTTTAATCCCAAGTAAATCCAGATTAGCTATGATGAAGAGAATGAAATTGCAGTATTATGAGTGAATGGTGAGAACTGATCTTGTTTGACAGAATTTTATAAAGAAAATTGACAGACATTCCTGGGGGGCTCGGAAGTAGTTCCCTAACAATTAGGGGTTGCAGCAGTCAAGAGAATTAGTCAGTAAAGGAGATGAATCAAACAAATGCCACAAGCTGAGGCCTTGTTTAATTTGGAAAAAACATCCATCACCTTTGACACTTGAGATGCAAAATACTTCCCTGGCATTCAAGTTTAGTGCATTGCCCTTGGTTTCATGCAAGTGTTTGGAAAGGATTAACAGTGAATTATTTATATTATTTATATTTATTATTTATACCTCCCAAGGTACACTAACCCAATGAAATCAAATGTGCAAATGTTTTGGGTCCATACATTAATTGCACTGTTATCATGTAACAACATGTTACTGAATGGGTTAAACCCAAGCTTGCCATGGACTCTTTCGGCCGCTTGGGGGCTGTGCAATTTAGTAAGTATAGCTCACCATATAGAAGTGATACAAAAAAAGAAATAAATTACAGTACATTTACTGCAGCTACTCCACAATTTTTCCTTTACATTCCAAAAGTAGATCAGTTCCCCTGAGCTGTACAAGTTATAGATAAGAATGAACTAAAACTTGCAGATTTCACATTTGTGTATAATGCTTTTCAAATCACTAAGCCTTGCCTAGAGACTTCAGTCGCTTCAGACTTGCCCAAAACTCAAGTAAATTATGAGATTCAAGAGATTACAACTGTCATCTTCATCTTTTACTCTGGTAAAACATTCATATTTCAAATCTCGGTTATCTTTGCATACAGTTCAATGCTATATTGTCCTGCCACCTACTAATCAAAATTTGGGAAAAAAGAGGAATCTCCCAAAGTCAAACATATATTTCTCTCATATTGCACAGCACAGTTTGTTCCAGTCAAGGAGCTGATGCCACTATAAAAACTTCAGTTTTTAAGGGGATACTAAAAGGATCTATAAAATTTTGCTCTAGAATAAAACTTATTGTGCAAGGTTATTAGGTCAGGAATCTTTTCTTCACCTTCAAATGGTATGATTCAAAAAGAAATAAAACAAATGGACTCTTGGAGCTGACATTTCAAGAAGTTCTTTATATCTTAACTTCTGTGGAAAATTTGGAATTCCATTTTTTTTAATTCCCCATCTTGACAGTTCTACCTCATCAATCATTCCTGACCTCATTACTAACCTGGTAATTAAGACTATAAGAAGATCAGTGAGAATGAAAAGTAAGAACAAAATACCAAAATACATTTAAGCACTTCGTTTTCTTCCCTGACTCTGTTACGTACATGCTCATTACTAAGTACCACTCGCTTTACTGCCTCCTTTCCCATGCTGCCAGTGTTTGATTGGCTTTTTCCTTTCCCTTCCCATGGCCTCTGTTGCAGATCCCTGCTCTTCCCATGGCTTTTCTATACTCTCCCACTGGGTCAGGAGGGTCTTCTCCACTGCGCTTTCAAGTTACACAAATTTCATCTGAGTCCCTGCTACATGAGAGCTTGTGGAGCAGCAGCTACAGCCCGGACCAGTCCCACACTCCTTCCTTCCTGGGAAAGGAAAGCAAAGGATAAATCCCCATCCCCCCCTCAGACCTGTAGCCAGGTTGCCATCTACCAAGACATAGGGGAAGGGATCATCATCCCAAAGAGGAAGCTTGACACCATTACAGCTCTTGGTGACATCAGAGCAGACCAAGGAGCAAAGGATGAATATCATCTCTTATGGCCATGATAACTACTCTGGTTTTTGGGAGGGCTTTGTTTTAGAAGCATAATAACAAAACAGCAGTGACTCCTCCTTTGAAAAGTTTCCAAAACCTCCATTGCCCTGGCAACATCTGCTGAGAGCACTTGGAAAAGAGACTCAGAATTGCACTTCTGATAGCTGATGTACTTGCCAACTTTGAAAAGCCACCTGAGTAATGAACTGTTGCTTCCTAATTGATGCCTTCTGTTTCCCTCACTTCTATTCATTTTCCTCCCTGTAGAAAAGCAAGAATATTTTTATGCCCTTTTTTCAGCTTAAGTCCTCTTCTGAATAACAGAAAATATTTTCAACATTGAAAGGGTTGGGGTTTTTTTGAGTGAAACAAAGATTATGACTAGCGATCATGGACATTTGATATTTCAACACTTATTCTCATCTGATCTACCAATAAATACAGCAACCAAACAAGAAAAAAGTCAAAACAGTACAGGTTTGAGCTCTTCCACTTGTTTTTTCCTATCCTTAGGTTGTACAAAACAGGCTGTTCATACAGCATGCTTTGGAGTAATCAACTTTCCATGTATTACCAATTAGATTCTCCATTCTCAAAGTTAGCACCTGCATTAAAAACAAAAGAAAAGTTAAAGTTGAAGAAGGAATTAATTATAAAGCATCATTTGATGGTAGGCTTTAATCTAACTTTAGCTTCAGTGCTAAACTGAAGGCAAGGACAACTTTCAGCTATCCTTTTCAACATATTAGGCTCAATTCCATTTTCCAAATATGTTATCAATATGATAATTCCACACTTTCCCATCTATAGACAGTCCAGTCTTCATAAAGGTAGCATTATTACTACAAATACACTGAGGGGAAACTATTTCAATTACCAGGAGACTATGCAGCTCCAAGTCTATTTATTTCAATTTATTCAACTGTCTTCATATATGCGTGCATAGAACTTTTATAAAGAATGAATAAATTCACCTTGAAATTGTACCAATTGACTTTGGCTGGGCTGGGCTGCGTGATGGAATCAGAATCACTTTTGAAATAAGCCCTGACAATGCTGATCAAAACAAAGTGGCTACTCATTTATTAAAGTGACAGCTCAGCAATGGTTTCAAGCGAGGGGCTGACATGGCCTGGGGTGTCAGCCATGGCCCAGGGTGATGGCTGTGCCTAAAAGCTTTTGAGCCAGTTGCGTTCTCTGAAGATGCATCTGACGGTATGACATTTCCTAGGGCTCCTACACCTGCCTGGATGTCAAGCAGCTGGTGTGAGTACTGTCACCCATTTCAGATTGTTATTCCACGAGTGACAAGTTTGCCCTGAGACTACATGGATGAAATTGATCCTTTTTCTCTTTGTTATGAGCATTCCAGTCAGGGAGAAAGCATCTTGGGTCAGACACACGCACAAACTGCACAGCTCCCTGATTTTACGAATTCATCAACTTAACAACAACTGAAATGAATCATCACTGGAAATGCAGTTTAAAACATGTATTTGAAAGTTTTAGCTTAGCAACTTAAGTTTGTAGAATTTTTTAGTGGTATTCTTCTATGAATGTTCAAGTACAGGATTGCTATAGCAACCCACATCCTGCTTTAAAATCAATAGCAATTCAGGCAATGCAAGCCATTAAACAAGTGTAACAGGTAGGAATGTGCTTCCTCAGTTCTTTGTAGGTGTTGCTACAATGGAAGTTTAAGTTAAAGGAGGCATCACAAACTTTCTATATGATTTTGGAAAACAACATAGGGGATGAGCGGGATGAATGTCAGTGAATTTGGATTTGAGGAAGGGCATAGCTGGAAAGCAGTAGAGCTCATGAGCAACTGAAGCAAAGACTCCAGATTGTGCTCTTTGAGCTTTTGCAAAAAATAAAGTTGAGTTTAAGTGAATCTGTGCTTTCCTGAAAAGTCAGTTTTAGCTTTGCTCTTATGCATAAGAAATCCTATAAAATGCAGCCACAGAGGTACTTCTCCACTGAGCAATTTTGAAAGGAAAACCCAAAGCAGAACTAGCATGACCTCATGCAAGTTTCACTGTGCTTTTCATTATGAGTCGAAGGGGGTGCTGGCACTAATTTATAATGTCCATTCAAAGCTATTGTTAAATGCTTACAGTTTTAAAATTAATGTAATTCAGTGAGCAAACTTCTTCTGATAACCAGCTATTAGAAAATGTATCTTGCACTACTGGAAGAGTAAAATAAGGAATTTGTTTCTGGAACATATACCGCTTCATCTTTATGAATGTGCATGTTAGGCCTGATGCTGTCATATGGAGTGCACTCAGCATTGTGTGTCAGTAACCCTCTGTGGTTCTAAGCTGGATATCTGGGGACTCCAGATATTAAACTAACTGGCACTTTTACAAAGGCTCTTCGGTCTGGACATCTCAAAGACTGACACACTTCAAAGTAAATCTCAAATAGTAGAGGAAAAAAGTGGGAAATATATGTAAGCTTTGTTTTGTTCTAATTCCTTGAAACTCCGTTTTCCACAAATATTTATAGTAAATTGCAAGTATTCATCAGTTTCAGAATAAACATCACAATAGGAAAGCACATCCCTGTGTGTACTCCACAGAAGCTGATGATAAGAAGTGTTTATTTCCTTGTAACAAGGAAGCACTGATTTCAGAAATTTTAATGCATGTCTGTGCAGGAATGAATACCAATTCCCAAAAATTTGTAGGCATTTGCACAAGTGTCTCAAATAATGAGAAAAAATTAAGAACCTCTCAGAATATATATTAACATTTTGTATTACTCAACCTATTGACACAGCAAGATAAAATTACGATATGTGCCTACCTTCCTCACAGCTATGAAGCTGAATAAACCATCAGGCACTACAGTGTAACTATTGCAGAAGCTCTCTACTATCAAGGGAAAACTTTTGCTTTTAGGGAAAAGGTGAAAAAAAGTTGGCTAGAAGTAGTACATCAAGAAATAGATAAAAATCTAAGAAAAGCAGAGAAACATCCACAACACAAATGGTACAGACTGAATGAAACTATTTTTTTGATGATTCCAACCTCTCTTTTTTTATTACTGTTGCCATACATTAAGCTCCTGGAATTGAGTCCAGCAAGCAACCAGTTCTCCTTTTAAGATGTACTCTGTGGTGTGAAAATCCTCTAATGGATTTACACTACATTTATAGGTGGTAGAGTCTCCCTTCCAAAGTGGTCTCCTGAATGTATTTAAGTTGTCCTGTTTCAGATTATTGTATATTATAATAGTAAAATCATTTTCTTAGACCATTAAATATTCAGTCTGGTTTGGAATTAACTCTTCCTTCAGTTTGCATCTTGGCATAGGAAGTTTCTAATACCCCGACTTTATTCATCCCATCAATCCTAAATTTAACAACAGCAGGGAAATAACACTATGTTGTTTTTATTGGCAATAAATAATTTTACTTGAGCTTTTCTGGGAAAACGTCCAGGCATTGCATCTGTGTTAAGTTATAAGATTTCCAGAGATAGTGGGAGAAAAAGTTCATTATCATTTTTGACCCTTGGTGAAAACAGTTCCTTCAGTGTTATTACACATTCCTGTCTGGAAAAAGCAAAGCTTCTTATTTCAGCCTGTACTCATTTAGTAAATTACCTGAACTCTCTTGGTGTTTTCACATTTACAAAGCTACGCTGGGGAAAGAAATTTCATTTTAACAAAGACTGCTGAAATGCTGTGCAGGGACAAAAGACCGACCGCGAAGCCTTCTTCCACAACCACTACCAACTCCAAATTACACTCACCACTTCATGTGTGGAACAGACAGCATCCCCATTCTCCTCCTTCCAAGAACAACCTCTGGCACTGTGTACACCATACTTCAGACATTCCCACCTGGAGAGGGCAGAAGGGTGCAGTCTCATTCCAGACCACCTCAATCCACACATACTCACAAGTCAGCCAGTGTTTAGCTACGCAACATTCTAAAATACCCATGACCGCTGTATTTTTCTGGACATGTAAACTTTCTTGGCAATAAGTCTTCATTTTTTTCAGCTGTTTAAGTTTTGTTTTTACCATGGAGAAATCCATGCTGATTTTCTCTCGCAGTCTGTTCTCCTGTTATACATCCATGGGCATGTCATTCACACTAATTATTTTTACAACAGGGAAAAATGCTTCTTGAGGTGAAGATGATGCAAAAACCCAACATTCTTTAAAGGGAAAAGACTACAGGTGAGTTGCTGACATGCAGACCCCTGTTACGTTATTTTAGTCCCTAGGGATACTACAAACTTCATTATTCTTTGAATGCCCACCTAAGACTGTAACTTTTGCTCTCTCCAAGTCCTGCTGCTGGTTTCAGGTTTTGACTGGTGTCAAGTTTCTCTTAAGTTTTTTTAACAGTGCATAATGTCAACTTTTTCAACTTCCCAACAATGTCCTAGATTTAGTTTAATTGTCTTACAGCTATCAGAAATCAGCTGACAGTTCTTGGAAGTCTTCCCTATTAGAACAAGGAATGCTGATCTTTTTCCTGCAGCTGACACACGTACGTGCTAACGAACCCCTTGACAACCACAGCGCTACCATTTGTCACTTCCTGCAGCAGCTTTACAAATCACCATTTACATCATAACTGAGTATCATGCTGCAAGGAAGAAAAAGCTCTTTCATACTCATTCCTTGTCCTGACTGGTTCACAGATCACAGCACTTGATTGCACCTCATTCCCCTTTGCATGACACGTACAGGCTCAGAAACCCATTGCTCGTTCTCAACCAACCAATGCTCCCTTTCTCCCCTCACTGAAGTAATACCATACATTTTTCTTTACAACTCACAGCAACAAAGATATTCTTCCCATAATGTCTGGTTTTATTACTGTGGTTGCATAGGAAAATAACGACATCATGCTGTGCTTTAAAAACTGTGTCCCTGTCTGCAGTTAACTCATTCCATCTCAGAGATCACTGCATGTGTCTGTGCATATTGAGTAAGTACTTTAGCTGAAAAGAGATTTTGCACAATCTGAAAATGCCCAGGAGGCAAATTGTTTTATTAAAGTTCATAGTCAAAATCAACTTTGCAGAGGAAGAGTTATCTGTTTTTTCCAAATTCCCTATTACAGCCTGACAGCTTGTGAAAAAGCCTGGCTAAACAATCCCTTCATGTATGTTTAGCAACTGACAGTTTTCTAGAATGTGGGATTTTTCATTTGTTGGGTTTTTTTTGTTCTTTAGTTGGTTGGATTTTTTACATTGCTGTTTAGTAGAACTACAAATCACAGCAGGGATCAATTAGCGTAGCTGTAAATTCTGGTAGCTTTTATCCTTTAAGGCACCATGTGACACCTTTAATTTAAATGTAAGCAGTTCTCTATTACTATGTTCTTACTTTTGGGCTACTCACTTTTGTGTAAGGTAAAGGTTAATTTTAATTCCCTCTGTTAAAGCACATGCCCACATGTGAGAGTATTCTACCTCTGGGTGCTGGGCTCTGACATCCCAGCACCAATCTCCTGCCCATCCCCAGACTTCGGGGAGAGCCCCCTGTCCCCTGAGGCTCCCCAGGAATAGATGGGAGAGGGGTTGTGGAACACCCTTTCCTTTCCTCCTCAAAGAAGAGTTTTGTTCTTGCCTTATTACAAGCAGTGCTTCCAAATACCACCAATGGCACTCATTTGTGTGGAAGTGAATGAGCTGAGAGCACTAGGATCACATTTCTCTCTGTAATTTAGAATTATTCAAAGAAACGTGATAGGTTTAAATTTTTCTTTGTAGACTTAAAGGTTTATATTCATTCATTCCTAAAAGGTCTGTGCAGCCCCTATGATCAGGATGAATTTTTTTGATTACACTAAAAGGAAAGCTTCACTGTGAACCTTTTTCCTTTGACTTAACATTCATAGCTCAGTCTTGGTCTCTGCTGATCTCTAGAGGATTAAGTTACATCTTACTTGGTTACATCCAGTAGTAGCCACCCAGAATGCATCAATCTTAAGGAGCTAAACCCATGCTTCTCTCTCTTTACCCCCACAGAACCATATTTTGTTCTTCTACTCTGAAATTCAGTGAAAAGCAAGGCAGAGTGAAGAGTGATTTCTTCATGGCTGTTAATTTGAATAATGTGCTTTTGATGTTTCACATCTAGACTCACTTATTACCCTTCCTACCTGTCTTGGGGTGACTTTATGATGTGTATCTCCTATAGCCGCTCTATGCCCAGACATGATTCCTGTGCCTTTCTGTGTCTTTAACAATGGGTGTGAGAGAATGAAAAAAGCCAGACGAACTTTTCAAAGCAGGTTGTGCTCCAAGGACCCGGAGATTGCTGCTGCAGAGCAGAGGCAAGCACTTTCCTGCTTTCCCCAGCTCTTGGCTCCTTTTCTCGGAAGAGAGAGACGAAGAGTTTAACTCCTTTGTTTTCCTGGGACTTCTGTTTCTTCATCTTCTCTTCTGGACTGTTCAAAAACACCAGAACACACTGGGAGACCTTACACCTCGACCCGGAGGGGCCCAAGCCGACCCAGCTCCGAGGAGGAGAAAGCCACACCCACAGAAAGGACACCAACAAACCACACCCACTGCAAATTTACCAAGTTCTCTCCACAGCGAGAGGTTTTATTATTTAGCATTACTCTTTTCCCATTGTGCATTGTGTCTTTCAAATAAAGGGGTTTTCTTTCTTTCACTTTCCTCCAAGGAATTTTTCCCGAACCTGGTGGGGGAGGGTCAGCCTTCTATCAGAGGACCTTCACTTTGGATGTTCCTCCAAATTTGTCTCAAACCAGATGCGTGGCATGGAGTAAAGAGAAAAGACCTGTACTAATTACACTTTGATTTGGATTTAATTACTTTGTATTGGGGTAAAGTAGTCACCATGTTGGTTGAGTTCATCATGTCTCTCTGGCTTGAGGTACTAATGTCTTTTTGGTCCCTAGGCCTGTTTGAGGTACTACCAACTTTCTGATTCCCTTCATTGTCATCTGATCTACCAAGAAATGCATCAAAACTAATCTTGTCACAAATCCACCACAAGAGGTGTGCACCATCAGCAAAAATACAGCAGACTCCTTGCCTGAGCTAACTTGAGGACAGGAAACTCATTTTCAACTATCCATTCTAGGTAAATTCTTATACATGAAAGTCTATTTGCCCAATTCCTTCTACTGCCTTCAATCCTCTCCTTTAGTGCCTATGGCATTATTTGAATTACTTCCATATAGTAGAAAGACTGAGATTGACACACCAGACAGTTCTGGCAGTGCTGCATTAATGCTTGGACGTGATGATCTGAGAGGCCTTTTCCTAAAGACCTAAATTAGTATGATTCCATGATTCCCTAAACTGCTGAAATTCTAATGTCTTGTTCCAGGATTAAAATACTGCTTTAGTTCTGTGCTCTAAGAATTACTTGTCTATGTAAGCTTTATAAAATGGTGTGATTATTCATTAACTACTCTTTTTATTTATTCAAAATCTTTCATCATGAATGTGGCAGCAAAAACTTCTTTTCATTCCAAGCAAACACAAACTGAAGCCTCTCAAAATTCCTGACAATAGCACTTTATGCCTCTGAACAGCTAACAGTCATTGAGCAGGGAAATCAGTTGGGATGACGGTCCCAGAATCAAGTATTTCTTTGTTATTTTTTATAAAGAATTAAAAAGTTCCAATATGGGAGGCAGAAAGGTTTCCACCCAGGGGAAGGTAAAAACTGGACAGGATGCTTCAGCACAATCTGGATGATCCAAAAGCAATTGCTGCTACCCACCCATCATCTGGAAAACTTCTTTGGCACTTTTTTTTTTTTTTGAAACATATCTGTTCCCACACCTGATTTTATTTCTTTGGTTCTGGAGGTTTTTTTGACAAATACAGTTTTTGTATTTGTTGGGGTTTTAGTTTAGTCTTAGTTTTTTTCCTGTTAAAGGAATTTTCTCCCATATGCATGTTGCTAGGGGACAAATAGCTGTACTTAAGAAAGACAAAAAGGGGAGTGGGGCGGGCCTGGCTACTCCTTTGTCTACACCTGAGTGTGGGGTCAGTTCGCTCTGAGCGTCCGGAGAGAGAAGCTGCAGAGAAAGGAGCTGCTGCTTCTTTCTTTTTGGCCGTTCTTTCTTCCTGCTGGAAACAACGCCGGGACCCCAAAAGCCACTTTCCCTGCCCTGCTGGAGGCCGAGCTGTGGCTGCCCTGCTCCGCTGCTGCTTCGAGCTTTCGCTACGCTGTAGCCCTGCTCGCCCTGCCTGCCTGGGCCTCCGTGGGGTTCTCCCATCTGGATACATCTCGCCTGCCACCCGGGATTTGCGTCCGTCCCTGCCGTTCCAGCCTGCCGTTTCAGCCTGCTGTTCCTGAGAGCCCGGGATCAGCTGCCCAGGGGTTTGTGAAGCCTTTGTTCCATCCTTCCCGGGATCCCAGGGCACCAGAGCCGCGGGTTTCCCGAGCTCGCTCCGGAGCGCCCCCTGCAGCCGCGGGGGAACCATCGCACCTGCCCTGCTCACCGGGAGCCGCCACCGCCCCTGCCGGCTGCGAGCAGAACTGCACCCGAGGGGAA
Source organism: Corvus hawaiiensis (assembly GCF_020740725.1). Lineage (NCBI taxonomy): Eukaryota > Metazoa > Chordata > Aves > Passeriformes > Corvidae > Corvus > Corvus hawaiiensis. The sequence goes on along the minus strand of NC_063227.1, from coordinate 15,034,231 downwards.
AGGGCCTGACAGCCGAGAAGGCTGGCACTGGGCTTGTGATTGCTGTTACTGCCATAGTTGTTGTTGTTTTGTTTGACTGGTTATATACATATATATATATAGTAAAGAACTGTTATTCCTATTTCCCACATCTTCGCCTAAAGGCTCTTGATTTCAAAATATAATAACTTGGAGGGAAAAGGGGTTATATCTGCCACTTCAAGGGGGGGCTCTGCCTTCCTTAGCAGACACCTGTCTTTCAAAACCGAGACAGATCTTGGCGCCTGAACAGGGGCCTGAGGGCATTAAGAGATAGAGGTGAAAAAGGAATAACAGTTCCTCGATAACTTTATTTTGTGTGCTGGATATTGGAACCTTGTTAGGCAGCACTATGTGGTCTAGTTTACCCTGGTTTGGGTGGCATGTAGCCGTGGCTATATTCTTCCCCTTTGCAGCTCCTTACTTGAATATGGGTCCTCTGACTAAGGCTACCATTGCTGTTATCCAGCTTGCGTTATGGGTCGAGAAGGTGAGGAATTCATGGGTTTTTAACTTCCTCCGGAATGTGGGTACATGGATAAACAGCTATCACACACTGAGCACATGTTTTTGGGGTTATGTTAACAATGGTACCTTCTGTGAGGAAATGACACCAGGGGAAGTTTTCTCCCAACCCCTCAACCAGTTCTTTGGGCCCACCCCATCAATTTTCGAAGGGTTTAAATTCCCTCTGAATACTAACCATCTGCTGCTGATAGGCCTACTCTATTTAGCATTCAAGGATAAGTTGAGATTGGCTTGGATATCTACCCGGACACCAGCCCCAGAGACTAGAGATCCTGCCCCAGAACCTGACATGGCCCCAGAGAGTAGAGTTCCTACCCCAGAGCCTGATCCTGCCCCAGAGCCTGACACGGCCCCAGACACTAGAGATCCTACCCCAGAGCCAGAGCCTGCCACAGCCCCAGACACTAGAGATCCCGCCCCACAGACTGATACTGCCCAACAGTCCACCTCAGAAATGGACTACCCAAACTGGGTGGGGGTACTGGCAAAAGGGATGCAGGAGATGTGCCAAGAGATGGGTCAGGTGCGCCAGGGGATATGCCAGGAGATGGGCCAGGTGCGCAAGGAGATGTGCCAGGAGATGGGCCAGGTGCGCAAGGAGATGTGCCAGGAGATGGGCCAGGTGCGCCAGGAGATATGCCAATTGCTAAGGGAATACACCTCCTCAGCTAGTGAAAAACCCTCTCCCTGCCCCAAAGAGGGTGAGTCCGATGGTGCGGCAGTGGAACCCACGGATGTTACAACCGTCCAGGCTTCAGCTGAACCACAAGGACAACCACAGCCAGCAGCAGTCGCCCCTGTGCAAAGGAGGAAGTATAAGACCAAATCAGTACGACCAGTTAATGATGATGGGCAACCAGGGCCCTCACAACCAGCAGGAGAGCCAGAGCCAGAAGTCATCACTGAGTCCCTGTCGCACGACAGTCTCCGTGCTATGTGAAACGACATTGTGCGAAGGGGGCGTGAGCCTTATACCACCTGGCTGCTTCGGGTTTGGGACCTTATGGGCACAAGTGTGCAACTGGATAGTGGTGAGGCAAGGTATCTGGGATCGTTGACCCAGGACCCAGGTGTGGACCAGATATTTGTGAGGGAGCCAGGGCCTCTCTCTCTTTGGGAGCGGCTCTTAATGAGTGTGAGAGAAAGGTTCATTCACAAAGAAAGAATGCAGGAGTATCATCATAGAATGCAGTGGAAGACACTCGAGCAAGGGATCCAACAGCTAAGAGAGGTGGCAATATTAGAGGTACTCTTTGGGAAGGATGGACAGCATGATAATGACCCCGATAAGGTCAGGTGCACAGGACAGATGATGTGGAACCTGGCAAGGCTAGGGCCATCACAATACACCACCTTCATTGCAACGATTGATGCTGACAATACCCGAGAAACAGTGGGCTCTGTTGCCAACAGGCTCAGGCATTATGACAGCATGATCAATGGCCCGCTGAAAGCTCATGTCTCTGCTGTGGTCCAGGACCTCAAAGAGGAGATGAAGGAGATGAGGGAGGAGATGAGGGAGGAGATGAGGAGGGTCAGTGTGGCACCAGTGCGAGTCACAGGCCCCCAAGTCAGAGCCCGTCGTCCCCCTGCTAGAGAGAGAGGGTACACCCCACGAGCTGAGCTGTGGTTTTTCCTGTGTGAGCATGGGGAAGACATGAGAAGGTGGGATGGGAAACCCACCTCTGCCCTGGCAGCGCGGGTGCATGAACTCAAGGAGGGAGGCACTAACCGAGGGGGTTCCGCTAAGGTGAAGGTAGCCTCAGCCTCCCATGACCGAGCTGCCAGGCATTACAGAAGGGAGGATGATATGTCGGATCCCCTTGAAGGTACCTCGAGCATGTACGCCCAGGGAAAGAATGATAACCAGGGCTAGAGGGGCCCTGCCTCTAGCCAGGAAGAGGCACGGGAGAACCGAGTTTTCTGGACGGTGTGGATCCGATGGCCTGGCACATCAGAGCCACAAAAATATGATGCATTGGTTGATACTGGGGCACAGTGTACTTTAATGCCATCGGGACATGTGGGGGCAGAACCTGTATCCATCGCTGGGGTGACCGGGGGATCACAGCAGTTGACCCTTTTGGAAGCTGAGGTGAGCCTGACTGGGAAGGAGTGGCAAAAGCATCCGATTGTGACCGGCCCAGAGGCCCCGTGTATTCTGGGCATAGACTTCCTCCGGAATGGCTACTACAAAGACCCAAAAGGACTCAGGTGGGCATTTGGGATTGCTGCTGTGGAGGCAGAGGGCATTAGGCAATTGAACACCCTGCCTGGACTATCTGAGAATCCTTCTGCAGTTGGGCTCCTGAAAGTGGAAGAGCAACGAGTGCCAATTGCCACCTCGACAGTGCACCGCCGGCAGTATCGGACAAATCGAGATGCTGTGATCCCCATCCACAAGATGATCCGCGAGCTGGAGAGTCAAGGGGTGGTCAGCAAGACCCACTCACCCTTCAACAGCCCCATCTGGCCTGTGCGCAAGTCTGACGGGGAATGGAGATTGACTGTGGACTATCGTGCCCTGAATGAAGTGACTCCACCGTTGAGCGCTGCCGTGCCAGACATGTTGGAGCTCCAGTACGAGCTGGAGTCCAAAGCAGCGAAGTGGTACGCCACTATTGACATTGCCAATGCATTCTTCTCCATTCCTCTGGCAGCAGAGTGCAGGCCTCAGTTTGCCTTCACCTGGAGGGGCGTGCAGTACACCTGGAACCGACTGCCCCAGGGGTGGAAGCACAGTCCCACCATCTGTCATGGACTGATCCAGACTGCACTAGAAAAGAGTGAGGCTCCAGAACATCTGCAGTACATTGATGACATCATTGTGTGGGGGAACACCGCAACCGAAGTGTTTGAGAAAGGAGAGAAAATAATTCAAATTCTCCTGCAAGCTGGTTTTGCCATCAAGAAGAGCAAGGTCAAGGGACCTGCCCGAGAGATCCAGTTCCTGGGAGTAAAGTGGCAAGATGGACGACGTCAGATTCCCACTGAGGTCATCAATAAGATCACAGCAATGTCTCCGCCGACCAACAAGAAGGAAACACAAGCTTTCCTAGGCGCTATAGGTTTCTGGAGGATGCACATTCCCGAGTACAGCCAGATCATGAGTCCTCTCTACCTGGTTACCCGCAAGAAGAATGATTTCCACTGGGGCCCTGAACAGCAGCAAGCCTTCACTCAGATCAAACAGGAAATTGCTCACGCCGTAGCCCTTGGCCCAGTCAGGACAGGACCAGAGGTGAAGAACGTGCTCTACTCTGCAGCCGGGAACAATGGTCTGTCCTGGAGCCTCTGGCAGAAGGTGCCTGGTGAGACTCGGGGCCGACCACTGGGATTCTGGAGCCGAAGCTACAGAGGATCTGAAGCCAACTACACTCCCACAGAGAAGGAAATCCTGGCAGCTTATGAAGGAGTTCAGGCTGCCTCAGAAGTAATCGGCACAGAGGCACAACTCCTCCTGGCACCCCGACTACCGGTGCTGGGGTGGATGTTCAGAGGAAAGGTTCCCTCCACGCATCACGCCACCGACGCTACTTGGAGCAAATGGATTGCCCTCATCACGCAGCGCGCCCGAATTGGAAACCCAAGTCGCCCTGGGATCTTGGAAATAATTACAAACTGGCCAGAAGGTGAGACTTTTGGGTTATCTTCTGAAGAAGAAGAGGAGTAGGTGACACGTGCCGAAGAAGCCCCACCATATAACGAGCTACCAGAGAGTGAAAGACAATACGCCCTCTTCACTGATGGTTCCTGCCGAATTGTAGGCGCTAGCCGGAAATGGAAAGTCGCTGTATGGAGCCCCACACGACAAGTTGCACAGGCTACTGAAGGAGAAGGTGGATCGAGCCAATTTGCTGAGCTCAAAGCTGTCCAATTAGCTCCGGACATAGCTGAAAGAGAGAAGTGGCCAAAGCTCTACCTCTACACTGATTCATGGATGGTAGCCAATGCTCTGTGGGGTTGGTTGGAAAGGTGGAATAAGGCAAACTGGCAGCGCAGAGGAAAACCAATCTGGGCTGCTGAAGAGTGGAAAGACATTGCCACTCGGGTAGAGAAGCTATCCGTGAAGGTCCGTCATGTAGATGCTCACATCCCCAAGAGCCGGGCTAATGAAGAACATCGTAACAACAAACAGGTAGATCAGGCTGCGAAAATAGAGGTGTCCCAGATAGACTTGGATTGGCAACATAAAGGAGAACTGTTCCTAGCTCGATGGGCCCATGATGCCTCAGGTCATCAGGGCAGAGATGCCACCTATAAGTGGGCACGAGACCGAGGGGTGGATCTAACCATGGACAGTATCTCCCAGGTTATCCATGATTGTGAGACATGCGCTGCGATCAAGCAGGCCAAGCGGGTGAAGCCTCTGTGGTATGGTGGGCCATGGTCCAAATACAAGTATGGGGAGGCCTGGCAGATTGATTACATCACACTGCCTCAAACCCGCCAAGGCAAGCGCTATGTGCTCACAATGGTAGAAGCCACCACTGGATGGCTGGAGACCTACCCTGTGCCTCACGCTACTGCCCGGAACACCATCCTGGGCCTGGAAAAGCAAGTCCTTTGGAGGCATGGCACCCCTGAGAGAATCGAGTCTGACAATGGGACTCATTTCAAGAACAGCCTTATAAACACCTGGGCTAGAGAACATGGCATAGAGTGGGTGTACCACATCCCTTACCATGCACCAGCAGCTGGGAAGGTTGAGCGGTGTAATGGACTGCTTAAAACCACCTTGAAGGCACTGGGTGGGGGGACTTTCAAAAACTGGGAGATGCATTTAGCAAGAGCCACCTGGTTAGTTAACACCCGAGGCTCCACCAGCCGAGCAGGCCCTGCCCAATCTGAACCCCTACAAACAACAGACGGGGATAAGGTTCCAGTGGTGCACATGAGAGGTATGCTTGGAAAAACTGTTTGGGTAAAGTCTGCCTTGAGCAAAGACAAACCCATCCATGGGGTTGTTTTTGCTCAGGGACCAGGTTGCACCTGGTGGGTGATGCAAAAGGATGGAGAGACCCGATGCTTACCTCAAGGGGACCTTGTTTTAGGGTGAACTACCCATGGCTCTGTACTTGTATCAGTATCAGCATGTATATTTGTATATAATTTGGGTAATGCATAGATTTATATGGTTAAAAAAGTTAAGTTTCATGTAACATGTTAGTATGGGAAAAAATTCGGGGTGGATAATGTTGGGGTTTTAGTTTAGTCTTAGTTTTTTTCCTGTTAAAGGAATTTTCTCCCATATGCATGTTGCTAGGGGACAAATAGCTGTACTTAAGAAAGACAAAAAGGGGAGTGGGGCGGGCCTGGCTACTCCTTTGTCTACACCTGGGTGTGGGGTCAGTTCGCTCTGAGCGTCCGGAGAGAGAAGCTGCAGAGAAAGGAGCTGCTGCTTCTTTCTTTTTGGCCGTTCTTTCTTCCTGCTGGAAACAACGCCGGGACCCCAAAAGCCGCTTTCCCTGCCCTGCTGGAGGCCGAGCTGTGGCTGCCCTGCTCCGCTGCTGCTTCGAGCTTTCGCTACGCTGTAGCCCTGCTCGCCCTGCCTGCCTGGGCCTCCGTGGGGTTCTCCCATCTGGATACATCTCGCCTGCCACCCGGGATTTGCGTCCGTCCCTGCCGTTCCAGCCTGCCGTTTCAGCCTGCTGTTCCTGAGAGCCCGGGATCAGCTGCCCAGGGGTTTGTGAAGCCTTTGTTCCATCCTTCCCGGGATCCCAGGGCACCAGAGCCGCGGGTTTCCCGAGCTCGCTCCGGAGCACCCCCTGCAGCCGCGGGGGAACCATCGCACCTGCCCTGCTCACCGGGAGCCGCCAGCGCCCCTGCCGGCTGCGAGCAGAACTGCACCCGAGGGGAAATAGCCTGACAGCCGAGAAGGCTGGCACTGGGCTTGTGATTGCTGTTACTGCCATAGTTGTTGTTGTTTTGTTTGACTGGTTATATACATATATATATATAGTAAAGAACTGTTATTCCTATTTCCCACATCTTCGCCTAAAGGCTCTTGATTTCAAAATATAATAACTTGGAGGGAAAAGGGGTTATATCTGCCACTTCAAGGGGGGCCTCTGCCTTCCTTAGCAGACACCTGTCTTTCAAAACCGAGACAGTATTAAAAAATAGAAGCACATAATCAAAACAGCATGATCAATTCTGTTTGCAATCTTTCATTTTTCATACAAATGGTGATAGATAAACATTTACTTAAGTAAAGACTTGCTTTGTGTGCAAATGACTACTACAATAAAGCACTTAGAAAAGCAGATCAACAGTGGTTTCACTGAGAACAGAAACATGTCTGATAAATAATTCATTTATACCTACTGTGCATAATAATCACTCTTCTTAAGCCAGCATTTCTTGGAAAAAATCATCAGTCAACAATTTGTCTGGAAACATGACATGTAGCCTCTCTCACAATGGGAAAAATCTAAACATTCATAAATAAGGCATCTCAGCTTATAAAAAAAATTGAACTCCTTCAAAATCTTGGTTTTCTTGCAGGTTTTACTTGTTACAGAACATCTAACTCTAGATTCTAGTTAAGCACATCTAAGCATGCCTTGATAAGCCTTCTGCCTCTGCATATGCATCATAGCTGCAAACCTGTCCTGTCCTTGTACACAGCCCGGACACTCAAAGAAGTTATCACTGGTGTTCAGGACTTGCTGCACTACACAGCTGAAAACAGCAGGAGAGAGGCAGTGCTTTGGTATTTGCAGTGATTACAGCAGGCAATTTTCTGTGACATTCAAGAAATCATAACACCCAAGAGAAATATTTTTTAGTCTGGAGGATGACTGCTTGTGTTCACTAGCATCACCTTTCACATCTGAGAAAGTATTGGAGCCAAACATACAGCTTCCGTACAAAAAAAATATCATCTTTCAGTGCTTGGAGTCCACATAGATTCAAATGTAAATTACTCAAGAAAGAAAACACTGCTTGTAACAGTGAAGTTCTGATAATTAAACCTTATTGTGTCTATTACTAAGAGTACCAGATACATCAGCGTATTTCACCAATGGCTCCTGACTATTCCACACAGATCATTCTTTGACTAAAGTGGCTGGTGGCCCACGTGTCAAATATCATCCTTTTTCATACTGTTAATCACCAAAGCAAGAGTCCTAAAAGAAAGCCAGGTTTGCAAGATGAACTGAAGTTGTGTGATTTTATTTTCTACCATAACTTACATCTAAGAGTCAAACACTCCCAGAAGAAAAAAAAAAAATTATGCATGCAGTTTGTACAACAGATGCAAATGGCAAATGCATACATCCTTCAATATGCTCAAGAGGTGCATCCCAAACCAAGCCGAAATCAAGTCATCTTTCTGCTGGTTTTGAACCAACTCAGAGTTCAGCTAGAGCCAGAATGAGCTTCTCCAGGGACCACGTGAGGCTCAGCATTCATAATTTGCATAGTGACTAGGGACCAGACATCAAAGCGCAGCGGTGCTGGGTGGCACAGCTCAGTGACAGGTGCAGGGAGAACGGCAGGAGCCACGATGGTCCAACGCACACACGGAGAGGGAAACCTATTCATAAAACATGGATTGGGGGTGGTTATAAAGCATAAAACCTTGTTCAAGGTCACATGCTGGAGGCTTTGCTTTCAGCATTTTACTGACATACAAGAACAGGTAGAAGGTTGTGTGACCAATAAGTATCATGTCATTTATGTACTCTATGTGTTGCAATAACATCTTATGCTGAATTACTCTAATTAACTTATCCCAAAGGCTTTTGTAATGAACAAGAGACCCATTCTATTGAAGACTTTTCAACTTCTATGACAAATGTAAGAAATTTCTTTATCCTCCATGCAAGCACTTGGAAAACAGGAGGATCATAAGACAAAGTGAACAGAAGCTCATATTAAAGCTAGGTGAGATAGCCTGCTCTCCCCAGCACATTCAGGAACCAACAGAGAAATCACATTTTCAAAGAGAGCTAAACCATTTGGATATAATCAATTTAAAATGTATTATGATATTGCCCTGGTCTGGAAGCAGGATACAGCAATAAATAAGAAAGTCAGTGAAGAGGAATTGGAAAGACCCCTATAAAGATCTGAGGAAAATGGAAATAACTCCCTCAGAGCTTCTTACCAGATGTCAGCAATTTAACTGTTACACTCCGCAAAGCAGATTTATATTTCTATAACCTGGGAAAGATTAATCTGCTGCAGTCAACAAATTACAATTTGAATAATAAATTCCAGGTTTCACCAACATAATCTCTAACCTTGATGAGAAAAAGACACTCATAGTAAATCACTTCAGCAGTCCCTTAAAAGGACAGAAAAATATCAAATAACAAGATATGGCAAATTAAGTGCATGTTTTTAAACTGGATCCTAGCTATATTTTGATTATAGCAGAGGATATGTGGCATTGATTAAACAGACTGATAATTTAGTCATATCATGCTGGAAGGTCTTGGCTAGTTGCCATATGATTCTGTCTTCTAAGCAGCTATTGCTTTGATCCAAAAAAGTGAATCAAAGGATGTTTGCATTTTGGGAGGGGCTATATATCTCCTCAATTAAATTTCTTATAATTTTTCAAAAACTGATAAAATGTCAGAAATTATTACAGCTATATACTTTTAATAAACACAGATTCTGAATGCTGCACAATTTCATAAAACCTTTAGTCTCTGTCATGACCATAAATTAACTACTTAAAACTGTGCACTGATCTAACTTCAGTGCACTAGAGTTAACTGCGATTAAGTACGCCCTTGGCTGTCCAACCCATAATTAAATTAATCATTGTACACAATTTTCTAACTTTGTATAGAATATATGTTGCATGATGGGATAACAATCTATTTAGCATATCAGAGGAGGCAAGGATTGTTGGAGTGAGAGCTCCTCTGGACCCAGGCCCAGAGGGAAGCCAAAGCACAGGGGTTGAATTAAAACCTTTGGATAAACTGAGATACATGAAGTCACACCAATGTGAAATAGAAATACAGATTTTTAACTTTTAGTAGAAATATATACTAAGTGCCTTAAACATTAAAAAGCTGTAGCAGAGACCTTAAACACAGTTCTTGCTGCAGCAGTGTTACCTTTTCACAGAATTCTTTACTTTAGACAAAATATAGATAGAATTATACTGTTCACATTTTTTAGATAGAGGGTTCACATAAACAATAAGAGCTGATAGAAACTGTATACGCAAATCTGTGTAATACCTATGTAACACTTGTGTAAGGCTTACGACTTTTAGAATTAGACCAGGATAGGTTAAGAAAAGAAAAACTAGAATCATGTGTTAATCTTATTGGTCAATTAACAAATGTAATCCACACTTCTGTAAGAAAAAAAAATAGAAGAAACTAGAATTAGAAGAAGAAGCTGTTTTCTGCCTCCTGTTTGCTGTTGCTGCTTGGCCTTATCATGTAACCCCCTTGAACTCTGCCTTCAAGAAAGCTATGAGACCATGAAATAAAGAACTTAGCACAACAGCAGTCTCCTCTGCTATCTTACCCTGGTCCAAGAAGGAAGGATATCCCATCAAAAGCTCAACAAAGGATTAATTTGGAAAGATTTCAGAGATCCCAGTCAGTCCTTAGAACTCTACTTACTATCTTACAAGCTAAAATTAATTTACATACATCCTAATTGTTAGCTCTTTGAAAACGTATCATATGAAGAAAATTAGAGAAGCTGAGTATTTGCATGAAATAATAAACAGATTTGAAAATATATACAAAGAAATACTGTTTATATATTTCTACATAGGCCTGATGAACTAACAGCTATAAACAAAAAAGAAACTTTTGGGAAAACTGCATGCACCACAAGGACAAAACCTGTCAAACACATGGCTACAGAAGATGCATGAGCTAGAAGTGACAAGCTGACTAAAAAAGACGCAGATAAGCAAACAGAATAAAGTCACACATATTCAGGCAGTTTTGCCAAATTCAGAGAAAGGAATTTTTCATTGGTACAATAAAAGTGCAATTTGTAACTCAAACTCATTGGTATTAGTGAGCTACTTTACATAGAGATGCAATTTAACTTGACAAAGAAAAAAACTCTTGTTTTTTTAATTGAGCCAATGTTTATTAGTTATACTCTAACATTCTTTATTTCATGCATTGTTTGGTCATTGTAGTTTGAGCTAAAATTGACCTTTGTGTCTGCTCATATACTTAGAATTATTTTTACACAACACAAGCAATCATGAGTGCTCCCATTACACAGGATTCCCAGCAAAATTAGGATCCATTCTTTAGTTATTTGGTCATGCATTACTTGTACTTGATTCAATTCACCAACATACAGAAATCAACAGGGGATTGAAAGAAGCCAAAGAATTTCAGTGAAATGAAGTCTCCAGAAGAGGATCAGCAAGAAAATTGTAACCTGCAAGGGGCAAAGTGAGCTAAGGATTACAAAGTAGGTATTTTAGCAAGAGCCCCTCTCCTCTGGGTGCATACAGGAGAAACCAAGAGCAAAGGAGAAGCCTGTGCTCATGAGTCCTGTGCCTGGAGACTTGAGCTGTTTTCCACCTGCTCACCTCCATCCACACCACTCTCCTTGCACAACCCTCTCCCACCTTGCTGTAGACAGCCACACTTCCATAATATCAATGGAATATAAACTTGAAAGAATTTCTGTATGCTGTATTAGCACTTCAAAACATTACAAAGGAGGAATATAAAACCCTTGTGCAGGATAGGGGGTTTTTTGAGTAATTTCTACTTTCTACAGAATTTTGTGTGGTTAAGAGAGAAAGACGCTATTTTGCCAAGTATCAATAAAAAGATAAGAGAGGATGACAGCATTGCCTGACAAAAGCCAGTGAGATATTTATGAGGATAATTCTGATGTGGAAGAAATTTTTTTTTTGTTATTTCCACGAAGAACTTTGTAGAGAAAAAATAAACTGTACTATATGCTGAGCTTTGCAAAGGATTTAAGGTTCAGTTACTACTACAGTTCCCAGGATATAGGTATATTGACAAAAATCTCAGACCCAGCATGCACAGAAAGACACATTTAATAAAGAAAATGAATGTACTTATTTAATTTTTCACTAGCCTGAGCAATGACTTAGACGCTCGTGTTTTCTGAAGAGATGGTTCCTGCACACTTCCTGCTGCTCAAATGCCATGGATAAATCCTTTGCTGCACTTCAGTGCCATTGTAGAAGCACTACTTAGTTGATGTTACCAAGATGATTATTTTCTCTTGACATCACAGAGAGAAAATAATAAAGGAGATGCATTTTAAAACCAACTATTGCCTGAAGATAAAACAGTGATCTGACCCTGTTAGCAATTTCAGTTGAACTCTAAGAAGTTCATCTTTAGCCATGCATGTACAAACACACAAAAAACCTCAACACAGTTCCAAATCCTGCCTTACAGTTTGTCTGGGCTTTTTATTTGTTTTTAACACCTGCACTTTCAGTCTACTTACAATTTTATTACTTTAATGTACTAAAGAATTTTGTAATGAAAATTATGTACAAACCCAATTATAAATTGCTGACATCACAATTACAAGACTAGATAATAGAATCCTTTCTGTAGTGTCGTGGGGATTTTTTTTTTTTTCCAAAACATCACAAGTACCTAGAAATAATCTGGATTTTTAGATCCACTGTACGTAGATTACAAATTAGAATTACTATCATAATTACTATCATATAGTCATTACTATCACACACAAAACTTCACAGTCTGTTGTGCATTTACTGAGTGAGAGTGTTTGACTGCAGAGTTACTGCATTCAGGCACTGGGCAAAAATTCCTGAGCATTCCTGGGATCTGCATGGTATTTTTCTGGACAATGGTAACTGAAGGAGAACAGAACACACCTCTCTGAAGGAGTATTTCCAAGCCTCTGCAACACTACTACAGTTGATGTAACTTAAGGAATGGACAGTAGGCACAAAGGTAGAATACATGGACTGTTTTAACTTTCTTGATTCTAAAATGTTTTACAAAGACATAAAATCTTTTAATTTACATGTGTGTGTGAACTTGCATATGTATGTGATACTTGGGTTATACATCTGTTGATGTTTGAGCACATTTTTTCAAAATATTTTTTTTTCTTTTTTTTCTAAATGTTTCCCAATATTCATCAAGAAAATAATTCTCAACAATAACTTTATTTGAACCAACCGGAACTGACACAAACCAAATCACTGGCTCCAATTGTTGCATTTAGCAGTCACATTTTCACTTATTAACTGGAAGACTATTTCCCTTTTCTTTCTCTCACTGTGAGCAAGAATTTCAATACACTGCATTTGAGAAAGGGCATTATATTCTTTAAATAAAGCATGTCACTCAAATAATCACTAAGCATTCATGTGGAAGGCCACTGTAGATCATCCATCAACTGCGAGAATCACGACAATTGTTTTTATATACATCTTTCACTGAACTCTAGAAAAACTCTGTGAATAAAACTGCCACTTCCTGGGTAATTGCAAGAAAATACTTATTTCGCAATGTAGAACACTTGAAAGGTTTTCAGTCAACATCATACTCAATGTAGTGTATTGCAGTAATCTTGAAGCTACCCGGTAGATCCATCAGAAGCTGACCCAGTATTTAGGTGAGCATTGATACAGAGTGGGCTGTCAGACATTCTCTAAAAAGCACTCATTTAATATTTATGGCTCCAAATAATAATTTTTAATTCAGTATATTGGTTATCAAAATACAAGCCTGTGTCATATGAATTTGGATTAAACAGTGGGATATTTAGTCTTTAAATAAGAACAAACAGTACATATACTGTTTCAGAAGCAAAACAGGCAAGTAAAGGATAAGCCCTGCAATAAAATCCCTCTCTTCTTTCACTCTCGTCTTCCAATCCTTCCAAGAAAAACCCAAAGCAAAAAGCCAGATACATCAAATTAGGAATTCACACAGAAGGCATAGGAGTAGCTAAATTCCACACAAAACCTCACCAAAAGAGCCAGTTTGGGGTGAAAAATGACAGTTAACAACCTTTAAAAGAAAGAGCAGAAGCATAGCAAGTGTCATAACTTTGAATGCAGCAGCTACATTTTCCTTCCCCGATTCCAACACCTGGCTCGTGGAGTGCCAGTAGCCATAGCAACCCTCTCCATGCCAAGGCTCCCACACCGCCGAGGTGGCTCTGCAGCCCAGCTACCAAACCTATCCCCAAATCCTCTGAATCTCGTTTCCTCTATCTCCTAAGCACATTAGGGGCTTTGTCTTCTTTACAAACTTGAATTCCCTCCCTCTCTCCCCATTAATTTTAGATTGAAGCCCCTTCCATTGCTGATAATAGCTAAGGCAACCTAAGGCAATGATGCAACTGGATACCATTAGATGCAGCCATTCATCCAAAGTACACTCAGACCCAAATATTTCAGCCTAGCTATAGTACTCTTCAGAAATATTGCAGAAGATCAACACAAACTGTTGTTAAAAGACAACACAAAGTGGCAGCTATCACACTGGAAGACAGTACACTCGGCCTTTTATTTTTTAAATAGCCTTGTACTCCTTACTCCTTTTCACAGACACATCTGTGAACGTGTTGAGCCACTCTCATGTTTCGGATCCCAGATTAGCATGTTGTGGCCTGATCTGTAAAACATGCAACCTGTGGTGTACAGTTGTTGGGCTTTTAGTTTAGTCCTAAGGGTTTTTTTCTGTAAAAGGAATTTTTCCCTATGCATGCTGCTAGGGGAACAAATAGCTAGGTTCTTAAGAAAAAACAAAAGACCTGGCTGGTCCTTTTGTTTCACCTGGGTGCGTGGGCAGTGGGGTCTCGGCGTTTGGACAGAGAGGAGTCAGCTTGCTTCGGCTGCTTTTCCTTGTGCTGGAAAGCCCCGGGATCCCAAAGCCGCCTTCCCTGCCCCGCTGGAGGCCAGGCTGTGGCCGCCCTGCCCTGCTGCTGCTTCGAGCCTTCGCTGCGTTGTAGCCGTGCTCGCCCTGCCTGCCCAGACCCCCGGGGGGTTCCCGGCTTGGATACATCGCGTCTGCCGCTCGGGATTTGTGCTCGTCCCTGCCGTTCCAGCCTGCCGCTCCAGCCTGCTGTTCCCGAGGGTCCAGCCGGACACCGGGGCCAGTTGCCCAGGGGTTTGTGAAGCCTTTGTTCCATCCCTTCCCGGGATCCCAGGGCACCGGCGCCGCGTGCTCCCCGAGATCGCTCCGGAGCGCCCCCTGCAGCCGCGGGGGATCCATCGCACCTGCCCTGCTCACCGGGAGCCGCCAGCGCCCCTGCCGGCTGCGAGAGGAACTGCACCCGAGGGGAAAGGGCCTGACAGCCAAGAAGGCTGGGACTGGGTTTGTGATTGTTTGCTGTTACTGCCATAGTTATTGTTTGTTTGACTGGTTATATATATAATAGTAAAGAACTGTTATTCCTATTTCTCACATCTTTGCCTAAAAGCCCTTGATTTCAAAATTATAGTATCTCGGAGGGAAAGGGGTTACATCTGCCATTCCAAGGAAGGCTTCTGCCTTCCTTAGCAGACACCTGTCTTTCAAACCAAGACAACAGTGCATAACAATGGTCCCTTTCCTTCCTTTATCCACCTTGAATTTATCTGCAGTATCAGAAGACACAAGATTTGAACGGATCTTAATTTAGAATCTGGTATTTTCAGTAGTTACAGAGTTCCTACAGCGTATAAAATAGCATCTCAGTATCAACAAGTGATTTGATTGTCCTGCTAGCATTTCCACACAAAAGGACTAGCAGCAACTCTTTTTGTTCCTACAAAGTAATCACAAGAGTAAAAAGAAAGTTGAAATTGATGTTGGTGCAAGATACAAAAAACAAATGAAGGGCAAATACACAAACTCAGGAAGCCAGCTCTTTTGAGTGATTAGGATGATGTAATCAGTGCTACAACTTCACAGAAAAATTAAGCCAGTAAAGCAGATCCAGTCTGATAGAAAATTCATTTCTTAAAAAAATGCAAAAAGAGTAATTAAGAGTAGTGCTCAAGGGATTATTAAAATATGCAGAGTTCATTTTAAAAATTTGAGAAGAATCACCTCCAGTAGAGCTTTCAGCAAAACAGTAATAAAGTTTTTGTGACATAAATAAGAGTGACAGGATAATGTCTCACAAATATACAAAAAGAGATGCAAACAACTGAAAGATCATTGAAAACTTTTGACCAATATGAAACTTGAGATGCATTAGAAATTTTAACAAGACACCTGGAGGATCCCTAAATATAATCCCCCGCTTCATCCCCTGAACACTGTATGATCATAACAGAGGTAACATGAAGTTTTGCTAGTATTTTAACCTGGCAGAAATTTTACTGATGCAAAAGATGCCCCTTTCATGCTTAGCTACTCCATGTCACCTCCCCTCTTCGCCCTCTCCCTTGAGCAGGTCTCAAGTCATTCTGAAATGACCCATGCAGGGAATTAATGGAGTTCAAACCAAACAGGGGAGCGGGGAATAATGCCAGTTTAAGCCATAGCAACATCTCATCTGGTTCATTTCACAGTCTGCTCAAACGGATGGAAGGGAAAGAAAAGCTTCCTCCAGAGGCAGGATTATATTACCTTTAAGTGCTTGTGGAACAGTAACATATACTTAACATTTCAAATAGTTTGAATAGGTGTCTTCTGCAAATTGTAACAAGCCCTAAAAATGTCACCTAGTATAACATCATGTCTGTTGTAGGTACAACACTATGTTGGTAAAACAGCTGATTCTAGAGATAGAGGTTTTGCTAATTCCTAAATAAAATAAAGAAGTATCAGTCCAATCACATTAACAGGTTTACACTGAAAATACATTCTTTCATTGTGCCAATTTGCTCACAGAGAAGCCTTATTAAAATAAAATTCGATTTACCTTCCTATCAGGCAGAATTTCTAATATAAGTCTACTATAGATCAAGATTAAACCTCTGGCTTCTCTTGGCCTGCATTTTCAGGGGTACCCTGTACATGTGCAAAGTAGGGAGTGAGGGATCAATACCGGCTCTCTGCAGTGCATTTCAGATGCACAGTTTAGGAAGATAATTTTAAGCAGGAATTTTACTAGGGAATTCTGTGTACAATAGCTAGAGGCTCCTTAATTTACATTTGCAAAGGGAATGTAACAGAATGATGCCCTGTTCCACTAGATACTTTTCGAACACTGTGTAGGAGAGAATTTTTCTCCCATAGATCTTATTTAAATGAAGCATGAGAGAAGAAACAGCCAGAATATTTTAAGTGAAGTCATCTGGCCAGTATCACATGAAAGGACAGTTGCCAGACCACAACTCACTTTCACTTTTGACAACAGATTGCCTCTAAACAGAAACACATGCCTGAGGATTTGGTATTTTTTGATTTGAATACTTGAATTTATAAAGTATATTTAAACTAATCTTATTTCAACTCTTTGTTAAAGAATTAGAGCTTCCACAGCATACTCAAAAAATCACACATATGAGAAAAAGAGAAAATGGGATATAGAGCTGACACACACACCACTGATGTATGTCTGACTGGTGCCTGCAGTGGGAGGACTACTGCAGAGAACAGTCAAGACTTTTGGGGTGTCACCTGAGCAAACAGAGCAGCGTAGGGCTGCTACAGACAACTGCCCTGGTGAGAATGCAGTGGCAGAGGAGCAGCTCCGCATAGCAGACATAAAACCAAGTTAACAGGTCACTGGATCAAGTCGACAACTCTGTTTGCTTCTGCAGGAGGGAAGGAAGTCTCTTCATGTTTGAAAAGGTCACCACTGAGTCTTCTGTGACCTTTTCCTTTCATAGTTTTGGAACATTTTAAATCATAATTTTTTAATCATTCTATATTTTATATGCAAATCAGATGGCTGGGGTAGAAAAATCACTATAACACTCTAACAGAGGTGAAGATTCAGAAAGATGAGAGAGAGCAAATGCATAGGCTGGCCTGAAGACAGCAGTTTACCTCCTGCTTTATTCCATCTCTGTTACGGCAATTTTCACCACTGAACAGCAGGCCTGTAAAAAGCTTCGAAGTGGCTTCATTGGTCAGTAAATTGTTAAAATCTCTTATTTTGGTGCAATGCCTGCTGGCAAGATACGGGAAGCTACTTTTTAGAATTGGAGCAAGCAAATGCTTCAGTTGCTGTGACATTCCCTACCTTTTTCATTTCCTTGTTTTCTGTCAATTTTATTAGGCAATCAAGATTAAAGAGTTATTTTACATTGATAAAAAAACAAAATCTTTCAATTTAGATTTTGTGCATACTAAAATCCAAAGAGAGTTCTGCTTCTGAATCAAAACCAAAAGAATTTCAAACTACTGTATTTTGTGTTTGTGAAATGAAACAATTTAAGAAGTTATCAGCCAAAGCTCTTAATCAAATTAACTGGAAACTACAAAGGTGAATTAAAAAAAAAGAATATGAGATATTTTACACTTAAAGAACTGAACAGTAATAAGCTTCCACCTGTTAACATATTAATAATGCTGTTAAGAATATGATGTGCTTGACACTGTGCCACAGATTTCATAAGCCTATGCAATTTCTTATCTGTCAAGAAGCACTTTTTAGCTACTGCAAGAAATGTAAGAAGGAAGAAGGGGAGAAAGATAGATGAAAAAAATATACTGCATTAGAGCTTGAATGAGATTGTGAAAATCCAGTCACTTGACTCCTTTGCCATCAGGCTACATATATTGGAAAATATATAAAAGCCCAACATTGCATCAGGAAATGGATTGTACTGAGTGACCTCACACAACTTTTCCATCTGTGCCATTATTAATATGATACAGACACCGTAAAACAGAGCTGGCAAAGCAATATATGTTCTCAGAGATGATGGATACGAAGGGATAAGATAATGCTGATAGAAACAATTACTTGGTGTAACAAGCAGGGGATTTTGTAAAAGTGCTATGATGCAATGAGGAAGATAAGTTGATATTCCTAAAAGTCAAATTATTAGATTTGTAGAGCTGAAAAAGTAACATGATGGAAGGTTTTCAAGCTGAGCAAATAAATTAGAATGAATAATTTACCTTATGCTTTGCTCAGAAGAGGTTCTGTAAACTAATGACACTTTCTCCAGATATCTTGCTTTAAATTCCAGATTTCCATGACTTCCATGAGACTTCGACTACATGAATTGATTGAAATGTTTTACTGTACTAATGTGAAATTCACATTAGTTTTTGAGTTACATATGCTAGACAAAATTCATTTAGTATTTTCTTATGGTTCATGAGTCAAGTGATATTTACAGAAAAGTGAACCTCAAGTCCTCAAGACAGCAATCAGAGCAAAGTTTCGCATAAACTTAAAAAGTAACACTATTGTAGTGGGTCCCAGGAGGACAAGCCTGATTGTTTATTCAGCAAGCCTGTTCAACAATGCACAGCGTTAAAAAAATAACATGATCTTGCAGAACTTTGTACTCAAGCACAGTAAAAGGTGACCTGCACCACAGTAAGTGCCCAGAGGGAAACTTAAAGACGAATGGATGTTTAATACATGTTGTTGATCAAAATTTTTAGTCTAATTAGAAGATGTGTCAGAGGACAAGATTTTTTTGATAAAAAGTAATTTAGGGCAACTGAGGATCCAGTAGTTACAGTGACACTGTGTGCTACACAATGCTGAGCAAAGATTGTGCATGCTGTACAGCAACTCTGTGGACATTGGACAACAAGTGGAGAAAAATGTAATCATATTCAGCACAACTCCATCTTAAGGAAACTGCAGGTCTAGCAAGTTCAGCCAAGTGACACCAATGACAGCCTTAGGTCCCATTCACTGCCTCTGTCAGGGAAATGCCATGTTGCTTCTCACACAGCGAGCAAGTCCTACCCTCCTGGATCATTTTTCTGACACTGTGGCCTCAATCATTTGCCCTGTCAACTGTTTAAGCCACCTCAGCTGGGAGCCTCGGTGAGAAGAGCCAGAAGTTCACCTCTGCTATCAGCATTGTGAGCAAGGTCAGCCCAGGGAGAAAGCAAATTACTGCAGAATTTTTATTTTCAATGCCTTAATCCTACCATTGGTCTGCACTGTCAACCCCTTGGGGTTCTAAGAATAAGCAAAGTACAGACTACCTTAAAAAATAAGTTATCCTCTGCTGAAGTGCCAGTTTGACTTGCCACAGTTCTATATTATTCCAGACTGCAGACCCATTTTCCCTCTCAGCCTGTATTTTATGCTAGTGCTCTTGCCATTTTAATGTGAGGTTCAAATACAAGGGTAGCTGTTCCCTGTGCATGCTGAGAGCATATCTTGTCCTGCAGGAGCAGCAGGCTCTGGGTGGCTCTGGGCTGCAGGATCCGGCCCCAGAGCTGCCACCGCAGCCACAGTTGAAGAAGCCACCCCGCAGTGACCGCCACACACTCGTCACTGAGCCTCAGCTGCGTCAGGAAAGCCAGACTGGCAGAATGGAGCAAGCTGCTTCAAATCAGGTTCCAGGAAAATCCTGCTGTTGTGGTTTCAGACAAAGTCAATCTCCTCTGGTAACTGAATATTCGCTGCCACTGAATAACCACGCACACCACTGTCCATTTACACTGCAAAGATGTTTGGGACTAGTGAGGTCACTCAAGATGACAGCAAACCAGTACTTTATTAAAATGAGAGGGAGGCTGTGGTTAATTTGTTGCATCAGTATCTCTAATTATTAATTTCTAATAGCTGCAAAATATGCTACAGCTGACAAAGAGAGCTTTGAAATATCAGTACTTTAAACATTAGCTGTAACATAGACTCAAATTAATGTTCCAATAATTGTTCTAGGTTTGCAAAGATGAATTTTTCAACAAACGTCCTTTGGTAATGTCTGGCCTCTTCTGCTTTTATCGAGCAAAGTATTTTAACTGGCATGAATGTTCACAGAAATTTAACACCTAAAGATGTTATGAAAAAGACTTGTGGGCAATTAATTTTACATTCATAATTAAGTCTGTTCACAGCAGAAGTGTTTTAAGTGTTCATTCACCCTAGAATCAGGAGCAGTAACACCTAACCAATAATAGCTAAAACTACAGCCCTGACAGTGTCTATACAAATGAAATGTTTGCATAATCAATTTGCCATTAATACATTAAATTAAAAATACATTCTAAGACAGAGGCATGCAAAATGAAATGCTTCTGAATAACTGGTGTAGTTTAGCAAAATGATGATCTATATGTAGATATCGTACAGCACAGCAAAAAGGGTAAAAGCATGGGATATGTTCAGATTGTTGCAAATGATTACTTCCCCAGAGTCACACACTCTGAAATAAAATTCTTTTTGTTATTTTTGCAAAAACAAGGGAAACCATGATGCAACGTGCCAGATTTTTCAGAAAAAAAAAAAAAAAAACTTTCTGTTTAGATGCTTGTTATTAGTCCTTAAATATCAAGTTTTGGTAACAGCTATTGCTGCTCCCTTCCATAACACCGGAGCAGTCCCAGGTTTAATTTCTGTGTAAATTTTGGTACATATCAAAGGAAGTGAAGATGCACCTCTTAACTGTTTCAGCACAGAAGGGAATCTTTTAATAGAGGTATAATCAGCTTAGACATTACTTGACTGATACTTAAAGTGTACTGAATAACAAAGCTCATTAAGCTTGTGTAGCAGTGGGGAACAAAGACAACAGACCCCCTTGTATGTCCAAAGAAGATCCGTTTATTGCCAAATATCGCCCCCTCTTTATACCCTTAATCTCAACCGACCACAACTGAAACCAAACCGAATTTAACAGAAGGGCAGCCATTGGCTGACACAGCTGCAGTGCTGCTGTCCACGCATCCTATCACCCAATCAGCTTCCCACTCATATGCTGCCCACCGTTCCTCCAGCCAATCACAATCTCACTGCCAACTGTCACTCACCTGACTCTCTCCCCACTTGCAACTGCCTCTCAGCCCTCACCCAACTTCCAACCATCCAGCCTGCAGCTGTGCCTTGCCCACAGGACCTTCTGGTGAGCGTAAGCCTCAACCACTTTAACAAATATAACCCCATATTCCACAAGCTTGAATGTCATAGCCATGGTTACCCATCAAAGATCATCCAGAATTTTCTTTCAATTGCTGAACAAATATTTGAATTCATAAGAAATGGGACCCTGAAATCTTATATAGCTATTGAAATACAGGTTTTTAGCCCTTTCATTATGCCACTTTCACTAGCATTTCATTAGGACCAGTATGTTCTACACCATGTAAAAATTACATAGAATCACATGGGCTGATGGGGACCTTAAAGCTCATCTAATTCCAAACCCCCACCATAAGCAGGGACACCTTTCACTATCCTAGGTTGCTCCAAGCCCTGTCCCACCTGGCACTGAAGACTTTCAAGGATGGGGCAGCCACAGCTTCTCTGGGCAACCTGTGCCAGGGCCTTAGGGAAGGATTTCTTTTAATGTCCCATCTAAACCTGCTCTCTGTGAGTATGAAGCCATTCCCCTCTTGTCACTCCAGGCCCTTATCAAAAGTCCCTTCCCCAGCCCTCTTGGAGCTCCTTTAGGCACTGGAAGGGGCTTAAGATCTCCCCAGAGCCTTCTCTTATCCAGGCTGAACAGTCCCAGCTCCCTCAGCCTATCTCCAGAGCAAAAGTGCCCAGCCCCTAAACATCTTCCATGCCCTTCTCTAGACTCTCTGCCATACGTCCTTATGTTGGGAGCCCCAGGGCTGGACACAGTACTCCAGAATCTGGAACATCCAGATCCTGATCAGAAGTATCCAAATCTCTTTGGAGGAAAGAACTCGGAGAAAACCTCTCTTCAGGAATCAGTCTTACATGCTTCAGTGTTTCCAAAAGCAAAGAGGGCAGTATCAATACCTCTCCTTACAAGGAACCTGTGACAGACCATGTCCATAAAGGCTTTCCTGTCCTCATATACAAAAACTTCCATAGACGTTTCAGTTGTTTGGATGTGACTTTTGCAGTTCAGACAGGTGAAAGCTTCCTTAACTAAGGGGTAAGTTTTGTGCTCTAGGTATCAAATTTGCCTGGCCTTAATAAAGCTGCAAAATCCCATAGGATGCACCCGTAACAATTTCCAGCATGAAGACCCCACTGCCCTAACGTTCCTTTGCATTGCCACACACCTTGTCAAATTTTGTTAGGTTTTTTAGGTTTCAACCAATAACCGCAAGAGCAGGTAGAGGAACAGGGAGGGCAGGAAATCACCTTACACTTTTAAACAGTGTTTGAGTCACATCTGTCATCTGTGTTCCCTTTGCCCCCTGTGTGCCCAAGAGGGATGGTCTTGGCAGCTTTAGTGCAGCTGGAGCTGAGGTGTCACCCTTTTACTCTGCCAGTCACACGTTCTCCATGCACATTCATTGTCCATTCAAAGCCTGAATCAATATATCCATGGCTAAGAACAAAGTCCAGTTACAGTAATGTGTGCTGCATATAGCAGTTTTCTCTCTAAGGTTTTGGCATCGGACACAACATACTAATAATTTCACAGTTCCTGTAAAACCTCTGAAAAGTGCCTGCATTTTTGGGTTCAGTAAATGCCATGGGTTTTTAGCTGGAGATTTAGCATTTACTTGATTGTCTACAGAATTGATAAGGAGCAATGATTTGATATTGCTTGTCCTTAAAAAGTAGTTTTTAATGAAATACAACCAAGCATAAGTCAAAAGTGTAAAATGTTATTTTTACTAGATTGCTGTGATCTACCAAGTTTATAATGGTTTTGTGAGGTGCATGCTATAATAACTATTCTTGACATCGTGTTCTGTTTTTAAAAACAATTTGTATTAAGCAAATTTTCTCACCAGCTCAGTTTAAAATTTTATTTTAATTCCATTAAAATGAAATTTTTGCATATGTAACAAACTTTGTCTCCCACGTTTTAAACATTAAACTACTTTGAAACTTACTGATTTCTGACAAATGAAGATTTTTGAGCTGATAAATTTTTCTCCTGCCTGTAGTATTTTAAAATGCAGTAACAAGTCAAACACTCAGCACAATATCTTTGTCAGAATTAATGACCACAAAGCTGCACAACACTGGAGATTACTTCAATCTAACACAATAATTAAAACATGATCCCTATTATTTAAAATGCTAGGCATGCAGTATTTCTTACACACACTGTATTGGCATTTAAAGAGGAGCTTCACTCATGTACACAGATTTTATGTAGCCTCTACTACTTTTTCATGCCATATGTTTGCACTGCTGGGTTTGACCGGGAGGAACTGGTCATCCACATGATGGTCCCATGTCCTGGACAGGCTCAGGGATCATCTGAGATCAGTCAGAATCTGGCCAATAACAGGGAAACAACCACACATTGCTCCTCTAACCTGCAGTTAGCAGCTCACTAAGATATTTGCATAGCTATGTTAAGAGCAGTGATCGGATCCCATTTTCCCAGACCTAACACTTTCAGGCAGACTCTATTGACATGTTTGGCTCCGTGACCTTTCCTGATTTGATTTTGAAGGCAAATTTCATCACCCTCAGGAGAACTGCATTCTGAAAGTTGCCAACTGTAGCTGAAAACTTCTGTCAGTGTGACTGTGCTAGAAACCACAAAGTGAAATATAATACCAGCTGGGTTCGAACACTTTAGAGAATGTTCCAATCTAGCATTTCATTCCTTTGCCCAAACAGGATATCCACAGTATGTCTAACAGCTTGGACTCCATTTTCTTGGCCTGAAATAATTTTGCATCCTGGCAGGATACTTCATTCCCTCTGCAAATCTCTGTCTTTCACTTAATGCTTCCAAAACACCTAATTTTTCACACCACACTTTGCTCATTATTTAGGGCATCCTACATTTCCAGCAGGGAGAGCAAAATAATTTGAGATAGTATAGCATTAAAATGTGCCTGTGATTTTAAAAATCCACATAAAGTTGTTTTTTGGAGAATTTCAGACTTCAGCTTCTACTAAGCTTTTTATTCATTGTGAAATCTGTTTCCAGCATGAAGGTTATAAGTTGTTCTTTTCAGAGAAGAACAGAAGTAACAGATAATGCAGGGTTGATATGGGGCACAGCTAAGTTCTAGAACATTATACCAAATACCAGACCTTTAATTTCTCTAGTTTCATTCCAATCTGAATTGAATCAAAATACATTTGGATTGCCCACTGCAGAACATCCCTGTAAGATAAACTCATTTTCTTCTTCTTGTATTCAATGGTGAAAATGCTCAACTCTGATTAAACAAAACTTTTGACCTACACTGGTTCATACTGCAATTTTCAGAGGAAGCATACTGCAGAATAAGGCCCAAAAAAAAAAAAAAAAAAAAGAAGGAATATATTCCCATTTTAAGTAGTTCAAAGGTGGTAATAATGTTAAACTTGGCATACTTTCAACCCAATAAAATTAAAAACATGAATCAATGGAAAAAATATAGCAAAAGGATAAATGTATAAATGACAGAGTAATTTCAAAATCTAAAGTACTTTTCTAACCAAACTGTACAAGCACTCCCCAGTTATTTTTGGCCAGATATGTTCCCTAGGATTGTGCCTACTTCTTGAGTTGAGCAATCATTTTCCATTAACATTTCTACCAGTCCAAATTATTCACTTAACTTTGCTGAAGGATAATGCAGGAAGCTCAAAATCATGACTGACATAAATATATTCCGGTCATTTGTGGACTAGAGCTTCTTTCTGGTGATTTCCACGGGATAGAGATTGGTTCCAAAAAGACTTATTACCCATACCATATCTTTATGCATAAAGATACAATAATCACAGAATATGGAAAAAAGTAAGGTGGAAAGGGTGTTAGACCATTTAATCCATTCATTGTAGCTTATGATTCAGAAAGCAATTTGCATAACCTGCTCTAAAAGACTTTCTATGTAATGATGCTTCCTCAGTTTCCCAAAGAAATATTTCAATGATTCAGCTCTCTTACTGTTAGAAAAGGACTTTATATAATCCGAATTTTCCTTCAGGGTACTTTCTTCTCTTTTTTCAAATAAATATCAGAATAGTTCTTCATTTTTCTTTGCAGTGGTTGACTACATATTTAAAGAGTTTTGATGAGTCTACTCAGTTTCCACTAGTCTAACCCCAAAAATGCCAGTTCCTCTCCTGTTAGGAAATACTGAATTTGCTATTCATGATTATTCTTTATTCTATCCCAGTCCTTCTCCAACTTCTCAGAGTCTTTTTTTTCAGGTACAATGCCCAAAACTGAATCAAGCACTCTTTACAAAAGGGCTGTGTCTTTATGTTTTAGCTTTCTGTTAAAACATATTCCTGAATGTTGCTCATTTAAATAGAAGGTAGTAAGTGGGATTTCAGGTTCTTACTCCAGGTGTACATACAGTGCATCTGTACTCACTCTAAGCTCAGCACTACTAATATGTGCAAGTTTGCAAAGAGCTTTTTACCATATAACAGACTTATATACTCAAATTCAACCTGGGACATCATGAATGAGAGCTCTTCCTGTTCAACTGTTTTAGGGTTGATCCTTTTATTTTATTTCATTTCTGTGAGGAGGAAAGATTTGTCAAATATTTTAGGTAAAATTTTTCCTACAGAATTTTTAAAATATCCCTGTTATGTAGGCAGATTAGTAAGTTTATTTTCACTCCTGATTTATAAACTCCTGTTAAAGAAAAAACAAAAAACCAAAAAAACCCCAGAAAATCTAATGACCTTCAACTGGTCAATTTTTTCCAACTACACATTTAAAAAGTACTGTGTGAACACCTTTCTTACTTTTAACAGCAGGAATGCACTCTGTACTGCAGAAGTCAGAACAAGTTATTATGACTTGCTGAGGAAATAGAGGGATATTACAATACAATCAACTTCCTTTATTGATTTTACACTTTGTTCATGCTATAAAAGGAAAAGTGCTTCCTTGACACTGCCACAAGCATATTTGTTGAAAGAACATTTCTAAATTGAAAATTTGAAAGCAAATATTCAAGAAAATGTTGATGCAGTTCAACACTATCATAAACCCCATTTTAATTTATATTCAATTTATATGCTTTCTTAAGTTCTTTTTTCCAGCACTGTTTCAATAAATCAGTAGTTAACACTTTCAAGCAAGTAAGAGTTCATTCAGACTTACATTTACAATGGACTTTTATAACTCTAGGTGACACATTTTTAAAAACTGGAATAATCCAGAAGAATTCAAGCTAATTCTCTGAGTGCTAAGAGAAGTGATAGTGCTTCATCATGCATTTAGCAGTGGTGTTATACAACCTTCACCAGTCCAACTATGGCATGCATGCAATTCAACACCTAAAGCATTACAAATGGTCAATGCAATCAATTCTCTGAAAGTTCGTATCTATGTTTTATATGCAAGCAATACTTATTTTTAATCCTCTGTTTACTCACATCTCTCTTGCATATAAAGAAATTGTTTACAACTTCTTATAAAAATTAAAATCAATCGTGTGTGTCAAACAATTCAAAATAACAGCAGTTGTGCTGGTAACTTGCTACATTTTGAGCATGGATGTTGTTCGGAAGCAGAGGAAGCCTTAAATTCAACAAAATTACCCAGTTCTACTGGCTTAACTTCACAGTAGTCAGCTGACTGCTACAGCGGAAGATAATTTGTTCCAAATCATTTTAATGCTATAGAGGCACACTCAGTAATGTTATCTTGGGCAGAAAGGGTACCATGAAGTCTGTCTGAAAGCATCAAATAGCATTTGCACTTAGTGTGAAAAATCTAAACCTACTCTTTTTTCACAATAAAAGTCCAGCCTCTTAAAGGAAATGTATTTTTAGCCTTATCTCAAAGAAGGGCAACTGAGCAGTTTCCTACTGCAGCCCGAAGTTTACATAAAGATGATTCCATCTCTAGGTGCTAATCAAAGGTCATTTGTAAATGATCAGAGGATATTATGAAGGCTTGCCTCTATGGAAACTGAGATCACCTTTGTTATCTTCAAGCCGTAGCTATGAATATATTTATTGTCCTGTGGGCATATAACAGTGACTGATGCACTGATTAATGTGTGTCTTTTTATGCTATAAAAAGCCAGGAACTAAAACCCTGTGAAGGCCTCTTTCTCCATACAGTTCAGTAAACTCATTTCAGCTTTCATTCACATAGATCTGCAGTCACTGTACAGAAAAACAGCACCCATAGAGCTTTCATGTTGAAAAACAAGTCTTTCCGAATTCCTAAATGTTAACCCAAATCCTGCACTTGTTTCACACATTGTGGGCATCAAGGCACAATTGTACCCTCTTGAGAAAGATCTGGAGAGAGGATCTACAGTACTTCCTATGAATTCTCTTAGAAGGACTGGGGCTTGAGTAAGGGCACAGAAACTGTTTCAGAGCAATTCTTTGTTATATGAATAATGTGATAACAGGAAATTGTAACAATTCTGATCAAGTTTAGATTTTTGAAAATAGCTCTCAAATTCATTACTGTATTTTGAAAATGCAGTCTTAAAATACTTTTTTTTTTCTGTGAATTCTGCTTTATCAGAACAAAGGGTATAAACAAGGACTTTAAGGTTACTTGCTCTACTTAATGCAAAGGTACCTATCTCTTCCTGTGGAGGCAGGAAATGCTGGCACAGGAACAGGGAATTCAAGTTACACACACTACTTCTAGCTTGAGTGGGCAAGTACTAAGGATTTTATCATTATGCAATTGCACTTTGTTGGATCTCAGTGTCCTGACATGCCTTTTACAGAACACTATAGCATGAACTCTGTGAAATGTCTTTTGCTGGTTGTTTATGCTCTCTTATATGTATTTACACAACACGGCTTCTGTCATTGATTTTTTCATATCTGCTACAGAATGTCAGAAGACTTAACAAGCTGTAGAGTCAGATACTACTTTTTTCAGATAGAGCATAATAAAAGGAATAGTACTTTTGGTCTGTCTTGCTCCCCTGCCCCCAAATTTCACATTCAGAGAACTACAGCTTAAATTAGTAACCTTAAGCTTAATACACGGAGTATCATAAATATTTTATAAAAATATTGGTATGCTCCAAATATCTTCTGCTTTTGTTACTAATTGGGACTTATGACCTTCATTCCAGGTAAAAATGTTAAAAAAAACATTCTGACCTTAAAGAGATACTAAATAAATCAGTTAATGTATTTTTATCTTAGAACTGTCACAGGGGTTTCACCTTCTAAAGTTAGAGCTTTGAGGAACAGATTCTGATCACTTCTATAAAGGTTTTATACTGATATTGATGCATTATGCTCAGAAGAGCTCATCCTGTCTTACAATACCATGAGATCAGAATCTGCACCTCTGCAGTCTTCTGCAAATGCGAAGAAAAGCCAAAAGAGAACATGCCTTGACTTATTCCTTGTATTTGCAAAGGAATACCAACCTGTATCCAAGGTGCCTCAACTGTCTGGACTTCATCCTAAGCAAAGGTTTCCAGAGGCAGCAAGGCCTTGCACATGACAGTCAGGATCATAATCCCAGGGCAGGGCTGAGTTCTCTCACCAGCATTTGATGTTTGACAAAGCAAGAAGATTTAACTGAGGTCAACTGGAGACAGCCTACGCTGAACTCAAGGGTTGGGCAGATAACTGTTTGGGATAGCTACATGCAGACTCAGAGATAAGCATCAGTAGAGATCAATACAGCAAAAGCAAAACCTCCAAAGTTAAGAAATCATACAGCAGCAGCTTAAAAAAAAAGAAAAATCAATTTTTTTTCCCTATCCAGAAAGCTACTAGCAAGATTATATTTGGGTCAATGCCACTCAGACTTTTCAAATCACTACACCTTCGTGGACCTTATATCATACCTATTGCTCCTACAGCCTCATCTCCTCCCTTTTTCTCTCAAAAATGAGGAAAGCTAACAAACCAGAACCAAGTGTCACTCAGATTTCTTCTTTGGTACTGCAGCTTTCCACTAACCTTCACACAGGACTGTGACCATGAAAATCAGTGTTTTGATGTGTGGGTCTGCCTTCCTACAGCCAGGACTGCAGGGTTGGATGTTTTACATTAGAATTTGTTTCTCTTTTGACCCTGTAAGTCTGGTTGCTGTTGAAATAGATTGGCCATTTTCATACTATTGAATTAGGTGGATGTAATACAAACTGGAAATGTTTGCAGTGTGTCCTAGGAGAAAAGTTCCTTAGATGAGGAGTCTTCTGTTTTCAGAATTAGAAATATATTGTAGAACCCATTAAAAAAAAACAAAACAACATCTTCTGCTTTATAGTTTCCACATTGGTGTTTCATTCACAAGATTTAGTGAAGCCAAAAAATGTAATTTAAAATTTATTAGAAAAAGTAGGTAAAAAACACTATAGAAAACTAGGAGTCAAACAAGTTGAAAAAAATTTTATTGCTGTAGCATTTTCTAGACACTCTACAGCTCTAGAAAAAGAAGAAAACGTATGATCTCTGAAAAACATTTTCTTCTTACCCCTTCCCTCATTCCTACCCAACAAAAAGAAGAAAAACAGAGTATCAGCAACAAATCTAACACTGAGACTCAGATTGGAATTTCCTCTCTATAAATTAAATTACCCACAGATTCAGCTGATATTTGCATTAGTGCCAAGGGAATGGAAGAGAATTCACCTATGCACTGAGGAACATCCAGCTGCTGAAAGAGCCATCAGTGCCCTGTGTGACAGCCAGAGGCACCATGGAGAGGCTCAGCACAGATTTACAACTTGGGCAGCCAGAGTGACACAGCCCTTCTGAGAAGGCTGCTGAGATTTCAGCTGGGGCACACCCATAAATTTTCCTACAATCCCAAACAGTTACAGTCCTGAACCAACCAAACAGGCAACGTAAAGCAACTTCCTCCAGAGCAATGATAATCACACAACACACATTATTAGCCTAAGAAGCTTGCAGATTCACAGATATCATCCGTTCAAGCATCAGAAAAATTTAAGAAGCAGAAAAACATTTCACTGTGTTCTGATTTTCACCCAGATTAAATGACAAGTATTTTTAACTTAACTACAGTTTTCTCAGGTAAAGCAGAGTTTTCCTCCTATAAATAAAAAGCTCAAAAGAAAGTTTGCAGACATCAATTTGTGGTCAAAAAATACAGAAAAAACTGTTTCATATGCTGCTTATAAATAAAACTCTCTCTTTACCAGACTATTCATCTATCTTCTGTTTTCTTCCTGTCCACCCTCCAGGGCTCCTGACACATGATTTGTGTAATCCCAATTATTCATCTGATAGCCCACAACTGCATGCTCTCAGCTATTACATTATATAAATTGTGCCTTTGTGTAAATTACACTTCACCAAAATTCCTGTCTCATGCATTTTGTCAAGAGACAGGCATCTCTTGATTCACTGTTTCTTTGATTTGAGTGCTTGTACGATACCATGTTCTCTTCCATAACAGAAATTTTCTTCTTTTTTTCCTCCTTCAAACTTATCCTGATTGCAGTTTTATTTCTCTTTTCATATTATTTGAAATTTCCAGAGCAAGAAAGACTATGGGTTGGATGATTGAACAGTATAATGAAGAAAAAGGGAAGAGCAAAAAGCAGACATGATTTGGATGAGCTGAATTTTAAAGGTTAGAACTGAAATGCTGTTGTGGTAGTGGTATAAGCAGAAACTTGCAACATATCCTGAGGATATTTATTTTATCTTCACTGCTTGTTATGATCCAAAGTTGTAGGCATCCCCAGTCTTGAATACCCTTAAATATATTAGCATAGAAGCCATGTCCCTGTCCTTTCCTCCACACTAGCCCTTCTCTGACGGTACTGGGGCAAAGCACAGCACACAAAAGGCCCTGGAACAGGTGAGTTGTACATGGCTACCTGCCAGCCCACCCTCTCGTGTGAATATCGAGTCGATAGAAACAGATCTGCTAGAAAGATGTTCAATGGCAGAAAGGGCTAAATCAGCTTCACTGGCAGAGCTTGTTCTTTAGTTCATGCACGAAGTGAGATGGTTACTGCTAGTACTAAACCTAAGAAAAAATGGTTCAAGGCTCCCTCCCCCCATCCCCCCCCGCTAAAGAACAGCAGTTTACCCCATTAGTTTTGTCTACAAGGTCAGTGTAACAAGCTACTATCCAGAGGGGGCACCATTTAAAATGTCATATATATAGTTAATCACTGTGGAATGATAGAGGTAAAATAAGGTTATGTCATCAGCTCCTCTATGTCTTCACTCCAACAAGAGCTTTTTATGAGACTAAAGAATTTTACAATTGTTTCCATAAAAGCTGTACAAGTTGTAGAACTATCCATTGAACTTAGTAAAAGTACTAATTGTGCCAATTATTTCTCCCTAACTGATAAAAGTGTTGATAAATATGTCATTACAAAGCTTCTTTACAGAGCTATTCCCCTGAAAAAGAAAATGGTAGCTTTATTTCTAGTTGAACATTACTACAGGTTTTTTTCCCCCACACCTAGTAACAGACCTGTAATCATGACTATTCAAATGTCTCTTAGCCACATCTCTGACAAATGAGTTATGGTACCTGAAGAGCCACTGCAGGTGACTCTCCTCCTCTGTATGGTATTTAGTTATTAAAACAAGATTTTGATGTTTTCAATAAGTGCAGAGGAAGGGAACGAGCAATTTCTCATTTACTTGCTTTGTGGGGAATATTTCCTTCCCAGGAAGGGCCATTGTTTATAGTGATCTGAAGCATCCATATTTCCACCAGTAAAAGACAGAATTTAGAGTCATTGCTTAGCTGATAATATTAATGGCATTCGAGATTGAAGCTGAAGAAGGTGAAAATAACTCATCCCTCTGATGAATCAGTGGTTGGAAGGAGTAAAATACTGTAGGAATTTGTGCTGAAAAGGAGCAGGGAAAGCTTTACACAAGTTTGCAGAACAGGTATTAAAAAGGCACTATTTTACATGCTATTTCCTTATTCATGTTTTTCAAACAGTTGGCACTGAATCTTGCACAGAGAACATACATCAACTACTTTAAGTTGACGTTTTTTTCTCCAGTACTCAGAAATCTTTCTTAGCATCTTTTTCATTACAAAGTCTGCGATTAACCACCACAGGCTGAATATTGTGGTTGAGAACATAAGCTGGTTTAAATCAGCACCAACCTTGTGAAGTTGTTCAATAATGTCAGTTTTAAGACACAACCCCGTCACTGGGTGTGTAAAGCTGCCTTATCCTTTTGGCATTGTATCACTAGAAATAATAATATATAGGGCTGGCCAGCTAGGAAAATCCTTGCCTGCTTTTCATATAGGCCATATATTCTGGTAAGAAAAAAGGCATCAAAAAATCAGAGCTTGCTGCATTAACAAAATGCAGAATAGAATAAAATTTCATTCCAGGGAACAAAGCAAGCCTAATCTCTGGTCACAAGTGTTGACTTTCCTTTTCCATGGTAAACTGAGGGACAGCACTTGGACTGCTATGTGCCACTCCCTGGGATGGGAAGAGGACACGATGACATGAACAGGAGAACTGTGCTTCTCCGTGTGAGTGGGATTGCAGCCTTTGGACTGAGTGGGGATTTCAGAGTGGCACTGGCCACCTGTGAAATCTTTAGCTCAAAAAATAGAATTACATAGAATTTAGCTTAGGACATACCTTGACAGCAAACTCAAACATAAGTTAAATTCTTCACAAAAATATTACTGAGGTGGCATATTGATAGCTGGTTTGGGTGGGTTTTTATCACTGTAAAAGTGTCACAGGTATACAAACACAGAAATTGATGCAGGGCAAATCATCCTCTTTTCACCATAAAGTACACTTCCTTCTAAGACCTGATTTTTCATAAAATTGAAGCAGGTTTGGTGTGGGTATTTTTTATATAAGCAAAATAAACATAAGCTGTTTTTCCAATAATAAACCTTTTTATGTCTGGAAACAGAGCATTGAGAAATTATTTCTTTTTTGACATTAGCTAACCCAATGTGAAGTTGTGGTTATTTATCAAGTGATTTTGTAATATTTAAGCAAACAAAAGCTTGGAAAACACATTGCTAATGAAAGACAGAAATAATTCTCTCCCTGAAACAATTCTACTCTAAATGTATGAAAAATACAAGAAGAGGCCAATATGCCCACTTCTGTAACTGAAAGTATTTTTATCAACTATTAATCACTCCCTTTGAAAAACACAGGCTTAGACCCCAAACTCAGCTCTGCTTTTCCCAAAATTATTTAATTTTAATTTCTTGAATTAATTGGGGAAAGGAGAGATCAGAGTTATTTTTAAGAAAGAGCATGCCTTGGAAAAGCTATGCATGTATAGCTAGTCATACATGTCACCAGTACCCAAAAAAATTAGCCTACTAAAATAAATAAAAAAGACAGTAAAATATGAATGGAAATGTTGCTGTAAGAGCCACCATTTATCAAGCACACAAGCTACTGCTCTAGGCTGCCAGGGGTCACTGTCAAAATAAGGAAAGAGGAGGGCTGCAAGGAAAGCATTCCTCCTGTGAGGGTCAGGAGGGTGTCTGGTGTTCTCTGCCAGTGGGAGCACTGACTGGACTTTGGAGGGTAGAAGCTAAAAATGTGATCAAGGTTTAAACACCCAGACACAAGATACCAATTAAAGGGCATGTCAAGGGAGAGGAATAAAACACTTTTCACCCTCTTTGGGGTCAGGAATCCCTTTGCTCCATTAGCCAGGCTGTTACTTTGGACGCTTTTTTTCCTTTGTGAGTGACAACTCCTGTTTCTGCCCCTGCCCAACTGACAAAATGAGCACCGTTCGAAGGTACCACCCCTGGTTGTACACAGCTGTAAGGGTAAGGATTTTCCTTTGCTATCAGTTAGAATCAGGAGATCATCATCTACACAACGGACTGCCAGGCTGGGAGGAAATAGCCTTGGCATGAGCTGGGGGAGCAGGGGAGTTCCCCTCTTCTGTAACAGGGACATTAATTACAGCCTCTCCTGCAGCTCCCAAATGGAGATAAGCAGAGACAATCTGATCATCTGACTTAAACTTGTCAGCTGAGAGGTAGAGTTTCACGTTAGTAGAGGGGAAATAAATATTGAAAATCTCCCTTTACACTTGCAGGCAAAGGCAAGAGTTACATAGTTCTTAAAGTGAAGCACTTAGTGTCAATATCAGTGGAAATTAATGAGCTATGTGCCATCCCTGACCTCACAAGCCAAAGAAAAATTTCTGACTCTTGAGACTATTTCTTCTGGCTAACTCTATTATTCCTGCACAGAGACACAAAAATCCAGACAAATCTTGATTCATAAAAAGCAAGATGTCACATTTAAATACCTGATCAGATGACATTATCATTTGCAGAAATTGTAAACATTTAATAACTTATCTACCTTCAAATTTGATTAAATCCATGACTATCCCACTACAATGACCTTGTGGACAAATGCATAGATGGAATATGGTAATCACAAGGGCAGGGCATGTCACCATTTGCAGAGGATTCTCCAGCACACGATGGAAAGGAATAGTTTATTGCTGTGTGGTGTTACGTTTTGGGGGGTTTTGGTTTTGTTTTGTTTTGTTTTTAAACTAGAAGTAAAACATTGTTCTCACTGAAAATACTGAAGGAGCAAGACATTTTGAAAAAACTCCCCATTACAAGGAAAAGTTTCTCTGAGCATTTCAGATCATCTGAGCTGCCACAGACTACCAACTCTCATGTTCATTCCAAATCTAATTTTTTTGTAATACAGTTCTGGAAGTGTTTGCTATAGCAATCTTTAGAAAAAAAAAAGCATGAAAAATTTCTATTTATTTCTGGATTCTACCCTTTGGAACTGTAGCAAAAGCCAGGAAAATAAAGCATCCCTAATGCACCCCTGTAATCTCAAGGAACAAAGGGCAGAGGATGCCATAGACAAGAGGTGGGAGCAATGTCAGAATGCCTGAGATCAACATCATTGTAAAATAAGCATTGGCATAAACAAATCAAGGGAAATGGTTCACATTTAAATTCCTTGAAGCATGTGGCTTTTTCTCCTTATATATGTACACACATGTGCCTGCAAAATCACAGACTTTTCCAAGGACAGGTGCTTCAAGAAAACATTTTAATTCTAGAAATCTTTGGTCTTAGTCTACCTTTTAACTCTTTTGAATCTGTGACTAAATAAGTACATTATATCAACTTTGAGAAAAAACCCCAAACCAAACCAGTCTGTTTTCAAGGAGATCGGTATCTTTTCCAAAGCTGATTTAGTAATGCAAAAAGACAATTAACCCTTATAGAAAATTGTGATCAAGACAAAACTTGGATCCAAGATAGACATTATAGTTCTGTTCAGACACAGAAAAAAAAAAGATTCAGAGATAACTTTACAAGCAATCTCTCAAAGGTAGGAAAGATTTCATTATCTATTTTCTTAGCATTCCATTCTTACATGTTTGTTATTTTTCCTATATAAACACAGCTAATGAATCTGGAGAATTTAGTTTCAAAGGAACATAATTTTGCAGTCAGAGAAAACTACCACACTTAAATGAAACATGACAAAAAGAATGGCTAAGCTTTAAGAAACATGGCCTGTGGAGTTACCAGAGACCCGATGGTGTAATCAAGCCTAGAAAGCAATGAAACAAAAATAAAAACATAAGTGCTTAAATAAAATTGCAAGTGCCATTGACCATGAATTTGGGAAAAAAAAAAAAAATGTAGAGTTATTCTCCTAAGTCCAAAATAAGAGAACACAAACAAAGCCAAACATTTCTTCATTATCTTTTCTGCACTTGCACCTCAAATGGGCATTTGAAAGAAGCAGCATCCCCAGAGCAAGCCCCACCCCAAATCAGAACCCTGACAACCCTGACCTTGGGTCCCTCTCCTTATCCAGTTTGGTTCTGCTAAGACACAAAAGCCACTGTGATAAGAAAGAGAGAGAGCATATTTACGAATTTCTCTAATATCTTAAAGTCTTTCAACAGTCCTAAATTAAATCCCTTTCAACCTTATCACTTTCTCCGTCAGAAAATCCGGAGGATATTTGGATTCAGATGTCCATAGCACCAAAGATCTTTCATTACAACACACAAACAATCACTTTTATTGAACAAGAACCCAATTACTTAACCCAGTTTCAGATTTCATTCTGCCCTGCTGCTTCCACCTCGACATGGCCCTACTAATCTCTTCTGACGGGCATTGCTACATATCAGTTCTGATACACGGAGATGATTCCTAACCTCCCTTGCAGAGAGCTACTGATTAAATAAACTGAGATGCCCATCTCAGCTTCTTTGGACCAATGAATAACAATGAGGAAATAAAGTTGGGAGATAGAGACCTTTCCCCCTTTAATATGAACAGCATTCAGAAATAGACAGAAAATGAGGGAAAATAATTCAGTAAAAGAAACAGGAATGGAAACAGCTAAGTGTTTATCGTGCCCTGTATAAATGATTCATTTATTGTATCAGCTAGAGGTTACGCTTCCTTCTTTTGTTTCTCTGCTGCAAATTAGTAAACTGTTTCTTTGCTACTGTACTGGATAAATGATGGTATAACTTCAAATTTAGCAAGCTGAGAGTTATGAATATTGGAACACAAAGGCTTACTTCAACCTGCTCTGCAGAACTCCACCATGATACATGAACTCTTGGTTTTCTTTCTCGCCCCGAATTGTGTCAGAATCATCATGTTACATATTACCCATATCACAAGCATAGAGATGAAAGTTTGTTGCTAATGAACTTGGGAAAGTAGACTAAGTACACCCAGAAGAAAGGGAGACCAATTATATGAACAAATGACCTCTCACTAAATCAAATCAATTATTAGAAAAAGGTTGTTAGAGCCAGACTTCTATTAACTTCAATAAACCCTGGTCTCCAGCTCAATGTGTTAGATACAGCACTCCTGATAAAGGAACGTGCAGCTCACCTGCTTATATAGACAGCCTGCTTTCTAATTCAGTGGCCAGCACACAAAAACACAAGAATCTGAACAACATCAAAGAGCCATTGTAAAATATTACAAATAAGGACATGGATATAAACATGGAAAGTAAAAAAGAAGAGCTGGCTAAGAACAGAATGAGAGAGCGGAGATCAAAGCAAAGCAAGCCAGAGAACTAAACATGATCGGTGATAATGTCATTATACCGAAGAAGCAGGAGAGCTCTAATACCACTTATGACAATCCAGGAGGAGTTAGCAACCAGTGAGCAGGATCACAGAGCCTCTATGATCAATTCCCTTCAATTACTTTAAGATTTATATTGCTATACTATTTCTTTTGAGACAAAAATAAAAGATTCTAGAATCTGACCTCATGTTTCTGGAATAAATTTTAACACAAGGTTTAGAATCAGAAAAAAATGTGAACAGAGTCTAAACTATTTTATTTATGGAGGAACTTCTTTTGCTTCTATCAAAATATCTACTGATCTCTGCTACTGAGATGTTTCTTTCATACAACTGTGTATTTCCAATAAAAATACTATAAAGGAAATTTTAAAAATTTGTGTTATTTCTACATTTGTTGTGTGTTGACAAAGACCTGGCTTTTCTTGCCTCTGTTTGGTGGCCATTTTGTGCTGTCTTGTTTTGTCCCATTTATATCTCTGAACCAGGGAGAATTAATGACTTTATGTATTTAGTTGGAGTTATAGCTGAGTGTTTTTCATGGAAAAAAACTTAGTTCAGCCACAAGCTGCATGGAGAAATTTTTAAGGAAATATTTAAATCTCAGTATTATGTCTAATTTCTCTACAGAAGAAATCCTATCTTTTGAAAAAGTCCATCCTCTTCCTTGCATTTCTACAAAAGATTTTTTCAGGCAAAGAAACCCACACAGAAAAAAGTTTTGTGAACAACCCTTTAGCATGATAATGTCTATCTAAAGATAATTTTGAAAGATACCTGCTGTCTTTCATCACTATGTAAGACATTTAGACAATTATAGGTGCATTTGAGAGTATCTTCTGTTTACAGGAGTTTGACCCTTTAAGGAGCAGCTAACAAAACTACAGCAATAAGATACTCACATCATTGCAGATTTGACTGACCCTCATTTCTGGCCCTAAAGGAAGAAAAAAAGACTTCTCAGTGTATGTTAATCACTGTGTTGATGCAGACCTCTATTTAGCCTGTTTACATTTTGCATTACTTGAAGTCACATTTGTTTGCCCTCCTACTCCCTCAATCTTTTTATCCACCATGTAGCTGATGGCACAACCATTCTTTGATTTGCAGAGCATATCTGCAAATTCTGCATATTCTCCACATAGTAACAGGGGAGAATTTATAGTAGTGGATAGAAGGGAGATGTCATGGGAATGACATTTTTAATCATTTTATTTAATCATTAAATTGCTAAAAATATGCCCAAGAAAAAAAAGAATTTATTTCAAATTTGACAAGTCTCAACCAGCACTTATCACCTCCCCAGTGAAAATCTGTAACCTCCCCCCAATGAAAGCAGACTGCTGGTTTTGAAAGTGCTGTGTTCTGCCTGCCATCTTAGGTAAAAGGAAGCACATACAAATGCAAAATAGTGGCCACTTTGTTCAGACTCTCTATTTTGGGCCTCCATGTAGTGTAGGCAAAGTTTCTGTTTTAACATTCACGTTGTTTTTCTTCCTTTTGTCATTGGACATAGAGTACTACATCTTTCATCATATTTGGAAACAAATTACAGCACTTGATTATATTAGTTAAATAGAGGTTGATTGATGTCATCAATGCAAATTAATTATGTCTAGGTAATGTTTCTGTGCCAGATTCCCTCAGCTAATAAAGTGATAGGAAAATGAAGCGTCAGAAAGGACCATTATCTTTTATTTTCAAGGCCAAGCGGTCAATAAAGCTTTGACACGAACTCATTGGCAGGGACAAGACTCACTGAAGGAGGCCTTTTAATTATGTTTATTATTTTTGCCAGCATGAATGTATTACCTAAATCTGTGGTAATAATCTTCACAAGCAAACACTAAGCCAGAAACATCTGTTTGTTATCATGGCAGGTCAATGTGAGAAGGTGCAGATCTATTTGTGCATTTCCATCAGAGTTCTAACCTACTTCTGTTTGCCAGTGTCGAACATGAGTCTGTAGAGGTGACCAGAAGTGTCACTCGTTCCATCTGTTTATGTGACTGAAATATCCTTCTTATCTACACCGAGTGCAGCCAATCCGCATGTAGGACAAACACTTGCAGTGGCTTTGCAGACACTTTGTTATCTCCCATTCAGAGGTTTTCCTTTCAAGGATGTAACTTTCAGAGTGGATATAAATTTACTCAGAAGTCATGAAAATAACATGGGTGAATAGAGTTCATTCCAGCTGGTTTTCCCATGTTTCTGTGTTGAAAGACATGCATGGCATCCCTTACAAACATATGGCTGTACACTACAAGGGTAGAGTCATGCATCACGAAAAAGACATTTGGTTTCTCTCTACCAAGATTCAAGTAAAGCCACTAAACCATATGGACATTTTTGAATTTGTTTTGCTATTTGCACCGTGGGTCTGTATTCACAGATTACGCTGAGAGATCAAATGAGACATCCTTTTATTATAAAATCTCCCTTTAACAATAAAGACCTTGAAACAATTCTAGCTAATTAAGACATAAAATGTTCAAAGCATACACCCTTCAGAAGGATCTCACTGGGCTATACAGATGGGATGTAAACAACCCAGAGGAAGTCACAGCTGAATTTTTCACCTGACTGCAGTCAGTGCACTAAGCACAACATGGAATAAGACCTCACAAATCTGACGCTTTGGTCAGATGTTCACTTCAGAAAGACTCCCGTCAGTTAAAGATGCAAATTAATCTCTCCAGCTGACTGTCACTGCAGCTCCTTCCCAAGAGCCAGAGCACTGCCTCCTGTGAGTCCTTCCCATCCATTTCAGGAGTTACTGAGGTACCTTTACCTGCTGGGGAAAGCTATGGAAATACCAATGCTGGCTTGAGAGCTTGGCCAGCCCCAGACTGGGAATGCCAACACCAAATTCTCTAGCACACCTCAGCATCAGAACAAGTTCAATGGCACATCCCTTTTTCACGAGTCATTTGAAAAAATGCTGTTATCTTTTCTAGAAGGCAGCAGCCTCCCTGCTTCTCATAAGTGATGGCTGAATTCCACTCAATAGAATAGAGACTGTATGCAATCATGGAGAGTTTCGTAACAATATTTTCATTTTTTTCATAATAAAAATATTGATACTCAGGATAACATTAGGCCTCAAGCACTACAAAGAAAGTCACTATCCTCCCCGCTTTGACTTTGCTTTTACTTTTTGATTAGAATTCAGTTGACAAAACAGACTGAAAGTACAGTCAGATCCTGGAACACAGAGAAGTTAAAAGAGCAAAAAAGGAAAGAAAGAAAAGAGCAGAAAACCCCAAGACTTTCAGGGCAGAACATGGACACATGTTACTCCCAAAAAAGGCAAAAATAACACAATACAATATAGTCTTTATGCCAACTAAGAGTTTTTCTCCCATTTAACCAGTCACTTTTCTGCCCAGTGCTGCACTTTCATTTTGAACCAGCCCATTGAAAATATTATGATATGACCCTTTTAGGAATTAATAATTCATGGAGGTTTCACTGCATGGTACAGTTCTAAGATTAGATAGTGCCGAGAGAATCTATTACAGCATAATTCAATAGCCAATAAAATATATAAAAAAATTCC
Organism: Corvus hawaiiensis; assembly: GCF_020740725.1. Lineage (NCBI taxonomy): Eukaryota > Metazoa > Chordata > Aves > Passeriformes > Corvidae > Corvus > Corvus hawaiiensis. Next base: position 14,993,184 of record NC_063227.1, on the reverse strand, counting down.
ACCATGTTGCTTATAAATGTATTATCTTCAAGGTGCATTTTTATACATATACTGTTTCAAGAAGGTGTCAACAAAAAAGAAACCAAAAAAGAGACTAGGAAGAAGAGCTTGCCCTACTTGAGCACATTATAGTATGTACAGGTTCCTCAAGCAAAAGCATTTGTGTAGATACGTTGAGTGTCCTCATACATACCTACACACATACGAAATATTAATATTTCATCCATATCCTAGCCCTCTGGCTTGTTCTAACAGAGCCATGAAATGAATGCAAAATTTAGGTGTGAATAAAAGGGCAAAAAAGAAGAAAAATACTAAAGTATTTTCCCTTTTGCATTTCTGCTAACATTTTCTAGTAATACTACCTAGAGGGCTGCAACAACAGAAGGCAGTTTTGCCCAGCGGCTGGAGACAAGCTGAATGTATTTTTTTGTTTTATTTATTTATGACTTGGAAGTGCTCAGCTGTTAATCAGAACAACTCTGAGATCCTACTAATGTCTCTCCCTGCCTAGTTGAATCTTATGGTGTATTTTCATTCTTAATAGGAAAACTATATCAAGAGAATATCATTTATTTCACTGTACGTAGTTGGAAATCTGTGGATACCATGTTCAGTGTAATGTTATCACTATGCAACTATGTAATACGTTAGCATGTTTTTCAGTTCTCTTGATTATATTGACTGTCTGCTAGAATAAACTTGTTGAAAGCAAACTGAAATGTCCCTACATAACAGCATGAGAACCCACATTACTCACTCTCCGTGTCTCCAGCAAAGAAAGAATAAAACTCAGACACATTTTTGCACTAAGGTTGAAAAAAAAAAAAAAAGTACAAAACAAGATACTGTGCACCTATGTCAGCTCCACTGTGTTTACAGTTTTGCAACACAGGTACATCAATGTCAGTGAAGAATTCCTACATGCCATAATAATATCCTTCTCCCTACTTTTTCAGTTGCTGACATCACTAATAGCACTGCTTTCAATTTAATAAAATTGAAAAGCCATTTTTCCTTCTTTGGAGACACTAATGCAAACCAAGCCTTGAGATAACAGTTTGTATTCTGAGTCCACTTGCCAAAAGCCACAGTATCCAAATCAGCTCTGTGTTATGTACCCAAGAGAAAACTTGCACTCTTCCTACCAAACTGCAGGCTCTCCTTGCTGTAGCACAGCCACTCATTAAGCTCCTGCCTTTTCCTACCAAGCATTTCAGAATGGGGATTTCCTTTGCTCTGCTGGATGTGAGCAGCAGGCAGGAGCACAAGCTGCTGTTGCTGCTGTTTCTCTGAACAGGGTGGGTGGGCATTCTGGAAGATTTCTTTTGTCTATTTTCCCTGTTTAAACACATGTTCGCCATCTACGGGTTGTGTTTTTCTCTTTTAGATTAATTCTAACTTTACAGACAGTCCTTTCCTAGATTCAAGTATCATGTTTGTTTCTCCTATGTGGTTCACCTTCATCTTTGTTTATTGGCAAAGCTGCCAGTCTGAAAGCACCGATGTAGCTGTGTCTGTTTTCTCTGAAAGAGTCACCATATGAATGCAAAATATCATCCAATTTGATTTACATACACCTATTTTTTCTTCTGGCTTTGTACACCTACAGCTTGAGTTCAGTGACAACCAAGATAATCTAAAGAGAAGGTACTGAGAAGCTCTTAGAGAAACCAGAAGACCTTGAACGAAAATCTTAGAACTTAGTTTTTCTCTATTCAAGTGCAAATATCGAAGTACAGCATTCTATCTTCTTTCATTAACTAGTCTGAAAAAAACTGAAACTAGACGACATTTCCATCAAATATCAATTTTACTTAACTAGAAATAGACACAAGAGGTTATAAAGGCCTTCCTGCTCTACTGCCAGTTAATAGTTGCTTCACCTCAGAGAAGGAAGTGCAGCAGCTTTCCCTGTTCTTGGAAATAAAACTTGAGGGACCAAGGTCCTGAACCAGCTGCTCCCAGGTCCGGCTTAGTCCCAGTTCCAGCTCGAGGTTCCTTTCTGGAGCACGGGCCAGTCCCAGCCTGAGGGGAAACCAGAAGGAAACCAGCACCAGTCGAAGAGATTCTATGGCAGGCAGGGAAGGCGAAGAGCTGGTCAGTCTCCAGCTACAGGTGGACTAATAGCACCTTAATTTGAAAAACTTCTGGGCACTGATAGCAAAGGAAGCATACAAAACCAAACAAGTAAGAAAACCTTGCAAGTTTGCTTGGTCTTATTTGTTTCTTTATTCTGTGCTGTCTGTGAGCCCTGGAAAGAAAGTGAATGATCTGACCATTTGAAAAGTATTTTAGAGTCAGGGTGTTTAAAATTTGATGCTCGCGTTACAGTATTTTAACTTGAAAGATTAATTAATATTTGGAGAGGGGAAGCTTTTTTTTCTTTTAAGGTTCAGCGCTCAGCTGCTCATTAAGCACAAAATTGCATCTTCAGTAATTGCTTGCAAAAGCTGAGAAAAATGGTAAACATTTCTGTAGAACAAGCAGGAGTACACTGCAAAGCACAGCACAAGACTCCCTCATTTGGGAAAGGAAACAAGAAAAACAATAAAGGGAACAACCCAGTATTTTTGAACTCTTCCACAATTGGGTATAATCTTTGTCTGTATGTTCCCTAGCTGAGGGACAAAGCACTGTGCGCATGAAGTCCAACAGCTCCCTCAGGATTGAGATTAGGAGAAGAGGGACCCCAATCTCTCCCCACACTGTGTTCAACCTTTAAATGACAGCACATGAAGGCAACACCAGCCCTTGGGCAGCTCCACTGAGTTCTGGCATCTACAAATACAGAGAGGATGGAAGGGCATTCCCAGGAGTGTGACCACCTACGAGGCATGGAAAGGTAGAGCAGCCTGCCCACGGTCACAGGCGGAAAACCCATTTCCCCATTTCTAACAAAGCTCCAGCTGCAGAGAGCTGGGAAGTACTTCTAAGACAGCAGAGATATGAAATTCAAACAAAGTATAGTTTTGATACAGCCAGAAAACATATTTCACATGCAAATAGTGTAAATGAGAGCTGATGATCATATGTATAAAATAATTTACATTTTTCTATAAGACATTTGGAAAAAAACCCCCTAATTCCTGCTTAACTATGAAATATTCTGCTCCAGAAGGATTTTTTGGCTATGAAAACCAAGTGACCTTTCATATTAACATTGATTTAAAATGATATTTTTATTTCATTTTGAAATGTCATTTCGGTTTTTTTAACCACCAAATCAAAACGAAGTGACATTTTAACTTTAAATTCATTGAAAAAGAACTGTTTGCATTTAAATGCCAAACTGAAATAATAATGAAAAAAAACAAAACATTTTTCATTAAATTATTTCTTTCCAGAACTTTAGAAGCTTTTGTTTCTTAAATCAACTTAAAAATATTGTCCTGGACTTTTGTTCCAAAATTTATGTCAGAAAATACTGCTTTGTCCAAGTACCAGTTTTTGCTACAATTTAAATTTATGGATCAAAAAGACAAGAACATTATTACCACTACTAGCTTCAATGTTCAATCCCCAAACAACCAAGCCTATTCTTTTTCACCTGCTCTGCAATTCACTGAAAAACAAATTCCTAAACAACTCCCCCACTACCACCATGCCCCACCTTTAATTTCAAGAGAAGGGGGAGATTCTAATCGTTTCTTCTGCATTTTGAGAGGTAAATTTTATTATTTTTGCTATTAGACTCATAATCCTATTAAGGTTTACTCTTACATTAAATATTTCTCTCTCTTATGACTTTTTTTTTTACATTCAGTAGAAAATTAACGACTAATTCAAAGTTTAATAGTGAAGCCACATCTGTAATGGTATTTCTTTTAAAAACTCATCCTTCCTTTTCTTTTCCATTTTACAGGGGTACTTTTTTCTTTTCTCAACTAATTGCTTATGTAGGAAAGATAACCCAGTACATATGTTGATATGGAATGTAATTGATGCAGAAGTTGAAAAAGTTTTAAGATTTCAAAAAGTAATCTGTTAATGGAGCAATCCCCAATAATGAAAGATCATCACAATGTTCCACTATCAAGCTTGGATCAATACCAAAATTCTTAAGACAATTTGAGCCCCTCTACCTTGGAGTACCCAGCAAGCTTTTTCTTGTATTAGGTGCATCCAAAGTCCCGACATTAAACTTCAAGTGTTGGACTCACAAGATCATGAAGCCAAACAATGGAATTGTTCAATGACACAACTTGTTATTCTGAGAACAATGGCCTTGCCGCCTGTGGCTTGTGGCAACAGCTGAGGTATGACTGGTTTAATGCAAACTGGGAGTTTTTTCTTGTTTTGGTTTTTTTTTTCAAAATTTTTTATAAACATCTGCACCACACACAAACTGAATGACTGTTTCACTTTGATCCATATTGCTCTCCCCTAAGGAGGGGGCACAAGCAACATGTATGTTCTTGGAGAAATAAAAAGCTCAGTAAAACAGGGGCTGCTCCATGTGTGCATGATGCTATTATTTGGTGATGCTGCAAAGAGAGGATTATGAATATAATATCGTGGAGAAAACAAGAGAGAAAATGAATTATAAGAGCAGCTGGGAAGGAAAGCAGGGGGACAAAAACCCAAACCCAACCAACCAAACCACTCCTATGGAACAAGTGTTCTTCTAAGGAAATGCTTTGAGTTTTATTAAACCAACGTAGAAGCTGGACCGGGGGGGGGGGGGGGGGGGGGGAATGGGAAGAGGGGCTGGAGAAAAAAAAGAGGTATTATCATAAAAGTATCCTAATTTCTACACAGGAACCAGCTATGGAAACAGGTCAGTTCTCAAGGCAAATGCCAGCAAACGTGTTGCCTATTGAGCTGTAGTTCTTGTAGCCCAGTAACAGCGCAGCTAATTAAAACAATAACAAACACCACCTGACTGATAATTGCTCGTGTGCCCGAGGGAGGGTGTGATCCAACCCATCCTGAGCCATTATCGCATCTTTCTCAGCCCTCTTTTGTTTGGCTCTGACTGGACTGTGATGGTAAGTGGTGTTAGCTCATTTCCTTATTATTTCTCAAGGATTCAAGCAAATGGTCCTTACTCAGTATTACTAACTTCTTCCCACGATTTTAATTATTCCTTTGAAATTACTAATATCTTTTATTAGGAAGCACTTTTATGAAAGTTAGTCATCAGTAGAAATCTTTCATTTTACATAAAATCATGAAATTGTGTCAGTCCTTTTAAAATGGGATTTTCAAGAGATTTAATTCTAGAAATACAAGCCCTATTCCATTACACCATTCTTCATGGTTTATAAACCTTCCCATCTTCTTGGCATAAAAAAGATTCTTCTTAAAAAGGCTCAAAGTATAAATCTGAATAGAATAAACCCAGAATTATTTTCATAACTATGATCTGCGTATCTTGCTCTCCCACGGGTTAAAGGACAGGACTGCAAATTGAAGGTAGTCAGGAAAATTTTGGCTCACAAAGAGTAGCAGACAAACATTGCAGCTGTGTTTTACTTCTGGCCTTATCCTAGAAAAACTGGGCTGCTGCCAGCTTTTCTGAAAGGAAGGAATCAAGTTTTATTCTGTGTGATTAAAGCAACTGAGAAAGTACTAAACAACACCTGAGCATCACATGCAGTAGTTTAAAACTCACCTATACCTTCACATAAATCAGACTTAGAATTGACCCGTTTGTAAACACATGCAAATTCCCTCACGACAGGGTTCTTCCCTTCTTCCTACTATTAAAATGCAAATTACTCACAAATAATGAGGAAAGGACTTCACAATCAGACCAGCGGGCAAAACTGATAGGAGCACTGACACGGGAGAACTGGTACAAGCTCTTCCTTCATCCTACAGAAGGATGTTAGACACAGATACAGGAGGTAGCTCTGCCTTGATATCCTGCTGGGAGCAGCTCTTCCTGCACAGATTAAGAAACGTTCACCAGAGGAGGAATACAATCCTGGATTCTAACTAGGACATCTCCCAGCCTTTCCTGCTGATCTCACTCATATTCACAGCAGAGAGTTACGTTACAAGGGCTGAAACCAAGGACAGTCCCTGTCAGACATCCTGCCTTAGGACACACCACTGCTGCCCCCAGGACCTGCAGACCAGGCAGGAACAGGACACATCCCACTGTTGGAATGCACTTATTTATTACCCTTGACAAGGCATTCCGGGACAACAAACCCACAGTGATTGTATTTGTCAGGACCAGTTTAACTTTCCTTGAAGTTAACAGTAAAAGTAATAGCTTGTACCTACAAAAACAAGGAATTTCTGGAAAATGGACTTAGCTGGAAATGTTCATTAACAGATTTCAGTTGAATGGAATTCCTTGAAAGAAATTCCACCCATCCTGATGTTTTAATACATTTTTTTTAAATAAAAAGATTAGCTACTATTAAAATTTTCTTTTTTCTTCATTCTGCCCTTGGAATCATTAGAGTTGATATATTTCAAATTTGGAAAATACTCATTTTAAGACTGTAAACACAATCATTTATTGTTTTCTGCAGTGAAAGGGTAAAGATATCTATTTAAACAAACATCTGGACAAACAGGTGCTTCCTCATTCAGTATCCTATTAATAATTCCACTTACTTCTCTTTCCTGCTGATGCCAAACAATTTGTGAGGGATTTAAATCACAGTGGTATAAAGTGTCACCTGCTGGTATCAACTTAACATATTTGAAATATCCAAGGCATCCAAGTTTATCGTGTTTCTTGAGCTAAAGTTCTGTCAAATACTTTGAGCTAATTTCAGTCAACGTTGGAAAGACCTCAAATCAATACCTGAGTCATGCAGGGATGTAGCCATCATTTAACAGGGGATACTTTGTCATTTCAGTCACAGTCTAGTCTCCAAGTTTCATACAGGTTGCTTTGGATTGTTGTTTGAAGGGGTGGGTTTGTTGTTTTGAATTTTGTTTTGCTTAGTGTTACTTTTTTTTCAAGGCAGGAAATCACAACTTTTGGGAATGACAAAAATTTCCCCACTTTGATTTTCTTATGAGTGTTGTTTGACCTAAGCATACTGGCCAAATGCCAATTATAATAATTACATTCTCAGCTCCCTGAACTCTGAATGAAGCTTCACCTGGATATGCTGACCCTCTGAAAGCGCACAGATGAAGTGTCCATGTCTTATTCCAAAGGTGACTGCACATTAGGGCGGGGGGAAGTGACCATTGTATATTTCTTACGTATTTAACAGAAGTGTTATATCTTGCAGCTTAGTCAATTAATTGTTTGTAATAGGAGATCATAAAATGAATGATGGCATCACTAACAACAAGGATAAAAATCTATTGCTGGATTAGATTTACAAATGTGAACACAAATCCTGTTACTCAAGGCAGTAGAAAACACAAGTTTTCCTGGACTACTGACTTTGCACAAGAAGAAAGGTGACAAAGACTTTTGTTGAAATAAATCACAAGAAAAGATCTTTTGGAACAGAAAAAAAAAATCAATTTAAGTTCAATCTGAATGTTGAGCTGTATTCACTAATTCTAGATTAATTATTTTCTCTACATATTATTTAAAATAAAAAATTATAAATGCTTCTTTTGAAAGCACTCCTCCTTCTGCTATGAGAAAAGATGGTGATATTTAGGATACAATAGAGATCCAAAAAAAGAAAAGGCAGAACCAAACAAATAAGACCAAACAGCAAGGTCAATGGGCTGATGAGTGCCTACATATTCATCTGAATCTTCTGTTTGCTCATCCCTGGGATTAATGCATTTTAGACCTTACAGACCGACCTGTGAATAGAGTGACCACAGGCAGTTATGTTCAATACCTAAATATAAACCCAACTCTACTCTGTGCTATTCTTCATAGAACACAGCACAGATTCTAAGGTTTAGTAGTTTTCCACATGCATAAACAATACCCCAAAACTTTAAGTCAGGCACAGAGGATAACTTTAAACAGGAGACTTTAATGCCAGCATTAAAACTTTGTGGAGAGGCTGGGGACAATGCCCTGGTTTTCATTTGCAGTACAGCCTCTCACTGGATTGAGCTGAACCCTTTATAGACTACAGATAGCACAGTTCAGAGTAGAAGCAAACCAATCATTACAAATTAGGCTCACAGAACTGGACTTCGCTATGAATCAGACATCAGGGAATAATAGAGATTGGAAGGACTTCAGGAGGTCATGCCCACAGACAACAGGACACAGCTCTCACCACAGATTGCAGTACCAGTTACAACATGGGAATTGGTTTTTCTGAATAAATTGTCTGATTCTAATAGGAAGTGGGCATAAAAATAGCATTCAGCAACTCAAGTCATCACACGCATTCACTGAAAATATAAAAAATTAAAAGAAAATCCTTTCTCCTGGACTGCTAAATTAAACAGAAATAGAACTTTTGTTATCACCAGCAAACAAAAGATGAAAAACCTGGACCCTCTCATTTACACAGCTGAAGTGACTGAATCTCTTTAGGGTCAACATTCAATTTTTCTATTTCTCAAAAGAGGAAAAGTGTTTCCATGGATCCAGAAACTTTAAAAAAAAGCATTTTGACATCAAACATTTTGTCTATTAATCCTCTTCATATATTTCTCTTGCAGCACTTTCAATTCAGTAGTAACGTGCTATCTCTTACAAATATTTGCATTGTAACAGAATCACTGTCAAATTCCAAATTTTTATGTAATTCGGAGTCAGTTTGAAGGGCTGACACGGTTTTCAGAAGCTTGTATTAATTTGGTTTTGTTGTTTGTTTGGGATTTTTTAAACCTGAAAGGTGTTAACACACCATGCACAAATATTTTACACTGAAATATGAAGGCATGCATTTAGGAGGGGATAGTTCACCTTTGCAAGCACAATTCTCTGAAGTTATCCATTTAAGAATTGCTTCCTTCCTGTAGAATTGCACACATGCAATTCTTCTGTCTGGACCTCCGTGATCCCCTATGGCTGCCACATACTAAAGTTCAGCACTCCATTTATAACACAGAATAGTCAAAAGCAGGAGATGATCTAGAATATATTCCTTTATACTGTTTTAAACAATATGAAGCAGTAGCTTCCTCCCCTTCTCAGTTCATTGGCAGGGAAAAAGAAAAAAATTGCTGCAGCATCAGGACTAAGTGCAATAGCAGTAATATGCACCATGATATGAGGTTTATTATCCAAAACACAGAAGGCAAAATAAGACAGAACTAGATAGACAGTGCTCTCAAACCCATACCAAATATAAATAGCATAATTTTTATTTAAAATGAACCAGTAAAAAATAGTAAAGTTGGATGCAAAGAACCAGTGAACTAGAAACATAGCATGGTCCTCCAAAAGAGAAAGGATAGGACATTGATGAAAAATCCCTATGGTGTGTTCTTTAAATGGCAAAACACAGTGGAGTCAGTTAGGTGTCTCCTGAACATTCTCCTTTTCCACGGAAAAATTACTATTATATTTGTCTTCCTAGGGCAACATGCTTTTTTTTTTGACATCACTAATGATGCCAAAAACTTCACAAAATGAATAGAAACACAAGAGGATAAATAAAAGTAGATCTTGGAATGCCTGGATTTCACGTCCCACATGCTGCTTGTGACTGTCTGAAATATTGACTGCAGGAAGATTTACAGCGCTGTTCATGAAATTGCGGAATAAATTCGGAAAGCAGAGGAGACAGGAACAAAGGAATAGAAATAATTAAACTGCTGCTGAAAGGAAGATGGAACTGTTAAACACAGTTACTGAAAATGAAAAACAGCTGAATGCGTCAGATTCCAGAGAGCTACATTTTATAATACAACTTAAATAATCAGATATTCTTACCAGAAGGAATGTTGTATTTGATGTACTCTGATGAGAACCAGCTAAGTTTTCTCCTGAAAGAATATAAAATGAAAATTATGTCAGGAAAAGGCAGCTTGAAAATTCCCTGTCAAAGCAGGAATTATTTAGATTGTTTATGTAGCATTAGCATGGATTCATTCAGGAATCAGTATTCTTAGCTGTAACAATACAATATAATATTCTTTTTAATAACAGTCTTATTCTGGAAAAGGTTTTTTCACCAAGATCATGTTAAGACATACATTTTTTCAAGTGCAGAGCAGCAATTATACCTGCTTATTTACTATTTCTACTACAGAGTGTCTGGGATTCCAGCTGAGGCCAGAGAGGACTTTGTGATACTACTATACAGACACAAGGAAGTATAAAAACATATTCTTTGTGTTAGAGACTTTAGGTGAGGAAAACTAAGGGGGGGAAGTGGAAATCACTGAGCCTAAATAAACCTGACAAGAATTTCTACTTCTGTTTTAAACCCAAATGGTTAGTTTAAAACACTTAATTCCACATAAATGCAGGTTAAGAGGTGGTGACCCTGGTTCTAGCAGTTTGAGTAAGTGTGCAATAAAACCCCCCTCACTTAATACCTTTTCTGTAAACCTGCAATTAGGAAATCTTATGGAACAATCAAGTGATTGCCAAGGTGTGTTGGTGGGTTTGAGCACATTCTTATGACTAATTTACCAGAATTTTCACATATTTTGCCCAGTAGTTTCTCTAAGAGGAGGCTGAGGCATGAGGCTATTTTACACTCATCAGAAATGGCCCTTTTGTCACTGTGTCCATCAGTAGGTAGCAACTTTCATTGTGGGATGGCACATTTGTTTTGTCATGCACATGTGTTTAATGAAGCAGTCACATATATTAATGAAGCATTATATCAGGGTTCAAATGCTGCCCTCACTGACACTGAGGCTGTTCTGGTGCTTCCTCAGGTAAGCCAGAAACGAGCCCTTTTGTCCTTATTTCCCTTCTGCAGCAGCAGCCAATTCTTCTCATGCCAGAGCCTTTTCTTGTCCGAGTGACTGCACTAACTCTATCAGGACACGTGGCTCCTGTCAGACAGTTTGTGACAAGCCACACGTGAAAGCTTCTGCTTAATGGCAAGTACTAACTTTCTTCACATAATAACAGCAGAGCAAGTCTTGTCTTTTTTTATAGAGAAATGAGTAACAGATGTCAGTTACATTTTTTTCAGTCAGTAACTGGGGATTCCTAAAGTCCATCTTCTACGACTAATCTGCCCCCCCTCATTAGCACACATTAGCACACAGAATTGCCTTTGTGCAATTCACTTGGACATGTGCCAGGACTAACAGACTCTCACCCCAACCACCTGTTGAGCGTTTACACTGTATTTCTACTAATTCTCTTTCCTGACTCAAGGCATCATTACCGATTAAACAAAAGAAACAGTCACTGGTCTCTCATGAGTGTCTTTCTCCTGTATACAAAAAAATTAAATTTAAGATCAAGATAGATGGGGCTATTATAGTTGCTAACATTGCTTTTGTTGTGGAGCCCTTCCATGTCCCAGTGCTACACAACATTGCACTGAACAGAAACAGTGACACATTTACCACTTCACAATCACCTTTTCATATACAATGGTATTAAGCAACCAGTGGTGCTAGCCATTAAATTGCATGATTATACAACAGGAAGGTGTATGCATTTAAGCAAATGAAGCATCCTCTAAGTTTGTGGCTTAGCAAAAGCAACTGGCTTCTGTTACCACTGCAGAAATCACATCAGAGTACAGGAACTTACAGCACAAGCCCTTCACTGAAATTCAAAGTCAAAAAGGTTCCTGCCATGGAAACAATGTTTCTGAGCCCATAAAAGAAACTTCAAAGGAAATATTTTTTAGGTTCCCACCACTGACACAGGCTCAACTCATGCTCCTAAAAGCAAACTGAAGAACCTCTAGCTCTACCTGTCCCATGTAGCATCCGTAGAATTCAGAATCAGTCTACATTTTATTAGCTGGTACCAGCAGGAGTGGTTTTTTACCCAGTTCTGGGAAAAGGGCAAAGCTGTGAAAGCTTTATGATATTCTATTTACTTGCAAACGCTTTGTGTAAAAAGTTTCTGTAGTCTTTACAAATCTTAACAAATTAAGAAATATAAAGCCCTAGTTAAATCAGTTATGAAAATGTAGCCTCAGTGCACTCAGAGTACAATAACTACAAAGGAGCTGTTACCTGAGGTATCATTCACATCTCAATTTTCAGATAAAAACTCTCCAGAAAAGATGAGAAAGTCTATACTTCACTAATTTTTTGTTAAATTCAGAATTGCTTTCATGGTCCCAGTATAAAGGCAAATAATTTGAATTATTCCAGGAGAAGATATCAAATCCTCCAGAAACTAATGCATATATGCTTCAATCATAAGCATTCCTACATTACCATCATGAGTTCAACAATATTAGGATAAGGATGGTAGTTCAAAACATTAGGTTAAGTGTGGCATTTCTTTCCCTAAATGAGTACCCTATCTTTAGAAAAGAAATTTAGTCTCTGAAAAGCATTTTTGTTCTTTAAGACTCTTTTGGACACGTCAGACATTTGGGGTAGATGTGGATAACACAAAAGATCAGTATTTCTTTTGACACACTAGTTAAAAGAAATAGATTATTTCATTCAAGTACGGTATAATTTTTTTAACCTGTTGAAGCAGAGAAATTACTATTGTTTGTATTAGAGTTGAAAATGACAGGAAAGCTTCTGTGCAGCTTCAGTGGGGTGCAATGTACTAAAAGAATTGAGAAAATCTGAAACATTTGGTAGCTTCAGATTTCTAGTAGCTGCACATACACTGTAATTAGAATCTAAACTAAAAGTGATATACACATGAAACTGCAGCATGAAACACACCAGAAATGAAAATTGCAATGTGATAAGCTTTACAGTCATTAATTTTTTTTTCTAACAAATGAGTTCTAAAAGCCACAGCATCTCTTCTGAAGGTCTAGCTAGCTGGTTTACCTAAGTAATTTCAAAATACCAACACACTTCTCACAGTATCCATACAACATCAACTACTTCCCAGACAAACCCTACAGAAAGATGAATGCTTTCCAATTTTCCTTGGAAAAAGGCCAGATAAATGGGGTCAGTACTGTTGGATGGCCATTGTCAGGGAGGTGCAAGGCTCAGCAGTGGGAATGCATCCCTGCCTGGCTGGGGCCAGCTCCCGACACTGCGCTCCATCGGAGCACGAACCCTGGAGCTGGGGCTGGACCACAGCAGTGCACCCACTCCCGTACCAGCCTCCAGCTAGCTCATGCTGAGCTCAAAAATTCACCCAGCCCTTCAAAAGGGTGCTACAAAACACCTTCAGAGGGGTTTGGTGCCAGTCTGTGCCCCACTATCCAGCTCTGAGGTGGAACACAAGCCCACTCTGCTGCTTACTTTGCTTGTGCAGAGCAGAAAGTTCTCAGGGCACTGCATTTCACAGGAGCAGTGAAATCCAGCCCCTTGGGATGTCTTGCTCTGCTGAGCCATTCAGACCATCCACTTTTCCCCCAGCCTGACAACAGGAAGCTGGAATACTGCAAGTTATTGGAGATTGCTATGGGCACTCACACTGTACACCAGGTATGAGTACTCACTCTTGTACCAGATGGTACAACACGAGCCAAGCTAATCCTACTCTCTAGGACAGTAGAATCAAACTGATTTAGATTTCAAAGGATTTCTAGACATCATCTCAAGTTTAACCCAAGGCAAGACTATATTACTGTATATCCAGTAGAGTTCTGAACATGTTTGTGGATGGAGATCACCCAACCTTTTCTTAGCAACCTCTTCTTAGCTCCAGTGGCTGGCTGCCATCGTTTTGGGATCTGCCCCTCTCCCCTAACATTCAAGTGCAATTTCTCTTGTTCTAGCTTATACCAGGTTTCCTCTGCCCTTTTGCTATACCCTTCCAGGAATCTTCATCTTCTCTATAAAATCCCTTTAAGGAATTGAAAACAGCAATTGGAACCTCCCCTAAGTCTTTCCTTAGAAGAGACCCAGCTCTCCCACCGTCTCTCCTACGGTGCTCCAAACCCCTAACAACTTTAATATCATGAGTAATACTAATTCAGCAGTGTCACCATGCCGTCCTTTCTACCTGCTGCCATTCTTTACTTACTGCTGCCATTGAGTCACTCATTTCTAGGACTTTTTTTTTTCATTTATTACACAAATAGTCATTGCATGGCTACAGAACACTTCTAGTCAAAATCAAGATGCATTCTAAATCAGGCTTGGATTCAAGCCCTATTTCTCCACCAGGATATCATTTACTAGTCTTGTCTTCCCAGTAACTAACAGAATAAGTACAGCTGACAATAGCAGGGGACCAGGAAAAACGTCGGAAATATGACTTCTACAGGAAGTACTAAAAGCTCATTCATTCTCACTTAAGATGTACTATGAAATGCAATTAAGGAAGATGACAAAAAAACTCCTGGTATCTCCCCATCTGAGTTCAAATCTGCTCTGTAAGTAGCAGCATATATATTTTTTTCCCTTATTAAAAACAAAATGGCTATTTGTCATGGGTTCGCAAGCATAGTCCCGGAAGTGATGTTCTTGCAAAGGGGTGCTTACAGCTTCCTCTGTGACCTGACAGAACCTATCAGCTGGCCAGTTTGAATATGGACAATTCTTTAAGCCACTTAAAGTTGTGACTGCCCCTGTGATACACACTTAAGAATAGAAAACCCCAAGGCAGACTCTCTGTCTCGTTTCCGGTGCTGGGACAGGTGGCTGCGGGCCCCATGTGGGGGCCAGCAGGCCCAGCCCAAGCCCTGCTCGGGCCAGGCCGGGCTGGGGCACAGCCATCCTGGAGCCGATGGGCCCTGTTCCACCTGTGGAACCACGCCCCCTCCCCCCCCCCCCCCCCCCCCCAGCCCTGCTGTGAGCAGCCGGAGCGGCTCGGCTCTCCCCCCTCTCCACTGCGGCCAAGATTCAGCTGAAGCTGCACCGCTGTCCGGCAGAAGTCAGATGACCAACAGCGATAAGCGACATTCCAGCTGCAAGGCCTAGGTGAGATTACCCTTTGAGTGCTGTGAAGAGCTGAAAACCTGAGGGAAGAGAAAGAAGAGATGCTTAAAGCTGAAATTCTGCTGTGAAGCTATGATATATCAGAGTACCCATTGTAATTTCATGAAGGCACGGGAGGTGGAGTGTTCAACTTGTATTTGAGAGCAAAAGCACCTGCGCTGAGATAGGCAGATGCTGAAGCAGCTGTAATTTCATGAGAAGTTTGAACAGGGAGAGATGGAAGCGATGAGGACTCTTGCTCCAAATGGAAAAGGAGAAGACCTCAGTTCCTAGAGATGTTCCCAGAGATAGTCCTAGAGATGAAGATGAGGAGGACCCTTTGCTCCCAGGGAAGGAGAAGGACCTCTATTCTTAGAGATGAAGATGCTCCCAGAGATGGGTGAAGAGAACTTTTGTTTCTGAACAGCTCAACCTTAAATTTATACCCCAGTAATTCAAGAGCGGACCCTCGAAAGCAGTTGTGGGAAAACCTGCAAGTCGGGGGAAGGGACTCACATGTGAGCAGAGAACCAACCCGGGCGGCTGTCTCATTGTGATAATGTTTTCATAGCATGGACAAGAGAGACTCCTCTTCCTAAATGGACTGAACAAGGTTATTACGGAAGTGGTAAACAGACTGAATATCTCAAGGGCTGTCTTTCTACACTGTCGGGGGGGGGGGGGAGGAGAAGTGTTCTGAAGGTGTGGTATGATTTTTTTCCTTCTTTTAGGTCTGTTAATAAACTTCTTTATATTCTTTCAAGTTTGGTGCCTGCTTTGCATTTCTCCTAATTCTTATCTCACAGAAGGTAAACAGTAATGAGTATTTTCAACCAAACCACTACACTAAATTGGTGTTTCTGCCCGGTTACAAACCCAACCCGCTACATAATTACAGACACGAATACAAAATTCAGTGAAGTTAACCATCCAGTGATACTAGAAAATGAAATTTCAGCCAGCTAAACATGAGAAATCACAGCACTGGCCCAAGGTCCGGCAGTTTTACTGACATAGCATTACTCAATATTCTCCAGTGCCTGCAGGGTTTGGGTTAAGCAGTAGGAAATTGAAAGAAAAATTAAAAAAAAAAAAAAGGGTCAAGTTTGAGATCAGTCATCAGCCTGTATCTGAATGAGCTCTACTCTAAATGGAAAGAATGTGGTACATGGAAATTATCACTAACTGCAGATGCCACTTAGCATTCTTCCAGCTTGCTCATCACAGAGTACCTCACCGTTCAGGGCTCCACATGTTCATTTTTCCTGACTCCTCACAAAGCATCACAGCAATATTTGGCCTTCTTCCTTTTCGCTGCTTTTGCCTTCCTATCCACTCCTGGCTGAAGCTTGCACACATTGATGGGTTGTAGATGGCCTTGACATCAGACTGACACTCTTCAAAGATAAACAATGGAAGTGCTCTTTGTTTTCTCTGAAGCCGCTCTCTCTGACCCTCTCAGGTAATTCAAGCTCATCAGCTCTTGTTCCCAGTTTGTTCCATGTCTGGATACAGCCAGTTCTAGATGCCTCCTCCCAGAAGCTCCAAGTCCCATCAATCTTCTGTACTCTCTTTTAGAAGTGGGTGGAACTATTATGGACAGTGAGGAAATGGAAGCAATGGTAGGGGAGGATCAGATGGGACAGATGTCACACAGTCCAGCTCTACTTTAGGATGGCCATTCTTGAAAAAAGGGAATGGTCTTTTGACAGAAGACAAGGACCTCATGACCTCATGGAACTACACATTAAAACTCATCACATACTCACCTGTGGAATACAATTAAGAGGATGTTTTGTTTCAGGGTTGGTTTTGGTTTTTGTTTTGATTGCTTTTGGGGTTTTTTTTAACCATGAGAACTCTTTTTTCTTCCTAATTCTAAATAAGGTTAGGAGTAAGGAAAACTTACTACTGACCACTGGCAGACAGGATTAGATATCTTTTGAATCACGGTCTCAGTGAAGTCAGTTCCCCGATGTGAGGTAATGTATTCTGCATTTTCATCAAGGCCAGGTAAGACAACTTTCCCTGATTTCAACATCGATTTGTCAATTCATCAGGCATGAGCACTTCAAGCACAAGCAAATAATAAAAGTCAATTTAATAGCAGATTTGGCTGCCTTTTGGAAAGCAAACTCTGCAGACTGGTAGGAGAAGGAAGAGTAACTGCTGTCAGAGCTGGAATAGGAATGCAGGTATCATTAATGGATCATCTGGATCATGACAATTCCTTCCAAAAATTCCACCCAGTTTCTGGGCCCTACATGCCCAGAGTTTCACAGAAAAAAATATGAAAGTGATTTTACAAAGTGGCAGTTGAGTTCTGGCAAAACTAAGAAGATCCTAGTGTGAGCATTCAGCAGATGATTTACAAATAAATGAAACCTGAACAATGCCAATTTTCAAAGACACATTTTCATAGAATATGGTTTTCAGCATGTTCTCTAGAGTCCTGCTTTCACTTCTAGCACTACCGTGGTATCAATAATATTTCCATAGAATCGGTTTATTCCCATAGTCACCTTCACAGGAGATTTCTGGCATGAACGTAAAGGTAGGCAATGTGGAGAGCTACTTTTCAATGTCAGACTGTCAGCACATCCAAGCAAAGACACAGAGACACTAAAGCTGTACTGAATGCAATTCAAAGTATTCACAAGTATTTACCCCTTTCTTGCTCTAGAAATCATCAAGTTTTTTTTTTTTACTCCACAAAAATATTAATAAATATTTTAAATATAATAAATATATAATTATTTTTAATATAATAAAAAGATACAATATCTTAAGAATTAATAAAACAGTACCAAACACATTAGGCTATTGCTGGTCAAATCTTGAGAAGTCTTAATAAATTCTCCAGAAAGAATTTCAATATTGTGAAGACTCAACACTTCAGTTATTAACTAGGTTATATTCTGGGTTTTTTAGCCTGATTTGAGAAAATCCTTTCACAAAATCAAAATATTTTTGTGTCTCAGGGTCTCAATAGATAAAAAGATTATTTTGGTAAAAATTAGCCCTTAAAATAATAGATAAGTCAGTAACATCAGGAAAAATATTTCAGACTCTTTGGTTATGAAGACTAATAATGATAAAAATCAAACTTAAATTGTCAACACTTCAGTCTACACCAAAACCCAAGAGTCCTAATTGCATTGGTGTCATTGAGGCAGACTAATAAGATAAGTGTATGTGCATTTAGTGTGCACTGTTGTATGTTTGTTGGGGACTAATCATAGTAAAATAAATCCAATACAGCAATGGAAAAGGTTGTGTTATGACTCATAAATATTTATAAGCCAGGAAAACAGTCAAGTTGGGTTTGATGTTCAGGAAAGAAAAGATTTATTTTTCATGAATCCAATTCTTTAAGAGCTTCAGTGTGTAACATTTTTAATCTTTATATAAATGACCTTGATAAAATGAATAAATTGAGCAAGGCTATCACCTAGTGGTCAATGGGAGTAATATTTTATTTTTTCTTGTGAGCTTTTTTATTTGCTGGGGAGGTGTTTTGGAGACCTTTTTTCCTCCATAGAGATCTGTCAAATACTGAATTGGCACAGCAATATTATATAAGCAGATAATGAATACATTAAGAAACCCTTGTTGTGCCAATGTTTTATTACTTGTAGTTTATTTTTACCTTCAGTAGCTCTTTTAAATCATCTCAAAAAGTCCTACTAAATCCTTAATTTCACTTAGTGTTGTTTTTTTAATTTCAGAAACAAACCTAAATGTCTGCCTTAAAAGCCTATTCAGGCATTTTCAAGAGTATACAGCACTGAGTTCAAGCAACACTCCTTTAACTATGACAAAGGGAAGAAAATACCAAGAAGGTATTTCTAGCAGATAGAAAACCTAAACTGAAGGGAAAAATGAAAGATTCATTCCTAAAATAAATAAACAAATAAATACAAAAGGAAATAATCAGTGTCAATTCCACAGTGAAAATAGGTTTGGATGTTTGGGGGGGGGGGGAGGGGCTGGGCTACAAGTTTTTGGGTATAAAAGCAAAGAAAACAAACCCCATCCACACACACACACACACACTTGAAGCTCTGCACTACTGCAGTATCAGTACTCCAGGGCCCACAGGAGCTTGGTCACAGCCTGCTGCTCTGGAGGCTACACCAGCACGGAACAAAAGCCAGAGCGTGCCCTAAGCAGCTTAGTCCCTACACCTCCACACTGGTATTAGCCCAGGGCATTATATACAGGCTGTAGGATTATCTTATCAAGGGCACAGGGGCCAGAGCTTCAGGAGTTTAGCTGGACAATCGGCACACTGTAATTATTTGTCACGCTGGAAGAGGAAATAGTTTTCCATCTTGGAGGTTTCCTCCTTGTTTTTAGGCAGGCTTCTTTCTATCTCAGCTGAGACCAAGAAGTGAGAGCATGCAATTTTATCAGGAAGTATTGGTGCTATATATTTTCAAACCATTTAGAAAAGTTATTCTAAACAGACTTCACTGTTTTTTAAACACACAAAAACCCCAAACAAACAAAATCCCCCAAATCATAACAAACAAAAAAAATTCCAACATTCAAACCAAAACTTGAGCTGTAACAAAAATAAGTTTCAGCTTAGAAAAGTTGTTAGTGTCCTGGACTACAGGGAACATCATTAAAAGATTGGGCACATTATTGCATCCAAGTTTCTCAGTCCATGGATGGTAATAAATCTCTTTTCTCCTTGAGACTGTACAATATGTAGCAAGGAGCGGTACTTACAGAAATAATACAGGAGAAGTTGACCTGAAATAGTGGAGAGTCCCATTTATTTGAGACACAAAATTAAAATATTTCCCCCTCAATTTGACTCATGACATTTTTTCCTCAAGCCCCATCATTTTGTTCGTCTTGACTCCTTCAAACAGGACTTCAGTATTTCACCTGCAACCACAAGGGCACTGCACAGGTCACAAATCCTGTCTGCACAGTGGCTGATTGCAATTGGTGACCCCAACCACAGCTTCAAAGTACAACCCTGATAAGAAACAGCATGTCAGGGATCCCCAGTGAAATATGAAACTCCACACAGGAAGAGTGCCAGAAGTCGAAGGCAAGTTCCAAATACTGCTCTCACCACACTTCTTTCTCCGTGGTAATGGCAAATGATACATGTGCTACCAGTTTCTCAGTTGTCTACAAGCAATTATCTATTAATCACCAACAAATACCACCAACACTGAGAATTTGCATGTAATGTATCCAACCAGTTACTACTGCCAGATCTTCCCCTACTCATCACTGAGCTACACGTATTCACATTTTGTTGCTGAAATACTCAGAGTAGACACCCAAGGAACTTCTACATGAACATATGAAGTGTTCATATGTGAATGTCACTTCAGACCTGAGACAATATTTCCTAAAAGTTTTCACAGCCATGACTCATCCATAGTCTTCTTTCTCCAAGGTTACAACTGTTTTCTGCAGTGTTGTTTCTGCTAAACCTCTCAAATATAGGATTCAAGAGCAGATCTACTTGGATCACCCCATCCCAGGGAGGAGTATCCTCTCCTTACACTGAGTGCATGTCTATTCCCACTGAGTTGTAATGTAAGCATTATTTATAGTAACTGCAGTTTTTATCATGAGTTAAGTCACATCTAGAAATAGAATGCCACAACTATCATGTGTACCCATTTTTATTTCAGAAATAAAAGTCGAAGCTGAACTTCAGTGTGAAATTGAATTCCTCCTCTCTGATAGAATCTCTGATCATATCTGCAGGTGTTAATTGCTCTTTTAATAATACCAAAAACTAACTACATTAAGGCTAACAGTAGGAACATAAACTATTGCAACTTCTTACCAAGGTCTCAAAGTATAAAGACATACCTTGTCCCCTTTTACTCCTCCAAAAGAGACTGGTTAAAACCAGCACAGTGTCCAATTCCCTGAAGACTTTATTAACTCAGGCCTGCAGTGTTAAGTAAGTCAGGTACCAGATCAGACAGAATTAGATTAGACAAATTAATCAGTGGAGGATGCATTGTACAATATCCAGTTCAACCTGCCTGCAATTGTATTTCATCTAGAATTTAGGGACAAGTTTCAGTCTTTAATGACAAATTCACTTTTTTCTTCACATGCCAGAAGTTAGCTGGCAATGTACTGACTGTGGTACCAGTAAAACAGAAAAAAACAGTTGCTGTACAGTATTAACATACTAGGCTGCTTGGTAGTTTGGGATTCACAAGGCATAAAATACATTGAAAACACACTTGCAAATTTGAGCTGTTTAGAACCTTGCTGCTTTATCTGCAGTTCAACCTTGTGCTCCCACGTTTTTGTGCTCCCACGTTTTTGAAAAGAAACAGCTCAACAATATTTTCTAGGAAAGTTTTGCCTCAAAGTATTCATTTCCCACCTGACCACTCATTTTGACCTAACCACTGCATTGTCTAATGGATCCAGGGCTATTCCAGATCTGAATCTTTAATAAAACTTTTCATTCACCCAGATCCTTTATTCTAGGCACAAAAAGATTATTTTTGTAAGACCTTCAATTAAGGTCAACAGCACAACTAGCCAACTAGCCACGATACTTCTTTAACGGGGGGAAAATGAGAAATGGCACAAGATCCACAACAAACCAAGCCCAAACCCAAAAATAAGAGCAATATCCTCCCTCTTTCAACTCCTTCTCCCACTGTCCAATTTTATATATTTTAAAGACAAACTCGGAAGAATTGACCACATACTCAAAACATACTTGATGTTGGACATGGCACCTGGAGTTCCACCTCAATCTTGGAGCAGGGGCAGCTGCAACAGAACGCTCAGGAATGGGTTCTGTTGATTTAGAACATCGCCAAGAACTCTCCCAGCTGTTTCTGCCAGTGGTCCCACAACCTTACAGTAGTAGAGATCTTTTCTATGTAATGTATGTAATGAATTTGAGCCAGAAATCGTAACTGTCACTGAGGATCACAGTTTTTTTTAAAATTAAACCTCCTATTTTTTGGTAGGTAGTAACAAGTTTTCATTCTAAAAGAACAGCTGTGCAAAAGAAATCTAGGTCATGAAGATTCCATTATTTTCTATGAAAGAAAATGTCAAGGGAATTTTTCCCTCACTATAAGTGAATTTTTAGCATTTAAAAACTTCAGTATGATAAATCAATCACACAGTTTAAAGCTTTCACTCTCCAACAGAACAAAAAAACCCTTAAAATATTGTTTATTGTTTCTCCTCACAGAAATATTTCCCTCTTTCTAAAATAAAATTTGACTAGAATTGACAGAATTTTGTCAAGTACTGAAAATTTATCAGAACTTTAACAAAATATGTTGACAATCAGGATTTTCCAAACACCCTCCAAACAGAAGCAAACTACATAGTAAGAAGTTGGGCATTACCCACCTCCCACTCTGTAGCAGGAAATGACAGCACATCCAAAATTAGCTTATCTTGTACTCAGTGTCCAAATACAAGATCCTTCATGTTCTGCGTGCACTGACTCAAATCAATGAATCGAAGTCTCCCTCAGAGTCAAAACAACTGTTTCTCTTGGCTAAATTCTGCAACAATTCTCACTGAAAATTTATTTTAGCTAAGTTGCCTCAAATCTAAGAGACAAAATACATGAACATGCTTGCTATCTCCAAAGCATTCCAGAAAGGAAACAAAGAACCCAAAAATATCTGTGTTTGGCTCCATCTCTAGAAGCCATGGGATGTGGATGGAAGATCATAATGCAAGGTTAAAGTTAACAAATATTGATGAGAGATGCAGTGTAATGTGACATCTGCTACAGGCAGAATTACAGAAGACTACAATTTCATCTTCATTATTGTTTTTGGGGAAAAAAAGACTTACAGGTGTTGAAATTCATAAATAATATAGCTCCACAGTTTTATTATTCTCCCTGTCTTGCTTCTGGCTTCAAAAATCAGTGCCTCAATTTTTATTAAAGATGATAAAACAGTGCAGGGTTTGCATAGTCTCAAGAAGGCAATGACACGAAAAGCAGGATCTGTATTGCACACATTTATATGGATGGATTGGACCCAACAAATGAAGTAGCTCAATCCAGCTCTTCACAGCTAGCACAGAATCTTGTTTTGGATTAATTTTCAGGCAGGAGAACTGTTTCACTCAGAAGATGAAGTGTTTTGGAATGAGTTTCAATGAGATAGTTAGAAACATCACATCAAATCTTTTTTTAAATCACAGACATTTAAACTGCCACAGCCAAAGAGCCTGTTCACATTCTGCTTTCAAACACACTAGTGAAAAATCCAAGGGAAAAATATAATAAAAACCGTATCTGCTCTGTGATCTTTTGGGAACTGAATAATAATAATACTTAACAGTGATATAGCACTTTACCTCTTCAAAGCACTGCATAATCATTAACTGAAAAAATAATCTGACAACAATAACTCATCTACCTCCCATCTGCCATCAGCATTGCACTCCAAATGAGAGCATTGCAAAGAGAACATTACTTAGTACAGCCAACACCAACTTTCTTATCTCGTTTCTCCAATTTAACTGGTACATTTCCTGCATGGGGCAAAAGGGGCCTCTGAGGGCAAATACCAGTGACAAGAGCCCTAGCAGGCCACAGCTGATCAAGGTCAGCTCACACAACGCTAGCTGAGGGCCACAGTCACTGGAGGGCTGCTTATTCCAGACAGAAAATAGTCGGTGTTGGTACTTGAATTAAAATCAAACCAAAACCCACAGAATTCTTCAATTGCCAGCTAAGCACTGAGTAACTAGGAAACTCATTGTTTTTGTCTTTGGAAGGGGTGTGGAGGGCATGGAATAGCCTAGGAATAGCAAACTACTGAGCAAGTTCCATGATTCTCCTTCTCCAAAATATGCAATTTAAAATTGTAAATGCAAGATTTCCACACAGATTGACTTGACTACTAGAAATATACCAGGTAACATTAAGTGTTGCTGTATTCAGTTTAGGACAAGTAGGGTGAAGCAGTAATTTATTACTAACTGGCTACTTCTAAGCCACCTGATCCATGTGTCACATGTACATCCTAAGAAATTACTGTACAGAAATGAAAACCATGGCAAGTAATCCAGAACATTCAAAAGACCACTTTCTCAAAAATGCTCCCTGAGATAGGAAATACACAGAAAAAAGGATCCCTGATAATGTCTGCTTGGGAAAGCAGCTGCAGAAAACCAGATACACAAACAAGAGAACAGATACACAAAAGAGAGAATTATCAGATTTAATCTCTCCCCCACCCATTCATTCCTTCATCTGTATCTTCTATATAAATGCTACGGTCCCGTGCCAGCTAGCACGATGTCCCAGGCACCGAGCAATCTTCCACCTGCCTCAAGCGAGGACGGACAGACGGACACCGACCGTGGCGCGGGAGGGCCGGCGAAGCCCCTGCTTGGGCTCGCCTTGCCCACCGGTGTCGAAGGCACGCAAGGAGGTAGGAAAGAAGCGGAGGGACTCCTTCATGGAGGAAAAGGTTTACTGCAAGGGAAAAAAAACAGAGAGAGAAGCCGAGGCCGCGTGGCTTGCAGGAAGTCTTGTACTCCCATTTTTTTGGGCGTGGAAAACACACAGTAACCAATGGAACATCAGCCAGGGGGTGTTACCAAGGCGGGGAGAAGGAATTACGGCAAATGGGAGAAGGGGTAGGCGGGGAGGAGTAACAAGGACCAATTAACAACCGAAGAACATAGAACTCTCTGGAAATACAACCAAATATGAGAAATAAGGGGAGGGAAAGGCTGCGGCCAGGGGTAAGGCACGGATTTATATATTTTTCACAGCTTTATGACTGCTCTGGGCTTTTGGGCTGTGGCAGCATCAAACCAATGGACCTTTGGGTGCACTTGATCTCGCTGACCCTGGTTTTGGCCATGGTTCACTGCAACATCTAAAAACTTGTAACTGTGCTGTGTATTCTAGGTATTATGGAAACAAATAATTTACTTGCCTTTTACCTTGAATCAAGGGGAACTTCAAGGTAACTTTCCAAAAAGGACTTATCTCCTAAAGGCAGAGCAAGTCTAAAAACCAGAATACAGGGATTCCTTTACAAGTGCTTTGGCTTCTCGGCACATGCTCCAAAAGGCCAAAATCATTTGTCCAAGATGGTCAGGCTGGTTTGACAATGACCACTGCAGGATCAAATCACTTTTAGTTACCAGGTAAAATCTGCAGAACACTCCAGCTTTCTGCTGGGATACTGCAGAGCTCACCTCACTGTCAGATCTATGGAGCAAACACCACCCGAGGTGTCATAGTCATAGCAAAAGCAGCTGCTGATGGCTTTACCAGGCAGTTTTCAAATCTCATTCACTCTCAGAAATGTTTTTATTCACAACTTACTTGCATGGCCCAAGTGTGTTTGGGCTTCATATACTGTAAATATTAACAAAATGATAAATGATAAGCTTTCATTATCTAGGAAAAAACTTTTAGATAAATCTCAGACCATCTAGTAAAGGCACAGAAAACACCATTGATTGAGGGAGTACTCAACAAAGCAACTCATCTGAGGCTTACTAAATTATAGGCCCCAGTACTTTTGGGAGGCACAATTTATCACATATAATCACAGACAGACATACAGGCCTTTCTTCTTTTTATGAACCTACATTTTGTGGTGTACATTATGGTTTCTATATCAACTTGTATTCTGCTGAAGAAGCCACTGTAGCATCACCTTGTAGAAATGAAGTTATCAACATTAGAAGCCCATTTACCATCTTTTGAGAAAAGGGCACAAGCTTAGCAGTTTGCTTTGCCATAATTAATTTACAAAGCATTAAAGAAATTAACACCATGTGAATCAAAAGTTATAACAGGAACAAAAAAGAAACTATGACAATTTCTTTGTTCACAAGTTAAAGTGTTTTCTTTAATTATTATTTAAAGGAGTGACTTTTTTCCCTCCTTAATGGACTAATGCAATAAAAACCACTTAGAGAGCTGCTCTTTCCTTTCTTCTCTTCAAGACTGTCTGTAATTATTTCCCTCTGTTGTTGGTAGCTCCCCCAGGCTGCAGAACCACAAAGTAATCCAACACCACATTTTCATGGGGTCATAAACCCTGACTAGATGACAGTTAACTCCAGTGGCCAGTTTGCTAAGGAAGGGTCACAAAGACATTTATAATTCATGACTGTGAATTTGCACAGTGTGTGTTTGAATGCATTTCAAACATTGTTTATGCCCTGTGGCAGTTTTACAGCTCTTTACACCACAGCTTCACTTCTGTAAATACCTGCAGTTTCACTGAGGACAGCTCCTCTCCAAGGTTCCTGCATTCTGCAGGCACCCCCAAACAATATTTGCACAAACAATGAACTAATTTACTGTAGCAAGTCTAAGGTACCATGCCTTTTGTCAATAATGAACCCTACTACTCATCTCTTTTAGAACTATAAAAGGGTGATTTTGTCGTTGTCATTGGACAGACTTGTCCTTGTGTGCAGTCATGATAATATAAACTTCCTCTATTCCATAAATTAGTTTCTTCATTATCTTCTCCACTTAGCTCATTGATCCACAAATGCAGTACTCTTTTTGGTCCTTTAAGACTGATACTATGCCAGCTTGAGCACTTTCCACAGGAGAGGGGAAAAAAAAAAAAAAAAAATGGCAACTCAACCATTTCAGTAAGAAATTAGATTGTTCTTTCTTGCACTGTCCCTAACAATAAGCAGCCTATATAACAGTGCAGCAGTGACAAGAGAAGAGAAACTAAATTTAGATTGAGATTCAGCAGCAAGGTTTGTTTTCCTCACCCCCTTCCATTACTTCTCTAGCTTTCACTTAACAAAAAAAATTTGGAATAAGGACAGTCCCAAAACTAGCAGAAAACAATGCAAAATTACTTCATTGAAAAAACCAATTTCAAAATGTCATTTTTTCTTATTATTTCCTTTAAAATAGTATCTTTAGAAACACTCCCAGAGATGTGACTTATCTAGGAATAAAAGAAGAAATCAAAGTACAGTTTTGCTGAAATGCACAAAGCATAGCTGTATAAGAAAAGAGTTGGAACATCTGTTGGACAGCAGTAACTTCACTGACACCGGAGTGCACCCAGAGAAATCTGAAGTGGAAGTGGCTGCAGATTTAGGAAAGAACAGCAACAATTTAAGTCATGACAAGATAGTCTCACTGTCATCCTCTAATCTCTTGCCATTAACATATCTCCTCTCTTTTCCTGGTAAAATCTAGCCCTATATATGCTTTTGCTACTATCACACCTCAAAATCAGATTAAACTATCCACACTGTCCTGTAGAATGTGCATTAATAATTCTTACTTACAAAGATTGTCTGTCTTTTCTGTACACCACAGTTATTCAGGTAAGAAATATCTTTAGGTCACAACTCAAAACAGCTGAATTATTTCTGCACTTGCACATTACTAACTGAATCAGAGCTGTGGTTACCTATCCCTTAGAATACTATTACTGTTGCCTATCTTCTGCCTGGTGAGTTGCAAGTCTAATAACAACCTCAGACGTAACAGAAAAACATATCTAAAGCACACAAACCCTCTACATAGGGTTCTACTTAGAAGAAAAGGTTAAATTAAACCTAATCTTTTAAAAACATTTGTATTCCTCATATTTAGTTAAATACAATACCTACCAGCTACTTTTTGGGCACAAAGTCCTTGCCAGCAACCTTTCAGATTTAAGTGCCATGGTCTGCAGAACTATTCCCAACAAGTGCACATGGAGCAGCTCCCTGGAGAAGCACTAAGTATTGGTGCAACACAGTGTTACTTACCTTCCCTTCAATTTTATCCTCTTAAGTTGTGCTGTTTGAAGCAAAATCAATTCAAGTTGCTTTGGTTACTCTCACTTTCAGAGTCTGAACCATTACCTGGAGCACTGCAGCACCGACTTAGCTGCACTCAGATCTATTTCAGGCCTTAGTGAATAATTCTGTGCTGTTCATAGTGCATTATACTCAGCAGTGTTGTATTTTCCAGTTAGTTGTTTAAGCACTAGCATGTTTACATTGTCCATGACAAAACTGTGGAAGAAATGAACTGTATTGTTGTCTACCAAAGGGCATAGGTAAAGAATCCATTATATTCCTTTCAGCATCTAAATATTAGAGAAACGGAGTAAAATAACTTCATTCCTCTGTTGGTAAAGAGGAAACACACCTGCTAATGAAGAAACAGCTGAGGTTTTCCATGAGAATGAACTTCCCGTACAGAAACCTGGCATTTCTCCTTCAAGAATCTTTTTATCAATACACAATTGGCAAAATATTTTTTGATTGAAAACTGGACTAAAATTTTGATAAGTCAGTACTGGAACTGTATATATTGAAAAGCCATGCTGCAGTACATCCACCTCTCATGTGAGCCAATTTGAAATTGTGTGCTCTAGTACTTTGTGTAGGTTTGGACGTGATGGAAATACCACATTTGGGGAAGTTTTGTTTCTCAATAACCATGGTCTCTGTGAGAAGAAAAATCTTCATTACAAAAACCCCCAAAATTTATGATGGGGAAGAAGGGAGTCTGTCAAAACCAAGTAGTCCCAGTCACTTTTTCTCTGCAAGGACAGCATCAGCTTGAGCCAACACCGAGTGCTCTCACCTGCACAGCACTGCAGGTTTGCCTGGGGAGCTTTGTCCTCACCTGGCCTTAGCAGCACCATCCCTCTCCAACATATTGCTTGCAGCAGTTTTGTTAACACTGTCTGGAGGAACAGTAGAGAACTGTCATCCTCAGTATTCAGCCTTTTTGAGCAAAGTAGTGCCCTTCACGTAACAGCTTCTCCCCTGGGAATATCACCAAGGAAAATCCAGGTAAGGAAACTGACAAGTGAAAACCTTGTTAAAAATTTAAATTCTCTAACAAATGTTCATATTTGTATGCCCATTTTATTGGGCTTTAAAATTATAAGCTGCATTTAGAAGCAGCTTAGATATAAACTAGCTGGAGTAAAAAGATATTTTTGAAGGAATAATTAATAAACTTTTACAAATATCTGAGGTCCAGTTTTATGTGTAAACATCCTGCATCTGCAGGCAATCAGACAGAAGTCTCCTCTAAGAGGAGGGTCCTGTGGATGAAGGTCAAAAGTAAAGCATTCAAATAATGTGCCAGCTATTTATGCTGTAGAGGGGGGGAAATAGTTACCTGAAATCTTATTCTTCCACATTTTCACCCACTTATTAACAAATGAAGCAAATTTCATATGCAGCTCCTGGTCTTTTCCAATAGCTTTCAGGAACTCTGAAGTTCTTTTTTGAATGTCAGTATTATTTTTCGCTAAGTGCAGGAAATGCAGGAAAGGATAAGGGTGTGTTGGGGGCAGATGATCTTATTCACTGGGGCAAAAGGCACAATTTGGCCACCATGATATTTAGACTGTCCAGGTGCTTTAAAACCACGTCAAACATTCCATATGCTTTAGCAGCACACAAGAAGCTTCAGCAGAGTGGTCAGCAGGACAGGAACCCATAAATCAGCCTGTGGCCACAATATGGGGACTGGTGGTTACAAGCACATTAAGGGAATTCAGCGATGAGATGGTAAGAAGCCAACTCATTATAGTGACAAACAGCACCCAGATGCAGGAACGCCTGCTCACAGAGGCAGACACCTGCCCTTGCAGGCAGCGACTGCTCTCAGCCCACATGCTGGGACAGGACAGATGTGCTGGCACCCTGGGACAGGGACAGATGATGGCCCAGCCAGCCAAAGCATGAGCCCAGCTCGGCCTAGTGGCACCTGCACCCTCAAGTGCAGGGCAGACTGGTCCCTTGTCCTACAGTAACAAAGGCAACAATTATCTTTTATGATGACAAAAAAAAAAAAAAAATTCAATTCCCCTTCTTAATTTCCACAATCGGTTGATCAGTTATTGCTTTATTGGGGCCCCAACTTTAACTAGCTTACAGCAGGAAAAGAGAAAAAATCTTTACTGATAACAAATACAAAATTCAGGAGCATAGAAGCAGAGCAATTGTAATGTGCTTTTCAGGAAATATGAAAAGTAGTCTTTGGATGGGCTCGAGCAGAAAGGCAGATAAAATACATTGTCCAAGAACATTAAAAAAGATATAGTCCAGAGACCTTGCCCCAGAATTCTTTCAGAGGGCTTGGAAATAGCTGAAGGGGACTGTTGTCAGGGAGGATGCTGCTTTACAGCCAAAGGGTGAGGTGTGGACACTTGATGTTCATTTAAAGATAGAGGAAAAAAAATAAACTGCAGGCATTGGAACACCCATTCTGTAAGGGAATGCATGATTTAACTAGATGTGCAAGTCCTCATGTTAGGATCCACTGAAGGCTGGAAATAACACATGGGTAATCATAACATTAAATTAATGGAGTAGTTTTCCTCAGACTCCTTTGACTATTTGTGAAGCTGAGGCTCCTTACCTTGCTGTCCAGACTAGATGTCCTAAATAAGGCAAATTCTTCAGGCAATATATTATTTTTGCTCCAGCTAGATGTTTTAGCAAGTAATATTCAATAGATTTGCTTAAAAATTATGGTATTGCAAGCAAAAGAAGCAAGAGAATATGAAACCAGCTGCAGTTACTTAAGTAGCATAACAGCTACTTGAGTTATTCACAGGAATTTATTCAAAACTGGAAGTTTTCAGTTCAAGTGTTTTCAAGAATTTAGTTCCAGCCCCAAAGGGAAGCAGTTCATTTAGAAATGGGACGTTACAGTAACAGGCATGAATAAGAAGCCTCTTTAGATTACAAGGACAAGTCTTAATGGTAAACTAAGGGTCTCCAAGCTGACTGTCAAAGCACATAATCAATTTAAGGATGCAAACAGCAATTAATGTAAAGCCTGTTTCAGTAATGGCATGACCAAATTGGACCTGTTACCCTAAACACAGTAAGTCAAAGGTATTATTTATCTGATTATGTGTGCAAATACCATCAAAGGACATGTTGAAGTGAAGGCACTGTGGTTCCTGCCATGGTGAGGCAGATTGCAGCACTGAAGGGACCCTGAATGAGCACTGCCTCTGCTTGTCCCCCCCACAATTCACTTCCAGAGATTCATTCTTGCAATCAACCTGCATTAAGAGACAGCTTTCAGTGCAGAGTTGAACTTTAAGTTCCCAAATCTATTCAAAACCAATACTTAAAATGGAATTGTCCTTTTCTAATGGAACCAAGCTGTGCTTTCTCCCTCCTCTCCTTTCATAAATGTCAAAAAACTCAGCTGGTTTACTCATTTACAATAGAGAACCTTTTGCCATGGAAAAACATTGCATAGCTATGGTTCAAGGGTAGGTCATCATCTACATAGTTTTGAGATCCAGAGACAAAAGGCTTCATAAGGCTTTTGTTACCATAGCAAAAAAGCTGCAAATGCTGTAAATAAAAGAAATTAAACTCTCTCTGATTGCTTTTCCTTGAGATTAGCAATGACAGCTGCCCATGTATCACAGAAAGCAGAAAAACACAAAGCTGATCTGCAAATACAATTACTATATTTTTGATATTTAAATGTGAAAGTAAACCTATAATGAACTAATGCACTAAATTAATTTCAGATTGCCAGGGATAACAGAGCCACTCAGTTTATTTCTAATTGCTATATCAAAGTTGTTTACTCTGAAATGAATGTCAAGGTACATAATCCAGGCCTGAGCATTTTGTAGGTCTGCATTTCTCAGACACCTCAAAAAGCATTTCTCATAAACACTTCTTTATAAACCATAGCGCTCCATATAAACAAAGTCACAGAGGACTACATTGATGTCAATTACTGTAATTTCTTCTTCAAAACACTAGTTTGATGATGGACTAATAAACTTAATCATTTTTAAAGCCTGATTACTTTGTAAACATAGTATCAAGTAGAAATACATGTAACAGCAAAAAACTTCTGTCCCTGAAGCAACTCTCAAAAAATTCCCATTCAACCTATAGTCTCATTTTCCATAGTAAGTCTGCTCACTGGGCTCATGGTAAAGACTAAACCTAAAATAATATTACAAGCAGGTCCACTGAGCTTACAGCAAATTATAAGTTTTATAGGTGTAAGGGGAAAGGAGGTTTTATGGTAACACTAAAATGACTGGTGCAAAACACTATAAAGCTTCCTGCTGCTTGATAAAGAAGTGCTCCATATTTAAGAGGCAAAAAAGGTGTATGAAAATCTGTATAAAATAATGGAAATGGCTTCTCTAAGTAGTTGGACATATTTAGATGTGAATTTCTTAAATCTGTTATAGGCTAATAAAAACCAAAAAACCTCCAAGTTCTTTCCTACCTTTGTTCTTACAAGCACAATACAAGAGCAGTATGAGAAATGCAGCATCTCTTGTGCAATTTTAAGGCTCTAATCCAGAGCTTCATCTTCAAACTTAAAAGGAAAGTGTTCCAGTTTGCCCAAAACCTCTTACATAAGCAAAACTGAACATGCTCTAATAGTCAAATGGCGATAAATACTCTTTAAACTACAATTGACCACTACCTAGAGGATTGCTGATTAAAGTCCTTGGGAATGAAAATTTTACACTGGTGCTTTGAAAGAAGTCTTCTCCTTGCAACCACACATTTTTAAAACCAGGCTCCACACAGAATTGTAGTCCTGCAGTAGTTTATTGGCAACCTAAGCAACCTGGGTCCAATTACACAATTTTGAAGGCGACTATTTGGTACTTCTATTCTTTTAATAGTTTTCTAACACATCAACAATTTTGCAGAAATCTGATCAGCAGACCTGCAAAGGAAATATCCTCCCTCTCTAACAAAGATTTATGATGTTGAGTTCTCATAATTCAATACATGATGAAAAATAATCTTATTAAACGAAGATTTTAATCCTTTTTCTTATTGTGATGAATTATCAATATCATGCTTTATCAATCATACAATATTACCTAAAAACAGAGTTGATGAGAGCTTTTGTGCTGTACCCAAGTTTTAGTCTAAATAAATAGCTATTTAATATCTACTATAAAAAATGACCATGTGAAGAGATGCCTTTCCAATTTTGCATCCTGATGAAGAATAAATGCCTTGCAACTAAGAGTTCCTCAGTGCTAATTCAACTGTTGTTAGTTCCATTTGCAATAATGTCATCCTTCAAACACTGGCAGTGATTACTGCCTGACAAATGTTATGCTTACTGGTGGGTTTGTTTGACAACTTTGTGCACCTTTTTGCAAATCACAATTTAAACAAGAACAAGAAAGGGAAACAGCAAATTAACTAATTCTTGGACAAAAGTATAATATTTCAGGCCGCTTCAAAGATTCATCTTATCCACATTGCGTGACCATCCACACTGTGCACATGGAAACCAGCACATAGCGAGTATTGTCCATCTGAACCAGCAGGTATGACTTTTTATAAATATTTTTAAGTCTGGGTTTCACATTTTACAGTTCATTGCTACTCTTCTACCAGGTTTTGTACAGTTCCTTCATTTTTAAAACAGTTAGAACAGTATTGACAAAGTTATTCAAACAATATCCATCTTGTTTAACAACTAACCAATTGACTAAAATAATAGGTTCCTATTTCTCATGTGTCAAAAGTCAGAGAGAGGTAAGACAGGCTTAAGGAATACAGCTGCAGAGCAGGAAACATTAAACCTTGTGGAGAGTAATGAATTAACAAAATGCACTTTGGTGTTGCTTATCAAAGAGCTACAGCACATTGACTCAAAAAGTGGGAAAATATCTTGGCACTTAAACAAGTATAGTCAAACTCATTCATTTCCAATCTCTACATTACAAATGACAGAACAAAGGCAGAGTATGACACAAAAATAGGAACAAGTTCACGTTTTCAGAATGAGCTGTACCACAGCTCCATGTTCTTAGTAACATACATACACTGGGTTAAGACTGTGGTAGAAGACAGTAGAAGAAAAATCAAGTGACTGGATGGTCGAGGGGTATTTGCAATAGGTTTTTTGCAATTTTCAGGGCTGAAAGACTGCACAAAATTGGCTTCTGTCTAACTGCAACAGTGTCATATAAAGTACTTCCTAGTGATTTCATCACTATCTGCTTCTGGCTCTTTGTTAGAGATACTATTTTGTTCTACTAAAAATAAAAAATACATGAAGAGCTTCTTTTTCTTGGTTGGGTTTTTTTTCTTTTATTTTAAAAAACTATTTCCTTTTCATTGAACAAATATTAGCAGAGAACTACTTGCACCTATGGCTTTTTGTTGAAAGACCAGCTTGGCAGATCATGCCACTCAGAGTAAGTGAACTAGAACTTGACTCCAGCAGCTATCTACAGCACAGTCAAATTGTTCCTAATAATCTAAATATTCCAGATCTCATAGGGTTGTAGTAATAAGAAATTCCTATCAAAAGAATGTGTGTTTTCATCAAAGCAGAAATCCATGGCAGTGAAATGTTGCCTTTGTGCTTGCTTTGATTTCTGACTGATTGTTAATTATGAGACAGACAGCTGTATCAGCCTTACATCTGATTGGTTTGGATGCTTCAAGTTGCAGCAGTCCAGCTACTCACTGTTGTTTCCTGGGGGGGTTATTATATATAATAAATCAGAAAAAGTTAAGATTAATTCTTTACTACAACATGTTTCTGTCAACATCATGTCTCTTGGAAGAGAGCCTTCTGCTCTTTAGGATGCATTTCACAAAATGTGAATGTAATTCCTGGGGATAAAAAAATGCTTGTATCAGGACAGAAATAGTGGACATAGCTAATCTTATAATAACTGAACTTATTGGGCAAAGAGTGTCCTTTCCACAGAAATCACCTACAAAAGTGAAGATAAAATTAGATATTTCTATGAAGAGAGAAGAATAGTTGTATTTACTGTAATTAGTATCACAGTGCATCCCAAGCGTTTAAGTGATCACAAGCCAAGCACAAAAGCAATAAACCAACCACCAAGTTGAGCTATTCATTCAACTTTCCACAGTGATTCTGATCTCAAGCACCAAAGGCATTTTGCTTACAAAAACTCTTACTATCAAACCTTGCAGTATTTACATGCTCTATATGGATAAGAAATCATACCCCAATTTAATGCTTTAAAAAAACCAAACCAACAAGCACAACAGTTAAAGTTCAAAGAAAGAACTCCTTGAAAACTGTATTTTACCAGCTCTTTGTTTGAGGCTCTGCATTCGTACCTTAGCTAACACCCAAAGCAAGAAAATGATACTTGCTCAGTCACAAAGAAATCTGTTGCCATGGGAAACCCAAAGATATCAACTCAGGAACTGATAGCAGGAGTAAATGAAAATCCACTTTTCAGACATACAAAGAAAGTAAAAATCAACACACAGGGCTATGCAGCAATTGTGATTTAATCCTAATTT
The DNA here is from genome assembly GCF_020740725.1 of Corvus hawaiiensis. Lineage (NCBI taxonomy): Eukaryota > Metazoa > Chordata > Aves > Passeriformes > Corvidae > Corvus > Corvus hawaiiensis. Next base: position 14,958,060 of record NC_063227.1, on the reverse strand, counting down.
AGGAAAGAGTATGTGACTTTTGATTGTGGAAGCTGTATCTGCACAGTCCATGTGCAGTTGACACTTTTTGTTTTAACTTAATATCCTTCAGAAACTCCCATTCTGCCAATCTGCAGAGTGACATAAGTAGACCTGCGCATTCATCCCAGTGTACATTTTTCCATGAAATGCCTTTCCCACAGGTCCCAATGGACTCAGCAAAATAGGCAGGAAAATAATCATTGAGAACGAACTCATCCTTGTACAGAATATTATGTTAAACTCCTTTTTAAGATCTAACACTTATAAGTTACCTTCCAGAAGACCTAGGGTCTCCCCTCAGACAGAATTCAAGTACAAACTCCTAAGCACTCACCAATTGATAACAGCTCATTTTGAAACACAGATGTAGAAGAAACATAAAGATTTTAATTACAGGCTAGCTGTGTTGACATTAGTGGGAATAGGAAAGAATTTGGGCCCAGTGAGAGTTAATTAAAATAGTTAGGAGAGCTGGACCTGAAATGGGTTTTAAGATGTTAGTAACTTATTACCAAATAACTGATGATCTGTCATTTGCATATTTGCTTAGCTGTGCTTAGAATGAAGAGTAGAAACATTGATAAGTTGGTGTAGGGAACAAGGACAATTACCAATTTCCTCCCTATGTGGGAACCCATTCAAAAGTCACGCAAGAAGAAACTTAGAGGTCACTAAAGTAATTAGGATTGTTAAAGTTCAGAGAGGCAAAAAGGTCAAAATGAGGAAGATGAGTTGCTTCATCTTTTTTAGGACCACTGACCCAATTCAAGACCACCGACTCAATTCAGGACACACACTACGCATGCTTAATGACATTTAAGCTCATTTCCATACGAAGTGGAGAATGGGAGGTGTTAACATTGTGAATATGCATTTGTATTTTGGATATTCATAATATTTGGAAATAAAAAGTGTTGTGTTTGCTTGGATCGGGGCCCTGCGTCTTAGGGAGCTATCCCACACAGTGCCTGGCACCAAATAAAACATACACTTTCTAACTCTAAACTGTTAGAGAGTTTTTGTCCGTCTCAGTTGGATATTGATATTAGATCAATATTCATATTTTGGTAAATCAATTTCAAGTGATTCATAACTCACTTCAAGAATTTGTTGTAGGTGTTAACTTGTGCAAATGTAATTTCAACAAAGTTTTGCTGACAAAGCACCAAAGTAAAATAATTTGTAACTTGCTAATGACAAATGAGATGGAATGCACTCCTATCAGTGTAATGGCTTCATAATATTCTCAATATCCAGAGGATTAAAACTTGGTTATTAATCAATAATCCATCAGCCATGGTATTGTGAAACAAATCTGTTATTGGTATTTAAATTTCTACTAAAATTTCTGAGTAGAACAAAAGCTTGGGATGTTCTGTTCAGCCTTGAAAAAAACAATTGCATTGATTAATGAAAAAAATGCATCAGTGAAGCGCTTTGCTTCAATCTGAGTTCAGACTTTAAGGTATCCCAGAAAACACTTACAATCTCAATAGTTAAATGCATCAAGAATGCTACTGGTGAGAACAAGATCGTTATTTAATGCTGCAATTCAGACAAGTCTTAGCTCATTTCAGATCAGTATGTATTTTTCTAGCACTATAATTCATCTTCCTGATAGAAATTGTGCCTCAGGCTCTCATACAGTCTTTGCCAAATGTAAAAAAAAAACCAAAAAACTGATACCTTCTGAAATTAAATTCCAATTTTGTGCTATGCTTTTTCACATTCTTGACTTATTGTCACTGGCACCTAAAGGTAGAGGCTCACTAGCATTGTCCTGTGATTGGCTGCTGCTCAGACCAGCAAGTGGCTCACAAAAGACTCAGCTGAGATTTTGTTTACTTGTTTGGTTCAGAGTTTCAAGGGTCCATAGCATCATGTACATAAATACTTTGATGTGTCACTCTGTAGAGGTTGCTCATGAGAGAGTAACTTCAGATGCTAAATATTTATCTTAACACTATTAGTAATTAGACAGTGATTTAGTCTCATTATTGTGGCATTTCTCCAATTTTATTCTTGAGCTCAAAGAGGAAACACAAGCACTCTGCCATGACACTCACCCACTCCTGTTTAGTGGCCAGAGTACAATTCTATAGGTTCCTTATTCACCTACAGGCACTGGGGCATGTTTAGACCAACAACTCCAGCCATTAGTAAGATGGCAAAAAATGTTAAGGTTAGTTAGAACTTGCTCTTTCAAGAAAACTGTACACTGCAAGACAGATTTTCACAGGAGCAAATTTACAGTCTAGACCACTTTGAGTTCTACTTGTTTGCAGAAGTCACCAAGTGTGACATTCTCCCTAAACAGAATCATTCCCCTGGGAGGAGCAGAGTCACTGTAGCACAAGCACTGAAGTTGCCTCATCTTGGAATAAATAAAGAACATGCATTGAGGGGTTGCCCTGAGCAAAAGTGACGGTAAGCGTGCAAAAGCTGAAATCTTTGAGCATCCTGTCTAATGAACACATTTCCAGGTCTGTCCTGTAATGGCATGCTGGCTGGTAACTGAAAAGTTTGCTTGCAGCTTGCATTTCAAAACACGTCCAAATAATCTACTTGACAGATAATGAAACCTCTTGCAATTACCTTTAGCTTGAAGCAGAGTTCTTCAAATATCATTTTCATATTGATTTGTGATGAAGTTAATTATGTTTTCCTGCAAGCTGGAACCCACAGCCAAAACCAAAGTCTAATCAAACCAACTGGGACTAAGATAGTTGTAAAAGAACCCTTAAAATACAGACCAGAATAAAATGACTCTTGGTCTTTGACAGAGTGACTTGGCTCCCTGTAGGGGATAAGGGTTAAATCTCATCACAAACAGACAGAAGCCCTTGCAGTCCACTAACAAGGGTGGAGGATTACCAGGAGCTCCACATCTGTTATTGACAATGCTGATGAGCCTAATTGGCAACACACAGCTGATCCCCCTGAAGCAGCAGGGGAGAGAAACAAATAAAGAGCACAAAGGTGGATAAGACAGTTTGAGCAATGCACTTCCCAGAGTGGCTCTGGATAAGCTGTACTTGCACGCTGGATCTCACCAGCCCCTCCAGCAGAAAAGTATCCGAGGCTGGGGGGCTGCTGCAGGTTCAGCACCGGTGCAATAATAGAGTTCTGGCAGACAAAGAACAGACGTACACAAACAATAAGCATGACAGCAAGACTTGTCCAAGAAAGCCACTACTTTCTGGTAGAACAAACATGCCCTACCTGCCCCCCACAAAATAATTTACTAAAGAATTACAGTTTTAACTTCTCAGCAAAATCCTGGAGTCTGTGACACCACATTTTGTATTAAGCTTATTATTACAATATTGGTTTAAATGAAAAAATTACCTAATCTTACATTTAATTTCAGATCTATTTAGAGAATATTTTAACAGTTATACTATGCTCAATGCAGTTCATTACCAAAATATAACCCCCTTCCAGCCTGAACTGGCTTTGAACAGGGCCTACTCTCTGCAGTTCAACAGCCAAGTTGTTACAGCATTACAGAAGCCATCTCAAAAGTCAGGAGAAAATAAAAATCACGTCATCAGGCCTAATATCATAAAATTACATACAACCCAGGTTCCCAAAGTGGCCTTTGCTCTTTTATTATCACTTACAAAATACAAGTTGCTGTCCAAGGAATTTTATTAAAGAGGTGACCTCTTGCAAACACCAGCCTACACAACTGGATTCCCTTCTTGCAAACCTCTTTCCCCAGCAAGATCCCAGCTGCCAAGACATGCTGTTGGAGTCTATGAATTACTCTTAATTAGAATATAATTAGAATGCTGGTGTCACCACATGCCAGAAATATGACAAAAGGAGAGCCAAAGTGTGCAATTAGTGAGCAACTGCAGCTACAGAGAGCCTTCAGAAAAAGCAAAGCCAGGTGGAAGGTGCAAGTCCACCCTGAGTACAGGTCCCTCTTGCACTCTCAGACTGGCTCTGGCCACCAGTGACACCCATGGTGACCTCAGTTTCCTAATTGGCTGAAATGTGTTTGAAAGCCATTGGAAAGACTCTCTGGAGACTTTTTTCCCAGGCTTTTCATTAACTTGTGAGATCAATACATTCTCTCTGTACTAAGAGGATAAAAGGAACAAATTAGAACAAACTAAACCAGCTTTGAAACATTCTTGGGATTTTCCCAGCCTTGATATGTACCAAGTTATATCTATTCTGGATCAGACTCAGTCATTTAATTTACTCCCCTTTTGACAAAGGTAGCCATTAGAAAGAAGAGTCAGGATTTTGGTATTGTAACCCACCTTAATATTGACAACTATAAAAATCTATCCAAACACTACTACAGACAGTTTGTCCCAGACATCAACCTCAGTTGAAGCCACAAACTGTGCAGCAAGAGTACAGTGATTCACCTTTTATCAGCAATCAATGAAATTTTCAAGCAATAACACCATTTTCTGTTACCACAAAATTTCAAGATTACTGCCTAGTTAGAAATTATAAAAATATCTACATTAGGAAGGGTAGGTGTATTAAAACGTGCCTTTCTCCAAGGGTTATCAAGAACTAACACAGAAATGATTCAAAAAAGACTCTGTGATTGAAAATGCATCTGGCAAGTCCTTCAATTCTTTCCAGTCTTCTTTTTATACACACTTCTCTCATTCAAACATTTATTCACAAATTTTGTGAGTTCATAACTAATATCCTTCCAGGTGGCATTTGTCAACACATCTCAGAGTGCTGAACTGCTACAAGATCTGCTTCACCATTTGGAATTAGGAACGCCTTACCCCAACCACCTCAAAACTCCCCAGTCAAACTTAGAAATTTAATATGCAGCTGATGTTTTTTCACTTCATATTAAAATGAGTTACTTCAGTGAAACAAACATAAAATTATTTTTCTTTCATGTTTAGATATTAGTCAGAATTGAAAGGGCATTTGGAGTGTTTGCTGAAGTATGTCTGCAAGCTTTGCTCCTGTACCCATATCATGAGTGTGGTGTCCAGCTGCAAGAGTTCCTCAGATATCACCTGGGGCTTTGCAAGCATCTGAAGTCCACAAGTCTTTTAGGTCCCTCTCCAGGCATATGAATAAGATTTCACAGCAGGACACATCAATTCAGCAATCAAACCTTCAGTTTAGACAGGCTTCTCCTCTGGCTCCAGAACGCAGCCCTCCCATTCTGTTTATTCCTCACATGCCTTTAACTGAATTCCTTGCCATTTCATGGGCATTACTGTAGATTTGTTTTACATGATCAGGAGACAAGCTTTTAAATATATGTTATGCATTAGATATCACTTATATTCAGCAGGGAAGGAAAAACATTTCTGGAGTACAGTAATTTTACAGACTCTGGTTTCTAATAAATTTTCACAGCTACCTAAACTGCATTACCAAGTTCCAGTTTATTGTCAAGCTTGTGCACAACATCTCTCAGTGGCATGTCAAATCTTTACCAAGGCAGCTGAACTCCTAAAGCTGTCCTCATTGGCAGGAAACTTGTCAGATTAAATTGCCACCTCTTGTCAGGTAAAGATGTATGATTCGATATCTCCCTGTGGCTGATGACACAAACTGTCCTTCCACTTTGGATGTATTATGAATGTCCAGTGTTCCTTACTATGAGAAAAGATGTATCTAGTGGTGAGAGGAAATATTCCTTGCTGACTACTTTAAGCACAGTTTATTATAAATATAGACATAGGAACACAAAACTCCTAAATTTTTAAAATCGTTTTGCTCAGTTTTTACTTTTTTCCAGGGTGCTTGCTTACCTGTCTAGAGAATCAAAAAATTAAAGTATTTTCATTGTCTCTTGTGTCTTAAGTACTGTTTCCGTAGAGTTGTCCAGCTGCATATTTACTATTTCCAAAAGCTTGAGCAGGGAGGTTGGACCCTTCCAGTCTTACCCATTCTGTGATTACTGTGCATTCCTGCTACTCTTCCCCAGACCCCAGGAGCAGCATTTTGCTAGAAAGAATTACCTGTTACTTTTGTGGATCCTTGACTGCATCCAAGACCTGAGGAACAGAACAGAAAAGAGCCAAGTACCCCAAGTTTTTTTGGTATTTACAATGAAGTATTACTTTCATCAGCATTTTTCAAATAATTACAATTCCAAATCCTGCTGCTGACTTACTTATTCAAAACATAGTCATAGAACTCTGGCACGTGGGGGTATGCTAAACAACTTGTCTAAACTTGGAGGAAAAATAAAACAAGCTAAATACAAACAAAGTATTTCTGACATACATGCACCACAAAGTTTTGCTAGATTCCTTTACAAGCTGGATTTAAGCTTAAACAAGTTTAGCATTTCCACTTCTCACCCCCCCAAACTCCCTGTTCATTAGAAATGCAAAATAAGTTTCAGAATTTTTTTTTTTTCTTGAAAGAAGAAAGCGATAGCTCTGTCTATGGAGGAGGGAAGTATTTCTTTTTCTCTATTTACAGTTTTTCAGTTATGAACTGGAAGTTCTAGGCAATGCAAATTAGGGCTTTTTAGACCAGAGATACAGAACTTAACTTTCCCAGCTATAATGGTGCAGCTCAACAGAAGGTGGCACAAAAGTTTGATTCAATAGTTTAAACCAGAAATTCCTAATAGCAGGCAGAAACTTTCCCGAAGTCCTCTGAAGCATTAGTGCTGATTAGTACTTTATTTCCTCACCTGCTTGCAGGAACACAGATTGCTTATTCTGTTCTCATCACAAACTGAAATGGCTCCAAGCAGTGCCTGGGAGCATAATTAAAAAAAATTGTGCCCCAGAGAAAGCTGCCAAGAAGCCTGAGTTAACTCAGAAATGCACTCACAGCTTTTCCAACTGACAGCCAGAGAGGAGTTGCATAGCAAGTTCAATAGACATCAGATATATGGTAATGCTGGAAATTTTCTGGGATTCACCAAAATTTTGCAAGTTTCCCAAAGAGAGCTGAATGGAATTTCAACCTACTAAAAATCAAGGTAAGAATCTAGAATAAGTAAGAATCTAAAAATGGTAAGAGTACGTATCAAGCAGTGTTTTTAGAAGTGGTAGAATTGGTGAATAAAATAATTCGAACTTCTTCACTGAAAGCTTAAATGATGATAAAATGTTCAAAAAGGGATGCTCTTTTATCCCCTTTTATGTTTTACATAAAATGGACTCTTTCCACTAACCTTTTCTATGATCCTAGACCCCAATTTAGATAATTCAATTATCATCTTCAAAGAAGAAAGATATATTAGGAAAATGAAGCTATAGACTAATGTTACCTTATTAAAATCCTATTTACATAGAATTAACATAAATACAAGTTGGTAAACCATATGCTATCACATCTGTTCCTCTGTGTATTAATAACAAGACTGTCCCCTATAGGGCTCTCAAATTAATATGCATTAGAATATATTACAAAGTATTTTGATTCTCTTGACAATATAATTTGCAGCTACATTATTTGTAGGCTTCTAGCTTGGAATTATTACTGTTGCACTATACATCAGCTGTTTCTTCTAGTGTGATCAAAGTACAACACCTGTCTCTTCTGGTATTAAGACTTTATGAAATTGTGTCAATTTTCAACTGCTCGGCACCTTGTATTTCAGTTTGAACGTGTCAGAAGATTTGAGTCCTTTACCAACTACACTATCATTTAGGAATTTTGTTTTCCAGCTTCCAGGACACTTAATACACGTCAAACACAAGCAGTGTTTACTAATTAGGTTAGGATAGAACACGCACATAACAGAAAGAAAAAAGCTTTACATCTGAAACTTAATAGATAGAAATTCCATTTCAGCCACCAAACATTCTATAAATATGTTTGCATTTCCAATGAAACTAACAGATGCCTCCCTGCACTGAATAAAGCAGGTGCTTGTATTTTCTCTTGAAGACTATGAAGAATATTTTGGGAAATCAGCAAAGTCCTTTATGCCCTACTGTTTTTATAATTGTATTTATTCCTTTCTTTGCATGTGTTGTATGAATAAAAAAATGCCCAAAAAAACCTGTCTATTCTTCAGGTCAGTTACAAGGTTTAGTAACTAAAAAGGTTTAAAAACTAAATGCCAAAATAAAAAATTACAGAGAGGTATTTAGAACTAGTAAGGCCTCTCCTTCAAAGGGGAGAGATGGCCACCAAGAGCTACCTACCAAAGCCTGCTCCCAGACTGTGACTGTAAAATGCTTGCCCTGAAAAAAAGACTACAGCTCCTCCCATGCTTTCCAACCTAAGGATCTCTATTTCAGTGTTGCTCCTTGAATACCTCACTAAGTAAACCAGGAACTACCAAAACCACGATTTAAACTCCCCAAGTTAGGCAGACCTGCAGCCAAAAGGAGGCTGCTGACACTCTCATCTCCTTCAGCACCTCAGCCGGGCACTCAGGCTGGGAGCCGCTGGTCACCCTCCCACAGCTCTAATGTCCACACACGGCTCCCTCACAGACCTTGAAATAGGGCATTAAAAACCAAACAGCACAGGAAAATGCCAACTCACTTCCTGAGAGCAACTTTAAACCAAACCAAGTACAAACAAATGAATTAAACCATCAGGATTTGTCTTCTTTTGCTTTATCTGAGCCAGGGAGAGCTCAGTAGGCCTCTTCCCTGATGCAGATCCAGCACTGCCATGCTGTTCCAGAATATTCCTCACCAAGTGCCTCACAAGGGGCAGAATGTTCTGACAGACACAAGCCGTGGGCTCAGGGAGCCACTGCTGGTGTCCAGTCCCAGAGAGAGGAGTTTCATAGGGCAGAAGGAGAAGCCAGAACGGGCCCACACAACCAAACCTCTCCCCTGCCTGCTGCCCTCACTTTCTGAGGAGAGCTAGAAAACAGAACCACAGCTAATACTCCTCGCCTGAGGCCAAAAATGCCATTAGCAGCCCTCTACCCAGCTGGTCATGTAACAAACTACTCAGCTTAACTCAGGACACCTGTGACTCCATCCTAACAAACCCTGATCCACCTGCCTCACACACCTGTGGATTGTTTGTTTTCCCTTCAAATCAGAGCTGCTTTGATTTGCTGTGGTTCTTTCTGAAGCAGTACAACAAAGTGTTATTGCATGTTTCTTCTCTGTAGATCATCTTATAGCTGAAGTTTAGAACTTCTGAGAAAATGTATATATTCAAAAGCCAGAATTACATTTCATTGCTGGGCTACTTAGAGTTTAGAGTTCTAGAATGTTTTCCTATCCTAGAAGCTTAAAGGGTTTTTTTATAACTGTGAAATGCTCCCCATCAAGACCCACAGCTCTTATTTTAGGTGTACAATGCTGTATGGATGCTATCTCTTTTCACAGTGGGGAAACTGAGGCTCAAGAACGTGGCAGGAATGGCACCCCCAGTCAGAAAGAGCCCCCTCATCCACAGTGAGTAACCCTGGGGATACACTGCCTTCCTGATCACTCACCATTCAGGCTGCTGAACGTCCCAGGAAAATTTTAAGATAGCTGGTGACAGACCCAGAAGTACAGAACTATTTAAATTGTTCTTACTTTTATACACTTGCACCAACTTTTGCTCTTCCATATCTCACAGCTGAGTTTGTCTTAATGCCTCAATGCCCCGAGACTGATGGCGTGATGGGTAAAGGGCTTCAAATGTGAATTAATAATAGATCCTGCCTTAATATTTTGATGTAATACTGAAAAGTATGCCTGAGTTTTCAAAAAAATATTGAGGAAATACACTGTATAGAAAATATTACCGGAATGTTGTTCTTACTGTGTTGGGGAAGATGAAACAGGAAAGCCTTATAAATATGATTGCCTGACAAAAGATTTTGGGAATATGAAAACTACAGGCAACATCGAAATGAAAGCCACTTTTGAAATACCAAGTCTTAGTTACTGAACAACTGGAAAACAATGGTATGGCCGACTGAAGGTAATCCCCTCTTGATTGAATAATACCCTCTGCTTGCAAGCAGGTCCAAGGGTCAGAGCAGACCCTACTAGCTCAGCAGAAGGGGTCCAAAGAGTAGTTTTTAGAAGTTAAGATGTAACACCCTATGGTAATATAAGAACTCTTATAGGCTGTATGTAAATGCTATAGGATTTGTATCTTGTATTAGATTGGTTAGTTGACAATTAGAATATTCAGTGCAGAAGATGATTTATTGTATTGTAACCAGGACTTCAGACACTTCCTCTCTTGCTCTTACTCTTACTACTTCTTCCACTCTTGCTCTTACACTCTCTCTCTCTCTCTCTCTCACCCGCTTACTCTCTTGCTCTCTTGGGCCTGCTCAGAGCTGAGTCTGGCAGCTCTGAGCAGTGCCCCTATACCCACGCCCTTTGCAATAAACCGCCTGTGTCCCAAGACCTGCCTATAGAGATCTCTCGTCTCCATCCATCACCGTCCGACCGACCGCCCCTAACCTACATTACTGTACAGGTTTACTTTCACAGTCCTGGAGCCCAACACATTATGTTTGAATTTTCAGATTCTGCTAACAAAAGGAAATATCCAGTATGGCATTCTCTATCCACAGAACAAGGAGAAACATTAATGAAACCATCTTTCCTCCTAGTGCATTTTTTTCCTGCAGTTGTGTTCTGTGCAACCTGTGCCAGGCCCTGGCTCAGGAGCCGAGGGACAGCCAAGGCCAAGCACAGACTGCTCTGTTCCAGCACTACCACAGGAACCCTGCAACTTGTCATAAGTCAAGCAAAGCTGACACAGAACATGTGAGTCCAGTCATGAGGTATGAACTGCACCTTTTCTGGGATTGGAGGAGATTTAGAGTGAGAAAAAGAAAGATGAAACTGAACAGTCCTCAGCTCCTTCCCCACTGGGTGGTCTTCTCCAAGACTGAATCCACATTTCTTTCGTTTTCATGCTTAAACAACCTTCTGCCTGGCACTCCAGTAAAAGATTCAGTGATGCACTGTGGGAGATAGTGTGGGCTGTGTCATCTCCTGGAATGAAAAACAGCCTTAAGAATAACAGACCATCAGCAATTTTTTCTGGTTTTAGGTAACAGAGCAGGAATTACAATATTCAAAAAGCAAATCAGTTGAGCAGTAGAGGGATGGAAGCCATGCTGACAGGATTATAGCTGGTTTTTAGTTTTGGCCTGCAACTACCAAATTATTCTGCTTTATTATATACATTGTGTAAAGCTGCATTTTGGATCAGATTGCTGTATAAGGTATTACAGAAATATGTGAGCTTTAGGCTTCTCACATGCAATTTCATCACGTCTGCAAAATTTCCTACAGTTTTGCATATTCATTAATTGCTTGAGTTGTCATGGTCTTAAGTTCTGAAGTGTTTCATTAATTTCCAGCCTAGACACAAATATAATGATTTTTCCAGCCAGAGACACATAGATTGGATCAAGAGTAATCCTACTGAGCTTTGAGTTCCAAAGTAGTGATCACAAAGGGTCTCTCAGTTATAGAACAGTGACCCTTTTGAATAGTATTCACATATAATTAATATAAGCATGTCTTAATAAACCATATGCTCACTCAGCTGTTCTTTGCTGTATTAATAACAAGGCTGTTCCCTAAGGGACTCCAAAATGAATGTATATTAGACATATGTAGCCTAACAACCAGAAGGTATCACAGTTGTACTTGTCTTACTTTAGATAACTATTTAATACAGCATTATTTTAATGACTTTAAGAAAACATATGTCCCTGTCAGCTCAAAAATGCAGTTTATGAGATTGATAAGCTGAATATTGGGATAAAAAACCTCACAAATGCCATTCCTTCCCACTTTGCATTAATAACTAATGGGATTTATAATAATGTGTACCTGATAATTTAATACTCTTTAAAAGAAAAGGGAAAGTGACTATAAGGCAAAGTGCAATATAACAAAACCTCTGAATATATCATATAATTTCAGGTCTCATTTGCTGTTGCTCATTACCTTATGACATAGACTATAAGAGAGTATTGCTCTCCACAGTGTTAAAGTAGGCAAACCTATTTAAATAAAATAATCACCATTATCTCACACAAGAGTTCAGCTTGGAGTGATCTGAAATTTCGAACCATGTTTGTTTTCTTATCTGATTTATCACATCCAATTTATTTTACAATATCCTAGCTCTCCCACACTTCTGAAAGTAAAAATGGCAAAATGAAATTCCAGTCAAAATCCTAGATTTTGAGAATCCTAGAGAGAAGACAACTCTGAGTAAAAAAATAGACAAATATTAACTGAAATAAAAATTCCTGCCTATGTCTCTCACTTTCCAAAGGAAAGCATGATCACTAATTTTTCGTCTTTTCTAGGATAGTTCTCATAAGAAGCTTTGATGGAGAACAGACTGATCCTGCTGTGATTTATTAAAATGTGAATATGTCTTTGTGTAATGGCAAAGAACATCATGGCATAGAAGGGCCAGGAAGATGCTCAGAGGGCTGGAGCACCTCTCCAATGAAGACAGGCTGAGAGAGTTGGGGCAGTTCAGCCTGGAGAAGAGAAGGCTCTGGGGAGACCTCAAAGCCCCTTCCAGTGCCTAAAGGGGCTCCAAGAGAGCTGGAGAAGGGCTTTAGACAAGGGCCTGGAGTGACAGGACTAGGGGGAATGGCTTCACACGGCCAGAGTTAGATGGGATATTAGGAAAAAATTCTTTATTGTTGGGAGGTTAGTGAGGCACTGGCACAGGCTGCCCAGACAAGCTGTGGATTCCTCCTATCCCTGGAAGTGTTCAAAGCCAGAATTGGGCCCTGCGGGTTTTGTTATGGTTTTCTTTGGTGTTTGGTTTGGTGTGGGTTTTTCTGAGGGGGTGAAGATTAAAAAAAAAAAAGCTGTTCTCCATGTGTTGCTACAGGACAGGAAACAGAAAAGTGTCAGGTATATTTTCTTAGCCAAAATTGATGGGGAAAAAGTATTTGCCTTTCTATTTGCTACCACTTGCTATCTGCACATCTTGTCCTTCCTTGAACAGAGATCTGTATGGCCATGATAAGCTCCCATATCAAGTTTCTTGTATATATACACTTGAATGAATAATTCATGAATAATTTTTTCTTGCACCGTTTCCCATGAATGCCTTCTCTCACCTCTCATGTGCACTTTCATCATGTGCCACTTTGAAGTACTGATAGAAGAGTTATTTTTTAAATTTGGGGGGGGGGGGGGGGGGGGCGTAGGAGGGGGATGGTTGTGGAGGAGAGAGGGGCTTTTCTGCTGTGTGTAATGACCATAGGTCAGGTCATTGCACAGGTACCCTGAGCAATGGGGAAACCATACAAGTGTTGGAGGCACCCCAAATAAAATACTCATGTTAGATGAAATTTGCAATTATCATTCTACCCCTTCTACAGCTCTGCATAATAGATACAGCTCACAGAAGAGCTTCAAGTTACAGCTCCAGTTTTCTGAGCAGATGTGATCCCCACCTCACAAGATCCACTGGTAGTTAACAATACACTTGTCATTTTGAATCGGATAAAAAGCAGCTGTTCTTTAAGCTTTCATTTCAAAAAAAATACCTACTGCAACACATGGCAATTAACTGTCAAAAGGGGAATATTGAGAGCAGTTCTCCAGATAAAATGCTTTTGTTTATCATTAATTTATAACAATGCATCACAAACTTGAGGAGTAGATGCAAGAGTTGTAGAATAATGAAGCCTGAATATTTTGATCAAAACAGCTACAGCAGGTTCGACATCTCCACTGGGCTAAGTTAGCTGAATTGAAATATCTGGTCTCAATTGCTTGTTGTGCTTTCAGCAGCTGACATGAAGAAAGTTCTTTTCCTGACAAAAGACAAAACATTTCTGCCAGCTGAGGTGACATTGTGTTCATTCAATAATGATACAAGACCCTGAGGTTCTTCAGCAAGAAAGATAACAAAGAGAATCCTCATTAACTAACTGCAGAAGAATGAAGGTCAACCCACAGAGAGAATTTCATGCTTACATGTCAGTTAGAACATTTGTTCTTCATTAATTCTTTAAACCCAAGCTGGGATATCATCTAGCAGCATTTTAATGTCCTGCACTCCATCAGAAATAACTCTTAGGATGTGGGTTGTTTGCACTGTGCTTAAGAGGCTTTTTTTAGAAGCACTTGACTTTACATCATTGGACATTAATAATGTTTTAGGATTGTTACAAGACTAGATGTAATACAGGAAATAACGGTTTGGGTATTTCAAGATGAAATAAATGAGGACTGACATAATATATTCCAAGAAACTCGCTATATGGACATATAAAAATACCACCACTCTTTTTTATGTTTGTGCACTGCTTCATTATTGTTGCATTTTTAAGTGTTTTCTGGTGAATCAAAATATCTTATTTCTGTCAAGAATAAACTCCCCATAGAGTGGTAGAATTATATGCAAGATACTGTATTTTCAAATATGCAGATGCAACTATAAATATGTAGGTGTGTTTACATCTGGGGAGTTTTGGACATATGCTGTGTAGTTAACCACTAAGATGATAGCCACACCTTTGTTTTCTTAGACTTTACTGAAAAAAATTGCTCACCTGTCATCTTGTGAAATAATGTTTCACATTTTTCTCTTCCTGTGATGGCCACAAAAAAATCTCCCAAGCCAACAGCCTTCTGGTTCTTCATGTTTGTTGTTCTTAAGTACAGTTCAGTTCTCATAGGAGTAAGAAAACATAGATCACATTGTGTATGTGTATACAAGTGTGTGTGTGTACATCTCTCTCTCTCTCTCTCTCTATCTCTATCTCTATCTTTAATGGATATCCTTTTGAAGATTTAGTTCTTCCTACGATTAGCGTTTGAGGGCATTCTGCATAAAATAGAATGTTAAATGTGAAACTTGGGAAGACTTCCTGCAGAGCATGAGCACAAGCAGGGACCTTCATCTGGTTCTTCTCAAACTGCCAGAAGATTCCACTGACAGAGCAGCGCTGCCAAGCCATTCTATCAATGCATGACTGAACTGAAGCAGCTAAGGAATTCCCATACTTTCTATACCATCAGTCCTGGTAACCTCCACGTACAAGACAGTAACATCCTAAATATTTGCAGTTCTTTGTAATTTTGACCTCTTCTATGTCATATGACTATTGTGCTTTCAGGTTTATTTTACCTGAATGTTTCAGTTAGAAATATCAGAGACATCAGAGAGAATTTGGGAGAGAAACTTTCCAGAGAGTTACTGCTTCAAATGGAGAGGCTTATCCTTGTATCAAGTTTGATCTAAAGCAGTTTGCTGTAACCCCAAATGGTTTGTCCTCAGTGTCTCATATTATTGTTTCTATTGCTCATCTCTGGATTCTTGTTAGAAAAAGAAAAAAAGATGATAGAGAGGTGACTGACAAGCAAGAGTATTTTAATGGAGTGTCCTTCTATGGTTTCTTCCAAATCCTCAGTGAATTATCCTAAATCTCCCTTTTAGCTGATGCCAACCTGATATCAATATATTATTTTATGAACACTGTGCAAATAGAGAAGCACTCTTGTCTTTTAGCATGCTTTTGTTGATTTGTTGCAGGTTTAATCTGCAGGTGACTGTTGGGGTCCCTCCCCCGCCGTGTAGCCCTGGGAGAGGGGCCCTGAGGGCACAGGCACGGGGTTTCCCTGTCCCTGCTCAGCCTTGTTCCCATTGGTTGGTTTGTGTTCCCTGCGCGGGCAGAAGGACCCTTGGTCCCGTGACTGGAACAGTTCCTGAGCAGAGCTCCAGCCATGCGGCTGGAGAAATAAACATCTCTGAAACAGCTATCAAGAATCTGTCTGTCCGTATATATTTCCTTTCCACGGGACTCCTGGTTTGATATATGCGTGTTGCAGTATCCCCACTGCAACAAATGGTGGTGAATTGAGAGCAGAACGATCCCCGATCCCTAAGCGACTGATTTGTGTGAGTAAACCCTGGCAACTTTGGATTCCTCTTCTTGGTTTTGCTTTGCTATTCCATATCTAAACTATGGAGGAACCGTGGGAAGACTCTTGGCTCTCAGAGCCGCATATGGACATTTATCTTAAACTTAAAATGATTCTTGAACAACGATTTGTAAATTTTAGCTTGATTCAAGCTCAAAAAGAACTGAAACACTTCCTGGCATGGTTGTTTAAGAACTTTTTCTATGTTTCTTGGGATTTAATTCTTACCAAGGGCTTTTGGAAAACCGTTTGGACACAGTTAATACTGGAGTCAAAATATATGCCGATGGAAGAATATTTTCGTGAATATTATTTAATTACCGAGACTGTTGAGCAACGTCAGCTGTGTCCTGGCGAAGGGAAGCCTGGCACCGGGACCGTGCGGCCCAGGCCACGTGCACCGAGCGCTCTGCGAGCAGCAGCGAGGCAGTTCCCGCGCGCGGGCGGAGCCACGCGAGCCACAGTGTCGGTGGCGGAGCAGGGAGCGGTGGGACCCGGCAGTGCCTGCCCGGCCCCACGCAGCGCGTGGTGGAGCGAGCCCTGGGAACGCCCGGCCGAGAGGGGCGGCGCGCGGGCGGCGGCTGGCGGCGGGTGGCGGTAGAACGGAGCTGCGCCCAGCCGAGACGCGCGCTGGAGCAGGGCACGGGGGGGTCGTCGCTCGGGGGCCCGGCCGAGACGTGGGTACAGCGCCCGGCAGCGGCAGCGAAGCTGCGACCAGAGGAGGCGACGCACGGAGAACTGAGCGGCGCGGCCCGGCCCGGCCCCCGCAGCCCCGAACGCGACCCCGGGAAGAGCGCGCAGGCACCAGCAGCCCCGACAATTCCAACATGGGAGCGACCGAAGGAGAGAACAAAGACGCAGCGAGACAGAAAACAGCAGCCACTCGGAAAAAGGAAAAGATCATAGTAACTAAGATCTTAGGGATAGTAAAATGGTATAATGTTAAGCAAAATTATGGTTTTATAACAAGGTGTGACAACCAGCAAGACATATTTGTGCATAGAACTGCTATTAAAAAGAATAACCCTGAAAAATGCATCCCAAGCTTGGGAGATGGAGAAGTCGTGGAATTCAAAATTATACGAGGTAGAAAAGGGTTACAAGCATCGCAGGTCACTGGGCCTGATGGTGTTCCTGTAAAAGGCAGTATATATGCAAAAAATCGTAGTCATGTTAGACAGTATCTCTATTGTAAGTCCCCCCTACAGTCTCCCTTTCCTAATCCCACCTTTCCCTTTTACCCTATGTCCTATTACCCCCAGTGTATTCCCAATCCATTTTTTCATCCATGGTTTCCCTCACAAAACCATGCTTTTGCCAATTGTTTCCCCAAAAATCCCTTTCCAATGCCGAGTGGGGGATGAAAAGGGGGAGGGAAGAAGTTAAACCCTCTCCTGCCTCAGTTTCCCCACAAAGCATGCTCAGAGAGTCATGTCTCCCTTCTGTCAGCCCTAAGATGTTCCACAGAATCTGTTTGGACATTTAAAGGCTCAGGAGGGTGGCTTGTTTTGTCTTGAAACGGTTCTTGTTATGTTTATCCAGTTGTTTTCATTCTCCTTTTATTAAAATAAAACGGGTGAGGTGTTGGGGTCCCTCCCCTGCCGTGTAGCCCTGGGAGAGGGGCCCTGAGGACACAGACACGGGGTTTCCCTGCCCCTGCTCAGCCTCGTTCCCATTGGTTGGTTTGTGTTCCCTGCGCGGGCAGAAGGACCCTTGGTCCCGTGACTGGAACAGTTCCTGAGCAGAGCTCCGGCCATGCGGCTGGAGAAATAAACATCTCTGAAACAGCTATCAAGAATCTGTCTGTCCGTATATATTTCCTTTCCACGGGACTCCTGGTTTGATATATGCGTGTTGCAGTATCCCCACTGCAACAGGTGACATTACATTCCTAGATCAGCACAAAACCCCAGTGTTCTCTGAAGGCAGAAGGCAGCTTGTGTCAGGGAAACTTGGCTGATCAGCATGCTGTCTAATCTAACACTGAGACAAAAACATATGATTCTTTGCCTACATTTTCAAATTAGAACCTGTCAATAGTAAATGTTGTAACAGAAAAGCAGAGAAATAAAATTTTAAAATACCAAAACACTAAGGCACCTGAAACAAAACAGCCTCCAATTTAATTCACTTCTGTAGTTGTACTCCAAAGGAATAGTGAAGCAAAGTGTCTATTTGTGTCCTGGATCATGAAGCAGGCTGTAGCCCTAAGTGGGCTTATCTAGCTGCCTTTTAAACTGTTTCCATCCAGCCTTGTCCACTATAAAATCCTCGGTTCAATACCCTTGTTTCTGCTGTCAGGCGGTGCTGCAAACATGACGGTTTTTTCTACACTCCCCTGCACCTGTAGCGTTCTGATGTCTGTTCCTCAGTCAGACAGCCCTGCAGACAATTGCTCTTCTCTTTCACACCTCCTTTTTATTAGGAAGGCAGCAAATTATAAGCTATTCTCTCTTCTGAAACTTGTCCTGATTGGCTTGAAAGGAGATCCCAGAGCCAGCCTGCCACATCTACTGCACAACAAGGCTCTTAAAAAGAACAGTAGTAGTATGTTGTGTGTTCCATTTCCTAAACACCAAGTGCTCTTGCTCTGGTGCTGCCTGGGTCCCTCATGGCTTGGGTAGCCTTGCTTCTGACAGGTGCCATTTCAGATTAATGGCCACAGGACCCCCTTACAGACCATGGCAGAGAGATATTTGCCATTCCATCCTACTACTGAGGTATGCCAAGCAAATCAAGAAGCAGAAGTGATAGAATAAAATCACTGCTACACTTAGGCAGTATGTCCATCTTAGCTGTCTTTACACATTCTTCAAGTCTCTGTCATAATAAAACTGACATATAGAAAAACCTGTCACATCTGTACTAATTTACAAAAAGAGAACTGTAACAGTGTTCATAATTTTAAAAAATGGCCCATTCAGTTCCACCTTTTTTTTTTTCCTTTTTTAAATTCCAGTCTAATATTGATCAACAAAATGGCTTTACAAAGGGGAAGTTGCTTACCTGATAGGTAGATAAAACACAGACTGTTGTCTGCAACACAGATACAGAAGCTTCTTTAATTTCTTCTCTTGTGCTTGCACACTTTAGAGCACAGGATTTGGTTTCCCCTCTTCTCTGCTGAACAATTATGAAGTAATTGTTTACTACTATGTCTCGTCTTAGCAAATGGTGCAATTTCCCCTTTCATTTTTATTCATTTATTTATTTTATAATGAAGAGAGAGCTCTCAGAGTGAACGAGCAATTACCCAACACCTTCCTTTGGGATCTCTCTGAGAGTAAGGAACAGAGGCACTCAAATAGGATTCCAATCCACCTTTGCCATCATCCAGTGGCAGAGTTGATTTGAAAAGCTGCTGACATATCCAGAGGTCTCGCAGGCACTCACGAGTGAAGTGTGTTAATGGTTTCCTAATCAAAGCAAAAGCTACAAAGTTCCTATAGAAATATATGTGAGAAGTTCATAGTCCATTCCCCTAAAGTTTATCAAAAAAATAACACTTTCAAAAATTATCTGAATATCCTGACATTTTTATAACAAGGCTTCTGAAGTGAACTGTGAAAATGCCAAATTTTAATGTATCTTGGACTAGTTTTCCACCAGTATCGGGTGATTAATGGGTTTAGATAACTTGATTGGAATTTAAATGAAAGCAAGCAGAGTGAGAGATTTTTATATTTTTATTTCTTGGGGGATACTGAAATATTACATTAAAAAAGCAAGTTCAAAGATGTAAAATAATAGAAATTCCATTTTAGGAAGGTATACAGGTTACCTCTGAACCAATAATTTTCTGAATTCTATCCTACTATTTTACATATAGTAAATTTTTTTACTATTTTTTTACATTTTTACTATTCACTGTAAAATACAAAAAAGTAGTGGAAAATTATTCCTTTTCTTCTCCAGTAAAAGTGTTAGTCAAAATAACATTCTTTTATTATTTTCTTAGATAATAATTGATATCAACTAAGTAAAACATGATCCAAAATGTCTTCTTAAAATATCACAGCATTTAATGTTACATTGCTGGATGGGGCTATGCACTTCATGAGGGTTACATATTGCATTAAGAAAAGTGAATATTTATTCAATATACCAAATCAAGTCCTTGATTATTTTGAGAAAACTGTACAAAAGGGGATTTGAAATGCTGTCATCCAAATCTGACACAGTTTACAACTTCCTGTTAGTGGCTGAAGAAGATATAAGATAAGAGTATCAGTTCTACTTCACATACATTTAAATAGACTGGAGGAATACATTTTAAACTTCAGAAAATCCTAATCAACATAAGACTGACTATATAAGTACTGCTATCGTGTTATTGGGTAAACAGATTTTTTTCTCTTCCATCAATCTAAGTCTATTTATTTAGAAATTACTGGGTTATTAGAACTGCTATCTTGTCTCTTGCATTTAATTTTCAATCTGCATTACATTTAGATATCCAAGTGACAGAGAGAAGCGGATGGTTCCATTTCTGTAGCTTCCAGTTCTGTAAAATGAATCTCAGTGTGAAAAATTAAGATTAATGGGCTTCATAATCATTTTTTTCTGGTAAAGCCAATTTGAATAAAAGGGAAAAAGAGTTTATATATGAAAATATCTTTGATATCTTTGGATAAAAATAAGCATTGTACATGAATTTGAGCTCATGCAGAAATTGCCATTTTATTTTCTCCCATACATGTGTGAAGCTCCATTAGCACATGCACAATGGATTTCATGACGTTCTCTTTCAAACTGTTATCTAAAGGATGTGCAGGAAATGGTCAGGGAGAACATGAAGTGTCAAGTATCTGACTGTCACTGGGCATGTGATTTTAGGATTCCATATACATGAGGATCTTTCAACAGATAATTTACCTTCTTTCTTTAATTGAAGGGTAGAATGGTTCCTCTTGAGATAGATGTAGCAATTCTGACCCCCAGTTGCCTACTCTGAGATACCTCATGTGGTTGCTTTGTAGTTATTTAAGGGTACCATGTGTCAAGAGTTTTGCATTTGGATCAGTTTAAGAACCTGAAAATACTGTGTAGCCAGTGCAGGAAAAGATCAGAATTCCCTGCACTGGAGAAGGAATGTCTGAGAGAGGAGTGGTCAGACCATGCCCCAGAAATAAACCATCCCCATCATCTGTCAGAGGCATGGAACTGCTGGCAAAGATAATGGGCACAAATTTGGGCCTTTTCTTTCTTCTGAGAGAAAAACCCACTGTGTTGTGTAATACAGAATTGACATTTGATAAAGTCTAATCCAAATTAAAACTTCTCCAATACCAGTTCTATAACACTTAATGCATAGTCCTTACTGATTTTAAATGGCTAAAACCAGATCTAAATTGGTTAAGCTAAAGAGTATTTCATTCCTCACTGGTTGAAAATTACTGCACTAGCATTTTGGATTTTTACTCGTAAACTGTGGAATTTCTTTAAGCCCAGATTTATTTCATAGGAGAACAGGCACATTTTAAATTGTTCAGTACAGGAGAAAGAAGAAAGCAGGTGACTCACAATAAAGATTTCATACCTATTCAGCTTCTTGTAGCATCTCCAGACCAATGATCTTAAATCAACAGAGTGAGTGCTTGAGAAAAGCCCTATGCCACAAGTCTGACTAAGTCCAGCATTGATCCACATTCTCACTTCTAGAAAGTCAATATATTTCATCCACCACCTTTGGCTTTATTCTTAACTTTGCCACTGTATCTGTTGCCATGCTGTTCTGGTACGTTGAACACTACCCTGGGCAATCAACCAGGGAATACCTCACATTACAAATGGATGTGGTATGGTAGTACATTAGCTAGGAAATACTGCAGTATCACCTCTTCCCTGAAATCTCACAAATTCCACTTTCCCTTCTAGCAAAATACTACTGAACCCATAATGGGAAATAAATAGAACTTAGATTTTTGTAACTGCTGGCTGTGTACCAGCCTATGAGAATGATAAATATTTTACTATTTCCAGCATCTGGCACTTGCAAAACTTTTGGTTTTAATTTCTGTTGTGTGATTTGACATCACCTCAGAAAACCTGATCTAATAAGGTGTTTCATTTTACAATAGAAGCAGAGTGAATACACAGGGTTTTGGATGTACCAGAGGTGCTGTGATGTCCTGATTTGGACATGGCCTATTGCCAACCTCAGCTTTGGCTGCATTACCTTTGCAGTCATTTAGTACCAGTCATTCATGTCAGCAGGGGGATAGCACAAAAGGAGTATTTCTATATGCATAAATACTCATCAACAGCAGCAGAAAAGAACTGACCTAAGACACTGTACTTTGCAGATAAAGAGTCACATTGGCTGGCTATATGCTCATGGTATAATTTGGACAAATAACCCATTTCTTTACATATCAGTTCCGTCTTTGTGTGGCAGAGGAAGTAACTTTTTTTTATTTTCTTCTCCCATTTATCTTCTATTTCTTTTTTAAAGTGAAGGTCCCTCACTATGAATGTGCAGAGATGCTTTTAGAAACTACTATAACACAAATGAAACAACAGCATTGACCAGACAATCCTAAAATAATTCCAATAAAGGCTGGGCAGATGCATGAGGAGGCCCTCAAGTCCATTTTCTCCTGCAAAAAAAGCTCAGATAGCTCTTATGCTTTGCTTCTTTGGAAAAGTGCAAAGCATAGCCCATTAATCACGAATTACTCATTCACTGTGTCTGTGTAAGCCTCAGTGCAATAAACTGCATGCCAAAAAATTAATATTTACCTGTAACACATATGCAGACACAGTAAGTACATAGATGTACCTCCTAACTACATGCAAATAATTAAATAAATTTTTTAAAAACCTCCCCCAAAATTTAATTGAAACTGCACAAGGCCTTACAAAATCAAGCAGTTGAGTCATGGCCCCTTAATAGCAGAGATAAATTATGGAAGCCTTTGGCCTCACAAACCATGACTATGATATCTGATGGAATCTGACCCAATGGATCATGAACTCCTCAGGATAAAAAGTATCACATAAATTCAAAGAAATGTCAATAATAATGAAAAATGATTTAAGCAAACTAAGACACCATCTAGTATAACTCAGATGTAGAATTATATTCTCACAGAGGTATTTTTTTAAGTTTTCTGGGAGGCATCAGTGAGGAGATCAAAAGAGGAGAATTAATCCCTAAAACACTGGGAAATGTGAAGCTCAGGCTTTCATTTATCTTGCACTCATGGTGCTGCACCAGGTATATCAGGGATCTGACAGCCCTGCGTGGTATTGCTGCTGCACCATCTGTGCAGCAAATGCACACCTGAGCTCCAGGGAAATGCTGGGGAAGTGTAGTGGAATTTTTAACTCAGTGTTCTTTTGAAATATTTTATGGAAACTCACTGCTGACCCAACATTAAAATATTGTTAATTATTGAACAATAACAGTAAAGTAGTCTCTCTCTGTAAATAAGATTGGCTTTGTGAATACATATGATGTGAAATCCTACCTTGGAGAGGATGGAGAGGGCTTTGGCACTCACATAATGAGACCCAAAATTAATCTGTCATGTTCTTATATTGATGGTTTTTGAATTTATTTATTTTCACAGTACTCTGATCTTGGAGAGAAAATACACTTCAAAGTGGAAAAATAGCCTTGTAATACTCAGCAAGAGATTTTTTTAATATCAGGCACAGATTAGGAAGATATTCAGAATAACAGGAAAAACTAAAGCACTGAACATAGAAGCCAATAGTGTCCTTCACAGAACATAATATTTAAACAAAATATTAAAGCATTTAGTCTTTTGACAAACATACTCTCTGTTGTGTGAATCAAAAATAAAAGCTGGTCTGACTGAAGCATTTGCCAATTAAGTATAATTTACTTAATTAGTATCAGGAGATTCCCTCAACATTTTTATTCTATGTGTTTCTCTTTGCAATTTCTGTATCTATATCCTTGCTAAATTCCTTATAAGTTTAAAGCTGAAGAATCTGTTTGCTGCTTCCATAGGTAGCAATTAGAATTCAATTGTTCTCTCATTTTTAAATACAAATAAATTTCTTACATACTTATTTCATAAATAAAAGCCACCCATTTCTAACTGTCCCTTCCAGTACCACAGATTTGTATCCTATTCACATAATAATTGAATAATTATTATAGGAAATCAAATTTTGTCATTCACAGTGCTCTACCCCCTATGAAGCTCAAGATTAAGAAAAGATGACAAATTTGACTTTCTTTTGGCCCTCTGATGATCTAATATACATGACTGGCAACTAGAACTTCATAGAAAGAACAAATAAAAGCAACAGCAAGAAGGACTGAAGAAGCACTGAGGCTTTCCAGCTGCAAATCCTCTGGGTAATGGCCACATCTGCCTGCCTGGCTATAACAGCACAGAGGGAGGAAAGAAGCGATTGGAATTATCAGCTGCTTGTGATATCAGTGCTTAGTTTCAGGAGTAGTTCTAGTCAGATTGCAAACATATATTTGTATTTTCAAACTCACCTGCTATTGGAAGAAAAATGGTTCTACCATGAAAATAAGCTACTTAATATACACTCAATTTAAACAATAAATGGAAAAATAGTCAGAAAAATAAAATGGGGTCCCATGGTAGGTCTCAGTCAATATGTAACCATAAAAAAGCCTGTAACACAATTATTCTTGTTCATGACTCCAAAATATGCTCTAAATTAAACAGGAACTCACAGGTTTTCCTTTCTTCTTTCCTGAGAACACTCCTTAAAATGATTTCCACTCTGAGGATTTCACTCTTTTGTTTTCCATTACCGTCAGAGTTTACATTAACTCAATCTACCTCCTACCTACAAAAAGCTAATTACAGATCTCAGTTAGGCTCATAAACAGTGCTTTTACATTAACCAGGGGTCATTAAATACCAAGGGAAAACACTTTCTTTTCCAGATGGTTGGAGGGTTGTCTCTATGCAACATGTTCAGCATTTGTTCACCTGCAAAGAATTCTAATTACCATGCTTTAAGTTAAGAAAATGTATACAACTTATTACACACGCATCTGTTTGCAGCTGTAGGAGCTATTACTGATCCATGCACCACATTAACTCATTTACTCTAGGATAACTCCGTGTAACTCCATGGGTTTCATTGCTTTACATATTTACCTTCTATGTGTTCTCATAAGACTCTGCTATGATTTTACAAAAGTAAATATATACTTACAATACCAATGTTACCTCTTTTAAAGGCTTGGAGCTGAGTACCCAACACAAATCCCTTGAAAGCATGCTAGTAATTAGCAAAAATACTTTGCACAGCATAAGACTTCTTCCTTAAAAAGAAAAAATCTTAAAAAAAAAATCTTAAAAAAAATCTTTTTTCTTAAAAAAAAATCTGTACTTGTGATTGCAAAGTCTGTCTGTTATGCACTCAAGGTCTATTGACTGGGAGTCATAAGTGAAGAGCATGTCACTGACATCTGTTTTTTTCTCTCGTGAAGGATATACAGTGGAAATCAGTGTTATTATTAAAGAAAATCGTGAGTTTTCCTCCTACTGTGTAATTGGTCAGGTACCTTGGTGCAAAATGTTATGCCTGATATGAACGAATCGCTAAAGAGACGGAAAAATCCAGCCCTCATGCAGCAGAGTAATCTGAGGTCTCTGAATGAGAAGACAGGGAACCATCACCTAAATTTCAATGAGACTATAAATATATAGAAGTATAAAGAGGGCACAGTTCCTTTCATTTGCTCTGGAATATTCATCCAAGGTGAGAATTTTTCAAGACAATCACTTAATTATTTTCCTGTATGTACATCACCTGTTTGTCAGTGAGTGCCTTCAGGTTCTAAAAAAGAGATGGATTATCAATAAAGTCACTTGCTTTCACATGAAGCATAATTAAGAGAGTGTGTGAGAAAAAGAATAGGTGGAAAATGTGCTGCAAGTGGACAGAGAACTCAGAAATCCTCACTCCTCCTTGCCAGGGTGGATGCTCGGATCAGGAGGTCTTCATCTCCAGCCTCTTTTCATCAGCAGTGAGGAGATGCATCATCCTCCAGCAGACAAACCTCATCCTCCTACAGATAAACCTTGTCCTCCCATAGATAAACCTCATCCTCGCACAGATAAACCTCGTCCTCCCATAGATAAACCTTGTCCTCCAGTGGATCATGTGTGGCAAGGTCTCCGACTCTCGGAGCAGGCTCCAGCACCTCTTGCTGCTTTGGTTACATGGAGATCTGGTTTCCTGTCTTGGGTGTTTATCTATTTAACTTATCTCTAATTATCAGAAAACTCTGAAAATATGTTATTAGTATTCACAATAATAACTGTTGCATACAAGATAGCTGTGATTACCAAAATTGCTGGACAAAAATTTTCAGATAAAGTATTTTTTGGCAAAAAGGCATACTGAGCCACTCCTGGATGCTTCAGAAAGTCTTTAGATTTTGCCACATTGGGAGGGAGATGCTCTGAATTTTCTTTAAAAATACTTTTTAAATAAGAGACTTCAAAATTTTTGTGTTGCTGTATTTTTTCAAATGTAAATGTTACTTTTAATGTAAGTATTTGCTATATCACTTGATACTTGCAACTTTTAAAGTATCTTTAAGATTACCAAAATAATTTTTAAAAAACCCAGAAAACCCAACAACAACCAAAAAAAACCCCAAACACCAAAATAAATTTCAGTATTTTCAATCAATCCGAATGTTCTGTTAAACCTAATGCATCTTTCCAAATTATTTGGTATGAGACAAGCCAAGAAATCTGTTATTGACCTCCTTGTAATCATGATTTTTTGCAGTCATAATCACAACGTAATCACTCATGCATTTTCTTTTTTTCAGAAAATACACTAAGAAAAATTAAATTAGCTCATGTTTAAACATCAAGGTAACCGTACAAAGGCAAAAATGTCCAGATTTGAGAATTCCTGTGAATTCTTAAAGCAAGATTGCTACCAAAAATATTCACTATATAATTCACAAATTATTCTTGGGCTGTTTCCCATTTTATGAATGGTCTATTCTCCTGTTTTTATTAATATTGTTGACTAGCTACAACAGGTGACATTTTTATCCCCTTAGGCTGTCCATTATCCAAATGAAGGGCCATCTGGAAAGGGATTCTGTTCACTGAAAAATGTGACAGAGCTGATGGCTTTTTAACTGCAAGTCATCTATGATTGCTGGTAAACACCAAAAATTAGCATTGATCCCCCTCAAATGGAAAAAACAACAACAATAAAGTACTTCAGACAGGCTTATGGAAACACCTTCTCGGCAGATGTGCATGCTAATTAATAATTGTAGATGGCAACCCTTCCTCATTTTTGTAAATTAATGCCATTTGAATCCTCTAAAACAAATAAACATGACTACAGATGGGGCAGCTACTTGTATATGCCCAGCAGAGCATATGTAGAGTAGGAAAGGGGGTGGGACAGAGATCTCTGCCATGCTACAAACAGGGAGTAGACAAGAGCAATTACCACAGCCTGCCACACTCAGAAAATCAGGGACTTTGTCCTTTTGCCCCCCAGACCACATTCTGGGAGGATTTCCAAAGAGGAGGTGGATGCTGCATTGCCTCTGGATTTGAAGGCATTCAGTACAGAGGCTGAGGCTGGAAGGGACCAAGGCACCAGTCACACATCCAGAGGCAGAGCAAGACTGTCACCACTTGGGTGTTGACAACCCTCAAAATTGTGTTTTACACTAACAGTATAAGAGGAATATAAACAGAAAATTAAAATACACTCCAGTCATCTGTCTTCTACCAATATTGTATTTTTCTTCTGGGGTGATGAATACACACCTGCAGTGAATGTACTCACCAAACCAACTGGAAACTACTCTTTGGGCTTTGATGAAATTGAACCACACTCTCTAACAGTACCAGCAAAAACTCAACAGAGTCTGACATATCCTGACAAAGATGTAACCCACTAGGAACAGAAGCAGTCAAGATCATAAGCATCAGAAAATAGTCTCATAGTTTCAAATATCCTCTGCACTGAGATATCATTATAAACATGTTTATTTTATTATGAAACTGTGCCACATTTAATTATTAAAAAAAGCACTGGTTCCATATAAATTGGACACAACCTTTTGAGCCATTGATTGAAAATGTGGGTTTGGGGACTATTTGTTTCCATCATCTGAAATCAGAACAGCAATACTCAAGTACCTTTATGTTGACACTGAAAATATACATTAAAAATTCTTCAGCATACTTGGGTCATCTCAAAAGACATTAAGAGTATAATTATCTTGCCTTAGAAAAATCATATCCATCAGAACCTATAATGAAAACAGGACTAACAACCCTTGATTTACTTCTGCCTACTACCTCATACTAGAAAACATTTATACCATTCTGTCTGCATCTGGTGCCACCCTAGTGAATGCTTGAGAAGCAAGTTTGGGTAACATAAGATTCCCCACTCCTGATCTAGCAGGTGTGTGACTACAAGGGCTACATCATGTTCATATATCAAACTGATTGCAAGGGAAAAAACTTAAAAGGAAGAAAAAGATCTACAGCAATAAAATTGAAGCTTTCCAATGTACAAAAATAAAAGCAATAGACTTTGTTACATCACAAAACACGAAAGAATTTTAGTTTTAAAGTACTGCTTTGCACAACACAGCAAACAGAACAATCAAATTATTGTCTGCTTGTCTAACACGAAGGCAGCATTATCCACAAACACCCTGCAGCTAGGAGATAAGATGCTGGAGAAGTACTGTAAAATGGTTTATAATGGAACTAACAATGATTTGGTAATTTGGACATTTCATATTTAATGAAAAACTATTTAAATCAGAAATCATCAGACATGCAATGACAAGGCTTATTTATACCATGTTTGTGTCTCCAACCAATGACTGAATTCTCTCAATTTTTAAATAGCACTCTTTTAACATGAAAGGAGAAGGTTGGATGCTTGGTATTACTTTTAAATTAAACCACACAACTGATATGACTAAAAGGAAGCCCCCTAAAGCATTCCGTAATAACAGGGATAGCAACTGGCTAGCAGAACACTTGACTTGTTTTTTTACAGCAGATTTGAAGTGCACTGCAATGTAATGTATTGAAAATTATTTGTAGCCCTCCCTGATATCACAAATCACAACCTGTATAAGCCACATGAGCAATCAAAGATCCATTTGAGCTGTGATTCCTATGTGCATGTGCTCAGAGCTGGTTCTGCTCAGTGCTGTATAATCAGGGCTGCAAATATTTTTCATTAGTTTCCCTTTTCATTAAAGCTGTGAAAAGGAAGAGATGGAATTAAATGTAAAAAGAATGAATTTGGTATATAAGGCCAGTGTGCTTTCTAAGGCAAAATTTTACCTGCTCTGTGTGTGTATGTGTGTGCACATATATAGACACGCTCGATTTCTGAGCAGACAATATTTCATAAAGTAATCTTGGAAGAAGTTCTCTATTGCCCTTTCAAGAAAAAGTTTCTTGATCTTCAAATCAGAATGTGCAAACAGAATCCTATGTCCTATATTGAATACATCCCAATATTCAGGATCTTATTCTCCAAAACATCACATTATGCAGAACAGTACCTACCAAAGAGTATCTTTTCCTTTTCATTAAGATGGAATGGTTATTAATGCCACTCTTGGTATGTAGGTACACATACTGTATCTATATATTATTATTACATAGAAGTCATAATTAGACCAAATACCAAGATGTAGTTAAGAGAAGTTTAGTACTCAATGTCTTTTTTGAACATGAGTAGAAGGCATATCTGGAATTTAGACTGTTAGAATTACTCATAAAGTTTCTACCCTGCATTGAAGAAAGCATCCAGAATTCACCTCTAGAGAAGATAGATGAGGAACAAAAGTACAATTGGAATGAGGAGCTGAGCTGGCTCACATCATTGGCTGGAAGTTCCCTTCTCCAGCTATTTTGCATGTAATATATTTCTGCATAAATGTGATCTGTAACACTTATTTAGGGCAGAGTTAAGGAACCAGATCTGACACTCAGTCTGGTTTGTTTGAATGATGTGGTCAGCCTCTATCCCTCTAAAGAAATTCCAGGAAACTCCTTCACTGTCACAGGGGAACAGAAGCAGTGCCACTCCATAGCCCAGTGCCACTTCACAGCCCAGTGCCATTCCATAATACAGCTGGGCTCCTTTCTGGGCTTGCAGAACAAGCTTCTGTCCCTAGCAAAGCTCTCCATGACTCCTGCCACATGGAGAGAGCAATGCAACAGAGAACACTTTAAAAGCATCCATACAAACATTTCCTGAGTATCAGAGGCCAAGAATTATGATGCCACCTACTCTCTTGATTTGCAGTTCTATAATTACAAGAAAAATTACAGAATTTCAAACATGTTTTTAGTATAAGAAGAGGATTTTCATGCTGAACGTGGTATATTTATCCCAGCACTACCATTGATGATGGTTATTAGACTACTTTCTATATAGTCGCTGTTTGTATTTTTTAATGTTCTTTTAAATTCTATGCAGTTTCTAGATAAAAATTCACAGCATTAACTCTCTGCATAAAGACTGAAAACTTGTTGCAATTTGCAGCCACGATAGTTTGGACTTCTAAGCTATGGAAAGCCTGGATACTGTTTAAATGCCTTACTTTTGACAGCTTAGTTAATACTGAATTCCAAAGGAAAAGCCAAGCATTGATTATAAATTAAAAAATCAAGGCTGGAATTCAGGTTGTGGAGTGACACAATTGCTAAAAGGTAGAACTATGACTGACTGAAATATTTTACTTGATTGGAATTAAAAATCTAATTTATTTCTTGAATCTTATCTGCATAAAGCAATCAAGACACTATTTTGTATAGCAATTACAGCTGAGAGAGGAACAAACAGTTAATGTTTACCATTTTTCTCCTTGCTTCCCATTTCTCAGAGGCAAAACTGAAAGGAAGTAGTATAATAGGGGCTTTTAAATGGGGAACAGAGAGAGAAAAAAGTTAATAGCTTGGATAATAATTTAGCTATGGCTTAGCAATAATTTAGGAATATATTTGGAGAAAAGATATGCATCCCTATTCCCGCATATTCCATGAGAAAGCAAATTTGATAGCACTGTTCATTTCAGAAAATATCCTTTTTCAATGAAAAAGAAAAGTTAAATTCAGTAAGTCTTTTACTATAGGGCAGGAAGGTACCTCAAGACCTTAGGTGGTCATAAAATCCATCTCATTCAACAGGGCAGGATATGCTACACTAAAATGATTTCTGACAGCTGTTTCCTTAATCTGTTCTTGAAAATCTCCGATGTGTGGAAAAGGCTGCAGCATCCCAGGGTGACATATCCAAGTGCTCAATTATTGTTGCAGTGAGAAAAGTGGTTTTGGTTGCTTCTCTGTCCTGATGTCCAATCTAAAGCTCTCTCACTGAAAAAGAGTCACATTACTTAATGTCCTATCCCCTATCCTGATCTGCAATGGACATAGAGAACAAATTATTACCTTGCTATTTGTGATAACCTTTATTCCTTTTAAAGACTGGGATCCTCTTTCATGTTAGTTGTATTTTCCCACCTAAACAAGCCCAGTTCTGTCAATCTTTCCTGGGAGATCATATTTTCTCTGATCATATCTGTTGCCATCCTCTGGGCTGGCTGTGATTACTCTGCCCGTTTCCTCATATGCCTAAAATGCCTAAAGTCAGACACAGTGCTACAGCTCATTTGCCTGCCCTGCAAATTTGCAATAAACAGACAGCAGTAGTTTCAAAACCCCTTCGTCATTAGGAAGCTGAGGCACATTTTTAACCCCCAGTGCATGTATATCCAAATGATACAATTTTTAAACTAGTATGCCAAGTATTGAGGCACATTAGGAGACCTACAGCTTGAATCTGTAATGAAAAATATGGTAAAATGAGTAACAACTGAACTGGTCACGACCTCTCCCTGGCAATAAACACAGCAATGACCAAAGGGAGAAATAGCTGAATACCAAACCTCTGACACACCACTGGGTGAGGGCCAGCTATGACAGAGGTGGTGATGTAACTGCCCCTTCACACCGAAGTAATGAATCCTCCAAGTGATCAGCCCTCAAAGTTATCAAGTTTCAGAATTAAGAAAGTTGTCTGAGCAGCTCCATAAAATGTTGAACTGTCTCATGCTTCTCTGAGGGAAACAAACCTCATTAGACGTACATCTCTGTTCTTTGTCATGTTTCTGGTTGAAACCCAGAAGAAAGAGAACTTGTACAAGCACTTGGATATGCAGAAGAAAAAAAACTAATTGCATTAAAGAAAAAAATAGAAAAGAAAAATGAAATTATTCTTGTTATTGCTTATACACAGCTCTTCCTGTCTTCATTACTTTAAAATCAAATTTAATACACAACTTCTCATCTCTCTCTCTCTTAGACATGAAGTTTGCTATTAGTGATTTCCCAGGAGTAGTGTAGTAAACTCTACATTGATCAATTGTTGTTGTATGTATTTTAGGACTCCAGTTGCACAAGTGCATGCCTATGTTAATGTTGTGTCTGCAAACACATTAACATAGGCAAAAAGGCCTCCTTAATCATTTTACCAAATTGTTCAGCCTAATTTTATTTAGATATCAGGGAAGGGATGTTTGTTCTTGCAAGAACTTTCCAAAATTGCATGATTATTAAGGTAATACACAGTTAAGACACAGTTATTAGGATATTATACTAAAATACCTTTTATTCTGTTTCATAACACTAAATTTAATGTAATTAGATGTGCTGGGAAAATTTCTCACTTATTGTCCTTTTCAGTCATAGTTTTTGGCAGATATGGGAAAACATTTTGTATAAAGTAAAACAACCCACAACATTAAAATTCTAACTTCAAAAATTTAAAGAATGCAAGGGAAATGAATACAAAACAGAAAGAATTGGGGGGGGTTTTTTCGGATTAGTACAATGCATAGACTTTCTTTTGCTACTTTTTTTTTGAAATAAAGTACTTTCATTACAGTATGACAAAGCTAGGAACTGACCAGCTGAAGTTCATTAGCTATAGCTAATAACATAAGCCAAAATAAACCCTCTTGTTCATTTAAAAGGGGTTTTTTGGTTGTTTTTTTGGGGTTTTTTAGATATTCAGATTATTTGATTGCCTGCATTTGAAAGTTGTGATAGTTTGTTTGTTGTTTTTTTTTCCTTTGGGGAACAAAAGGCCAAAAAACTCCAGTGCTGATTACTTCAGAGTACACGATGGCCTCTTCATTTTTATTGCAGCTGGCAACACAGGAAACCATAGCTTAATTTATGGTAGGATAAGTGGCCTTACTGTGGCCACAGAAGAAAAAAGGGCATTAAATTGTTCTATCTCCAACTAACTACAAAGGTTTGTGTCTCTGTGATTCCTGTGGTACTCACTACAAAATTTTTGATGCTTTCAATGAAGCAATCTTGGAATTTTTCACACAATTATAATAATAACTTCTTAAGTTTTGATCTGTTATTGAAAACAAAGCTTAAACCACCTGATATTTCACTGGGACATAAATAGTGCAATGTTTTGAAACAGCTCTGGTTTTACCTTTCCTCCCATGGGAGAAGAAAGCACGTGGCAAAATTCCTTACCACATAAAAAAAATCCATAAACAGAGTTCAAGAAGCATTTGGACAATGCTCTTGAGCACAGGGTGTGACTCTTGGGGTGTCCTGTTCAGGGCCAGGAGCTGGACTCAATGACCGTGATGGGTCTCCTCTAACTCAGAATTTTCTATGATTCTATGATTCACTGGCATATTTTAGTGTGATATTATTGCTGTTTAACCCCAGCCATCACCTCAGCCCCACAGAGCCCCTTGTCCACGTCCCTCACTGGTGGGAATGGGGAGACAATGGGAAGAGTAGACGGCAGAAAAGTCATGGATTGGCATCAAGACAATTTAACAGGCAAAGAAAAAGGTGCATACACAAGTAAATCAAAACAAGGAATTCATTCACCACTTTCCAAGGGCAGACAAGTCTTCAGCCATCCCCAGGAAAGCAGGGCTTCACCACAGGGAACAGTGACTGAGGACAACAAATGCCATCACTTTGTATGTCCCTCCATCACCTCCTTTTTCCCCAGCTTTACATGCTGAGCATGATGCTATGTGGTCTGGAATTTCCCTCGGGTCAGCCTCCTTCCAGCTCCTCGTGCATCCCCAGCCTGCTCACTGGTGAGGTGGGGTGAGGGGCAGGAAAGGCTTTGACTCTGCGAGAGCACTGCTCA
Organism: Corvus hawaiiensis; assembly: GCF_020740725.1. NCBI lineage: Eukaryota > Metazoa > Chordata > Aves > Passeriformes > Corvidae > Corvus > Corvus hawaiiensis. The sequence continues at coordinate 14,924,032 of NC_063227.1, read as the reverse complement.
GCAATATTGAAAACCTCCCTGTGCTGTCAGCACTCTTCCCAGCCCAAATCCAAAACACAGCCCATACCAGCCACTGGGAAGCAAATTAATCTACGCCAGCCGAGACCAGCACAGATCAGCAAGAAGCAAAGGCAAGTGGAAGGGGAGGCTGTTCTGCAGTTACCAGCCCCCACTGTGCTGGTGCAGAAAAGCAAGATGAACAGCTGCCCAGCTGTGACCACCCATCCTAGCAGAAATGCCTTCGAAACAATGCTATTTTGGGGGTCATGTACCTCTCACCATCTCACTAGCAGTTACTTTTTTTCCCCCTCTACCCTTCGGCTATTTTTGCTGGCATTTTTTTTCCACACCTCCCCTCCCCTTCACCAACATGTTTAAAATTACTCAGCACTCATCAAATGACCGTTCACTAAACCTATGACTGAGTGTATCTTAGAATGCAAACTTGAGGGCATCGTGAACAGTTACATCCAAATTTAGCCCACAGCATTCAAGCAAACCTATGAAGACACAATTCCAGTGATATTACTATAATGTCTCCCTTTATTAGCAACAGTGTTCTCAGATGGTTTGGTAAAAAAAATGCAGACTTCAAACTGAGAATCTTGAAGCACATACTCACATCAGCTTCAGAGCCAGAATGCTGAATTCTGCCTAAATTTTTCATGTACAAGGTTTTCCAAGCAACAAACTTAAAGTTACTATATTACTTCTCTCAGAATTCTATACAACTATAGTGTATAAATCATTTGTGCAGTCTATAGTGTTACTGAAAGTAATCCTGTGAATTAACAGTGTATGTATCAAATGCAATGCTGTTCATTCAGAAAAGTGATGGATACTTCACTCTGTTGTTCTTCCATCTAAATACTTCAAACCATAGTAAACGCCTGAGAACTATTTAGACATTTTTAATAAGTCAAGAGGTCAAACAGTTTATGGATATGAACAGGGAGAAATCTGACAGTCTTAGGAATTGTACAATGAGACTGTAAATTCATTGATTATACTGCATTTTTCCAATCAGCATGCCTCCTAGACGATGGCCAAATGTTTTCCATTAGAAAAGGGAATGACTCAAAGAGGGAGAATAGGAACACATGCTGGCTTTCAGTCTACCTGACTGGCTAAAGAGAATTATTATCTGATCCTAGATAATAATAAAAGACTCCTTATTATCTCCAACACCATGCAAATTCTAGGAAAAACTGCAACTCCTCTGACATCTAAACACCTAACCCCATTTAAGTTTGGTATCTGTCTGCATCTCAGAAATTTTAGTGGTGGTTTCAGCTATTAAAAAAGCTGATCTTTTATTCTTTTTTAATCTGTAGCATACTGTATTTTTGGGCTGCAAACGTGAAAAGTTCTTTTCCCCAGAATGAGTCCCGAGACGTCTAAACAAAAGCCCAGGGCCTCATCACTCTGTCTTCCATAATGTCCTCAGTGACTGTTTTCACAGATTTAGCTGTTATCTGAGCTGCTACCACCATGTGAAAAGATGGATGAACAACTTCCAGTGTTGCTGCCACAGATGTCCCACACCATAGATCACCCAGGAAGCTTTGCTGAAGCATGGTGCAGTCTGCACTCCCTGTATCCGATGTCATGTCCCCTTGCCCTGGGAAGCCAGATACTCTCCCACGGCAAAAAGTGATGTCAGAATAATAATCAGGTCACATTATCATGGTTGTGGGAGTTAAAACTTACAGAAGTAGTTTACAAAACTCCTAATGATCTCTTTGCTGTGTCATGAAAGAAATGAGCCCGCTGACTTCAAGAATCCCAGCAGCACACATTGGGCACAGAGGACAATCGCTTCATGGAGGAGTGAGGGCTATTTGTGTAGTTCTTACAAGCTCACATCAGACCTGTACAATAATCAAAAGTCAGCCAACCAAACTCGAACTGAAATGACAGATAGATGGAATATCTGAAAGGACACATGCATTGTATTCAGGCAAGCCTTCCTAACATCTATTCTGACGTGACAAAATAGAAAGCTGCAGTCCTGCTCCAGAGGGGTTTAGTGAACAGAACCCTGCATATTTGCTTGCAAATTTGAACCTAACCAACTACAGCCTCTAAGGGGAAATATCATCTTTCCTTTTCCCTTTTATTGGCTTATTTATCCTCTTTCCTCAGCACCATAATAACTATACATTCCTTCAGAGGGACTGAATAGCTCATTCTGTAACCCATGTGTTTTGCAGAAGTTCAGTGCAAATGTTATGTTCATTTTTTCTGATCATTAAAATCAAAGGAAATTGCTGATAAAAAGGCAGTGATGCTTTTGGACATGAGATTATGACTGAAAGACTACAGGTTTTCTTATAAAGAGCACCTATAAGAAGCTACTTTTTTATTTTGTAACCTGTACCCAAGGCTGATGATTTGAAAAAGTGTCATGTTATACAGCTGCAAGAGTCATAGTCCAAAGCTCAGTTCCACCACAGGTGAATTGACTTTTTTGTGTGACAAGTGTAACTGATCTCCAGAGACTCAAGGGAGAACAAACCAGCTCTTTTAATTAAACCATCAGCTACTGTGACATTCTCAAAACCAAAGAATTGCCAAAACAATGGAGATTTCATAGAGTCTCTAGATGTATCTTGAGAACAATCAATTAAAAATTTTTGACTTGCTATTGACACATGATTTTAATTTAACTGCAATGAGCTTATGACATGGGAAATATTACTGGTATTACAGATTCAAGGATATTAAAGGAATTCAGCTGTTGAGAGTACCAATGAAGTTTTCCTTTATAGCTGAGAAATAGAAGAGAGGATAAAGAACTTAATGACATTACAAATTGACAGCTCTGTTTTCAAGCCTGGTGAAAAGTTTGTGTTAAAGCCTAATTGTTTGAATAACCCTACCTTAAGAATGCCCTCAATAACAGACAATTAACCATTACTTGGATGGTGTCATTTATTCTAAAGAGATTCATGCTCAATATACAAATAGATGTATCAAAGGGATTTAGACGCCTAAATGCCTCTAGTGATGTGTGCCATTAGCACCTAATACAGGCTAATAGAAACGTACCTCAGTCAAGCAAACCTAAATTCTTAACCTCTGATGTATGACACCCCTTTTTAATTTTAAATTAGAAACTCATATTTCTTTTTTTGTTAAGAAGGTTAAAAATGAAGATGAAAAGAAAATGAAGATAGGCCAGTTTATATATACATTGAAAAGTCAGTTTCTGTAGTTTCAAAAAATGCATGCTGATGAAAAATTAATCACACTGTATTTCTCATTATCCCTGTGAAATAGAAACCCTGTCTCAATAATGTACTGTATATACCACGGTCAATACAGGAAATTTGAAATTTGCTTTTTTTTTTGCTCCCTACTATTTTGGGTCATATATACCTCGGTTCAAACACTCATCTCTTCATTCCTCCTGTATCATTCTGGCATGATCTTGAACAAAGCCTTTTACCTGACAGTATCAACACAAGCAGCAGCATTGGGCTGGGAGTTTGGGCCTTGGCATGAAGGATGTGTTCAGTTGCTGCAGGACAAAGTACTAACAGCAGCCTGACACAGCCCAATAGACAGAACATGTCATTAGCCTTAAAACCATTAATACACCCTCCCTTCTGGATTTTTCTAAATTACTGTGCAATAATGCTAGACTATCCAAAAATATGTTTTAGAAATGTAAAAAAAAAAAAATTGAAAAATCAGTCCTGTTAATTGAAAGCGTGCTTTGGAGTTTAAAGCAAATAAATAACGGTATGTAAGCCATGGAACATTTATTTCAGCTGTGGTTTTGGTTTATATTTCTAGTTTGATTATTTTTTAGTTGATTGGATTACAGGAAGGGAAAATTGCTTTGCTGCCCTTACAAAGATATGTCAGCACTTGAACAAAGTCTTCCCTGTCCTTTGAATTCTTTTGCAAGTGCCATCAAGTCCAGGTTTGTGCTCATTCATAAAATGTCCACCAGTTCAGCTGCTTGTCAGCTCCTGAATGTGGCACCAGTGGGACAGCTGGCAGAAGGACTCTTGGAACAAACATGAAGAATGATGGCAGTCAAACGAGATGCAAGAGGCTCTGGCTTCCTCTGGGCAGCTGGAAGGTGTTCCATGGCAGGTGGTACATTCAGGGCCAGGAAGCACAGCCATTTGTACATACAGGAGTTTGGCAGATTTCATCTGGATGAACTACATTTTCTAAAACCAAAGCAACTGAGAGAAGTAGAAAGAAGAATGTGCAATATGAGGTTGAAATAAGCCTCAGGTATTTGAGGAAAATGTTTGGGGTATTTTTTGCATAAAAATATTACTGCATACATTATAGAGCTTCCTTGATAGAACTGTGTGTTATCCACAGAATTGAATTAGGTGATGTAGCAGATTTACTTGTTTATTTACACCTCCAGCCATATTAAAAAACCCCCTTTCCCCTGGAACACCTAAGAGTATTGCCTAAGCAGACGGTTGGGAATTTCCTATTAACTGATGATCCTGAAAGCCTGAGGTTCTAATGTCCTACTTCTCAAATTTACTGAATCCATGGATGAGGCCATGAGTGCTCAGAATTATTTTAATGCAGACGCCAACTAAGTTCAATGTGGGATCTTTCTCTCTGTGGTGTATCTTGCAAATCATCTGAGATGACTGCACCTGCAGTGCTTGCTTTAGGTGCACTCTCAGGCCTGTGCAGGTGAGTGCACACCTGCAGTGTGTTGCAGTCAGTGGCACTGCCCTGCTCCTGTTCCCTGCTGACTGACAGATTAGTGAATTAATTAATTAATTAATTAATTAATTAATGAGTTTTCCAGAGCAGCAGAACAGGACAGATCTTACAACTCCTGGTATTCCAAATGAGCTTAGATTATGGTGCTCAGGAAGCAGTCAGAGATGGGGATCAATATTGCTAAGAGTCTCACAAACAAACTAAAATCCTGGAATTTCAATTCAGCTGTTCTGATACTGAGGCAAGAGTAAAACATCAGCATAGGAAATCTGAGTCTCAGGAATACATTGCTACATCAGCACAAAGTCTGCTAACTGTACTACATCAGGCTAGTCCACTGGTCCCTTCAGTCCCATCTCAGTAAATAGTTCGCTACCTGTTGTCTTGTGTGGGGATGATCCATCTCCACCAATACCCTAAGCCAATTATGCTATTGTGTAGATAAGAGGAAAATGCTCTCCTGACTCCTTTTGTGGTAGGTGAAGGCTCAGAACCATGAAATTTTATTACTGTTATTTTAGTAAGAACTGCAAGTATCCTGAAATGATCCAGACTTTTTAAATTTCAGTCGCAACTTATCCCCATGGCATGCATCCAACAGGCTTTAAATAAAACGTACAGAGAAATTTTTTCTCTTACACTCTTTGTAATTTTCCTGCTATTATTTCTAAGGATAACTTGTCCTTGAACTCTAAAAAAGGCAGGCTCATCACTAGGGACCCTAATATTAACAGTGAATTTGAAGTGAAGTATTACCCAAGAGAAACATCCTGTTCCCAGTTTTGCCATCTGTTTTGTTTCTACATGATGCTCAAAGAGAAAGAATCTATTAAGCAGAGCATATATTTAATATTTCTTATAATATGAGATATAAAGCTTCACCAAAATGTGTCTTCAAAAGGTGCAACAGAAGACTGGAGTTTGAAGCCTAAAGCAAACAGAGTGTTAATTAACATACATAATAGAAAGGTAATAAAGTGATAGGACAGAAGAAGAGAGGGAATGCTGTAGTTCCCACTTTAGCATTCTACGTCACACGCTCAATCTGAGGGATTGAAGGGCACAAGAGAAAGGGAAAAACCTCACATCCTACTGTGCTAGGAAAGAAAAAAAAGAAGCTGCCTGTAGCAGATTTTGCGAGCTGGTCTCATATTTAACCCTCAGACGGTTTAACAGCCATGGCTAATGGTCAGATCAGGGGAGCTGTAACTCAGTGCAGAGCCAGCCAAAGGGGAGGCTGCACAAGGCAATTAGCCAACCTTGCAATTTAGCTGGGGTTTTATAGCAACAAACACGATTGGTATGGCTCACTATAATCTTAACACTGCAATTTGTTCTTTAACTTTTGTAACTGTATTCCATTATGTAAATTTGTGTTGTAAGTAACTGCATTTTGATCATTAGAGCTTGTCCACTAAGCTTCAACTCATTTTAACACCAGGAGGAATCCAAAGATCCTTGAAAGAGACAGTGGTCACTGTCCAGCACCAGGTGCAGAACTCCTCAGTACCCAGACAGGTGATAAAGTTCACCTGGGTGGGAATGAACTCATCACTTAGTGTGAACACACTAACAAAAACTTCTGTAACACAAATTTATCTGAAAAAAGAGAACTAGCAACAGATATTTACTATTTCTTAGTGACATGCTTAGTGCTCTCAAATTTCTAATAGTTTTGAGGAAGAATTTGAACAAAACCAGTTCTAGACTGAGAATGTTGCTAAAGTCTTATGTGGGAGATTTTCCTTGGGGAAGACTTACTTATTTAGAGAGCCCTTTGGTAATGAGTTTTCCCAGCAAGATGAGAGCATTCATTTTTTTGATAATAAACAAATAATTTGCTCAGTTTGCAAAGAATTCTACTAACTACTTCAGCCTCTTCCTACACTTCTGCTGAGCATTTCTAAGAGAACAGAATAACACAATTGCTTCTGCCTGCGAAAGAGGAAAAACAAGAGTGCAGAGGTTACAGGGGACCATGGGGGCAAAAATTGCTTCAAGTAGCAAAGTTGGCAAGTGCTTGATTTCTGTTTCCATGAGGGCCTGAATGTTGGCTGTTTGGCTTAAGCAAGTGTAAGAGGAACAATCAGTAAGGGCTTGTATCTGAAATTTCTGCAGAATCAACAACCTCACAAGCTGAGCTCTAAGCAGCATTTGTGTTGCAGCAAATCCCCCATGGCAAATCACTTTGATAGCACCAGCATTTCCTTTCTCATTGATTCAGCTGCCTTGTGTTTCAGCACCTCTCTCTGTTACCAGGCGTAGAAATTAAAATTAAGGAGAGGAACATATTTTTCTTGGCTTTCTTTCAAGGCAAAAGAAATGGGTAACCCCAAAAGGGAAAATGCTGTGATTTGTCCTTTTGGAGAGATTCCCCCATGGCAATTCCATGTGTAACTTTTCACACAGTGAATAACAGGTGGGACCGATTGACTTTCGCAGTTTCTTTGAGGTGGGATAAGATGTTCTTACCAACTCCAACTTGAGTTCACTCATTTGCAGAGCTGAAAAGTTTGCCATCTAGGTGGGTAAAAAGAAAAAGAGGAATCAAGAGGATAATCTTTTCCATGACAGCACTGTGCCTGGGAAGCTCTCACAGATTTTGTCCCCAGTTCACCCTTCTCCTTTATTAACACCAAGACGAAAAGCAGGAATATGAAATTCAAACATTTTTCTTCTCTCAGATACATAATCTAAATAATTAAGGTACCTAAAGCACTTGATTCCCCTGTAAAACTGATCCCATGACAGTTTCAATTGAGAACTCATGCATGATGATACCAGAGGAGGCACATCGATGCATTATTCATGCCCACAAAGTGCACACACCATCTTGCTCTCAAATGACCCTCATTATTTGGGACATTCCTCATTTTAGATTCACATTTATCTCTATCCCATACTGAGGTTTCCATCTGGTCATTTTTTTCTTTGCTGACTCAGCCTTTATTATGTTACTTTTATATAAAAGTCATTTAAAGCCAAGAACTAACCAATTCTTTAAAATAGCTTCAATAAATAAAAATAAATACATTGTCTGTGATTAGCAAGGAAAGGAAATTGGTAGGCATTTAAAGATCCTACAGCAGTGTTAGAATGAAGCCAAGGTTAATACAAGCTGTATTTGTTTCTCTAAAAAATCTTCACATTAATTTTTGATGCTCATAACAAACAAAGCAAAAATGAGATCCAGTAACAAGACATATGAAAATATAGATAAATCTTTTTATGAAAACTTTAACCTAGACAAAGGTGATCAAATTATTAACCAAGAAAATTATAAAGAATAAATGGCATAAAACTAAGCAGATCCAGTTATTTGAGAGAGCAGAGGAGAACAGATGATACAATATTTATAACTGAAATCCACTGTCAGCAGCAACATGTAGGGAATTACACTCCAGGGAGGATCACACTAGAGATTCCTTCTTACTGCTCCAGATAAAATTCTCAGCTTATTTTGTCTTTTCTACTTATTTTTTTCTCTCACTGCATCCACAGCAGCAGAACTAGGCCAACACTATCAGTTACTATTCACTTGACTGGAGGAATCTATTTGCTCACACAGCATTCCTGCCCCTTTTGGTCCATTTTTAGTAACTTTCTAGTTATCCTTCTAGAAAGGACAAGTAAACCAGGATCATGGAAGAAACAGAAACATTGCTAGTAAAGATACACGGCTCAGAAAAGCCCTTTCTCTCCTTTACAAGAGCTCCTACTCCTGAGAGCACCCCCACCACACTGCAATGTGGTCAGCACTAGGACCACAGAGGGGTATTTCTGAATCTGACTTTAAAGTTTTAGCATACTTGTACCTTGTTTAAAGTGAGACAGAAATTTGAGAGAATGGCTGGGTCCCACAACATATTTTATAAAGGTCGAGAAGGATTTAATTGATTTAATCAGGGGGCTGTTGTTGGAAGCGTTAGAATTTTTGTGATACACAGAGGCACAGTGTCAGCTTTCAGGATTTTGCTCCTCCACTGAAGCTAAAGAATTGCTTTCTTATTAAAAAATTCAGTGTGTGCCTTTGCTTTTCTTAAAATGTTCATATAATGTATCAAAGCTGAAATATTTTAATCATGGTTTTAGAAGTATATTAAAACCTTGTCTTGTTATGCTTTTATTCCATCCCTTCTGCAGTAATATCAGCTTCTTCAAGAGAAGGTATTTCCTCCTGAGGAGTAAGAGTCCTCTGATACCTTCTCTGATGATCAGTTCCTACCTGCCAGGTACTCTGGAAATGTATGAGGGAGGTGCAGGACTTCAACAATCACTGCTTTATTTCACCAAAGGAACCACCATTTGCCAGATAAAAACCTGAAAATGGAGAAAAAAGAGGATCATTAACATCAGCTAATACTGAGAGCTGAAGCATTATTTGAATCAACAAATTCAAGGTTTTGCTCTTCCTGAACTCAAGAAATTTTCATGAAAGTTAAGTATTAAAGGTCAGTTTTCAACAAATTTTAATTAATACTTCTTTAGAAATGTTTCTTTTCAAGGGCTCTGCAAATTATGGCTGGGTTCTTGTATATACTCCATCACTGCCTCCTGCAGCATAATTCATCTTTTGTCTCTGCAAAATTATGAATGAGTGTTTTGGTCACCTTGGTCTTGCCTTTGCCCTTCCCATACTCCCCTGTGAGAATCTTCAATATCCTTCAGCACTTGAAGTTCAAACTCATCTTCTTGTTATAAGGAATATTATTAAGAGATTTGACTGGGATTTCTGCTTTAAATTTCTCAGTTCGATTAATAGAAAATAATCACTCTCACACTCTCCCTCTCTGGTGATTTGGTTAATTAAATGATAGAAGCAGCACAAATAATTTCTACACCAGCGTACTTATTGTTTTTAAAATTATGTGAAAATTAGTCCCTTACTAGATGATTAGGGTTTTAGATCTGCTAATGAACAACAATAGTCTGCCATTGCCATCTTTTAATTTACTTTTAATCACCAGCTAAGTAACAAAGAAATGTCTTAAAATAATTAAGACTACATATCAGGTCTCTGTAGGACATCAACAATAAAGGGGTTAACGATGCATCCAGTCATCATGGAAACAATCAAAAAATGTCTTGCTTTAAACAATGCAGAGCAACTCTCACTCTCTAAATGCATCTGTGCCAGAAAATTCCCACAGCTTTACAACATTTTTCATCCTGTAGAGATCACACACACACACGCACAGAGAGACAAAAAATAATTATGGAAATCACCTATGTAACAGGGCAGAGATGTAAATTAAGATATCTGTGAAAGGCAACTGCTTTCCTCTGACTCAACAGAACCCCCTCAGCACCATAGTATGACCTCAGCTGTGACAACATGGAATAACAAAAGATGCCAAACTAAAAGCAGCACTTGGAAGCATTGAATGCTTTTTTCCCTCTCATAATCTTCCTGCACTTGCCTTCTTTAGATATTTAAAACTGAAAATTTGAAGAACTGAAAAATAAGTTCCCAAGACTCTATTCCAAAGACATTTTCTAAAGTGTCTGTGACACATAAGAACAAAGCTGTTTTGAGGTGAGAAATGGTAATAATTTTACTTTTAATCTATCAGCGTTTTAGTATCATTATTGTAGATGCATATGAGATTTATGTCTGTTGCTATAAAATGAACCCACCATAATTCTAGGATGGGATCCTCATTGAGAAGAGGCAGGTACTGCACTTAATATTACCAAACCATCTGTAGTATTTACAGTAATATTTCACTGAACAGTACATGCAGCAAAAAGTTTACTTTAATTCTTGATTAAAAAAAAGGAATTGTCCTAAAATTTCTCTATTATGAAGCATCCAACACATGTATTGGCACTCCAGAGAGCTACTGCAATCTAATGCCTGTGCTGCCTTTTGAAAGGGGGCTTTTCAAGCAGCACTGTTTGGCCCATGGGAGTGGAGTCTGTAGAGCACTGTTAGGAGACTGCTACAAGGCCATCTGTGCTCTGGCTGAAAAGATTTTAGTTAATGTGGAAAACAAAAAAACCCAAACATTAATTGCTCTCTTCACAGCTTCTATTTTCATTTGAAGAATTGCATGTGAACATAATATAAAAATGAGAGCTGGCAATGGCCAAATATCCACCTTCATATCAGTAGAATCCTCAGAAGAGGATTCTCAGCCGGACACTTGGGACAACAGTGAATGATGGCAGAGAAACACTCCTGCCAGCTTTACCTTCCACGCCTTCTACAGCACCACTCCCATCCCACCCCCTCTTTCTGCCCTTCCTTCCTTCTTTCTCTCCAGAGGTTTGCTCATTTTACACAAAGACTAAAATCTTCATGGTAACAGATACCCATGACTATGTCTGTGTTTGTACTGTCTAAGAATTTAGGCTGACTGTCACATGAAGGTCTCAGTGTGGCAGTATTCCCTGCTGTAACACTCATCTGAATTTTACATTCACTGTGTGCATTGTTTTCTCACTTTCATCCCATTGACTCTAATTAACACTCTTTCAAACATTTTTGGTAATCCTCTACCTTTTTTTTTCCCCAGTTCTCTAAAGACTGTTAAGTAGCCCATGCACAGTGCTGGAGCCAAACTGATGTTAATTTTTAAACAGCTATTTGTAGAGCATCCCAAATGCAATCTGTAGTGTGTAAGAGAGAGAACTTCACCTATTTGTCACTTGACATCTCCATGTATCCAAAGAAACATTAGAGCCATTTCTCAGCTGCACTGCTTTGTAAAACCCTTGCCCACTGATACCAGAAGCTTCCAGACTTCCACAGATTCCACTGTTAGAGAGTTCTGTTTTTTCTGCCCTGCACTTCACATTTTCCTGTCACTGATCATTACTATGACCAGTTCTACTCTGTGAAGCCTAACATGGTCTTACTATTGCTGCCTTATGACATATCAGCCATATAAAATATGTCATTATCTTTTTCTGTGTCTTAAAACCTTTTAAGCTCTTATTTAATTACCTCATTATTAAATGAAACTTCTTTAAAGGAAACTGCTCAGCAATTCTATAAAATCAAACTGCCTATTAGGACCTATAATGGACATTCAAGACGCTAATTTTAAGCATCACTTCTGAAAATCTTGACTCAGACACTTGTTTTATAAACATATGAGATTACAACTGCAGAACAATATACAAAGTAGTTCTGAAAAAGGAAGCTTTTAAAAAACTTTTAAAATAAATACTGTATGACAAAACCTAGAGCAAAACTGTACCTCATTGAAGTCTGGCTTGAAGGATAAAATAGGTAATTCAAAGAGTTTTGAAATCCATATTTCACATAAAGATAGCTACTATTTTAAATGTAATTAAATACTCAGGGGTTTATTGTTATTTTTTGCTCTATACATTTTTGGGGTCCCTCCCTGCCATGTGATCCTGGGAGAGGGGCCCTGGGGGGGGAGGCACAGGGTTTCCCCAGCCCCTGGTCAGCCTCATTCCCCATTGGTTGTTTCGTGTTCCCCTGTGCGGGAAGGACCCTTGGGTCCCGTGATTGAGCAGTTCCTCAGCAGAGCCCTGACCATGCGGCTGGGGAAATAAACATCTCTGAAACATCTACCAAGAATCGGTCCATATATATTTCTTTTCCACGGGCCTTGTTGTTTGATACACGTGTTGCAGTATCCCTACTGTGACAAATGGTGGATAATGCGAGCAGAGTGATCCCTAAGGACAGTGACTGATTTGTGAGTAAACTCTGGATTTCTCTTCTTGTTTTTGTTTTGCTGTTCCATATCTAAACTATGGAGGAACTGTGGAAAGACTCTTGGCTCTCAGAGCCGCATATGGACATTTATCTTAAACTTGAAAAGATTCTTGAACAACGATTTGTAAATTTTAGCCTAATTCAAGCTCAAAAGGAACTGAAACACTTCCTTTCATGGTTGTTTAAGAACTTTTTCTATGTTTCTTGGGATTTAATTCTTACCAAAGACTTTTGGAAGGCCGTTTGGACACAGTTAATTTCTGAGTCAAAATATATGCCGATGGAAGAATATTTTCGTGAATATTATTTAATTACTATGACTGTTGCGCAATGTCAGGTGTGTCCTGGTGAAGGGAAGCCTGGCGCAGGGACCATGCGACCCAGGCCACGTGCACCGAGCGCTCTGCGAGCAGCAGCGAGGCAGTTCCCGTGCGCAGGCGGAGCGGCGCGAGCTGCAGGGTTGGCAGCAGAGCGAGGCGCAGCAGGAGCAGCGCAACCCAGCGGTGCCTGCCTGGCCCCGCGCAGCACGTGGTGGAGCGAGCCCCATAAACATCCGACCGAGAGGGGCGGCGTGTGGGCGGCGGCTGGCGGCGGTGGTGGTGGGGCAGAGCTGCACCCAGACAATACGCGCGCTGGAGCAGGGCGCGGGGGGGTTGTCGCTTGGGGGCCCAGCCAAGACGTGGGTGCAACCCCAGGCAGCGGCAGCGCAGCTGAGAGCAGAGGCGACGGCACGTGGGGAGCTGAGTGGCACGGCCTGGCCTGGCCTGCGCAGCCCCAAATGCGAACCCAGGAAGAGCGCGCAGGCATGAGCAGTCCCGACGGCCCTGGCAGCACTGACAACCCTGGCAGTTCCAACACAAGAGCGAGTGAAAGAGAAAGCAAAAACGCAGCGAGACAGAAAACAGCAGCCACTCGGAAAAAGGAAAAAATCATCGTAGCTAAGGTCTTAGGAATAGTAAAATGGTATAATGTAAAACAAAATTACGGTTTTATAACAAGACATCACAACCAGGAAAACATATTTTTTCATAGAATTGCTATTAAAAAGAATAACCCTGAAAAATACATCCCAAGTTTAGGAGATAGCGAAGTAGTAGAGTTCAAAATTGTACAAGGTAGAAAAGGGTTACAAGCAGCAGAGGTCACTGGGCCTGATGGTGTTTTTTGTGAAAGGCAGTATATATGCTGCAAATCGTAGTCATGTTAGACAGTATCTCCATTATAAGCCCCCCCTACAGTCTCCCTTTCCTAATCCCACCTTTCCCTTTTACCCTATATCCTATTACCCCCAATGTATTCCCAATCCGTTTTTTCACGCATGGTTTCCCTCACAAAACCATGCCTTTGCCAATTGTTTCCCCAAAAATCCCTTTCCAATGCCAAGTGGGGGATGAAGAGGGGGAGGGAAGAAATTAACTATTGTTGTTTAGAGTTCCAACAGGTACAAATGGAAGAAACCCTCTCCTGCCTCAGTTTCCCCACAAAGCATGCTCAGAGAGTCATGTCTCCCTTCTGTCAGCCTTAAGATGTTCCAGAGAATCTGTTTGGACATTTAAAGACTCAGGAGGGTGGCTTGTTTTGTTTTGAAACTGTTCTTGTTATGTTTATCCAGTTGTTTTCAATGTTAAGTTTTAAATCTCTTTTTGTTAAAAATAAATGGGTGAAATGCCGGGGTCGCTTCCCCCCTGCCATGTGGTCCTGGGAGAGGGGCCCTGGGGGAGAGGCACGGGGTTTCCCTGCCCCATTCCCCATTGGTTGTTTTGTGTTCCCCTGTGCGGGAAGGACCCTCTGGTCCTGTGACTGTAACAGTTCCTCAGCAGAGCCCCGGCCATGTGGCTGGAGAAATAAACATCTCTATGAAACATCTATCAAGAATCAGTCCATATATATTTCTTTACCATGGGCCTCGTTGTCTGATACACGTGTTGCAGTATCCCTACTGTGACAATACATACTTTGAAATGCAAACACAGTTAAATTTGAAAGATGAAACAAGATGAAAAACTTGGATAAAAATCCCCTCAATGAAGAGGCTGACTCTTCTCAGCTCTGTGTGGCACATGTAATTTCGTCACAGACTTCAGCAAGTAAAACATACCAGCTTTGCAGTTACATGTATTTTGTCACCTTGCGACACACAGGGTAAAATTTGGACTATCCTATACTGTGATGTCTGAGGAACTTTTTCCCTTTTTAATGTTAATGAGTATCGTTATGGTTATGAACCATTAATTTCACCCATGGGGACATCCTGGGGCAGTCTGTGTCTCTGATGAAAGGCAGCAGAAGTCCAGATGCACATTGTCCACCATATGCACAGTGGTCCTCGACGTCTCATTCTCCTGTAACTAAATAGCTCATGTGTATTCAGGAGACTTCAAAAGTGTAACCAAAAAGACTGTGACTTGGAATGGCTCTTTTATGCCTTTGATGTACAAAGCAAACCAGCCTGAACTCATCAGAGACTACTGATGACAGGGGCTGGGCTAATCTTGAAATGATCAAAGCATTCAAAGTCAGTGACATTTGGAAGGAAATTAATGATTCCTTCATAAAGGTTTTAACCATCCTATAAACAGGATGAATGTAGAAATCCTTAGATGGATGGTACCATTAAATACAGCAAATGTTACTGAAAATAATCACAATGGCGGCTCATTTATTAAGGAACTGTTCCCCACATTCATTTACATTCCACTGAACAGATTGTATGAAAGCGACTTTTTTTTTCAGTCTGGTTAACATTCTCTGAAATGAGAAATTACACACCGAAAAGCAGTACTTTGTGTGTGTCATGTCAGAGAATTACAAGGGATCATTATCCAATCTTTGAGACACAGAATTATTACAGATTTATCAATTGTTTCTACTGATGTAAAAGGTCTGATAATGGCATGACGTGCCTGACTAACAAGAATTACTATAATGAAGTTAAATGCTTCACCTTGTTTAATGATTCTTGTTGGCAATTATTACTTATCTGAGACCAGAGAAGAAATTGTAAAATATGCTGTTATCCTTGATATGATTGGAGGTTAAAGGGTGAAACTATAAATTCAAGGTTGGCATTTGCATCTTAGAAAAGATTTGTTAATGCTGTTAAATGTGGTGAAGTCATATTCATACTGGCACAAGATAAAGCAACCAATCAACTTTTTCAATAGAGAGTCTCTCCCTGCCTTTGTACTGTCTTGCTTTATTTAATAAAGCAATAAGAAGTGGGAATTACCAGGCTCACTAAGTAGTTTTACAGGTATTTTGCCTTTTACTCTGTAGCCTCAAGAAATTCTCATAACAGAATAAAACATAAGTGAACAATTGCTCTAACTGTAACCAGGCATGATTTTGGCATGTGGTCCAAAGAGAAGGAAAAGGAATAATTGAAAAACACTTTTACCACCTCTAGTAAGTACTGATGTTGCATATATTAGTGAAATGTCTTGCCTCCAAGTCTGTGTAACTACGAACAGTAGACTGGAAATTATTTGTTGCATTATGGGAACATCAGGAGTATAAATCCATTGGCAGTTTTTGAAACATGGTATAAGACAAACCTAAAGGTTTAGTGAAATGCCCCTCACAAATATGGGAGTTGACACCACACACCACCTCCAGCTAATCTTTTCTTTTTCTTGTCTATCATCATAAGCAAATTAAAAAAAAAAAAGAAGAAAAAAATTTATTGTCACAGAAGTTTAACTGTTTAGGGTTTAGTTAAAAAATAATAGTTCTGCCATTATTAAAGTTGGAGTTTTTTGAAAGTTTTCAAACAAGATCTCTTTCTAAAGTGCATGTTAATACCCTAAGAGAGCATGAATGGACACCCTGCAAGAGCAAACTGCTTAGGCAACGAACTGCCCTTCACTGTGGTGACCAGGCTCTGGTAACCGCGGTTGTCAGTGCTTGTGGGTGATAGATCAGTATTTATATGAAGCATACACGTTTCAAAGTTCCCTGGTGTGCTTAAGTAATTTTTAATGGATGGATTTCAGTGTATTTCATCAAACTTTGCTTATAATTCCAGAATTCAATAATTGAATTCAATTAAGACCACGTTAACCATAACAGAGGAGGATATTCTATCTAAAGGATATAAAATTTTGCAATTGTTCAAAAATAGGGAGTCTTGTAAGTTGACCCTTCAAAAACAAATAGATTTCCACATCAGAATGCTGTTCTGCAAGCCCAACCATCAGCTTTAAGAGGAAATCCTAAATAACTTTACTTGCTGTCCTGGGTTGCAGTGTATTCTATTACCATCCTCAGGAGCTGTTGAAACCAGGTGGGGCAGTGTTTCCTTGCCTCCTCCCCCCAGACTATCTTTCTGTTAATGGCCCATCATTGTCCTGCCGCATGACTCAGAGATAACTCCCTCCAGACTATCTTCTGTTAATGAGCCTAATCAACACCTGGCCTCATGACTCATTACCCCATTGTGAGATGCTCCACCCAGAGGGAGGAACCAAGCATCCCATCGTGGATATAATCTGGGACTCTGAACACCAGAGACAACTCTTTCTATTGGATTTCTAGAGGACAGGAGCTACACAGCCACCACTGGACCTTTTGAGGAGGAGCAGACACTTTTTCAACAGGATCACCACTTCAGAGGCTGCAGCCACCATTCTACCAGACTGCTACCACCACCCTGCCTAACAGGGACTCAGGTTGTGTCTTGACTCTGTCAGTTTGAACCAGTGTTTTCTTTTAGGTTTTTTTTCCTTTTCTTTAATTTCCCCATTAAATTGTTATTCTGACTTGGTGCCTCCCACTGGTTTGTTTTCAAACTAGTACACTTGCACTCAAATATGCTG
Source organism: Corvus hawaiiensis (assembly GCF_020740725.1). NCBI lineage: Eukaryota > Metazoa > Chordata > Aves > Passeriformes > Corvidae > Corvus > Corvus hawaiiensis. The sequence goes on along the minus strand of NC_063227.1, from coordinate 14,906,809 downwards.
CTCTGGTTTCAGGTCAGTGAGGCTGATGAGCTTTTGCCCCTCCGTGCTCATTTCCACATCATACTTGGATAGTTGTTTTGTTGTTTTTAGTCTCACAGAAATGATCAGTTGCTTGGTTTGGTCAGAATCCGAGGATCACAAGATATTTCAGGCTGGAAAGGGCCTCAGAAGATCTGCAGTCCCACCTCTTGCTCAAAATCGGGACAGCTCTGAGGCCAGCCTGCGTTGCTCAGGGTTTATCCAGCCTCATCTTAAAAACCTCCAAGAGCACAGACTGCTCGACCTCTTTGGACAAACTTCCAGCGTCTCAGGATGTCAAAGCTTTTTCCTTATGTCCAGTCTGAACCTCTCCTGTTTCAACATATGCCCATAGCTGCTCTTCCAGCCACGCATCTCTATGAAGGTGAGATATCCTTGATGTACCCAAGGTACCAGCAGGCTGATCACTGATCACCTCTAGACTCCCAGCTCCCTCAGCCCCTCATGGTAGGGCAAGTGCTCCCACCCCCTGACCATCTTGGTGGCCCTCTGATGAACTTCACTTTAGCAACACCTTTCCTATTCTGAGACAGCCCTTGTTGAATTTTGCTGAATTTCATTAGGTCTCGGTTGCCCATTCTCCCAGGCTGTTCCGGTCCATCTGCATAGCAGCTCTGTCCTCAAGCACATCAGTCCTTACCCTCATTTTGGTGTCATCTAGAAACTTGAGAGTGCACTCTCTTATCTCCTCCATGTCGATAGAATGAAAATTATTTAACCCAGTTAAAAAATAATAGCAGAGGGGTTTCTTTAATCCCAGAGGTTTTTTTTGTCAGACTCAGTTTAAGGAGATTGGACAGAAAATTAGCATTCAATACGGAACAGAAACAACAGACGCATGGGAGAAATCTTTCTCTGTGCTCAACTGCAGCACTAAATTTATTTTGAAAGAATCACCCTCCTGCTCCTCAGTAAAAAGCAGTAGAAAACAAGGGGATTGCATAACATAGAGACATATTTTTGATACTTAGGGAGATTCCTCAGTCAGCTTTCATAATCCAACAGTCTTCCCACAAATTTAAATGCACCTGGTAGAACTTCTCTTCCAATGGACCCATTGCTCTTCTTGTTCACACTTGTGTTTCTCTTCAAAGGTTGAAGAAAAAAATATTACTTTGAAATGTCATAGTGACTCCAACTGTACATACACATATGTTTGCAAGGCTTGGAACACTGAGCAATCTGATCAGTATTTAACAGAACTCTCAAGATCTTTGCTCAGCTCAATGTGCCATTGTGGTGCATTCCTGCTTCCGGAACCCAGCTGCTGTATTCCAGATTAGGAAAGTTGTCCTTTGCCTTATTCTGAATTGCAGTGAAAAGTACAATTACCCTGTTTTTCCTAAACTCAAAAGATTAAAAAAAGATTTTGCTTCCAGTTTTTCTGGGGGAAGAAAAATAACCATAAACAAATGAAAAGGAGAAATAAAAGGGTAGTGTCTTAGCTATTTTACCCGAGAACTATGCTGGAGCTCTAATTGCAGTGATCAGGATTAATAAAAACAAAATACAAAACCTGAGAAAGGTGGCTATTTTCAGAGTTGGCACCAATTCAGGAAAGCCAGGATTGCACTGCCAAATCTGGTCAGATTTATACCTAGTAGTATTACAGCAATGGTGTTTATTCAACACAGTGAGGTGTAAAATTTGCAGCTAAACACATCTCATTAGTCTTTTTTTTTTTTTTTTTTTTTTTAAATAACTAAACCAATACAAAGAACTATACCTCCCTCAGTGAAAAGACATAATCTGCTTTTCCAGTTCTGCACCAGAAAGAGAACCTGGGCGCGAACCTGTTTCACTCCTTCTATTCTCTCCCTGCTTCAGCTCTCACCTGTTAGTTCTGTTTCTACAATTCTATGATGCTGCTTCTCCTTTGTTGAGACCGATTTTATTTAACTCTGCTTTTCTGCAGCCACAAGCTTCCTTCTCATTGTTTATGGAAATATGTGAAATATGTCTGTAATACTCATTCTGTTCAGTGTGACTAATACACTTCAACACTGCAGTTTACCAAAGGCAATATCAGCCATAAATTTACAAAATAAATATGGTTGATGTTAAGTTTAGAGTAGGAACAAGACACATGGAGATTCACAGCACTTGTGAATCTCACCCAGGTGATCCTGCCAGAAAGAAATCTGCATTAACCAGGGAGCACAGGCATGGATACAGTTATGGGGTTCTTACTTTTTGTCTTCCTTTGCAATTGGAACATAGAGAAAATGAAGCTTAAGCTTAATTAGTTACAGTAGCCTAATATACAAGTGTTACTGTATTTTTTATCCATATGTAACTTATACTATTTTGGTTACTTGTGTATAACAATCAATTGGGGGGGAAAAAAGGAACATGAAATGTAATTAACCTGATTGCAACATCACCAATTTCAATGTTTTCAATAAATAAGAATCCAAGAAATTATTTGCTGGAGAAATATGTAAAACAAGAATTAATACAATTATATTTGAAGATTTGGTATCCATTCACAGTTGGAAGTACAAACAGAAAACAAAGTGAATGGGAATTATTTGTGGAAATTATTCATTCAACTGTTGCCTTGCTATTTTATTCCCTTTAAATATTAAATATGGTTGATTTCATCCTAGAAATGGAATTAACATTATAGCCATTCAGTAATAATCTCTGACAGCTAAAAGAAAAACAATCACCTTTCTAAAGCTTCATAAAAGAGTGAAGGGCTCTTTTGTTCTCATGTCAAGATTTGCATGACGACAGAAACTAATTCTGTTTGTGTGCAGTTGGGAAGTTATAATTCAGATTTTTTTATGACACTTGCTTATCATACTGAAAGTAAGAAAGGAATTTTACTATTTTCCTTCATAAGTGTCCTTTACAGCAAAGTTTCTTCAAGAAGACAAGTTGAGACCAGTGACTTTCCAAGTGCTGCTAACAGAGGTTTTATGTGTGCTCACCAAATAAAAATGTTTCTAACTGCAGAGGGAAGTGGTTGGTATTGCTGGGCCACAACAACATTTAAATGAAATCTATTGCTTTGTGTAATCTATTCCATTACATAAAAAACAGATTGCAGGACCAGCTCTCCTAATTTTCACAGGGCTCTGGGACTGACCCGAGGAATACAAAGGACCAGGTGAGAGGTGATCTCCTCTGAGAAATGCCCCTTTCCATGAGATTAGAATTAAAGCTGGGAAAAGATTTGGGGTTTTTTGTTGTTGTGTTGGTTTGCTTGTTTGTTCTTTCTTTTTTATTAAAGAGAGAGTCATATGAAAAATGGAAACAAAATTTTAGGTGAATCGTAACTGTTTATTATTTTCTTTAACATATCAGAAAAAGAAAGACCACATAAAAATATTCTGAAAAAATTGTTGCATATTTAACTATACAGTTAGTATGAAATTATCCCAAAGCCCTTATTTTTGCTCACTACTTTCCTAAGCCAACAAATATATGAATTAGATCATTACCTTTCCTATGGTCTAGTTCAGCCTCAGAACTCAAAATCTGTAAGCGCTTTAAGGTGTTTCGTGCTTTGTTATATATTCAAATATATTATTTTATAGTATTCTCCAGTTTTTTAATATTAAGCATTTTATAAGTAAAATCCAAGTCTTTCCAAATATTAGGGGCCTCTAATAATTTATCTTGATTTATTTTAAATGTCATTTCTGTATGAAACGTAACTTTCACTGAAAAGTCATTGAGACTGCTTATCAAATAAGGGAAATAGAGACTTTCAAGCTGGGTTCTCTTTTCACAATGAAGATTTTCATATGTCATATTTTTATTAAAAGCTATTTCATGTTTATGCTTGGAGGAAATTCTTCTTTGAGAAGGACTTGCTTTGTGCCTGACTTAAAAATCCACTACTGACTATTCAGTATTTTTCATATATTCTAGTTTGTTTAAACTCTCCAGAAAGAAGTCTGGGATGTTGCCTTTATTATGTCATCACTGTAGGAAACCTTGTTTAATGTTGAGAGTGAATTGTGACTTGCCCTATTACTGAAAATGTGTATTTGCAACTATGAAAAAGGATAGCATTATCTGTGACTTTCCTTGGGTTTGAAGACTTGACAAAGTCTTCTAAAGAAAGATTTCTGTTACTTTCCTAACAAATAAGGTCATGTGTGAATCCTTTATAAATGGCTTTATCTTAGGCACAGAAGTCAATGTCAAAGTTACTTAGAGTAAAATATCAAATATTTACAGGTTAAAGATGTTTCTGGGCCTATAGAGAGTTACTGTGATTTGTGATGTATGATGCCTCCTGCTAAACATCCCACAAGTTATTTCCCTTTCATTTTAGAAAACCTGTCTCTTAATCCCATTTTCAAGGGATTGTAGCTCCAGGAGCCTAAAGGCATGTTTACAGTACTCAGTGGAACTCCAGTTTGAGGTGCGGTAACACAGCAAACATGCCTTGGTAAATTCAATGCAGTGAAGCATAACTGGCATTGGGGTATGCTGTGTTGACCAGTGATTTGGGTTCCTACATTAACCTGCAGTCAGCTTAGCTGACAGTGCAAGTGATGATTCATGTTTGGCATTATTTATATTTCAGTCTATATAACTTCTTGATAGCACTGTAGGTTTTCAAAGGAACTGAGAGAGAGAATCCCCAAATGTGTTGAATGTATGACTCCAATTTGAATGCAAATGAACATAGTTCTCATATAGCTGATTAGATGTTTGAGATATTCAAAAGGTTTTGGACTCCGAGTAATTATTAAAATGTGATCTAAGTTAAGTTATACAAGACATATAGAACTAAAAAAATTTATTCATCTTCCTTTGTGGGTATCTAAGAGTACTGAAACACAGTCTGAAATATCCAAGGCCCAAATCAGAGAGGACAGTAAAATAAACAATAATTTACATGCTCTTCCTTTTAGAATTTACCAGCTCACACATTTGAATGTAGAGTTTGGATGTTAGCTCTGTCACTGACCTTCTTCAAATCATTTAATCTGTTTATGTATCAGATCCAGTTCTGTAGCATGAGAAAGTATTTCCACTGCATCACAAAAAATTGTGAAAATACTGCAGTAATGACTGTCATGGCCTCAGCACACTGTTAATACAGTACTGTTTGTTTTATATCTCCCACTTTACTCCCTTATTTTAATTTTCTTCCTAAAGTTTCCTGATATCCAGATTGTTCCTTCCTTCTTTTTTTTAAAATCCATTTACACTTTGCCTCCCAAATACATTTTCCTGTGTACCCTCACATGCACATGAGCATCAGGATAAATTTACTAGCCAAATCTTGATATTGGTATCTCCCCTTAGTAAGAATAAAATCACATCATTCCTTCCTGTCTCATTCCTTCCCTTACTTGTATTGTGTATTTCACATCCATTTTGGTATCAAACAATGACATAGTAGGTGCTGCATGGTAATTGTAATACTTAAACCCTTCAGTTGTGACCTGGCCCACTTGAAATAGCAGCTGAAAATTTGCTACTGTGACACTGCTATGCAATGCTTGTTCTGGGATCTGTGATTCAAACATCAATGGGAGAAATGGAAAGATGAAGCATCCACAAATTTTGAAATACTCACAGCTTTCTGTTCCTGATATTCAGTATTGAGGGTTGTGGGGGCTTGGCTCTGGCTTCCCTGTAGTGCACTGAAACCCACCTAGTGACTGATTCACCCCCAGCTAGGCTTGGGCAGGATATTAACATCATGCAGCACAATCTAGATCTATAAACATGCCAGAGAGACGCACAGTTCTGTTTGTATTCAAATAAAGAATCCTTGACACATACCATTTCCTCCTTCTTTTGGTTCTCCCTTTAATCCCACTAATTAGGGTGTGATCCCAGCTGTCAAGGCTGTTTGATATGTGAAATTTGATGTGTGCCCCTTTGCTGATCACAGCAGTTAGTTGCAGACCTGACCCAGGTCTCTCCTCTAGTAGCATGACTCTTTCTTACATTTTCTTTCCAGCTTGTAGTAGGACAAAGTGATGCTGCCCACCCCACTAGATTTATTACAAACATGAAGCAAATCATGAACACAGAAAGAAAAGCATATCTTGTAATCCCTACGTGAAATAGAACCTAACCCCCCTTTCAGCTCATCTTTACACCAAATGACCAAGAGGTAGAAGTCCACACATGGAATCTAGCAGGTCACTGATAGCTGACTTGCAAACTATGGCTTCATGTAAGTCAGATCTGCTGAATCCTCCCAGACAACTGCAGAGATTACTGCAGCCCACTGCTGCGGGTTACCATGTCATGCAGCTGCTTATTCTGGCACCTCAAGTGTGTAATTTAGAGACCCTAAGATCCACTGGACTATGAACCTCAGCATCTGAAGGATAAATACATGGCCCATTTTGCCTTTGTGATATGCAGGCAATGACCACTACAAAGATCAGATGGGCCAGGAGAAGGGAAAGCTTTACTGCTGCTGTTTCAAGTAAGATTTGGCAGGTAGCCAAATCATTTGCTGCAGCCCTAAGAATCACTCAAATAGAATGACACAGATTACAAATGACAGGTAGAAAAATTCTGCTTAGAAGAAAATAAACTAATTTAGCTCATTTTTAACAAAACTAAATTCCAGGAATTTTCCTCCACTTAATGCACATATTTGCTGCAGCATATTTGGAATATTTTTTCCCTTTGATGCCTTCAGTTTACCTGAAATATTTTGCAGCTCTATTATTGCAATATATATCACCAGTTTCTGTAGTTTTATTGGATCTTTGCTCTTTCGTTGCAAACTTCAGAGAAGATGAAAATAAAAACCAGGTTTTATCATTGACTTGCTGCTGCCTTGTTATATGGAAACTCAGTTTTTTGATAATAATGATATGTCAGCAGCTTGATTTACTAATCACACTCAGTATCTAGGGACAGGGAGGGGTGTAGGAGTACATATGTACATGTATATTTGTTCCAAAATTTGCATTTTATCCAAGTTAGCATTGATTAGCAACTAAATTTTCAACAGTACTTGTAAGGAATAATTTGGCTGAATCATTAAATACAACATGCTACCTTTGCAAGTAGAAATCTACAGCTCTGTCTAGGTAACAAAATAATATTATATACTACATTCAAATCTAATAGTATTGATGGAATAAGTTATTTATTTCCATGAATAAATAAGTCCAGTCAGATAACAGAAATAATAAATCTCTGCGACTCATTAATCATGCAAACTACACTGTATAATCAAAATAATTTGCAAAATGCGGACTGAAACCCATTTGTTTAACAAGTTGTTTAGCCAGTCCATCCAAACTCAGAGTCACTGCCAAAAGATTCTGGGTCTGTAACAAATATAATTTACAGCAAATGTTCACACTGCTATGCTCAGAAAAATAAGATATCAATCATTTCATTTCTATGCATCAGTTTCACTTCAAATCTATCTTAGCAATAACCACAATTTGCCCTCACAACCAGCACAGTCTGGGCATGCTCGTTAGCAGGCAAATCCACACATGACCCCGGCACCAGAGCGTTTCACTGCTGAAGCCTAAGAGGGCAAAAGGCCACTGTCTGAGCTGCCCATTTTCACATACATGAGTTTGGACATTCTGGGGATAAAAAAGCTTAAACCTGTACTTTTTGCTCTGTTGCAGTCACAGTGCATGTCATGAATGGCTGGAGAGATTCAACCTCCAGTGAGGACAGTTTTCCTTAGAAAAGCCATCTTAGTGATTCCAGGGAGAACTCACTCCTTTGGTGCAACCACACCTTGAAGAAAATTCCCTGGGTATTCTGCTAAACCATTGACATACTGATTTCCTTTACTCTACTGACCTCTTCTGAAATGTGGCTGAATGTGTTCAGTGTGACATCTGCACAGTTTGTCCTACTAATTGAAAGACTAGATGTGACTTATTTCCCTGAAGACTGTCTGCAGTCAGCAAGCAGGAACAAACTTCAGTCGTTTCTGATTGGCTATGTTTCAAAATCATGTCCCAGATGTACCTGGGCTGTGTTTTCTATGTGCCACTCATTTCTTTTAAGCTGACATTTTCATTTAGTTATCTCTGATCGGCTGAGACAGGCCAAGAGATCCAGGTGCACTTGTGCCTGATGTGTCCCCCCCAGAGAGCCAAGGTACAAGTAAAGCTCCTACTTACTCCCAGGTCAATCCATATAGCAAAGAAATTACAGGTTTCATGTCAAGTAAGAAGACGGGGGAAAAACACTCCTAGTATGGACAGATGAACTTATATGAACTATATCATTTTTATTTCTACAGAAAGTATCCTGAATTTTAAACTTGTTACTGACCAGCATTTGTTTCTGGCTCATTTTAAAAAATTAAGTGACCAAAAACCACTAAAGAAATACCCTCATTAGGAGAAAATTGGGACAAAGAGAAAAATTACCTTCTCCTACATTTGATGATTTCTGGGCCAGGAACAAAATTATTTAAGCTTCAAAATCCAACTGAAAAACAGGAGATCTGAAAATGCCCTGGAACTGGAGAGGACATACATAATTTGAAAACTGTCCCAGTGATCAAAGATGAGGTTGTCATGAGTCATTTTAGCAGATGAGCTTTTCCTCTTGACTCTGAACACTGACAAACCTACTGGCAATCTTGAACAGGATTTGCAATCCTCTGCTGTTATCTTCAGGAAAATGCAGTACAAAGGGGACACAGACTCTATTATGATATTTTGGAATCAGTATTACACTCATATTTCAGCTGAAGAGAAAAATGGGAATTGAGGACAGATGGTAGTAGAGAATTGGCAGGAACAATTAAGAGCTGAAGAAGGCATGGGAAATGTATTTTTTGTCAAAATGCTTCTCTGTAATTAAGCAATATGTGTCTCTTGACACAATTTCAGTGCATAGATATGTTTTAAGACCTGAGAAGGTAAAACAGGCCAAGAAATTCTTGGGTTTTAAGTCAGCTACCCTTGAAAAAGGTCCAGTAGGTCTTTGTTAACGTAGCAGTTTTTGCCTAGTGAATTCCAGGAAACTGAAAATACACAGCAAAACATTTTTAGACGGTGAAAATATAATAAGAGTAACTTCTTCTCCCTTACCCCACCTCATCGTAAGTTCTGTGACTTCCACAATATCTGTGAAATTTATAGGAATTTAATACATGTTTTTGCCAGTTAAATACATTTTAAAATCGTGGATCTTTTCTGCAAGGATACTTCTGCTAACTTACATAACCAGCAAAAGCAAGGTGGAAATGTTTAGTGAGCTACAAGGCGTTCTTCCTTTTGCAGTGACTAATCCTGGCAAGCACACTCGATGCCAAGTTCAATTGTGAATGATGTGGATTCACACTCGCATCTTCTCTGAAAATTACTCACTGCTGACAATGGAGGAAGCTGAACTGGTGTTGTTTCAGCTGAAAGTATGGTGACAGAAAAAAGGACAGGCCCATTTCAGGGACAGTTTTGAAGCTGATGTTCTTGAAGGCGTTTTTTTTCATCCTTGGCTTTACGGCCAAGGCTTGGCTTTCAATTTTGCTCAGCAAAATGACCACTGCACTGTTGAGACATGTAATTCAGACTTCAACTATGTCCTAATAGGGACCATCAGCAAGGATGCTAATTGGTGTCAGATGTGATTAGATCACTGCTCTGCAGGAAAACTACTGATTTGTTTTCCTCTACTTTAGTGCTGAGAATTCAGCCCCAGGTGACTCACTACCCTCACCTGAAGTAGGACTCAAAGGACTAAACACATTAGAGCTTATCATCAAACCTTCTATTCTGAATGCTAAGGCTTTGTTTCTAAGATGAGGTTATGTGTTGTTTTTATCATTTAGAAGTGACAGAAAATGTAGGTGTCTTTTCCTGTAATTTTATGGTCAACTGCAATGGAGAATTTTTATAGAAAACAATACAGAATTGTGATGCATTGTTCATTATACAATAGCAGAACATCAATCCAAGCACTTTCCCTTTTATAAGTCCAGCAAAACAGAAGCACTCTTATTTTGCAGTGGTGACTGCTTTTGTATTGCTTTTCTTACCAAAGCATGTACATAAATAAATAAGTTACATCTCTCCTCATGCCCAGCATTTAAAAGTGTATACAAGAATTGTGGGCTACAGGGCACTGCAGGTGAGTATTTCAATGCTTAAGACAACCTTCTCCTCTCCTGCTTCCGTCAGCTTTTCACAATTCAGGGGACATACAGAAACCACAAGTCTTTTACAAAATATGCTCTATACAATATTCAAAGAACAATGCACACAGCCTTGAGACTGAAGACTCAGAATTCAGCAGATAATAGCTGGAAACCTCTGTTTACTTGATCTTGTTTTTTTCTGAGCAAACTTTATCCAAAAATAAAATCAGATTTGTTCCAAGAAGCCTAGGGTCAAGATTTATCCCAGAAGGCAAATGTGGAGCTTGGGTTGATCCATAATTCCAGAAAACAGGGGAGCTGAAGGGAGGTAAAAAAGAAGGTCTTCTTTTGGACGGGAAATATAAAGAAACCATGAAATGAAGAATGGAGGAATATCTAAATAATGAGATGGAAAAAAGGTGGCAGAGATTGTTTAAGAAAGCAAAAGCCTGGAGGTAAAGGAATGAATCCCAGAGAAAAAGGCTTGAGAGTAAAAGGACACTCAGTAGGGTATTGTGGGGAGGTGGAAGACAGCCCAGGAGGGGCTGGATTATTTTAAAAATAATTCAGAGTGGAGTTAGACCTAATCACCACGTACTTGTGTTGTACTGTACTCTGCTTCATTGCCCATTTGATGGGCTATTTGATCATAAGCACGTGCAAACCAGTGATTGAATCTGGCACAGACAGACACAAAGTGGGTGAGGGGTACAGTAGAGAAGCTATTTTGTTCTCTGTCCATTATGCTGTGTTTACAGGACCTGACATTGTTTAAGCAAAACTTTAAAATACATTTCTGACATGACAAATATGAACGCTAAAACAGTGAGGACATAACCACAGCTTAGAGAAATGGGTGAGAAGGTTACATTTTAATTTTTTCTTCTCTCAGAACTACTTTTGCATTTGACAGAGAAGAACGGTGAGGACAAAGGTAGCAGAGAGTGGGACTTAACACTGTCATAACATTTAATGTCCCATTGGCTGTAAAACAATTTTGGGATCTCTTTGTGCAGGAAAAAGTCTCAGTGCAAATTCCTCAACAGAAATCCCTCAATATTATATATTTCATCGACTTTGAATTCAAGGGCAGTCTAAAGGCTCCTGTCTGCACTCAAGATGTTCGCAACAAAAATGCCTGCCGGCCACTGGGACATGCCCAGGTCACTGGAAAATAGCCAATACAGTAAAAAGAAATGGTGAGCCCAATTCTCAAATGGACTGTAAGGTTTCTGAGCCCTTAGGCCTGGTTTCAAAACCTTAATGTCAGCCAAGCCCCACCTACTGACTTCGATAAATGCTGGCCCGTGCTGATCATAAGCACATGCACTAATTACAAGTGTCAGAGGGGGCTTTCATCCATTGCTCACCTGCTCTGTTCCCACATTTCATGCAGCATCTTCTGGCAGCTCTAGACGACAGTGCTTGAGGGGACTTGCAAGTTTGACAAAAAAGTTGGTGAAATTGATTGGTATTTAGAGTTTAGTGGTCTCTGATGAGCATTCCTGTGCTTCCCTGACTGATTTTGATGAAGTGCTTTTATTTGTCTTTCTACCGAGAGACTGCAGATGAATTTGCAATAGAGCAGCATGGCTCCTGTTTAGCTTTGTCAGGCACCACTTAGCCGTGTTATAATTTATTTTCCAGGAAAAAATATTTCTCATGAGAGCTTCAGGCTAACACAGTTATAAAGCACCTGGCTACCGTTCAGCTTCATATCTGAAAGCAGTTTCATTTCCATGCACAAACAGAAAAATACCAAACTGCTGAGGAGGAAGAACCAGAAGCTCCTCCAGGTACACGTGCTGTAGGTACACGGGTCTTCTTTGGAGGGGCATTTAATTAAATCAAACACTACCCTAGTACCACAGTTAGCAGGGTCAAGGCTGAAATAGGCCTATGCAGAAACAGAAACTGCTGACACTGGTGGTGATGCCACAGCAGGCTCTGGACAAGGTTATTCACTTAATAAAGAAGCCTCTCTACTCATTTCTAGGTTGGGGACTGACTGTTCTAAATTTCTGAATAGATTTAGACCTGTATTTAACTTTGACATACTGTGTAATAGAGCAATCTTTACCTTGCTTCAGCTTTATTTGGTGAGAGCCCCTTTTATTCAGACTGCAATGATTGTGGTGTTTGTTGGGGTAGTTTTGTTCCTATTTTCTGCTGAATTATAGTGATTAATGAGCAGTTTGAAAGCACAGAGCTCAAAGATCTTCTCTGCTTTGATCACCATTACTGTCATTCAAGAAGAGGCCCAAGTCTGGTTACAGGATGAATGTAAATATCAATTCAGTTTTACTGCAATAACAGAGACTCTTGTACTTTTTTCCCTGTGTTTTCTTCGTTCTCTTTATCTTATTAGAATGCAGGGAAAGAAATGTAGTGACGTACATATAATTAAGACAAAGTCTTTCTAGAACATGCCACTAATCATAAAATGTGATTTCTAGCGTGATTTATAATTAAAAGAGCATTTCTGTTTGTCTTGCTCAAATCTTGGTTTTTAAGAAAGAGAGGTGAAGATCCAATGAGAAAATGGAGCCTGTTTATAGGGAACTGCTCTCATTGCCAGTTTAATCAGCTGTGATGTTTCATTAGCAATGACTTAACCAGAGCAGACAATGCTTATCGCAGCCCCTTGCCCTACAATCATTGCACATTACTACTGTTGTGTGGGGTTTTATCAATTGTTCACTGAGTGCTCTGCAATATTGACAATGAGAAACGGCAGGCCCAGGCTTAGATTAAATAACTTACAGCCCCCAAAATGACAACAGTGTAGTTTGGCAAGTAAAACCACCAACATTTTGCAAACTTTGGTACAAAGAGGATGAAATGCCAATTCTAAAATCAAGTTCAGACAATTAATTTTTCATAGAATGTGTTGAGCACTCCCATCCATCTGTACTGAGTAATTACATTCATTCTGTCTCTTGTAACTCCCAGACACTTTCAGGAGTACTAATTCAGCTGACCTAAAATTGTCTATTTATGCACTGGTAGCATATTGTGCTAATCACCACAAAATCTCCACCCTTTGTTTAACTTTAGGCATGGAAAGTTACGGGCAAATGCAAAACTGTGAGACATTAAAATTTGACTTCCTGATGTGGTGAGTGATACACATACAGATGCTCCAAATGCTTTTTTTTACTGCTGAGGGGGAAGTACAGATTTTTTAAAAGAGCAATGTTATGGAAATGAATGTGATCTGGTGAGCAGGAGAAGGAGGGATTGTGTGGAACCAGATGAAGTGAGCTGCATGGAGCAGTGGTTGTGCTGTGAGCAAGAACTGCACAGGCATTTTGCTGCCCTGTTGCTCTGAGCGCGCGGGAAATACTGGCAGGAAGAGAACAGGGCTGGATTTGAAATCCTGTTTCCCAACAAACTTCTGATGAAATCTAAAGCAAATTTCTGTTGCTCTATGAGGCTCAGTTACTCCTCTGCAAAATGACAATAATAGCACTTTTTTATCTACAGGAATAAGCAGTGGAAAGGCTAGAAAGTGGTCAGACATCATCAGCAGGAGGACAGGGTAACAGCAGCAGTGTAACACAAGGAAATGTTTCTATTTTTTCAAGTAAATTCAAATCAAACTTGAAAAAGCATTTGACATCTCTGGGATTAAAATAGAAATGGAAAGAGGATATTTGGGCATATTTTGCCCTCAGAAAATAGGACTGATATCATTTTGCTCTGACTTTATAATTCCCATAGCTTATTATAATGTAGCTGTCCTCTTTGATTTGTGTATTGGAACGTACAGTGCAACTGCATATATTTGTAGAAATAGGCTTGTTATTGTAACAACTCGAGGGAATCTTCTGAATTAAGGGAAAACATTTACATTGGAACAAATTACATTTTACCAAAAAAACTAATTGTTACACTGAGAGCTGTATACAGTTGTAATTGCGCTGTCCTAATTACACACGTTGCATTATTTAAAAAGAGGAGCATTGTTTATTTGCAAAATCCACTGCTTATTTACAGTTGCATATTTGAACAAGGAGCAAGGAGTCATTCCTACAAAGCAGCAGAGAGATTGTTATCTGCACAAAACCACAAAATTAATTCAGTAGAGGAAATCTACTCTCAAACAGAGCAAGAGAGAAATTCCTCCTGAGGCAAGACATTCTACAATTGTTTCTAAATTTCTGTATAATTAACAAAGCACTTACCATCTGCTGTGATTGACCTGTCAGATCTGCTCCTCTGAGATAATTTCAGTGACATTTAAAAAAAAAATAGTGTGAATAAAAAAAAGACATATTCAATTTGTAAGGAATGGTGTTATCCTCTAAACAGAAATTACAAACACTAAAGATGGCATTGTTTTACAATGCCTGCTGATTAACCCCAGTAGCCCTGATCAGAGGAGTTCAGTTCAGGTATTGGTGGGACATCCTTTGTTGGATATCATAACAATGACCCTACTTCCTCTCCTATTTTTAATTGTGCAAATGCCTCTCTAAAATATGAAAAGGCATTTCAGAAAATTCACCTATTTAGACAAATACACTAAATTATGTTTATGCTCCATATTAAATGGAATTATTGCAAAATTTCATTTTTAAGAAGAGGATTATTTTCTCTTGCTTTGCACTTTTGTTGCACACCTATTTTGACTCAACTAATTAGTGTAAGAAGTTGACAATATGCAACCAAGCAGCAGTGACCAACCACATTTTTACCCCAACAGCGTGAATACTTGAGTACATTGAAATCCAGCCCAGTACTGTTGTGCTTATAGAGGGAAAACACGCTGTCTTTTGTCTATCATTTTTAATTAAATCTACTAAATCTGACCAGCATAATTTGTGGATTACCTCCATCTCTTTAACTATTCCTCCTTTCTCTTCCTGTGTTACATTAAGTATTTAGAGATGCTGCAAAAAAATGCTTCTTCATTAACAGCCCGTAATTTTTCTTCCTCCACAAACCTGAGTTTCTTGCAAATGTTTTTTAGAGACATGTAAAATACAGTTTTATCCAAACCAATACACTTTTCTCCCATCAGGTTTCACAAGTGATCTTTTTAAAAGTAGCTCAGAAAAAGAGATGGATGTTGTGTGGCATGAGAGATGAATGCATCTTCAGTTCTAAGGAACAACTATTGAAGTTTCAGATTGGTAACGATCACAGTCAAAATGATATTTTAATCTTGGTACACAGTAGGGAATAGACAGTTACTGCACAGTTCACTAGAATTTTACCCCCCTTTGACACATGAAAGAGCAAGTAGTCTGACTTTTCATCTTATTTCAGAGGAGATGCCCTTCTGGAGGTGGTCTAGTCAAGTCTAGCCAGTGCTCCTAATACAGAAACTTTCAGTTCTACAGTAAACGAGACTGATCTTTTGTCTTTGATTTTAGTTCATTGCCACAAAATCAAGATGAATTTGTTGAAGTGTAAGGTTAAAAAACTGCATAAATGAGAACTCCTACAGTAACAGTTGTTTGTAAATTATTGATCAAGGAATTTTTACAATATGAATTGTAAAAGGGCCATCAAACTTTCCTAAAGTACCTTCGACAATAAATAAAACCTTCAGTCTTTTTTTTCCTCATTTCAGAGAGACTTTTGTAGACTTTTTTCCCCAATCCATATTGCTAGATGCACCTTGCTTTTTCCTCTTGATTCAGTAACAAGGAAGAGAAAGAGAAAAGGATATTTCTGATTTTTCTATGATCCCAGTTCTTCAAAAATGTGTGGTTTGGGTTGGTGGTATATTCATTAAAATTGAATAGTGGTAGTTAAAGAGAAAGCATTGAGTGCAATTTCTTCTTGTTTGCAGGTAATGGGTAATGGAGGAAGAAATGAGAATAAACTCATAGAGCCTTTCAGCAAACAAAAGAGAACTGGCACAGATTGAGGACTTCCTTAGTATTTGAATAATATTTTTTAAAAGGCATATATAAAGAAAGAAGAGGAAATACTCTGTAGGCGGTTGTCCTGTGAAGCCTGTCAGGGAAGGTGCAGCTGTGGAAATGAAGCTCTTTAACTTGCAGAGATCCTCAAGGAAGCTTCCAAGTTTATTGGGACTTGCACAATCCAAGGGGAGGTCCTTGAGGAACAGAAGGTAAACATAGTGGAATCAAGAGTGCAAAGTACATCACTCTATCAGAAAAAAATTATGACTGAACCCTAGGGAACTGCGACGGTGCAGGCAGCTCCAGCCACTGTCTCCTGAGAAGAACTCAGACAACCAGCTGCAGTGGTCAGCAACCCAAGTTTAGCATGTAACTCACAGTCATGGTGCTAACCCATGATTGCCTTGTTCTGCCTTTTGCATGTTTTCCCCTGATTGGTTAATATTTTGTCTCCTCGTTTTATGTATGAGGTTATGTATATTCATTTTCCATCTTTAATATGTATCAGTTCTAGAAAGTTCTTCGTTCCTCGACGCCCCATTGGATCCTTCCCTAAGTCCCTCCTATGTGTTGTTCCCATTGGTTCCCTTGCTGTCAACCCCGCCCATTGGCTGAGATCCCTTTTCCCGCCTATTCTGCACCCAGTATAAAATCCCTGGACCCTCCTACCGATCTGGCTCTTTGTCCTTGCCTTTTCAGGGGAGTAAACCTGTGTGGAGCACGTACGAAGAGTCCCCTCTCTTTTTTCTTTGCCTTTGCCTGCGTGCCTGCTTAACAGCGACAGGAAGATACAGCCCCTTTTGGGTGAGGAGCTATACCCCTTTTTATTGTGTGTTGGGCACTGAGTGCTGCCTTCCAGAGGGATTCCAGCGTTGACCTCTGGGCTTCTTTGTGTCGGCATGCGAGGGGTAAAACCCCTTCTGCCAGCTCACAGCTGCTGCAAAACCCCTCCAGGGAACTGCACATCAGATGCGTTAGAGGACCCATAAAACCGAGGTTATTAATCTTACACTGCATAATTGTTCTATTCGTACACAGACACCTCAGATCAGTGAACTGAATGAACTGAAGGCCTGGTACTTCACCAGGACCCGCACACTTTCAGAGACTGCTGCAGTCTGTCCCCAAGAAAGAACTCATTAACTACTGAGTTTCCAAGGAAGGGAATAGTTTAAAGCACTCTATTAACGGTGAGAATTTCTAAAGAAAAACAGCAAAACATGAGAGTACTCAGCCAAAGGGACCTCTCTGTCTTAGAAGAGCCTCAACCAGTTGTGACTTCCCGTGCTTCTGAACAAGGACAGTATTCATTTAAAAACCTACCTTGGCAAGCACTTTGCAGACATGCTGTATGCATAGATAAATCTATTTTGTATCACACTGTGAGTGCTAATCCTACTGCAAAACACAGTAATTACAGCTCACATTGAATTACTACTTTTTATAATTCATTGTAGTGAGGTATTACCCTGTGACATGTCCAAGCCTAGTGAGCACTTCATTATTTTTAAACAGAAAAATTGAAGGAAACCACTTACATTGAACTGACTGTTGATCTCTTTCATTCTCATTCCAGGTTAGAAGAACAAGCCACACAATAAAGTAGGACTTCCTAGAATCCATCTCCTTTAGTAACTGGGCTTTTACATGCTTTCCAGTAACAATATTAAAAATCCTTTAAACTGTTCATTGATGACATCACACTCTCTATAGTACACAGAATAAACCACACTGATGTCCTAATACTACACTTCTTCCACAAGGGGCATTTTACTTTTGAGATGTGCATGTTTGCATATACAAATGATGAACATCCATGTAAATGCAGACAAGCTATTAAAATTGTGATTTACCTTTGCTTTTAAGGTAACACTGCCAAAACTTCTGATTTTAGCACAGCAAGGGAAACAGTAAAATATTGCTTGAACTTGAGCACTTTTTTTTAAATTATAGGACATATCCTCTGAAAGAAAATGGATTATTTTCCAAGGGACTGTACAAAGATTACACATTTGTGCTCAGACAGAGAAATATTTTACATGATGACACCTTTTTTAGTTCTCTATTTAAAAAGCTTTTGATGTCACCTTGGGAAGTCCCAGAGTGTGCTTACTAGAGTAAGCCTAAGAAGAGGGTATGACAGCTGTGGTTTCTGACATGAAAACATCTCTCACTACAGGCACAATAACATTTTATTTATCCTATTTTGAAGAGTATATGCTGACGTGCAAAAGAGCAGAGAAGGCACAAAAAACTAGCCCTTATGTTATGGCAGAAAAAAGAAATTATTTCTGTGTTTGGTTTGCTTTTGCTTTTCTGGAAGATTCTCACATACCTTATCTGGCTTAAATGTTAACAGATGTTCAGCAGACTTGAACACATTTAAAAACTCACATATAATTCTCTTGTTAAAAATTCAGGAAAAAATATATGCTAACTTTTTAAGGGATAAAAATAAATTCAAAAAATAATTTTATTTCCAAGTTCACATAAAAAAAGGGAATTTTTAAACACTTGGATTTTGATATTTTATCTTGATCTTTTTTTTCTGAATTTACACATGCTGTGGTAACTTACAGAAGCTTTATAACATTGAAATAATACTCTACTGACATTTGCTGCATGACTATGTTGAATGAGTTGTTTGGCTACTAATGAATCACTATTTCATACCACAAAACACACGACCTCAGGTTATATTATGGATGGCAATAACAGTTAAAGAGATTAAGGCTTGGCCAATTGTGGAAAAATGCCTGGTGGTTCCTCTCGTCCAACTCTTTGAAGGGATGCATGAAGTAGTTTACACTCCCAACATTAATATCAGTTACCATTAGACACCAAACTTCCCCCCTGTAGGATGCACATGAGTACTAATTTCTTGAAAGCTTTTATGGAAGTTCATTCTGTGAGCACAAAATGCTGTTTGGAAAATGTTCCTGTTGGAAGACAGCTTCACCTATATTGATGTATACTTTCAGCAACCTTTCTTTAATTAGACTGTGACTCTGTCCTTTTCTCATGAACAAAACCATAAGCAGAGGTGGAATTTTTTATCACAGAACTATTCTAAACTGAATACCAGAAAATGAAATTGCTCTATTATCTCTGCAGAGTAATAAGTTTATGATAGCACTCCAGAAGTTGGAAAGCACCCTTCTTTGCCCACTTGCCTCTTACTCTTCTCTCCAATATGAATTCAGTAAGTTACTTACCTTGGCTTTCTTTTCAGTCCTTTAATTTCCTGTCTCATTTGTCTTTGCAAATCTTTATATAATAGTAGCTAAGAGAAGTTCCCATTATGAATTTGTATTGAAAGGGGAGCTTGGTATATTGCAAAAGGGCAAATCTCAAAGTGATTGTTCACCCTTCCCTCTGCAGAATTCTATGTCATACCCCCATTCTGAAGGCCAAGGAACAAATCTTATGTTAAAATATCTCTAGCCTTTCTCTAAAATTTTCCCAATGGATTGTTTTCACCATATCACTCTCTTTTGATCTGTAGTCTCTCTGGTCCACACTGCAATCTCTAGCTTTTGATTGTCAATACAGTCAAAAAAATTAGTACAAAATATTATTTTCCTCATACTTCCCCATGTTCCTGATACACACACTGTTTTGAAATCAAGTACTATTTGTATTTACCATGGAAACCTCTGAACTCTAGCCTGTTCTTTTGCCTCTCCCACCAGTTAGGAAATACAGCATTCCAGTCAGAGGGTTAAAATACCACTGTAGATAATAATAGCATTAATCTCTCTGACTTGGAAATTTCTATGTTCAGGAAAAAGGAAATAATAGGTACAGAGATTCCTGAAATGTTTTTTCAGATTCTTTTTACTTCTATGTATTTGAAGTTAACCAGCAATTGTGATTAAACAAGATGAGAAAAGCACACTGCAGAGAGCAGGAACACTAGCCATGCTGGCAAACCAAATCACTGCCAGGACAGGTACTGTTCAGCTACTGGCTTTTTTTTTAATCAAAATGAAGGCAGTACAGACTGTACTGGGCTTGGGAAGAACAGAGTAGCCATTCTTTTAAATGTTAATGTGCAAAGGTGTCTCATACTCTTGTAGCACGACAGGCATTAAAATTTTCATTCTCCAAAACTCCTCTAATATGAATGAATTTCATGAACGTAATTAAAGGTCAAGAGATTAATATCATGGCAAACTACAGAATTGTTAATTTTTGCACAGAAAAAGAGACAAGAGTGAGAGTTATAACAGACTTCCTCTAGGAGAGTTTACACTCTGGTGCAAAAATAGTGAACTCACACTCTTGATTATAAATTGAAACAGATCCTTCCCTCTCCTCTCCTGGCTGAGCAAAGCAAAAAAATTTCCTGTCTCAGACAGCTGGGGATCCTACGGAGGTAAGAGGAAGGTAGGGTACCTGGCAGGAGAGAGGGTAGAAGTCACAAACAGACAGCCCTTGCAAAGATGAAGGCTGGGGTCATGGAACCTGAGGGTGTTGGCAGCTGAACAAGACTTGCAACTGGATTCATTAAAAGAATCATTCCTGATAGTTGATTTGTGTATATGTAATTCACACGTAAACCAATTCTGATTTAAAAGACTGGAAGGCACCCAATCCTATCAGTACTTTCTCCTCCTAACTTCAGTAAGGCACAGTGAAATTCTGATTATCCATCTGGGTGAAAAAAGGTTAAGTTTACCTTTCCACTCTGGAAAATTAGCACATGACCATTCCTAAATAACATAACCTGAAGCACTATTTCAGGCTATCTATGCATTTCCTAGATGGATTATATCATCTCAGGACATTTTATGCTAAATTTGCTCTAAACTGCTGGGGTTTTTTCCGGTGTTTTTCCTCCCATCTTTCTTAGAGGTCTGTAAAATAGTTGCTGACTCCATGTTGACCTGTTTTTCTGTCTTTTCACCATATACTTAGTGAGTAGTCTGTAAAGTTTACTGAAGT
Organism: Corvus hawaiiensis; assembly: GCF_020740725.1. NCBI lineage: Eukaryota > Metazoa > Chordata > Aves > Passeriformes > Corvidae > Corvus > Corvus hawaiiensis. The sequence goes on along the minus strand of NC_063227.1, from coordinate 14,885,881 downwards.
AGATACCATCAAACTTGACAGCAAGACAAAAACTCTGCCTTGTATAAGGAAACAATGGTACTAGTATATGGAGAGCCCAGAGGACAAAAGAATATGACTATCATGATTCTTTTATTTACAGCTTTGTATTACAACTTTTATTTCTTTTTCCTTCTTGAGATTGAATGGAGCTGGGTTATCCCCAGGCTCCTTTAAGTATTTCTTTCAGAATATACATCAATCTGTAGTCCCCCTACGGCCTCCATTACTTTAGCACCTGAACACCTCACAAGCTTCCACTGTTTGTGCTCTCACAACACCTCAGATGCAGAAAACTTTTATACTATTAATTTACTAAAAGAAAATCAAATCACATACAGATTTTTAGGTATCTGACATCCAGTGTGAAATCCAAACCTCTTCCTCTGCTCTTTTTAAAGTGCTTGGTATTATTCCTCAGCTCCTCAAAATGAGATTCAGGACAATCCGAATACTGAGCAAGGAGTCACCTACAGACAGACTTGGAAAAAATGAGAACAGCCTGCTCCAAAACTGGTAAACCTCTCCTTGTGTTTGAAGCTGCCAATACCACACTACTGTGTATTCAGAAAGTGTTACTACAAGCCCTGTTTAGAAGAGAGGAACACCTACAGCTGAGCGTGGATCTGTCTTTCTTATGCCTAAAGGCATCCCTTCTCTTCTTTTTATATAAAACCCACCCACGATGAGGGAAATCCTGTTGCAGTTCCCTGCTCTGCCTGAAGGGATTCAAAATTCCCATTTTTCTCCTCATAGGAAAGGGAGTGCCACAATCGTCAAAATGCAGCACAGGCTGGGGAGGGGAAGCCTGATGCATTTCCTCAGCTTTCAAAGAGCTGAAGAAAGAATTTCAGGTCCAGTGGTCTGGGCAGAGCGAGGGAATGTGATTTATGTCTCAGACAGTGAAAACATTGTCTGGTTTTACCTGAATTTTACTGCTTGTGTCACCTGTACACTAGTGCAAGTCTAGATGCCACGTTTTTCCCAGTAGTAGGACTGTCTCAAATAATTCAAGGATGTTGAAATGCAGAGTCCTGATGTAGGAGATTTCTGAAACAAATTCAATACAGACTGTACACCTGGGAATTTCTATCTGAAAAACAAGGAATTAGAACCAGAAGTAATTTTGTTTTCTCATTCTAAGGCAGAAACGCTAATTTCTTTAGACCAATAACACATAACCTGCCTATATGTTTGTGATGAAATGCCAGCCTCTTTTTTGTATCTGTTGCTGGAGGAGAAGCTGCTATAACAAACTTTTACTAGCTTTTATCTTTTCTATTACAGTCTATTGAATATTAATAAATTACCATCTGCCAGCTTTTGCAGGAGCAGCTGAAACACTGCCTGCCTTAAAATTGAAAATAACTCCCTCCATCTTCACAAACTTCAAGAGAACACGAATTTTAAAATAATGATGACTGCCTGTACTATTTCATGGTGTTTCCTTTTAACAAACAATATTAAGATTTATGTGATACAGTCAGCTTTGCGATTGATAATTAATTGTCACTTAATTACACACTTTAATAATATTTATTCTGAAGTTATAACAACTCTGGCTTAGAAAATGACCCTGAATCACTTTAATTTATTAATTCACTTAATTAAAATACTTAATCTTGAAAAGAGCTTTCAGGCTGTTTAAATAAAGGTAAACAAATCTTCCAATTAAATCAACACTTTTTTTCCCTTTGATATTTGTAATTAATTTTCACTCGACTCAATAAATAAACCTCATGTAAGGTTGTTCAGGTGACAACAGAAAATGGCTTGCTGTCAGCTTAATCTTCCTTAACACTGTAAAGCATTTTTAGTTATGCTGACAGGCCTGCTGAAAACCTTTTGCTGGGAAGCAATAAATATTAGCACTTTTCCCAGTGGCACTGCAGGAAAAAAACGTTTATTTATAAATGATGATCATTAATCAACATTTTTGTACAAGCAATCAGAAAACCTCCCAGGCTAAAGCAAACTCGATGGAAAGAAACTTCTATTTGCAATCAGATTTAACTAAAGCACACTTTCTCCTTAAAGAATAAGTTTTTTTGTTTTCTTCTGATAGTGGTTCTTGGTAAAGGAGTTCTGTGTGCCAAGGATTGTACTTTCTATCTCTCATGAAAAGTTTAGAGACAAACTCCAGAACTTAATTACAGAGCTCACAGCACTGTCAAGATTTCACATGTTTAAAGTTATAACTGCAATTAGCTCCACCTAAATCAGTGACAGTCAAATGAACCACTGCACGAGATGTCAGTGCCACGGTGAAAGCTGTCACTTGTACAGGCATGTGCACAACTTTACAAACCCAAGTTTTACTATTGAATTTAGCACATTTCCTCATACATGTAGCACCAATTTCAGGTATTTAATTTCAGAAAGTGACCCTATATTTTGAAAAGCTGGTTTCTACTGAAAGCAATTTTGAATTGTTCAGCAAAATTCATCTGATGATCTTGTTACAGCATATACTTGACTACACTTTCCCCTTACATTTCAGTTTGATCTGTACCTTGAAAACTCTGCTACAAGAGGATTCCTCCTCCCCATTTTACCTTAACAAGGACAAGAATGCCATGTTTTTCCTCAATTTACCATCTCCTTATTGTATGTTCATAGTGTGAGCTGAAGTGACTGTGTAGTTGTTGCTCTCTAACAGTTATATTTGAATAAAGAAAGGATTGAAAAATCTGGGCTGAATATTTAAAATGTAAGTCTCCCTGTCCTAGTCCAACACAGCCGAAAAGCTCAAGTTAATTAACAACAGATCTAAGGAACTACTGTCATCAAGATGATAATTAGATGGGACTAAATATGAAAAACAGAGACTTCAGCTGATGATAGAAAGTAGTTTTCCATCCCTCGTCAAAGGCTGTTTATAGTAGAGACATTTGAATCTGGCTGCCATGATTTTTAAAAAAATTGCAATTCATGAAGGTCTTCATTGAACTGAAACCAGCATAAAATTCCTGTATGAGCACAAACTGTCATGAGTTTTCCAGCTGCTTCTAGCACTCAAGAGAGCAGAAATAAAGAATTTCACATTCTTGAAGTGGAGGAATTTTCAAGACTTTTTTCCAGTTTTTGGGTGTGCACAGCAGCAAGAAATGACTGCTAATGAGAAAATGGACCTCGATTTTTGATGCAGTATTTTCAGCTGCCAACCAGAGTTTGGTCAGAATTCTTAATAAAGTCTTCAGAGGATCTGTTCTCTAGCTATAATATTATTCTGCTTCTTGTTTTCATCCTGAACAAATTCATGAAAATACATCTGGGAAGATACATCTGGGAAGACTTCACTTTAGTTTTTTGGTTTTGTTGTTTTTGTTATTGCAAATGTGCCCCTTGTTTAGGAAACAGCTAAATAAAATCAGAGATCATTTTCACATGACAAATAAAAGTAGTCAATTTCTGCAAGCATTTTTGGAGAAACACAGAATGTGCTGATTGTCATCATGGTTACCCTACAAGGGATTCCAGGCAGTACAAATGAATTCTTCAGCGTAAGTGAGCACTGCACCTACTGCACAGGAGGACCAGCTGGTGGCATCTCTGCTAACTGTAGGGAGAGTCTGCATGCTCAAGCTGTTTAATGGAGTGGATTGCAAATTGCAATCAGAATAATTATATATCTATTTAAAACAACTTTCCCTGCAATGTAATGCAAAAAAACCACCGTTCAAAAATAGCCTGAAGAGGTTTGGGTGTCTATGACAAATTTCAGTGCTCAAGTACCATTGCAGACAGCTGGCTTCCAGCTGCCCTTCCACAAGGGCACATCTCCTCCTCCCATCCAGCCTTTCAAGGTCATTTGGATGCTTATTCTAAGAGACATTTCACAACCCTGCAGACATTTTGTAGGTTCCTAAACACTTCTTTAAATCCAGTCCCATGGGACTGAACTCCTCCCTGGAGTGCAATGGCTGAAAACTGTTTTGCAGGTGGATTTTTTCATGTCCTGCTCTGATTTAAAAGGGTGCACAACCTCAATCCCAAAGGGTAGACCAGCGGCCTTATTACACAGCTACACCTCAGCCATAAACAAGTTGCTTTATTTCTTGTGCTGAAGCTCACACAGGCTGCAATGATGCTTGCAGGCAGCTTGTTACCTTCAGCAGTGACAGACCAGCTGTGTATCCTAAATTAATCTATTTGTATTAAACATCCATGTTTTCTGCTGCCTGCTGGTGAACTGGGCAAAAATAAAATGCTGTCATGTTAGAAAATGGTGTTTAAACATTAAAAAATACTGATTTAAATAAAGGTGATGCTGGACTGGGACCAGTTCCGTAAAGCCTTCGTTTTACCTGTAGATGTAACATAAAAATATGCAACCTGCATAACCATTTTCATATATAATCACTGTAATTATACAGAATATATGTTACATACAAAATATTCATAATATAGTAGTTTCCAGTATGTGCTTTAAAATAAATATAAATGCTATATTTTTTAGAAATTAACAGTATTTTCATAGTGTTGTTTGGCTCTTAGTGACTCAGATACTTTAGCAGGCAGGAAAGGGAAAGATTTGGCATATTTGCAACTGGACTTTCTTATTAATTTCGTTCACTGTCCAGCATCTTCCTCCGAGAAAAAGCGGGTTGTTTCGGGTCTCGGCTGCCGCCGCACAGCTGCAGCGTGTGCGGAGTGAGGAGCGTGGTCCCCGCAGGTGGGGCAGGGGTGTAGAAGGGGAGAGCTCGGGGTGTGACCTGGCCGTGCCGGGGCTGGAAGGTGCCGGGAGTTCAGGGGACCGCAGGAAAGCTGGAGAGCAGGAAGTGACACGGGGAAAGGGAGAAAGGGTCAGAGGAGGAGCGCAGAGAGCCGGAAAATCAGAGCAAAGGGAAAGCTGAGCGAGTGCAGCAGAGGGAAGCCAGAGGCTGGCTGGCCCTGAGCTCCCGGAGAGCTTGGGAAGGGCAGAGGGACAGGCAGGACACTGCGGGCACTGTCCTGGGCAGCTGGGAGCACCCCAGGCTGCGGCCGCACAGCCACCGCAGTGCCGTGTCACAGCGGCAAGAGCGAGCCCCGCTCCCGTTCGCAGGCATCAGGGCTTGTTTCTGTGTTCATTCTGGCAGCCTGTTTGCATGTTCCCAGTCTGATCCGCCTTATCATTGCTGGGATCTCCCATGCTCCTTTATTTAGACAGCGATTAAAGCTTTGATCTGTTTTCTGGTTTGCTATTAAAATGTAGCAGTGTTCGAGTTGGAAAGGACGAAATTATGCATCCCTTACAAGGGACAGCCCATCCCATAAAAACCAGAAAAGGCGCTATTTTCTAGGTAGTGAAACACAGAAACTGCACCAGCGTGCTGCAGTTTACAGCAATTCCAGACTGTAAAATGAGCCCGAGCCGAGTCAAATGCCCCGTGGGCTGTGATGCAACCCCTGACACCGCACACTCACACTTCTGAAACCAATGTAAGGCTGCCACTGAGGGCCTGAAACAGCAGAGTTTGCTGAAATGAAGTTCACAAGCAGCTAAGTTCAAAGCAAAGGTTAGAAACAAGTCTAACAAATATGGAGAGTCAAAAATTCCTCAGCTCCGAGCTTTTTTAATATCAGTGGCTTAGGCCAGCTCTCTACAAACTGCTTCCAGCTTTTATTGTTACTACAGTATCACGGTGCGTGTGCCAGCCCCAGCAAGGCATTGGTTGTTAGAGAATTTACAAACACAATGGCAATAATTTAACCACTGTACAGTAATAATTCTGCTGCAATAGATGCTCTCACTGATGACTGCACTGACCATACGAGAGCCTGACTACTGGGCAAGTGGCAGTGTCCTCACATACAGGTATATCACAAGCGTAGGGGCTTTCCTCCCCTTGGCCTACACTTCTTACAGCAGCAATGTGAGAATGCTCAGACCTAATTGATTCCAGCTGCCAAATGCTGATACAGCCACACTAACAACCAGGCTTCTTCTCCAGACTGCAGAGATCTTTGATTCTGAACCACGCCACAAACCATCAAACAGACCTTCCACAAGTCACTTCAAAACCTGCCTGTCTCAGATCTCAACACTTAGAAAAAACTTTCCTGACTAAGCAAGGGGTTACCAGCTTATCTTCAACCTCTGTGAGGCATTCACAGGTTACAAGACAAATTGTACTTATCAGAGCTGAGTCTACATGAGAGACTAAATCTTTTTCTGAGACAGTGACCGTGATTTGAGTACCTACAATTTAACTGCCAAAAAGAAGCAAATGTAATTTTCTGAGTGCTAAGTACCTGCAGCACCTTTTCCTGAATGTCACCAGGACTAGGCTGGGGCCTGAACACACTGTGATCATATAAATGAAATGGTTGAAGGGAAGGAATATCCATTGTCAAAAAAAAAAAAGAAAAAGAAAGAAAAAAGAAGACAAATTATTCTGCACCATACTAGAGGTTCCAAAGCGATGTACAGTTCATTTAGTTTTACAATTCATTCCTCAAAGAGTCGATCTTGATATTCCTTAGAACAAAGACAGTAATCCCTGTGTGGGAGACACCTCTGCACACAAACCAGCCTGATGTAAAATTTGACCTGTCATCTTCAGCATGAACAGGCAGATTTGAGGTCTAGTCTACGCTCTTGTGTAGGCACAAAGGCACAAATTTGCTAAAAATTGGTACAACTCAGGCTTTCCACTGCTTAAGGAAATCGGCCTCTACCAGCAACAAACCACCTGCCTGTACTCCAACAGCCCGGCAATGATGGCAGCCAGGACTGGAAAGTTCTGTCAGCAAAACTAAGGTTTTCACAGAATGAAAATAGCTTTGGAATGAGTTCTTGGGAGAATTACAGGTTAACTGGAGTTTATCCAGGCATGATTCAGGTGATACATTGTCTGTAAAAGTGCTTCAAAATTTGTAGCCTGTAAGGCACTGATGAATCACCAGATCAGTGAGGATGCTCTGCTAAGTTCTATAGGCACAGAAACAACCAGAGATTTCAGATCTTGAAGATGATCCTGAGTACTCTGACACCCCTATAATTTAGGTCTGAGTCTAATGAAGCAGTGACAGCACAGCAACATACAGCTACTATAAGATAATGCAGACTTTTAGCTTTCCATTTGCCTAGAAATTACCTTGTCTATATTTGGAAGAAAAAAATCCAGACACAAATATCTTTCTGCCAATTCCTGGAAGTCACGAACAATTTTAAAACCTCGGTTCAGCAAATAACCTAAATTTCGGCTTAATATTGACTTACAAGTCTAATCAAGTCTACTCAGGTACCCAGGCATTTATTGGATCAGGTTCTAAGGAACATCTTACATGCAGATGACCACTACTTCCAACCTCAGGGACTCCAGTTCTAGACTTCACTAGACTAGCACAAAATCAAGATTTTGCTTCAAATCATGACTTAAGAATGCTTGCTTTAGACAGTGCTTCTTCATAATTGAGAGAGCTTTTGGTCTGGTTAGCGTAGACTCTTGAGTTGAATAATAGTCCACATAAGGAATCTCTATTTCCATTTTCAAACACAAAATCAACAACAGAATCACAAGGTACTGCATCACCTTACCTGATTTACTGTATGTGAGTCTGGAATGTGAGCAAGACAATTCTTATAAGACATTCAGCTATGACCAGAGGCAAAAATTCTGGCCATCTAGTGTAAAACATTGTTCTTGTGTGATTCCAGGCTTTGCAGACTGTTCTTGTCAATGGAAGCCTTTTAATTTCTATGCAGTCATTCCTGATTTACCCCAGAGGCATAAGACAGAAGCTGGAGACATAGCAGTACATTTTTTTTCCTTAGGAGCTCCTGTGTAACTGCCTTGAAGTCAAATGTCTGCTGAGATTTTTGATTTTGCAAGATACCTGTTACTGTAAAGAAATCTCTCCCTCCTTTCCCAGATTCCAACTCTTCATTTTTCCAAAGTAATTAGGTTCAAAAATTAAATAATATTTTTGCTATTGAAAAGTAAGTATTAAGGTAAGTACTTCGAAAGGGAGATGTGTTCAAAAAAATAATGTCCAGTTCCATTGCTTAACTTTTTTCTTTGCTAGAATTTAATGAATTCTTCATTTGCTGTTATAAACTAAATATTTCCTTTGAGTCCAATTAGCATAGCTGGAAGAAAAAGCAAGGCAAGGCACTGTTCATCATGCATCAATGTAATGGAAAAATCAGTTCTTTTATTCTAGCTTTAATAACTGCAGCTTGATTAGAGAGAAAGAAAAAGCTAGGAGAGAGAGGCGGGGGGGACGAGAGGCCTGCCAAATTAGTTCTATAAGAATTCTCAACCTGTCTGCTCTCTGGATTACTATTCAAATGCTAATTGAGCCTTTTTGTAAACAGAATGGGTAATCATGGAAGACAAAAACAGACACAGAAAACAAATGAAATATCGCACCTTATCCAAACCAGCACAAAATCGCACTGATGAGCTCTAGAAGTCTTAAAATTTTGTGTCTTTGGTGTCTTTAAAGAACACAGAAAAGCATATAATTAATATAATAATGTAAAATATAACCTAATAAAATAATAAATAATAAAGAGCGGTTCTTTTTGAACAATGAAACCAGTCATGTTATAATTAGATAAGAGGATTTATATTCTCAGCTATAAACATGAAAGTGGACCATGAGACTGGATAAAGGCAAGGTTTTAATTCTTAAAAATTAATTACATGGCATTATTATTATCAGTACACAGGATGCATTAATTATACAATTAATAATAAGATGAAAGACACATTTTTTTTCAATTTGAAATCACTTGGGGGCATTTGGTTTTATACAAGAATTGTCCTTCAGGCATTTCTATAATCTTGTTACTATGCAAAGTCAAGCCCTTAAACCTGTTAGTGGAAGTAGTGGATGGAATTCATCTCTCTTAATTTAGACTTTGTACTTACACATATTGCTGCAAATTTTAGATACCCCCTTAATTGGGGTCTAAGGTGTAGCAGATTTATTACAACCTCTCCTCGTAAAATAAAGACTGATGTTACTAGAAGTACATTCAATATGTAATCAGGTAAAGGTGGCTTCTAGTAGAGAAAGCTGAACAATATCTTGCATAAAGCCATTGATAATGTCAACACTCGGCTCAGATTTTCCTGTGAAGTTTTCCACTTCTGCAGAGAGGCAGAGCTGGGCTCAGCTGGGCAGGAATGTATTCACAGTAACAGAGGTGCCAGGCCTCCCCCCAGTGTTTAATCTCACAGCCCTGAGCACACACCCTCTAATCTCACAGCTGGGCCATTTGCTAGTCCCAGCCTTGCTCAGAGCAGATTCTAGAAACCATATCATGTGCAAGAATATTTGGGATATTAAATTTTTTCATACATACACACAACTTCACAAAGAGGCCCTCCTCCCACCAAGGCAAGGCCTCCCCAAGAACAGCAGCCCCAAGAACAGGCCACCAGGAGAGCACCAGAGGGCCTGGACACTGCCAGATGTTTTCAGCTGGGGCAGGTATGGACTCTTTGCACAGATAGGTGAGTGTAGCAGGGAAGACCTCTTAGATTTTGGCACAGATACACTGCAAGCTGATTTTGTTTTCTGTTAGATCTCAATGAAGTAAACGCCTTACCATACATTTTAATTTTAAAGAATTCACAAAAATCACTTATAAGGAAAATGAATGTTCTGCATTAAATGGTTGATGAACATAATGTTTAGCAGTGTCTGACTCAATTAAACTGCCAACATAGGCTCCCACAGGAATTCAAAAGAGGGGTGAATGTCATGAAAACAAAGGTTCATCTCTCAGCCTAAACCTTTGAAAATGAAGAATCTTTAATAATACAACCCTGTGTTACTACCACTAAGTAATTATTCCCAAGAGTTATATTGCTTTTCTGTAGCATTTTGGTCTTAATTTTCATTCATGTGTTGTTCTGAATTATGGCCGTCTGAGAGAAATGAACTTTATCTGCTGGTTATTTTGATTTCAGATGTGTTCACTGTCACACCTCCTCATGAAAAAGCTCACCTTCCTTTCATTTTCATCTTCCTCCTCCATATCCTGTCAGAGTTAGCTCTGTAGCTAAGGTACACCAATCTGATATGCACCTTTTGTGAGACTGTTCCTTTCTGCTGTGCTTTTTAATATAAGCTGTATTTTGATTTGTTATTATTTTTATCATCATAGTCCCTTGAGAACCCAAGGAAGCAACAAGTACCTCTTTGTCCTCAGCACTGTTATCTCCAAACAAAGCACCTCTATCAGCCACACAATCTTCATTGTAGAAGATGAAGGGTTTGCTTTTCTTTTTGTTTCATTGAAGGGTATTATTTAATTAGATTTCCTGGAATATTGAACAGTGTTTCTATACAGCAGGGGCATCAATTTAGAATGGAAAATGTGTCCTTCACTATAAACAAGATATGTCCAACTTTCTTCTGAGTGGCTGGCCAAATGTTCAGTGTTCAAATAGGAAGTCAAGTAAGACAATAAAATTTTTCATTAAAACCTTTGTCCTTTGTGCCTTGCTATAAAAAAGACCAACCTTCCACTTTCAAAGTAGCTCTATTATTGTTATCATTAGGTTATAACACTAGAGTAGCACCAAGTAATAACAATTAGTATCAAAAGCTCATTTTAAGTAGTGGACAATAGGGAAAAAAATGCTTTCACCTGAAAAAGTTTAGACTGTGAAGAAAGAATTCAGCATATAAATATTATTAGGAAGCAAAGCAGCAAAATTCTAGGAGATTCGGCCTTTGTAGCCACAGATCAGAAGGTACATGACCACGGGTAGAACTCAAGGCTCATAGCGGAAGCCTACAACTCCCATGACTCCTGCACTTTGTAATACAAGCCCATATGAAAGAAAGTGGGAAAGAAAAGGGACAGAAGTAATATAATTTAAATGGTTGCTTACAAATCCCAATCAACCAACCAATTATAATGCAGCCCAGAGCTATGGGGATTTTTTTTTTTTCAGCCTGTTGACAAACCTCTTGCAAAATTGGGAATCACGTAACATTATTCCTCATGTGTCTCTATGACATCATGGCTACCCCCTGTGGACCCATTTTGAGTGGCTGGGTAATGCTGCACATTCTCAGTAACTTCGCTCGGAACACAGCCCCTGTCTTTCCCAGAAACTGACTTTTCAAATACAAAGAGCTCCAAGCTGCTGTGGTTTATTCTATTTTCCCCTCACTCTCCATCCAATTTGCTTACAGACAGTTGTTTGTGAACACTACATAAGTCAGTCTTTTGAAAACTAGGGCTATCTATTATTTCTGGAAGTCTTCAATGTCAGAGGGAAATATTTAAAGTAAAGTACAGCATTACAAACTGACCAGAGAATTTAGCAGGGATTTTTTCTTAGGCTTTTTCCTGTTTTGACTATGACAATATGGTGCAAAAAGCTTAAAACCCTGGTTTATATGTTCATCTGTGCATGTGTGTTTTCCTATGTATACACACACTTTGAAATGCATTCGTAAATATTTACTGTGATATAATTACAGGTGGAGAAAAAGATGCTAAATATGAAAATATTTCACCCTAAAAGCAAGATAGGTATTGGGTTTGGGTCACAGAGTAACAATCTCTTCTGTACAGAACACAACACAGCATCATGTAAAACTGAGTCCAAAGAAACAGATTTTTAAAAATATTTCTTTTTTCTGAAAATCTGTCTGGGTGCTGTGTTTTTAAAAGATCGAGTTTATTTTGTGTTAGTTTTCTTCATCTGTTGTCAAAAATAAATATCGAAGTACAGCCAGTACCACATATTAGCCTTACCTAATAGTACTATTTAACATTTTTATTGAATAAGCTCACACAGGAAAGATTTCATCGATACCATACAGCTTTCTGGTGTAAACCAGGTAACCATTTCTCTGTACTATAAAAGGAAGTGAATTATAGGCAGGCCACTTAAGCATGTTGCAATTAAATGAGTTTTAAGGTTGCCAGTAGTCCTCACACCATGGTCTGTATGTATTATCTGTTTCAGTATCTGAGGGGGGAGGAAAATACATCTGCCAGCTGACATTTCACTGATGACATCACAGAGCATATTTCTGGTGCTTATGTGAAAAATATTGGATTTAGTTCACAGGAATTTAGTTTGAACAGATTCCTTGGCTTTATGAAGTTTATGTGAAATGCCTATCCTGTTCAGAAGATGTTGATTTGAATGAAACCACCACCTCAAAACAGAAGCCAACAAGAATGTTTCCTCTGGACATGGGCAAAGCCATAAGCCTAAGCCATCTCACTGGGAGATTGCACAAGGATAATTGTCCCTCAGTCTTCAAAATAAAGCCCAGTAATTCTTTACCACAGATGGGGAATGACAACCACCTTCCCAGCATTCTCAGACACGAGGTTCAGGATGCTGCTCCACCTTGCCCCACAGGTGTTCAGCCAGATGGAGATGAAAAGCAGCATGCACAAGGCAAGTACAGGTCAGGGTCTATCCAAGCTGACACCAGCCTGTATTTTTATGTACCTTTGAGAGTTTTTTAGATTCAAGGTTTATGCTTGCTCACAGGTGGTTTTGCTGTGAATTTATTGAGCCACCAGATACAAACGAAATATTTCCAGACCTTAATAAATCCTGGAACTGGTCCGAGTCCTCAGGAGGAAGCTTCTGTGAAAAGCTGGCATTTTTCTTTTTTCCAAGTGTAATTGGAGCCGTTTTGCATGTTACACTAATCACCCCGTTGGGAGAACAAAAGACAAAAACTCTGCCAGCAAAACTCATTCCTTTTTGAGATTTGATTTGTCAGACATTTGTATTTGCAAGTTACATCACAGTTCTATCCTAGACCAGAAAGACTAATTTGTGAAGTTCATAAAAATTCTGTATTTCAAGCTAAGAACATGACACTGGTGTCATATACAGTAGAATAAACCCGAAATAGCTCTGCTGAAATCCATAAGGTTATAGCAAAATATGACTGATGGAAGTATGACATAAATCAAATTTTAAGCTTTCCGTGTAAGGTTGAAACAGTCCCACCTCCTGAAATAATTCATCCACACTCACGAAATTATTTCTCTTCTGACTGTCCTAGAAGACAGGTACTCAGCACAGGTCAGAGCCAAGGAACACTCATTTCTCCTCCCATACTTCTTTTGAGTTTTGTTCCAACTATTCATCATTCACTGTTTGTTAATCTTCTGTGTGTCACACAGTGTCCCACACAATAGAGAAGGCTAATTATGCTCTCAGTAATGAGCAGTTTGTGTGAATTGTACGTGACTACAGGAATTGTTAGTGCTGAAAGTCAGGAAAGTTTGACTGACTGTGACATGGAACTTGACAGAATTGCAAATGTTCAAAACAGGAAACGAACAAAGACAGATATTTTACGCAAAATGTGCTAACAGACAATCTTAGGTAGACAATGAAATCTCTGCTCCAGCGTCAGACCTGACAACAGTACTAGACATTTTCTAAATATTCATTTAAAAGATGTTCTATCCATGTAGATTTTTCATTAAAGAAAGAGGTTAGCAATAAAATATATAGGTGTCTTGGCTAAACACAAGGTAATTGTGAACGAGGTGTCTGTGAAAAGAATTTGATTCTAAAAGGAATTTTGAGTAGGGATAAAGCAAAGCATTCGTGGCATAACATCTGAATTACTCTCCACAGTTCTGATCACCTATACCCCAGCATGAAAAATTCAATCTTAAATAAACTTGGCTTTTATTACAAAAATAACAAGGGAACAGAAACTGTACTGCACAAGAGAGAAAGGTAAAATCTCAAAGAAAATATTAGAAGTACAACAGAGAGGATCAGTGCACACAAGCAACAGGAAACAATACTGATGTGTAAGACCACACACCGGGCAAGTAACTCAAAATCTTATTAAAGCTAATACAGTCTTGTAATGAGGAATTTTATTCAAACCAGTGAGGAGTAAGGTTCCAAAACAGCAAAATCACCCTCTTTTTGTCTGGACTAGAGAGAAAAAAAAAAAAAAAATAGCAGCAGGAAATTTAAGAGGGACTTAATTCCAGTAAAAATGAAACAGCAACCACTTTCTCATCTTATGTTCCTGTTAAAGATGAATAGCCATTCCTCAATATATCTGAATATTATTTAATAAATTTGAGTGTTATTTTATTTATAGTTTTCAATTACTATTTCTTCCTTAAAACTAAGAGCAGTTATGTTAGGGGGATGTGGCAGGGAATGACAGAAGATGGTTCAGAAACAACACTCTTTTTTCTGCTATTTTCTCCTAACTGCTGAAAGAATAATGTCAAATCACTGACCCTGATCCCAGTATTTGACCAGTATGTCATCCACTGGAGGTGAAGAACACATTTATTTTCCCCCTGAATCCTCACTTTTTACCCATTTTTTTGGTGTTCTCTGCACAGACTAATTTGGGGCTCCCATGCAGTAGCAGACAGGTTTCTCCCAAATCATTCCATTTTTTCTCAGCTACCACTAGTGAGCCAAACAAGATTCAGACATCCTCAGCCTTATTCATCCCCCTAAGAGAGAGGGTTTTATACCTGAGTAGTAGGTTTGGGTAAACTCTGACGAGCAGCCTATCTTCTTGTGTTCTTCATAAATTGAAACCTTGTCAGCCTGCGCTGAAACATTTCATTTAAACATTTTCTAGTATCAATAAATACCTGTGAAGGATGACATAAATACAGCGAGCCCCATCTGGGCTCTGAGTGAGTAGAGAGGAGGCAGCTAATACAGTATTAATACTTCTAATATATTTTTCCCATTTAAAACCCAGTAATTTCAGGCTCTCAGAAGAGGACAGCTTGCTCAGCCTCTTTTCATGGAACCGGCAAAGCTGCAAACCTTTCACACACTTCACAGGAGGCAGACAAGGACGAGGGAGAGCTGCAGGGAGCCTGCTCTCCTTTTGTGTGCACTTACGTAATGGGGAGTTCAGTGTGCCCCAAGTGGCTGCCGTGACCTAAAGGAGCTTTTAACAGCAGCTTCCTCCTAAAGTTATACATTCACAACCACAGAGAAATCATTCACGGTACCAGTAATTGCTCGCAAAAGAGGGTCTGAACAATGCGCGAGTCCTCTCTAAAAGCCTCCATTGCCATTGTTGGTGTCAAGGGCTGGCCTTGCACTTACTTTTGTAACAAAAGTGTGTTTTCAGAAGACAGGATTTTCCAGCTAATGCCGTGGGCAAGAGAACTGGTAACAGAATAGCCCCTCCTGCTCATGCAACATGGAAATGGGTTGTAAACAAGCATAGCAACCCGAATTCCACCCATAGCTGTGTTAATGGCCAGGTGTCAGCATTCAGCATAGACTAAAATGTTATCCCAAATGGTTATCAGAGAGGATGAAGACAGCTGGGGTCACTCTGGGAGTATACCTGAATCCAGGTATTGCTACGTACGGAGACTGGGATGCAGGAAGAACAGTTCTTTTGAGACACTGAACATGTACAGTCAGATTTGATTGGAGAAAATGATAAAGCCAGAGAAGAGCTGCACAAAAATGACACCATTGTTATGGTACCAAAGTCATATTATGCCCTATAGCTGATTCATGTATTTATAGGAGTAACAGAGAATGCAAGGAGATACCAAATCCTGACACACTGCAGAAGATCACAGCTCTTACTTCAACAACGCTGACACGCTGCAGAAGATCACAGTTCTTCTTTCAACAATGCTGATTTTTTCTGTCAAGAGTTTTTCACACAAAAAAATGGAGCCTCAGTTTGATTTAGACTTTCATGTCTGTGCTGAAATCCAGGGATACTTCCCTTCCAGGAAAGAACAGGAAATAAAAGAGGGGTATTTGGAAATATATTTCAAAATTAATAATGTTTCAAAACTCATCTCTGAAACTTTTGACAAGATCAAATTTATTTAATTTTAAAAACTGAGGAGAAAAATATTTTTATTAAATCAATGAAATTATCTCCATATGAGCAATTTCAAGCCCACTTTTGAGCAATCTTATTTTGATGCAAAAAAAAACTAAGAAGGAAATTAAAAACCTTGGACTAATATGTACTTATTTAAAAGCATTTTTTAGTTCAGCCACTGATCTAAAAGTCAGTATTTCACTCAGCTCTAGGACCTAAAGAGAACTATCTCAAGTATTCGCCCAAAGGACTAAACAAAATCACTTGTATAATTAATGTGATTTTCTAAGAAGAGTAGACTCAATACATTTGAGAATACCAATGTCTCTTAAGACAGGAGTTTTTTTCACAAGCTCATCTTAAGAAGATTCTTCTGTACTTCTTTCCTATGCGTGTGTTCCAAGAAGCATTTAATGAGCTTCACAGAGTTACTAAAGAAAAAAGTAGTCTAACTACTTGCTTTCTAGTTCTTTATTGAATTTCTTATTAATTAACATATTAATGCTCTGTTTTCTTAAATTTAACTTTAAAGAAAGCAAGAACTTTTCAAATTAAGTAATGAGACAATAATGCTAACAGCTTTTTTCACTCTATTAATTGATATACACACTAAAATCTCTGATGTTTTTAGGAAGTAAGATAGGAAAGATAGCAATGACAATGTTTCTAGTTTTAAGATTAAATCCACTTGTCAAACTAAGCTCTTTCATTGCTGGAATTTTTTATCTGAAAGAAATTAAGTCACCCTTTTTGTTTTAATCATACTTTATATGCATAGAGTATATGTTTTAAAGCATATACTCAAACCAGTAAATCTTTATGGTCTTGTATCCAGCTATGTGTCCTCCATTGGGAGAGTGGCAATGATCCCAAGGAAGATACTGGAACCCAGTTGTGTCACCTGGGTTACTGTAGGAAGTTTCGTCTCTCTATGTCTGGCTCTCCTCCACCAACCTTCACATATATACGTGCACTCTTTGAAGCTTTAAAAACAAGGACAAAGAATGATGTAAGTAAGATGGTCATGGACATAATTTTTTTCTTTCTCATTGTTTCTTCAATATTTTACACTATTTTCTCTATGATTATTTACCCATGTCTTATTACTTGACAAGTATAATCCTTGTTTCCAGACTGAATCTAGCTGCAGAATGCAGTGACCAGGGTGTCCCATGATCAGCCAACTGGAGCACGTAACAAAAACTGAACACAGCCATCTCAACTTCCCTGTGCCTTTGAGATTAAATTATATGCCCCCAACACCCTTCCAGTTTTAGGACTAATGACGAGGCAACAGTTTCTTTAAGCACAATATAAAAGAAAAAAAGATAACAGAAAACAGAAGCAAGAGAGAATAATCAGTCTAGGCTACAAGGGAAGATGAGTTTTCAGCTATATAAAGCCTATGCACAAAATCTGTTGGGGCAGGAGGACCAAAAAACCATTTAGGATCTCATTTCTTATGCATGTGAGTAACAACCATACGTGAGGAGTCTGGATTAAACACTCAGATTCTGACAAAGAAAATCTTTTAGGTCACCATGCAAGCTGTTCAATGCAAAGCTAATGTCTGTTAAAAAATTTGTTTACATTTTACTAAAAATTGAAATGTACCTTAAATGTGCTATAGTGCATTAGTATAGGAAAAGAACAGATGGAGCTTTCTGTAGTCAAACCTCAGCTTGAAAGACACTCAGCCTGTAGAGCTGAAGCTTAGTTGGTGGTGCACTTCATGTCCTTCATGTAAAATATTCTGTCACTTTTAATTTTGTACCTTGTTTACTTTCTCTGTTACAAAAGAACTGGGACTTGTTTTTAGCAGCTCTGATTAAGTTTCTATTGATTTTCGAGATAGGAAATGGAACTTTCAGATTTCCCACATGAATTTAAAGCAAGTCAGATATTAACCTCGAGGTAAAACATCTGCCATGACATTCAAAGAATAGACAAGTACTATCTTACTGAAAACAGCATCTGTGCTCAAATCTCAGTGCCTGGGATTTAGAATTGGAGAACAATGCAAGCAGCAGGACAGTATTTTCACATGTGTAAAACCACACATAAACACACCCACATTTATTGACATTTATTGACATTTACATTCACTGAGAAATGGATTATCACACACATGAAACACCCTTTATGTACGCACCTCTTAACTGCTAAAGCACTGATGACTAAAGTGAGATAGAGATGGTGTCAAAGGGAATCGGGAAGAATGAGAAAGCCAATGCAGAGCTGGAAAACTTATTTTTTACACCACTATTATTGTATCTAACCATATAATGGATATTTATTATTTTTGAGGATCAATGTCCCCTGTCGTATCTTGTAACAACTGCCAATATGTAGGTACATTTTCTAGCTTAAAACTTTCATTATCAAATATATCCCTACTATAGGTACTACTAGACAGTATTTAATAGACTAACAGAAAATAAATATGCATAACTATCTGAAATATATGCCATATGCAACATCTACTGAGCTCAAAATTATTAGCTTCAAGTCCATAGACGGGTTTTACCGATCATGGTCATCTTCTTTAAGCTAGTTGTTTGGAGATGTATGTGATATTGATGAATATTTTCAGATTAGGCACACTGGCTATGGTTCTGAAAACAGAGCCCATGCAAAATGAAGGAAAAATTCAGATGAAAGAAAAAAAGGAGGCAAAAACCATCTTTAGAGATGGAGCTGAAACATTTTAGTTCTTTTCTATCTTGTGAAACAGTCATAACTCTTGCAGCTTGCTAGTGTTTAAAATAGGTACCTGTCCTAGAAGGTGCTAGAAGGTGCCACCTATTTTATCCAACAAACAAGTAAAGGGAACAATTTCAGTGGTATTCTTGGACTTTTAAAAGTGAATTATGCCTACTGTCTTATCACTGCAAGAGTGATCCCACTGAGCTTCTCCTGTGACTGAAGACAAACCTGGAACCTGCCTACAACACCCTTGGCAAGAGAAGAAGTCTCTGCAGCTGGTTAAACCGTGGTTTATAGTCCAGTCCTGTAAAAACACAGTTGGTCAATGCATTCAAACATCCTTGTAAAGCAGCTTTGATCAACAGAGTACAGCACCTTTGAAATGCATAAAGAAAAAAAACCAAACAACTTTTATAAATGGTTTTAATCTTCCAGTTCTGAATGTTACTATTAAAGCTGTCACCAAAAAGATGATAAGTTAAAGGATATTTGAGGGATTTTAGGAAACTCTCTGATCCAAGAAAATCAGCTTCCCAAGGCATGAAAAGCATTACACAGAAGCTGGAAAACATAAAACTATTTTTCTAATTTTCATGAACCTGATTTATAAACTTAAACACAACTATTGTATACCAGGTACAGCATCTTGCAGAAGTCTTTAAAATGGCACTTTTAAAATGACAAAAAAATATCAGTTTTAAACTGTCACGGTTGTATTAACAGCTGACCCAGAAGCAATCCATATATGGCAACAAAGGTCAAAACTTCATAAGAAGATTAAAGTAAAAAAAAGAAAATAAAGATTGTGTAGCATCTATTATTATTGTTTATAAATTTGCTTTATCACCATAATCTGCTTATCAATTGAAAGCGTAAAATCTTGTGAGACATTTTTACAGTTCCAAGTTGCTTTTTTCATTTGCTGGAAAACTGAAACTCTGCTGTCATTTTCCCTAGCAGTGATTCAGGGAGCCACAGGTTGCCCCTGTTCAATACAAAGCCCACTATTTTGTCCCAGCTTTTCAAAAAAGGATTAAACTATTCTGAAAATCAGACCTCATATCACTGATCAAACTAAATCTCCTGTGCTTCTTCAGAGCAGACTGCAGCCATTAAAAGGATTGTGTGAGAAAGAGAAAGAATGTATAAGTTGCAGAATACATAATAAAAATATAATAAATACATAGCATGAAAAATGATACCACTAATTCCCATGTGTGCACCTGCACGATAAAAAGGTGAATATTTGCATGGGAGCAGTTAACATCACTCCTAACACCATGTTTTTGGGACTGTACTTCCCAAATGACCCAGCCATTAGACCACATGGCTGAAAGGAAGCATTTAGTTTTGAAAAGAGATTACAAAATAATTGTGGAGAATTCTCTAATACATTTCTATTGCTATCAAATTATTAGTGAGAAAGGAACCTAAATCTGGAACCAAATTTTTCCTTTTCCACATCAACATATTACAATTTTATTTGCTGTTTGCCTCTGCAAAGATTGCAAAGTACATATAGTGAGACCAGAGATCTGATTAAGCAGCAAAAATGTTTTAGGAAAGGTGGTTTCCACCTGGACAGCTGTGTGGTGTTGACATTTGTAGAAAAGAATTCTACAAGTTTCCATTTTTATACCTAACAGAAACCAGTCTTCAGCAATGAGAGTCGGTAATTTTGCATTTCAAAAAACTGGCAACACCTCTGAATTTGTCAAAAAAAGCATCAGCATTTTCCCCTCTACAATGGAAGACAATCCCTGGAATATAATCTGTGTCTACAGGAGTGTATAGAACATTACCACGCCACATGCTCACATTCTGCAGGAGATACGTATTTAACAAATTAGGTACAGTAACAGGTGTGATTTTTTTCCCAAACGTGAAAAAAATTAAGGATGAAATCACCTGTTCCTTCAGCTGTTTTTTGTTAGCAGTGTCTAGTTCTGCCTATAGAACCATCTTACTACCACCTTTCTCTGGCTGTCATGAAACATTTCCACTGGCTTCACATGCATGTACTGGAAACACAGGAGTCTCCAGAGCAGGCAGTTGGGTTTACTTATTATTGCTATGGTCTACTGAAACTGAACAAATACAACCAAAAATAAAATAAATAAAAACAAGCAAAAAAAAAAAAAAAAAAAGCTGGTTTAAATCTTCAATTGAACTAGACTTAGCCACATTTGAATTGCACATGTGAGCAGCCCATTTATAGTCACTTCTCGTGAGCATTCAGTTTACAAGCACAGATGTTCAGGGAAAATGCATTTTAATCTCAGGATGAGATCATTTAAATACAGCCTTCTGTGAACATTCATACCAGTCAGGGAACAAGAAAAACACCAATCAAATTATATGACTAATCATTTCTAAGTTGTGCGTGGATATGTATTTGAATTTCAGATGGCAATCTAAGAAAAGGTCCTCAAAGTCTTAAGGAACATTCAAGTAAAGGACTATGTGTTCATGGGAATTTTAATAATGGCAAAAGATTCACCCATGTTCACACAAATGGCTCAAAACAGATTATCAGAACAATTTGAAAAAAAATTATTTGAGAAAAACTATCCTTAAGGGAGAGTTTCAAGGAATGGACAGCTTCATGGAATCTCTGGTGAGACTACAATACTTTGATATTTAATAACATTTCTATAAAAGCAGATATTCAAACATTAAGGAATGAAAATTTACAAAGAAATTACTCAATCTGAATGAAGATTAAAAATTGGATCTGCTGGAAGTACATCTTCCACAAGCGTTCTCCAGGCTGGATTGATTCAGATGCTTTGACTTTCTAGTCTAATGGATCTCACCAGCAGTTGACAAGTAACCCTTTTCAACAAAGAATAATCCTTTTCAAGGTAGTTTCCTCACTCGCTTGCTCTCAGCGGGCTGAGGTTATGGGTGTCTGCAGTTAAAATGGGCTGTTTCAGAACTGCTGCCACTTCCAATTTCCCTACTGGGAATGCAGCCAGACTACCCCGAGACGACTGCCTGCCCCACATACAGTCAGACTTAAACCTGGAGGAAGCACTGGAGTCATTTTAGATAAATGTCAAAATGAGACAGAAGGCATAAAAGTAAAAAGAAGACAGCAGCCCTCCTTTGCAGAAAACTCTTTTCCATGACACATGACAAACATCTATTTCAAGTGTAAATAACTTGGAAAATATTTTTAAAAGATCAGCATAAAATGTAAAGTGTATTTTGAAAAAAACATATTACAATATAAAATACAGGAAAACAAACAGAAATGTATCTTTCTATGTGGGAGCTAATTTAGTTGCTTTCTTGAAAGCTCATTCTGAATACGAAGCCACCCGAGCAATCCTCAGTTCATTTGCCTTTTCTCTCATTTCTGTAAGTAGGCACAACCTAAATACATGAGAGTATTGTTAAGCCTCACGTTTGGAAAGCGTTGTGTGATCTTCAAATTGTAATTTCCAGAAATGGTAAAACTACTGTTGTTATTTTACCTCGACTTCATAAAGTATCAAAATGTGCCATTCTGCAATGTAAATCATTGTCTTAATTAGACAGTGGGTTGATTCTGATCAAAGCTGACTTGAAACAGACTTTCATACACTCTTCCAACATCTTCAGACAATTTTTTCAGGGAACATGACAATATTCCCATGTATATACATTGAAGATATTTCTGTTGTTAATCAAATTTATAGAAGAAAGTACTGATATACTGAGACATTTAACTCGTTCAAATCGGCATAGCTACTGGCACTATGCTAAACTTCATTCCAGGTCATATTGTGCCTCTAAACTACTTTCCCAACAAGTGACTTTGAGTGCTAGGGCCATCTGTTCTTGGGACAAAGACTAAATCAGTAGAGGTATCAAGCAGCTAGTTAACGCAAAATTATTTTCCAATCTCTTTTTGGTGGTTTAAAAGCTCAAGGTTACTTGATTAATCGATTAGGTGCTATGTTCTTCCCCAAAGTATGAACAAGATGCCTCTACTAAAAAATCACTGAAGTGAAATAAGCATGATACCAAAGGAAGACAAGAACTGTACCATCAATTCCATAAGGAATATTTTAGGCGTGTTTTTCCAAATAGTCCCACCAAGACCAAAATAACTGGGTGAAATGAGAAATATTTCTGTGTTGCCTATGGCTCATTTTTGGCATTCACGCCCCAGAGATACATAGAGAAATTGAAGCTTCAAAAAAATCCAATGTTTTAAAGTCCTATGTATGAATAAGAAAAAATAGGCTGGTTTTTGTTGCTTTAGTTCTTCCCAGAATGCTGTTTTTAATTTCATGCAAAGGAGGCATAAAACACTCTGTTCTTAATTAGTTCTTGATACAGCTTATCTGCTTTCATGAGGGTTTGTCAGCACAGCATGAATCAGAATCATTGGAGACCACTACTTAGCTTGAGTTTATGCATGATTTGTCTTTAAAAACAGATTGGTTTGAATTGTTGGATTGCAGAGTAATTGCAGACATTATTGACTTTATGTAACAGGTCAAATGTGATTGGGATGCTCCCTTTTCAAGTTCAGTACTTATCATTGGGAAGACAAAGCTTCATATGTATTTAAGATCGTAAGTGGCACACATTTGCAGGGTTTTACGCTAGTAAGTTTGGAAGTTATTTATCAGTTGAAAACCAGAAATGGCAATCAAAGACAAATGAGGAAAAAAACCAAATGAGTTTCCACTGCTAAATTATTCTGTGGATTACAGATACTGCTAGCAGCAATCTCAAACTCTCAAAGTGCTTTTTAAAGACATGATTAACTCCCACAATGCCCTTGTGGAGAAGGTAAATATTATTTAAACATTTTACAGGTGAGGCCACTGCTGTACTGGGGGTCAAAGTGGCTCAAGGAGTGGGACAGGCTGGGAATGCAAGAGGAGAGTATGTGGGTGCCACACATGGTAAATGTGCTCACCAGGGCAGCCCTGCTTCTCAGATCAGCTTCTGCAGTGCCCCCGACCTCTGCACAGGACACTCTGCCAAGGTACCCTCAGCACTCACAGCTGAAGGTCAGGACAGGGCTAAGGACTTTCACAGGGTTATCTTTGCCTGCCTTAGGGGTGCTGTTAGTTTGTTGTTCCCAACCGGAATCTGAACTGGAAAGCTCCATGCTGCAAAGCACCTGCAGTTCTTCTGAGAAGGGAGGAGAACAATGAGTCCCCTCCCTCATGCTCCAACAGCACAGCCAGCCAGCACCTCACTCATCTCCTTCAGCATCGCATCATCAGCGGGGCACGTCTTGCCTGCTGTTGTACAGGCTGACAGGATCTGCCTAGGAGCAGAAGAGATTTTGCTTATTAATTGTGTAGCTAATCCAAACAAAAGCAACTAGAAGCGGTTTTCCATTTATATTGCCCCAGCAATATTTTGTAAACTTTAAATATATGTAGGAGTTTGGAATACGGCACTGTGGGGTATGCCCAGCCCCTGCCCTGGAGGGATCTCTGCTGAGATAAGAGATTTTGCAATTGCCCAGCAGGACTCCCTGGAAAGACAACCACTTCTTTGGTCATGGCGAGAAAAGACAGACCCACAATCCTTTAGGAGACCCTATGCAGATCCTTCGTAACCTATTGGTCCTCACCCATCCCAGATCCTCTGTAACCCATTGGCCTTCACCCATCCCCTGTATCCCTATAAAAGCAAGCCCTCTGCCCCTGTGAGAGAGAGCTTTCGTCCCTGGCTTTCCCCTTCGCCGGAGGGGACCAACAATAAAGCTCCTTCCGTGCGGAACCAGCCACACGAGCCTCTCGTCTCTCTCTCTGGTCTGGCTTGGCCTGGAGGCTGCCCTGCAGAGCTGAGCTGGAATCACGAGCTGATAATCACTAAAGAGCTGACAGCCTCTGCAAGGGCCCTCCTGCCAGCAGCTGGGGGAAGACACCAGGCCTCGGGAAGGCGATTCCTTTCGGGACCATCTCCCCGGACCGGTCACCTCTTCCTGGGTCAGAGCCGCTGACCCTATCACCAGCTGTAATATGGCAGTAAGGGGAAAGGTATTTCTCTTGTGAGGGTGGTGGTTCCTTCACAGGGAATCCTAAAATGCTCTACATTCATGGGCATGATCCTTCAAATGCTGGGCATGAAGAACTCCCTGCAGCTCCAGTGGGATCTGTGCTTGAGAGGTTTTGAAGCTTTTAACAATATTAGATTGTAACAGTCCCCTGAGGAATCTGTGAACATACCAGGCAATATGGAGCACAGCAAACCACTGCTCTTATAAGGTGTGTCACAGGCTCTGTTATCCACAGAGAGCAGAGAGCAGAGAGATTATCTGAGAGGGAGCCAAACACACACACACACAAACACTGCCACACGTTCAACCTCAGTAATTCCAGCACTGTACAATGTCAGCTCTGCCACGCAAGGCCTTGTGTCATGTTCTTTGTCAGACATAACACAACAGGGACATGAAATTCAGGGTGCTGCTAAGTGCCACTGCTTCTAAAATAAGAAATTGAAGAGTAATCCTAACATTTAACTACACTAAAACTCTATAATAAAGGTCAAACTTTGGCATAAGTATAAGCACACTTATACTGCTGTGGAGTGAGACCAGTTCCAAACTTCAGGGTGGGTACATAGGTCTTTCACAAAATATTATTTCAACTTTCAAGTTAGATATCTTATTTCAGACACCAATGATTAAATTGTTATAATGAAAGGTGTTGTAATGAAAGGTCTACAATGCTGCATAATTTTGCTCTCTGTTGTCAAGCGCAGCATGAGACTGCAGGGAAAAGGACAGTGTCATGTGGAAATTAGGATGATGAAATTACATAACTTTAATTTATTAATAATACAATATAGCCATATTTGTTATGTAATTAAAGGTTGTACAAACATGAAAGTACAGAACAGATGAACTTAACTTGCATGAGCAAGTTCTATTATGACATTTTTTAACTTACACTGTGTGATTTTGAAAACCAAATAATTTTCTTTAAATTTTATTTATGTGCATATGAAATGTAATATAGCAAAACATGCTCCAAATATGAGGAAAAAAACACAGTTAAATTTTCAGAGAATGAAAGAATATTTTGTCTTTTTATTATGAAACACCTCCTAAATTTACTGTACTAGAAATCAAATTTGGAATACTAGAAAATGGGTTTTGTTTTTATTAATAATTCTATCCTTAATAGTATTATTTCTATTTGTCAGGTTTTTTCCTCTCCTTGAACTACAAAGGATCAGGTTCATAAAATGCAGACAATCAAGAGAAAAAGCATCTTACACAAAAGTTCGAGTCTTCTCCCCCATTTTGCATCAGAACTCTCTCAAATTTGTGGAAAAGAAGATGAAGAAGGCAACTTTTTTTCTTTTTCAGTGTAAGTTTTCCAACAAGCACAGCCTATGTGCTGCAGTTCAGCCCTGAGCAGCTGCTACACTGACCATCATTCCCAGTTAGTGCCCAACCCTCAATGCACCCATCCTTTCCAGCAATCCCAAACACGATGGATCCTCACAATGTTGTCCCTATCAGTCATGTGCTTGCTGATGATCACATCTTCAAACAGAGAACACTCTTAAATTTTGGGGGTTTTTTTCCCATCTTTGTAAAAGAGATTTTTACTAAGGGCCATTTGGCAAGAAATCCACAAGGTCATCTGTAATAGAAAAATAATGGACTAATTTGAAAGCTGAAGGCCAAACATTTGCTTGTAAAAAGTATGGCCAATTGTCAACTTTGCATCTTTGAGATAAGGTATCTATTTTGATAGATTAGCATCTCCACATTATACATTAGCACTAAACTGGAAAAAGAGGTATTTATGTGGGGAAGCTCACACAGGGAACTGGCGGCCCTTGCTCAGGCTCAGCCATTTTGCTGGTCAGGGCAATATTTTGAGAACTACTTTCTGCATTGAAGAAATCTGACAGAATTTATAATCTGTTTGATTTCTAAACTAAATGCCCATTTCAATGGAATAATTATCTAATACTAGAAGAACAGTCTACACTGCTATAGCATGTTGCTATGCTGAGAATCATAAAGGAATTACTGTTTTTCAAGGGCACAGTGACAGCAACTTTGAAAAATCACATATATTTCAAATTGATATAGGTTGTGGCTCTTGAGTACTGATCAGATTAATTGCCCACTTAGTCCAACTTGTATCATCCTTTTAACTTTTTAGCTACCGGAGAGCAACCACATGAATCAAATCTGACATAATTCAGACTTTGCTATTATCTCAATGGCTTGTATTTGTTAATAATACACTGACTGGCTTATGGCATTAGTACTTCATTACAGTTAGCTGTAAATAATACTGCATGGGTATGGAGTTCTTAGCCTTTTGCTTTAGTCTGGTCCACACAACCATGAGAAGTCCCTGCAAATTGCTATAGTCATATACAGACCATGTCAAAACCTGTATGAAATACACATTTTTGTAGAACACAAAAACCTGCCTAATAAATCTAACAAAAAAGAGCTTTCTAATGACATGAGAGTATTTAATGGAAGAGAGATATCTATCCATTTAAAAACAGCAATGTTAAAAATAGTTCTTAGTTTCTCCTAGAAGGAGAAAGATAGTGATGCACAGAAGTTACGATTTAGAAAGGATTATTTCTTTAAAAAGCAGAGGAGGAGGGAAGGGTACAGTGTAAGACAGACTTAACTCCTCAGGCTTGATTCTAGACTGCATATATTCATTTTTTTCTGTGACAAAGGAGGAATTTAGTTATGTGCATTTCTACAATAATTTTGTAAAAGAATGCATCAGTGCATCCAGTGAGAGTTTTTCCATCAACTTAGAGTCAAGATTTCACCAGTTGTCTCTACAACTGGGTACACAGTCTATGTTATGCCTGTCTTTTCTGGGCAAAAATATTTGAAGTATTTCATTCATGGTCTGCCAGCATGTCACATATCTGCCACAGATGTAGGAAACATATATTATTTACATTTTTTAGCATTTAGATTGTGCAAGTACTGTTACTGGCAAACTCTGACTGCAGAATGAAATGCAGGAAGACAAATAAAATACCTTCTACTTTCCCTGAAAGATAACTGCAAGGACACATACACTAAAAATAGATTACATTCTTAAAATATTTGACATGCACTATTAAATATTTTATTCAGTATTCAAAATATTAATGATGACTGCTGACCCACACTAAACTTCCTTGGCTTGTGACAGTTGACCTCGTGTAGTATCATATAATGTTCCTTCAACATGGAAAAAAAGAATACAGTAATTTAGTATCATGGCAGCTTTGTGTACATGTCTGCTGTAGTCCAAAGACCTGCCTTCCATAGTTGTCATTATTTAACTCAGTTAAAATTGTCACTGGCTAGTAACATATATATAGAAAATGTACTTGTGAACACTGTCCTGGGTTGCAGTGTATTCTATTACCATCCTCATGAGCTGTTAAAATCAGGTGGGGCAGTGTTTCCTTGCCTCCTCCCCCCGGACTATCTTCTGTTAATGAGCCCATCAACGCCTGGCCTCATGACTAATCATCCCTCCCCAGAGGGAGGAACCAAGCATTCCATCCTGGATATAATCTGCGATTCCTAACACCACAGACACACTTTCCCCTGGATTCCAGAGGACAGGAGCTACATAGCCACTACTGGACCTTCTGAGGAAGAGCAGACCCTTCTACAGGATCACTGCTTCGACAGAACCACATCCATCACTTCAGGAGGACTGCAGCCACCATTCTACTAGACTGCTACCACCACCCTGACTAACAGGGCGTCAGGTTGTATCTTGACTCTGTCAGTTTGAACCAGTGTTTTCTTTTATTTTTTTTTCCTTTTCTTTAACTTCCCCGTTAAATTGTTATTCTGACTTGGTGCCTACCACTGGTTTGGTTTCAAACTAGTACATATTTTGGCACCCAATGTGAGGCTTGCTCTGAGAGAAAGCCAGAATTTCAATTTTGTATTAACAGAAACCTATTCACCATGGTGCTCAGCTTGTCTCTATGGGTACTGTATCTTGCTGTCTATATTTTTCCTCTCGTGCCTGTTGTATTGCTCCTGTTAAAACCAGGGAATGGTATGAGAATTGCTTTATTGGTTTATTATGTCTATAGAATAATAATCTGCGAGGCAATGAATACCATTTGGAATATATATTCAATTTTGTTTGGCTGTCCTAGTCTGGGCTGCTATGTCTGGGATCTCCTCAACAATCGCACCCAGCCCCTGGTGGGAGGAGTAGAGAGTGGTTTCTTTGAGCCTTTCAGGCCAGGCACAGCAGTTTTTGAAAATATTGAGTTCCCTCTGGATGTTAAGGATGGTATAATCTTCTTGTCAGTTCTATTCTCTTTTTTCTCTGTGGCCTGCATTGTGTACACCATGCTTAGAAACAAAACACTACTTGGTGTGGTGCAACGTCTGCTTGAGGAGGAGGTAAAAAGGAGCAAAGCAACAAATGCCATGTCTACACAGACTGTCACACAAAAAGGAACCAAAAGCAAAGCAACAGCATCATGTCTATGCAGACTGACACAGAGGAGAAAGAAACCAAAAGCACCATCAGTGTCTCCATACAAACCATCACTGAACCAGAACAGCCTAAACTGATAGCAGTTGCACCCATTCAGAAGAAGAAATCAAAAAGCAAATCAGTCCGCATAGTGACTGACGAGGATGCAGCAGGATCTTCGCACCCAGCAGAAGAGGCAGAGCCAGAGATCATCGCTCAGTCACAATCCCTGGGTGAGCTGTGTGACCTGTGGAGGGAATTCACCCGCCAGACAAATGAGTCTATCCTGACCTGGCTGCTCCGCATTTGGGACGCTGCAGCCAATGACACCATTCTGGACGGAAGTGAGGCCAGGCAACTGGGATCTCTGTCCCGGGATGTGGTCATTGACCAGGGGATCGGGAGAACCCAAGAAACTCTCAGCCTCTGGCGGCGACTGCTGACAAGTGTAAGGGACAGGTACCTTTGTAAAGAAGACCTCCAGGTGCACCAAGGAAAATGGAGACAATGGAACAAGGTATCCGGTGCCTGAGGGAATTGGCTGTGCTGGAGATCATTTTCTCAGAAGACGAGGGATTTCCTAAGAGCCCAGATGGTGTCCAGTGCACGTCACAGATGTGGTTGAGGTTCACACGCCTTGGACCAGAGATATACTCCCATTACCTGGCAATGCTGCAATGGAGGGAAGGCGAGGACAGGGTGCGCATCTTGGTCAACAAACTGAGGATTTACGAGGACACAGCCCCGTTTCGCATCCATGTCTCGTCCGTAGAAACAAGGCTGGCTGAGCAAGTCCGGAGCTTGATTGAAGAAGGCCATCAGAAACTGAAAAAGGAACTTAAGGAAGAGATTTACCACATCTCGCCAGAACCAAGAGTCTCTGCCATTAGGAGCCGGCGTCCCCCAACCAGGGAGAGAGGATACACTCCATGAGGTAATCTCTGGTTTTTTCTTCAGGAACAAGGAGAAGACATGAGTAAGTGGCATGGAAAACCCACCTCCTCCTTAGCAGCCAGGGTATGTGAACTAGAAAGAGGGACAAATACCTCAAGAAGCGCATCTAGAGTCAATGCTGCTCCGGTCTCTCGCACACAGAACTCCAGACGGTATAGGAATGATATCATGACCGATTCTCTTGAAGGGACCTCAGGAGCATATTCACCAGAGGGGAGCAACATGTACCATGACTAGGAATAAAGGGGCCCTGCCTCAAGCCAGGTAGAGGAAAGGGACAATCGGGTCTTTTGGACTGTGTGGATCTGATGGCCTGGCACATCTGACCCACAAAAATACACGGCTTTGGTTGACACCTGTTCCAGTTTGGCCAAATTTAGAAATATATCCTCTGAGAGAAGGCACAACCACCCCTCCCCCACCAGGTTCAGGAAAAAATAAATTTTCCTCAAAGGAAATAAGTGAAGGCGATAAAACTATTTATTTAACAAACACATGGGAAAGGAAAATAATGCTAAATAATAAAATCTTTCGCTGTGGAGGAAAAACCCGGGAAAGTGTTAGAGTCCTCCCTTTGGTCTCCTCGGAGCTGGGGCTTGGCCCAGGGCCAGGCCCTCTGTGCCCGGTGGAAAGTCCTCCTGATGTGCTCTGATGTTACAGCAGTCAAGCAGTCCAGTAGAAAAGGGAGAAAATCCGAAATTCCAGGGAAGGAAAAATTCAACTCTCAGTCTCTCTCCGGAGAAAAAGCTGCTGAACCACTGGCCAAAAAAACTGTCCTAGGAGCAGCAAGCCAGGTGCTTCCTCCCTCCCCTGCCGCAGCTGGGAAACAAATTGCTATCTATGTGTGACCTTGAACAAGCTGCAAACGGCTTTGAAAAAGTTTTGGTCAGTTTTTTCCTTCCCCCTCTCAGGCTCAGTTTAGAGGCATAGAAAGGCACAGGAATTAATTTCTGGGCATAGGCAGCGATATGGGATATACATCATAAGGTCACCCCAAGACAACACCAGTGCTCAATGTACTCTGATGCCATCAAGGTATGTGGGAGCAGAACCCATTTCTATTTCTGGGGTGACAGGAGGATCCCAGCAGCTGACTGTACTGGAAGCTGAAGTGAGTTTAACTGGGAACAAGTGGCAGAAACACCCCATCGTGACTGGCCCAGAGGCCCCATGCATCCTCGGCATAGAGTATCTCAGAAATGGGTATTTCAAAGACCCAAGAGGACATCGTTGGGCTTTTGGGATAGCTGCTGTAGAGACAGAAGATATCAGACAACTGACTAGCTTGCCTGGCCTCTCAGATGACCCCTCTGCCATGGGACTGCTAAGAGTTGAAGAACAACAAGTGCCAATCGCCAGAGCAACAGTGCACCGTCGGCAATACCGCACCAACAGAGACTCTGTGGTTCCCATCCATGAGATGATTCGTAAACTGGAGAGCCAAGGGGTGGTCAGCAAGACCCATTCACCTTTCAACAGCCCTATATGGCCAGCGCTTAAGTCCAGTGGAGAATGGAGACTGACGGTGGACTACCGTGGCCTGAATGAGGTCATGCCACCATTGAGCGCTGCAGTGCCGGACATGTTGGAACTTCAGTACGAGTTGGAGTCCAAGGCAGGAAAGTGGTATGCAACCATCGATATTGCCAATGCCTTCTTCTCCATTCCTTTGGCAGCAGAATGCAGGCCCCAGTTTTCCTTCACCTGGAGGGGTGTGCAATACACCTGGAACTCACTGCCCCAGGCTTGGAACCATAGTCCCACCATTTGCCATGGGCTGATCCAGACTGCACTAGAAAAGGGTGAGGCTCCAGAACATTTGCAGTACATTGATGACATCATTGTGTGGGGGAACATAGCAACAGAAGTATTTGAGAAAGGAGAGAAAATCATCCAGATTCTCCTGGAAGCTGGCTTTGCCATCAAAAGGAGCAAAGTCAAGGGACCTGCCCAAGAGATCCAGTTCCTGGGAGTAAAGTGGCAAGATGGATGGCATCAGATTCCCATCAATAAGATCACCACGATGTCTCCACCGACCAGCAAGAAGGAAACACAAGCTTTCCTAGGTGCCATAGGTTTCTGGAGAATGCACATTCCCGAGTACAGCCAGATCGTGAGCCCTCTCTACCTGGTTACCCGCAAGAAGAACGATTTCCACTGGGGCCCTGAACAGCAGCAAGCCTTCGCCCAGATCAAGCAGGAAATCGCTCATGCTCTAGCCCTTGGCCCAGTCAGGACAGGACCAGAGGTGAAGAACGTGCTCTACTCTGCAGCCGGGAACAATGGTCTGTCCTGGAGCCTCTGGCAAAAGGTGCCTGGTGAGACTCATGGCCAAACACTGGGATTCTGGAGCCAAAGCTACAGAGGATCTGAAGCCAACTACACTCCCACAGAGAAGGAAATCTTGGCCACCTATGAAGGAGTCCAAGCTGCCTCAGAGGTAATCAGCACTGAAGCACAGTTGCTTCTGGCACCCCGACTACCAGTGCTGGGGTGGATGTTCAAGGGAAAGGTTCCTTCCACACATCACGCCACTGACACCACATGGAGAAAATGGATTGCTCTAATCACACAGCGTGCCCGTATTGGAAACCCGAATCACCCTGGGATTCTGGAAATCATAACAAACTGGCCTGAAGGTGAGACTTTTGAATTATCTTCTGAAGAAGAGGAAGAGCAAGTGACTCGTGCCGAGGAAGCCCCACCATATAACAAGCTACCGGAGACTGAAAGACGTTATGCCCTCTTCACTGATGGTTTCTGCCGAATTGTAGGCGTTAACCGGAAGTGGAAAGCTGCAGTATGGAGCCCCACACGACGAGTTGCACAAGCTACCGAGAGACAAGGCAGATCGAGTCAGGTTGCAGAGCTTAAAACCGTCCAGCTGGCTTTGGATATTGCTGAACGAGAGAAGTGGCCAAGGCTCTATCTCTACACTGACTCATGGATGGTAGCTAACGCTCTGTGGAGATGGCTGGATCGCTGGAGAAAAGCCAACTGGCAGCACAGAGGGAAACCCATCTGGCCCACTGAGATTTGGCAGGACATCGCCGTCCGAGTAGAGAAGCTGACCATGAAGGTTCGACACGTGGATGCGCACGTACCCAAGAGTCGGGCTAATGAAGAGCATCGCAACAACGAGCAGGTGGACCGAGCTGCCAAGGTGAAAGTATCTCAGGTGGATCTGGACTGGCAGCACAAGGAAGAATTATTCCTAGCTTGTTGGGCCCATGATGCCTCTGGTCATTAGGGGAGAGATGCAACATACCGATGGGCCTGTGACCAAGGGGTGGACCTTACCATGGACACCATCTCACAGGTCATCCACAGTTGTGAGACCTGTGCTGCAATCAAACAGGCCAAGCAGGTGAAGCCTCTGTGGTACGGTGGACGATGGTCAAAGTACAGGTATGGGGAAGCCTGGCAAGTTGACTACATCACCATTCCCCAAACCCGCCAAGGCAAGCACTATGTGTTGACCATGGTGGAAGCAACCACTGGATGGCTGGAGACCTACCCTGTGCCTCATGCTACAGCCCGGAACACCATCTTGGGCCTGGAAAAGCAAGTCCTGTGGAGACATGGCACCCCTGAGAGGATCAAGTCAGACAACAGGACTCATTTTAAGAACAGCCTCATCAACACCTGGGCCAGAGAACACGATATCAAATGGATATATCATATTCCTTATCATGCACCAGCTGACGGGAAAGTTGAACACTGCAATGGACTACCTAAAACCTCCCTAAAGGCACTTGGTGGGGGGACCTTCAAAAATTGGGAAGTGAACTTAGCAAAGGCCACCTGGATGGTCAATACCCGAGGGTCCATCAATTGAGCTGGTCCCGCCGAGTCTGAACCCTTGAACGCAGTGATGGAGACAGAGTACCTGTGGTAGGCATGAGAGGTATTTTAGGAAAGACTGTTTGGATTAATCCCACCTCAGGCAAAGGCAAACCCATCTGTGGGATTGTATTTGCTCAAGGACCTGGTTACACTTGGTGGGTAATGCAGAAAGATGGGGAAACGCTTTGTGTACCACAAGGAGACCGAATCTTAAGTGAGAACTGTATGTAGGGTTTCATTGTATATATATATGTGTGTGTGTGTGTGTAGAGTTTAAGGAAGGTGTTGATTTGGGATGATTAGACAGTAATAGAATAAGGGGTGGATAATGTCCTGGGTTGCAGTGTATTCTATTACCATCCTCAGGAGCTGTTGAAACCAGGTGGGGCAGTGTTTCCTTGCCTCCTCCCCCCAGACTATCTTTCTGTTAATTGCCCATCATTGTCCTGCCGCATGACTCAGAGATAACTCCCTCCGGACTATCTTTTGTTAATGAGCCCATCAACGCCTGGCCTCATGACTAATCATCCCATTGTGAGATGCTCCACACAGAGGGAGGAGCCAAGCATTCCATCCTGGATATAATCTGAGATTCCCAACACCACAGACAGATCCTTTCCACTGGATTCCAGAGGACAGGAGCTACATAGCCACTACTGGACCTTCTGAGGAAGAGCAGACCCTTTCTACAGGATCATTACTTTAGGAGGACTGCAGCCACCATTCTACCAGACTGCTACCACCACCCTGACTAACAGGGTGTCAAGATGTATCTTGACTCTGTCAGTTTGAACTAGTGGTTTTTTTTTTTTTCCTTTTCTTTGATTTCCCCATTAAATTGTTATTCTGACTTGGTGCCTACCACTGGTTTGGTTTCAAACTAGTACACACACCTAAATGATAAGAAAGCTAACCACTGGCCAAATGAAAGCTGTGTAATGTCAAGCACATTCAACTGACGCCCTGTTCTATGCAATAAGGTGCTCCTTACAGTTGAAATAAAAATATTTTTGTATAGGCATCATTTTTTGTTGAACTGGTGATAACAGCATTTTCCTGCCCCTGTAATGATCAAGATTCTTGTTAGAGGTTAAAGTATATGAACTGCTTCAGTTCTTCCAAGGAGTAGAGGAATGTTCTGGTAGTGAATTTCTCAAGGAAGAACAGAAAATAAAACAACTCAAGTAAATACATAGATACTATTTTATATATTTCTAGTTATATATAATATGTAGATGTTATTTACATGCTTGAGCCTGTAGTGTACACAGGCTCCTTGATCCACAGAAATTCCCTCTGGCTTCTTGTATGTGATTGTCTTCAACTCTTTCACTGTTTTAAAATGCTTTGGCCTCAAGACTGACATCATCTGGCTGCAGCATCTTCTTCAATTCTTTTCTACAGGTTTTCTTCCAGGTTTCTTCTAAAATTACACTCATTTTGGCTGTTTAATCTGATTTGATTACAAATCAGTATTTAATACTACAGTCATGATTCTGCTGTTAGCTGTGGCCTGAGAACATCAAGAGAGGAAAGGTGCTTCCCTGCTGGAAGGCTTCTGAGGGAAATCACTCTTTTCTCATGCACACAGACCCCTTTGCTGCTTTCCATAGTCTCTTCCAGGTATGTCTGTGCTCCAGCTCCTGGCACTCAGTTTAGACATCAAACATACAATATTATCTTCTTTTGCAAGGTGAAAAAGTCAACATTTGAAAGGTCCAGATTCAGCTGTCATTTGATAACATGCAACTATACAGGACTTGAGCTAAAAAATTTCTGAAGGACTATATCTGATCAAATATCCAAGAGGTACAAGGGTAAGAAACCTTTCCTTGCCCATAAAAAAATTGACTGAGAAAATCCAGAATTTAATTTGTGGAATGTCACATGGCGTAATTTTCTGATGCTACTTAAATGAAAACTGAAGACCAGACTGAAAACCAGACAGTAGTACATCTTATGAAGTTAGTTGAGAGAAGAACTTTAAATAATACACTTATTCTAGAGTAAGAGTGTTTTGTTGCTGGGAGCCATCCCTTATAGTTAAAATGTCCTTTGTTGTACACAAATAAACTCCATCTAAACATATCATTAATACTGACACAGCTTAGGTCTTCTACAGTTTTCTTCCAACATACTGTACATTTCCATCTCGAACATGGCATGAAGAAAAATGAAAGCTTTGTGCCGCATAATAAACATTTCCATAGAAGTCTATATAGTATTTCTGCTTTACATCATGTTTCATTTATCAACCTGAATTAGGTTTTTGAAAGAGGAAAATGCAGCTTTGCAGTTCAGTACCTTTTCTGGTCTTTTCTTGCAATAACAAAATTGCTTAATGTCATTTCAAGTTCATCCTGTTCCATGCACACATGTACGCAGAGCTATGGGTAATTCACTTACACAGTCCAACATCTCCTTTGTCACAGATGGTAAATGTGCAGATTTTTCCCTCAAGGAAAGAAACTCTTTTATAAAATAATTGTATATTCTGCTCATTTTTTTTTCTGTCACTGATGCTCTTGTATTATTATTATACTCTGTCAGGCTGGTAATTAGCATTCAGTCTCCATCTGACAAAAGCACAGCTCTCAATCCTCCTAAAAAATCCCTTAGGACACACAGGGTAAGTAAAATAATGTAAGCCAGCAAAGGGTGGGGGGGGGGGAGGGAAGTACTAAAATAAAAAATAATTATTAAAAAAATAGAATAACAATTTAAAAAAAAGGAAATAAAAAACACAAGACAGTGAATAACCACAGGCTGCTTTTGTCATGCAGTCAATGCATGGCTCTTCTTCAGCAAACTGCATGGAGCTAATCCTGCTGTGAGGAATAAGCTTTCAGAATGCTACAGCTGTCTTCCTGCAGTTGTCCTTTGCTTTTCCTACACAAAGATCTAAATCCTCTTCCCAGTCTCACCTTTCTTCCAAACTTCTAAGGCACACAGTGTATCTTTTCTTCACAGTAAACCCCTCCTCCATTTTCAGGTCCCTTGAGTTAACAATCACTTCCTCTTCCCAGATCAATCATTTTTTGGACAGTGTCACATGATACTTGAGGTATCCTATTGTTCTGAATGACTCTAACTAGATTATATCGTTCTTGGTAAAATGATAATGTCACTTTAGAGCTTTGTCAGAGTTCTTCCAGTTTCAGCAACAATGCTGTCACTAGAAATAAGAAGAAACAGAACTTTCCTTGTAATTTGTACAAGATCCTCGTTTTCAGTGACTTCTCCTTAAAGTGACTGGTGTGATCACACATTAGGCCTACTCCAGAAATTCTGTAGGACTAGTAGCACCACATAGTAAATTTTTTGTGGAAGCTGTACCAATTTTACTGGATGATAGCCTCCTTTACAGTAATCTGCGGGATCCTCTTGCTCCTCATCGTCTGACCCTAAAATTCTGCTCTGGCTCAGGGGGGCGGCCTCTGGCAGGGGCGGAGGCGGGGGTGGAGGCAGAGGTGCAGAGGGAGCTTTCTGCTGAGGCTCTGGCTTTTTGTGGGGCATCAGGTGCTTGCCCCTCCTGCAGGCCCGCAGGCGGCGGCCCAAGCAGGTTGTTTAGCCTGGAGAAAAGTAGATTCGGAGGTGACCTTATCACTCTCTACAACTTCCTGAGAGGTGGTTGTAGTCAGGGGGGGTTGGTCTCTTTCTCCAGGCAACCACTGACAGAATGAGAGGACACAGTCTTAAGCTGTGCCAAGGGAGATATAGGTTGGATATCGGGAAAAAGTTTTTCACAGAAGGAGTGGTGAAGTACTGGAATCGTCTGCCCATGGAGGTGGTGGCATCACCATCCCTGGATGTGTTTAAAAAAAGATTGGATGTGGCACTCGGTGCCATGGTTTAGTTGAGGTGTTAGGGCATGGGTTGGACTTGATGATCTTAGAGGTCTCTTCCAACCTGGTGATTCTGTGATTCTGTGTACCCTCACACATGCTTGTGCTTTCACGTAAGGCAGGCAGGATGGGCTGAAGACAAGCTGGCATAGCCCTCACACTGTGTCACCATCCCATCTTACCCGAGATGATGAGCTAGTTTTTTGCCTTTGCACTCACACAGCAACAGGAGAGACAGAGCAGGAACTCTTACTGAAACTGGTGGTTTAATATCATCCCAGTATCCTAAAGTTACCATGGAAATGACAACATAAAGAGGCTTACCTTGATACCAAATCAGTATGAAAGATTACCAGGCCAGACTTCAGGAGTCCAATGGCTCTCGGCAGTCATATAAGAAGGTGGAGAGACAGGGATGTCTTCACAGTCAAGATCTGTGACTTGAGTAAACCCTGAATTTCTCTGAATATGAGAAATCTTAATTTTGTGATGTTAAAATGTGGTGTGTCATACAAAAGCTACTGAGTTGATAACAGAGATTTCTGCCTTAAAATAATACCAAATTTACGCTAATATTAATTAACACTCTGGTCTGACACTATATATTTTGGCATCAGTCTTAGATCCTAGGGAAACTGAACCAGTTAACAGAACGTGTGTTTGAGAGACATCTGTGAGGTCACTGCCCCCAAGGTGTTGAATAAGAAGTCCCTGGAGGTCTCTATTTGCTCATTAGAGCTCCTCTCTTACAGAGAGGTAACACTGCAAGTGTGAGCACTGGAGTTGCTTTATTTCACTGCACAGACACTTCCCAGGCCTCCAGCTATGTATTTGTCCAAAAGTGGGAGAAAATCTCTTGATAGACACCACTGCTAACCAAATGTAATTTCTAAGTGCAAAATGCAGTCTTAGAATAATTCAAGTATTTAAGAAATATTGGGTGAGAAAAAATACCTCACTCAGAGCAAATTCCTGTGAAAATGAGATCACTGTGGGGATGACTACAGCAACCACTTCTGAGCACACCAGCCTAACCTGCACTATTTTCAGTGTTTAATGAAGCCCTGCCTATTTTCTCTTATTAACTGGCTAGGATGCTGTGTGAAACACCAAACCTGTAACAGTCAAGTATCTAACACAACCAGCATCTGACACAAGCAGCATCGCACTGTGAAAACAAATGATGCAGTTAGCTAAAAATACTTCCCTACACACATAAAAAAGAAAAAAAAAAGGGGAAAATGATATTCAACCCCCTTCTCTTTCTGCATGTCACAGACCTAGAAGCTTTTAGGATTATTTTGATAATTCAGAGTGCTCTCTCCTCTCATACTAATAACTTTATCTTTTACTAGGTGAACCAAAGAGGAGGATTAGGGATTCTGTTATTCTGGAATTTATGGTTACAGTGAATTTAAACACTTGAAAACCATCTGCTGCAGCATCCAAGAAGGAACTATTGCATACCTAAGTTGGGAACAAAACATTAGTGGTGGATTTTCTGCTTTTTGCAGTAGAAGAAAAGCTTTGCCGCTTCCTGATCTCTAACTTCAGCCTCTATAAAATATTTATTTATTACCAAGTTAATAAGTCAACCTTCAGAACACATTTCTGCAGCATCTGCTCACATGGTTACGCTTTTCATGTAGCAGAATTCCCGTTTCTTAGGATCTTAAAAGTTCAGAGTTCCAAAACGGGGACCTGGTGGAAGGAATGAGAGGAACAAATGCCCAGACTTGATATTGCTACACAGCCCTTTGGGCAATGTAGCTCTCAAGTTGCCTCTGTGTAATTTTAGGTGGCAATATATCACATCAAGTGATGTCTCAATGACATTTCATCTCAGTGACTCCCCCACAGTTCCCATCATGGACAGGAACCATTTTCACAGAAGGTATATATTACATAGAGAGGAAGAAATTTATCTGTGTAAATAGAAGTTCATCTTATACTGTGTAAGTTTATGCACCTGCATATGGAGATGTTATGTTGTGCTGGGGAACTGGCTTGGCCTTAGAGCACAATTCCTTTCTGGAAATGGCACTAGCTTTCTAGCATTCTCCTAACAACTTTGGGGCTAATCCTACACAGCCTCTGGAGAAGCAAGGGAAGTAAACTACAATGATGATGTTTTCTCCCTGCAAAGGCACAGCACAGTATTTTATGGAAAAAACCTCCTGGGATGTCCTCTTTTTTAGCTCTTTTGTGGTTGCTTGGAAGAGTGGATGGTTAGGCTCTGAAGGAGCCATAGTGTCAGTACACCACAAGGCTTAGTTCTTCGCTATTTTAAATCCTACTTTCTCTGTCTGAACTTTGAGAAAATCTTTAAATTATATATTTAACATCCACCTATCTTTCTATCTTTAAATATCTGCAAATGAATGGATAGAAATTTCTGACTATTAAAGGTAAGAATCCATGTCACATATTTCCTATATTTGATTACATTTCTTTCATTGTGTATGTGAAAAAGCCGATTTGCATAATATCATATTTCTCTGGACAGTGCACTGACCTATGTAAAACAACCTACCAGAGACTAATCTTCTTTCATGAAACACAGATTTTTCTGATGCCTTCAAGGCAAAAAATGTAGATAGCCCAGTTCTCAAAGTCACAGAGAAAAATATGTTCATAGATTTATGAAGGGAATAAATACAGCTTTGTTAACCAACCACTTCCATGCATTCTAATGGCAACATCTTGCAATTAATAAAACAAGCATGCCCCATACTGGGGGAAAAATGCTGACCATGCCAGAGTAACTGGGCCCATATATTGTCCAAGCATGTAAATAGATTAAGTGACAGCATAATTAATCCTCAGTACATAATCAATAGGAACAGTAAGGCCTTGTGAAAAATTGAAAGACTTCAGAATGAGACTGAATTTTCTCTGAGCTAAAATGTGGAGTCACCAGTCAGTCCTCCCTCAGGAGACTGTAACAAATACAGAGAACCAGCTCAAGGACAGCCAGAGTTGTAAATTGAGAGCTATAAAAAAATAATAATCTAACAATTGTGCCAACGTGTTTATAATTTATAGGTTGGCATTACAGGTGAGAATGAGGGGTTAGCAGTCTGTTATAATCTGAACTTGAGTCAGTAAAGCACTGTAGAACCTCTAAATCACCACTTCTTTCATTTCACATAGTTTAAAAACATATAATAAAACTATCAGACAAAGCCACTTTCTTTCAGGGTTTGAAGCTGGAGCTGTGGATACCAATCTGTTCAAAGTTAGAGTGCTACTAGGAATCCAGCAAAGGGAAGCTCTTATTTTTCCTTATACTCTTTTCTTTTTCACACTGGGCACTTGCCATAAAAGTACCAAAAGCACAGGGGTCTTTTTGTTATAGTTGAGGCAGGCAAGAAAATAAGAGTTCCATTTCACATTAAATTTTGGTGTTCTCAAATTTAATTCCATTTTGATAATCTAATACAAGGTACTGAAAAAAAGTTTGAGCATGCATTTAAATGGAATGAAATTGGAACCTTTAATCCTACACAGTGCTGAGTAACTCTGAGTTTCAAATTCCCTTCTCCCAGTGAGTGTTGAGGTCAGCGCTCACCACAGAGCAAATTGGAGTCTAGCAGGACTCTGTTCTCTGTAAATAGGGGAGGCTGCCTCATCATGTTCTGCAGGGACTGAGCAGCTTTTCCAAATGGGTTTATATATGAAGGTTTTGGGCTGTTTCTTGGAAGTGACTGCCCCTTTGAGAAAAAGTGAATTAAATGGAGCAACTCTGCATGCATTTGCTAATAACTGGACAGACAGCAGTATAGCACTTTTACATTCTTTTCCGTCATTCATCTTTCAAAGTTCCCCATGCTTCCCGTGAACAGACCAGTCATTATTGCCAATCAATCTTCTTACAGCCTGTATAATGTCCAGGAAGGTACTGGAGCATAGTATGTAAAGATGGTTCTATACCCACTCAAACTTTCCCTTAACAATAAAGTATTGCAATAAAAACTTAAAATACTTACAAGCAACCTTTAAGATTCTGTCCATTTATCTGACATAATCACCATTTGAGCTGTAACTCATCTTCCCTTATAACTGATCTACTGTATTCCTCTGCCATTGTGATGTGAATTTAACCTGAACTTTGAAATACCAATTGGCACTCAGTATTTTTCCCCCATGGAAAGGTTGTAGAAAATTTTCATGATCAAATTACTTTTCTGCATGCTGTATCTTTCATTTGAATTCCAGCAATTTTTCATGTGCATTTTTCATTGTCAAGTGCTCCCATGGAGGATAGTTGTAGCATTAATGGCAACTAAAAGTTACTACTATTAAAAATATTCTGAAAAGTAGATCAGTAACACAATAAAAGTGGCAGCTAGTGAGAGTGCATCCAACCTTTTATACTGATTGAGTCCAGTGGCCTTTCTACATTCAGAGCCCTTTCTTTGAAACAAACCTAATGAACACCCTGACACTGGTGTGACAGACAGAATGCCTACCAGGTGAGTTCCCCAGCTGTGTCTTTGGGAGGCCTTGACAGTGCTTTGACTTGCTGGGGTCCTAACTAAATAAGTGAGCAAAATTGAAATATCAGACTTCTGTTGTCACAGCGTTCAGTAAAAATGTTTCTCTTAATGTATTGGTTTGAAAACAAACCAGTGGGAGGCACCAAGTCAGAATAACACTTTAATAGGGAAATCAAAAAAATAAAGGCAGAAAACACTGAGTTAAACTGACAGTCAGGATACAACCTGACACCCTGTTAGTCAGGGTGGTGGTAGCAGTCTGGTAGAATGGTGGCTGCAGTCCTCCTGAAGTGATGGATGTGGTTCTGTCGAAGCAGTGATCCTGTAGAAGGGTCTGCTCTTCCTCAGAAGGTCCAGTAGTGGCTATGTAGCTCCTGTCCTCTGGAATCCAGTGGAAAGGATCTGTCTGTGGT
The DNA here is from genome assembly GCF_020740725.1 of Corvus hawaiiensis. Lineage (NCBI taxonomy): Eukaryota > Metazoa > Chordata > Aves > Passeriformes > Corvidae > Corvus > Corvus hawaiiensis. Next base: position 14,843,348 of record NC_063227.1, on the reverse strand, counting down.
GTTGGGAATCTCAGATTATATCCAGGATGGAATGCTTGGCTCCTCCCTCTGTGTGGAGCATCTCACAATGGGATGATTAGTCATGAGGCCAGGCGTTGATGGGCTCATTAACAGAAGATAGTCCGGAGGGAGTTATCTCTGAGTCATGTGGCAGGACAATGATGGGCAATTAACAGAAAGATAGTCTGGGGGGAGGAGGCAAGGAAACACTGCCCCACCTGATTTCAACAGCTCATGAGGATGGTAATAGAATACACTGCAACCCAGGACACTTAAACTCTGCTACCTAGCAGTCAATAAAATCTCAAGATAATGTTAAACAATTATTCTGGTCTGTCACAGGTTCATGGATATTGTAAGAAATTGGGTTGAGTGAGGCAGGGACGAGTCTGCAGACAAGGCTCAACACTGATTTATGCAGCTATCTCTGGGACTTGTCCCTAGTACCAAAAGGCTTTTATCACCTTGGAATACTCAGTATTGGAAGAAATTTATAATTATTTGATGAGTAACTTCAGACCTTCTCAGGACAAAGGTTAACTCTCCATAGCTTCAGCCTAGCAAAACGAAGACTGAAAATGAGAGCTGTAGGATAACAGGAAGGTTGACATCTGCTAAATAGATACAGTGCTTCCCTTCTCCCAGAGGAAATAAATTAAGAGAAAACCAACCAAACAAAAAACCCCAAACAAAAAAACAAAAAACCCAAACCACAGATGCCTCATTCTGAGGGAATTTTTTTAGACTTAGAATTCAGACCTCGACTTGGAATTAGCTTTACAGATTATCAGCAATCCAGCATCCTAGGAGAACCTTCACATACTGCAGGTGAGAAAACATGAGCCAGAAAAAATGTACTCTCAGCCCACCTGGGTTCTGGGCTCGTCTTGCGGCATCCTTGTCATGGGGTGACTGTATGATACTGTACTCCCTATCATCTGCCCTATGCCAGACATGAATCCTGTGCCTTCCTGTGTCCTTAAGCTGTTTCTCAGGAGAGGGGGAGAGAAGCCACACCAATTTTTCAGAGCAGTTTGTGCTCAAGGACACAAACTCCTCTGTGTTCCTGCGGTGGAGCAGAGGAAGCATCTTCCTGCTTTTAGCCAGCTCTTGGCTCTCTGCAGCAGGGAAGGGAGTTAGATTCCTTTTGTTTTTTAGATAGTTTCTTGTTTGTTAGCTAAAGGAAGGAGTTTCCTGGGACTGTGGCTTCTTCTTCTTCTCCTGGAACTGTTCAGCATCACCAGAACATCACTGGGAGGCCATACACCGTGGCCTGGAGGGGCCCACACCAAACCCCAGCTCTGGAGAGGAGAGAGACACACCTACAAAGAACTCTGAAATCTACCCCCGTTTCTTCTCCACAGCAAGAGTTTTTATTATTTAACATTATTCATTATTTTTTTACATGCCTGCATGCACTTTGCTTGTTAAATAAATAGGTTTTTTTCACTTTCCTCCAACGAAATTTCTTTCCAAACCTGTGGGGGAGGGGCTGCAGAAAAGCTACCTTCGATTAGAGGATACGTTCATTTCGGATGTTCCTCCAGATTTGTCTCAAACCAAGACAATCCTGTAATCGAATGAAACTGTTCTGCTGGGAAGTGTGTGATGGATTTAAAATCTGCTTCTGGGGGTTATATTTTGCAGTAAACTGGGTTTAAGACAGCTAACCCAGGAGCAGAGGTCAGCACCCACTGCAAAGCCCGCACTGAAGCACCTGCTGTTCTGGATTCCTGCCAGGAAGGCAGCAAAAAGCTTTGGCAAGTGCAGTTGGAAAAGTGAAAAATGCCTTACAAGTACTTCAGGAAAGAAAGTAGAAGCTGAGTACAAATCTCTGAGAAAGACACTTTCTGAGCAGCCTGTTTTTATCTCAAGGGAATTTAGCATTACTGTAGACTACAGCTACTGCAGGGTCTGAGGAGGAAAGGTCCAAGCCCTCTCAACTCTCCCTGTCAGAAGCAACACTTCCAAATTTCTCAGGAAGCCAGTGAGTACAGAATGTAAGGCCAAGTGTCACATGAACTCCATGATACATGTCAGGTAACCTGGTATATTATCCTGGTATATTATCCACAAGCTTCCGCATCTGAATGGATTCACAGTACACCAGCTGGTGGAGGCAAATCTGTGTCTGACCAAAGCACAGAGAAAATAAGCATGTACCTAATTTTAAGTATGGGTACTATAATGGACAGAGTATTTCAGAGAAAAACTGCGTGAATTATATGGTGGTGTGGGGCCTTTTTTGCTTTCCTTTGTGAAAAAAAAATGAATGCAAAGTATGTATTTCACTTGACATAATATTAAGCATATGAAAATAATTTATTTTCAAACTGTCTCTATTTATTTAGCTATTACAAGCTTTATTTGTGAAACTGTCACTCCTTCTTCATGTGTTCTCGGCAATAGGTAGCTGCAAATATGAATAGCATTCAGAAGCTGTTATTTTAAAATGTTGCCTACAAAGGAACTGGATTTTAAGGAAGAAATTATGAGTCTGTCAGAACTGGGAATGAGGTGATGCTGCACAGATTTCCACCACCGTAACACTGAAACATTTCAAAATTCAAATTCAGGCCCCATACATGCCTCTCGTATAGAGAGCTCAACTTGTCAGAAGGCTTCAGGCTTCTAATAGGAAGCTCTTTGCCTGTATGCCAGAGCCAAAGCCACAGCTGTGGTTTAGCAGAGTAAATCCAGACTTGAGCTGCATCCAGGGTAGGTTACATCACCTAAGGAATCTGCTGTATCTTCAGTAGATTGTTTTTTCTCCAGAAGAAAAACAGCTATTTGACCTGTATGCGTATTTCTATATGACTTTCCATTTGTCAATATTTGCATCTTTTATCTGAAGAAGGGAAGTGCCAAACACCTTCTGCAGAAGAGCTTCCTCCAGGTAAGCCCTTGCAAACTAAGAATGAAAAAGTTATAATGTGGCAAATAGGAAATACATTTTCAAACTTGCCTCACTTTAGTTCAATAATATTCTTAGCAAATTTGCTAGATTTGTGTGTGGGTTTTTGTTGGGTTTTTTTTTCCCCCTAATCTCATTAGAGGTTCATGAAAACAAGAAATTGCCTCCATTCCAAGAGATCGATCTCCTTTAGAGCATAATGCTTCTCTGTGGTTGCATCTGTAGGAATTAGCATGAGATGAGAAAGACTTTCTTTTTTCCACCAGATTTGCCCAAAACACACAACAGTCATGATGTGCACACCCTCAGGCACTGGAATGAGCCAGCAGGATGAAACCCCACTGCTGCTCCAGTGGGTGGGACATACACAAACCCAGCATGTGTGCTGGGCTGTAGGCCCTGTCAGAGCACTGTGTTGTCCCTGTCCTTGTCTGTAGCACTTTGGTGACAAAATAGTGCTGACACTGTCAGGAAAAATTTGCCCTCTTCCCTCTCTGCCACTGGAAAGTTCCTCGATGAGAAATTCTTCTTTGGACATTCCAGAAGAATATCTGGAATTATACTTTTTTACACTGGAACCACACTGACATAGGAGAATATATGCGTGTGTGCGTGTCTTTATAATATTTAATATAATTAAATATTAGTATTATATTTAATATAATATTTATAATTTGTTTTTAATGAAATTTTTAAAAAATACTGTTTTCAGTCAATCTAAAATCAGTTTGAGCGGCAAATTTCCAGCAAAAGTTTAAGAGCTTTAAAGTATTTCATAAAAAAATGAAAGATCTAAGTTGCATTCATCATAATTTCATTATATTATTTGAAAATCTTTTTTAATGAACCTGAAACTAATCAACAAACTAAACTTGGATTTGCTAATAATTTAATCTTGAATACATATTAAAGAAAATATCTTTAGCAAGCCAACTTTCTTTCTAAGGTTGCGAAGAAATCTCTTACCCCCTTTCATGGAATGAACAATATTTCTTTCCACAAAAAATTTTTGTTTTCCATACAGATCCAAAACTCTTCTATCCACACAGTCCCTACCTGTCCAATGGGCTTTGCTCAAAAAACTTGAAAAAAAAAAAAAAAATTTCCTGTTAAAAATAATTTCTATAAATTGAGCATTTCTAAATCAAGGTTTAATTTAGTCCAAGAATTGCCATTTTGGTTCAAAAAAAGTCTGGCAGGCTGCAATGATTCAGAATACTACTTTAGATGCTTGACCACTGCCTCCATGTCTACTCCCTATACTTCTCTTGTACCTACTCATGCACTTATCTGGCAATATACATCATCTTGCTTTTTACACTGAGTCTTATCTATTTCCCTTAAACCCAGAAGCAAAAAATTCAGAACCACACCAAAAGCAGCAATCTGGAAGATGCCAGCTGCATCTCTTCTGTCTGGTCCAAAGCTCTCGTGACTCATTCTTCTGTACATTGAGCACCATCTGTCCTTCCTCCACTTGCTGGAATCTGGCCACCAGTTTACAGTGAAACTAGAACTGAGGAATGTCTGACACACACGAGCTTGAGGCTGGGCCTTCCTGCAAGGCTTGGCCACCTATGCTCTCCAAACAGGCTTGGAATACCACTATTCCCTCTAGCAGTAGCAATTCCCAAAGCCTGCCCACTCGGAAAACACAGACTGCCTTCACTCCCAGGTACAGGTGAACACTGCAGTCCCTGAAGGCCACATCACATACGATCATGTATGGTTTATGTAGGCACCAGCTATGGTTTCTCCATCTTCAGAGGAGGTAATCCATGCATATCAAAGAGCATGATTTGGCTTTGTGAACTGAGAAACTCTTAATAATTAAAATGACACACAGGTGTGAATACTCAGTAGCATATGGAGGAAGCAGAGGGAGGACATCAATGGCTGTACACCTGCGTATGTACTCACTTCACAGTGTCCTTACTGTATAGACAGTTTTCTTGCAGTGGAAAAGAAAGAAATGTCAATTAAATAAACTTCTGATCCTGCTTTAGTTGGCTGAACACTTGCAAGAATAAAAACAAACAAAATGGATGGTGTGGAAACTTCTAAAGCAGACGTTACTTCTGATGGGGAACAGCTAATTGCCAACACAGAATGTGTGTGAAATGCTGATATAGTTTGTGCAGCTAGGGAAGCAAGTCCCAACATACATATTTAAGAACATCTGTTCTTAAATATAAATGAAAAAACAATACATTTACTCTAAGGTCACTGCAGGAACAGAGGATCAGCTGAAGCATACACAGCTTGTGATTTATATTCAGAACCTACCAGCAGCAAGAAAAGAGAGACTGATACCATCATCTTACAATCAGCTTTTGGATCATGTTGTGCATCTGAGAATGCCAGCAGAGTCCATGGCTGTTTCTCTGCATTCAGCAAACCAGCCTAACTCAACAATCAAATATTAGCCTTTTCTATCCTTCAGTGCATGCAGCCACATATAATGCTATTTTATGTAGCCATGAAAAGTATGCAGACGCTAATTATCCCATTCTTGGGTGTCTTTTGAATACCAATAAAAAAGTGTAAAGCCTTTAAAGAGAAAAGATGAACATGGCCATGGAAGTTTTTCAGAAGTCAGGACATACCTGTAATCACTCTTATCACATGAAGAGATAATTTAGAGTTTAACTGTGTATTCGGAACAAACAGCTCTGCTCAGGGAGGGGGAAGGGAGCAAAACTGCTCCAGCCATTGACAAGAGTGAAGAATACTTTCATATAGGGTAGCGATCAAGTTAATTTGATAGGTAGCTCTGGGAGCCCCGTGGATACTCGGAAGGCTTAGCCAACAAGATTTCATCAAGGTTGTTAGTTGCCTCTCCATCTGCTTCACAAGGAACTCTTGGCAAGCTTAACTCTATTTCCAGTTGCTAGAGAGACACTTTCAGCCTCAGGATGAAAGTAACATTGGTCTTTCCTTTCAATACATAGCATTGTAACTTAATTTTCAAATAATTTTCCCTGCTGAGGTTGAGTTTGGAAGCAGAATTCACATGAAGTTTTCTCACAAAAACACCAAGCAGTTTGTAAGACAAATACTAAAATTAAAAATATAAAAAAATTCAAAACTAACTGCAAAACATGATTGGTTTTGTGGTGGGTATTTTTTTTTCCTTTTAAGTCAGAGGCAAACAATTCACAATGAATAATTTATCTGACATGTATTTTCTTTTTTATCCATAGAATTTCCTCTAGTAGTTAGTTCCAACCTCAGGTACATTCCATTTTTAAGCAGACAGCTTTCCTAGAAGTTAAGCCACATTCTGAACTTTCTTGGCATGTTCAATACTCCAGAGTCAAGAGAGCCACACAGTAGAATAGAAATGAAGGCATGCACATCTTCAAGTTTAAATTTAATATTAAGCTTCTGTGAGTGCACCCTCATAAAACTTTGAAGTGTATTCCTTCCCCTGCTCTCCCCTGAGGAACTGACTAGCAGAACAGAACCATGTGAATGTTCATGAAAAGGACGAGCACGAGAAAAGCAAATTAACTCAATGCAGTTCTTTCAACTAAAAAGAAAAACATTTGGCAAAGTCTGGATTTAGGATATGACACTGCAGATTTACAGAATGGTAAAGAGCAGAAATTCAGCTATTCTCAAATGTGCTGAGTAGAATGTCTATCTGCATGCTCATCATCCAACAAGCTGAAGCAAAGATAATTTTGCTTGCTCAGCCCTTGTTCAGACTTGCAATTTATAGGAGAGGAGTTCAAGTGGCAGAAAGCCTAATGCTGTGTCCCTGTGTTAGTGGTCCCTCTCTGCCTTATGTGGATCAGGCTGAAATCCCTTGGCCAGCCATGCTGACCCTCCCAGCTCCCCACTCCTCAGCTGGATGGCTGTAGCAGCCCAGCCCAGCCCCACTGCAGAAAGAGTCAGAGGTATAAAGTGCAGCACTATTTAAGCTGGATACAAACAATAAACAACCTGAGAAAGAGTGTGCTGGTCCCAGGTACCTCAGATGCTGCTTCTACCTGCTCTTTATTATTTCTATCAGGCATGACTCAGTGTCTTCCAGACTTAGGAGTGCACACACTCCCTGTTTTGGCTCCTGTTCATGTGCAGTGCAGTCTTTCAGTGCAGCTCCATTCCAAACAAAACATCAGTCACATCACACAGCTTAGAATCACAGAACCACAGAATCACTAAGGTTGGAAAAGACCTCCAAGGTAATTAAGCCAACCTCTGACCAAGCACCACCACGTCAACTAAATCATAGCACCAAGTGCCACATCCAGCTTGCTTTCCAGGGATGTGAAAACCTGCATTACTAACACAAACCAAACTTAATTCAGTGATACCTAAATTTGCCTCAGGTTCACTCTGTGTGCAACAGCAGTCTTAGATAACAGAAGCACAGGCCACAAGTAATTAAAATCATATTGATTTTACTCAGTATCACAGTGATGATATGACGACTAATGTTAGCCTTCTTATAATGGAGTGAAAATACTAAGTGGCTGTGTGAATAAGATACTTTCATTTTCTAAGATATCATCAGAAATCATTAAAAAAAAGTATTTCAAACCAATCTGGCAAAATAGATGTTTTTGAGAGACTCTGACTGATATATTTAAAAATAATTTAACCCAATAAATACACAGACATAATTCTTTTTCGAGCCACAGAAAAAAGCTGGGATGTCTCAATGCACTCGGGTCAGGGATATACACAAAGAACACTCATCCTTCTTGCAAGTGGTGATTTAAGGGAAAAAGTGCTTATAGAAATTCCTCCCTCCCTTCCTCCTTGTTCCCTGTAGTGCAGATGGCTGTTCTTGCCCATTCCTGCTCATCCTGCCTGTCCTGTGCTCTGCATTCAGCCAGTCAAAGCAACCCACAAAGCCCATCACCAACTCTGCAAAATTCCTCAGGATATTGCTGGAGGATAGAACTGTATCTGGTGGCTCTTTAATTGCCGCAGCATTCTTCCAATCCGGCAGAGGCATGACAAATTTGCAAGTCAACATGTTTTAAGATGGATTATCCTTTTCAGAAAATGTCTGCGGGGATGGTTTGGGAAAAAAATCCTTTAAAAATCTTGTTCCTGCTTTGCTTTTCACACTAAACTTGAGAAGAAATATTCAGAGAGAATTTCTGCATTCATAGTTAATGGGGGAAGGGATGATGTAAGAACATATCCCATTTATAAGAAGGGTTAAATAGCCTTTTATTTTGCTACCCCACATAAATATATATTTATATGTACACACATATATATACACACACATTCAAAATTTTATGGAGATAAACCTGGAATATCTATCTTTCCACCTTTAGAATGATAATATGAGGACAATTTGTCAAGTTCTGCATCACTGCAAACCCCACATATTTCATAAAGATAATTAACCACTGAAGAAAGCTCCCAGCAATTTAACAGATACTAGCAAAAATTTAATGCCTTGGAGGCATATCAGATGTTGGAGGATAGCTTAACTACTGAATTATCCACTAACCTTCTCTTCCTGATCTGCCTTGGGGATACTACAAAAGATGTTTCAAGAATGAGATGGAAGGAACTGAAGGAAAAGCCATGTTAAAGACTTTTAAGGAGTGGCCTAGATCTTGACCTTATCTAAATTAGCTTGGACTTGCATAAGATGGGAAAAGGTTGATGTGGGGGAAAAAGATGATAATGATCAAGTGTCTTGACTTGCAGACAGGCAATAAATCACTTCTATTGAACATGCCATGAATGACAACAGTGCGTCTTGGACTTGAGAATGAGTCACTGGAAACATTCTGTCGAGTCAGCTGAAAGAAGAGAGTCTCTTTGTATAGGCATTGTTGTCCTCATTTGCAGAAATGTAAATAAACATATTTCCCAGTTACAACAGAAAATACAAGCCCCAAACCTTCTGGATAGCCACACAGTCAGTAAATCTCCTCTCCAGTCAAAAATTTTTCATTTGCTATTTCCTTGAGGAAACACACTACACTGCTCATGGTTGACTTCTAGGATTTAGAAAAAAAATCCTCTATCGACATCTATTGATTTCCCTGCAAACTCAGGTAAGTTCAGGGTCTGTCTGAAGAGAGGAGTCAGCTCTGCTCCCATCCCCCCTCGAAGGGACAGCGGTTTCTTCCCTGGCCTTGTTAAAGGTGACCTGGGCACTGCAGTATCCTGCAGATGGGGACAGGTGCTGATGGCAGAAGGGGGCATAGGAAATGTGGGCAGCCCCCTGCAGTAGCAGTGCGGGGTGGGAACCTGCAGAGTGAGATTCAGGATGGTTCTTGCAGTCATCCATACCCAGATCCATCACACTTGATGGCACCAACTAATACATCTGGGGACCTTTGCTCTTAAGGTTCTTCTTCCTGTTGTTTTCTTAACAAAGGAAAAGCCTTAGTTAAAAAGAAAGAGGACAGTGCAATTCATTTCAGTGACCTTGTTCACACAAGCCAGTAGTTTTAAACACAGATTTTAAGTCTAACCACAAACTTTGCAGAAGTAATCTCCTGCTGTTGCCCTCTCCAGTTTTTCCTACTTTCTTGCTGCAACAAGAGAGGAGTCAGCAGCCTGAATAAGATCACTCTACTGCTGCCAACTTTAAAAAGCACCAAACAACAACAAAAAAAATTCAAATAAAGCCCAACTCAATGCACACAGCTTCAACAAAACAGCGTACGAATTCTGAAGGCTCTTAAAATTCATATTATATGCTTTACAAATGTTAACTGCTTAGTTCTTACACTTCATGAGATGCAAAGGCCTAAAGGATTCATAGATGAATTCACTTGATATTTTAGTTTTTTGAGAAGGATAAAGGCTTACAGCTTACAAAAATGAGAACAAAAAGACCACTGGTACTCATTCTACCAAATCAATTACAACCGTTTCCACATGGGTATACAATATATTTGTGAGCTGCTAAAGGAAAGATGGGTTATGACCTCTAAGGTGGGAGTATTTAGAAATACATGTCTCCCTCTCAGGGGTTTCTGATGGTGCAAGCAGTGTTTGTTTACATATGAATCTTAAAAGTTTTCTGCACCTTCTTTTTTTACTGGTCATGTTTTCCTTTTTAGGCTTGCAAATTGAGTTGTACTTGTAAAAAACTCTCAATGCATCTCAGAGTCATGTAACAGTGTAAAGAGAACTTCTGCCTTACAGGTGGCATAATCAAGTTTTCTCAGGAGTTCAGGCCTTTCTCTCCTCCGCAGCACATTCAGTAGGTTTGAACCTTTGCCTCACCTCATTAATTAGTTCAGTTCTCCAGACACACTAAAAACTCCATGCTCGTCCCAGGTAGCCAGCCGCCAAGAAAACAAAGGACAAGTTCAAGCCCTTCTCTCAGGTTCTTTCTTAAAGGTCTGTCAATCTTCTCCTTCTGAGGTGAATCCTGGAGTCTTCAGGGACTTCATACCTACCCTTTTCTGTCAACGTACTAAACATCTCATCTATCTTTCAAATATTTCCTTTTCTCGGTTCTCCTCCTACTCCTGTCTATAATATCTCTACATTAAATTCTCTTAACTTATTCTTCACATAACCTCCAGTACTCCTTCCTGCTCTTGGATTCTCATGGCCCCTCAGCTTCCAGAGCATGTTTCCACAGGTCTGTGGCCAAAGTCCTCAGCCAAAGGTTTTCCAGCCTCATTTCACTACAGATATCCAACAGCCAGCTGCCCTCACTTCAAGTGCTTCCTGCATGCCTCTTCACTCTCTGCAAAGAGATTCACATCTCTTTCCTTCCTCTGTTTGTACATCTAACACTGGCTGGAGTCTGGACTACTGCAGGGACAAGTCTTCTCTCTCCTGCAATGTTTTTGAAACGACAAGTGGTATCTTCCCCCATCTTTCCCACACATGAACACTGCTGTATGTACAACAGGCCAGGCTCTCCTCACTCTGATTTCCTACACCTTGTCATCCAAAGCCTTGAACTCATTTCATCAGCTTTCAGTATTCTGTGGGAGCATGAGATATCTGTAAGAAAACGACTGCTCCAGAAAAACTTCAGAAAGTTTAACTCATAGGCGACAAGCTCTGTTTGCATTTCCCAGTCTCAGAAAAGCTTTCAGATATTTGCTTATGGGCTGCTGTCAACAAAGGAGTACAAAACATTTGTACCCCATCTGCAAAAAGATTATTAGCAGCATTTTTTTTTAATCCATCTTGTGACACTAATTTACAAACTGTTCCCACAATTCCACTTTTTTACTCTTCAGGCTTTTAATCTTTTTTTCTGGTCTCAGGGAAGGAGAAGAATTCCAAGTCGAGAAGAAACTGCATGTAAAAGGCAGGTCCAACTGCAATTACTCACACAGTGGCTGAACATTCTAATCAAATCCTGAATATTTGGAGTTTTTCAAATCTGTAGATCTTAATTTCACAATTATTATCATCCTCTGCTATATGCATACTTTCTATGTTTGCACTAGGAAAAAGGTATTACCAATGGAATCAAGGATTTGTAGGAGATTGTTGTAGAGTCCTATTAATAATATAAAATCAGTCTAAACCACAAAGCAATTTTGCTTACTCATGGGACATTAAACATGCCTTATTTAAAGCCTTTTTACTTTTTATTTCTGAGTTCTCCTTCAAATCATTTTTATTGTCTGATTCAGAATAATTCAACATAAGATATGAGTTTTCCAGCTAAGAAGCCATTACCAATTCAAACATCAAACTGACTTTGCTTCCAATATGCAAGCAAGTGAACTTAGCTTGTTAAACTTTCTTTAAACTAGAAGTATTTTACAACCTAAGAAAGAACAGCTCTTTAATACATTAAATTTTTTTACTGCTATAAAACTTAGATGGGTTACCCACCATCTATTTTAGGTTCAGGTCATGGACAGACAGATACTAGATCTTCTGCCCTATATATGTGGGCCAAATGCATGCTTATGCACTATCTGAAATAGAGTGCCTGCACAAAATCTGTAGATAGACACAGAAGATACTTATACATTTTACTCACCTGATTGCATTTAACCCTCGTAAGAACTGAAAGAGATTATATGCTGAGATGGCTGGTTATTTTCTGATAAGAAACTGGGGTTTGGTAGAGCATCTTAAATGTTAAAACCTACATTTTTCAAGGAAAATTTTTGACAGTGTTGATAGAAAAGGCTTCCTTGATCTAAAATGGAATTGCAGACAGATAGACAACTGCTGTTGAAGACTCACTTCACAAAAGGACTCCAATCCTCTGGTAATAAAGTCTTTAACTGTAAGCCCAGCTTAGTCCAAATAACAGGCTCATTTCAGCACAGGACTAAAGGGCTGATCAGACAGGTCTCTACCACCCACTCATTCAGAATTTCACCTGAAGATCAGCTCCTCATACCAACTACAAAACTTTTGTCTTTTAGCACAATTTCCAAATCCACAGCCTTTCTGGCTAGAATGGAGAGACAAGGGGATGTGAATTACTATTTGTCTGTGACCATTCAGCCAATAGGTTTTTTTAAAAGGAAAAAGAAGTGAATTTATTTTTAGAAACAAATTCAAATGGAACTGCTACAGGCATACCTGCAAGCACATGTATATATTCTAGGGTTAACACAGATACATGCATGAGAGAACACGAAATGTCCTTGAAACTTCTCTGAAACTTACAGGGTTTTAAGGAATATTTAGAGGCATACAGAAACAAAAGACACGTAAGCGCTAATTTGTTTTTCTTTTCATTTTTCTTTGCATTGATATTTGAGCTTGTGAAATTTTAGTGGCTAGTATTTTTGCATGAATGGCCACTGGGTGCCACTGTTCTGCTGCATAGAAAAAGAGCAGAAACAACATTTTTATCATAGTAAGTTTTTTTTATTAAAGTATGTATACTACTGCTTCATGTGCCCATCTTTTAGAAATTACACTGCTGCACAGTTCGCAGTGAGCTTTTTCAAAGCAGAACAATAGGAAAAGTGGCACTAAGAGACTGGAAAACCTGTTTAAACTCAACAGGCAATATAACCTAGAAGAAACTTTTTTCAACAGTTTATTTTCTACTTTTAATAAAACAGAGACTTGTTATCCAGATCCAGGTTCGATATTCACTTGCTGAATGACCTTGTGGAACTCACTAGGAGCTCTTCCTGCCCAGCTTTGCACAGCTGCTTTTACAGTACACAAATATGTATGTCAAATGTTCAAATGTACATGGAAACCGGATCTAATGCACTTAACTGGTTTCTAGAATACACAGTGTGTGTGCAGCTACAATAACCGTGCACAGGTAATTGCTGCATTTCTGAATGTGGAAACCATATCCTTAAATCCTGTGAGCCTTATTTTCTTCAGTTAGGAAATGGGGTTAACAACGAGTATGCAATTTATGGCAAGAATAACACTGCAGGGAGAGACCTTTATACAGGTAATAAGAACAGGTTTGGGCCTGTGTAAGAAGTAGCTTCAAGAAGCTGCAGTCCAGCTGGAGTGGTACGTGCAGCTTTAGAAGTAAACAGTATCTCATACTGGGAGAGGACAGAGGGTGGTGTTATAGGTGTCTGACCTACCACTTCCCATCCAAGTAACTATAACTGCAGTACTAAAAGCTGCCATTTGTTCCCAGCTGTAATATAAACATATCCAAGGTCTAAATAAAGCTCCCAGAGGTCAATGAAGAAAGACAAGGTCAAATGCTGCCAAGTCCAAAGCGTTAAGTTATAAGCAAGAAAAGAAACGGTGAAAGACTGAGTTCCTTGAAAGTCCAGAAGATAGATTTTAAAATATGAAAAACATCAGAAAGAACAAAGACTCTGAACTACATTACGCCAAATCAGAAAGAAAGATCTTTCCAATTATGCAGAGAGTTTTCAATTTTCAAAAAAAAAAAAAAAAAAAAAAAAAAAATTATAAGAAGAAAGAAAATTTGTAGTTTGTTGCAAATTTGACAGATTATTGAGGCAATTATCTTAAATAACCTTACTTAATGCTTCTAATATTTTATACTGCCAAATGTGGGCTGATAGTTATTCGTTGCATTGCTCTGGTGTATACTTGAAAGAATTTCAGAAATGCTAAATGACCTTAGAAAGACATTTTTAATAACAGAATAGGGCTAGTCTTAATCCACTGCATAGGCCAATACCCTATCATGTTCCTCCTGAATAATTTTGAAGAAATGAAAAGGACTCTGGTAATGTTTTCTATCCTTCTATGTATGACACTCCCCAGAGCCTTTTGATTTTTAAAGCAATTCAGAACTCCACAGAAAATGCTGTGTCCATCTCAAGTACCTCACAGGATTTTTAAAGTACGTTTGGAAAGATCTAAAGAATGTTTCTTATATCTTTCTTGATTATCCAAGGCAATATTTCTGTGTTCCCACCTAAGATCAAAACAATTTGGTGTTACCATTTTTAGCACTCTTTGGCACCCTGCTGTGCCCATCATACTTGTAGAAGAAGACCGTCAAACCCATTTCCTTCAGTCACTGGCAACTTCTAATTAATTCCCTGCCCTTAAATTCCTTCACCCATCCTCTGCAGTGTGCCCAGTCCTCATGAAGTTCAGCCATAAAAAAATCACAGCAGGGCAATAAATAGCTTGAAAGGAGTCCTGAACTCCCCTCTAGGTAGCCAGGTACCCACCTGTGTCAGTCACTCAGCAACTGAGACAGGGAGATGAAAAGGCTGTCTGCACTTCTTACCTTTCATGTTTGGAGTTTAATAAGAGGTAAAAATTGGTTTCTGTCTGATGCTGACTGCCTTCCCTCACCTGAAATGACCAGCTCAAGTACAGTACAGTGAAAACTGTTCCAGTTCAAGGAACTGATGGGTGAAGGGCAGAGCACAGCAGAGACAGATGTGACCTTCGGGCACTTCCAGCTGTCCTTGCTATATTGACTGGTTTGGAAACAGCTTCTACTTTGAGACAATGCAGATGAATTTTATGAAAACTAGTGAACACTCCAAGGCTTAAGATAATTTGGGTGCACTGAAAACTTAGAGGAAATAATCTAACCTGACCACAGTTGAAAGTGAAAAATATCCAGCCCATTTCATACTGCACTTTGTAAACTTGGCCAAATAAATGAACTGGCAACAGCAAGCATGGAAATTTTTATGATTATTAAAAAATTGTTTTCCTTCATGGTTTCCAAAGTGCTATTATTGTGAAAGGGTTGGGACACATTTGCAGTTGTTTTTCTCTCATTATAATCGTAAACAACACACAAATGTGCCTTGGGTGTAAAGGCCATAAAGCCAGATACCCATTTGAAACAAAGCATGCTGAGATTAAATGTCTTTTCAATTAATGTTTAGATCTGCTTCCTGTACCCTAGTCAAGTGATCTTGCAGCACACCCTTTATTTTAAAGCAGACAGAAGATACAGATATACAGTAAGAGAACATTTCATGCTTTGGTAAAACAGAGGCAAACATATGGTTTTCACATCCCTAATTTCATTACAGCTCAGCTCTTCTCAGCAATCACTGTCTCTTCCATAATACTTCCAAATGCCCTGAAATACTCTAAGTGAATTTGGTAACTAGCAAACTGCTGTTTCCCTGTTCATTAGCATGAACTGTCTTGTTTCACTTGCCTATCACACCAATGTGATATGGCATAATGCAGCGCTACACACTGTAACAAGTCAGAAAAAATTTAAAAGGCCATGTTTGGCTTTATACTTAATTCTCAACAGCCTGTGTATTGTCCATTACAAAACCCAGGTAATTTAATCGCCCAGCTGCTCAAGAAGAAAGCGAAATGACAACTTTTTACAAGTTTAGAAACTGGTATTGTTGTCATTTATCTGCCATATGTAGACATTTATGAGGGCTTTTTACCATCTTTTGCAGAAACTAATGCTCATAGCTTTCATGAACTTCTAATAAAATTTAATATAAAATATTAAACAGTTTGGCAGCATTTAAATGTCCAAATTCACAACTGTTGAAGTGCTTGCACACTGTGAGAGCTCCCCAAGAGCTGGAAATGAAGCTTGGTTGTGGGTGCACGAATGAGAAAATTTCTTCTCAAAAAGCTCAAAATCAAAAGTCAATAATCTTTCTGATGAAAAGATGGATAGCTATTATTATTTAACATCATATGACATT
Organism: Corvus hawaiiensis; assembly: GCF_020740725.1. Classification (NCBI taxonomy): domain Eukaryota; kingdom Metazoa; phylum Chordata; class Aves; order Passeriformes; family Corvidae; genus Corvus; species Corvus hawaiiensis. The sequence continues at coordinate 14,827,394 of NC_063227.1, read as the reverse complement.
TTCTCTATTGTACAGATGTACTTGTCCAAAACTAGCCCCGAGCCTGGAAGAGAATATGGCCCTAGACATTTTCCCAAGCAATTCACTATAGGGAGTAAATTCCAGTTGTGGGAAAACCTTGCTGAGGATGGAAGGGAGGTTTCAGCCTGCCTGCAGCCAGCATCTCTCATCCCTCCTGGGCTTACAGGCACCAGGAATGCCTTCCAGCCCCTGCATCTGTTCTGTTCATGTGCTAACGAAGCACAAAACAAACAGGAAAATACACAGTAAGGTAGCAATACTTATTCTAACCTAAGTCACATAGCCTGTTTTACATCACTTAGTTCTTCCCTTTTCCACACCTGGCAGGTTTCTCAGGAAAGATCAGTGCTTAGATGCAAAATACTCCCGGGGGAATCCAGAAATAGTTCCTAGAAGGCAGAGAGTGCTCAATCTGAAGCTACACCTGTATCAGAGGAGATGAGCCATTTTATCACTACTTTACATACCCTGCCAGGCATAGTTGAGGTGAAGGCACCTATCTGATCTCACATTCCTTCTGAAGTGATAAAGAGGATCTCATGCTGTAGGTTTAATGTGTAAAATACTTCTTACCTTAAAAACTAAAATAATATAGATACATATGGATCAGAATTTGGTAACACTAACACACCTGATCTCTTCATCCCAATTCCCCTTACTTAGGACAATTATTTTTCACTGAAACAGCAAAGCCTGACTCTCGTCATCAGAAGATCTCAGAAGAGCTCAGCATTATCTGCTGTACAAACTGGGGGCTTACAGCACAAAGCACTGTGGCCAAGCAGACCTTTGCTCTCCAGAGCCTCAGCACAGCCCTTCATGCACCGTTAGAGTGAGGAGGGAAGGAGGAAGGCTGAGCCTCCCAGCCTCCCACTGGGGGGCTCAGCAGCACCTCTGCTGGGGAGCACCAGCTTTTAACATTAATTCCACTTTTAGACTATCTCTTTCAAGCCTGTTCCAGTTTTTCTTTTCTGTTGGCTACACTTTTATATAATCTTGTATCAACCTGCAGGGTGGTTAAGAACCTTAATATTTTTATCTCAGTTTCCTTCTTGTAGCAATTTTTTTTTGTATTAAATAGAAGCAATAACATACAAAAGGTCAGGATGGGCTAAGCCCAATATAACTGTTTTCATAGCATGGAACTAAATGCAGTAAGAAGCATAAGCATCCACGGAAATGACCTTTACTTCTTTAAAATTTAAACACATAAAATAAGGGTAATTTGGTGCCAGCCAAAATGTACTGTAGTTTACCCTTTATTGAAAATATGCACCAAATTACGTAGTGTGGCTGCTTGATTAGGTACAGATTAGAGGCAATCAGGAGCTCCACAAATCATTGTGTTCCTGGATAGAAAAGGAGCAAAGTTATGGCACCAAAAACAAACACAAAAACCCCCACCACAAAAAACCAAACAAAAAAATCAGAGTAATAATACCCTAAAAGTGAAAATTTCTGGCCCTACATCCTGCATCTGTTTATTCTAACTGAAAACTCTCACCGAATATTTATCTGCAGGAAAAAAGCCTGGTTGATGATGATTATGAAGTACCCATGTATTATTATTACTTTTAAGTATCTGTGGCACACACAGAAGCTCTTCGTGTGAGGCATAAACAGAATCTGTTTCTCTTCAAAAAGACATTCTACCTTCACATAAAAATGCACCGACGGTTTTGTCAAAGAAATGTTTCTGCTTACACCTTACAGGGGCCTTACCCACCACAAATGCCTACATGAGCAGTGGCGGGCAGCTGCATGCTAGCTTAAAAGGGGCCCGGAGGTCTAGCCACGGTCCCATCCATGCCACAGCAGTGACACACTCACAGGTAAAGCAGGCTGATGGAGTTGAGCTCCTCACCCGAGGGAGCTTCCCTCTAAGCTGGTCAAATAAGCGCACAGTAGCAGAGGCAAAGAAGTAAAGAGAGGGGACTCTCCGTATGTGCTCCACACAGGTCTATTCCGCTGAAAAGGCAGGGACGAAGAGCCACATTGGTAGGAGGGTCCAGGCATTTTATAGTGGGTACAGAATAGGCGGGGAAAGGGATCACAGCCAGTGGGATAGGGGCAAGTAGGCGGGGTTGACAGCAAGGGAACCAATGGGAACAACACATAGGAGGGACTTAGGGAAGGATCCAATGGGGCGTCGAGGAACGAAGAACTTTCTAGAACTGATACATATTAAAGAAGGGAAATGAATATACATAACCTCATACATAAAACAGGACTGGGAAAACATTAACTGATCAGGGGAAAACATGCAAAAGGCAGAACAAGAGAATCATGGGTTGTCACCATGACTGTGAGTTACATGCTAAACTTGGGTTGCTGACCACCGCAGCTGGTTGTCTGAGTTCTCCTCAGGAGACGGAATGGCTGGAGCCACTTGCACCGCCACAGAGCAGAATTTGAGACATTCAAGAATATTGTGAATGCAAGGCAGCCAGTAATGAATGTTTTATTTTTAATTGAAATGTATATCTTTGCTTGCAAAATCCACAAATCATTCCAACAGAAGAAAGAACATTAGATGAAGAATTTGATATACTTCAAACTAAAATAAATGCATCAACTATTAAAATAAATGTGTGTATTACAGGAAAAATTGATCAAAATCAGATACAATATTTTATTCACCAAATCAGATACATCCCTGTCGAATCACTGCTTATTCAATGCAGGATGAGATGCATAATCTATCAAAACAGGTATCTCCTACAGTAAATCAAATCTACCATCTGATTCAAATATGTCTCCTACTGAATCAAAAATATCACCCAATACATCAAGTATGTGGCACCAAATACATGGCTGATGCTTTAAAATACATTTTAAAGAATTACCAAGTAGAATGCTTCTAGATTCAACATGGATAACATTTAAATTAAAATTTATTTAGACAAAGAGATAGTATTTCCAGACTCCCTCAAAGGCTGATTCTTGGACTAGGGACTGTAATTATATTAATGTTTCCTTGCAGCATCCTTTGTTCAAGGCACCTTGCTAGGATGAAGTGCTTTCCCCATCCCAGCAGAAAAGGAGGGCTTTCATTCCACTTTGGTCCACTCCCCAAACCTCTAGGACCAAGCTCTAAGCAGCCACATGTTGTCCCCAGCTCCTCAAAGGGAAGTGCCAGTCCTTTGCCACATGTTCAGAACACCACAGTCCATGTACCATTAAGTACAGAGATGCAAATATTATCAACATCAACCCAAAAATCATGGATGGTCACCATCATGGATGGACCATCCAACAACCAGCTAAAAGGGTGATCCTCCATAGTAATTTTCTATTACGTCCTCATGCAGCATGAAACCAAGTCCATGCTTAGCCCAAAAGTACATAGGTGGCCTCCAGAACACATTGCCAGAGTGTAAAGAAAATGCCAAATGTTCATATGGCCTGGAAAAAACAGTCAGAAAATTTAGGGAAACATTCTCAAATACGCAGATGTCAATCCTGGCGTGGGAAGCTACTGAGACACTGACTCAGGTGCTGGGACAGTAACCTTGTGAGCTATCCATACACACCTTCACTGCTTTTTAAACTTTTTCCTCAGCAACAGGCAGACACAACTGACAAAGACATAATGCTATGCTACACTTGACCTCAGACAACCATTTTCATAATCTTACACACTGTACCTGATCCCATATTCTTTCCTGGAATTTGGTGTCCCGATCAAAGCTGTGTACAGGCAACTAATTCGTTTACTAGCTTCAGAACAGCCTTTCTGCAGACTCAGTGCCTAACTCACTGTGTCTCCCTTTCAGGAAAACACTGTGTGACACAGAGAGAACGGTGCCCTCCATTTCCACATTCACTCAGCACCCAGTGAAGAAGGGATGCCACTGGCTGGCAGATGAGATGCTCCACCAGCCTGATATGGTGAGAATCAAGCTTTCCTTGTTATGTTGGGAGCTGTCTGGGTGCTGGATTTGAGATCACTGAGTATGAATGACCTTGTGCCTCTCCTTTGAACAGCAGTTTAATATGCAGCAAAAAGAGGGGATGAGGTGAGAAGAGAAGCTGAGAGCACAGAGCCTGACATTCCAGTTGTGGCAGTGAAAAAAAGGCAGATTTGTTTTCCTCCCACCTCAACAAAGGGAAGTGATGTCTCAATTTTCAACAGTGCTAAGAAATGAGCGTTCAATAGAACTCAGGTTAAAACTGACCACACCTGATATTATAAAGACTGTCAGGATCAGATTAAGTCACCTACATTGTCAGAATGTTTAAAATACAGTCTAATTAACTCAGACAGCTTGAATATTTTTTCAAGGATAACAAAATTTGTTCCACTGGGACACTCCCAAATTTTGGGTCTAGCTTGTAAATTAGGCTATGGAACTGCTGTTCTTATTGCAAGCTCTTAAAAGGAACAACAAACCATGCTTGTTACTCCTCTGCCATTCCCTATTATCACTCTCCTCTGTCAATATAAGCATTGATTGTAATTGCAGTTTTGCCCAACTCAGATTGATTAGAATATAAAGCAACAAGAGTAGTATAATTATGTCAAAAAATGCCTACTGACATGAGACATAAAGCTGGCTTGATGTACTACTAACAAGTAGAAGAAACATATGTTTTCCTTACACTTGCTCCGAATACAGAAATACAATTCTATTCTGCATTTCTGTAGTTGTCACAGGAAAATATACCATAAACTTGGCAAATCTGGCCAAGGGAAGAAGCAATTTATGGACATGATGTCTCTACCAGACCTGCCTTACCTCTTAAATCTGCTAGAGTTAACCTGAGTAGTGTCTGTGTATTTGGTTAATTAAGAATCTGAACAGCAGGAACAGTTTTGGAACACATAACCTTGCAGAAGGTGATGTTTATCTAAGGTCGGGATGGACACTGCTGGGCCTGGAGAGAGTTCAGGCAGCAAGGTGGGTGTTGCTTTGTTCCAACCCCTCTGCTGGATATTGTCACAGCTTGAAGCTGAAAGTGGATAACAATTCCTCCTTTCCAAAGGACAGAGCAAGGCTGGCAGCTGACAGCAGGAGGTAGATGCACCTGCACGACAGGAAAGCTTCTCTTTGGTGGGAAGATGATCAGTGGCAATTCTCTGTTCACTGTCACACTACAATCGACTTCAGTGAGTAGAAGAATTGAAATTAAAAAGTTTAAACTTATTCCATGAAGTGCTTCATAAAACAAATGGTCAAATATTAAAATTCAGATATAGACTATAAATATCAGGGGTAAGCACAACTACACAAACTAAATATTTTCTTTTGCAACACTTGTAGTTTCTGTGGCAGAGAGCTCCAAAACCGAAATGGTGTGAAAACACAAAGATTTATTTGCTTCCTCTTTTTATGTCCCTCTCTTTCAAAGAATATGTTATCTTACATTATACTGTACTATTTTTATATCTTGTTATTTAAAGGACCTTAAAACCATTACAGATGGATTTTGTTAATGGCATTTGCTAGAACCTAAGGCACAGGGGAAAATATTCAAAAGGCACTAATCTGAACAAAGTTTTAAAATTATGACTCTAACACCTTATGAGGTTTTGTTGCCATGGCTTAAATTTTAAAGAAACTCCTATTTTTACAGTATATCCCTGTGTTCCTTAAGGCAATATAAAAATAAAATGCAGAAAACCCTTTTTTTAATGATAAGATAGTCTTAAGTAAAATTTAATTAATAGAGATAAAAGCTAATCCTTTCTTCTTAAAGAAAAACATATCTAGCTTTACAGCAAAGTAACCAGCACTTTACACAAAGCCTTTGTTATTTTCTTTGCTTCCGAGGCATATTCAGGTACTCCTTTTAAGGCCTGCCCATAGAAGTAAATCAATTAAACTCAATCAAATCAATTACAAATCCCTGTAACATTACAATTAGTGAAACATTCTTGGTTAGCTTTAATGGGAATAAAGCAGATAAATTTTCCACTCTCAGCTTCATTTAAAAAAAATGGAGAGAAAAAAAATTAATTATTTTGAACATTTCATAGAATCAGAGAATTTGCCATACTATTATTAGACCTATTCAAAAGGTAAAGTGTCTTATGTTACACATGGCTGTGTTGTGCTGTACACACAGGGCAATCCCCCCTCTGCCTGAGTCCTCCAGGTGATCCGTTTTCATGCTGATGCCTGAGATTAGATGAAGCAATTGCTATTTTAATTCACAAAGCTTCCACGCTGTTAAAACTGTCACTAAAATGATACTACATTTCTGGCAAAGATTCCTGATGTGCTGCTGTTCTGTGTTAGAGCACATGCATCAACATTTCAAATTTGCAAAACTCTCCCCTCCCTCAAGACCTTCTTTCCCCATTTCTAAGTCTCCCACTATGTGCAGCCCTGCCACACCTCGAGGCAGGGCTGGTTGTGACTGCAGCCCTTCTGACAGAGACTGCCATAGCACTGGCATTGCTCAGTGGCTTCAGGGAGGGAAGATGTGAAGCCCCGGCAGCCATTAGGAAAGTTTTAATCTGATTTTTAGACTATATTATCTGAACCCTTTCATTTAGACATAGTTCTATGCAACTATATTTACATTCAGTTTTTGATAATGAAAGACTTAAAGTAGCATCTGGTAGATGCTGAAGAATCTTGCTGGTTATTCAGTGTTAGGCAATGAATTCAGTACAGCCACTTGCTGCAAAGAAAGTCCTCTAGACTCTTCATTAAATTCCTACATTGCTTATTTTTCTGCTAAAGAAAGTATGGGTTAACTAAAGATCACAAATATTACATGGTATTATGGTGAGAAGTTAATGAGCACAGCAAACTCACCACAGCACTATCCTCTTAAAGTTACGAGACTTTTTTTACTCTAACATCTACTGTGTTTTGTAGCAGAACCACCCAGGAAGCAAGCATTTTCATAGGTCTGTAAATATTTTTTGCAACAAAATATTTAGGAAAATAGAGCTTTTCCAAATCCTCTATCCATAACAGCAATGCTGTCCTTCTGAAATAACAGATCCTATGCTCCTGAAATTTCTTTGAAAGTATACATAGTCTTTTAGGATAAGACCTTTACCACTTAAAGCAGATAAGACCAAAACTATAGAACTGCTAGAGGCCATGCAGATAAATTTTCAGAAAACATAATTCATACTTAATACAGAACCAGAACAATAACCAGTTAAATGTGGTTGCTGCGGTTTCTGAACAGCTGTGTCTAAACAGAAAATAAAATACACTTGACTGCGGCCAGAAATGGCTAGTTTCCATTTGGAGAACAGTAAAGTTGACTAGTCAAGATTGTAAGAAATCACACATTTTACATGCTGTTTAATGGGTGGGGTTTTTTTGGGAAAATGCTTTTTACCTGTCCCTTTCACCAACAAACCTTGCATCAGTATCTTTGGAAGTTGCTAAATCTAAATGATTTTCAAATGTCATATAATGACTACCGTAATATTACTGAACACCACAGACATATCTGAGGTGGACATGGGTATTACAGAAACTCATTATCCATCTCATTTCACTTTAATAAGTGAGACTGTATACTTAAAGGACTGGAATTTAATCTCAATATTAGAAATGTTATATGTATCTTGTGACTTTGTACAATACATCTTGAACATTTTGTTGTTTCTTTTTTCTCCTGAATGTGTATTTAATGGGGGGAAGCCTATTATTCATACCTCTGCTCTTAATCAAAGCTGAGAATTCTGTAGAGAAGTAGAAAATTGAAATCGGCTCCTGCAACCTAGAGCTGAACAATTATGACTTGATTTACAAGGAGCCACTTTACTACATATTTAAAAGCAGCTCTGCTGCAAAATCTGGGGACTTTTCAGATAATCAAAATGCTACAGATTTAGCACTTTTAATTTTTGCTCCATCTCCTGCCAGCTTGAACTCTGATTATAATTACCATTTCATCTTCCTCTGAATGACATTGTTTTATCAGAGGAAGATGCTGTATCTGGAGTCTGAGTGTGGTGATTAGTATGGAACCAGATTTCAATGGGAAACAATGTGTGCCCTGAAATGAATAAGGGTGGGGAGTAATAATGTGAAACTGGAGATAATCTCAAGTCCTTGAGACAAAGTGCACAACCCCCATAGCTCTGCAGTGCATGTGAGGCAACTATGCAGCCACAGAATGGGAAAAACCCTCCCCTGCACAGGGCAGTTTCCTAAGGAACTAAAAGGAAACCAAGCCTAACAACTGTCTAACTCCCCTGGCACCTACCTACATTTTGTGTCTGGAAAAATTTCCTACTTCTTTGGATTGATCTGGCCCAACTGCTAATAACAAAATTGTTATAAACATATATTATAGTATTGGCTTCTCGCAAAGTATTAAGGTAGATATTATATAATGTTAAAAATGCTTTTTTGCTGTGTGGATGTAGTTTTCTCTCGTTTTAGCAAGAATGTTAGCAAGTGTGAGCAAGTAAGATAACCTCCAAGCGAGCAGAGGATGAGGCCCGAGAAGCTGCTGATCAACACTTTGTCCAGGGAACAAAAGGGCCCAAAGGCTACTCCGCCCGGAGAACGGGCGGCCAGGAGGGTCCGAGAGCCGCTATCACCGCTCTGCCCGGGGGGCAAAGAGGCCCAAAGCTGCAATCAGCCCTGACTGTCTGAGGAATTAAGAGATCCACCCTACCATCGACTCTTACCTAGCGGGCCCAACCCCAAGACTCAAAAGAAGTAAAACCGCAAGGCAGAAGACTACGCATGCTCTAAAAAGGCGGACCCAAGGAGTGGCCATGCAGATCAATTCCTAGAAAAGTTTTAATATGAATAGAGAACAGACAGTAAAAATGGTATAAAAAGGACTCACCTCGAGCATCAGGTGTGCTCTTGGCAGAGCGCCAAGGCACCCGGCTGTTATCCCTTTGCTTTATTTTATGTGTCTCTTATTGTCTTTATATTAAACTCTTTAAATTCTAACAGGAGAGTGAACCTCGTTTTTCACAACTGGGGACTCATCTGGGATCTACACCTCGCCTCTGAAAAGCGTGGGAGGATTCAAGAAGCAAAGGGTAAGGCGCCTCCTGCCCAAATTGGCAGGACCCTTGCTTAGCATCCTCTGGCACGGTTTCGTGGCAGCAGGGCAACACCCAGAGGACAAGAAAGACACAAAAATAAAGCAAATAAAAGAGAGCGCTCTCGACAAAAATCCCACAGACACTGGAAAAGCAACAGGACTGGTAAGTATTGTCCAAACAAAAAGGGGGTGGTTACGGGAGATGAGTGTGTGTGAATGAGACGCGGACTGGTTGCCCCAGATCTGCGAAGCGAGTGTGGCAGTCTCTGAGCGCTGCGGTTCCATTTTGTTCGCGAGAACAGCGGCCAAGCGAGGAGACGAAGCGAGAGATAAGAGGAGTGAAAGAATCTCCCGGGGCTGACTGGGACGGGGTCCCAGGGAAGGGGTTGCAAAGTGGGAGCTACCCCCCCCATATGCTGGGTTGAGGAAAACTCCAAGAGCACCCAGGGTCTAAAAGTACCCCAAGAGAAGTTGGGGTTGGATGCTAACAGTGCTGGGTTGAGGAAAACTCCAAGAGCACCCAGGGTCTGAAAGTACCCCAAGAGAAGTTGGGGTTGGATGCTAACAGTGCTGGGTTGAGGGAAATCCAAGAGCACCCAGAATCCTAAGGATTATTTCATACCCATGGGTGGATACTAACAAGTGACTTGAAAGAGGTACCTTATTATTCTGTTGTGAGTAAGAATGAGTGAGTGAACAAATATTAAAAAGGAGTGAATGTGTGAATGAAAGACTGTGTAATTAGAAGTTAACTTTGTTTTTGGGGAGGTGGGCTGTAATAATTTTTTTTTTGTTGTTTTTTGTACTGTGAAAGGGTGGGTAGTACTTTACAGCAGTGAAGATTGGTGTTTTAAAGGAATGAATTAGTATTTCAAAGGGGGGGGGGGATAAAATTGGTATTTTGAGTAAGTTGGAATAGAGAATTCCTGGAAAAATGGGACAACTACCTAGTAAAATAAGTTCAAGGGTGCCAGAGGATATACCCCAAGACAGTCCCCTTGGGGTCAAACTCGCGAACTGGGAAACTGATCCCAAAAGGAAAAGATAAAGTAAAAATGATTCAATTCTGCATGAAAGAGTGGGCAAAAAAGGAAATCAGATCTGATCATGTGTACTGGCCAAAATATGGGTCTGATGAGGCATGGATTTGCCAGGCTCTAAATGTATTTGTAAATTCAAAAGAGCCATCTCACCCTGAGGAGGGAGAATATGCTTCTTGCTGGACAGGAATTACAAAACCTCTGGGAACCAAAGTCTTTAAAATATCAGAAACCCCAGAGGAAAAGCAAACAGAAGAGAAAAGAGGGTGGGACCCTTTAGAAGTATTGCCCCCGCCTCCAGCACCAGAGCTGCCCCCCCCCCTCCCCCCGGCTCCGGGGCTTCCCCCGCCGCCAGGATCAGGAGCTGCCCTCCTCCCCCCGGCTCCGGGGCTTCCCCCGCCGCCAGGATCAGGAGCTGCCCTCCTCCCCCCGGCTCCGGGGCTTCCCCCGCCGCCAGGATCAGGAGCTGCCCTCCTCCCCCGGGCTCCGGGGCTCCCCCCGCCGCCAGGATCAGGAGCTGCCCTCCTCCCCCCGGCTCCGGGGCTTCCCCCGCCGCCAGGATCAGGAGCTGCCCTCCTCCCCCCGGGCTCCGGGGCTCCCCCCGCCGCCAGGATCAGGAGCTGCCCTCCTCCCCCCGGCTCCGGAGACCTCTCCCCCGGTAGCCCCCCCTCCTCCGACTCCGGGGGTCCTTCCCCCGGCAGCTCTCCCGCCCCAAGGGAGCGGGGGGGGGAGCCCTGCCCCTGCCCATGCTGGGGATCCCACCCTTCCCGGGAATCTTCGGGAATCCCAGCAGCCTCAATTGAATCAAGAGGAACGTCACACGTCCCGGCTTCAGCCCCCACCTCTCCTGCCTTGAGAAACCCGGCTTTAGTGCCGGTCCCCGCCTCCTGTGCTCCGGAGTATTTGGCTTCAGTGCCGGACTCTGAATCTGCCCCTCTTCCCCAGGGGAGTTCCGTGCTTTCTTCCCAAATAAACCCTCTTCTTAACGAAGGAGCACCATACCAGAATACAAGAGGTGCCATTAAGGCTCAGAGGCAGCCCAACAATCCCTCCATTGCTAAACAAACAGAGGGAAGCCGAGAGATTCATTTATTTCCATTAAGAGAAGTACCTATGGGAGGAGGGGGAACCGGCTTTGTGAATGCTCCTCTAACCTCTACAGAGGTTAGGAATTTCAAAAAAGAAATTAAAGGATTATTAGAAGACCCCATAGGTACAGCTGAACAGTTGGACCAGTTCCTACGTCCCAACATTTTCACTTGGGAAGAAATGCAATCAATAATGAAAATAATATTCTCCCAAGAAGAAAGAGAAATGATTAGAATTGCTGGAATAAAAATTTGGGAAAGAGAAAACCAACAAGGTCCACCCGGGGATCAGAAAATGCCCATTACACCTCCTAACTGGAACCAAAATGATGAAGCTCGGAGGGGACATATGAATGATTATCGTAATTTGATAATCAAGGGAATAAAAGAAGGGGCACCCCGAGGACAAAATGTCAAAAAGGCCTTTGAAGGGCAGCAAGGGAAGGAGGAAACCCCGACTGAGTGGCTGGAGAGGCTCCGAAAGAATATGAAACAATATTCTGGGATAGACCCGGAGTCCCTAGCAGGGCAAGCCCTGCTAAGAGTTAACTTTGTCACACATGCCTGGCCAGATATTAGGAAAAAATTGGAAAAAATAGAAGACTGGTACGAGAAACCATTACAAGACCTAGTAAGGGAAGCTCAAAAAATATATGTCCGGAGGGATGAAGAAAAAGCCAAAGTGGAAGCAAAGATCATGATAGCCACTATGCGAGAGAGTACCTTCCAAAAAACCCTAAATCGAAAGCCCTCAGGTAACACTCCTAAATGTTCAAAATTCAGAAATGGTGGAAGAGAGAAAAATAAAACCTCAGCACAGTCAAGTTTCCAAGAACAACCCAGGGATGCCTGTTTTTATTGCAAGGAAGAAGGGCATTTTAAAAGAGAATGCCCCCACCTGAGGAGGGATCTGAAAATATTTCAAGAGACACACACAGAAGAAAAATAGGGAAGTCATGGGCTCTATTTTTGGGGGGATAAATACCATCTGGAGCCTTTGATAACTTTAAAAGTAGGCCCCCAAGAGGAAGTATTAGATTTTATAGTTGACACTGGGGCAGAAAGGACTTGTGTGATGAATATTCCAAAAGGGTGTGATGTAAGTAATGATGTGGTAAAAGTAATGGGAGCAAAGGGGGAAGGATTTAAGGTCCCTGTCATTAAAAATGTGGTTATTGAAGGGGAAACAAAAATAGGGACAGAGGATGTTTTGTTAGTTCCTGGGGCTGGCAGCAATTTATTAGGAAGGGATTTACAAATCCAACTGGGGATTGGAGTCATACCAGAAGAAGGGAGAATGACGGCCAAAGTGTTAAAACTTAGCCAAGAAGATGAAAGAAAAATTAACAGAGAAGTTTGGGCTGGGGAAGGGAATAGGGGTGGACTAGATATTGACCCCATAAGGGTCACAATTGAAAAAGAAGAATGTCCCATTCGTGTACGTCAGTACCCTGTATCTTTAGAAGGGAGAAAAGGCTTAAAACCAGTAATAGAAGAATTAATAAAGGATGGGACACTGGAACCTTGTAAATCCCCTCATAATACCCCTATTCTCCCAGTGAAGAAATCTGATGGAAATTATAGATTAGTGCAAGATTTAAGAGAAGTAAACAAAAGAACACGGGCCTGCTACCCTATGGTTCCTAATCCCTACACTCTTTTAAGCAAAATTCCGCCTCAACATCAGTGGTTTAGCGTGGTGGATCTTAAAGATGCCTTTTGGGCCTGCCCACTGGCAGAGGAAAGCCGAAATATTTTTGCCTTTGAATGGGAAGATCCAAACACAGGGAAAAAGAACGAATTGAGGTGGACTAAACTGCCACAGGGGTATTGTGAGGCCCCAAATTTATTTGGGCAAGCCTTGGGAGAAATATTACAAACCTTCCCCACTCCCCCAGGAATACAAATTATCCAATATGTAGATGATCTTCTAATATCAGGAGAAGATGAAATTAAAGTTAAAGAAGCTACTATAAAGCTTCTAAATTTTCTTGGGGAAAAGGGACTAAGGGCATCAAAAAGGAAATTACAGTTTGTGGAATCAGAAGTAAAATATCTTGGCCACCTGATAAGCAAAGGTAGCTGAAAACTAAGTCCTGAAAGAATTACAGGGATTTTATCCCTCCCTCCTCCCTCTTCAAAAAAGGAGGTTAGGAGACTGCTGGGGCTACTGGGATGTTGCAGGCTATGGATTGAAGGATATACACAAGCAGTAAAATTTTTATATGAAAAATTAACAGGGGGAGACAATATACAATGGACCAAAGATGATGATAATAAATTAGAAAAATTGAAGTTGAAACTAGCCTCGGTACCAGCCCTAAGCTTACCCTCACTAGAAAAACCCTTTCATTTATATGTGAATGCAGAAAATGGAGTAGCTCATGGTGTATTAGTCCAGGAATGGGGAGGGGTGAGAAGACTAATAGCTTATTTATCTAAACTATTGGACCCAGTAAGCCGTGGCTGGCCAGTATGCATTCAAGCCATAGCAGCTACTGCTATTTTGGTGGAGGAGAGCCGTAAGCTCACCTTTGGAAGTAAACTGATTGTATACACACCCCACGCGGTCCGAAATGTGCTAAATCAAAAAGCTGAAAAATGGTTAACAGACTCCAAGATACTAAAATATGAAGCAATTCTGATTGACAGTAATGATCTAACTATAGAAACAAGCAAAAGCCTCAATCCGGCCCAATTCCTCTATGGAGAACCAAAAGATGACCTGGCACATGATTGCTTAGAAATTACTCAATACCAAACAAAAGTTCGGGAAGATCTAGAAGAACAAGCCCTCTTAGAAGGGGAAAGAATATATGTGGATGGTTCATCCAGATGCTTGCAAGGAAAAAGAATGTCAGGATATGCCTTAGTCGATGGGATAAACATGCAGACCATCGAAAAAGGAAAACTACCTTCAAATTGGTCAGCGCAATCTTGTGAATTATACGCTCTAAAGAGAGCACTGGAGCATTTAGCACACAAAAAGGGGACCATCTATACTGATTCAAAGTATGCCTTTGGGGTAATATATACCTTTGGAAAGATCTGGGAAGAAAGGGGTTTACTAAATTCAAAGGGAAAAGAACTGGTACATGAAGGCCTGATTTCAGAAGTGTTGGAGGCATTAAAATTGCCTGAAGAAATAGCTGTAGTGCATATCAAAGGACACCAAAAAGGGATGACCCCAGAAATAAGAGGGAATAATCTAGCAGACCAAGAAGCCAAAGATGCAGCAGAAAATGGGACTAAACGAATTATGTTAATCCTGACCCCAGAAAGGGGAAAATTGGAAATCCCCAAATTTAGTAAAGAAGACGAGAAAGAATTATTTAAGATAGGGGGAGAACAAGATCAATCTGGAAAATGGAAACTCCCTGATGGGAGACAGTTACTTAATAAGCCACTCACTAAGAGAATATTAGAAGAAATGCATCAAAAAACTCATTGGGGCACTCAAGCTTTGTGTGATCATTTTCTGAGAAATTATGGGTGTATTGGAAACTTTGGGGTAGCAAAACAAATAACTGGGAACTGTATAACTTGCCAAAGAGTGAATAGGAAAATAATGAGAAAAACAACATTAGGAGGCCGTGAGTTAGCTCTGCGACCATTCCAAAGTATCCAAGTAGATTTCACTGAACTTCCTCAAGTACAAAGATGGAAGTTCCTATTAGTAATAGTAGACCATCTAACTCATTGGGTGGAAGCAGTTCCTGCTACCAGAGCTACAGCTAACATAGTATGCAAAACCCTTCTGGAACAAATTATTCCCAGATATGGAATGGTTAATAAAATAGACTCAGATAGAGGAACACATTTTTCATCCAAAGTCTTACAACAAATAACTCAAGCCTTGGGAATAAAATGGGAATTACATACCCCCTGGCACCCACAAAGTTCAGGCCGAGTAGAAAGAATGAACCAGACTTTGAAAAAAACTTTAACAAAATTAATGATTGAAACTCAAATGTCATGGGTAAAGTGCTTACCTTTGGCTCTGTTGAGAGTCCGAACACAGCCCAGGTCAGATCTGGGAGTATCTCCTTATGAGATGATGTTCAGATTACCCTTCCTTACCACTCAACATGAAACAGCCACTTATGAAGTGGGAGAAGCAAGTGTCAAAAAATATGTCACCACAATTGCCAGAACACTTGAAAATTTGAGGCTGAAAGGAATGATCCCTCAAACCACAACTTTGGAGTTCAAAATTCATACTATCCACCCAGGGGAATGGGTACTGGTAAAAACATGGAAAGAACAATCTTTGACTCCACAATGGGAGGGTCCTTTTCAGGTACTGCTGACGACTGAGGCCGCAATCCGGACCAAGGAACGAGGGTGGATCCATGCCAGCAGAATCAAAGGACCTGTAAAAGAACCTGAAGAGTGGACTGTAATATCCAAACCAGGTGACACCAAATTGATTCTTAAACGGAGGCCAGGTGGCAACGAACTAGAACAATCTAAATAATCCAAGGGATATGCAAAGAATCACACCTAACTGAGAAGTAAAAGCCAAATTTATATCAGTGACCCCTGGACAAATTCTGGGACATCTTGGAGAAGAATATTCTCACTTCAAACAGGAAGGGTTGGGACTTTATCAAACAGGGAACTCTCATGTTCTGATTCTAGCCTGTGATTTGTATTGAGAAGGGGGAGAATCACAACTTCCATCAGTGCCACATCATATGCCCTGTTTGAATCATTCTAATACGGGGCATGCCAGCCAGGTCAAATATAAGTAATTAATCTGGAAGGAAACTGGCATTTTACATCACCGACACCCTAGTTGTAAAAGGTGTCAAGCACAAATCAACCCCCTTATCCAGACAAAATCATAAGCAACAAAAGCAATAACTTTGCTCTGCAGATGGGAATTACCAGTGCCTGTTGAATGGGAAATACCTAAGATACAAACAGTTAAAAAAGGTGCCAAAAGAAATTTGCCTAAAAGCTACAAAGGAAGTGACAAGGAAATAGAGGGCAAGACCGGGTTGGCCGCTGTACTCGCCACCAAGAAGATCCAATACACCTGCTATGGGTTGCAACCCCATAGGCAAGGGAGGTGGGAGTATAAGCCATGCCGGACCTCTGTTATTCCTCCTTTTGTCACTTATCCTGGTCCCTTTCGGGACACCAGCAAGACCATGTTACAAATGCTACCGAAAGCTCTACATGGAAAGACACCGGGGCTTCTTTCTTATTACTCATACCCATATCAACAGTCACTGTTATGACTCGTCCAAATTAGGTATTTGTATGCATAAAGGGGGAAAATATTGGATTACAGAAAATTTGGGAACAAGTGGAGACAGACTAGGAAGTAATTGTCCGAAAGGAGAAAAATGGATTTGTTTCACAGCTGCCACCAGGGGAACAGTCCAAGATTTGGTAAAAGAACAAGTGGTAAGTAAAAATACAAAGCCAGCACAGCAACCTCGCCCTATATTCACCTCACGCCAGGACCTGTATGCAAAGCTTAAACAACAGTTAAAAGAGGAAAACACCCCCAGGTTAGGAAAAAACCTGTTTGTGGAATTGGGGGAGAGGATAGGTAAAGAACATAACCAACTGTTGGGTCTGTGGAGGAGCTTTGATGACAGAAGAATGGCCATGGAAAGGTAGCAGCATAGGCCCAGTAGAACTCCTTAAATGGAACCGGACAAATATAAGAGGGGGGAACCAACCTGAGGGGTGGATTTTAAGTTCAACAGTGATAGGGGAAGAATGCCTCTGGCAAACTGGGAAGAACTTTCTTAATGAAGTAGGAAACACTCCCTGTAAAAGGTATAAAGTGAGCAACAAAACTTCAACGTGGTGGGTCCCAGAAAAACCAACTTGGTATTGGGCTCAGAAAAAAGGAAAAGGCTGTATATATGATAATGAAATTGGACTCTTTCAGTGTAATGACACAAGGAAAAATCCTTATTTTGGAATCCCAGAAATATCCAAATTTTGGGAGAATATAAATCAACAAGAAGGTGATTATTGGAAAGCACCAGATGGCTTATTTTGGATATGTGGGAAAAGGGCATACCCAAGACTCCCTTCATATTGGAAAGGGAGTTGTACATTAGGAATCATTCAACCAGGGTTTTTCCTTTTACCAGAACCAGAGGGAGACCAATTAGGAATACCTGTCTATGAAGACTTCAAAAGAAATAAAAGAGATTTAATTGGAGGATTCCAAAAATGGAAAGATGAGGAATGGCCCCCTAAACGAATATTAAAAACATATGGGCCAGCTACCTGAGCACAAGATGGAAGTTGGGGATATCGAACCCCAATTTACATGCTGAATTGTATCATCAGACTCCAAGCCCTTGTAGAAATCATAACCAATGAAACAGCTGGGGCTATGAAATTAATAGTCAGCCAGCAACGCCAAACCAGAGCTGCAATATATCAAAATAGGCTGGCTTTAGACTATTTACTGGCTGAAGAAGGGGGTGTGTGCAGGAAGTTCAATACATCGGAATGTTGTTTAAAAATTGATGACAATGGGGATGCTGTTCTAGATATCGCCAACAATATCAGAAAAATAGCCCATGTACCGGTCCAAAAATGGGAATCAATGATGACTGCTAACTGGTGGGATGGCATATTGGGGAAAGAATGGTGGAAGAAGCTAGGCTTCTTCCTCTTATGTGCTACAGCTGGTCTAATATTTCTCCCTTGCTTGATCCCCTGCTTTATTCGGCTAATCACCAGCGTAGTTCAAGGCATGCAAGTTGTGACAATGCCTACTGACCCAAAGTTGGCTATGTCTGGAACAGCACAAAAAATCATGGTATTAAAAAAACAAAGTGATATAAAAGACCCTCTTGAAGAAGCCAAATTGATCTGTGAAAAGAACGAACAGACATTAGAAGCCAAGAAAAAAGAAATATTGCTCAAGCCAAATGATTTATAAAATAGAAAAAGGGGGGATTGTTATAAACATGTATTATAGTATTGGCGTCTCGCAAAGTATTAAAGTAGATATTATATAATGTTAGAAATGCTTTTTGCTGTGTGGATGTAGTTTTCTCTCATTTTAGCAAGAATGTTAGCAAGTGTGAGCAAGTAAGATAACCTCCAAGCGAGCAGAGGATGAGGCCCAAGGAGCTGCTGATCAACACTTTGTCCAGGGAACAAAAGGGCCCAAAGGCTACTCCGCCCGGAGAACGGGTGGCCAGGAGAGTCCGAGAGCTGCTATCACCGCTCTGCCCGGGGGGCAAAGAGGCCCAAAGCTGCAATCAGCCCTGACTGTCTGGAGAATTAAGAGATCCACCCTACCATCGACTCTTACCTAGCGGGCCCAACCCCAAGACTCAAAAGAAATAAAACCACAAGGCCGAAGACTACGCATGCTCTAAAAAGGCGGACCCAAGGAGTGGCCATGCAGAACAGTTCCTGGAAAAGTTTTAATATGAATAGAGAACAGACAGTAAAAATGGTATAAAAAGGACTCACCTCGAGCATCAGGTGTGCTCTTGGCAGAGCGCCAAGGCACCCGGCTGTTATCCCTTTGCTTTATTTTATGTGTCTCTTATTGTCTTTATATTAAACTCTTTAAATTCTAACAGGAGAGTGAACCTTGTTTTTCACAAAAATCATGTAGGACTGTCTATTTTTGTCAATATTTTAAGACTCCTCTTCCCATGTTTTGTTTCCAGAAACTATGTTAGAGAAAAATACTTCAGCAGTGAAGTACCCCCTATGCATCCCAGCTGCTGGGGGACAAAAGGGGGTGGGTGCTACAGCTGCTTCTGGCTCCTGTTTCTCTGTTCACTTTTACAGACATAAGTAATTGATCAATGCTCTCTGCATAATTGAAAATATAAAATTAAATTTTAGATAAACACACATAGAAGTGACCCTAAGATCTAAAATATAAGTAATATATGCTGAGAATAAGAAAAATGAACAGTGTTCTTGTATTAGCAGCATCTTTACATTTCAACTTCTTTATGCACAGGAATGTGGAAGACTTGCCATAAATAAATTCAACTGTTAGAAAACCATGAAGCTGGATATATCTATAACATAAATAGACTGCTTTGGAAAGTTCTTTTCTTTGTGAGAATTATCTTTTTAGTGAAGAAAAATTACTGATAAAATGTCAGGAGTAATAAATTGACACAGATGAGTGTAAGTACCTTTTGCAACAGTTGCAATAAATTCTGACTGGCACAGGAGTATGAAAACAAATGGTGTGGTCCTGCTGCTCATGCCAGAGACAATATGTAGAAAAACATGCAACCTAAAATTCATAGCTGTTCCCTTAAAATTTATGTCAGTACTGCTGCCACCCTAAGTTCCATTTTTTGAAAACCCTCTCACCCAGCTACATTTATGCTGAATAATGCTCTAAATACTCTTTTTCTGGTGAAGGAAACTGCATATAAACTTTGGGTCACAGCTTTCAAGATAGGTCGTAAGATAAAAGGGTAAAGGGTAAAGGTCAAAAAGGGTAAAGTTGAATGTACACAAACTTTTGTGAAGTGTCACTTACAGATATTTTATTTCTATGTGTATTTTTTTTAATGAAAAAGTCTATATATTTAAGAATATTTCACCTAGAAAAAATAATAAATGCTCTGAAAAATCCTTAAGTCAAACAGAACTGCTCACCTAATTCAGAATGATAGAGTAAGACTCTTCAGAAAAAGGCATGAAGGAATTTTGTGAAAATAACTAGAAAATGGACTATATTTCATACAAGACTAAACTGAGTAATAGGCATCACTTTGGAAAAGACCCAATGAGAGGAAAGAAAAATCTCATACAGAGCAAAATAATGAGAGCTTTTTGAATAGTGAGTGATTACTCACAGCTTCCCAATGCAAAAGAATGATGTGGTGCCCCATGAACTTTTCAGGCAACAACTCTTTTTAAAAAAGGATAGGTTTTGGGGGTTTGTTTTTTTAACAGAACCCACAGTTAAGTAGTGAAATTCAGAATCACAGGATGTTGTGAAGTAAAAATTATAGATGTGTTCAAAATCTAGATAAATCCGGGGAAGTATGTCTATCAAGGAGCATAAGATCCCAAACTTGAATTGAATCTACGTCTCAGTAAGTTCCAGAAACAACTGGTAAAACAGGCAAGGAGGCAGTGCTGTAATTGCCCTGCCACTTCCCCCGTCATCGACATCAGCAGCAGGTTGTGCTACAATAATTCAAGTCTGCCTGACATTCTTGTTTTCTTACATTGGCTTTTCATTAACTTGTCTTCCCATCTTTTAACAACAGGTGATAATAAATTTGTTTCTGTTTAACATGCCAGGAGATGTGTGAATTAACAGCACTGCCCCAAAACAGTCAGAGTAATAACACTGTACATGTGTGTGGAGGTGCCTTCTTGTGGAAGAAAACACAAGATGAGCAGCACCCTGAAAAGAAGATGTTAATTAATATCTGACATTGCAAACTAATGTATTCAGGCCTATTTCTCCTCTTGTGTGGTATTGCTGCAGAAAAAAACCCTCAAGGTTAAAAACCCCTAGAAAAAAAGCAAATCCTCAAAATCTAGGATTGCTTTTGCAGGTTTGCCTCCTCTGATATCCAACAGGGTTAGCCTGCAACACCAGAAAAAATTGGTTAGAAAGATATGTTTACTTCCAAAATGTCAACTGAAATGTACTTTATAAATATTTTGTACAGGATTTATGCAAAGATAGAGATAATTAAGGAAATTATTTTTTTTAAAATGATAATAATAATACTGCTCTTAATAGCACTTACAAGGCTGAGACTGCATTTTACTCAACCAAATTACTCAGAACTATGAGCCAAACTGTAACCTAAGTCGTGTAAAGAGACGATTGCCTACATTCTTGCTAAAAATCTAACCAAAAGGTGTTCATGAGGTTTTCTCTTTTCTTTGCTTCCAAAGCCCCAGTGTTTGAATAATGCATAACTGTGTCTCCTTCCTAAAAAGGAGGAAAACGCCTTTAGGTCCTTTGTGGCAGGGGTCTGAGAGGGATGGATTTCTTTTAAAAAGCAGCAGTTGAGCCATTCCAAATAGCTCTCAACTTACTGTACTTTCCTCTGTCTCCAAAAAAAGTGCATTTGTTATTTGGTCTGTTAAAGCATAAGCCCACTGAAGGCTTTAGAAAAGGCAGCTTGCTCCCGTGAACTGCAGTTTAATTTTCTTTCCAGCAAATCTCAGAGCAGGCCATTCAGCATGAACCCTTCCCTAAAGCTGAGCTTCACCCACGATGAAAAATATGACTGGTTCAGTCAGAGTGGTTGCTAGGCTAGCAGGCAGCAAGGGAATAAATTAGCTACAAAATAGTCAGAGTTTCAAGCTTTTGTGCACCTCTAAAATATCAATAAGTAGTGTTCTGGAGTTATTGAAAAATGATCTGCTTGAAACAATGCCCTGAGGAAGCCACTGCCCCATACATTGTGTAAGTCATACTGAGCTCTCTTTGGCTAGTGTCAAACACAAGCTCAGAAAACATCAGAATAATTTTGCCCCCATGAAAAATAAAATTTAAAAACTGACAAACTGATGAAACAAACAAACCACCAACCAAAGAGAGACAGGCTTTTATTTGTCAAGGAAACCTAAGAGTGTCTCTGTAACTGCAGGACCTATTTGACGATATAAATCTGAGGATCTAGCTAGGGATGCAGCTTACTACACCGAATTTTTTCCTTTATGAGGAGCAGGGAGGCTTAGAGTTGTTTTGGCACCTGATTAACTCTGGGCCACAGCTCAGATTCACTAAGGGTGAGCTGCCAGGCTGACGATTTCAGGATACTTCCATAGTACGTGAATCTGCCTTGAAATCCCCTAGATTTAGTTTGAAGACCTGCTGCCATCCTCTAACCAAGGCAGGTCTTCTTCACCAATCCTGCTGCATCTGTTCAGCTTTCAGTCAAAGTAAATTTGGTTTGAGTGCTTATCTGTTACATATCTCCAAATGAAATCTTCAGAGATTCTGCAAAGGGAAATGGTGGAGCAAATACTGAACCAAAGGGGAATAAAGGCCACAACCAGCAAATAAAAGCTGCCCCTACAAAACAGTTGCCCCACATTCAGCCAACACACCTTCCTCTGAGGAGACAGAGCCATTCTTGCCTGCTGTTGAGTGAGGATAGAGAAAATATGTGGACTGTACTTGTCATGGAAGGAACCTAACACTGAAAGGAAAATTGACCATTTCTAATATTTCAGCAGAATTTTGCTCCTGCAGTTCAACACAACTTTGTAACTTTGAGGATAACAAAAACATCCTGAATTCTTTTAAGAAACATCGCCCACTGGCTAAGAGGTTTGCTTTTCATCTTTTGTTACATGGGTGTAAACAAACAAACATTTTAATGAATGAAGACCCCACTGCTGTGGGCAAGTTCCAATATACACCCTATGCATCTGACCAAGATTCCATCAGATTGAAATGCTTTAACCTTAAGCCAGTACTCAGAAGCAAATCTGCTACATAGGAACACTACAAAGAAAAAGGTGGTATATGGGGCATGGGAGTTCTTGACCTTGAAAGATCATACATAGTACTTAAAACCAGCACATACACAGAGAAGTTTTCATCATGGAGAAAATCAGCACAGATATTCTGCCTTACTAATTTCTCTCTGTAGCTTTGAGATCAGGCTGATGGTACTCAGGATACAGTAAAAGATTCTACTTTCTTAGTGACCTCTGAAGGATGAACAAATTAACTTGATTAGTTGGTTACATTTCCAGAGATAATTCATCACTGCAAGACTCAGGGTCTATTGACACACCGATATTAAAGAAAAATACAGTGATAAACAATCTGGAAATTCTTACAGCTTGAAGTCTGATGATGAGAGCCCTAGCTATTTCTAAATAATCACTGTTTCACTTCTGTCAGAAAAAATATTAATGAATTCCTTATTTCTGCAAATGTAACCTTCCTTATGACAGTAATTATACTGAAATAATTTAAACATTTACATACAGAACATGAAGGAGTCCTTAAGTGCATGTAGGACTCAGCCTAGAAGCAATCCTGAGCTTCTGCATTATTTGAGGTTATTTTTCCCCCTGCAGATCATGTTTTATAACTATCATGTAGACTTACAGATGAAAGCTATGTGAAAGAAATTTCTACTGTTTTAAAAGTGTTACCAGGAAAATTAATTTTTCTTCTAGAATGGGTCCAGAGCAACTTGCTGGATACTGGTCCCATCCTTGCTAGCCCAGGACTTCACTATTGCAAAAAGGAAGAGGTGTGAAATTATTATCGTGACATGCGTAACCAAACAATCCACACTTTAAATGAAAATACCTGTAAAGATCCTGCCAGAATGCAAAGATCTTTTTTCCTTTTAACTGCTAATTTGCTCTTTCTTCCCAGTCTTCTGTCATTCCTTTTTCCCAGAATTTCACCTCTCCTTGATAGATCAAGACTCCTCTAAAGGATAACTTTGGTTTTGCATCTGTAGCATTTCAGTACTGAAGACAGAGAAAAGTCAACAAGTATTATAAATGAAAATATGCATGTGGCAGTAAATCCTGAAAGAAGAGCACTGAAGGTCTGTACATTGTTATGGATTGGAAAGCAAAGAAATGAGCCATAAATCATCCAAAAGATAATAACCTCCCTTTGACCCTAGCTCTATTTTTTGTAGTTGCCTGGTCTTTTTAGGTAAGCTTTATAACTTTTTACCTCAACTAAAATGTTAGCATTGTGTTTATGTCGCTATAAAGTCACTTGAGAAATCTGAAATCAGCAGTCAATCAGAAAAAAAAATGATTGCAGCATCTAGAGCAGGTAATTGGAATATTTACAATACAATTCTTGAGAAAGAAGCCCAGAGTTCCTATGCAAATCCTTGCTCTTTGAATGACTGATGGTGATGGGCAGCCAATCACCAAGTAGGGATCTGCATGCTTTGAGTTACTTAGATAATAATTGTGATTATTGAAAACAGGCAATGCAGATAAGATGTAATGAGGGTGTAGCACAAAGGGAAGAGACAATGAGGCATCAGCAACCATGATACACCTTTAAGCTCTTTGGCAATTTTTAACATGACACAGAATAGCACAGATTCTGTGCCCTTCATCTCGAGAACTTTGCAGTTATATGTTGCCCTTATGAACTGACACGTGTTTCCAGAGCTCTGGGTCATCACAGCTCGGGGTTTATCATTAAAGGACAAATCTTGAAAAGCGGAAACATACACAGCATTTCTGAGGCTTTGGTCCTGTCTGATCTGAACACACATGGCTGGCTGGCTGCAAGTCGCATCCTGACAGCAAATGAAGGCACAGTTAATGTCAAATATATCACTAGTTCACCATTATTTCCTAACTGAATGTGGGTGCTGCTCTACAGTGAAGATATGAACTGGTTTATGTACTGATCTCTATCAACACTGCTACATGGCCAACTCACATCAGCCTGGAAAACAGTTCAGAATGAAATTAACACATCAAAACAGCACATAAAATCCTTACTAAAATTGCAAACATTTTGAGAAGCCTTTGCAATCTGTCTCAGGTCAGAATCAGTTTCTCTCTCTCACTAAACTCATGCCACTGAAGGCATGACAGACATCAGGAATCCTTCATATAAACTCAATTAAGCCTTTCATGAATGAGAAGTACTAAATGGGCCTATATAGCTGCAAGTAGTTGCTACATGATGAGCAATTGCAGTGATTAGAAATTGCCTTTTTTTATTATTTTTCCTCTTTTTTTTGAGGGTGGGGAGTGTGGGTGCGTGTTTCAAGTTAATATCTGAAAACAGACTCCAGATTGCCTAATCCTGTTACTGGAGCTACAGAGACTCCTTTGTAGCCATTGTTCAATTGTTTTAGAGTCACTGGATATAGTAGCAACATTTTCACTTTATTTACTAAACTTTCATGCCTTAAATCAAAAATTACCAAATTAACAGATTTACAGGACATTTCAAAACTACTTTTAAAGTATTGTAGTATTCCAACACTTCATATGAGTTGCACCCCAGAATGACCTTTAAAATTACACAAAACTGGTGAAAAAAAATTTAAATCATATTACAAGCTTGGGACCAGAAAAGTGGTTTGAAAATAAAATATCATAAGCAATTGTTACTTGGCTTTGATGCTGTTTGAATAAATGTAGTTATTATTAATAAGTAGGTAGTTTCTAAAATTATTTTTCATTATTCCAGATGCACTCAGGCATAAAACCATAGTTTTGCATTGCCAGAATTTAGACTATATTTTTTGGTCTGTATTCTTCTGTAGAAACAAGGGAAGTAATTGAGGTTTCTATGTGTGTGCAAAGGATGGTGCAGCATTCAGCCGTACTTGTGTTACTCTGGTATCATCCAGCAGTGTTAATTCTGTGTTTAACATTACTTCTCTGTCCACAGTCTACAAGAGAGCTCTTTGTGTAATAAAAAATTACTGTTAGCCTTTCATAGTCAAAATGAAACACGATGCTCATATTACCTGATTTCCCAGAAAAAAAAAAGTCATATGATTTTATTAAATGACTCCATATCTTTTTTTGAGTCTTCAGTAACAACTTTGAAGCAACAAACTTTACCATGTTAAGAGAGCTTAATGCAGTTTTAGACCTATTTTAAATATATTTTTCTGTTGTATTCTTCAGTATTTTGAATCCTTTTTTACTGCTGAGTGCATCATTAAAAAGTGTGATGTGGTGAGAAATCTTCTCCCCCGGAAGAAAAGCATAGAGCAAGCAATATTTAGCCTTCATTTTTGTTAAATTTGTCTTGGATGAATCAAGATTTCAGATTATAAATGTCACGGACTTACCCACATTTCTTCAGAACATAGCATATTTTAGCCCATGTCTGCCTTTCATAAATCCTTATTAAATTTAGCATATATACATGACAAGGAGTCAAATGGCATGATAACACTCTGCCTTTCTTTTTTTTTTTTTACATAGAATTATTTATGGTACAGCATAACATGAAATCTTGTTCTTCATCATACATCTTGGGCATAAAAATATTCTTAGAAGAGCAAATATCAAGTTATTTAGGGCCCTGTAGCATTATAAAAAAGCAAAACCACAGGACTGCAAAGACCGAATATACACACAGATATAGCCACATACAGATATTTCTCAGCAGTATTGAATAAACCCATTTTTGCAGAAACCTACAATACTTTTTAAAAAGTCGAGGCACACAAAACATATCTCTGCTGATGACCAAGGCTATTTTGGGGTTTACTCTAACCTTAACTTCTATGCCCATTTTAACCAAAATCCTCAGAGCACCAAATTAAGCCAGTGGTTGAAGGGGAGATTAGGACTTTAGGAGGGGCCATCTCTTACAGATTCCCAAAGGAACCTGCATTAATATTTCCATAATGTCAATAGCCTAACGGGGTTATAGGCAGCCTAATCACCCCACATACTACAGACACCACATCCCAGAGTCTGCCACTGATGAAATGATAAAAATAATAAAAATGTATAATTAAACAGACCCAGTTTAATGGACTAAGTGATTTGGTTGATTAAACCTATGCAATACCCCTTGATCTAACATTAATGTATTTAGTTGACATAATGTGTGCTGAAGATGTCAACAGTGAATCTGATATAAATATCTCCTGGTGCTCATTAGCATGCTATGGTGCTATGATGCTGCTACCATATGGTGAGACTTAGGACTTGGCTCTTCTTGGATTCTGTTCCGAGTAACAGTTTGGAATCTGCACTTGCCTGGCATGGACACAGGGTCAGAGTGCAGTTTTAATTTTGCAGCAGTGTGCAGATTAACTTTCTGCATGTATATATATAGGCAGATAGATATAGTTATGTTTTCATGGAAGTTCATTTGCATTGAGATGTATCTCATTTATTGACTTAGCCATGTTTCACAGGAAATAAAATTAGTCATTTAGAATGGTGGCTGCTGCTTTAAGACCCTCTTTCTCCTGTTGCATGGCAGATGGATGGCTATAATGCCATCACTTGATAGCATGCCGAATTGTGACTGTGTCATTTTGTTAAAGCCTGCTGGTTTCATGTAGAAATTTGCTGTTGGATTAGGGCTTTTGCCAATCCAGGCACAAGAAAAAGGCTATTTAATGTGTTTTGAGCTGCCATATGGTGTGGATAAAAGAAGTAGTTTCATGGCAGTCATGAAATCTGATGCATATGAGTAAGTCCATGTGCTTTGCCATATTCCCTGTCACACAGTGCACCTGCTGCAATCAGGTATTTTACATAGAAACTATGATTGTCATAGCTTTTGATCCTGGATGTACCTCAAAGTCAGAAAACAGTAAACCCTTCTGATGTTTTCAATGCACATGGAAAAGCCAACAACATGAACTGGAATGGGAAGTGAGGAAATATCCTCTTTATAGCACAGCTGGTTCAAATTATATTCCAGCTCTATTCATCTACAAATGCATAATATTCACTCAGAATTTCGTGGTATTTTACTAACAAACCTAAATCTCATCATACTGTCTCAAACTAGATGAACAGAACATACTACAGAAAGAACTGATAATAGCACTGTCTCAAAATAAAACTCACAAGTCCTCATCTGGGTCTTCCACTGTTTTCCTGTGATAAATCTCATCCTGCTTCTTCATCCATTTCTGCCAGCACTGTGAGTCCAGCAATATCCACTAATATAATTCTTATCTTCCTTTCATTCACTTCCCTTTTTTCTCCACTTAATCCCTGAAAAAGTCTAGAAGAAAGCAAATGGAGGCAAGGATGTCTTCAGTCTAACACTACAGCTTTCTCCTCCATTGAATAATGGGAGAAATTCTGGGTCCACTGTAGCTTCAGTATTTGAGTCACTATTTTTCTTGAGGCAGACAGTCTCAGAGATGTTTAGTAGTGAACAGATTTCCTTTAGAGTATATGTGGATGTCACTATCATACAGAAATACAATTATACTAAGGCTATAAGCACTAAAAATCCTACTTATAACATCATTATTCTAATCAATGCTCAGTTTGTCACACATGCTATGTCCAACCAACCGTGTCACTCTAATTGTCAGACTTTCAGCTGCCAGACTGGCATTCAGAAACACCAATTTCCCCATACAACAGGTACTCTGCTGCTCAGCCTTGTGGGAACAGAAGCACTCAATGGCACATGTGGAGACAAAACCTGAAGCTATACAAGGAATTTCAAGGAAAATAATTAATGGCCTGTACAGTTAAGTAGCCTTCAGCATTAGGTGATAGCTGAGGAAACATATTCAGGGTTATAAACATAGTAGTATAACAGCTCTGTCTAAATCTCACTCAGGGCTTCCTAATTCTGCTGGCAATATTCCTCAGGGTAGCAGATAGACTGAGAAAAACATTACTTCTTAGCTACCAGCTTTTCTTCAAGAGATACTTGAAGCCTTATAGTCACTTGATAAAAAGAAAAAAGCTCAGAATGTATGCATGATTTGGACTGTGCTATACATAAAAACTTCTGGCAGGAGTGTTCTTATGCAATTTACATAAAAATACCATGAACAACCCTTCAGATTTGTTTAAGGCATCTTTCGAGGCAATAAAGCACTGGTAAGTATGAAGGTGATGAGAAAGATGGAGACAGAAGATCTTTCTGTTTATGGCACAGCAGAGTGTGGTACTTCAGCCCAGCTCTGGAGCATAGAGTTCATAGCCTCACAGGGCCCTGCATCCAAACCAGCTTGTCCTGGCCAAACCCCACATGCAGCTTTATCACAAAGCTGGGCTCCAGTCCTAAGCACAGCTTGGACTTCTCATCTGCAATGCTTATTGAAACTTGTAACAATGCTGCCCGTGCAATAAACAGCAATGTCAAGCCATAATTTTATGGATAGCATCCATTTAATAAAAGCCAACAGACTTGTAGAAGGGTTAAGATCCTCACAGTGCTTGGAGAACCACGGTGATAGTGTCACACCAAAGCCATGGCACAGTGTCTGTATTGCCCTGCGGTACAAGAGTCCTGACTTCATAAAACTGAAGCTCCACAGTCCCTTCTTGACTTCAAGCATATGCTGAATGGAAGGATCAGTTAAGAAGCCAAAAAGAAAGCTGAAAGAGACAAATTGTGACAAACTAGCAATACGTGGTTATGCACATGTTTAAGACACTCCTGTAAGTGTTCCCCTGGTTCCACCCTGCTCAAAATCAGTTGGTTGTTTTTACATCTCACCACTGGAAGGATCCACACTAAAACATGAATGATACCAGCCATCTCTTAAGGTACATCAGCTAGAATTTCCTCATCTACAACTTTCTTATACCCGGTATATTGGATTTAGTTTAGCAAACAACTTTTCTGGAAATTGCTTTGTGTGCACTGCATGTTTTGTTAGCAATATTTCCCCAGTGCTGGCAGATCGCTCTGTGGTAGCAGATGTGCATGCTTTAGAAAACCACTACCATAAGGAATAGCATAATTATATTTACTGCTGTTTGTTACCACACCACATATCGACTCGTAGGGATACTGGGACAATTGAGACTCACTAAGAACTTCTCTTCTTCCTTGGCATAATATACACAATTATGTTTTCTTTCCTCTAATTGCAGCTAAAGATTACCTGCTCACTAATAAACTTTTCTTGCAGTACAGGCCAAAGTTAGGGCCTACTGAAGGCAACTGTAGATGCATCTTAAGTATTAGAAGACTTTGGTTTATATCCTTTTGAATTTTCCACCGGCCTTATAACTTCACTTTTGTATTGTTTTCTAAAAAGGTGACATTACTGTAACAGAACATGCATTTATGACAGACTAGCCTGCTAAATTCTGCAATATCCATGCATTAGTTATCTGCCTACCCAAAGCACTACAGTAAGTTTAGCAAGTATTTAAAGTGTACTATTGAAGATCTGACAAAAAACCTCTTGTGTTATTTTTATGTTCAGAACCAAAGGGAATTTAAAAAGCAAGAAATATTGTCCATGGAATGATAAAATTTCAAAAAGATTTTATTGAAAATATGTTGCCTGAAACACTCCAGCAGCTCTTTATTTGATAAGGATTTTTATCCCTTTTTGTTTCATTTATGATTTGAGAATACATATGCTGATTTTCATTCTCATTTTAATTTCAATTACTGCTCCATTAGTCCTAGCTACATTGTGAATTTGTAGCCTTTTGAAATTTTACTAGAATTTCCACACATATATGGGTCTAGAACAGCCACTTTTAGGTTAAATGAAAAGAAAGAGAAGAATAAATATTGTAGGAAATTAAAATTACTTCAGTTGTCAAAGTGGCAGTGCCATCTACCAGAACAGCTTCTTAGAAATGTGTAGCATGTCTTTAAAAAACAAAACACCCACAGATGACAATATATAAATTTATTCCCTTAGGAATATCCTTGATGCCTTGACCACTCTAATTACAACACACTGTCCTGGTTGATATATCTTATGACATGGCTCAAGGTCACACCTGAGAAAGCATCAGCTGGTGTCTGGAAAGTTTGTTCTTTGCAAACACAAGATCTGAAATCCATGTTCTCTGAACATGTTTTCTGGGGTAACAACTGTAAAATAGAGATTGGTGAGGAATGAAATACTGTACTGCAGGACTGACATTCATACTGTGCATTAGGTAATTAAACCCTGTGTGTGTGTTTGATTGAAGTGCAGAACTCACTGACCCACTGCTTTTCCTTTATCCAGAGGGCAACTCTTGGGTTCCATTAGTCAATTATTTAAAAGATACAGAGATTACTGTAACTCCTTCAAAGAATCCTTTTGTGTATTAGTGCTCACAGGAGGTTAATAATTTAACATTAGAATGTCCAAGAACAAAATGCCACAGTCATGAACAAAAACGAGTACAAAATACTGGCAATGGACCTTGACTTCATAACAAACAGATAAAATCAAGGCCAGCCACATTAAGTATATAAAACATAACATTCAACTTTTGATGCTTAAGCTTTTGACAGGTTCAAAATTCCAAAACAAACACAGTTTTATTTAAACAAGAAAAGCATTGCCTACCACACTTTTGAGCTACTGGTGTCTAAATATCAAGGCACCTCAGAATTTCTAATATTATTTTTTTCCTCACAAAAGATAAAGAAAAGATCAAGTCCTACTCCCTTCATTTAAGGCTCAGACAAGATACATTCTAAGCATCCACAGGAAGCCCATGTCAAACAGTAAAACTCTGATTATCTGTGTCCTAGGCATGTCTTCTTCACTAAACCCTTCTTCTTGTAAACCCTTCTTCTTGTACACCAGCCTTTACATTGCCATGACAAAACTTAAAAAATACTGCCTCAGTTACAGACAGTGAGGTTATCCTTTCCCTTTCATAGAAAGAAAACAATAGTGATCAGAATAACCTCATTTCTCAAGAAAATCTAACCCATCAAATTATAGACTCTCCCTTCCTAACTCTTCCACAGTTTGTTAATTCAAACACAAAAAGCTAAAGACAAAGGTGTCTGGGGAAAAGGGAAAGCTTTCTTAGACCTAAGCAGCAATGTGTGTCCTAGCAGCAGGTCTGTCAAGACTCATGCAGAAATACACTGGGGCTACAGCAGTCAGCTTTCCTCTGCTCCTAAACCTTTGAAGACAAAGCAGAGGCAAATGACAGGTGGACTTTACTACATCTGCAGAAAAGCCATCTCAAGTTCACTGACAGCACTGGCATTGATACCGCAAAGGACTTGTCATTGGCCACCGTCTAAACCATGCCTTTGACTGAAATCTTTTAACAGAAGGGATGATGCCAAACACTTAAAGCTTTTCACAGTTCATTTACTCCTCATTTACAGATGTGCTGTGCTGAGCAGGACGTCCCTGCTCCCTCAGACAGCTGTGGTTAGAAGATGGGCAAGTACAAAGACTCTTATTTCCTCTCCTTTAACTGTGTTTTTCTACTCCAGCTGTGCTACACACTCTGCCATTCACCAAATTTTATAGTTTTATAAGAGTATCAGCTCATGAGTTTACATAACCGATGATTTTTTTCTAGATGTAAATAGTTTCAAAAATCTGTAATGATTATCAGAGGAGAAATCAAAGGAGAAAAGATGGAGGCAAAAGGTGATGAACAAAATAGCTATAAAAGAAAAAGTTTTACTTTTGCTATTACCCTTCCCTAGGACTTGGCATTACTATGCATTTTTATCTTTGTGACATTCAATTTTCTTTGACTACCAGCAATTTCAGCAGCACAGCTGAAGGTGATTCTGGCAAGAATTCATGTTCTTTCCAGATAAACAAAACTTGGACAAGAAATGGACAAGAGAATGCAAAAGCTCAATTGACTTAAATGCTTTTCTTCTTTCAGTTATCCAGAGGTTTCCCATTCAATAACTGTCTGGTCATTCTGACTCACTTATTTATCTACATTTTTCTATTAATATTTTATTTTTGGAACATAAATATTTTACCCCTCTGAAAAATCATATGTTCTTTAGATAAAAAGCTAAAATCCATGCCACAATGGGAAGCAAACAAAATGTACCAAAAATATCTAATCCCACTCTTTTTTTCTGCCCTAAAACTCTGCTCCAGTCCAGACTTCCAAAGACTTAAGAGCCTTATGCAAAACTGGACTAATATTGATAATTTTTTACTATTTTACAGTTCTTATATCAAAGCAAAGTGAAACTCAGGAGGGTTATTTTATATCCCCGAGACTTGTCTTTTAACTTGGTAGTTAACCTCTTGTTTAGATTCTCTCACTGTTACTGTAGCAAAATCTCAAAATTAGTGTCAAGAGACTAATTCTGCATTGTGGAATCTAGAGAAGAGATTTATATAAACCAGAATGAATCTCAGCCAAGTGATTCTGAATGGCTTTAAACTTTAAAAAGGGGCTTTGGGTAAGGCCCATAAATCCCGTGGAAGCTTTCTTCCTGCATCAGAGAATCCTGCGTTAAGCCACGCATCTCCTGCTTTCTTCCCAGTTATAAAATCCGTGAAACAAAGCAGAAACCTGATTGTTCAACTGATGGAAGCCCAGCTGCAAAAGCCTATTTGCATGGCTGAATCCTGAGAACTCAGAAATGAGTGAAAAGTCAGCTGGCTACTGAATAGCTGTTGGACTCCTACAGACTGCA
Source organism: Corvus hawaiiensis (assembly GCF_020740725.1). Lineage (NCBI taxonomy): Eukaryota > Metazoa > Chordata > Aves > Passeriformes > Corvidae > Corvus > Corvus hawaiiensis. The sequence goes on along the minus strand of NC_063227.1, from coordinate 14,794,245 downwards.
GATATCTGAACACTGCAGTGCTGGCTGCCAAAAATCATATTCTACTGGTGAACAATGAAAATATTTAATAAAGTCTAACAAATATACTGGATATTTTGTTTCTATAATATAGCTGTATTATTATAATAAAGTATGATTTCCACATACTTTATTAGCTTTTTTGTAAAATCTGGAAACTATTTTTAAGGTATTACAACTCAGTATTAATTTTTAATTTAATTGCTTTTTCTTTAATACTCAGTAGCCTTTTCTATAATTTTGTGACAAACAGTATTTACTAAGTATTCATGTCCTTCATTTTATGTCTTTAGATTAATTAATCAAATAAAGCATCTACTCTTAGAAGAAGTGTTTTTACAGACACAGATAAAGGTGTTCAGGTATTTCCAGAATTCTGGTATCAACTGCCAAGATCTAAATGAAAGTTTTGGAAAAAGAAATCTCACTTAATATTTGAACTAGAAGAAGTTTTATTTTTTCTGGAAGTAGCCAGTTAGAAAAGACTGGGGGAAACGAGAGATTATCTAGGTGGCTAGAATAAAAGTTTCAGACATTAAAGCTTTTTTTTACCATTACACAAAAAATTATATGCAGTGTATCTTTCCAATATTGATGCAACAATTACATTAAAGGTCAGCACATAGAGAACGCTGGAAAATTGAAATATTAATCTAAAATTCCAAAATCATTCAGCTAATAGTACAGCTTTACCATCTCCAATTTCTTGCTTGGCAATAAGGACAAATAAAAGTGGCTAAAATGTTACAAAATAGAGAACAAGCAACACATTTCATCAGTTCACCAAACACAACACAAAAGTGCAAAAGACACCCCTGAAATAAATTGTTCCAAATATTGATTTTCTGGAAAGAAAAAAGCCAGAGCTGAAAATGAGCCTTTTTTTTTCTCTAAAGAACAAACTTGCAAAACAAGAACAGAGCTGGCCTCACCCATGCTAACGACAGTGACAACTAAATGTCTACCGCAAACACTCAAACGGAATTATCATCCGTGCTTACGTGCACCAGAATATTGTCCTTATCTTCCTGCCCTGCCAGAGTACATGCATGACTGAAGTCTACAGAAGATCACTCCTGCCATCAGCAGATGCCACAGAATGCAAAGAACCCTCCACTTTGCCTGTTTTTTCTAAGTGAACATTTTATTAATGGCAGTGTGTCAGGGCCATTCCTGCCTCTTCCAGTAAACCGAATGTAAAGAAACTTGGTCATTATTGGAAGGAATGATTGGGGCTCTTGACTGAAAAAAAGGGGTGAATAGGACTTCTGTGGTGTTCAGGCATCTGAGAGGGACCAGTGCTAAAGGATCTGCATAATATTTGTCTTTTCACACAGTAGAGAAGTCCAATGTGACTGGGCACAACTGGATAAAGTTCACTGATGGTGTCTGGGAACCTGCAGAATGGTGAGAAAACGTAGCACAGAAAACTGATTCTCTGATAATGGCTGTTTTTAAATGCAGCTGCATCCCAGTATATTCCTCTTGCCTTCCACCTTTAGCCTACTATGAATTCTTTGCTCATGTATTTTGTAATCAAGTGTCTTGGTTTTCCATAGTACCTGAATATGTAAGGAAAGTGTTGCAGAGAAAGCCCAGCTTGAATGTTACAATTCTAAACATACTAAAATAAGTCAAACTCAGACCTGAAAGATACAGCTATACTTAGAGAAAATGGAGAATCTCACCTTAAAATTAAGCAGTACCTCTTGAGCATGAGCAAATCATAACTTTAAAATATCTACAATTTGAATAAAGTTGCATGGATTTCTAAGCAGAAAATAAAATGTATTTCTCTCTTCTCATGAAATGTCAAGTCCTCGCTCTAAAATATGAGTACTTTTAAATTTTCAAAGGAAATCTTTACCCCTGAAAAGTGCTGATTTTCCCTTGTTTCATTCTGAGGCCTTTTTTTCAAGGAAAGTATATCTGATACAACAATGGAGCAGACCACAATTATTGAAAATTCCATCCCTGAACAGCATACCCCAGTAAAATTATAGGCTATTAAAAAGACAGCACAAAGAAAGAACCCTCAATAGTCTTTAAATGGGGAAAACTTCAATGTCTCTCATGTGAATAAGAAAGCATAAATTTAATATTCAAATAAAATTGTAAGTCTAAATTAAGATAGAACAAATAAATTAAATAAATTGGTTAATAAATAAATTTATTTAATAAATTAAATAAATTCATCAGGTTGACCTTTATCAGCTTTTTTGCATCTTTATATTACATTCTAATTCAGAATAAATTTTAATGTTAGTATTTTCTTGAAAACATATGTTTAAGGTCACCAGACCTTCTGCTGAGATAAAGTCACATCTGTAATTCAGAGCAGCCCAGAACATCCCACCTCCTGTGTCCTTGTCCAGAAAAATAAAAGGTGGGAGGGCAGTCACACTTCCACAGACTTCCTTATGTTAAATCTAAAATCAGTCATGCTTTCAACCAATCTGCAACACTTTTATAAAACTTAAAATAAAAATCAGATTTCTCACTTCCACTATGAAATAGTCAGACTTAAATAGGACTTTCTTTCAGAAGAATGCATAATTTTTAACAGGCTTTAAAAGATGGAAGGAAATCATTTAACCTCCTTCCATCAGTGGTGTGAGAGGGCAGGGGAGCTGCAGCAGGGGCTGCTGGCTGACTCTGAAATCCAGCTCATTCCACTGACTGTGAAAAGGCAGCTGCAGACAAAACACAGGTATGGAAACTATGAGGTGATGTTGGAAAAAAACACTGTTTGACACCACCAGAACCCGAGACTGTGCCTGCTTATAAACAGATATAGTGAAAAGACTGAAAATATCCAAGCACATCTATTTTTCTATAGGTTCATCACTTAAGTGCATCTGCAACAACCTTGTTATGCTATTCACAGGATGTTCAAAAGGCACGAGGATGTGGCACTTGGGACAAGGTTTAGTGGTGAGCACAGCTGGACTCGATCTTAAAGGTCTTTTCCAATCTCAATTTGATTTTATGATTCTGTGATAGCCAAAATGTATATAAAGTACAGCAAGATTGACATCTATAAAAGCGAATAAAACCAGAAATATTTAAAAGACTTTAAAACATAATATTTTAAGTTATTTTCATTAAAATACAAGTATACAAACAAAAAAGATGGGATGAGAAAAATATTTTCCTAATGTATTCATTTATCAGAAATATTGGGGTTTTAAGAGATCTAGTTTTTTTTCTGTTAAAGGAATTTTCCCCCATTCTGTTACTAAGACAATAAATCGCTGCGTGCTTAAGAGAAGACAAAAGGGCCTGGCCACTCTTTTGTTTCACCTGGGTGTGGGTTCAGTTCGCTCTCAGCGTCCGGAGAGAGAGGAGCTGCAGAGAAAGGAGCTGCTGGTTCTTTTTTTCGGCCGTTTTTCTTTCTGCTGGAAACAACGCCGGGATCCCAAAAGCCGCTTTCCCTGCCCTGCTGGAGGCCGGGCTGTGGCCGCCCTTCCCCGCTGCTGCTTTGAGCTTTCGCTGCGTTGTAGCCCTGCTCACCCTGCCTGCCTGGACCTCCAGGGGGGTTCCCCTTTTGGATACATCTCGTCTGCCACCCGGGATTTGTGTTTGCGCCTGCCGCTCCAGCCTGCCGCTCCAGCCTGCTGTTCCCGAGAGCCCGGGATCGGCTGCCCAGCGGTTTGTGAAGCCTTTGTTCCATCCCTTCCCGGGATCCCGGGGCACCGGTGCCGCGTGCTCCCCGAGCTCGCTCCGGAGCGCCCCCTGCAGCCGCGGGGGAACCATCGCACCTGCCCTGCTCACCGGGAGCCGCCAGCGCCCCTGCCGGCTGCGAGCGGAACTGCACCCGAGGGGAAAGGGCCTGACAGCCGAGAAGGCTGGCACTGGGCTTGTGATTGCTGTTACTGGCATAGTTGTTGTTGTTTTGTTTGACTGGTTATATATATAGTATATATAGTATATATAGTAAAGAACTGTTTTTCCTATTTCCCACATCTTTGCCTAAAGGCCCTTGATTTCAAAATTATAATAACTTAGAGGGAAAAGGGGTTATATCTGCCACTTCAAGGGGGGGCTTCTGCCTTCCTTAGCAGACACCTGTCTTTCAAAACCAAGACAAGAAATTAGTTACTTTTTAAGTGACTAGGAATTTTGCTCCTACTGGAGCCCAGGAAGCTTAGGTAGCAAGGCAAAGAGAACTCCTCTTGTTTTTCAGATGTTCTCCAAATTAACAACCAAGGATGGAAGTGCTTTTGAACACAAGTATTCATATGCACTATCTGCATGTTCTTTTTCCCAAATTATCATTTCCGTCTGTGGGAGTTCTTGCAATGTACAGCATGTGCTAATACTAGAGCACATACACACATAAATACTTGCTAGCAATAAAAAGGACTCCCCACAATTGCTTTTTTTTCTAAAACATCTATAAATAATTTTATCATATTACAAACCCCATATTTTATAGAAGCATTAATTCATGGGACCCCTCAAGGGACAACCACACTCCTATAGCGTAAAGATACAACTCTTCAATACTTGGAATGTTGTTGTCATACACAAGCAGAGAAATACACATTCAAATTAATTTTCTGCATTACTACTTGTATGTTGCCAAGTAATAAATTTGTTTGGAAGCACTTGTCTGTTAGTGAAGTTTATAATTTTTCATAAGTCTCCAAACTATTATTGGCAGGTAAGTGCCCTTCAGGCTTCAGATTCCAGGACAGACTCCAAACTTCTGGCAAGACGTGGTATTTCATCCACGGACACGGGAGGGGTTGCAAAATAATCTTTTATTGGGCTGTTTGTAGCATTCTGAGTCAATATCTGTCCAACAGCTGGGAGCCATCACATCCATCTTTTCACTTTAGTTTAGTCTGGTGTCCTCCTACTGGCTTTCTCTTACCTTTTTAATATATTGCCAATTCTGTTTGTCCCAAGCCTCATCATGCTTTCCACAGACCAATTCCAACTTCTGATTTAGCTCATCTCTGGTAAAATGTCTCCCTTCAATCAGCATAATATATAGTGAGTACCATGAATTCAGCTTTCTGAGGAATTCCATGTATTAAAATGATGTAAATTCAAAAAAATGTTGGTAAAATCTCACTCGACTTTCCATGTTCCAGGGCAGGTATGGCAGGAGGTTTTACTCCTAATCCCTTAGGAGATGGCTAGCCACTTACCTCATCTAACTTTAGAAATGAATTGTGAAATCACTGGCCATAAACAGAATATAGAAGTAGGCAATAAGAACTAAGACCAAGAAGTTACCGACCTCAGGAGAAATAATTTTCTGAAGAAAATAATAACTCACATTTCTGCCCTGAACCACTGCTTCTGGAAGACAGTGTAAGTAGACACTCTCCCTTGACATCTGTGCAAATTGTACTGTGCCCTTCTTGTTAGGAAAAATACATTGGGGATGACAAGTCAAAACCAGGGAAAATCAGCTGTTTCAAATTGTATGTAAGGAGAGATGATGCGACTCCAGAGATCCCTTGAGTAGAAGTTAAAGTCTACCTGTAACAAGAGAAGTATGCATTTAACCCAAAACAATTACTAGGGAAGGTAGGGAAGTAAAAATAACGCGGTAGCCAAAGACTCTGGCTCAACAAGCAGCTCTCTGCTATCAGAGGACAAGCTTCTGGAAAAACAGGACAGGATAATTTCCAGTTGCAGGACTATGCAAGCTTGGAAGATGGAAAATCTGTCCAGCACCACAAGAATAGTAGCTATTTATAAATTGGCTATATATCTTTTTAATTCATCCCTAATAAAATTCCTTAGACATAAATCATATGATAACCTAATCTACAGGGCCTGGGCAACCACAAATACTGTGGCAAAATACGTTCTGATCTTATCAGCCTTTCTGTGAAGAAATTCCTGCAAATGTCCAACCTAAGGCTCGCCTGGTGCGGCTTGAAACTATGTCTTAAATAGGTATTTTCTGAATCATTCTCACAGTTCTTGTCAATTGCCCGCATTCTCTACCATTTTGTCGCGGGTTGCGTTTGTAACCGGGCAGAAACACCAATTTAGTGTAGTGGTTTGGTCTAAAATACTCATTACTGTTTATCTTCTGTGAGATAAGAATTAGGAGAAATGCAAAGCAGGCACCAAACTTGAAAGAATATAAAGAAGTTTATTAACAGGCTTAAAAGAAGGAAAAAAAAAATTATACAACCTTCAGAACTCTCCTCCTCCCCCCACCTTCCTCCCTTCTCCCACTGACAATGTAGAAAGACAACCCTTAAGATGTTCAGTCTGTTACCACTTCCATAATAACCTTGTTCAGTCCATTTAGAAAGAGAAGTCTCTTCTTGCTCATGCTATGAAAACATTATCACAACGAGACAGCCGCCCACTTCCAAATATTGTTCAGTCCATTTAGGAAGAGGAGGAGTCTCTCTGCCTGCATGTGAGTCCCTTCCCCCGACTTGCAGCTTTTCCCGCAACTGCTTTCGAGGGTCCACTCTTGAAGTTTTTTGGGGTACAGTTTTAAGGTTGAGCCGTTCAGAAACAAAAACAGAGGCCCTTCTCCCTCCCTGGGAGCAAAGGGTCTTCATCATCTTCATCTTTAGGACTATCTCTGGGAGCATCTCTAGGAACTGAGGTTTCTCCTTTCCCATTTGGAGCAAAAGTCCTCATCTGGTCCATCTCTAGGCACTGAGGTTTTCTCCTTTCCCATTTGGAGTAAAAGTCCTCATCTGGTCCATCTCTCCCTGTCCAAACTTCTCATGAAATTACAGCTGCGTCAGCATCTGCCTATCTCAGCGCAGGTGCTTTTGCTTACGAGTTGAACACTCCACCCCCCAGATCTTCATGAGATTACAACAGGATACTCTGATATATCATAGCTTCACAACAGAATTTCAGCTTTAAGCATCTCCTCTCTCTCTTCCCTCAGGTTTTCAGCTCTTCACAGCAATAAAAGGGTTAATCTCACTTTGGCCTTGCAGCTTTGCAGCTGGAATGTTGAATGTTTCTTATCGCAGTGGAGAGGGGGGAGAGCCAAGCCGCTCCGGCTGTCCACGGCAAGGCAGTGGGGGGGGTTCCACGGCTGGAACAGGGCCCATCGGCTCCAGGATGGCCATGGCCCAGCCCAGCCTGGCCCAAGCAGGGCCTGGCCGGGCCCGCTGGCCCCCACTCGGGGCCTGCAGCCACCTGTCCCAGCGCCGGAAACGAGAGAGAGCTTGGGGGGGGAGTTTGTCTATTCTTAAGTGTGGATCACAGGGGCGGTCACAACTTTAAGTGGCTTAAAGAATTGTCCATATTCAAACTGGCCAGCTGATAGGTTCTATCAGGTCCCAGAGGAAACTGTAAGCACCCCTTAGCAAGGACATCCCTTCCGGGACTGTGCTTGCTAACCTATGACAATCATTTGTAAAGAAAAGTCCTGAAAATGTCTTTTCAACCATCCTTTTCAGTTCACTTGGACAGTTACTTGCCTACAATAAAGCTATTTGTTTTCTGTTATGTATATGTCCTGTGAGATTTAATTCAGAAGTAATTCATAAATAAGTGTGAGGAAAGATCTTTTAAAAATGTGAAGTATTGGAATAACTGATGCTGCCTTAGAGTAGTTCTTTCTCCCATATTAGAACATCTAAAGAATGAATGAGCATGATCCACAATGAGACTGTGTGAGTAGAACATCTGCGCACAGATATATTTAAATTCTGTCTGTGTGAACCTCACAGACAGGTATATTAGGTATACTATGTATAAAATAAACAAAACACAGACTGGGGTGTGAAATCTAATCAGCATTTTATTCCAAAATTTCTGCATGACAAGGCATTTCACTCGCCTTATCTACAGTTCTCATGTTGCTCTTCCATTTTGAACTATGCTTCTAATTTTATATTGATCTGAACATATGCATACTTATAGATAACCAGAACCTAATCCTTTATATTGCCATTGTATTGCTCCTAAGAGAGAGGACAATGCAAAGAGAACAGTGAAAGCTGCCACTGTTAGGAGGCTGAGGGCTCTGTACCCCGCAGGGCACTTGTGGTTGAACTCCTTTAAAGCCATGCACGAGCACAGGCCCCCAAAAACACCACCCATGCACAGGCTGAACTCAAGAGATGACAAGAAAGGCTCAAGATCATCAGTTTACAAGTTTCATCCCTTGCATTTACAGGTGAAAGCTGTCATCTTTTGATCAAAGTGTGATTTTAGGCATGTTATGATAAGCCCACATGCCCACACCTGTCAAGAAATTAATGCTGGCCCTTGCTGGCAGTAAATGCTGGACAGAAATGCTGTAGTAAACTAAAGAAGGTAAGTGCATATAAGGAAAATGTTTCCAGTTTTGAGAAACAAACAGACAGAAAACCTGCATTCAGATTTCAATGCATTTCAAAGCATGAATCACCTACAGAATTATATTAACAGAGCCAAACACACTGCTAAAATGACATCTTTTATTGCTGGTGAAGAATTAATAACAACATCTTTAACATCAGTACCACTTAAAGCAGACATCAGCACAGGAAGGAGTGCACAGCTTCTGTACAAGAAGCCAAGTATCAAGTCTAGTGACATCCTGATGATCGTTCTCTGCCAATGGACAAGATAAATACAGCACTGACCCGCCTAAGTAGGGGACACAAGTCATTTTTGGGGCTGTTAATCTCCTGTGTCTGTGAAACACTGATGTTCAGTCTTCAGTTACATGTTACTTAGAGAGAGAGACCACCAATACAGACCACAATGTGGTCTGTAACCTGCTTTAGCCAAGAGTGAAAATAAATGCTTGGTCCTTTATTGGATTTCCCTCCCTCAGTAATGTCAATTTCTTTAAAACTGGCTGCCCTGTTTTGTCAATTCAGCAATCTCAAGGCTGTGTCCTGTTATGTTCGTTTCAGAGTGAAATAAAGAAAGGGTAGATACCAGCCTAAGGAGACTCTATCACCACATCCAGAGTTTAACTCATTGATGTGTAATGTAACTGCTCTTCCTTGCTGAACCAAATTGGAAATATTTGCTCTGGAGATCCTGTAGGGTTTACAAAGTAATTTTTATGTGTTCAGTTAACTATGAACTCCACTTCTAGAAAAGCTGATATATTGAAATAAAAGGTCTGTGTGTTTGACTACAGCATGACGCACTGTACGTGACTACCAGAAAGTGATTATTCACAAACACACACCTGTAAACAGATTTGTTGTGTTTTTAATTTAACATACAATTTTCTGAGACTTTTAAAGACTTGCATCATATTTACTGGGGGGAAAAAAAAGTTTTCAACCTGAGAACCTCAATCTTTACAGAGAATGTTTCCAAGATCACTGTATCCTCTCTATTTCTCAACTATTACCCCTCCCAAAATCCCCCTTCTTTCCTATGATTTTCATATGCCTTTGGGCCAGCTCCATTTATCTAAAGCACACTAAATAACTCACATTTTTCTTCTTTTTTTTTTTTCCATCTGTTGTCTCTATAAACCTCAAGGAGCTGAACACTTAAAGAAATTCTGTGGAAGGCAGTTATCTCATTAAAATTCTCAGCTGCTAAATTTTGTCCCGCTGAGACACCTGGGCCCAAAACTCCCACCCAAACTCATGTGAAACACCTCTCAGCACCATGCTAGACTGCTTCTCAGAGTGTCTTTCCTCTAGAAAGCCCATAAATCCACTTCATGGAAGTGTTCAAGAGAGTAGGAGGAGACGGCGCATGGCTTGCAAGGTTCCCATTAAATTCATTTCCTCATTTGCTCATTGCTGCATCTTTCCTCTTTTTTTTTTTTTTGTTAAATTCCCGTTTGCTCATTGCTGAATCTTACTTATAGTTTTTGTTTATATGTTGTTTACTTTTCATATAAGCAGGGACCTCATTTTCTTATTTGTAAATTTAGCATCCAGAAGAAGGCATTCCATACAATAATAGCAGCTTTGTAAATTCCTCTAAAAGGGTAAACTGGAAGCATTATCTGTCTGCAGTAGAGTTATGCCCTTTTTAAATTTTATTTTTCTCTAATAGAAGCACATTTCATTAACGCCCACCAACACTTTCACTTCATTAATTCTGATTCTGTAAATGAAAACAAGTTCCTCCACAAAGACCCCTTTTTAAAGGCAATATCTCAGGTCTGTGACTATGTGTCAAATGAAAATCCTAGAGTTATGAATTCATCTGTGACCTAAAGCCTTAGGCAGCACACATGCACAGCCTTACACTGCACAAGTATACAACCCTCCTCAAGGCTTCTGAGCAAAACAGCACTGCCCAGAAGCAACTTGACTAAATTCAGACCAGCAGGTTTTTTCCTAATGCTTTTGAAACCTCTGGAACTTAACTGGACTCTGATTTAATCAAGACCGTTAGTTTAATGACATTTAAGGGGGAATAGCCTTCCCTGAATGCAGACAGTACCACTTAAGATCCTTTATGGTTCCCCTATCCCAATCCTGAAGGCAGGGCTCTGCTGCCAGTCCCGTGCTGTATCTGCTGGCTCAACAGGGATATCTCAGGGTATCCGGTGTCTAAAATGGCACCACAACTGTGCTTCAGCACCAAAACCACTTCAGAAATGTAAAAATGCCACATCAGTTCAAAACAGAGTATTAAAGTTGGGGCCATTAAACAAATGCAACTTGTGTCCCCAAAATCCAATTTGAAGATCCTATTCCCAAAATACACATACAATATAGAATAAACAAGGCTACTGCCTTGTTTATTCTGCAGATGTCAGTAAGGGAGGAGGCCCAGTGGCCAACACACAGACACAGCATACTCTGCTGCTGGAAACTTCCACAGCAAGGTGATATACCCCTTGCAATGAACTGGAAAACTGAGAAGGAAAACTGGGACTGACATTACTGCAGCAGTTGGACACAACAGTGAATAAGCCATTAAAATTGGCAAGAAAACAAAGTGTCTTCATTCTGCCTGGATACTTGGAAAACTTAAAGATTTATTTTGAATCATCTCAGTTTTAGTAGTTTGCTGTGGTCTCTTCAGGTTTGTTTTATGCTGGATTTTTTTAATTATTATTTTTATTGCCATTTTTGGCATGCAATCTGGATAAGGGATTTTAATGGCAAGGTGATTAATTTCTGGAAAAGTAGGGGCTGCAGATCTCATAAGCATGGCAGCAGTGTAAAAGTCTGGCTGGAACAAAGATTTGAAGAAACTTCCCCCTCCCCCCGCTTCCTCAGGGTTAGATTTATAGTGTGAATTTTGCGGTTCAAAACCGGTATATTTACGGTGATACTTTCTCTTTCGTTAGATGTGCGCTTTACTGCTGAAATTACAAACGTGAGAAATGGAACATATTTGAGGCCAAGCTCAGTTTTCCTCACTCATTCTCCATAGACTGTTCATCTTGGCATTTTCAGCAGATTTTTCTAATACAAATGTTATCACAGGTACTCCAAATATGCTGTGCAACTAAACAAGAGATACTCATCTTTGAAACTAAATACCCTAACCCGAAACTTCAAAGCTTTAAAACATCTAGGACCAGCTGTATTTGAAAATTCAGGCAATTTTAACCTCATGTAGCCTTAGAAATTCTTGTACCAAACATTACTGCAATATACCAGGTGTCCTCGAATCCAGCAGCAGAGCATGTGTGTGAGTTGTATACTGCAAAAACATAATTACCAAACTTCATCAAAACCAGATGCCAAACAGACCTGTTTGAAAAATTATAACCCAAATTGTCCTTCCTGCAGCACTTCAGTTGAAAGGTATGCAAGCTCTGCATTAGGAAAACTCACAGACATCTTAAGCTCTACTGACTCCTGCAGAAAATTGTGGTTAGAATGAAATGATGCACTAACCACCTTCATTATCATAGTAAGTCATGAAAAGCTGGGTTTGTGCCAACTACTTCACCAAAAATTAAGCTAAGAAAAGCTTTTGATTTTGGAAAAGTTTTATGTTTCTTCTAAGAAGCTTGCACATATCAAAAGAAAGTTCAGGAAATTTTACTCCAGCTCAAACTACATCTATCATGGGAACCTTGGACTCTGTCAGATTTCTCATAGAAGCATTTTGATTATAAATCTTTGCTTAATGTGCTTATAGATAATTCTGACTGTTCAAGAATTACACATCACAATAACTGAGCAGCTCTACCAAGTATAAATAAATTCTACAGCAGAAATTTTTGCCCTTGTTGTATTTTCCTTGGAATATATAAAGAATGCAGTTTATGTGACACCATACTAGCCACTGCATAATTTATTTGCCACATAGTCCCATTTTGAATCATCACAGAGAGATGACAAATGATTAGCCATTAACTATTCCATTTTAAATAGTTTTGTGGTCTGAACACTCGCAACAGTGAGGATATCATGTTCTCATTAATATTCATGTGTGAATTTTGTCTGAATAACTAAAGACTTTGGGAAGCTGCACAGCATGAAAACATGAGTGTAGGCCTAGGAACTGGGTGTAGTGCCTTTTCCTCTTCACGTTATTATTTGGTACTAGTCTTGTAGCTTGATGGATTAGCAATGAAAATTCCAGAATCCTTAAAAAAGGGGCCTCTCATCCTGCTGCTTTAAGTGCAAGGAAACTGCAGAATTTGCTGTATAATTCCACATGTGCACGCAGACACACACACACAAAAAATTGTGAAAAAGGATATGTAAGATTTACGTCCCTCCCTTTACAATCTCGTGATGGACAGCATAAGCTTCAAAGTTCAGAGACTTGGCTTACAAGTTTTGGGATAAGTTTTCCAGGTGCTGAAACACAGGTTTTTGGTAAGCCCCAAAACAAGGCTCAATTTTCTGGTCTATTTTAGTTGCTATGTTAATGGCTTAGTTCCTGAAAAACTATTCTACCTCATCTTCCTTACAAGCAAGGATTATACTGTATTATACTCCTAGCAACGTTCTGCTGCTGTATAACTTATTAAAACAGACTCCATTGCATAGCAAGCTTTCCTTAATTAATCACTGAAGTTTGATTCTTTTATGGTTTAATTGAGCTCCTTTGGCACAGAAAAGCAGCAGGGAACAAAAAGAGCTCTCTGCCTCTCAAATGGTCTGAAGTCTGGAGGGTAATAAATATAGATACTGGTCTTTCAGTGTTGAGACATGCAAATAATCCAAAAATAGAAAACGCTACCAAGAATGGGTATTCCACAAAGAACTGGGACTTTCTTGACTTCTTTCAAACCACTGGATTCTGCAGGGATCACAACTTGCTACCTTATGTATTTGGTGATCCTCAGAAAAATTCCTCTTGAAGATACACGATTTAAAAAAAAAAATCAAATTTCTAAACAGCTGGTCACATAACAACAGATACCTGTCCCTAGGGTAAGGAAAATTTACTAATTGAAACAGCTGTCTGATTCTTATTTATCTGTGTGAGACTTCACCGTGCCCTCCCAGTAATCCTGCACAGGAAATCCAGTACTCAGAGGGTACACTGGACCCAGCCTCACACCTTCACAGGGCCTCCCAAGTGGCACAGTAGATTTGGTATGAGACAGACCTACCAGACTGTCTTCACCTTTCAGACCCTGAAATTCAGGACTGACAAATACAGTTGAAAGACCCCACTCAACTGCATTCCTTTATGAATGAAAATGTTTACAAAAAGAAATGTGTCAGAAGACTCTTCAGAAACTGTCACAGAAGCTGAACTTGCCACCAAGACTCTCAAATGAACTAGTAATTTTGGCTTTGTATTTTTGGTTGCTCCCTATTTCCAGAAGAAGAGCAATATTGAGACTTTTAGACTTCTCCACTAATCCCAAGTATGGAAGAGGGCCTCGGTGGGTCGATGCCGCGTCTGTCCCTGCCGGGTCCCTCGTGGCCCGCTCTGGTGGCGCTCTCCCAGCACCCACACGTGCACACAGCGAACAGCCGCTCACAGCCACAGTCTGTGCATGAACCAGAGACAGAGAGGCGAGAGGGGTTCTCTGCATGCAATTCCGAGGCGTTTAACAGCAACGGTCCAAAGGGAACAGAAGCAAAAAAGAACCACCAAACCGACAGCCCCGTGCCAGTTTTATCCCAAAAACTCCCACAGGCGGGCAGAGCATCCAAAACCAATGGTCTGAGGGCTAGGGGGCGGAGGCAAGGTTGAATGGCATAACAGGGGCCAATGGGAAAAGGGATGGGAGGGGGAGAGGGCCAGTGACCAGCAGGATCTAGACAAAGGGAGAACTTTCTAGCACAGTGTTGTAATGAGAGACCACTTTTAAGGCAACTTGGGGAGTGTAAAGTGGACTTAGCCACCGCAGCACCCAAGATAAACTTTTAGGACAGTGCCAGGAAGCTGTGGTGATAACTCTCATGTCAGTCTGATATATTCCTTCAGCAGTACATTCAAATTTAAATGAAATGTTGTAATCCCATATGGAGATATTGCTAATTATGTTTTAGGAATATAATTTTATAACCATTCTTACATCTAAACATAAACAGTTTTCATAAGATCGTCAAATTTTAGAATTACAACCGGAATCTGTGTCACCTTCAGAGGTGTTCTTTATTATTTACGACTGAATCTCTTCTGCTAATCTATCACCAGTACAACACTTGAATTTTCATCACTGCTCTGAAGAAACTAGTAAATCATGTTCATATTTCTCATTCTATTCTCTGTTCTCAAAACCTGAATTAAATGTGAAGAATGGAACTGCAGTCATACATTCTTAAAAGCCCAGCACAATCATAACTCAAATACCTTCTCGCAATTTTTCTATTAAATTCAAGCTGGCAAACTTTTGCCTCATCAAAGCAGTTTTCTGATACAATACTCTGAGTCAGTTCCATTGGGGGCCAGGACCATGGGATCCACCACCAGCAGATGAAGATGCAGCCTGCAGACATAACAGCCAAAGGATATTTAATCAAAGAGAAACACTTCTCACTGGCATGTGTGGAGTTCTTTTTAATCTAAAACACCGATTTGTACCATTTTCAGCCCTCTGCTTGCATGGCTTTGCTCACTGGGGTTTTCTGGAGCAGAGGGACTGCGAGGCTACTGCAGCAGCTGGAAAAGGCAAACTGGAGCTGCTCGTACCATGTGGGGCAGGGCCCCAGTGATGAGCACAGCTCAGCCAGTTGGCTCATTACCTTTCTCTAGCTAAACAAAGCAGGAAGTGGGCTGAAAGGAACTAAATGCTCAGTGGTCATTTGCCTCCAGCTTGTCAGCACTGGGCACTGCCTCAGCAAACACTCGCCCCAAGGAAACTGGCAATGATAAATATTTGAAGGGTGATTACACTTTTGGGAAACAGCTGACTTGGTTTTCTTGGGTCTATAGGTTAAGAAAAAATGTAGGAAAAAAAACTGGAAGTTAGCCTGGACATTTAGGATAGATTTTTCTGAAGCCTGTACCAATACATGCCTTGCAAATACCATATACATGTACAAAGACTGTCTAGAAAACCATGTCTCACAAGCTGATCCAATATGTCAGATGAGAAGAGATCTATGGGCTCATTTGGTGTACATCCTCATGAGGCATCAGCTTCTGACAATAGGACATCTGCTGAGCAAGCTGCTTTTGATATGGACATGGATCATGTATCTACCAATATATCATTTTATTGCCCCAATAATATGGACCACATTGTTCATCTCTGAAGATGATTTGATGGTCATCTGAATGTGAATCTGACTTCCTAAATTAAATTATATACTTTAATTTTCCTTGCTTGGTCCTAGTTGTCCATTTTGTTCCATAGGGAAAGGAAAAACCCCACAGAACTCTGAAGAATCAGTTAAAGGCCTTGGTGAAAGACTCTGGGCTAAGTTTATTCATGCTCAGAGCAAAGAGTTGAACTACAAAGTGATATTTTTTTTCTTTTTATGTATTTTTTTTTTAAATTTTATTTTAGAGAAGTATCTAACAAAGATAATTGAAAAAACTTAACTTCTGAGTACAAGAAAGTTAGGTTCAGGAGGAGAAGTGCAGAAAAAAATCCCCCAAGTTATTAAAATGACAATCAACACTTACGTGCCCAAGATAACCGAATTCAGATTAGACGAGCAATAACTCATTTTAATAATATAATAAAAATTATAATAAATATTACTAATAAAGAATAAATAATAAATAAGAATCCCTTTAAAACCAGTTGCCAGATTCCAACTAGCATCATAGGAATCAGTGAAAGGTTCATTCCTCCAGAAGAATTATTAAGCCTTGGATTGCTCTCTGACCTGTCCAGGTCATGACTTGGAAAGGAGATTTCTCAAGGAGAAAGTGACCTAAAAGGGAGGGGAACTGCTTTTTTTTCAGCATTACCAGGATTATTACAGCTGGTATCAACACAAAATCGATGTTCTTGGCTCCTCGCACAAATGAACAGGGAAGGGACCACTCACATTTCTTGTCAGGTTGCTGTTTGATCACAGTGGTAATACACTGGACAGGCTATCAGACAAGCTGCTCAGTTTTGCCATAGGGTATAATAGCTTGAGAAAATTAATCTCTGGAGCTAACAGATGGTTCAAACCCACATCCTGCAGCAGTGCACCTCAGTTCTCTCCTTTGTCCACAAATTAGCTCTCCTCTCTTCAGCCTTGCTCCCAGGCTAACCAGCACTTTTGTGTCCCCAACTGTGTGTGGAGACTCTGTCACTGGAAAAAGAAGCCTTGAGAGGATCCTCCAAAGCCCCTGGGAAATGATGCTGCATCCTGGCTTTGACTGGGGCCATTTCAGGGCAGGACACAAACTTCTCCTCTCTTTGTTTAATTAGAAGTCTCACCCCTACTGCTGGGAGCACAGGGTGCTGAGAAATTCCAGCACCTCCCCTGTCCCACTGCTCCCAAGCAGAAGCTGGTGAGCTGGCACAAGGGGAAGCTCTAAGAAACAGATCAGGTGACTTACAGTAGCTCTTGTTCTCGTATTTGGCTCTTTTACCTCAGCTTTTACACTCACCAACTCCCATTTTTAAATGGAACATTTGTTTGTGAATGATATAAAAAATCTACTGCATATTGCATGAATACACTTGAAAGAAAGATCTTACAGCAAGGCTCCTTCCTCTCTCCTTATCCCAAGCCTATTGCAGGAAAGTGGCAAGGCATAGCCACAGGATTTACTGTGTTTCATTCAATTGTGCTTCAGACAGGTCAGGCACCTTCTTTCCATATTTTTCCTCCCTGAAGAGTTTTAGCAGTCTTGGAATAGACCCTACAGAGTGTAAATTAAGTATAAAATTAAATTTGGACAGTAGAACACATGTTCTTGTGCTTAATACCAGGATGTTTGTGTTCTAAACAGATTATTTTTACAGTGTATTAAGGAAGGTTAAAGAAATATTTGTATACCTTTGATTTTAACAAGAGGAAGAAGAAATGAGATTGGGTTATAATAGAAGAATTACAGTACAGCTGTTACTCCCTAATTAATTCTGTCTGTGAGTAAATCAAAGCTCTAATTATAGACACGAAATATGCTCAATATTGTGGAATATTTATGCAAAACATTATTCCTGGCACTTATCAGCTAAAATATAATGTCTCACTAGAGCTGAAGCAGCAATTTTTAAGTGTCATCATTTTTTTTGCCACTTCTTTATAGCGCAATACATGGAAAGTGCCTGATGAGAGTACAGTTTCATTTTTTTAAGTACTTTGTAAATCCCAACTGAGAACTGGTTCAATTCTTCCTTTAAGGAACACCTGTCCTTATCTAAAGAAAAAAAACCCCAATGTCCAAAAATCCTTAAAATGACATTTCTCTTACTATTATGTCCTTTAGTTCCACAGCTGTCAACACACTTAGAAAAGTTATATTTGACCTTCTTCTCCATGTGCAGTCCCTTGCACTGGCACAGTGTAACCTGTCATTCATATTTCCATTATATCATTAATTAATAACTCCCTCCAAGTCCTAATCCTGAAAGTTACTCTAGATAGGAAGACTTGATTCTACCCTGCTCGACTTAGCTGAAGCTGCTCAGCTTTCTTCCCAAAAGACAGATTGCTGACCAACCATCTCTCCAGAGATGGGAAAGAAGAAAGGGATTGGGATACAGACTCCCCATTAGGGAATGCACTGCTGTTATTCTGAGAGCATTAACCAAAGAACAATTACACCTTAATGTCAATAAAAGATAAAACAATATCATTGACATATGACAGTGGTGCCATTCAATTCAAAAGCTTTTGGGTGATGAGTTGGTGGTTCTTTGCATGACAGATAACAGAGATATTCTAACAGAATCAGACTGAGTCTCTAAATTGTTTGCGTTTTGGAGATTTTTCCTTTTTCCCTTGAAAATGCAAGAGAAAATTGAAATACAGACCCTTAAATGTCAGTGGACCTACTTAATAACCTGTGCAGATTACTGTACTTCCTTTGTTTCTTCCATTTATTTATTTTAAAACTGGGCTATGACAGTTTATAAACAGAAAAGAAAGCCCAGTAAACTTCACAGTCACCAGCCATTATCTAGCCTAATTTTATTCTATGGAAATTCAGAGCCTGCAAAGGCGACACAGGCTACTGACTGACGTTCACTATTATACAAAAGTTGTGGCAACATCTGATCAAACACCATAAAAACCTAGAAAGGAAGCACAGTACTCAAAAAGAAAAGGTGTTAGCAAGATGGCACAAAACCTTTTTATTTCAAAGGTTAATTAATATTTTCACTAGCTCTGCATCTTTCACTAAGGGTAATTAATACTTTCAGCAGACCTGCATTTTCCTGTTCAAGAAGGGTGGACACAAGAAGTCTTTGCTAACCTTTAAGGTAATTCAAAGAAGATAGATCACAGAGCACGATTTTGTGAAGCACAATAACTTCTATTGCCCTAAGACTATTTTAGATTGTTTGAATCTGGCTTCAACTTTAAACTCCACAGTTTCAAAGGAAGTGTGATAATGATCACTTCACTTCTGTCCTTTGAAGTTTCTTCACCTCCTCCTGCTTTATACTCAGATCTCCCATTTATTTTGCACAAACACCTAGAAAACACAGCTTATTAGTCTTTCTGATATTATTAGGGCTGACAAAATAACTCTCACAAATGAGTTCAAAGTAGTGGTGAATGTTGCAAAAATTACCATTTCTGGAACACCGTGAAAAGGGAAAACCACAATAGAAGTTACATGTGTTCATCAACTGGAACATTTGAAAAGAAAAAAAAAAAAAAAATCACTGACAGCATGGAACTGCATTTATCTCATTTACCTGTTTCAGCCAAAGTTACAGGGCCAGCCTCTGGCAGGCTGGGAAATGAAGGTACAACCCCTGTGCTAGAAACTCGGTAATTAAAACTTCAGGGATCAGCGTGGGAACCAGAGCAAGAGAAATCTAAATTTCGCTAGCTTGAAATATAACCCTGAATTATCTTTGTCAACCTTTAAAACCAGACAAATTTCTTCCTTTTTCTCCCAGCCCTGTATATGGAAGGAGAAG
This sequence comes from Corvus hawaiiensis, assembly GCF_020740725.1. Lineage (NCBI taxonomy): Eukaryota > Metazoa > Chordata > Aves > Passeriformes > Corvidae > Corvus > Corvus hawaiiensis. Next base: position 14,774,885 of record NC_063227.1, on the reverse strand, counting down.
AATAAATGGAACATGCATACACACACACACACAAATACACAGAACTCATTGTCCCTGACAGAAAACTTCAGGCTGACATGTGAAACCCCTTACACACTTTGGAAGCAGAAATGTAGCAAAATAACTGCATTACAATGGTGAGAAAATTAGCTTTGTACCCTGCCAGCATTCTCAGATCCCAGAGGCTAGAGATGCTCTAGAGAAAGGGGGAGAGTGAAATAAAGTAGTCCCAGCTGCTTTACCCTCTGCAATGGGGTCACACTTGCAGAAAAACAAATTAAAAGACTGATGTTTCTGTTTTGCACTGCCATCCGCCTGTACAGCAAAGAAAACAAGAATTGTGTGTCACTAAACCTTACAGTAACTTCACCAGTGAAAATGCTGGTGGGCATTTAGGGTATTAAGCTTAATACAGACAATGTACAACTGCAGATCAAAACCCTCTTTTTCAGACCACTCATTTCCTTTCACAACAATGCAAAGAATCCAGGTCAGAAAAGAGAGTGAACAGAATCCTTTCAGGAATATTTCAAGAAAATTGGGCTACCTAGCTGGGGTATGTAAATTTGAATTCTTTCTGATGACTTCAGGGTGTTTAAGCCCAGTGAGAGAAACAAGTACAAAGTGACAGTGTATCAACTCTACAACATGCATTTATTTATTTATGCAGCCCATATATTTAGCTCTCCTAAGACAGTTAAATTAAGAATGCTAATGAACACAGGGAATATCCTGAGTCAGTCTTCTGAACATATTTTCAAAGTTCCATTTTCTTCCAGTATAAAAATTCATGCTTATACCATACATGTTATTAATTGTGACAAAAACAAGGAAACAATTTTTTTTTCACCTTTAAATGCATAAAAAATCTTAATAACATAAGAAGTGGTCATCAGTAATGTCTATCTTCTGGTACAATTGTGCTAATGATATGTACTAAAAAAATTAAATTAACATAAATTTACGATTTAAACAATTTATTCTTCAATAGTGTGAGGCCAGAGTATTTTGACTTTTTAGAAAAGTGGACTCCAGATACTTTTCCCAACTTCATAATTACTTGCTCAAAAAGCTGATGTTTCCAAAGTGAACAATGAGGAGATAGGTCTGGGAAATAGGGATGGAAACAAAGATTTAATGCAAGTATTTGGGACCTGATATGGGAGATTTAATCAAAAGGCTGCTATGTCAAACATAGTTAGAAAATAATAGAGTTGGCACCTGGACAACTTTTGGAACTTCATTTGCTGCTTCCCTGTGTCTGTAAACAGCACAGCACTGGGGTGAAACTCCGGGGGTGCTTCTTTCACTAGCTCATTTTCTATTCTTATAACAATGCACCTTAATTCCATTTTGATGAGTGTTCCTGCCAGCAACACATTCTCATTTTCCTAAACCCCTGTCTAGGGACTTTTCAGAGCTGGCAGTGCTGTTTTAGGGCCAATTTCTTGCTACCTATTCCCATCCACAAAACCTTGCCAAGATACACAGTTCATACTATGGCACTGTCCTGACTGAGTCTAAATTAATTCTTTCTATTTGAGTTTTGCTGGTACAGCTTCGAATTTTAGTAACTACCTCCCCAAGGAACTTTATTATATCATCCATTCTGTTAAGGGGACAAAATTACCTTTACTTACTGGTAAATGCTGATTAAAGCTTCTAAGGGTTGAAAAGTTAGAATGGTTATGGATTTTTAGATCGTGAACTTCTATACTTATGTGCTATATTAACTCCAAAAGTTACAGTGCTTTTAAGACTAAAAAAAGAAAAATTAAAATTTTATAAAAGAAGATGGAACACTGCTCAGAGGATGCTTTGTATCAGCATTTTTAATATACTCTGAGTTCTTTGTCCTTCTGTCGCACATAATTCTGTTCTTCACACCTCTCTTCTCCACATTCTAACTTCCTGGTACTCTTCTCATGTTAGACTTAATATTCTGATACTTCTTTGTCCTCAGAGTCCTCTTCCCAATCACTGTTTAATCTCTGGCTTTATTTCTATGCCTTTCTGTCAAGAATTACATTTCTGTTCTTCCTTGCAATGCCTCCTGCCTGGTTCCAATTTTACTAATCATTTCTGTAACAACACTATGCCAGCAATTCAGAGATAGTGATTACATTATCCAGTGACTATTATAACACTTCCCCAGCTTTTGCCTTCAGGGACAATCAAGGCTTGGTCAGACCCACATTTTTGACATCCAAGTCTGTGAAAGATCTAAGAGAAAAAGCAACATAATGTATCCTTAATAAAAAATTATAACAAAAGGTCCATCCTCCAACTGCTCACATTTTCAAGAACATACAGATATTGCTATTTTGAATTTCCCTAAACACAGCCAAAGACAGGTGTCAGAAAAAAAAGATTTGTTGCATCACTTCCCTGAGGGGTCAAAAGCAAGAAGTCAATCAGGATTTAATCTTAAGGTCCATGTGGCAAACAGAAAAATGCCAGCAGTGTAGGAGTAACAGCACCAGTCAGTGTATGTACTAAGGGCAATAAGAATGTGGTGTAAGGACTTCCAGTGACCCAGCATTGGCACAGACAGCCCAGGAGCTGCTCTACTGCCCCATGTGCCTTCCATGTCAGAACCATCTGTACTGGCCATGATACAGAAAGGAACGTGTTCACAGAGAAAAGAAGATTAAGTACAATGCATTTAGTCAGAGATAATGAGGAGGCAGCAATGAAAGATCCTCTGAAAAGAAGCAGGAGCAAACAGAAGTGTGATGTATTCTCATCCTTTCTCACATTTGAAGTGTAGTACCAGATGTTCCCACCAAGGAGTTCCCCAGCACACTGACTGCAGAAACACGAAGGTAACACAGGCAACACCCAACATCTGAAAAGAAACCCATTGCATCAGCATCCAGCTAATTCTACCCTGTGCAGTGTGGTACACAAGCAATTCAGGTAAGAATCAGGGCACTAGGTTTACTTCCAATAAAAAAAAATATATTTCCTAACACATTGTTTTATCAATAACATCTTCCATATCAGTGACTGTTGAAGTTGCCCTGATAAGGTCTGATGGCAAGAGCATGGTCTGTACAGCTGTTGGTGTGAAGGCAGCAAGTTTGTGTGATGGGGTATTCCCAACAATCTCCCTCTTCCCATGCATTCCACTCTTCAAACTTGCTACTGAACTAGAGTTTTGCCTGTAGCACTATGACTTTCCAGAGTTCCCACTGAGAATATTATTCATGAGGCCTTTTTAAAAAATTAAAGATCAAGTGTATAAATGTATAACACCTAAAGAGCAATGCTTTCTTTCCCTTGATGTGTAGTTTTAGAACACTGATTTTAAAAAGTAGGTTTCTTTTTCCAGAGTTTAGCTGCATAAAATACCATAAAACTGTCTAGCATTTCCCTCCGCTAATCCTTTTACCTAACTTTTACTGGGGCTTTAAATCTATATTAAACTTTGATATTTAATACATTTCATATTCTGTTGGATGCTAATTTTTTTTCTAATTATTTTACAGGCAACATTTGTGTTCAGTAAATTGGAATTCTCTAAACAGTGTTACTTTGTATTAATAAGCAAACATTTCTTGGTCCTGATGTTTAATTCATTGGTTTTTATTACTACATTTCCAGGAGAAGATTTAATTTGTACGTATTAAGCACACCAGCCACATGGCCTCACACTCAGGATGTGTTTCATTAAGCATAATCCCCAGTAATGAATCTTTTCAAATCTCTCATACAAAACACTCCTCCCCATTTTCATTCCACCCCAGATACTTCTGGAGAAACTTAATCAAATTTATTAAGAAGGAAGCCAAAAAAATCCCGTTGTGACATGAGGTATCAATCTTTCTTGTATATAGATCTCTACTTGTCTCATGTGTTGCCACTATTCCTCCAGAAAGACTTCAGGAATAAAGGGGACCAAAGGAATGTTCTCTTCCTCAGCTTCAATAGCTGTCAATTGCTGCAGCATTTGTTAACAGACCTGAGACTGTGGTGTGAAGTTCCCTTTCTCAGGGGACCAGCTCTATCTCCAGACTGTTAATTATCTCTTTATTTCCTACAGACTCTGCAGCTGCAAAGGAGGCACAATCATTAAATAATAAGAAAATGATCTTTTAGGGGAACTCTAATTTCTTACTAAAGCCCATGTATTAGAATAAAGGAAATTAATCATCTATTTATTTACAGCACATGTTTAGCATTTCCATGAGTTTGTGTATCAAGTCTTGATTGCAGGATTATCAGAGTCTGTTTATAGCTAATCTGTTTTTAATGAATGTGTGCTTGCCAGCCTGGTGTCCCCATTTCCAACTATTTTACTTCATTTGCAATATTTTAACCTTACTATGTGCCAAACTGAAAAAAAAAGCTCATAAATCCAAAGAAAAGTAGTAAAAGTATTTTGCAAGTCCTAATATAAAGCTTTAATTAAGGAAAGCATTTAAGCATGTGCCTGATTTTATGCCAAGGCTTAAGCACATGCGAAATTAGTCTTAAACATTATGTTGAATTGGACTCCATGTATCATTAACAGTTTGAATTGAATTGCAACAAAATAGTCATCTATGTTACACGGCTTTTGTCTTCAGCAAGCCATCAATTTCAAAGCCAGGGACACACTACAGCTACAACCAGTCTAAACAGTGAAGGCGAACTATCAGGGTAATAAAAAGACTGCTTGTGCCCATTCATGGGATACCTGGTGCAGAATTCTCTGCAATGAAAGGCCATTAGAGTAAGAATTTCTCAGGGAATTCCTGAAGGCCACAGTAAGCTAGATTCTAAATAGAGTCTGAAAAGATTTTGGTGCTACTTCAACAGTGCAGTAAAGCAAAAAGAAAGGATGATATTGGGTCTTTTGCTCATCTGCCATTCTAGAACAAAACCTGTGCCAGCCAAACTCCCAAAAATGTTTAACTCTCCCTGTGATTAATGAAACCAGGTCAATCAAATCAGTCACTGTCAAACGTCTAGCAATATTTCAAGATAAAAATTCATGTGATTGGATAAGAACATTCAACAGATTTTTGCCTTCATACAAATTAGCAAGTACATTTATTAATTCACAGAGGAACCATTTAGGTTTAAGTGGCATATGACTGTGCCAAAATATGGCAGATCTGATGACCTGACCTATGATTAAAATTATGAGCTACATTCGTTTATACTCATTTTTTTAAATGATAAATCTTTTTATCACTTTGTTGCAAGGACAAGAGGTTAGCTCATCTACTCAGAGGCAGAACAGTATTATCTCATCCAGAGAATGAAGCAAAGATACAAGGTAAAGAAACCTAAAAAAACGTAGACATCAAGTTAGACAAGTAAACTACTTACAGTGAACTGTGTCTGGCAATTCATACATGTGCATATTTCCTACTTTAGAGCAATTAAGCTTCACCAGCTTCCTTGTTCCCCTCAGCAGAAAGTAAAATAAAACTCTTATTAAAATCACTATACCATTCTCCCTGTTAAAAATGGCAGAATATGATCATATTTGCCCAGATGCAATTCTTCAGCATATTGCTTCAACTAAGAGCCTCTGGATGAGTATCTTTGTGTAAATCACTTCAGTTTCACATGCTGCTTTTGCTGCACTGCAAGAGTTGCTGGTAAAACAATGTGCAAGCCAAGAAGGAGCTGACAAAGCCTGGTTTAAATTGGGAATGCTTTAAGAGGCATCACCAGCAGTGCTGCTGCACAGCACTTACGCAGAACAGCCCAGAGGAGAGGACCCTCTCAAATAACATTTAATGGTATGAGTCATTCACCTCATTTCAATGTTAATGACTGCTACCTTTGAGGAAAAATATAATCAGCTTTGGATGGTTTGGGGTTTTTTCCTTGAAATAACAGTGAATATAATGTATGAAAAACCTGCTGGTTGGCTTGGCCTCTCTCAGGCCACGGCTTTTGAAAACGCAGTCCCTCACCTGTCTCAGTAAGACAGTCACCTCAATCAGACAGGGACTCCTGCAGAAAGGGCAAGGGGGACAACAACCTCCAAAAGATGTGTGGAAGGGGTGCACAGGGAATGGAGCCAGTGACACTTGAGGATGGAGAAGCCTCCCTGGGCACAGCTGCCTGTTTTGTAATGCATAACATCCACAACTGCAAATCACCCAAGCAGCAGAAAGCCAAAGCCTCAGGTTTGGAAGCACGAGGGAAGTGCCAAGAAGACAAAATCAGGTGGGGGACAACCAGCCTAGGAAGAGGGCTAGAATAAAGCAGTGTAGGGAAGGAGCATAACCTATCAACAAATTATTTTTCATGTAGAAAAACTCCTCAAAATTTTTCTCTTTTGGGTGAAGTAAGACCAAATGAGAAAAATGCATTCAAAATTATTTTCAATAATCTTTTCTTCTTAAGAAAGTTCTATATACTTCAAATCCACTTGTATTTAAAACATTTAAAAAAATAAACCTATACATTACCTCTCTTACTAAGAGCCCAAAATGCAAAGGATTAGGAGCCTGTAATGTGATACATGGGCTTTGCTCTGGCAGCCTGCACAGGAATGAGACACCAGTGAGAGAAACAACCCCCCCTGCACACCTAACAGGGTACAGCAGTGGGGGGGAGAGCTGTGCCTTGATCAGATAACAGAATCTGGGCCCATGAGGAGGGAGATGTAGCACACTGCTGTGTCAGGAGCAGGACTGGCACCGAAAGCACCCGTGCTGTCCTTTGCCAGCACTTCTCAATTCTGGCTTGGAATGGAGCATCCAGAATGTGAGATAACCATTCAAGTACCTTATCCTTTTTCCCCTGTTGAAAAAACACCAGTAAACGGTATCTATCCATTAATTTTCAATTACAGTGGGGTTTTTGTTGTCAGTATTTGATTACTTCCAGTGTCTTGACTCCAGCCACATTTTTCAAACTGGTTCTCAGAACAACAAAAGAAACCTGCAATTTTTGATGGATCACAAATGCAAAAATAAAAAGGACCCCAGATAAAATCCAACTAAGGTAAGCAAATTAACCAGTCTTTAAGTTTCGGTGGACGCTATTCTCCTTAGTGGTAAGAAAGGTTCTTACTTAATGAGTAACATACATCTCTTTCAGTAGGGAAAGAAGAATATTGCATGCAGTTGCATTAGTGAGTAACTAGAATGTTTTTTTTTTGCAATCCAATTGCCTTTTAATTTTCCTTAAAAATAGTATATCCTCAGATTAGAATGCCAGATTCTTTCATTTATTTACCCTTTAAGTCAAATGTATTAATATTTATCACAAAACTGAAACTTCACAAGAGAAATAAATCCTGTTAAGGCTTTCATTTAACAAAACAGTAATTATTGCATTTAAACACTCACAGTTGTGAAGAAAAGCATCTAAGCTAAAGTTGATGATTTCAGTGTTGTAGTCACTTACTGTTGATGCCTAAGAAACTATCAAGGCATGGGTTTATCCCACCTACTTAAGTTACTTCCCACGTCATTCACTGTGGTGAAAGACCCAGCTGTGCCCTACAGATGAAAGAACCTTCTGGTGGATATCTTCTTTTCAGGACCATCAGTACAGAAATTTCTAGCACCTTCATTGCTAAGACATTTTAGGATACCACAACGAATGTGTACTCAAGAGCAACATAATGGCTTAAAAACTACTTACAGATTACAGATTTATTTCATACTAGTTTCCATATAAAATCCATTTAATGTTCCTAAATTTTTCATACATTATGCAATCTGCTACATTATTTTTACCATAAAATTTGCATTCTGTTTGCCAAGGCACACACTGGACCTGCATAATCATTAGTGATGTTTGAAGTTGTAAATGATAATTAGGGGCCTATAACTGTAGTAGGTGAAAATAGGTGAAATATCTAACAGCTGCTAACAGCTAACCTGGAGCTAGAGAGATCGATAGGGCTGCAGAAGTGTGACAGGAGAAAGCAGAATGACCAACTGCTGGAGTTAGAAAGAAATTACAGTCAAGTTCCCCCAAAGCCAAGTGATTTGGTAATGCTTCATCACAGCCTCTGTGTTCCCTGGAAACACTTCTGCACAGACACAGCACAGCTGGAACTCTGGCTTGCCCCACTTCTGTTCCAGTCACCTGCAGGTACATCAGCAGCTTCACTGTGTCAGTGCACACAGTCCTGGGCAGCCACAGCCTGGAGCAGGAATATGGCTCTGCTCTTGGTTCCACTGACACAGCTGAGGCTTTGCTTGTGTTAATACTGAGAGTTACCACAAAGTAATGTGAGATGGGTTTTAACGTTCAAGGAAGAATTAGTAGATAGATTTTCAGTCAAGTTAGTTTTGAAGGCAAGTATAACTGCCATAAAATCCAGTTCATTTATGGGATCATGACAAGATTCTCATTCCAATCTAACCAACCATCCAGTACATAAACCCTTCCAAGCTTAGCATTGGCATAGACATACAGTTCATTAACAGGAGCTACTGGAGCAGATCTTCACCAATCACATTGGTAAGCCACCCCTCATTAGTTCCATAATTACACTGTGTATGTCCCACACATCACATACCATGTTTTTGAGCTATTAAAATATAGCTTTCATTTTCTGAAAGGCTAACCACATTAAATCACAGAAGCCAGGAGTAGCATTCTCTTAAACAAATCATAACTCAGGGCAGACATTTAAACCGACTTTTATTCTGAATGACACAATCTAGGAAAGTGCAGTATTGCTGATCTTCAGAAGCTGCTTGTTTTTCAGAGATCAGATTTTAATTATGAAGAAAATGACAGTTGTGATGAACAGACTGGTAAATGAAATTACTCTTTTGGTTTGCATGTGGTATTCTTGGCGCCATTCTTCTGACTATCCCTTGAGAAAAGCTGGAATTGCATTTTAAATCAAAGTCACTCAGACTTTGTATAACCAATGGACACACTGAGAGTAGATTTCATAGACAAAAGGTATTTATGATGCACATCTGTCAGGACCCTGTATATCCTTAATTCCTTTCATGACAAGCCACAGAATTTTGCATTGAAGTACTGTTCACCTAGATACGTGCACATTAATTTTTCCCAGTGAAAATCACAAAAGCAAACATGCAGACAAAATGTGGGCAGCTCTTCTAATGAAATGTCCTCCAGAGATCCAACAGACACCTAGAACAAGACAAGCCCAGCTACAGCATTCATAATTCAATGATTTTGTGGCATGCTTCCACAAAATCCCATACAAACGTGTTTCTCCTATTCTGTCTGACTGCTTCTTTTTCCCAGTAACTCAGATTTAAGTTTTGAAAGTACTTTGTCCTTTCCATCATATTACCCATGGATACTGTAGGTACAATTTTTTACTTACTTGTGCTTTCTAGTCATTACTAAAACCATACAAACACCCCCAGCAGCCATGCAAGAAGGCTGCCACCTTCAAGTGTTTGTGTGCAGGTACATTGCAGTGTCTGTGATCAGGCGTACACAGCATGGAATGGCACTGAGACTGTCAGTGCATCCCCCCAACACACTCCAGCAGAGGAACCGAGCAAGGAAAAATGGAACCATGGTTTGATGTAGTTGCTTCTGAGTATATCTTAGGTTACTAAATGCATAGTGAATAATTAATGTAAATACTAGATGTTTACGTGGCTTCTCTGACAGGTTATTCTATCCAAAGAAAGCATCCCCCCAAATATTTAGCTAAGCAATGAAATATACGTACTTAAATTCTATTGTAGACTGCAATTTAAATGGTACAAATAGGAATGCCTGTATTTAGAAGATTTGGGATTTTAAAAACCGTTTTTTCTTATCATCAGACACTTGTACATTTAAATTTGAACTCTTCTCAGTAGCACACAGACCACATACACAACAGTATCGCTTGTGTGCCCTTCTCTGTTCTTCCACACGCTGCCACAGCCGGCTGCAGCCATTCCCAGCAGGACACAGTGTGACTGGGACTGCCTGGCCATTGTACCTATTCCCTCAGATCTATTCCCAAAGCAAAGCCATGCATCGCTCCATAAGGTGTTTATATGAACGGCTTTACAGAGGGGTCTGCAGAGTTATACGGTAATGACTCGAGAGCAGATGTTACAGCAACCCAAGTTTACAATTTCATGGGCCTGAATGAGATAAAACCATTATACATAAATACAACCACTACTTTGACTTTTAAGAGCACTTCAACGTTCTCTAGAAACCCAAAGATAAGAATCTTAATTGCAAATGCCAGACACATTTCTTTTATCAAAGTAAAAACGTCACCTTTATTATCTTTTCCATTTACCTTTCCCAAACTACAGGTGTACACAGTCATATTTGAAACTAAAAACTATTTATACTTAGAATAGCTTACAAGTAAAATATTTCAGTTAGGCTTTATTTCCTTGACTTCCTGTCTTGGTTAATCCAAACTCAACCTCCCTAGACTCTCTCATAATTTTTTTAAAAAAATCAAATCCTTTTCATTTGCTTTAAAAATACTACATTTATCATGTTCCTCCTACCTTTTCTTTTCCCCTCTAGAATTATACTCTGATAATAATTTGGGACTACCCTGCAATATGAAAGACTTGCCTTTCAGAAGAACAATGAAAAGGAATTATTGAATCCCTTACTACTCCACAACTGTAAAATGTCATCAGCAATTCCTAAGATCACCAGCTGTTGAAAATGGCTTGACTTTCTACATTGACCTTTAACATTTGCAGTTTGCAAGAGGAACTCTGTACTTTTACATTTGCTTAAAACATATCACAATGAAAATGAGACTAAGGCTAAAATTACCTTGAGGAAACCTACATGTGTGTGTGTGCACCTGTCAAGGTGCCAATAAGCACTTGTCTGTTCATAATACTCATTCGAGCCTGCCAGTGAATACCTCACTATCTCTTCTTAAATTTTAATTAAATGCTAAACCCAAGAGAAGCTCTACTGCACTTAAACTATGTGTGAATGTGACATTTAGTGTGACCTTGTTTTCTAACAAAGGATGTCATCAGGACAGTGTAAGGGTTAGTGGCAGCTGGTCATAAACTTGGTATGAAGGACAACAGGATGTACAAAGGATGCAAATGAAAAGTGACAGAGAAGAAATTGGTTATGTGCACAGGCTGGTTGCAGCCAGCATTCTCCAGTTCTACAGACCACCTTCCCAGAGCACTGTGCTCCCTCTACATTCACAAAGCAATCGGGTTCCCTAACTGGCATAGCTGTACCTGTACCTGAAGATCTGTTTCAGTTCAAAGCTGCAGATAATTATTACCTTGTCTTCACCAATTTGTTTGATTGCTTACTGAAACTAAGTGAAACTTGGACAACTTTTAAATGAATTTCCCATAAGAAGAAAACAGATCTTGATACCCAGAGATGTCTCATGAAAGCAAACAATAAAAAGATGCTAGCATTGGGGCATGCCTGATCTATAACTGAAAGTTGTTCTAACATCTCACATATGAGGTGTAGAAAAAAAACCCCTTCTATGGGGGGTTTTAAAAAATATTTTGTTCAAATCTTCTGTCTCTATAAAAAAAAAAAAAAGAAAATATCACAACACAGTGTATATGAGCTACTACTTACCACCTTGTACATAAGGATAAGGAAAGAATATAATGCAAAGATAATTTGAGCTCATTTTTATTGTAACCTCTTATTTATAAATAATCAAGGTATTTGCTGTATGTATTGCCAACTCCTGAAACATGCTGAGCATAAAATTTCTTCTTGCTTTCAATGGTACAAGAAACTCTCCTCACAAAGTGAGTGGTATCTCCCATATTAGAAGATTGGTGTCACAGAATAGAGGAGAACTTATATAACCAATCACTTAAACCAATCACTTAAACCAGAACTTAAATAGCCAATCACTATGAACATCTTGTGATGTCAGTTTGAGAATACCAAATGTGGATCCACAAAAATGAAGATTATTTTTTAATGGGTTACTTAGTAACAAAATATATTAGCTCTGAGAAAGACAATGCTGCAGCCCAGAGCTGCCAGAAGAAAATGCTGGTCTCAAAACAATATAACTCAAGGAATAAATAAATTCTTGCTAATCAGGCAGTATCAAACCCCTTTGTAACAGAAAAGATTCTCCTTTTCTCCAGGTTTGCCTAGACAGCTTTAAGAAAAAATGCAGATGAAACTTCGTAGCAAGAAACCTTTCTACACACAACCCGTCCCCAGTCTGTGGCTGCTAGGTAAAGAGATTATACAACAGGTTTTTAAATAATCAAATAAAGATGCTAGATGAAACTGCTTGGTGTTAGAGATAGTCATCCAAAATAAGAAGTTAAACAAAATACAACAACTACAAGTAGCATTAACCCAACAATTAAAGATCATTTAACGGCAATTAGATAAATCCTAACTTTCCTTTCTGAATGAAGCAAAAGAAAGTAGAATTTAGTTGACTATTGATATTACAAATATATTCTGTTTCTTTACTTTATCAGTTTCATTAAATAAATTATAATTTTTTTTATATGTCTATAATGTAGAGAAGCCACGTAATAGATTTCTCACACATAAAAGTTAGAAATAAAACAAATTTTCCAATTTTTTTTCACATTTTTCTGCCTTTCTTATACTTCATCCTTATTTTTAATTATGGCAAATTTTGTTCTACACAAATTTAGACCTATCCATTCTTGAATTAACCTATGTTGTCAGCCTGTTGGGAGTAATTTTGTTTGAACATCTGGACCAACCACATGTTTCCTACTGAAAATAAATCAACATTTATGAGTTATGAGTATTAACAGAGGACTGATGAAGATTGGACTGTGTATGTTTAATGCATTATGATAAAATATCATATGAAAGTTGTGTTTGGAAAGTTTATGGAATACACTGTAAATGAGCAGTTATCTGGGTCTGTTGCAAGATAGTTTGCAGTTTCATAGCTCAGCCAGGTCTGCACTTATTAAAAGTTTGACTACTATTACAGTGCCATCTGTATACAATCAGTACTTAATTATTATTTGAAATCTCAATTTATCAAAAGAAATTAATTTTAAAAGATGCATGCCTATCTGACTAGAGGACTTTTAAAATTATTTTATTCTAGAAGTTAAAGGCAATGTAGGTGTTCTTTTAGTGGGTAACTGTGATCTCAAGTGAGCCTTCAGGCACTGCAGTGTTTTGTCCTCACATCCCCCTGAAGGATTTTCCTATATGAGACTGGGAATGGGTGCTGTGGAAATCCACTGTTCTGATTCTGTGTCACCTGAGCATTCAGGCTTACATTCAGTAACACACAGGAGTCCTTCCTGTCTGTCACATATTCAATCAATGTTCCTGTAGGAACCCTATCATTTTTATTCCTAATATACATATTTGGTAACAGCAACTAATTAATTGGGAGTCTATCAGTTACAAAACAACCTTAACGTAAGTATTATTTCCCTGCACAGAATAAAGGAAAATGAAAACAGGTAATTTGCAAACCTTTTTTTCTAAAATGTCACAGATGCAGAGACAATGATAAACAAGAATATAAAGCTCTAGCCAACATTGGTCTTAAAAGCAGACAACAGCCAAGTAAACTGGAAGAACTAAAGGAGGAAAGAAGTTCTGTGAGTGCTTGTGCAACATGGACACTTCTCACCACTTTCCTATGTTCCCGAATCAAAGTGAAGCTTTTCTATCACCCACCAATGATTTTTTTTATACCTTACTCATTGCTATCACATCCACACATTGATCAAATTTAATTATTCTTTTAGGTGATAAGTTTAACTAAAACATATGGTCTAGGATGGACTGAAACTCTAACAAAAAAAAAAATTACAGGATTTCACTGGCTATACCCATGAAGAATTCTAACAGTAAAACTGGTCTAAATCTTCTCTATAGATATAGACAACAGTCTGTACAGCAAGTTGTATTTCACAGCATTAGTGGCGGGGCTCAAAGTCTCCCCTCCTTGAAGTCTGTGATTGCATGGAAAGAGTACTTTTGTAAATAAAAACAAGCAAACGTTTCTGGTTGAAGCAGTTATGTAGAAATGCTCAAAAGGCAAATAACAAAACCAAAAAAGACATGGAGAACCATCCAAAATTCAGTATTTTTAAATAAAAATCTTCTGTGTACCACCCGAAACTCTTGATTTTTGTGTACCTGACTAATGCATTTTTTATATCCTCACACTGATTATGTCTAACACATATCACAATACTCGCTCCACCTACATCTTTGGGGCTATCAAAGGGTGCAGAATGAATACTTCATAACTGTGTGCATCATGCACTGCAGATCCACATTATTAACTGAATAATAAAAGGCAATTAGAACATCAGTGAAGGAACTCAGAGGTAACATATTCCATCTCCTTTTTTAATGAACTGTTTGAACACCAGAGAGTTCCTATTGTAAAGTTAGAGAGAGAGAACTGGGCTTTTATTGAATACAGCTTTTCAAGACAAATTCAGAAATGACTTGGAATTAACTTGTATCACCGAGCTTTTCAACTTTTTCCATCCACTTCAGTGCATACTTTTCACTATGGGCATTGTCAGACTAGCAGTTCTCATGGCATCTTGCTGAGGTCAGGGGACATCATTTACCTATTTCACCCTCTCTAATGCCACCGTGAGCAGCCTGCAGCCAAAACTGCAGCTCAACCTGGCTCTAACTCTTAGCCTGCTTCTGGTTTACAGAGCAGATATACACTGAAAGAGGACCTAAATGTGTTGAAATTATGAATCTGCATCAACCACAGTATTTTTAGTTCTGACTCAAGCACTTTGTACTTACACGTAGCACTACTACTTTGACTGCTTCAACCCAGCTGTCTAATCTAAGATTACAAGCTAGGCCCTGTGTATTATCTCCAGTTACTGGAGAGTCTATTCCCTAGTCTCTTCATACAATGTATCCTAGACTTTTAGCGCTTTTAGGCTTTTAGAGGTGCATGTCTCTCTCCACTGACAGAAGAGGAGGAACTGCAGGGCCAGCTTGCAGTAATAGCCAATGTAAGCAACATAAATAGCATCCTTCATGCCTAAACTGAATCATTGCATTCCAAAACATCAAAATACTGGAAACAAGAAAACAATTCCAAGAAAGCTGTAAATGAAATGTACTGCATTAGAAAAAAAGTTTAGATGTAACCTGTGAGTTTAGACTTTCCTGAATTTGATGCTTCAGGCAAGCCGTATGCACTGTTTCTCAAGAAAATCCTTTGTCTTTACAAAAACAATTATCAGCACTGGCGACTGCAGCAGAGTTTGCCTTTTCCTAGATATTTGTATTAATTATGCTTTGAAGGTGCTGAATTAATCCATTCTGTGAAATACATATGAGTTAATTAAAAGGTATTTTTCCTCAAGAAGGAATATAATTCATGATGAAATAGGAGATTAATGCTTCCTAAGTCAGAAATCCTTTGGGTGAAAATAAAATAGGTTTTGGAATAGACATGCTTTCCAACTGACCTCACTGTTTAAATATTCCTGACAGGCATCAAATTTGAAATGAGGGAGTGCAGAGCATGGTATGGACCTTTTATTATTATCCCTTGTCTAACTTTGAAGCAATAGAACAGGCAAATACATGGTACTGTACACCCAAAGAACGAGGTGCAACTCTCCAAACACCACACAGTACCAGGCACAGTGCCTGCAACACCACAAACAGGGCCACAGATGAGACAGATGAGAGTGGTTTGTATGTCACAGAAGCAGCAGATCAGGAAACTTAGATATTTACTATCCCAGTGAAAAGCCTGCATTAGAAATACCAGGGGCTTCTTAACTCTTTATGTATACATAAGCTGCTCATTTGGGTATGCAAGTAAATAGATGTATTTTCTATATAAATGCAGGTGAAAAACCTCCAGACTTGGGCTGTATGGAAAAAAAAAAAGTATTCTCAAGCTGTCCAGTGTAAAACTTATAGTGACAGGAACTAGTAAGTGTCAGTTTACTAACAAAGCACCTCATCACTTTGAAAGATGCCAGCAACAAATAGCAGTATACTCATGGAGGTGGGATGAGGAATGTGCATTTCCTCAGAGGCTACAACATTAGACATTATTCCTACCACGAGTGGACAAAGGAAAACAAAAAAAGTCCTCATCGTCTATGAGGCAAAAGGGCTTCTTGGCTGGTGCAGGGCTGATAAAAAGTATTCTGAATAGCTCATTTCCCCATTCAAGACACAAAAACTACTTGGAGACACACACTGCTCTGCACCGTGCTAAGAGACCACAGAGGGGGGTGACAAAAAATGAAATCTGATCAGATTCAGTACAAACCACAGGTCTCTGTATGTTTCCATAAAATTTTGGGCGAGACAATAACCTGGCATAAGCAGTCACTGTTCTAGTGCTTTCTAGCTAAGGAGAGAAAAGGGCTTTAGAGTAGATAAGAATTTTCCTCACTGTGCAAATGTGTCTATGCCAAGACATTATTAGGATTTGTGCTGGCCTAGCTCTATCCATCAGGACACTCAGCAGAGAAGCTCCAGGAGTAACCATGAACCAGAAATTTCTCCTACAGGCACAGTTCCATAGCAAACTGGCATTTCCAACAGAGGAATCTGATTCACTTCTTGGACATCATTTTACTGCAATGACATGAGGCACAGCCTGCCTTTATCATTACATTCATTCTGGGATCATCTTCTGGGAGCATATGAAAGTCCTGAGATTGTTGTAGCTGTGTAAGGTACCTTCAAACTTCCTCAGTCTCTCTCTACCAATTTCCTAAGGGAAGAAAGTTGCTCAGAATATGACTCAAAGTGTTCTGATGTTCTGTGTAAATGCACTTCATGGTTGCCATCCCAGGATCCTCATTTACTCCCTGTTATCCTCAGCCTCAAGTCTCCTTCCAGACCACAGTCCCTCCAGCCCTGTGGTGCAACCCAGACAGCCCCAGCACTCCTGTGGCAAACACACAGACAGCATTAGCATCCCAATACAGATATTGTTGACTCTCCAAAAGCCAGATCCTCAACAGGTGTTTCTCCTTCAATGCCACTGGAGCCACACTGATGTGTTTCACTCTAGGGATCTAATCAAAGATTTTGTTGGCTGTACCCCAAAGCTATCTCCTGCACAGAGATCTAAAATTGTGAGAAACAACTATCAGGCACATTCAAACTTCTTAGCTTTTGACTATTCCCTTTTTTCCCCCCATTTTGGGACAAGTAAAAATTCGAAGCCTGTAGAATTTAGGCAATAATGTAATAGGAAACTGTAGCAGATATTTAATTTACTTTGAGTTAATCAGATTTAACATTTCTCCCAGAAATGCAGAGCTGCATGTTCCACCCTACAAAACAACACCCCATTTGCCATGTGAAAAAGTTCTGAAAGAAGTCTTTGGCTTCCTACAGGTCTGGAAACTCACACTATTTCGTGCAACAGCTTATTTTCTACATGGAGTAGCCACATCTTCTCAGTACCAAAATAATCCAAATGAAAAAAGGTTACAAAAATCCAGAACAAGCAATGAGAATTGTTCATTTTTAGTTCCTCAAATTCTTTCAATAAGTCACTACTGGCTAAAAGCCAAGACTACATGCCCTGTAAGAGCTGGTCTGAGTTCCACTTCAATTAGAAGTAATATGTAAGTATCATCAAAAGTCTTATTCTGTTAGCACTGAAAATCTTGTATATATGAAATAACTAGAAAGAATAACTCTGTGGTAAAGGACTGGTAACAGGTGAAATGGAAAATAAGGTTACAGGTCAGCAGCAAGTATTTGAAAAGTATTTGAGAAAAGGCTTATTTATGTACTTGCTAGAATAACCTGTGTCTAAATTTAATGTTGTGTCATTAGAGCAGGTTTTATTACCCATCCTCTTCCAGTTTTCTTAGCTCTCTCATCTTACATGAGTGATTCATTTAGACTATTCTTTATGTTAAGCACTGCGTTCCAAATATGATCTATTACACAGGATTAGACACAGCCAGAGCTAAACAATTATAATCTTATAAACTTCATAAAGATGAAACCTTTGTCAATATATTTTTTTGTTACTCTCTGTCTCCAAGTCAGTGTCAAGATTGCAGAGAAGACTGGTTCTAACTCTCTGCCCAAAAACGTGCTTTGTTATTATCTGACCTGCCAGGAACCAGCAGGTCAAATAATCAGCAGTGTTGTTATTTATACAATACTAAATTATAACCAAGTCTTGTTTTGATTCACATAGTGGGACACAGACTATACTTGTAGTATTATCATCCTGTGACAATGCTTTTACTGAACTGCATGTTGATAAAACAACTCGCTTGACCATGACAAAAAAAATTCACTTATGTCATGTACAAAAGCTCATAACTGTATTTCTGCCAATTGGATAAGCATGACTAAACTCTTAAAACTATTCAGCTAGATCATTTAGAGCTGCCTGGGAATATGAGTTATTAGACTAATTGGTGCACTAATCCCATGCATCAGAACATAACAGTAAAGAAATTAATTTTTAATGCTACAAATTGATTATTAAACATCATACAGAAACAGCAAGAGATATATCTCAAAACACATTCTATGAACATATTACTTCACTCAAAACTTAACTTTTAAGGTTTACAATTCACTATGATTTTTAATGCTTAAGAAAATTAGTAAATACATCTTCAAAGTATACTGCAGATGTTCTTGGGATTAAACTTCCCTAAAGATAGCATGACATAAGGACAAACACAGTAGTTTCAAGTGCTCAACAACAGCCAGGTACTGTAGTCAGAAGTAGCATTTGTTAACATATGTTATCAATGTAGAAGGTGACACTTATGTAGAAATCTCTTACCTGACTTGGTTGAGTCTCTCCTGATAAGGTTTGTTCTGTGAAAGATGCAAGTCTTTATGTATAAATCAGAAGCAAAGGTGTGCTTGGCACATCCAGTTTTCAGCAATGCTCAAGTGTGATATGTGTAAGTATCAAAGTAGCTCAGACCATATTAATTGGAAACAGAGTCACTGCTTGCAAGGTTGCTGATGCTGCTCCTTCTGCTTTGTGCCTGTACAGAGAGCTAATATATGAATAAGGCAGAGAACAAATCCCTTTCTCTCTCTTTCTCTCTTTACCTTTCCTTCTTTCTCTTAAATGGTGAGTTAGAGTTCAGTTTATTCTGCAGATGACGGCAGAGTACAGGCTGACAGTGTTGTTTCCTCCCCTGCCGAGACACACTGAATGTGTTGTGAATAAAGACAAAGCCCTCTACCAGTGCACCACATCACTCTGTAGGTAAGAGCTGCAAGGATGTGCTGTGCTGTTCCTCAGCAGGCAGACAAGCCTTAAACGCAGCTGGACAAACTCACCCTGCTTTCCTCACTGAAGACCTGCACCAATAACTTTAGTTGGGGACCACACCTCCTCTGCAAGGGGAACTCCAGCTCTGCAGCTGGCATGAGTTCTGATTTGCCTCCTGGCAATGGCTATCTATGTGGTTTTATTTTTCTACATCATAAAGGGCAATTTAGTTCCAGTTTCTCCTTATGGCTAATGGGTGACTAGCTGGATGAACTGCCAGCTTTTCTTATAGTCAACTAACCCTGTAAAATCCCTACTAACACTTCAGGTTTAGGGTTTGTACTGAAATTAGGCCTAAAGCATACCTGCCAAATAGTTTTGCACATGAATAGCAGTGCTTTCCTCTCTACCCCCCGCCCTCCCTTTTCTTTTCCACTGTAAGTAAAATATTCCTAGGTCAAATAGTTAACTAGTGGAAACTAGCAATGTTTCCATGGGAAAAATAGAGTGAAGATGACAGTAAACAGGAAGGAAAACTACCTAGTTCCCAAACAGTATGTAAACTGACCAATTTCAAAAGCCCTACTGAATACATGGGAAAGGTATGCTGGTTTGAGTTCACAAACAATGGACTTGAAGCTATATTTACTTTCCATGCTCCTGTCTGTGAATACTGAACACTAGAAGGTGGGGAAGTCTTAAAGCAAAGTTTATAAAAACAAATTGCAATTTTTAATATTGGAGTTTTCAACTATGCATATATATGGCTATATGCAAACCTATGCTTTAGTGCCCAATATGAAACCCTATCAGCCTCCTTCCTTGATGGCGAAGGCAGAAAAACAAACAAAAAACCAAACATAAACCTTTTTCTTTTAATATGGTTAAAGTAATAGTTATTGAAAAGAACCTTCCCCCTACCCACTTCCCTGAAAATGACAAGAATTTCTTCATCAAATATTCCCCCATTAGTGGCTGTGAAATCTGGAAACCTCAAAGTCCTTTGAGAACTAAGGTGCTTTGACTGTGGGGAGAAAGGGTACGTTAGGGAAGAGAAGACATGATAAGCAATTCCTGACAGCATCTCTACTGCCCTGCAGAAGCTATATTGGGTGGTAGACAGTTATGGAGCCACAAAACATCATGTTGAAACTGGACAAAACTCTTGACTTTGCAGCAAAATGACTCTGGGGTGTCAGATTTTTGTAGCAGCAATGGCTGAGGAATGAACCTATTCATCTCATGTCCACACAATAACTTCCACAGTCTTGTCATAGAGCAATAATGACCATCTATCGTGTCAAATAAAGACCTCTGCTGCAGCATGCCCTGTGCACTTTTCATTGCTAATGAAAGTGAATAAATTTCTCATCAGTTCCATTTCTGGTCACCTTGAGATCTAGGTTTGACTAACAGGGAAATTATTGTGACATTTCAGCACTCTTGTCAAATTTTGTATTGTATGAAAACATAACTAGCAGAAACATGATAGCAAGTGCTATACACTGACACATGCAATTTTTCCCAGCCTGGTATTTATGCTGAATGTGATCCAGCTGTTGATCACATTGCCACTGTTTTAGGTGAACTTTAGTAACAAGGAAACAAAAATAGCATGTGGCAGCCTGTGCCAGTTTTGTGTTCGTGTCTAGAACAAAGAATATCAGGGACAAGAAATTTTTTATGGTAGTTATCTACTCATTTTCCCAAGGATGCTGTTAACAAGTTTGTTGCACCTACTAATGGGAAACCTGATTTTATAAGGAAATTGCTATTCCTATGGGAAATATTGAGCACTTGGCAGTCAGCTGTATGTTTAAGAAGTTAAATTGTTTGAGCGGGCTTGAGCATTAGCACTTGTAGTGAAGACTTTTTGCTTCCTCCTTCCTATGAGCAAAATATCCTGAAGCCTGGACCAGTGATCTTTTTCTTTTCTACTGCTGTGTAGCAGCAGTTACAGTGTAACATGATAATAAATTTCTCTGGGAAGAAAAGATGAACATAAAAAAGATGAAGGTCCTTCTAATGCCTCATTTCCAGGAGGAAGAGGAAGCTCTCAGTTCCCACTGGCTTTCACAGAAATGCGCTACTTGGCACCTTAGAGCCTTGCTGAGCAACTGCAGAATCCCAGCCAGAGCAGAAACAGACTTAAGTCATAAAACACCATTAATCCTGTATTTACATCGTCAATATCCCAAGGGTTGCAGATAAAACTGCAGGAAAAATAAACAAGATATTATTAAAACCACTACTTTATAATTTAGTCTATGCCTTCATTATTTTATATAAGTGTTTCCTGCTTTTTATTATCATATTAATATCTGAGTTTAAAAATAAAATACATCAAATCCAGTGGCACAGAACAACAGAAAAAATTCAAACTCCTCCTGGAATTTCTTTTATTCTGTATGACAAGCTAAAAGGAATAAATCCATTATCTGCTACAGAGCAAAGTACCCAGTCCTGAGCAGCATAAATACCCTATTTGTGAACAGTCAGAGCCATAAAATTATCTGCACAAAAATTTTCAAGAAAAGAAGCCGTCACTAATACTAGAGGCATTTCACAAAAAAAAAATATTTTTGGCAGGCACTGGAAGAAGCTCTTCTAATCATCCATCTACTAATTCTTTACAAAGTAAGACCAATAACATAATGACCAATTACTGAACAAAGAGAGGATTCCTTTTAAGAGACCTAGAGAAAGAATGGAAAAAATTCTAAACTCGGTCAGTTGCTAAAGAGCAAACAACTTTATACTCACAAACTACTGTACTAAAAAACCCATAACAAAACCAAAAACTAAAATCTGCTCATACTATTTCTATATTAAGGTTACTCATGTCATAAATTCTGTGAGTGTGAGAGCACCATTGTTTTCTCCTGTGAAAATTCTGGTAGTTTTGCCAAATTACTGTGCAGGGCTGTCTGATCTGTGGCTTCCTGTGGCTGGGACTTGTATATCTCAAACTTTTAGCAAAAGAGCCATGAGATACAGCTTCTTCCATTTGCAAGGCACTGTTTCAATCTGAAATAGTGCCTGTAGAATTCAAATCACTATTAAGTTATTGTAGAATGAGGACAAGATGATCTCAAGATATTCCTCGATGACCTACATTGCAAAGGAGATACTAAGTTAGAACCTGTGGGGAATTAATGAACAAAAATGACTGTGAATTAAACTTTTGGCGTTAATTTGTTTTAAATGGTAACCAAGAAGACAGGTTTTGTTGGCTTGGGTGTTTTTGGTTTTGATTTAGTTCTAAGAGTGGGCCGTGTCATCTTAAAATTCAACTCTAATTCTGCTGATGGTGAGGATGTGCAATTGGTCAAAGTTAATTGAGACAAGGTATCTTAAACTTGCTAACACAGTAACCTTAATGAATAGCTGGTGATAACATATCACCTCTATCACTGACCTATTTTTTCATATCACAAACACAATCATACCTTTTATCTTTTGAAGTTTGCCCATGATCAGCAGCAGTATGACAATAAACAGGACAGCTTCCAAATCCCCATGCTGGATAAATCCTTTCTTTCTAATCAGATGCTCTCACATGAAAGAATGATGCTGCATATATTAATTGCATATTCCATTAGATCTTCACCTTTATCTACTGCAGCACTACAGCCCCTACCAGTTTTTTAGTATTCCTGCATTTATAAATGTAAAATGTTTCTTTACAGTTATTCTTTCACTTGTACATCACCATCATATAGAAGGACTATGAAGAGAGAGTGTAACAGCAGAGTAGAAGGAAAGGAATACAGTCCTATTTATTACTAGTTAAGGTACCCCCAGCTGTTTTGCTAGACTCTGATCTGCACTGCCTCCATGTCAGCTCAGAAGCTAATTAACTGACTCCATGTGACTTCTGACAGGTATGAGTAGTTTACTGATTTGTGTGTCAATGAAAAAAAGGCCTGACAGTACTCTAAACTTTCAAGCTGAAGAGTTACTGAAAATGAAGTCAAACTCAGGGCAGGCAGACAGGAAGTTCCCTTTCTCCTTTTCAGCTTTACTGTGAGTACTGCCCCAGAAAATATCTCTGGGTTATCTGATGCAGGCCAGCAATCTTGCCATCACAGTTCCAGAATGGCAAATATTACTGAAGACTCTGGGTTCCTGAGTAATCAAAACATGGAAATGCTTGCAGATTTAAGGACCAGATTAAGCCATATCCATTGTTTCCCAGAGATGGTTAGTGTTGGAGATGCTCTCATTGAGGACTTGGGGTACTCTACACCAATCAGAGCTGTTGCTACATTTAGTCAGTATCTGGATCAAAATAGAAAACCTTCAGGAGGAGATTTAATTTCCTCTTTCAACAATCCCTTTTTGCCCTGTTCATTCATGGATATTTTAATTCTTTTCATAAGCATAGAGGTCATTCTTCAACAAAATAGAAAACACAACCAGTGCACAATCTTTTGTCAGATTTTATGTTTGTTAGATTTGTAAGGGATATATAAGACATAGTTGGATGGAAGAGTCTTAAATTGTTAGTTTAGGAATGATTGCTTATCTACAGAGAGAGAGAGAGGGAGACAAAATTCTGGCCAAACCCTGCATACTTTTTGTATATTAAATATTCTGTGGCTTAAAAGGGTATTTGGATGGATGAAGAAAAAAGAATAAGTCCTTTCTTTTGTGCATTTAGTGATCCATACAACCTACTGTATCTGGCCTTTCAAATCTGCTCTACAACTAAATATTTTTCACTTATAGCACAGAAAGTTTTTTATAAACCAAAGGGTATTAAATGACCAACCTCATATATTTCAATAGTCAAAAGCATAGCAACTGTCTAAATTACACTTGGTATACTTCAAATATTAAGGTACCCAATTTGAATGATAGCTTGAAAATTACTAAGGATGGAAAAATCTGAAATTTAGTGTAGAGAAAGTTGACAGCAATTCTCTCTATACTGTTTTTCAGCAGAAAGGAAGGCAAATACATTAGGTATAATAAAATGTTTCTTAATGAAAAAAGACAGAAATTTGTCATTTTCTTTTGTGGTGCTCCCTTTTAATAATGAACAATGCATTTGACAGAAAAAAAGAGAATGTGTTGGGGGAGAAAGACTATGCAAGTAAATTTTTACAATTACGTAGGTCGGCGGATAACATTGTAATAGCTTGGTTATTCCTAGAGTGTAAAAGAAGAAAATCAAGATCAATTCTGCCTTTGAGCTACTGGGATCCTTTACATGCATGAAATGCTAAATGCACTCATTATACATCATTATTTCATTACTATCTAAATCATCTGTGTATTAGCTCAGATAACTGTGCACCCAAGGGAGTACTGTAGCTTTTGGGGACTTCTGACATTTCGTACTCAAAATAAAAAAGTGAAGAAAAGCAACAGACCTGTACTCACATATCTGCAGAGAGAACAAGAAAACAGTGTTGCCTTTAGTCTGAAAATGCAAATAAACCCTTGTTTGTAAAGAAGAAAGAGATGGAGATTAATTTGCAGCTGCAAACTTCAGGTGACTTTGGCATATCTAAAATTAGGGATGATTCAGAATCAAAAGTCTGTACAATCAAATAGGAAGAAAATTAGCCACAAAATCCCAACTATTGGAAGAGTGTGTGTGAAGTCCTACAACAAAGGAAAACAAAGCCACAATGTTCAGTATCTTCATGAAACTATATATTCTGTTGAGGAAGCTTGTGCAATTCAAAAGAAAAATAAACACTTAAAATTACGTGCAACCTTATCTGAGGCAATTTAACACACCTCCTTTACAGCATTTGGAAAGTGATATTCAAAGGTGCCCAGACATAACTTTAGAAGAGAATAGGTCTGAAAGGCATCCTTCCTGTGGAATCCTGCAGTGGCCCAAGATAGCTTAGAGAGGTTTAATTTAAACCTCTGTGCATCAGCATTAGTTAATCTGGCCATTAAACTTTAGAGTTTTCCACTTCTGAGTAGCTCTGCTCTTTAGGTGATGTAATAAATCAAACCATGCCTCGCTAATGGAAAGCTAATGATAGCAGGTTAACCCCTTTTTTCCACCTGGATTTCCCTGGTGCTTGCGTCCAATCAGGCTGTCAGCTCTACTATTACCCAGGAGATGAATCCAGTCATTTGGACAGTCCATCCCTGCTCTCAGCCTTTCATTAGTTTTCAGTACCTTCTACAGAGCTTCCCAATTTTATCACCAGTAGAATATACTGAAACCCATCCCTCAATTTAGCAAGGGGTAGTATCAAAGCAACTAATCTTGGGTGTCAGGCCAACAATTTGGAATGTTCAGGCCAGCTGACAAACAATTTCTCAAAATTCCTCCAGTGTTTTAGGCTAAATTTAAGCTTTTGAAACAAAAACAGTCAACTGTTTCTATGCACAGGGTAGTATAGACAGAAAAATTTTAACATATTTGTTTGCCTTACTCTCTTACTGTTTTGTTTCCCTGGGAAGAACTTTGGCTCGAAGTTGCTGAGCGGCAAATTTAGTGAGCAAGACACTGGGTGGATGTTTCATTGCT
This sequence comes from Corvus hawaiiensis, assembly GCF_020740725.1. Classification (NCBI taxonomy): domain Eukaryota; kingdom Metazoa; phylum Chordata; class Aves; order Passeriformes; family Corvidae; genus Corvus; species Corvus hawaiiensis. Next base: position 14,749,257 of record NC_063227.1, on the reverse strand, counting down.
ACCCAGGGCCAACCCACCACACAAAAAACTGTGTCCTCACCTTTCTCACCAGCTTTTTCTCTTATCCAGTAGACACTATTGTCTGACACCTTTGTGCTGAATTTTGAACAGAACCAACAAGCATGATAAGAAAATTGATATTTCTAATCAATTCTAATCAATTTTCTAATAGTGTTTTAGACAGTCACCTTTAATCCACCCAGAAACATCCAAATAACAATAATTGATGAGTTAACCAATCATTGCTTAAGAAACTATTGACATGGGTTATCCAGTCACAAATTTCCCTCCTGATTAGAGTGGGAACTTCAAACATTTTGAGTCTTTGACTGTCAGATTCCAAACTAATATCCTCCTGAAAGTGTCAGGAACACTTTAAATCCTTTTCTTATTCCTTGATATTCTCAGCTGATAGGATTCATCTTAATTTCATTTCCTAGCTGATGAGGTTCAGCAGTAGGATGTATGTCTGGGTAGATCACAGATCAGTCCTGATTGCTCTGCATTACATACATTTGCTTATTCAATGACACAGATTCAAGAAAACCGTGACAATTCTAACCAGAAGCCTTCTAAAAAGAGAGGAATTCTATCTTTTTGCTCCCACATCCACCCCGCCCCTCTGCCCCCCCTTTCAAAAAAAAAAGGTTTGGGTTCACTTTTCCTGGCTATAGATGATTTCATAAATTTAATTTTCATAAATAGGTGCCCAAAAAATGCACATGAAGAAAAAAGGAGCTCTCTCTTTCTCACCCTGTGTTATGATCCGGTTTAAACCCAGAAGAGCAAAGCAAGCTAAGTCTCTGTGCATAAACCGTAAAGAACTTGGAAGGTTCAAAATATGCCCACAAACGAGATTAAAACCAAACGAGGTTAGATGTTCGTGCAAAAAAAATGGATGTATTTAATAGTAAAAGAGGCAAAGAGAAGGGAAGAGAAAAGAAAGAGAGAAAGAAATAGAAGTGTGCGTGGGGGGTGGGAGAACAGGGAGAGGTGACAGGGGTTAGGTGGAAGCATATCTCCCATCTGAGGATCCCAACAACGTCTCATTGCTCCCTTCCATCTGGTCTGCTGGTGGTGAGGGTACCCTGTCACCGCCGTGGCCACGCTGCTACATGCTGCCACACGCCAAAGAGTACAGAATCCCGTGGATTAATAGACACTTTGGGCCAGGTGGGAACACCCATGTGCCTCTCTTGCAGGGGCTAGCTTGACACTGTCCCTTGCAACACTGAGGGTCTGTTGCATCATCTCTGGTGCTCTGTGCAGGGCCTGGGGACCCCTTTGAGGGGGGCCCCTGTGATGGGTCATGTCACCCCCTTCTGCTGTGGATAAGCTTCCCCCTCCCGGTGAGGACCCCTCAGCTGGGCTCCTCTGCACAGTGGAGGATGGGCAGTCACTGCATCTCTGACCAGAGGCGTTTCCAAAATACCCAAAGCCTCTCCTCCCTCCACCCCTTGGTGCGAGAGTCTGTGCAAGCCTGGCAGCTGACAGCCCTGGGGCTGTGGTACTCATCTTGGAGGTGTTAAGCCTGTGCTCAGTGAATGTCCCCAGCCCTGAGTTGTTACTTTATCTTATCTTCATCAGCGAGCAACGTCAGGCCTCAGGGCCCATTCAGGGTGTGGTAGTCTTCTCTGCAGCTTTTGTAATACAGTTTTAGAAGTCTTTTAAGAAAATGTTTAAGTCATAAAATATAATATTTCAGTCTCTGACAACCTGCATAGCCACCACTTTCCTGTGTAGAGGCTGCTAGAATCCAGGGAGCACTTTGAATGTGCTTTGTCTCTTCTCTCACTGAGGAGAGGGAGCAATAGCTAAAGTCTAAGACTGAAAAACAGCTTGACTCCAGACAGCAATAACAGTATGAAAATGTGGTTTGCTTTTTTTTTTTTTTCATTGCAAATGAAATGTTTTGGAGCAGATTATGGTGGGTGTATGGTAATACATTCATCTACTGCAAGAACACAGCAGCAGGAGAGCTAAATGTCTTTACTCCTGTCAGCTTTCCTGAAATGCACTGTGCACAGCAAAAACCAATTCCATATTGGATGATGGAAGAGGAAGCCCCCTGAGAGCTTGGGGTGTCACACAGCCAATAACTGTACAGGCCTAAGGTGCACAAAGAATGGTGTGGGTGGGGAAAAACCTGACAACACTTCCCTGTACAGATGGTTCTGAAAAACACTCGCATGGATTGAAAAAGCTCAGCCAACACAGCATGGGCAGCATGACATCTCTGTGGATAGTGTTTAATCTTTCTTTGTTTCCTTGGTTTCCTTTGATGTAAAATGGTCTGATGGCATCAGAGCAGTCCTTACCACTCTCCGTGGTTTTAGCTCTGGATAGCACAGGGGACATGATGCAGGGAAGAAAACCGAAGAGCCTTGCTCTTCTTTTAGTTCTTTAGATTTCTTTGGGCCACTCTCACAAAAAAAAAAAAAAAAAAAAAAAAAAAAAAAAAAAAAAAAAAGTAGCTCTAGCCTTTATTCGGAGAAGGCAGAATCACAGTCAGAGAAAAAGATGGCTCCTGAATATTTCCTCTCCAGGTGAGAGCAAGTGTCAAGAGGTAAGGCTGACTCAACCCTCCGCACAGCTGTAACAAACACACCAGAAATCATTCTAGTCTTTTGCATGCTCCATGAGCTGGGGAACAGCTGTATGTTACTAGTGTTCCAGCCACCACATCTGTCACACATAAATACATAACAGCAACTACATTCATAATCATATAAGTAAAAATTGACATGCTTTTAATTACCTTGTTTTCAGTTGTTTATATTTCGTAACTTGAGCTGTTTGCAATAACATCATTTACAGGAGTCTGCCCCTCAGGGAATTTATCAGAAAAATTATCTCCCTTAGTAGGTTTTCCAGACACTCACACTGGAACCTGTAAAAATAAAGGACTGTAGAGAATAAATATAAATCAAATGTGGAACCCTAATGGTTGGTTTTGGAAAGTGGGAGGAACAAGGATGCAGTGGAGAGCCATTAGGATGAGATTTGAAACAGAACAGAAACTGAAGGTTTTAACTTAAATGTCAGAATCAAGAAAAAGATGTGTAAGGGAATAAATTTGAGGAGATATAAACTGATAGATGAAATCAACTTTGGTAACAGGAGACAGAAGAAGGATATCAGAGAGATTTTGAGGACCAGCGTAGAAAGCAAAAGTATCTACAAAAGATCTTCCCCTCACTGTTAGAAACTACCTGTGAAACCCAGTGCTGTAATTTCTCAGTATTTTCTTGAAAGGATGACAAAATTTGGTTTGTTGTGCTAATGCATAACTACACATTATAGTCCTCAAATTTTTCTTGCCTTATTGAATGCACAAGACAAACCTGATTTGGGTTTCTGTCAGGAGGCTGTTAGAAAATAAGAATGGATTTATTAGGTCAGATGAGAAGTGTAATCTGTTATCCTGTCTCAGCATGGAAAACCTTTTATAAGTGAGGGAAAAGCATAAAACAAGCAAATATAGATAATACTTCTGCAATTATAATGTCCCAACCCCTTGACATAGAGTTTGCATCTGCATCATGGTGTTTAATAGCCCTTGATGAGTCCCTGATTTTCTCTAATTGCTAAATGCTCTTTTTATACTTTTGATACATATAAAATCCCGAGTTACACACTTGAATTATGCATGGCATGTAAAACACAGCATTTTGGTTCAAATTTTTCAAATTTCAAACACTTTATAAGTGTTTCAGTGGTTGCCCATTGGCTCTTCTGTTACAAGAGGTGATGAATAATCAGTCCTTATTTGCATTCATTTGGAGACCTTTATTGTGTACTTGGTTCAGTTGTTTCTTTTCCAAGTTCTAGTCCATTTAACTTTTCCACACAGGGAATTCATCCCAATCTTCTTGTCATTTCATTATTCTTCTCCATCTCTTTTCCAGGTCTGAAATATCCTTGCCAAATTAAAGAGGGAGAGCACCTTCTAAAAATGTGTCTTCCCTTTTCAGTTATTTTTTAATTAGGTGGGCACTTTTGCAGAATAATCCATAATTTCCCAAGATCTCTGAATAATGCAGTGAAAACAACAGCATTTCTGAAGTTACATACAGGTATCATTTCAGAATTAGCAACACTGAAATTTATCTGCCATTTTTTGCATAGCGACTCATAGCAGCAAGGTCTAGTTTCATTGTTACTGAATGTTATTTTATATTTTTGAACTTTACCACCTTGCTATTTGTTCCCTGAAAATGTAGGATAAAGATGATTTTTAATGATTAAAGATGATTTTTAATGATTTATCAATGATTTTTTACAAGATCACCTGAAATCTTCCTCAAATGTCCATAGCCTTTCCTTTTGTTTTGATCAGGCATTACTCTATAGGAGCAATGACTCTTTTGGCATTACAGCTTGATTTAAAGCACATAGCAAAAATATTTATCATAAGTTTTGGAAAAATCTGCATATGGTACACCAGCCAAGTCATTCTTACCCACACGTCTTTTGGCTGCTCTGAAAATTCCTACTGTGCTTATAATCATGTATTTATATGATTTCCTTCTACAAAGCCATGTAAACTTCTTTCCATTACTACTATTTTCTCCCTTATTACACATTTTTTAGTACATAAGACATGCTCAATGATTACATACATGGTCCTTTTTAAATTCTATTTGTAGAAACTGTAGAGTGTAGAATAAAAAAGATGGAGATTTCAGGAAAAAGAGGAGTACTAATCAGAGGAACTGAGATATTTTATCTTTTCTGACAGTCTGCCCACAACCTTGGTGGGAGAGATTAGTTCCATTTGTTCAAACTGTTCAGAAACTGCACAACTCATCTGAAGGCTTTCTACCCTCATGGAAATAGTTCAACACCCAAATTCTGTGCACATTTTCTGGTAGTGACAGGCACATCAAAGATAATGGGAGATGAGTTCTAAGTATACAAATTGCTATGTAATGCTAAATATTTGGGGCAGACAGAAGAAAGGTGATAAATGTCTGAAATAGAACACCTGTAGTGAGTTCTGGCATTAATCTCTCTGTACTTTCATTCCCAACTCGAAAGACAGATAATGCGAATACCATTCATCTCAAAGCTGTTTTATGAAAGTTCATTAATGTTTTTGAAGCACTTACATACCATAGTGATAAATACAACAAACACCATTTAGAAGCCCATGAGAAAATTAGGAGCTTGGACTTGGGAGCTGCATTCGAACAGTGAGCAATAAATATAACATGAGACAGAAAGTGAACTTCAAGGACAAAAAGATATAGATCAAAAACTTCCTCTTCTGTTTCACTAAATTAAACAGGTTTATAAAAGAAGTAACTGAATACTATAGGATTTAGAAGTTCCAAAGAAAAGATATACAACTCTAGTTCAGACACTCATGAATTTTTGAAGGCTGGACTAAAAGACAGCAGTGATGTCCCCAGAGCATCATTTTGTATAAACACAATGCACAAACTGCACGCTCCTCCTTCTAATTGCAATGTTCAGTTTACAAGTGCAGATAGATGAATGTAGTCTCATACTAATTATTTCAGGACAAATACTGGAGTCTGACTCATTAATCAGATAAAACTTTCACTGGTTTTAAGTTGGCTCTTTGCTTCTACAGCCTGCAGTTTGCAGCCAATCCTGTGTTAGTTTTCTTTTGTCTCAGACTTCCCAAGGACATGGAGATATGGTTTATACAGTAGAGAATTGGACATAATTTTTATCAATTCAAGCATTTTGAATAGATAATTCTTTGCTCTGCTCCCTAGGCATTATTCAACTTTTAATTGGTACATCTGCAACTCTTTCAGCTGGACACATTCACCTTTGGTTTAACTGCTACATAACAAATAAGGCAGACTGACTGCCCAACCGATTTTTGCCTACTATGCTAAATCAAGGGCTGCTTTGTGCATTTTAGGAAGCTTTTCACAGGAGGCAGGAAGCATTGCACACATCTGCCCATGCACAATGCCTCTGCTCCTGTTGTCTTTCAGCAGGTGCTTCACATATTTCCTTTCATACCTGACTAGATTTGCTGGCTGGTGAGCACTTAGAATCAGGACTATGTCTTTAACCTATCATTTTTGTGAAGCCCTGTGGCTGTTGTAATAAAAGGAAAAATATGTGTTGAACAGAAGTGTCTAGCCAAGCAGAAGAAAACAGGTGGTTTCAAGCACTTGCGAGAAAAACAGGGAGGACAAAATTCATTAAAAAATACCCCAAAACCTTAAAAAGACATGACACAATCATCTCCCTGTCATTCCACAGCTCAGTGGAGACCTGTATATTCTTTTTAGTTCTACAAGAGCAGTTTGAACCTGTATGCAAGACAGGATCAGCTCAGCATTTTCAAACTTGCCTGTTAAGAGAGTTTCACTTTGCTATGCCTTGACACAATATGCAGGAACATAAATGAACCTTCCCTCTTCTGACTGCAGAACTCCAGCTACATGGGCAGATATCCAGCAAGAAAAATAAAAATAATAACTACTTAGACAGTTGCTGCAAAAAGGCAGCACCTCCAAGATGTGAAACTGAGAAGACTTTCAGACCAGTGCCAAGACCCCTCTGCAAACTGGAGCTGAACTAAATATGGTGTGAACATTATCAGGTTCCCAACAATGTCATCAGTCATCCAACAATGAACTCTTCAAGGAGCTCCAGCTCTCACCTCAACATGATAGAGAGTAATTGAATAAACTCCTTCTAAAGTAAAGCTGAGCATTGCATCACCAAACCAATAACTTAGAGAGAAATTCAAAATCTGCCAGAAAAATTTCCAGATGAAGTACTGATCCCACAGGTAAGTTACAAACCACTCTGAAATGCTCATTTGGAATATCAAAGAGACAAATTTCAGGGTCTTTGCTCACCACCAGTTGTGCCCTGTGGCCTCAAAAATTCCCTCTGGTGCGTTTAGTAATGTAATACATCAAGTGCAATATAGATATTGAACACTGGAGTCCCAGTGGAAGACTGATCTCTATTTTCTGACCCACCAAAAGGACAGAGATGAGATGTACTAGTATTATTTCATAGCTGTGAACAGTACCCCTGACTGCAAATATTGCTACATATTTCATTCACACACCAAATTTTAATTTCTTTTTTAAAAAGAGAAAGAAATAAATTTTCTTTTGTGCAGTCACCTAAATTTAAGACACAGAGATAGATGCCTAAAACAGAAATCAGCAGACACCGTCTGTAGTTTAAATTGTCTCCTGACCACTTCGTGGAGGTCAGATAAATCCTTATTGCCAACTGTCACCCCAACACACTCACTGTTATTCAACCTGATGTTCCAAACCTTATCATGGCTGCAGGGAAGTGCTATCAGCATGGGTATAATCAGAGAATCTTAAGAGTGAAGCATCTGTTCATAAAGGCTCCACAAAGAAGCTTTTCCTAAAATTCTCTTTAAAGCAGTCCTGCCCTCCTTACTCAAGCACAGCATTGCCAGTCAGCTGCAGATTAAATGAGGTTGCACCACATGGAAACAGGGACAAATGGAACGTGATCCCTACCACCACATGAACATAACAGAGAGGGCAAAAAGCACAACACAAATATTTCACTGCTATGTTTCACTTGCAACCATTTCATTCAACTCACCAGGACAGATTATACACACACATGCAAGAAAAGAGGGAACAAATGATTTCATTTAGCAGATTCTGTTCACATTCTCAGCTTACAACGCATTATTTCATCTAAGGCTTTTTAAAAAAACAAAATCCTACAGCAGGTCAATCAAGAAATCTTTGCATTCTGCTGTCATTGTTTTCAACTGTTTAAAAGGAAAAGAAAATATCCAATGCCAGTCAATCTAATTTTCTGTTCAAACTGAACTGTAGTATGGAGCAGCACTGCTATTCCTGTCAATTACCTTTTCTAACCCGAAGAAAAGCAAAAGTTACTGAATGACACCAAGGAAAATTTCTTACATTCTATCCTCACAATCCAAAGGGCTTTGAGAGTTTAAAGTATCAAATTAGTGTCAACTTGAGGTATTTCTAAGAAGTAGGCAAAGGAAAAAAAAGCAACCAAAAACACTCAAGATTACCTGCCTTCATTTTAGATGTGGCCCACAGCAAATTCCTAATCATAGGCACTGCCTGCCAAGACACATTATGTCCAAGCCCATATTCTTTTTTAATTATATGAATGAATAATCTTGCTTCACTTGAACTTGAAAAGGTAGGGATTTAAATATCAAACAAAAAAATACAGTTTTAACTTCATATTGTCTGAAACAAATATTTCTTTTCTGACAAAGGAAGATGAGTTGAGAGTTCCTGAACCGTTTTGTCTTTCCTCCATGGGCACCTACCAACTCATTCACCTTTTCAATAATTCACGTTGTGAATCTCCAGGGAAAGTGATGAACCAATTCTTCTAAGTTTAATAAAATAATTGTAGCCAATAAAGGACAAATATGATATTTGCTATTTTATACATAAATGTGCTATATATAAAGCCATAAACTCTAAAATTGAGAAAATAGTTTAATCCAGTCACCCTGAAATAACATTTGGGCCACATATATTCTGCCCATGTCTGCAAGTTTACTATTTATTATTTTAAAGTGTCAGCTTGTCTTGTCGATGCTGATTGTCAGAATCAACTCTGAAATTCTTGCAGCATCTTCTCACTCATTGCTTAGGCCCATTTTGCAAAGTTTAAGCTCCTAAGACTATTTGTGGAGCAGTTACTGCAGTCATTACTCAGCTGATTTCTGCACGGTGGATAAAAGGCGTGGCTGCAATGAGAGCTCTGACTCAGTCCTCTGAACAAGCCAGCCCAGCTGCAGAGCTGATGTGAGCACTCAGTCCCTTAGCGTGGGACTGCATTGCCTTCTGTAGAAATACTCTAGCATCTCCTGAGGGTCCTCTGGTATACAAGATTTCTCTAAAAAGGAATGGTTTTCATTCTCTCAAAAGAGACAAATATGTGCATCACAGATACTCCATTAACAGTTATTTGAATAACTTAGCTCCCTATTTCATACCTTTCACCTGACCTTGGCCCTCTGAGGCCTGCGGTATGGAAGGGCATTGGGTATCTTTAGTCCACAATTGTCCCCACAATATCTACTCAGTTCAGTCATGGGACTGAAAATTCACATTTGTTCCTCTAGATGAAATATATCCCAAGTGGAGAATGAAGTTAGTGGTATTACTGGTTTTTATTGCCTCATATGCTTTACACTTAACATTATTTCTTGGTGCCCATTTCAGTGATTGATTCAATTAGGAGTGTGTACTGTGGAGCACTATTTCTGATGAGCATATTCCTGTATGAGCTGGGGAACATCTACCGAGAAATTGCCTCTGTGAGAAGAAACAGAAAACCAGTGAACACACACACGCACAAAACCAGGAATTTTAAAGGTTATTGAATCAGTTATGCTACCTTTAAATACATATTCATGAAGACATCTGCAGGTACTGTCAAAGTCTCATGGAAATTTAGAATGTATTTTTTGACTGATTATAAGGCATATAGGTTTGAAAATGTTGAGAAATGTAAGATGATGATAAATACAGTGAAGTGAAAAGAAAACGGCAAATCTCCTTCTGGGTCAGAGTAAGTGAGGCTGCTGAATTCTACTGCATCTCTTTCACAACCTTTTCCTGACCCTTACACAAAGGACACACCTTTGGAATAGCCACCAAATTGTCTACCTAGACACACTGGGGCTTTTATTAAATGGCTACGTGTACAGACAATACACCAGCCCTGCATTACCTGCTCTAACTAGTCTAAAAAAATTTAAATGAAGCATTTCTTTTAGAAAGAGCAACTAAATATAATTTTTCTATGCTCTTAGAAGTATGGAAAAGAAAATTCCCAAAAGTAAAGACTAAGGTAAAGGTGTCCACTCCCCCCTCCCCTTTGAAATCTATCAGACAGTACAATATTCCTTTCTGCAGCCTGAATTTCCACCTACAGGGGACTTTCTTCACAGCATCATAAATTACATTTATCAGTGTGATTCCTGACCTGCAAGGCAGATCAAAATTAAATGCTTCCAAAGCTCACATTAATTAGGCCCGGAGATGCCTCCATAGGTTGTGATTTAACAAATATTCTGTACCTGCAAATAACGTATGTGTGGGGGGAATATTGTGTTTAGGCAAGATATTTTAGCTGTCTGACAATACAGGTTGATCTGTATTAACTGCTCTCTTCTCAGTAACTGGGTGCAAGTCTGTGATGGGTTACCACAGCTACAGAAGTGAGTCTCTTGCAAAGAGGTGCTTACAGCTTCCTCTATGACCTGACAGAACCTATCAACTGGCTAGTTTGAATACTGACAATTTTTTAAGCCACTTAAAGAGCTTGACACACCTCTGTGGTCCACATTTAAGAATGGACAAACCCCAGGAAAGCCTCTCTCTCTTGCTTCTGGCCTTGGGACACGTAACTGGGCAGGGCCCATGAGGCCCAGCGGGGCCGGGCCAGGACACAGCCGTCCTGGAGCTGTGCGGCCCTGTTCCATCTGCACCCCCCCACAGTCCTGTTACATGCAGACAGCGCGTGCGGCCCGGCTCTCCCCACTCCCCCTCCAGTTCGGCCAAGGTTCAGCTGAAGCTTCCCCACTGCCCCGCAAAGATCATGTGACCAAGAGTGATAAACTAATTCCAGCTGCGGGCCCGGGTGAGATTAACCCTTTTAGTGCTGTAAGTTTCCTCCAGAACAGATGAAGCCTGCAGACATTAATCCTCTTCCGAGTCTGAGGAAGTGGGAAGGTGAAGAAAACACCATAGAGACACCAAAGTCAGTAAAGAAGGAAGAGCTGAAACTCTGAGGGAGGAGAAAGAGGAGATGCTTAGAAGCTGAAATTCTGTTGTAAAGCTATGGTGGTGATGGACTATGATACATCAGAGTACTCGTTGTAATTTCATGAAAGCATGGGGGGTGGAGCATTCAAACTGTACTTGTGAGCAAAAGTACCTATGCTGAAACAAGCAAATGATTGTACTTGTGAGCAAAAGTACCTGTGCTGGAATAAGCAAATCCTGAAGCAGCTGTAATTTGATGAGAAGTTTGAACAGGGAGAGATGGAAGTGATGAGGACCCTTGCTCCAAATTGGAAGGAGAAGATCTCTGTTCCTAGAGATGCTCCCAGAGATAGTCCTAAAGATGAAGATGATAAGGACCCAGGGAAGGGGGAGGGCCTCTATTCCTAGAGATGAAGATGCTCCCAGAGATGGGTGAAGAGAACCTTTGTTTCTGAACAGCTCAACCTTAACATGGTACCCCAGTAGCTCAAGATTGGACCCTCAAAAGCAGTTGTGGGAAAAGCTGCAAGTCGGGGGAAGGGACTCTCACACGCGGGCAGAGAACCAACCTGGGCGGCTGTCTCACTGTGACATTGAAGCCATGAGAGAACCTCTTGTGGAGATGTCTCCATAGCATGAGTAAGAGAGACTCCTCTTCTAAGTGAACTGAAAAAGGTTATTATAGAAGTGGTAAACTGACTGAAAATCTCAAGGGTTGTCTTTTTACATTGTCAGTGGGAGAAGAGTGAAAGTTGGGGGGAGGAGAAGTGTTCTGAAGATGCGGTCTGATTTCTTTTCCCCTTCCTTTTAGGTCTGTTAATAAACTTCTTTAATTCTTTTAAGTTTTGTGCCTGCTTTGCTTTCTCCTAATTCTTATCTCACAGAAGGTAAGTAAGTAAGTAATGAGTATTTTGGACCAAACCACTACACTAAATTGGTGTTTCTGCGTGGTTACAAACTGAACCCGCTACAAAGTCACGTCCTGATGCTCTGCTTTGGAAACAAAGAGAGAGCCTGCTCCTTTTCTAAAAGAAGGTTGGGCTCTAGAAGGCTGCTTATGGCCATGAGCAAGTGTGGGCAGCAATAAATCATATGGACTTATTTAGGGAATCGGTACACCTCTGGCCTTTTTCAGAAGTCTTGCACATGTTATGCAATAATTATGACCTGGCAAAGCAGGTACCAGGCCCAATTCTCAGGCAGAGGCAGCTGTAACAAAACCATATGAACAAGCTACACAGGTAAGGTGACAAAGACTTGTTATGGAAAACTAAAATAAGCACCATTTAAAACAAGTTCCTGGGCCAGGTGAAAATTACTATGGTAGAGAAAAAAAAAGAGAAAAGGTGCAACAAAAGCTCACATTCTCTGCCCTAAGCACCACCAGAAGCAAAAATCCTGGGCACTGCTTGATCATATCACTCACCGAAAGCATTTGTTAACACCTGGTATTTCATTTGCTAATGACTGGTATTCAATGCAGAGGCAGCTGACACTGCTTTATATCTTACAAACTCTTTCCTGGAAGACAACGTGCAGAACGGAGGACCCTCACCTATGATCTCCTTCAGTGCTGTTGGCCTTGCAGTGATGTGAGCAGATGGTCACTGGAGATCAGGGGCACTGTGGAACCAGGGGAGAGCTCAGCCCTGCACACCGCAGAGGCAAACTGGAGTCAGCAATTCAGTCTTTTGAAATATGAATGCTCCTTCCTCCTAATTACCACAGTTCAGTGGCTTAAATGAAGTGATCCAATAGGTTCAGACCTGTTTTCTAGACACCAACCTTCCAGTGAAAATATTTAATCTTCTTTATAGCCCTGTTTGTTTTCCATCTCCCTGCAAGGCTTGTAGTTTACAGAACTAAGTTCTCTGTTAGGATCCCACCAGAGGACAGGGTAAGACAGCAAGGCAAGCAGAGATTTAGGCTGCTCTGGATAGTAATGTTGCAGACCTAAGCAATGAACCAGACACAGGATATCAGAGAGACATTAGAGATCACATCTAAAATCTAAGCAACGATTTAAACTGTTTTCACACAGGTTACCACAGAATATGATACATTATTGAAATAATGTTACATTTGTAATATAAATTAGGGGAAGAAAGTATGATGAAAATCAGGGCTGATTCTAATTTCTGAATATCCTTAGGCTGAAAAGAAAAGGAGCATGAAAATTTAAATCATTATACTCACTTTTGTTGATTTTGTAGTATGCTTCTGTCAACTCAATGTATCTCCTATCTATACCATGGAAAGAAAAATAACTACTAGTTGCCCTTATTACTTTCTGAGCTTTTCTACCTTTCAGTCTTGCACTGAGCCTGTATTACCCAGGTAATTCTTGCTCAGAACGAACTCTTAGTAATAGAACATTTGTTCTACCTTCATCTATACACACAAGTATTTACCAGTAGAAAAGAACCACGTTAGTAAAGAACTATATTTTACATGTAGAATATAGTTCTTTATTTAACAGGAATGGCTTCCTTTTGTTAGCAGAAATTACATCTAATGAATGGATATTACGTAAAATGTGAAATAACATAAAATGCTAAATAACATGTTTTCTTTATTATACTCAGTGCATTCCCTACATGACTGACAAGCTGGCTGGATGCACACGAATTTGTTTATGAGAGATTACACGTATTCATGTCTGTTCACCATCCAAGATGAAATCAATTAGCCTTAACAGTAATCCTTCACCTGCCCCTGGCAGTTTTTAATTACAACAGTCGATGTTTTGGAGAAGGTACTTTGTTACCTTATAAAATCTGAAGCCTTTGGACTTGTAACAAACTAAGTGGGAAAAATTAATTCCTTTTCCTAAAATGAAGGGAAGTGATGTTTCAATACAAAAAGAAACCATGATAATTGCAAAATAATTAATGAAAGTAATGCTGAATGATAACAGTAGAAAAGCACAAGCATGACACAACAAAAAACTTAGATACATGGTCTTAATAGAGAGAAATTTACTCTTCTGGCGAAGGACAGAAACCTCAATCAGAAAATGAGGAGACATGTTGTTTATTTGTAGATTTTTGTTGTAGATAAAGTCAGCTGACTGAAGCTGCACTGACTTGCATCCCTCCCAAGCTAACAGTCAGAATGTATCCAGCATTTAATTGTAACATTGACAGGCACTGAGCTCATATGAGCTGCTTACCCTCCTCCTTGCACTGATGGAATTCCAGTAGATTCATTTTATAGGAGAGCAGGTATGAGCAGGAGGGATTTTTATTGCTTTCTCCATACGTTGGGTATGCTATAACCAGTACTTATTTATTCCATCAAAACACTTGGCATATTTTGAATGACGACTTGCCAGGTGTCTGAAATCTGCCAGTGCAACTCAACAAAAAAGTCTCTGCCCTCTCACCTCCATGTGGAAGATACAGAAAAAAACTGTTATGAAATGTAAAATGCTGAGCTAGGTGTGTGGCCAGAACTGGAACCCAGCTTTGTGCACAAAAAAAGTAAATCATTAGATGATTTTGAAAGAAACTAAATAGTAAATTTCTTACATTACCCATAAAAAAGAAAATTAAACTAGCAAAAATCAAAATCCATCTAACCAATCTGATTCAATTCCATTAAGATACAGGACATGTGGATTTGTGCCTTTTCTGAAGCTGAAGTTTTCTGCTGAATATTTATTTTCTCTTTCTCAACCCTCCACCTCATGATCAGAAATCACTTCTCTGTGAAGACTTTAGGGAATAAGAAAATCAGTCCACAAGGCCAGTGTCTCACATGTAGAATTGATCTACATCCTCTTCTTAGCATGTTGGCTCCATTAATTGATACAGTACTGGAAAATAACAATCCACTAATAGCTCTGAATGTGGTTTTAATGGAATAGAAATGTGGAAAGCATTACACTAATAAAAAGAAATGGAACAAGATTTATGCAGTAACAATAAATATTAAAAGGAAAGCAGAATTTAAGACCCAGTTATGATTCTGACTATTCAATACCAATCTCTTCATTTTTTTTAATGAGGTCAGTTTTAACATGCCATTTGAGATACACACGCATTCCTGGGGAATGCCTATAGGGAGCTTGCAGCTGGGAATGCATGAACCAAATCAACACACAATACATCTTTTCACTTTGTTTCCCCTATTATTAGAGTCAATTCCGACTGCAAAGTTCTAAAATACATGGGATTTGGTTTTTTATTTTGTTTTGGTGGTTTTTTTAACTTATTTCATTTGAATGTGATTAGAACAATCACCACCCTTTAACCTGTTGTTAAGAAACTAATGGCAACATTTCTTCATGCTTCTCTTTCAGGTGACTAAGCATTAAAAAAGTTAACTAGTCTGTATTTTACATTCAGCTACCTAGAAATTATGGAAGGCTATTCTAACCAGCTGGATAACAGTAGAGTGTGGGCATAAATTCATTTTCTTGGTGAAACACAGTCATCCAGCTTCATCAAGGGCACTGAGAAGAGAAACCAAACATTTCAAGCCAGATATTTGACTTCAGATCCTGATGATATATTTTTTTTAAATACAAATGGAGTTAAACTCACAAATGTTTAAAAAGGAGGTTGGAGATATATTCTACAGAAATTTAAATTAGCACTATTAGAATACAACAGTAGGTGCCCAGGACCTAGGGTTACCATACCACCAAACCTGACTTTATTTTGAGCAATATCTTGTTTCCTCAGAGGTCTAATTAAATCACTGGCACTATCATGCAAGTAAAGCTCTGCCCCCTTGATCCTCCATTACAAGATCACCAAATATTCACTTTACTAAACTGTTTTGGATGTAACATTTTTCTTCATTTCATCACTACATTTAACCTTCTAAGTTATTTAATCCTGTAAGGGTAAGAAATGAAGATAACACCTTGGCTCTAGAGATATCTCTTTAATGCATGCATGTCCTTTTAGATATATAGCCTTTGCGATACTTTATGTGTGCTAATAAATTAAGCTTCAGATCATAGAAGTACTAATAACTGCTTCTTATTTCCTTCTTTCTTCCAGATTCTACTGAAGCACCTCAACTGTTCTGTTCTTTACATATAAACACATCAGAAAAGGAACATTCTGGAATACACTAATGGAGAAATGAGGCAGAAGTGCCATGATAAAGATCATAAAACAAGTCACTGGGAAATCAGAAAACTAAGCCACATTTGCAGATCTAGTTTTTCAGCTGGCATGTAAAAGCATAGCTCTGAAGAAGTGCAACCCCAGCTGAGATGTTACCTCCCCTGAATTAACAATTTAACCCTACTCTCTACTGAATAATTGTGTAAGACATGTAAATGAAATTTGTGTCATGCTATCAAGTATTATACAATCTAGGAGGCATAATTTGAAGTGTCTTGATTTTCAACATACTGCAGTCTTCTATCAGTACTGAAAATGTGAAAAATGAGCCATTGGAGAAAAGGGATTAATATTGTCATACGAAAAAATGAATTAACCTGAAGGCCAACACAGAGTCAGAGCCCAATTTGAAAATTACTGTGCTAGTCATTCTAAGAAAAGAGACTGTACTTCAAGTAACTATTTATACAGTGCAACATTGGTACGGTCACTGGGTGGAATCTAAACAAGGATCCACGTAGTACTGTGTTTTGTCTCTCATTGTCATATTTGAAGTGAAGAGATAAGATAATACATAGATCACAATTACAGAAAGATTTAAGAACACAGGGAATTTAATGTAATTATTACTTTCAGTAGTTAGTAAGCTTTAATCTAACAGATGTTACTGTAAAATGCTACACCACGTCTATCCTTTCTCAAATTTTACATACTTTAGACTTAATGATACATGATGTCAAATCAATTTGACACCAATTCAATTTGACATCAATTAATTCTAAATGCAACAGTTTGACAAAAAAAACATAAAGTCAGAATTAACTTACGTACAGCAATTGTAAGCATCACTGTGAAGATATGAGCTACCTACTAAATGCAATTCAAATTCAGAATATTGTTTTAGTTTCAAAAAAAAATCAATGCCTGAAATACACTGTGGATGGGCTACACTTGATGCTGTTAGTCTAAGCAGAACATGGAGTTTGCAGATCTACTGAGATATTGAATAAATTGTAAGATTTTTCCAATATATTGTTGTAGAAAGGGTAATTCAAGTACACTATTTACAGGGAAATCAATAAAAACCCATTGATTTGAGAAAAATGTTTTCCATCAAAATGAGAATGTATGACTTGAAAGAAATTTAAGAAGTTTCTTATTTCTCTCATTATCCTCCTTCTCTATTTTTCAGTCTGACAAAGGCCAATTCTAGATAACAGACAATGAAATTTCTGTATTGATAAGGAGAAAAAAACCCCTGCTATCCTTCACTGTATTTGCGTAATTACATTGTATTTTTCCCAGAAAGTCAGTATATTGCTCAAATGTAATTGCTTGAGTCTGTAAGTTTGTTTTATATTTATTAGAATCTATTATAAAAACCATTAGGTGAAATACTATAGTACCAAAGAAAAGAAAAAAACACCTCCAAAACCATGATACTCTTCAATAATGAACTTATGAGAGTTGAAGGAAGTGCCTGTTCCCCTTTTCTGGGCACTCAGAAGGACACACCTGGAGAACTTTGTCCCATTTTGGGTCCCCAGACCCAACTAGGAAACTGAGTTCAAGAAGAGGAAAAATAAGATGCTTATGTGAGGGAGCCATATTCATTTAGCTCACAGAAAAGAAGCACCTGCAGGTGCACAGCAAAAGATGCAACGAGGAAGGAAAATTCCAATTGAGTATTGGGGAAAAAAAATCATAATGAGGATGGCTAAGCACTTGGACAGATTGTCCAGGCCCTGAAGAATGTGAGCCACCTTAAAGGGTAGTCCACAGTTAAATAGGTTACCAAATTAAAGAAATAGGAAAACAAGATATCAAATTAATGAAAGAGAAACCTTCCATGCAAAAAACCCCAACCAACCAACCAACCACTGCTAAACTGTGGAAACAAGTTCACAAAACCTGCTATTGAAACTCTGCATGTAGCCCTTTTTTCCAAACTGGACACACAGAACAGACCACTCTGACATCCTGTATGTAAATAACATCTTACATTAAAGAGCAAAAACATTTCTAATATTTGTTCTGTGTACTCGGTAGATTCTGGGTATTTTGCCCCAAGGACTGGCTGTAAAATCTGGATGAAACAGGCTTCACAATACCTTTGTGAGATACATATGAAAGACTGTCCAAAATTAGCAGATGGTCAAACTAAAGAATAGAGATTAGATACTGTTAAACTAATCATAATATGAAGTAGAGCTGGGCAAGATATTTTAGCAGAAGAGATGCAAACACAGATGGCAATTTTTTAAAAACAAATTTATGTTTGAACACATCAAATTAGGCGGCAGAACTCACTTTCGAATTAAAAAAAAAATTAAGATTAAAAAGAAACCAGATAAACTTCAACATGACATGATGTCTGCTTAATGGTGTATCTTAATTTTGAAGAAAACAAAGAAAGTATAACGTTCAGGGCTAAGGAAAAAAAAAAAAATCTTTGTAAGAAAGCAGGGAGTAAGATTCCTGGTAAGAAAAAATTTTTGGAGGCTAAACTTTAGCTTAATTTGGCAAGGTATTAGCTCTGCCCAAAGAGTTTTACTTATTCTTGGAATTGTACTATGAAGGCAGCAAGCACCATCTCTTGGAACATTAAGATAAAATTCAAAATACTGTGGCTTACCTGGAGAAAATTCTACAGATCTGAAAAGGTATAGTGAAGCTAGAATAATCTACAACTTGAACTAGAAAAACAAGACAATCTTTTCTGATTCAGAGACAGATCCTAGGAGCTTTTCAATGATAAAGGCCGTAAGTACAGATTTTCAATGAAAAAAATTAAGATGCAACCGAAATGGTTCTTGTCTTTTGAAGCAAAGATGTGATCACAGTCTTCCCAGCCTGCTTTCCTGGCTTTTTAGTTTACAAACACCCATGGGTTTGTGCAATTTGATTAATAGTTTACATATAGATGCATTATCCTCTTGCCAGCAACTGCCTCTACCTACACTGCTTATGATTCCTCCTGACTGCAACTGAGCTGAAGATTTGTTCACTTCAAGCGACATCTTGATGAGCACACCAGCTTCTGCACTGGCCACCTTTCACCCTCCAGTTCCATTCCACACACACTGGTTTAGCCCTGAAGTAACCAAGTGTTTGCTATTGTCTTTCAGCGGTTTCATCACTACAGTTAGAGCAGCCATTCTCTAAAAAATAACAGACTTAGGGAGAAAAAAACATGTCTAGGCAGGTTCCAATAAAATGAAACACTGAACTTACTGCCTATTTGGTGCAACTGTATGAAAATTAGAGGCAATAAAATTTATATGGCTTGCTCACAAAAAGTTTCATGCATCAGTGAAAAGGAAGCATTTCCTTCCTTAGTTAGCCATTAAAAAAAAAAAAAAAAAAAAAAAGAGAAGAATTTCTGGCTTTAATTCCCAATTTTCTGCTTGCTTGATGCATGTGACACTCCCTTGAAAGAAATTCTGTAGCCTCACCTGTGAAACTTGAATTTTAAGATATATCTGCAATCACTTCTGATTATACAGGACGTAAGCATGATAAAATGTCACTGGATGGAATTATAATAGCATCTCAAAAGATCATTACATTATGTTAGGGTCGGAATCAAATATACATTTTAATTCAGATCGATTCATGCAGAAATCCATTGACTTTTGTATCCCTTGCTTTGGTCATACCGTGGGCTTCATGCTTCACTCATGGAATATAGGTTCCAGTAGGAGCATAACAGGATTTCAGGTTAAAACCATTACAGATATTGCAATCATCTTACTCTTACACTGCTGATCCTTGTAGGCATTTGATCATATTCTCCCTTTTGTAATACTGCAATCAACATGCAATATCCTAATGGTCTAATTAAGCAATGATGACTCAGGCAGGAGGTTTCCTGGGAATTAATGACCTCTTGGGAGGAGCTGATATCCCAAAATATAGCCCAGCACCATTAACTTCATTTGTTTATTAATCCTTCGGAAATGCTTCATGATGAGATTGCTACCTCTACTACAAGATGGAAGAATTAAATTTACTGGATATTTTAAGTCTGTCATGTTTCAGCTAGAAAATGTCAGACGTGTCTAGAGGATTTACTGATCCGTACAATTATTTATATTATGCTTCACGATTGTGTTGTTCATATTTGTGGGATTTTAAAACAAAGTATATAAATGTGTATTATTGAAACTTCAAAATGAGAAAATGAAAATATTCAAAATCTGAATAAAGATGTTGTGGTTGAGCACTAAAGAATCACGGAAGCACTACAGAGGTGTACTTGGGCAAAGAGGATTACTGACAGAGATACAACTTGCTACTGGTACTGCACAAAGAATACAAAACCAGATAAGGAAACCTGAAGGAGTCTTTTCATGACCCTCAAAGCTCACCTTCCTGTATCAGGGCTAAGCAGGCTTAATTTCTTATTTATAACAATCCCATGAGTGATACCTTGGTCACTGAATTAATTTATTTACATTGAATTTTGAGTTTTAGTCTGATTTGAAAGTTATGAACATTTACAGAATGTATCTCCTGGCAGGGGTGAAGCTGCTGAGAACACAGAGTGGTTTTAACCCCAAGAAAACATGGGGGTTTATCACCCCAGTTTGTAAAATAAGTGGTTTTTTTCAATTTTGCAAAGTAACAGAATTCCCACTCAAAAGAAAGTTGTAAATTCCAAAAAATTTTCACTGACTGGACATGAAGCATCAAAAATTACTGCTGAATACAAATTCCAAAGTGTAATTTTAAACAACTCAGATGATGTCCCATTTAAATTTTATTTTAAATGAAATGGATATGTCTTGTAATTTAGAAAGCCAAGTCTTTGTTCAGAGTTCTTAGCCACCTGATTCTGAGTTACAAAGCCCAAATTTCTCAGCCTAAACCCAAGCCAACAATTAGCAGATCTTGGTGTGAAATCCTGAAATGGCAAATTACTGACACTGATGGGGGTGAAGGAGTACTCAGGGTTTGGCAGCTGTAAATTGTTTTTCATTATGAAGTTCAGGGAGGAAGAAGAGTTGGTTGAATCTTCTATGCAAGTAGATTTACTGCTAGAGAAACATTTCTAAATGACATGTTCATTTTACCAATACTAGAACTGAAAGATTTTGAGCAGCAGTATAATAACATCATTAATATCAGTCCTTCTTATAAAAAGCATGTTTTGACAGTTAAGTAAACAAACATCATTGATGTGAATGTATTCTCCTAGGCATCTACACTTTCATCTGAAAAATAAAGACTTCATCCAAAGCCAGTGAAATTAAATAGATTATTTACCTGAAAGTGTTTTTTGATTATGGCATTAAATGAGAATAACATTCAAGAAGCATGTGTTTTACCTCAGAGCGCTAAATTATTACAGCTAAAAAGAGGAATTTTTTGCATATTGGGTTTCCACATATAACTGCTAAACTGCTTTTGCTCAACCCATAGGAAAAAGAACAGCATTATTTTAGACAGAAGAGAATACAAAGGGAAGATAAGCTCCTTGTAATCAATATGGTCACAACTCTCCTGGCAGTTTCTTTCCATTGTTCTTGTGTCAGCCACCTTCTGACATGCTAACAATGGTTCTTGGTTACAACATGGGGGGAAAAATCCCTTATTCAGAGCTGCATATATTACTGTGTAATATAACATCTTGGTAGAAGAGGAGAAATTAAGACTAGAATATTCACTGAAGATTTAGGTAGCTTGGTGACAAAATTCCATTAAGAAAAGGCAAGGGGTTATCCCTTTACATGTCTGTGCACATGCCACCATCACAGCCACCCACTGGTGTCTTGCATACATTTGCCTTTTATAAAGTGTGTGCTCTTGGTTTTGAGCTACAGCACTTAAATTGGAGCCATGAGCAGAGACTTCTAAAGGTAGTTGCCACCCCTGGATTACAGAAGAAGCACTGCTCTATGATGAACAGAAGGGTCCCAACTATTATGTGTTGTGTAGTTTGCTGCAGACCTGGAAATACTCCAGTTTTTCCAACACAGCAGTTGACTTTTTCAAAGATGTCTGGCTGCTTACTTGAATTAAAGTGAAATTTATAGAATATCACTGAAAGCACCATAAAATAGCAGATTTATTTGGATCTTATCCTACTAAATGCTAGCTGATGTCTCTAAATCTCAGCACTTTTACAGTTGCCTAATAGCATAGCATAGGCATAGCACTAACAAGGAAGATTGTACACTTGAACTATCCTATTCAACTAATAGAACAAAGGAAATGAGCAAAACATAATTAGCTCCAATCTTACTCGAGGTAAAAGAAGGCAATGAGAAGTTATTATTCCAAATGTGGAATATTGAACGGGTGGTTTTACAGCACTTCAGATGACATCATTACTCTCTCCAGATAAGCGCCTAAGTGTTTGCCACATTAATGAGCCACAGGATGAAGATGCTCCTTTGAGCTCTACAGAAAGATCAATATAGAGAAGAGATGCTGTGCAGGCTCTTTGGTTCATTTGTGGAGAACCGGTCAGTTGACTTAAGAATGAGAGTCAAACTTTGACAAAGGAGCTTCATACAACCTTCAGAACCATCATAAACACTGCAAGTATTGCACATTTATCAGGAAAACTATTCTAGATAGGTAATGTCAGAAATTATGAAAAGAGAAACAACTGCTTACAAATCTTTCTTTTTAAGTCGTGTCTCCTATAACAACCTCATGTGAAGACTTCACTGCTAAAAAATTGTCGTGTTTCACTCTAATGATGAAAGTGAATATATTAATGCTTCAGATCTGTTAAAGGATCTCCTAGCATTTCACAGTTATAGTGATAAAATCTTCAGAAGAAATGGCCTAGAGGAATTACTACGAATGTAGTCCCTGTTGCAAGTAGTCTTCCAAGAAAAGTATTTTGGAGATTTTATTCTCACTCTCCTCATTCAACCATGTGTGCATCTAAGTCAATGTTTATTTCCCATGGTAAAGAAAGCTGGGACTCTACCCTAATTAATGACACAATAGATGTAAGAAGAAACAAATAAATAAAATGACACAACAGACAAGTCTGTTGACCCAAACTGGATACAGGACCAGTGACAGTAAGAGATGAGGGACTGTACTGGCAAGGACTGGCCTCATTCAGTAGTATTCTGCAGTCACCCTACCACTGTGGAACACTCAAAAAAAGCTAGGATGCACTGCATGCTTGTTCTTATAATCAGTAATGGGCAACAAAAGAAAATATTCAATTTTTTTTCTTTTGTAGCCTTTCAAAACTACAAAAGCAGACATTAAAAGACCCAGAAAACCTCAGAAGGGATTTACAGGTTCTATACACATAGTTTCTCAATAATGTCTGTCCTGAAATGATTAAAATATAACACAGCAAATCAACACTCAACAAAATCAATGGGATTATTCAGCCAGCTCGCTCTCCCCCAAATCAAATAGTTCCAGTTTACAGCCATGAAGCAACTGCCCCAGGTGAGTCTGACAAAATGACTACGATCCCCTGCCTCCCTTCATGTTCCATTCACAAATACCTCCCTCTTCCTTCCCTGGTCTCATGAGCTCCCCAGGCAGAGCTGAATGTGAGCCTGCTGCTCAAAATCTTTAGTGTACTGAAAACGGAGCTGTGTTTGGTGTGACACAGGCTCGGCATCAGCAGTAACATCATTCAGATGAATCATTTTTTCAATTCTCTCATAATAAAAGATAATCTGAAACTAAAGAGCAGTTTAAAACCAGACTGAAACAAAGTCAGTTTAATCAACTGTAAACACATTCAGAAAATATGAGGATATTTCATTGGAATCTTTTGAATTGGACACAGTTGTTTCTACTTATCACAGATTTTGTTTTGTATCCTTTCTGAGGCTATAGAAAAGGCTTATTGTTAAACTGTTATGGTTTTATTCTCATTAATCTACCCTCATTTCCTTTTTCCAAATGCTTTTGATTTGAAGGGTCACATTCAAATGCCACTATCCCAAGGACTAAACGGAGAAAATTTAAGCACAGGCCAACGTATCACTGGGATTAGCAGAACCTTCTGTAAGGTAAATAAGGCCCTTGTGGCTTATCAGTCATTGGTGTGTTCAGCTCCCTAAACTAAGAGAATTGAGGGGATTAGTTAGAGGAGAAATGAAATGTACCTAATTAATTCCCCAGATCCCTGCAGATTATATGGCATGTTCGGAACAGCAGGAAACTGTGACTGAAATTAAAAATACATACCTACAACAGTGATGCTGAGAAATGCAGCCTTTTCTCCTACTACTACAATATCAGTGATTTATTAATAAGGACCATTACATTTCAGGGTTTTTTTATCATTTTATAACAAGTTTTCTTGTCACACTTTTTTTTAAAAAGTACATAAAAGAAAAATTATGGCAGTTTCAATTTGTTGAAGCGTGAAATAAGTTTTATATTTCAGCTCCTCATTCTAACCTACTTTGGAAGAAGTGCCTTAGTTGTCTCTACATATTCTTACTGCATAGTGGGGAAGAAAAAAAGTGCTGCTTATACAGCACATAACAAAACTTTTCAAAAATTATCTTCAGGAGAAGATTACAGAAATATTTCTCTGAATTCATGCCAGTGTCTTCAGAGTTCTGCTATTATTTATCTTTTCAAACCACATAAATTGAAACCAATATAAATGTTTCTGCAGGTCCAGTCAGTTTTACAGAAATGTTTGCCAGGTGCTTCTTCCAGTGTTGATTACGGATTCCTCGTATTTTCCTAATGTGGAATATAAATAAATATCTTTCCTTGTTTGTCCATTCTTTTCTGTGGTCCTTCCACATGCTCTCATCCATGGAATTGAATATCCACTAAAGATGAAATTTATTTTTCTGTGGGAGCCCTTTACAATAGCACTCCCGGTAGGTAGAAATACTTAAAAGTAGAATTTCAAAGAAAGGGTTTTAACAAAAGAGGAGCTAAAGAGGAACATTTGCACTCCACTCGCTGCCAAACTACGGGACAGCACGGAGAAGGCATGGAGAATGTAAAAGCAGCTCTGGGAAACATTTGGAGAAATAGTCACAGATAGACAGGAAATCAAGTACTTTTTCATACATTTTGTAAACAAGAAAGGTAATCTGAACTGACCACAGGGAAGGACAAACAGGAATTCAACAAAACCACTGTGTGAAAAATCACTCAACTACATCAGTTCCCATAAGACAAAATGATTCAATTTGCAATCCATCAATCATTTGCCATAATAATGGAAGTAAATACATCATAATAGAGAGCTGTCACAGGATCAATGTCTTCTACTTTCAAAATAAACATTTTGAGATTCCTCCAGTATTTATCTTCCATAAAAGAGATAATTGTAAAATAAATAATTGGGTTTACTACAGCATTTCAGTGTCAGCAGGAAACCATTGCTTTGCAACTTTATTTCAACAGCATTATGTCTAAAAAATTTAAAAAATAAGAAAGTTGAGTAGTTGTGGATGTGTCTGTTACATTCCATTTACCTGACCCTAACTACCAATGGCTCCATAAGAGCCACTGGCTGACAAATAATTTCATTAAAAGACAGCAAATTAACACAATGCAATTGTCATCACCTGCAGATTTCTGGACTTTTTGTATTTTAGAATGATATCACTCATATAAGACCTAAACACTTATTAAAATATCTCAAAATGTACAATTAATAAGCTACTTATATTTTGCATGTCAGCTAAAGCTTGCTGTGGAGTAGAAAGGTATCAGTTTGAGACATTTTTCCTAAGGATTATGAAGCATTTGATTACAAACATCAACAAACATACAGAAAACCTATACAATTGAAAATCCTTTCCTAGTTTCCTTTCTCTAGTATCATTACAATTCAATAGTTTCAATCTCTTGAAGTGTATGCCCGCATTGTACCCATTTTTGGGAAACACGGAATTAGTTAAATTTTTTCCCAGCTTAATTCCTGAATAAACTGAAAAATAATCTGTGTTTAATTAATTTAAAACTGCCACGTGATAGCAGATTTCATGTGCTACTCAGAATTTTTATCTGCTGGAACATCTAAGATTGATTTGTAACCCAAACTGAAACTCAAAGCACCTCAAAAAGCTCAAGAAATTTAGGTTATCATACTAAGCCTATAAACCAGAAAGGAAAAGTACATGGGATCCTGCCTATAACCAGCACTTGCCAGTGGCAGACAGAAACTCTAAAAGATTTATCCATTGTGAGAGAGGGAGTTACCAGCCCAGTTCCTCAGAAATTGAATTCTCAGGTTTTGTTTGTTCGTTTGCGGTAGAAGCCTGAATTCTATGCTGTAATTCAGTTCTTGGCAGGTACTGCCTTTCATTAACCTTCAGTTCACTCACCTGAAGTCAGAGCTGTTCACATAACAGGCCAGGCCCACAATTTCATACACCTCTAGATTCTCTCAATGAACTGTTTGCAGAAACTTGCTTAAGCATCTGCTTAGCTCTCATAAAGCACCTGAAGACATACCAGGCTGAGCCAACTATCTCCTAGAAATGTGCATAATAATTTAACAGTGCAAATGTTTTCAAAGGGGAATATATGTAGTATGACCAAAGTATTATGCAAATGTTGTTTTTACAATGATTTAGCCCTGCCATAATATCTTATGCTATTTTACAAGCAGTGCACTAAGCCATGTCATTGCTGACAAAGGCAGGCAGGAGCTGGACCAGATATCCTGCAGCCTCAGCCTGAATGTATGGATGCCTTGGGGGCACACTACCTATTAATTTTAAATCCTGAAACTAATTATGTATGTCAGGGTGACCTCTTTCTAATCTACATTCATCACAGAACACAAGCCTTCTGTCTCTGTTGTTTCCATAATAAAATAGCTGCTGATAGACTTATATAATTGACTGTATCTGAAGTGGACTCCTACCATGGTGCTACATTCAAATAGTATGTAATCCCACCTGAATAAAGATAAGCAAAAATAATCCAGCTATTTCAAGTAATTAACTTCTAAGGTTACATAGTAACATTGGAAAAAAATATTACCCATAATCTTAAAAACAGTGTAACAGAGTACATAGAAGTCACATTCATTGCTGAGCTACCAAGAAATTATTTGCAACATTTAAAAATGCATGTAGTGTAATACATAGACATTTCTATTTACTTATCCCATAAATAGCTTGACATGTTCAATACATATTGATGAAATATGCACCTACAGGTCCCTCAACCTGACAGTGGGATTTTTAGAGATGCCTAAAAGAATTAAAGGCAAAATTATCACTGATTTCTAAAGGAAACCATACCTAAATCTCATTGAATTTTAAAGAAAACAAAGGAGCAAGCATGGTAGAGCTTTCATTCTCTGCTGGACATCTATGGACACTACAACGAAAAACAGAGAAAAAAAGAGGTGCTGCTGCCTTCTTCTCCAGCCAACCTTGGAGAATTCCTTAGTCACATTGCTTTAAGAGAAATCAGACTTACAGTCCATTCATATGCCCAGCTTAGAATACTAACAAGATCACATCCCAACAACCTTAAGTTCCCTTTTCTTTGGAACTGGTGACTCACAGGCTGGTGACTGAGGAAATTCCAAATGACTTGGAAATAATTTAGACAGTGGTTCTGAGGTCTTCGAGCTCTGTAGACCTGCTCACTTTTGGGAGCAGTCCCACAATCTCAAGCCAAGTGACTCAGACACATAACAGTCTTCATAAGATCATGTTTCTTCTGAAGATCTTTAAACCCCCAAATAACTTCACTCTATTGCATGTATGAACAGCAAAATGAAACTGAAAAATCATCATTAAAGGGAGATTGATCTCTGAAATATCCTGGCTCAACAACCACACATACTCCAAGGAGACCTCCTAAGCTGCAGTACAGGCAGAGGGACAGAATGCAATAAGCAATCAAAAAGCAAACATCGTAATAATAATGTAGGAGACATAACAGATACATTTTTTTTGAAGCATGTTCAATTTCTAGTGGTCAGGAACAGAGAGCTTAGTGAGGCAAGAATTCATCTGTTTTCCCTCTTAGACAGCAATTATGAGAACAGCTACACTACAGAAAACTATAATAACACGTTAAAAGATGTAAACAAGATCCAGCTTAAAAGTCAAAAGTACATTTATACTTGGAAATTAATATTAACTTCTATTACCAGGAGTGCAGCAGATGTCCTAAAAATCACAAAAGCAGAAGTCTGTTCTGTATAAATGAGCTGCAATGAGGAAAGGAGATGGTAAATGCATTAACTGATCTGTGTGATATTGTACCATAAACATTTGATTTAATCAGTAACAAACATTAATTTAACATTTAATCATCAGTTAAAAACAAAAACATTAGCATTTTTAAAAAGTAGGTCAGTGTGCGCTCCTGTGATACATATCTGAGTTGTACATGTAAAACAGCTGTACACTTGAACCAAACCAAAGCTTTTACACTTCTATGTGTATCTTTACCAAATCAACTCTGCTCTGCAGCAATGTTACTCACTTTCTCTCTTGCATTTCTTAATCCTCCTGATTTCTGCAATATTTATTTATGCTAATAATGAAATATTAAGAGTTCTTTTTTCACTAGAATGCATTCATTTGCACTGTGGAGTGCTCCATTAGTATCCATCTCGTCTGAAAATGATGGATACTCACTTTTTAAATGCTTCATGCTTTTCTAGAAGAGCCACTTCAGACTAATAGGTTATTTGGCTCAAGTAAAATGTAGCTGGATGAAGTTGTATGAATCTTTCATAGAGCACACTATACCATGTACCAGCCAGCTGTGAAGAATCCCGCTCACAGCTGTGAAATAACTCCTACAGGTCTAAAGACCTATGTACCCTACTTCAGGTAAAAATGACAGGGTTTTTACCTCATTTTCTCCAATAGGTGCACACATGTCCTTTCCAAATAAAGCTTTCCCCTGGATAAATTTTGTACATGGAAGAACAAGCACATGTCACCTTATGCACTGCTGGTAGGATCCAAATGCTACACTGACAGATGCAGTGTAAGGGTTAGGACAGAATAAAATCCACAGCACAGAACATCTTCCTGTAGTCCTTAAAACCGGAAAAAACACTACTTTACAACTGAGGTTACTTTTCACGCAGTTTAGCTGCCTATTTTGCCCATTTGAAATGTCACTCACTAGCATTCTAAGAAAACATGAACGCATTGTTTTTACTGAAAAACACATGTGAACTTTACTGAATGCAAAGCTGAGCTCCTGTAACAATACTACTACATGGGACTAGTGAATCTGGGTTTGCAAAATTCCCTACTGAGCTTCAGAAGAAAACATGAAAGACAACTTACTTTGCCAAAGACTAGTATTATGCTCTCGCTGAAAGGAGGTTCTCTGTAGAAGTCACTTTTGATATTTCATATTTAGTGGTCTCTACAAAATCAAAAAACATACCATTTCAGGAAACATTCACAAAATATCAAGTACTAAAATAATTGAGAAAGTATTTCCTCAAAAGACCAGTCAGCTTATCTAATGCTTACCATTTATATTCTTTGTATTCTTACTATAGCTTCTACAAAGATGGCATTTCTTCGTGTGATTGTAGTACTTTATTTTTTAGACTTCCTATGTGCAAACTTACCCTTTTCTCAAGGAACAGTTTTACCTTCTTTGTGTGTCTGTTTGCTTGCAGCAGGATGTGCATGTGTGTGTGTAAACTACATAAAAATTTCCAACTAGAACAACACATTTTAATTTCTTTCATTATTGACAAAAACACTTCTAAGGAAAGATGCAAGCAAATGGTACATTTGTCTGTAAGGGATTTTTCAAGTAATAGCTAAAGAACAGAGCCACTCAAATCTTACAGACCTTTAAGATGTGCAGCTCCAGAACTGAAGTTTTGTTCTCATATTACGGAGCTTAGCTAGCAATCAAGAAGCTGAAATTCCAGACTGCAACATATTTGCAAATCACAATAGACCTCCCAGTCTTCTGTCAGTCATTTGGACAACACTGTCCCTGCTGAAGCTCTCAGGCATTTTCTGATACACCAGACGGGTTCTACAAATAACCTTATCGCAACAATAATAGGTTGGCTCCCTTCTTGTGAACAACAGTTGAGAATATAAAATTCATTATTTACACAATGCGAATGTTGTGAGCATACAATAGTTTTACTTTATTAACAACATGCTTCTACATTAGCAATCCTGGTGTAATTTAAGTGATGTCCCCATTAGAGTAGCAAATCATCTTTTCACTAATACAGCAAGAAAGCCACCAATATGAAAATTACTTATTCTGAATCACATTAGGTAATGTACTTTTCAAGTACATTAGGGCTTAATTTTAACCTATGTATTGAGCAACCTGTGAAGCAGCACCTTCCAGGGGTATCACCATCCCAGTGTTCCCTCAGTGGCTTTTATTATTCTTTTGTCAAGAGTTTTGAATCATTTTTTAGCACTGCACAAAGCCCACATTTTTTTCCAGGTAATCTATCTATTTTACATGCACAATGTTGCATTTAGTAAACCCCAAAGTGCACCTATCTCTCATCATAGGTAAGAGATTTAGAAATGAAAGTCACCTTGAAACTTGCTAGAATTTGAGGTCCCAAGTAATTTGAATTATTTTTGCATCCTTTTTTTTTTAAACTAAACACATTTAGCACCTGTGCTCAGCACAGCATTCAATGAAGGGCACCAACTGGCAACCCCAAAATCTCTCTTAACAATAATTAACTTACAATTCTCAACTTTACATTACAGCAATGACATATGATAGCTCTGTAATCCCCTTCTAAAACCAATCCCTCATTCCTTGCACAGAAACAGTTTTATAGTTTTGGGGCTGTGTAATGTGAATACATGGAAACAATAGAATGAACTCTTCACTTAATGTCTCTTCATCTCAGAATAC
The DNA here is from genome assembly GCF_020740725.1 of Corvus hawaiiensis. NCBI lineage: Eukaryota > Metazoa > Chordata > Aves > Passeriformes > Corvidae > Corvus > Corvus hawaiiensis. Next base: position 14,718,590 of record NC_063227.1, on the reverse strand, counting down.
TTACATAACTTTTCAGCACGTACTAGTACATGCCAGGCTAGGCAATGGGTTGGAATCAGCAAGCTTCTTTTTCGTATAGAGAACAGGATTCTTTTATTGACCTACTTTAAAACATGAGATTATATCTATTCTGATAAGAATTTCCTCCTAGTTATCACTACCCTTGAGGAAAGAGCATGGTAAGTCAGACGTTTACCATTCACTGCATGACAAGAAGGCACCTAATCTTTCAGAAGTTTTCTCTGGTTCAGGAGGCAAGTTTTTAATGTGGTCTGTGGCAATGACAACACCCATGAACTGCAGAAAAAACTAATCTGGACTTTTACTGTATGCCCACCAGGCTATCCAGAGCTGCTTTGTTCTCAAAGGTTTTTCAGTTTTCTTCTTATTATTCACCTGTTCTCACTAACATAATGCCCAATAACATCTTAAATGAGGTTTGCATTGACTTCCAAAGCAGTGAGAAGTGAAAAATAATCATACTGAAATAATAAAGTGCCAAGCACCATGACCATCAGGGATTTGCATTATATTGTACTTTTGAGAGAAAAGAGTCATCATCAGGAAATGAAACTTCTGAACAAACCCCTCTATGCAACTGACCTGTTGTGATTAGAGTTCACTGCTGAGTCTATACACTAATTTCTTAGGACTTTGTCCTGAAGTTCAAAGTTATATTTCTTAGCACAAACCTTAAGAGCATTCAGAAGTGGTTACAAAGCTGTGTCAGTCCCTTTATCCATCCCACTGATAATATATCAGCAAGCTGCAACTCACTTTCAAACTGTCACAAGAAGTTCAACAGCAGTTAAAGAATTTTCTAAAGCACCTCTCTATAGCATTGGCACTTCTTTCATGCAAAATTCTTAACTAATTGAAGCTAGGAACTACATAACTACATTTTTCTCCATTAGGAAGTGACTGATGATTCCTGAAGAAATTACTGTTATGGCCCTTACAAAAAAATAACAAAATGGGATTTTGTCTTTTTCTTAAAATGGACAGTTCTTTACAAGTCCTAGTGTGACTTTATTTAAACCCTTTTGAGTAGAACCTTTTCATCTCCTACTGGCAAAGACTGTTCCTACCTTTTTCTTTTAGTGTCAGAGGAAGGGCTTTTCCACATGCTCAGTTGTGGCAGTCAGGGATAACTCCGGGTTTGTCAGTGATGAGTGCACAGCCTTGCAGAACAGAACAGCTAATCCTGGGTTGTGACTGATCCAGCTCCATCAATAACTTACACCTCCTCCTGCACTTACAGAGCCAATGCCATGCTCAAGGGATGCTTATGGTTGTCTCACTGAAGACTGTGGGATGATGCTTAAAGTTGTGCTAAGTTTAAACTGTTTGGCAGAAACCAATCTCACTTGCTTCTGCTTAGTCGTTAGCTTAATTACTATCAGTCAAAATAGCATCTCATGGAGACCACACTTTTGCAGGAACCGAGTGACGGGAAAAGACACATGTCACTACTGATGCTGTAATAAATCTGCTATTTATATGCTAAGAAGCTTCAGAAGTACCCATGTGTTTCATGGTGATTACACAGGGAGCTGTGGATCATGTGGAGCATGTGGATGACACATGGACGAACACAGGCAGCTGCTTTACTACTGGGATTTCGTCATCTTGACTTTGCACTCCAACCTTACAGTGTATCTGTACCTTTACACTGTAGGAGATGACTGCAGTAATATCTGCTTTCACACCTCACATTTTAACAAATCAAAAGAAAAGCCAGGACTTGGAAAAAATTCAATATCTTCATATCACTAATAAGTTATTCAGAGGATTCAGCACATATTGTAGTCAACCTGTACAGTAATAAATTATGCCACATACTATACTTTCTCAAGTTGCATATTCTGCTGTAGGGGCTTGGTGTGAGAGCTAGTTACCAATTTTTCCCTTCTTCCAAGAGAGTGAGCCATTAAAAAAATAATTTATTGAGCTAATTTAAAATGGTTTGAGTAGACTTACAAGTTGATTGGCAGCAGATTTTTTTTTTTTTTAATAAGTTTATTCTTAAGATTCCCCCAAACAATGTATTTTTTCTTGTAATCTGCTATTTGTGATTCTGGGTGGACCACATTATAAATGTAGCAATAGTCACATATTTGGTATAGCCTGCTCACACAATATAATGCAGGTAGGAGCACAGGAAAATAGGTCACTAGAGCTTATCGATGTGCAGCTGTCAAACCTTTTATTCATCTCAAGGTTTGGTGGTTTCTGGACAAATGCACCATGATTGAAATCCCATTGCAGAAGTAAAGCTTTCAATATGAAATAGTATTTCATTTTCATTATCATGAAAGAAAAGAAGAACAAATGTCTGCAGTAGCAGAATACCACAGCAATATGTTAAGAATGGCAATTCTACAACACTGTTAAGTGTGAATAGAATGGTGTTCATGGCTGTCTTTTCCTTTCCCCTGCTCCCCATTCCTTTCCTTTTCTTTCTCTGCACTCTTCCAGTAAACAGAAGTTATAAACAAGAAAGGCTGCACCAAAAAGGTGCTTTTGAGACATTACTCACAGTATCACTGCCTTCTCTGGGAAAAAAAGCCACCGTTTTGTCTCAGGCACCTTACAAAGAAAAGCAGAAAATGGCAAAATAACCTTATTGTTACATATTAAGCAAACAATATTTTTACATATTAAAGAACAAAATCCCAATATTTTGTCTGGTGGTATAAATCAACTCTCTCCTGGAAGAAGGCTGCCCTCTGTCCTTAATCCTATGAATTTTTCACAGCACCATTCCCAGTACTGGTTTTCCAAGCACAAAAGGAAACAGCTGAGTATCTAGTGCAGCAGGACAGCAGGACTCTCACCACCAACCCTCTCTGCCCTTTCCACTTGGGTTAGCAGGGGCCTCTGGAGCTGTCAGGAACAGCACTGCCAGGCAACACCTATTTCATCACCAGATCTACCCATCAGGGCTCTGTACTGCAGCAATCAAACAACTGAGTGTGGGGTGAAAATAACCAGCCAGTCCCAGCACTGCCCACAACAAAGTGGGGATGACCATGGAGTGAACTATACAAATGATGTAGGCCCTGAATAAAGGATTTTAATTACTTGTAAAGAAGATGGTAAGATATGGCCATGTGGGAGGGAACAGCAATCATTATCATCCAAATTTTGGAAGCATAACCATTTGGAACAGAAAAGGAGGCAATGCAAAGGGCAGCAGGTTTAGATGAAAATTCTTCCCAGGGGTGATGCCCCCACCCAAATCTAATGGGAACAGGTCAAGCACTACACAGGGCAGGCACAGCAAGCCTGTGCCAGCTGATGTCAGGATCACATAAAGGTCCCCATTTCATTAAGCAGAAAAGAGTTTATTTAGTAGTACAGAGCAAGGCCTCGAGGATCTCTGACTGGAAGCCACCCTGGCCATCTGCAGTCAGACACAGGTGGCTTTCTGGCATGGACTTCCCTGCTGTCCCTGGTCAGCAGCAAAAAAGGGCTGTTGGCACTGCCAAAACAGCTTGAAAGAGGCCTGTAAGCAAGGTGGTGCCTGGGGTCTTGCTCAGAGCCTCATGGAATGAAGACCTGATTGCAGCCTGCTTACTTAGGTTTTTTAAATTCACTTATACTCATCAGTATAATTTTTTTCCTCTGTCCTTACCATCTCCCAATTTATTTTTGCACATTCTACTCCTCGGGTGAGCTTGGCATCTCATTAGAGAGAGGAAGAGAACAGTAACATGGGCAGTGCTGCACCAACCTCAATACAGGGCTCTGGCATGAAGAAACTGTTCAAAACAGTGTGCAGAAGCCTGGGAGCATGTGAGCTTGAAATATTCACGTAGGCAGCAGTGAGTGCCCCAGACATTACATTTCTTGGCTGTAACCAACACTTTATGGCATGCAGATGTTTACTACTACACAGGAAAAAGGAAAAAACCTCTAATTTTTACCCTTTCCATCAAACAGTGAGAACTCTACAATAACACGGCACCATATTATTAATGCATAGAGATGAATTGCTTGATATTACAACTAAACATCAGTGTTTCATTGATCTTTGAAAAGTATAGTGCTTAAAAAGCCAACAGGATCTCCATCATACAACAAACAGCCCTGTTCCTAGGAAAGCTTGTCTCTTACCTCTTAGATACATGGTAAAGGGTAAGCCTAAAACATCTGCCGCAAGATAGGCTTCAGAGAAATCTAATTAACATCATGTCCAGGAATGATGATAACAAATGTATCCTGGATAAAGTCACTGACAGGAGATCACTTTGTTATGCCAACACAATTTCAGTTTGGAAAGAAAAAGATTTGGAGAAGTCTCCATTTAAAAAAATCATATAATATTAAAATGACAAATTACAGCAAAGGAAGGAGAGAAACACACCTCATGTAAGAAAACCCAAAACTGCACAAGGGAAAAAGAAGCTGAGAGGAAGGATCCCATCCTCACTTACACTGGACCTTGCAACTGTGAAGGTCAATAAATTAAAAAATGGCTGCAGACATTCTAGTGAGCAGAGCAGTGCCCTGAGCTGTTACGAATGTTTTAGAGCCTGCTGAAGGTGTTGACTGTAATTAAAGCCCAAATAATGGCCTCAAAATACTGAGAGCTGATATCACTGTCTTTTCTGTTTGCATTCAGCAGCAAACCAACAGCTTGGAATCTGAATGACTTCATTGTTAACGTGGTCTAGGATAAGTTCCCAGAAATCTACAATCAACTCCTCTGTCACCTAAACAAGAAGGAACACAGCGCTTTTCTTTCGAAATATTGCCATCTTACAGCTTTGCAGATCCCTTAAATAAAAACAGACTCAGACCTGGTTTTGGGTACAAGTGAATAACTCTCATTATTGTATGTATGGCCTATGTTTTACAATGATTTTCACTTTATTGATTGGCATTGCTCAAATCTATTTCATTGCCTCCCCAAAGGACTGAACTCACAGAGGGAGATCAACAAAAAATATCAAGTTCATCATGTTTAGAATGGTTTCTCAGCATCTGCGCTGCCTCTCTTTGCAATGACCTTTCACTGATAGCTTTTCAGAAGCATTTTCAGAACGACTGAAGAGAAGGAATGGCAGCCAGGTTTGCTCTAAGTTTTGTGATAGGTGTCTGAGAGATTAATGTTTTGATTAAAAGAACCTTGATTGAATTTTCTGATAGAAAATTGTTCATAAGCACATGTGCCCCTTAGTTTTGGATCCTAGGTTGGTTTTCTTGCTTACAGAGACACTGTATGTAGAGGGAAAGAAGAGAACAGAAGTAAACCCAGGCAGTGCTCAGGCGTGTCATGGTTAAATGGTAGGTGGCACAAAACAGACTATCAGGCTAAGGCTCCGCGTTCATTTTAGTGCCAGTTTGGACAACAGTTTTCCTCCTTGATCAGAGTTCACAGGTTCCCATAAATAAATAGTGACTTCATTGTACTGTCCACTAAATATTTCACTTGTGACAGGTCACGTTTCAGGAATGAAAACAGATATGACACAGATCGTGAGTAATACGCTCATTCATTTTGACTTACAATTAAAAACTTGTCACCCTGGTGTTATTAAATGGTTCCAAGGAGATTGATTTCTTTTTCAGGGTTCTTTTTGGTTTTGGTTTGGTTTTTGGGTTTTTTTTAAAGTAGAGACATACATTAGAGCAATCTTTTAATCATGCATTTATGGAGTAAGTAGTGTGTCTAGTAGGCAGAGAGGAAGCTGGCAATGAGGCTTCCCAAATTTTACTTTTAAGCTAAGCCATTGATCTCTACGTTGCTTTTGGCAAGTCACTTTTTGTGTTAGACTTGATCTAAGCATAATATACTATAAATAATGCAGGTGTGCTGAAGTCTATTTAATCTCTGTAAATCATATTGCAGGATTTAAGCAAAGCAGAGATCCAAACACCCCTGTGGTGGGAGGGATATAAAATCCCAACTGGAGTAGAAAATCGAGTACTGTCTTTATTAAGGTTTCAAGGGTCAGTCTCAAAACAAGCAATTTTCAATTATCATTCACATACTACGTGCATCTCCTTGATTTTTTTTTCATTAAAATGTTTCCTTCAGCCACTGACAAAATGACAGATTCTGTTAAGTGCTAAAGGTAAGGGCAGCTGGACTTTTTTTTTTAATTTTTTTTTTTTTTTTTTTTTTAGTTTCATGCCCAATTTTTCCATCAACTTCAATCCTGAATAGTTCCTTTATGTTATGATTTTACATTCACTTTGAACAGAGAAAAATGAGACTATGCAGTTTAAAATAGTGAAGAAGCAAACTTTTGATATAGAAATTTGAATAGTTCTACAACCGTTATTTAGCTTTCATTTTAGTATCCTGAGATGGGATGGAAGCAGACATCCCATCTCCAGCATCCCATAATTGCTACAAAAATGAAAGCAGAAGGCTATTTTCAGTTGGTAATTTCTCTGCTGCTTATGTGTAATAGCAGTAGAAAAAGAAGAGATTAAGTTATCCATCAGCCTTGGAAGAATTCTCCATGCTCGTGAGAGAGTAAGAAAGAAGCCTTTGAGATGTTAAATCAAATACAGACATTGCCAAAGAAGAAGGAGGCCAAGCATGGGTAAAATACACACAGGTAGACAAAGGAAGCAAGTATGCTGGAGAGCTCTGAAATGAGTAAAAAAACTTGGATTTGCTGTTGAAGAAATACAGGCTAAGAAGGTATTACAGAAGGGATGCAGGGTGAAAAAAATGCAGAGAAAAAGGTAAAACCTGGGGACAATGTATCTTGAGTGAAGGAAGAGAACAGGCAGCAGATAAATTTTAAGCAAGCAAATGCTGAAAAAGAGGGCTGACAACAGTAAAAACAGTGTAAAATAAGTAGAGAGATAAAAAAAAGAGAAAGAGGAGTAAAATTGAATACACAAAGCATTGTTCTCTTTCAAATCCTGCCTTTCAGTTTTCTGATTCAACTCTTCTGATATTTATTCTTCACACCTCTAGTCTTCCATATCCTCACCCTTTCTACAACATTTAGCAAGAGTATTTCAGCATTCTGCCCTTCTTCTGTCCCCCATGCTCTCCAATGTTTCCTCTGCAAACACAACCCAGGCTTTATCTGTGATGTCTTGTCATTCTTCTCTAGACTCCAGATCCACCCCTGCTCATACTAAAAGAGTGAGCTGCATCTGTGATCTCTCCTCTTACCTAAATAACTAGGAGAGAGACCTTAAACCCTCATTCACCCCTAACATCTTCCCTTCTCTCTCCCATAAAACAAAGGGTCTACAATCTTCCCAGCATTCCTTTTCCATCCACTTCTTGGGGCTCAGGCTTTTCTTCAGACATCCAACCTCTCTCTAGTACCTCACATCCAGAACACACCAAACCCTTACAGAACTTCCCTGCACGACATGCAAAATATGTATGTAATTATGCCAACTTTCATACTAGTCTCTGAAAACACTACTTTCCAAACTTAAGAGTGTGTAGGAAAAACAGTTTCTTTAGGTACCTCCTCCTTTTCCTATTACCTCAAACCTGAGCTGCTCATTTACATGTTCGAAGTCCTTCTAAACCTCTATCTTGCTTGACTCCTACTGAATATCAGGAGGTCAACCCCCACCTAAGGTTAGACCATGACCCCAGCATCTTGTATCTGCTTGTCACATTTTTAAAAAGCACTTTCTCCCCAGCTGCTCTAACACAGGGAAGACATCCCATAAATATCCACAAAAATATTACATTATACATCTTCAACAGCTCTTTAAACCATACTATGATGCCCACAAAAGTTTTAACAATGCATAAGTAATTTATTTTATAAGTACACAGACAGCTAATACTGTTTCTTAATGTCACTGTACATCTAAATCTGTTGTATCCTACCAAATACTTAAAGGAGAAGTCTTTTTGATCTGTGTTCATACCATGTCTGGCATATACAGGAATTTCCAGATGTTAGTACACAGAGCCACAGTTCCTATATGCTGTATTGTTAAACATACAAACAGGTACCTTAGTAAAACATGCAAGCATAAAGCCCTATAACAAGTAGAATGAGGGCCTTGTCAATGAAGCCAAAATTGAAAACACTGGCTTCAAACCCTGGACTTTTACAACAGCTCTATTACTATCATAGTATAAGTCCTGAAAAAGAAGCTATGACTGAATTCATTGGGAAGCACTAATGAATTGTAGCACAAAACACAGCGACATGAACAAAGCCTGTTGGTATCATTCGTATATGATTAAACGAACATCTATAGTCATAAGAAATGAGTATTTTCTGCCGATCGCATGTTTATAATTTTTTCTCTTGCTAAAACAGGAAATGGGAAGCCATCTGAATTCTAATTTGGAGCAGAAAGTACTTCAGGGAGATCTGCTGTTTTTAAAATATAAAAAATATGCAGGATTCTTTAATTAAATCAAGATTTAATGCAAATAAATGAACAAAAATATTAAAGATTCTAGGGCTTCGGAAGCGCTCAGCTGACCAGAGATTCACTTATTTACCACACTTTGACATACGCTCGATTCCTCAAAGCCATATTTTAAAATAAGCGAGAAGTCTGAAGAACCTCAGTGTTCTACATGAAATCATTATTCTGAAGACTGAACCTAATGCTGAGGTAATGTACAGTCTGACCTTTCCAAATAAATCTCTCTTAATAAATGTTCCTCTCTACTCTCAGGAACAATAGAAGTCTCCAATGCAGCAACAAAGTAGAAACAAGGGCAAGATGCAATAGCGAAGCAAGAGGCAATGTGATTTAAAGGTGAAAGGATTTGGACATGACCCTACTGGGCAAAGGGAGGCAGAGTCTACATCTTTCATGAGTGCCTAGGGCATCTTGTTTGCAGTCTGGACCTCTGGTGAACAGCTCACTGCAATTCTTGTCTTCTATTTTTGAATTTTATCAACTTGATTTTTATGTCAATGAGACAAGAGGTAGACTAGTTGCTGTACGTCAATTTACAGCAGGGAATTACCACTATGTATACCAGACATTCATAATACCACTAGAGGTGCTATTATTTCTACCAGAATCAGTAAGTTTTAATTCCCAGGTATAAAGAAGACTCCTTTTAAAAAGTTAGTGTAAATTTAAAATCAAATAACTGCACAGAGACCCTTCTTTTGGCAGGATGATGCTTAAATTTTCAAACCAGAGATAAAGGATTGCAGCAGAGGTGAGACAGAAATGATGTTAATGACCTAACTGAAATGAGGATTAAATAAAGGGGCACAGCAGGGGAGGCATCCAGAGTCTACAGCGCAGCACTAAGGACGCACTTAGGATACTTTGTTGGAATTCTTGAACAAATTGCACCACTTATTGAGTCCAGGGAAAGATCCTTTCACTTGTAATAGGCTGTAATGGCTCCTCCTTTGTTAGTCTGAGCATTCCAGACAAAGGAACTCCAGTTAAGACACTGGTTCTGCTTGGACACCTGTAGCGGTAATGGCATTCAATGACACATCGTCTGAGTGACAGGCCCAACACAAAAGGACTTTTCAATTGCATCTGGGATAAGGTTAAGATACACACACAAAATCACACCCAGCAGAAATGCTGACAGAGAAGCACAGCAGAAAAACAATTTGCTTACACAATTTTAAACCCCAGAACTATGTAGTTACCCTGAGATTTTGAAGCGATGCCCTCTGCTTTAAGTCATGCCAATTCTTCTAGAACATACCTGCTCTCCAGAGGAGTAGTAGTTATATACCAGTGAGGCCCCATACTGGCTGTTTACTCAGTCTTTACCTTCAGAGTTTATTCAGTCAGTTCATACTTAGAGAAAATTCTGGATGGATTTTCTTTTGCTACTTCAAACACTGAACAGATCCTTTAACAGTTTGCATACAAGTCCACTGCAATCTCCTCTAAAAGTCCTCCTAGAGAAAATATATAAATAAAAATTCTTGTGCATTTGGTAACTTTACTCCTATAGAGGACAGAGAGACCTATGCTGAGGTAATACTCCAGTTATGCATTCCTAGGTAATGAGCTTTATCTCTCAGGATCAATTTTCCATTAATAGCATTCAGTGCGCCATCCAACTTTCAAATTGATTTGACCTATGAACCTGGGGTGTTCTGATGTTTCTTTTTAAACTACTGGAATGTCAACACAACACAGAAAAAAATTATAGCAGCAAGACTTTAATGGCCAAACTGATGCTTATTGGATGATTTTAAGGCAGCTTAATGGCAAGTAGGCAGCCCAAATTCAGATGACAATTAAAATAAATAAGTAAGTAAAAAATAAAAACAGAGGTTTCTGCTCTTTCTACCTTAGCCATTAAGTCAGTAAGATAAGCAATTTAAAACTGCATTCTCCATGACTTTCTGAGCAAAGAAAGAATGCTATGCTATTGATCTGCAAGAAGTTTATTTCTTCCACTCTGCAATGTTAAAGGAATCAATCTCTTAACTAAAGAAAAAATAATGGTATTGATAATGAAGATGAGGGCTGAGCTTTTGTGGGACAACAAGTGTATTGTATTGGTGGTGTAATAGCATAACTGCCAGGTGAGCATCTTTGACACACCAGCTGGGAGGTTATGACTACTGGAGTCAATTCCTGACAGTGAAAGACATCTCCAAAATGTTCAGTGGGACAAGCAAATTGTCAGGACACTGTCTGCATTAATCTCTCAGTGTTCTGCATAGCCCAGGTGCATTTTATTACTCACAGTCCAAAAGTCTGAGGACACATTCAAGTGAATGCAGATGAGCTAACGATAGTCAGTGGTGGCTTTAAGTACATTGATATACACATGTATATATGTGGCTGTATACATGGGCTTGCATTCCTACCTGTTTTATTTAATTTTTTTTTTTTTTTAAATGGGCATTGTTTTCGTTTAAAAACCAAAAACTCTGCTATACCAAAAAGTGAGTTGGTTGGAAAGGGGTGCTTAAGCTTCTAGAATTATCCCTTTTGCCAGAATCCAATACCTTGTTACAGGAAACAAAGATAGAACTGTTTCCACTTATCTGGAAGTGCACAGTAAAAAAGATAAGAAATGCCAATTTCTTTCTTGCATTTTTAAAAAGCAAGCAAGTAACATCAAACATCAATAAACCTTTGGCACTGAGATTTTGGCTGTGATGTGCAAGTTACAACTATTTTAAGAGTCATAGTTAAAGATGTATACCAATTAATTTAAACCTTGAAGGTACTGAAAATACCTGCTGTGTTCCAAGAAAAATGTTATCAAGGAAATAGTCTAGTTTATCCTTGAAAGGATATCAGTTTATCAGTGAAATGAGAAAGTACAGGCACACAGAGTAAGTAGTGCAGATCTCTGGGAACTGAGGGCTATATAGAAAGGATAAAGATAGCAGGGTTATTATAGAAGAAGTCCACAGACCTTCAGAGTAACAATTGAGAAAGCCTGTCTTCTATGCAATTCATCAATGAACAGAGGCACAGATAACAGCCACTGAGCTTACAAGCATCAATCAATCCCTGACCTTTTCACTCCACTCTGACCCATGGGTAGTCACCTTCCTGTAGCTGTATCTGCGTATATTTTCATGGGAGTTTTTGGTAGTTATTTTGGTTTTTTTGTTTTTTTTCCTTTCCTCCTTTTTCTCTCTTTGGTCTCTTAGAAGGTGATACACAATTTTAATTGCAGGGATTATCTGTCTTTTCACCTACAGCAAAAGAGAAGAAATAGTAGGTACTACACAGAGTTAAGCCTAAAAAACCAACAAGCTGTGATTTCCAGATTGGGCACCAGCCACAATAGCAATGGAATCAGCTACTGGAGAATTCAGTTCACACCTCTAGGAAAGCTCATGGAATACTTGCTTTCTCTAAGATCTCCACAAAAATAAATATCCCTATCACACATCAGGCTAGAGGATTCCCACCAGGATAAAGGTGTACACTCTCTCTCCTGTCAATCATAGCATTGTACTGGACCAGGATAGCATCTGCGAGCTACTACAGAATGCTGCAATACATCTGTTCTGCAGGAAGGGCTGCTGTGTGCGCATTTAAATTGTTCTCTTGCATTTCCCAAATGTGCTTGCTCTTCCTTCCTCAGGGAAAGGCAGAGAAGGACAACCACACAGCAGGTGTTAGTCACATCACATGGCAGGATGCTTCAGCACTAACTGAAGCTCATCTTTCTCTCACTCCAGTGCAGAGCATGGCAAGTCATGCTTTACCAAAGAGACAATAAATTTAGCTGGTCACAACAAGAATCACTTTCTAAACTCTACTTCTAAGAGTTTTTTAGGTCTGTAGCATTAAAGTATACCCTCACATACTTGCTCCAGAATTTTACATAGTCTGTTTTGTTACACATAGAACAATCAAAGAGAACACTATGTCTGTTTAGGAAATTGAGCTAATTCTTACAGCACAGTAGGAAAAGATTAGGTTTCAGATAAGTTTCAATTAGTTATTAGAATATTATTAAAAACACAACAGGAAAATTTGACATAGTAAAGCTTTAAATATAAAGTTCAGAAAATATTTAAAAAAGGAGATATCCATGCAAAAGTAGAGTTTTAGTGTGTCTCCTTATGATAGCAGTTCCTAATAATAAATACAGAATGCATTAAAAGCACTACAGTAATTTAGCAGTTGTGGTTTTATGTCTCCATGGCACAGCAGGCCTCCACTGAAACAGGAGAGGATGTAGCTAAGCCACTTTTAACTTTTTCTGTGTGGTTAATCTTAGAAAGTTTTGGGTTGAATCTGATATAACAACTACGGCACAGACTGAGACCGACAGGGAATCTGAAACATTTATTGAGAGAAACAAGCTGGTTTTTATACACTTCTTCAAGACACAGTATTTCCTTATATGGTTTTTTTTTTATTTTTCACTAAGCGACCTATCACACATTGCCACGTCAGCAGCACACTTTCCCAATGTCCCTATATGGGGGTGATCACGTGCTGCCCACCCATCCAGCAGGCTCCAGCAGGCTCCTCTCCGCAGGGCTCTGCCGGCTGGCATCTCCTCCCCCCAGGGTCAGGCGGAGACAAGCTTCTCGGTTCTGCCATGGTGTTCTGCAGGTGTGTCCCACAGCCTGTAGCTCAGTTCTATCTTATCTCCCACCACATGAATCCATCGTGGAAAGACTCTCAGTTTATACGAACATTTTGATAAAGTCCTCTCTGTACCTATTGAGAGCAAGAAATACATAACAATTTTTAAGGTTTTTACATAAAATTTATAATAGTCACCAAGTCAAGCTCTTCAATAACAATTTTTCATAGCTGCTAATCTTAGTGGGTTTCAATGCACCCATAAAGGTGCTTTGCTCCAACATTCAATATCATTTTAGTCCAAATATTATATGACTTAGAAATAATTCATTTCAAGCTAAATTTCGCCTTAGAGTCAATTAAAAGAAGCAACACAAAACTAAAAGCATCAGAAAAGGCTTTAGTGAAACCCTGTCTTATATGGGGTTCATTTGTTACAGTTCCTGAAGATAATCTATATTCAGGAATACTGAGCCATAGCAACTGATTAATTTGGATCATTACTTACAAAGACCTAAAAATTCTACCACCGTAGACAAAACCTATGCATCTACTTAAATAGATATAATTACTCTGTCAAGTACATAAAATGCTATTCCACCCCACTAACTTTTTTTTTTTTTTAAAAAAAGCACTATGGTGATGCATTCATATTCTTCTGAGGTATCTGTTCTTTACTGAGTTACATTCAGCGTGTTTAAGGAAGATGGCTTATTTTGGCATTAAGACCAAGTTAGGATGTTTTAACGGGTCTTTGCCTTTCAGTGTTTCTCACTATGACAGTGGTGGAAAACGCAATGTTTATAAAACCATGTATGCCCTTGGAAAGCATTTTTGTTGCAAAAAGCCCTTCTTAATTTCTTAACAAATGCACTTCAGAATTTACTAAATTGACTGATTTTTGGCTGCACAAAAGTACATTACTCAGAGGTGTTATCAAGTAGACCAAACTTCCATTAATAACACTCAGATCTTAACTTATTATTAAATAAAACCAGCATTGCAGAGCTCAGATCAACTCTGTTCCAGAGACTGTCCCTTCATCATGTAGTCTTGTTTCCTGAGGATTGATTTAGTGAATTTAATGAATATTAAATTTACTTAGTAGCCCCCTTTCCTTTGCCAGACAGCAAAATGGGATCATGAAGACAAAGTCAGCAAAGAGCCTATTAATGTTACAATTCTTAGAATGACAAGAATCCCTGAATTAAACACACTACCATCAATCATGTATCAGCCAATGCCATGCCCCAGAATGCTAACTCCACTTGACGATGAGGAAGAAGTCTGACTCACACTTCTTTCAAGTCTTACCTTTGCCTCTAATTCTCAGGGAAAGCAGCTAAAAAATACAGATACTGTCTGTACCTTTACATTGCCTAGCGCAATGGGGCTGGGGCCTCCAAGAGGCTTGCAGTGTAAATAACACAGAGTAAATAACAATGACATACTTTTTAACTGCAGAAACTCATCAACCATGCTAAAACGTACATCACACACTGCCACCGTTTCTCACTGTTCATTAAAGAGAATGAATCCTGAGGGAAGCATCACTGAATACAGATATGTCTCCAACACACCAAATCATATCCTGAGCCTCCAGTAAAGCTAATAAAACCATGTTAAATACATCCCAAAAGTTCCCTTGGCGTAGTCCAAGCCACTTGGGCAATTTATAATTTAAAGGAGAATATGAGATTAGAGAGTGATGAAAACAGTGTGATCTAGAATTTGAAACAACAGTTTAACTGTTTTGTCATACTCAGAGGATGTACTGATTTACTGAAATTTGCTTGTAGAGAACTGAAGGTCTCAGTATTTTCACTTTCAAAAATTGTACATACAGTAATGTTGGACTCCCAAATAAATGGTAAAATATACTACTTGTAAAATCAGTATAGTCAAACCCACTCTATTTTAAAGATAATGGGGTGTGACAGTGCTCACATTTATATTCTACCTACCCTAACAGTCAGTCAACAGCATCCTACACTCTGGGCTGATAAGGCTTTTAAGTGAGAGTGCCTGAGATGCACTCTCTGCCCTTGTCACAGTCATTCATTCCTAGCAGTTCAGTTCCATAGTGCACCTAATTTCAGTGGAAGTTACAGATCATAAATGCCCAAGAGCAGCACAAAGAATATTCACTGGGTTGACTCTCCTTCTCCCTTCATTCTTGCTATTCCAGACATTTAGCTCAATTCAATATCTTAAAGAAGCAAGGGATTCCTAAGAAAGAACTAAACTAAGAATGACCATAACAAATACTTGATTAGTTTAAATGAAGTGGAGAACAATTACTGAGATCATGAAGTGATAAAGTAAAATGAGTGAAATAATGTGAAATAATGAAAACAAGCTTCTTAGCTAATTCTATCACAGTTCTTATGAGATTCAGTTGAGTGTGTAAGGCCTTCTCAAAGAAAATGACAGTAAGCTGCAAGAGAAATTTAATATGAAATTCAGTGATGTGAGTTTATTTTCTTATACAGCACCTACTTAACATCTAAAATCCCTTTCCTGCTATTACTGTCTCACAACACAACATTTTGCTAGTACATCACAGCTTCCAGACTGGAGTTAGCCTGGGAGAGGTTGAGGGACTTGGTTCAATTCTACAGCCTTTGGGATAGCAGAAATTCACCCAAACCAACACCCTTTGCCAAGCAAAAGATTCCCACCACTTCTGCAGTAACAGAAGGCTTCAGCCCTGCCTGCTTAGGTAATATTACTGACCCAAAGGAGAGACTAAAACTCTCATCTGCAGCACTTCCTTAGCAATAAAGAAACTCATCCCTGTGAAGTGGTTGCTAACATTTGCCTCATTATTGGTTCTTTGTGAGCTCTGCACAGCAACTGCAAATTTAGTTTCTGTAAAATATTAATCTCCTAAAATGCAGTGACAACAACTTTTCCTTTTAAACTTGCATTCAAACCTATATCCATATTCCCACATGAATGTGTGCTTACAACACAGCAAGGAATACAAACCCATTCACAACTACACTGCTGCATCTTGCAGATTTTTTTCTCTGAAGAAATCCCCCCAGGATATCAGCTTAGCATGACACATAGAATTGTTAAGACCTCCATCTATCCTCCTCCAAATCACGGAAAAGACCGCCAAGATCCTCTACCCCAACATTTGACCCTGTCAACTAAACCACAGCATCAAATGTCAAGCTCAGTCATTTCTTGATCACTGTCAGGGATGGTGACTCCACCACCTCCCTGGGCAGCCCCTTCCAATGCCTGATCCCCCTTTTCAGTGAAGAAATACTTCCTGATATCGAACCTAATCCTCCCCTGGCACATCTTAAGACTATGTCCTCTTGTCCTGTCACTGGCTGCCTGGCAGAAGAGGCTGACCCTCACCTCACTCCACCCTCCTCTCAAGGAGTTACAGAGAGTGATAAGGTCTCCCCTTTTTCCCCAGCCTAAACACCCTCAGCTCCTTCAGCCGCTCCTCACATGGCTTTACCCCCTTCAGCTTTATTGCCCTTCTCTGCACATATCCAGCACCTCAATGTCTTTGTTGAAATAAACGGCCCAGAACTGGACAGTACTCGAGGCATGGCCTCACCAGTGCTGACTACAGACATGATGTAAGATTTCACAGAAACTTCTATTTTAATCTCAAAGAATCATTCTTTTGCATAGCTTTGGTTATTTAAAAAAATAAATAAATAAACACACAATTATTATATTCTTTGCAGTTATATGACACCAACAAATCTGGAATTAAAAATAAATCTAAAGGAAGTATTCCATATCACTGTTGTGCCCTGTCAGCTTTTCATTTGTGTATCAAGGTGAAATATTTGACGCTTACAAGCCACAAAATGCCTAAAATGGTGTATAGTTGTACATGGACACTGGCACCAGTACATTACATTTTGTTTGTCAATGGCATTTAGAGCAGCTGGCTTTTTGAAATAAAGCATGTATTCAGTGGAGTATCATTAAGGGCAATTGAATTGCCCTTCATCTGTTTCTGGGGCTCTGAGGACTAAAAGGCAGCATCTGGAAGCTTTATGGGTATTATCTGGCTTTCTGTTTTATTCTGTTTAGGCAGACTTGTCTGGTTTTTCACACATTAGACTCAAAGGCAAAAGGATTTCCAGCAATAACCTCCTTCTGATGAAACTCATCTTTATCTGCTGCTTCTTGTTTCTTAGCAAGTGATGAAAAAATCCTTTATGGGCATGAGATTACTTAAATCAATAGTGACTTGCCCATGCACAGCAGTGCTTCGCTGCCTGTTCATCAAAATGTCTGTTTACTGGCTGCACTGACTGTTAGAGGGAACACTCACCTGTCCAAGCACTTAGCTCAGTGCTATGGTAAACAGGGACACTAAATATTCCAAATATTCATGTTTTCAGGCTTACTGGTATCAGGGGCAAAGTTTCTCTATTTGTGATGGCAGCAGTGCTACACTTGAAGACAGCTGGCAGTTCCTAATAACCGGACAGCTTGTTGTCCCTATTGCAGTAAGTGCCACCTTATTATCCTTCCAAAAAAGTGGCTGGTACTTGCTTCCCAGGAAACTTCCCTGAGCTTGCAGGCTGGGCTCAGTCCCAGGTATGTGTCTGCTCAGCTATCACTGGCCTCCCTGTCCAGACAGCTTGCATAGTGATTTCTACATAAATATGAATTACACACCTTGAACAGTCAGTTCTCTTTGGCAGCCACACGATCCCTTCTCTGTGCCTGCTGGCTCCTTTGACCTCTGCTCTCTGGACACCATTTTATATCCCACTCATTGGATATTTAACTTCTCATTTTCCTTGCACGCTGCTCCGGACAGCCAGTCCAGTTCCTGCTGACTCCATCCTGCCAGCTAATCCCTGCTGGGCCAAGCTAAAGAAACCTGACATACGGGTAGCTGGCAAAAGAGATACAGGCACATTTTGGTGAACGTCTGGAGAGAATAGCCCAAGCATAATGATTTTGGCTGGATTAAGAGAAGTGCTCATCTGTTATATCACTTGAAAAAGAGCTTGTTCAACTGGGTGTTTTCAAGGCCAGCTTAGCATGCCCAGACCACTGCAAAGAGCTCTCATTGACAGGAGGAGACACCAACTGGAGTTCTACCAATGCCCAGCTCTACATCCCTTCTCTAAAGTACCTGACAGCTCACCAAACATCAAAACCTTCCTTACCACAGACTTCAAGGAAAAAATGTCAGGCACATCTCCTACAGAGGTACAAATCACTCTTATCAGCCCATGGAATAAGCAACAAGTTCTATGGAATATCTTTGGAATATTTGCAGATGGCATTTCCTCCCCTGTGATCCCAGGAAATAAATGCAAATGTTCAGGAAGGCAGGAAAAAGCTTCATCCCAAGAATTGCATCCTGGGGGATTTTCTGCTATAAAAAAGAATGGATAAGAAGTGAACTATATATTGTTCATGTAAACGTGTAGAGACCATGGACACCAGTGGAATGCATAACTTTTGGAGAAGTGTTGGAGGAAGGGAGGGGAAAGTGCCTCGTTTCCATTTTCTGTCCATGAAGGCTGAGTTTCTGTGGAAATAAAAGATGTGATTGACTGGCCCATCCTTGTCTGGGGCCTCAGACAGGGCATCAGTCTGGTCTCGAGCTATTAATCAAAAAAGCTTTACTTCATTAGCTTCTTAGCTTTCTCTTGGATCTTTTCCCACCCTTGACAAGGGATGCTGTGTCACACAGCAGGAATTTTGCTCAGGTGGGACTCCTGACATCTGCAAGTGGCTGCATTCACACTGATGCATCACGCCCTCAGCAAGCCTGGCAGTCTCCCTTTGGAGAGAGAAATAAATGGGGAGCAAATGAGGGAACAAAAGTAGGAGAGAGGGAAGGAGTCTCCAGGGAGCAGATTTCAGGATAAGCAACCTTAAAGAGCACTGGCTAACTTTCCATATGAACATTGAGTAAGGAGGGGTGCTACCTAAACCAACTTTTTCATTTAGATATCTGCTCCAAGAGTGCACATATAAAAGACAACTTGGGAAGGGAAAATAAGAGGCTTAATAGTTCTCCTGGTATGGGAAAGAAGGCTAAATTTTAACCTTGCAATTACCATTTTATAGCAGCACAAGTCAGTTTATTTTCTTATATTATTGTTCCATAGTTTAGAAAGCATTTATTTCCTCTAAACAGTCAGCAAGGCTAAGTACATTACTCATACTTTTTCTCTGTTTTCATAAAGTCCTGTTAATAGAACACATTCAAGAAGGCTACTGTCATTACCAGAAGGTTCTGTTACAATACCAAAGAGAGCAAGCAATCTACACAAGTGAATAAAGCAGCACCCTCTGTTCCCTAAATGACAAGTGCAAAGCACTATATTCTGATTATTTTAAACCAGCCAAAAAATCAAAACCTTTTTAACATAGTCCATAAAATTAATCAGGCAAAACCACTTTCAATTAGGTTAGCAGTCCTGTCACCCTCTGAATTTCAAATAATAAACACAAGAATCACTTAAAAATTCCACAGTGTCAGCATAACACACCTTTTCATCCACTGCATATGAAAAGGCCTAGGCATTAGCAGCTGACCATAATAAAAATGGCTTTAGGTGTGACAAGGATGTGGCAGTACCTGGTATCCTGGGCAGCTATCACTAATGAGCATCGTCTCTCCAGTTCTGCAAATTTGCATTATTTTACTTATATAATATATAAAACATCTGTAATAAATATACTATAGGTCCATTTTCACAAGTTCTCTTTGAGAAGGACAGGGGAGGTTTCATACCAGCCAAATAGCAAATCTACCACATCAGAGTAATCAGGTTACACCATCAGTGTCAGGAATAAAAAAAAAAAAATCACATGCAAACTGGAAATAGTCTTAATTCAGAAAGGCCAGAACTCAGCACTGTCCCAGACTCCTGGTAGTCCTGTATCCCATGGCCAGAGACTATCATTACCAGCTGTGGCACAGTCAAAAGGATTTCTGAGGAGTAGGATCATGGAGCATTCATAATGAATATATTTTTCCAGCCCATCAGAAGTTTGGTAATCAAATTTCTAGAAGATCTCAGTTTAAGATGAGAAATCAAAATAGAAACTTTGGAAGTACAGAGGTTTTGAGACTTGAGTCAGACATAAAATTTTGGAATTTTTAGAATCCCCAATACAAAAGGTTTGTTTAATGGAAATCAGAGATTTAAAGGCCAGAGAAAAATAAGGGCAGAAAATGGTGATTGAAATGTAGGGGAACAACACAAAGAAGGAATTTTCAAGCTGTAAAACTGCTCAAATCAAGTAAGTTTTGATGGGGGAAGCCAGGTATAACCACCCCAGGCTGCATTACCAAGTCAATAATCTGAGCAACACAGACAGGCACAAAGAAGTCCAAAGTTTCTAGGAGAAGCACTGAAAACTTAAGCAGAGTGACTGTACAGCCAGAACCAAGGTATTCACAAGGTACAAAGGCAAACCTAAGCACTGTCCTATTTTTGTAAAAAGTCACTAAATTTGTGTACAGAAAAAAAATCTGTAAAGTTGTAGACAAATCTCAATCCCAACAGAAAATATCAGGCAGAGATTTTCAAAAGCCTTGAGTCTGCAGAAGCTTTACTTGCAAAACCTTTCTGAAAACTTACAGAAATTTTGCCAAGTGTTTTTCCATGGGATTTATTTTCCATTATCATCTTATATAAACTTACCATTTTCATGCTGCAAACATACGGATAGTGTAGCAAGAACACTACCATTTGAAATGCTAGACTGCTTGAACATTGAATTCAAAGGATTTTTTCTAACTATTAACACCTGAAAGCCCTGACACACTTGGAGAAATGCCCTAATTCATAGAAGTTCTCTGATTGGTTAATGGAAAAATATACCCTTTTGCCCCCAATCCATTTTGGTGCGTGAAACCATAGACATTTCATTCCAATAGAGCATCAGAGCGCAACACTAAATTTTGGACACTCTTAGCATGATTACTTTGCAATTATGGCATATGTATTATGGCAAGTCCCAAGTAAATTATGAACTCTGTATATTACAAAGGCACTGTGAAACACTGATTGATTTGGACAGTTTGTAGTTAATTAAGTTCATTTCCAATTCCATCTCTTCACACAATTTCAAAGCATTCTGTGTTGAAAGCCCATTTTCAATTAGTAAGGAGGTTGAAACAAAAAAGTATTAATTATAAAAGTGGCAATCCCCATTGAAATCTTCATAGTACAGCAATTATTTATGTTAAGTGTTGAGAATCGGAGAGTTGTACTTGTCTAATACAATTTTTTCCTTGATATATATCTCATATATATTAAATCTGTACAAGTAGTGGCAGAGCATTTTTTAAAGTAAGGACTAAATTATTGCTCACAAACTTGTACAAAGCTCCAAAAGGTAGGAAAATGTCTGTGCTTGGCTCAAGTCAAATTAAGTGTCTTGGACTGATTCTTCTCACTGCTACTGCACTATTACCATGTAATTCCATTACTTGGACTAAAGCACACATTCCCATTGAAAAAGTAGTGACGGAATACTGGTATTAGTAGAACTTTATGCTGCCAAAGGAGTAGCCAAAAGAAGATACTGAGTTTTATTTTAAGTGTTTGATGCTGTTCAAAAAGAATAGTTCCAGGCACTTACCAAACTGCTTTTATAAAGAGGTACACACTTCTTGGAATATGACAAAAAAAAAGAAAAAAAAAAAAAATCATCCCTTAAATTACAGATGCTATTCTTCTATAAAGCAGGTGTTCTTTAGCACATTAATACCTTTCTTCATGTGAGCCAAATGCTTCCAATGCCCATCTTAATTTGCTGATTATATTCTCTTCACCTCTATCAAAGACTGCCAGCCACAAACATGACACCAAAATGAATGATATGAGATCAGCAGATGCACAGTGCTTTAAACCAATTTTTCAAACTCCATTTGCTGGATTTTGAACTGTCATCTACCAGCCAGTTGCCACTGACATGGAGCCCCTGCTCCAAAGCCAAGATAACTTCTTTAACCACTGGCAACGCTTCATGGCCTGGATCCTGGCTGGCTGATTCCCTCTGTCCTCTTCTCTGCCAGTTTGGTAGCAGGCTCTGTAACCGCACTGCAACAGCGGAGCAGGAGGAAAATGACAAGCACTAGAAAACAGAAAATTATTCAGGGCAGGTAGAAGGACAGGCAAGAAGAAAAAATACAACCAAAAGGAGTTAAAGTAGAAAGTAAGGCTTCATGAAATGGGAAACTTAAATTAATGAGAAACAAAGATAAAGTCAACCAAATGCAGACAGTCTGGTAGCTTCAAAAATGAATGCAGATTAAAAGGAAGAAGAACAATACAAATCTTTCGTGTTTGTGAGCTGTCTGCAATATTCTGTGACTTTCTCAGCTATCACCAAGCACTCTAAGAGGGAAGAGCCTGTTCCTTACACTACAAATGTTTTAAGTGCTGCTTTCAAAATACCAGCAGATAATTTATCTTAGACAAACCTGGGACTCTGTGCTGAGGGTTTCAGACAGGGCTGGAGCTCGCAGTCACATAGAGACAAGCTGTGCCCAATGGCACCATGATAAAGGGCACAAAAGAGGGGTTTTGTGAGATATACTGCAAGCTTTCCTTGTTTTCTACTCTTCTGCTCATTTCCTTCATTTGAAGTAGCGTCCAATTGAGAAAAACACTTAAACTGGTATGAAATGAGATCCATGGAAGATGATTTTTATCAGAAGCTTATTAGAACTTATTTCAAAATCTGCAGTTTACTCAAAGAGAATTATATTTTGTGTCATCTAAGTAGAAAATCTCATCAGTGGCAAAACATATTTTTTCTAAATCTAACTGTACAATCAATGAAACTACATATATTATACTGGTTTGGCCTTTTATTCTAATGAAGGACAAGTTATGAGACACAGGCAAGAATTTCTATTAAACACCCCCATTAGAGCTGCAAACATGCATAAATAATTTGTTTGATAAATCAAGAAAAAAATCCCTGTAATTTTGATACCCCATTCCTACATCCTGTGGCATCTGAACACACAGCAAGTATAGCCCACCAGTACAACAAGTGCTCCCAGCTGCACGAGCAGCCTGAACAGCTGGACCCTGGGCTGGTCTGCACTGGTAACCTGACAGTGGTATTTGTGTATTCCTCCAACACAGGGGGCCAGAGCCTTTTCTTCGGGAGATATTTAGCCATCAATTCAGAGAGACAGAGAGATGATCTTCAGGATACATAGGTATCCATAATTAGGATATATATATAGAGAGAGAGAGAGAGAGAGAGAAGATATTTATCCTTCAAAAAATTCAGGTGCAACTGAAATATTAATAATTAAAAGGAAGGAAGGAAGCTTTGATAAAAGCTCACACTTACCTAGTTTTGAGGGGTTTCTCTGTGTGTGTGTGCATGTGCTGCCTGCAGGAAGGAGATATTATTTTTGATTTTTATTTTTTTAATCAGCTTCATGTTACTGATAGTGAGGTGGCCAGTGGGTAGAGAGAGTATTTCTAGACTAGTTCTCCTTTAGGAAAATTAGGACAAAGAACAGCTGGCATAAAAGTATCTTAAAGAATTTTATATTTTTCACATGGAATTACCTTCCTCAGCACTTGACATGCATTTGGAAACTGAATTCAAAACAGAATGTTGCAAGAGACTTGTAAGGAAAATCCTTTGGCCATTTAATCAGTGTTACAGGATATCTACAGGCTTGCCTGTGCATTTCTTTGGAAAAATCAAGCAGCTGGGGGGTGGGGGGGGGGGGGGGGGGGGTGTTTGTTGTTTTGGGGGATTTTTTCCTTTTTTTTTTTATTTTTAAAATGCAGAGTCCTAGATGGGCTGAATCTGCTCTCACAGTGTGTAATACTGCTCCAATTAGAATCACAGCCACTGAAACAATACCACCCTTGAGAAGAAAATAAAAAGCCACTGACTTTAGGGTCTCAGCCACCTTGCTCCTTGATTTGAATTAGCTCAAATCTGATGTGGAAAATCAAGAAACTTTTTAAAAAAGGAAAAAAAGAAGAAAGAAAATAGAACAAGTGGTTTTAAGAAGAGTCTGTTTGGTGACTATAAAAAAGGCTAAGAAGAGAGTGCTGAATACTGAAAAACTTTCTCTCAAAGGCCCAGATATAACACAGAAATTATCTGAAGACTCTACTAACTGCCCATCAATTTACCATTTTACATATTTATTATTTCCATATAGAAGTTCACATCTTATTTCAATAGTGAAATCTCAAACGTACACCTATCAAACAACTTTGAGAAAGAAAATAAAAGGAAAACACCCCACTGACATTCCAAATGCTGCAGCTGGAGCTCAGGCCCACATTCCTGAGCCTGCTGGGAGGGTTTAAGATCGGCTGCCCTGCAGGGATCCTATCACTGTTCTGACCATGACCAGGAAGAGGAAGTGCAGATGAACAAAGGGGATTGGGCTGAAGGTCCCATTGGGTGGGCTGAAGGAAAATGGACTTGACCATGGGCTACACTGTCACAGGATCAGTAAAATACTGACTAAGGTAACACCTCTTGCACAGAAGGCCAGTCGGAAGTACAAAGCCCAGTATTACTCATGATACAGACTAAAATATTTTAGCCAAGGGAATCCTGGAAGTTGGCTAAGAGAAGAAAAAAAAGCCATGGTCACCAACAACACTGACTTTCCTGACCCTTGAATAGTCAAAAGTTTTCTTCCGAACAAAGTAGCTAAGAAGCTAATGATGCTAAGAAACCAAAAATATAAACTTTCAATGCTTTTTAACAAACAGATATTGAATCTTTAACCAACATGGTTGGACAAACAGACTTCCAAGGGTATTAAATCCTAGTCTTTTAAAATTTAAATTAATATTAAAATAGGTACATTAAATTACGAAGCTTTACATTTCTGATTATTCAGATTAGCCACACTGGGGAAAAGTATCTTCATGCAAACAGGAGCAAATTCCCAAAGCTCTATATAAATGTACTGCTATTAGTGTCATTATACTTCTTATTCACAAAGGGAGATTTCATTCAGGACACCCAGAGCTTTAAAGTGAATTGGGTCATTCTCCTTTATTAGAAGATGGTAAATGTATTTCATAAGTATCTAAGTTCCCACACTAAACATGGTGTGCCAGACCTGGGCACAAACACATTTATCAAGTGATAACCATGCTATCATGTGAAAGAGTTAAGGCCATTCCACATCCTACTATAACAGAGGTGAAAGTTTGTTTCCCTGCATGGCATTGGGCATTAGGCTCTTCCAAAAAATTCAGCAATCTTTCTTGAATTCCTACTTCTTTTTGTCCTCCCTTTCTTCTATGTGAAGATTTTTCTCAATAGCTCCAAAGCTAGAAACAACCAAAAAAAAAATCCCACCTGACTGAGCTCTGTAAAACTAAAGAAGCACAAAGCACCTGTGTAAGTCCAGAGAACTGGAAGTACTGGTGCCACTTAAATCAACAGCTGAACCCCCATTAATGTCAGCAGAATTACACCTAGGCCTCCCAGTTCTTGACAGCCTCTTCAAAATAACAGCAGCAACAAGCACAGGATTGGGTTGACAATCATTTACATGCAAGTGTGACCTTTTTTACTCAGTGGTGACATTTGTATCCTATTAGCAAAATACTGTATTGTATTTAAGCAATGATTGCATTTTCTATGGAGACAAACGACATGTAAATCAATAAATGACAAGGCTGCAAGCCAAGCACAGTATTGATTTTCAGTCATGTTCATCTCTGAGTTTAATGCTGAGAAAACACAGTATATGCTATGATTTTTTACAAGTTACATCTTTTGGGCTAGATAGTTTTCTAAGAATTAAGAAATAAGAAAGTTGTTCTCCACTTGAGAGAGAAGAGATTAAAGGGGAGTGAGAATTTAACAGTTCTAATTGAAGTTAACACAGGATCTTAAAAGCAAATGCTGAACAGATCAATACTGGTTTGTACAACACCCTTGTCATCTCCTCAGCTGCTATGGTTAATCAAATTACACACGAATACCATCTGCATTAAACCCATGGTTAACTGTACCATCACTGAAACAAGCAGAAAGTTTACAGAAGTTTCAGTGAGAACCATTCTTACTGCTTTTGTCCTTCACAGGAAAACCAATTTATTCCAACCCCACCACAATGAGACCCTGGCAAGTGGCAGATACTGAGAAGGGCATTCCTGAAACATGAAAAGTGTGTTCCCATATTTGCTGTCATTTCCAATGATAACACAGATTAGAAATTTTAATATAAAACTAAAGAGAGAAGGGAATCATCTCCTTGTTTTCCTTTTATAAACAGATCCAGAAGCAGGCAGTCCTTTATTAAAGATACCATATTCTAACACTTAAATAAAAACTGTGGTTTTAAACAATTAATTTTTAGAAAACAAAAACTTGACCAGTTCTTGATTGCTCCTTTCTGTAACTGCAGAGAAAAAACAAGAAAAATCTGGAATGGATTTCCTAATGGATCAAAAAAGTGATCACAACCTGATCTCTGTGACATGTGCACAAGTGGATGCTGGAACCCTGGGTTCTGAGAATTTCAGCCTGTCAGTGCTGAGAGGCAGTGATCCTCAGAAGTACATTGTATTCGATCCAAAACCCTGGGAAAGGCTCCCTAAATTGTGTGATAACACTGAGGTTGTTGCTGTGTAATTAAAACTCGTATCACTGGGTGGGATATGTAGAGATGTAGAAAATTAGGTTTAGGGGATATAGGTAATAATAGGTTACAATATGGACGAATTTGGGTGTGGATCATCTTCTTCCTTTCTCCTCCTTCTTCACAAATCTAGGGGTTATGCTATTGGGTCAAGAGCCTCACACTGCGGGACATGAAAAGTTAGCAATTGGATTATAAATAAGAACAAGTTACTTGGTCTTTCATAATTGGTTAATTTAGACCTTAAAAGGCTTGGAATTTAGAACTCACGGCCATTTTCCACCCTGTTACCTTGGAGGCATGCTCCCGTGCAGCTGTATTACTGATAAGACATAATAAACAACTAAGTCTGAACAAGGATTCTTGGTCTCCTGCATTTTAATTCAAACTCTGAGTAAAAGAACTCACAGAACAGCAAAAAGAGAAAAACAAAAAACGGGAAAATTAATAGTGGTCTGCTTGTGAATAAGAAAAAAAACTTCAACACACAGGCAGCCTTGGCCATCTAGGAAGATACAAGCAACCTTTGCTACCAAAGGTACCAAGTCAGCACTGTGAATATGAGACAAGATGTCTGTCACAGGAAATGAGAAATTCATTACACTCTAGTACATTATTGCAGTAGCAGCACTGACTTTTCTAAATGTCCTCCTAAATCTTTAGTAAGGTCATTGACTGAAAATATTTTAGGAGATCTAGTCAGACTGATTTGGGATATTGTTTCACATAACTATCTCTGTGACAGCCATAATTTAAGATCCTTGTGTTTTTAACTGAAACTCTTCTCACTGTAGCCCTAACACAGTGGTGTGAGGGATGAGTGAGGAATAATCCCACAATATTATTTTATGCTGATCAGACCTTTCTATACAATATAAAAGGAGCAGACACAGATGTTCACTTCCTCCACAAAGGCCAATTTTCCTTCCACTAGATGCTATTTTGAATTTGGATTATACAATATAAATGCAGTTGTTCAGTATGTAAGACTCCATAATATCCTACAATTGAACCAACAGGTTAAGGCACTTTTCATCTGACTGCACTAAATTATTGATCCACTGGTCCCTTTTTCAAATTTTAAATCACCTGAACAGAAGGAAAAATAAATGCATTAAGACTTTCCAGTCTCAGTGAGAAAATATATGTAGGTAGTTTGAGTCCCTACAGTAAAAATAATCACATAGAGTATCTTGCAGTAATCCATCTGATTTTGAATTAACCACTCAAAAAGCAGTTTATTTCAAAAAATATATTTTTAGTTTGCTTGGGAGTTGACTATATAAACCCCATCTATCAATTCCTGCAGTTTGGGTATTACAGTATGAATAATATATGCCTTTGCCATGTGAATAAGATAACAGCCTTCACTCCTCAGTGCTCTACGTTTCTTATTCCAAATGTGACATAAAATACAATTTTCCTCAAGTAGCTGAAAAGGAATTTAGAATAAATGAATTACGAATACTTGAATACTTGAATGGAGATAGACGCTAATTTTGTAAAAAAAAAAAAAAAAAAAAGAATACAAAGCAAAAGAGAATACAAAGCAAAATATCAAGAATTATTTATTAAATTCAGTGAGACACTGAGAAGGGCCTAAAGATACAGCTGAAGAGTGATGTTTTCTCAAAAAACACGCCTGAATACCTGCACATCTTTTTAAGTTATCACTTCAAAAGCTTCTTAAGCCCTCTTGAGCCTTTTTCAATAGCCAACAAGAAACGTGCCCCTTGACCACCTACAGCTGTGAATTCAGATGGATTCAATTCTAGTCACTTTTTCTTATTTTAAATTTTTTTTTGCTCTGTTTTATTTATTAGGGAGGCTCAGGTAATCGTCTCTAAAGCATCAGGAAACTGCATCTGTTTAAAACAGGTTCCAGGGCTGGGCAGAACAGGGATATCACCCAAAGCCAGCTCCTGAGCTCCTGGTCAGCAGAATCATTATTTCTGTTTCTGAAACAATTCAAACAATATATTCAATATCTGGTGCACTGTTGTATTGGGTTGACCCTGAGTTGATGGACAGTCTTTAAGACCAATTACGCGTCTCACAATTTACATATTTAAACCGCACAGAAAGGCGGGACTTCCCCTTTTTGTCGGAGCTCGCCTGCTGGAAGGTGGGGGGGGCTCCGAGCCTCCCGGCCCCGCCGGGCCGGGCCGGGGCCACTGCCCCTTTCCCCCTTTCCCAACGCTGCGGCACGGACCCTGGGTCGCTGGGGGGAACTGTCCCAGAGCTACAGGCAGCTAAAACCAGCCATGGACTGCTCACAGCTAAACCCATCCAGCACGGCTTCTGGGGACAGGCGGGTCCCTCTCCTCTCCATGCGGAGCCGGCGGAGTCAACGGGAGCCAGCAGAGCCTCCTGTCTGCAGCCAGCACACTTCGTGCTGAACTGAAGAGGACACCATGCAGCCAGCAGCACAGAGGGAGCGAGGCTTTCCCCACCGTAAAGCCTGAACAAGAACACTCTTCAACATGGCAGCTTCAGAGTCAGAGAGAAAGAGAAGTGAGTCCCGTGGGACGGAGCTGAGCATGGCGACGGGAGAAAAGAGGGCGGTGCCGCGATTCTGGCGCGCAGCTTAAAAGAAACCTTCTTGCATGCCGTGGTAAGAAACTGTAATACCACAAACTGTTTGTCTCTTTAATCCATTTGAAGAACATGGGGGGGGGTGGAGAATCAACGTGTGCCTATGAAGTTTGTGAAGAGTGCCTATGCCAGGCTATATAGAAGTAGTAAGAGGCTGTTAGAGACTTGTGGCGAAGAAAAGCCTTTGTGTGCAGGCCAAAATAACTTGTCCTTAAAAAGATGAATAACCCCATGTGATGGCCCATGTTTTGTAGTGTGAAGGAACTGTGAGATTTTTCATGGGAGAGATGTTCTACACACAGCAGATTGTTTGTTTCCGGGCGGGTCTGCTATTGGTGGCAGTTTGGGAACCACGTGCAACTGAAGGAAAACCCTTTTTTCCTTAAGCATAAGAGAGAGACTTTTCAAGAACTGGAACACTGACTAACATCCCATGTTCTGTTATCCCTTGTGTGAGCTGGGTAAAAGGAGAGAAGTGCTGGAGGCGGGGGGGGGGGGGCGGGATTTGCTTTAATTTTGTTTTGTTATTCTCTCTTTACTTTTAATTCTATTAGTAATAAAACTCTTTCATTGTACTGCAACTGTTTAAGGTTTGTGCCTGCTTTGCTTTTCTCCTAATTCTTATCTCACAGAAGGAAAATAAGTAAGTAATGAATATTTTGAACCAAAACCACTGCATTTAATTGGTGTTTCTGCCCGGTTTCGAACTCAACCCGCTACAACTGTCCATAATGCAGCACTATGGATCTGCCTGGATACTGACTGCACTCCATAGGGCTCTGGCAGTGCAAATAATCATGAAAAACTATCAACTGACAAGAGCCACTAATAAAGGATTATTTGGCACACAACATATGACTGAAATGTTCTCTGTGTATATTTTTGGCCTGTGGCCTCCCTCACCCCATTTTCTTTATGTTCTTAAAAAAATAAAACAAAGCCTTGGCTTTCCCATTTTTCACCACCCCAGACGTATTACTTTCATTTCAAGCCAAAAAGGAATTGGAACTTTATTGTCATGGAAGAGTCAGGAAGAAGCCCAGTTCTTATTTGTTTTGGACCAGGAACAGTTTCTTTTTCTGACTTCTTTTTCCAGGTTTTTAACATGTGGGCACACACAGTTATTTGGACTGTCACAACAACTGTTTAAGACATCTCTCTGTTTGATGTATGGTGAAAGAGTCATAAAAAAAGACAGGAGTGGAAGAGCCAAACAATTACAGGAAAAATTTCAAGGGGTCATGGTGGGAGGCAGATGGAAAAGAAGAAAACAAGACTCCACATAGTAACAAATCCAAGAAGCACTGAAAACCTTAGAATTGTCAAAATTCTCAAAAGAAAGCATTTGGATTTTTGTTTTAAAATGTGTATACATCTTAATTTTTAAAGACTTAAAAGAGTTAAATGAGGGTTTTCAGAGGGAAATGTATTTTCGGCTGACCCAAAATGATTTTCAAAATTATTTCTCTTTTCCTGTGCCTGAGAAAAACACAGTTTAGGATAACTCAGCAAAATGTTCTTGCTGCCTTCTCCTCTGGTAAAATCAGCAATCTAACAACATAATTTATTCACACAGATGTAACCAGTATCTCGACAGACCCGCAACAGCAAAGCACTTTCCAAAAGCCTTGGGCTGGTGGTCACAATGAGAAAGCAGCCCAACAGTTTAACAGCAATGGACTTGGGCTTTTATTCTGTTATGGGAAAAGAAACGTCTTTATGTCAGACAGAGAATTCCCTCTTCAAGCCTTCGCTTGACCTTTAAAAATCACAAGGAACCCGAAGAAATGTCACGGATGGATAATGGTTAATGATGTTCACCAAAGCACAGTGACAGCATCCTGAACCAAACAAAGCCATCCGCCTGCACTCTCCTGTTATCCTCGTTAGAAATGGAAAGTCACAAGCACTAAAGCAGATGATAACATTTGTTTTAAAGGAAATGTTAATTGAAATTGGCATGCTGCTGCTCACAGCTAGGAACAGGACCCCAAGGGATCAGCAAAAAGAAATGGAAAAAAAAAGGTGACTTTTGCCAGATGAGCACTGACTCCCAGCCAATGATGGGGAGGGCTCCATGTCTGATAATCCATTTTTAACTACAGCAGGATTAACTTTGACCTGAATAAAAAGCCATTTCTAAAGTGCAGAAAGCCTATTATCTGTTCTTTTAAGCACGTGAGTGGGAGTGGAAGAAAATAATCACGCGAGATCTACTTTTTCTTAATTATTTTTTAAAGAGATATTGGGACCTGAATATCTCAAAATAAGAAGAAATAAAAATATTCATTTTAATGCATGCCATGTAATACTTATCACTTAGTCACTGCAAAGTGCTGTCAGGTTTAATTACAGTCTTCAGTGGCCCAGCAAGATGAATAAGTAATGAATCTTAACACCCAAATCCGAATCATGAAAGTTAGCTTTCTCCTCCCCTCCCAGTGTATACTGGATCCCTCAGGAGAAAATAACATATATTAAAAACAGCTTCTAAACAGGACAACAAACTTGCCCAAATTAATTCTTTGTTAAAAACTGTTTTTATAGCAGGGACCAAAGTTTACTTATGGACAAGAAATAACCTAAGTCAGCCTCACTCTGCATTAGTACTTGCTTAGTAAAGTAGGAGCTATCCAGGGCTGGGGGACCCTGTAAACACTGAATAGCAGTTGGAAAGAAAAGATTCAGGTATCAGTGGCTGCAGAGACTGAGCAGAGAGACAAAGCAATCTCAGGAAGCTCACTGCAGCAGCCTCCCAAGCCCAGCACTCACATGCCTATGATCAGGAAATGCAGCACTCTTCCCAGGCATAAAACTCCAGGGGGAAGACCTCTTCAAAGTTTTTTTCCCGTGCCGTGCTCCATCTCACAGGCATCCTGTTGGCATGAACTACCACTTAGCCTTCAGCTACTCATTCTCCCAGGAGCTTGTTTATTCATGAGCACCTTGATGTTTATCTCAGGGCTCAATACAGTCTAAAATGCACCAACACCTGAATGGTTTGAGGAATGGCACTTAAGAACCTGATCAATGAAACATTTTTCACTGACTTCAAAGAAAGCACAACTTCAGATAAAAAGAAACCTTATTCAAGGTATCCAGCAACTATTTTCTCATATTTTGAGGAACATGGTAATAATTTTTCTTCATTACTGTTTGGAGAATAATTTCTGGCCTTTGGGAAATTACCTGCTGGGCAGGCCTTACAGAAGACAGGTCTCCATGCCCAGTTTTCAAATTAGACTTATTCACATCTCCAGTCATGAGAAAAATCAATACAAGTACAAATTGAAGATTGTGTCAAAGTCACAGCCCCATGGCAGCCACTCTTCATAGGGTTAGATCCCTTGCCAATAGAGATGGCCTTGGCAGCTGGACAATTCACTCCTTTGTGCTGCAGCATCACCTCTTTCCCAAGCACTGTAATGTTTTGCTACTTTCAGGGGCCAATACAGCAGGAATTAATCTGATCCAAAATTCACAATGTTCAGCAGGATGCCCTCACTTATTTTTAACTGGCTACCAGGGAGATTTCCCTGACTTTTGTTTTCTCCTTTGCCCTTCTGAACGGAAATGAGAAACTGCTCTCTGTGCCTTCTTGCCCTCTTTTGGCTCTCATTGGGTCTATTGCTCTCTCTAGATTACATCTTGCTCCAATGGTTGTGTGTATTTGAAAGGCCCCTTCCCTCACTGCAGTAAAAAAACCTTCTTACAACAATTGGCATCACCTGAGCCATTCTGATTGACTTCCAGTCACTGCCAGTGAAGATGAAAATATGGTCATTATACAAATACACACACACACACCACCCCCAAAAAATATGTAAGAATACTTAAACCTAAGACAGTTAAGGTCTTGCATGTGCAGAAAAATAAGTGAATTTGCTGAAAACATCAAAAATATCAAATTCCTCTGAATATCAATATATGACTTTTTAAATTCTATTCATTACATTGAAGTTGATTAGTAGTTCCAATACCCATTGTTTAGAGAAGAGATGGGGAATACTTTGCTGCAGCTCTTTTCTGACCTCAATGGGTTGTTGCATTTCAAATGTGAATACTCATTATCGTCTCTTTTCAGAGTTTTTGATTCAGCAGCCAAATGATGCTTTTAAGGAAAAGGAAAGCCTAAGGCCCATACTGAAAAAAATGGATACATTAGAGCTATGGAAATAATTTATTCATACCCTAGTGTGCAAGAGCCACTCTCAGCCAGATATATGCATGTGACAAAACTCTTTAGGAAATCAGCTTCTATTATAGAACATATTTGGAAAGGTAAAGCTGATAACCTATCTGAAGTATATTTAACAGGCTTCTTCCTTTAAGCTTTCATAATTACAGTATTAAATTCTCTGCTTTTTAATGCATTAGACACACTGAGGACATAGGACGCTCACTTAATTAACGTTACATAGAAAAAAAAGGTGAGGTCTTCACAAAAGAACTCAAGAGTAGAAGCATATTCTACATACCTGCACTGAGTTCCTTTCTGAGAAATAGGAAGAAGAGGGAGAAACATTTGAAATGGAAAAGAGGATCACCTTTTGCAACATTAGGTCTGTTGACTGGTACTCTTAAACGCTACTTTTGATTATGTTTTATTTTAATGAATAATAAATGTGGCTCTGTAGAAAAATTAAAGTAGTTGATAGAAAAACCCCTAGCCCATAATTTTCAAAGCTGCATTCCTGCATACAGGGCCCTAAGCTTTGATACAGGCACAGAAATGGAAATTTATCCAAGAGCAAGAATTAAGAGGCTCCTGATACAGAATAATTAGAGCCTTGGAGAGGTACAGGTTGAGAATTCAAAAATGTGTGTGAGTTTACATGGTTTCCAAACAGATGTAAAGTTAAGGGTTCTTCTATGAGTATGCCTTCTAAGATAGTGGAAACTTAGTATTTCCTGCCTGTAATTGCCTGCAATGCATTTTATCACTGCCTTATCACCACCATTCATTTTCCTTTTTTATACAGCTCTGAGGGGAAACAGCAGTTTCTCTGGAGTACAGAAACAATTCATCCAGAGAATACAGGGTATGATAGTACCTTATAGAAAGACTGAAATTATCACAGCTCTCATCACCTTCCAGTATAGGGGGCAAAAAAAAAAGTACCTTTCCGGAGGTCAGAACAAATGCCACGTGCATTTCAAAAACTCCATTTTAAAGTTCTGTTCTGAAAAAAAGGGTTAACAGAGCAATATTTCTATTCTGTTTCTGGCACTTTCATTATGCCATCAGTTATTATGGTGACATCTTCTAATAGGAATTTCATCATGTATTCAAACTGGTGAGCAGAGTCATTCAGCAGCCACAACAAATTTAGCTCAACAGGCTTTATTTCAAGAACTACAATGGTGTCAAGTGGTCAGTCCTTCATTTTTAATTTCTGGTTATATGAGATGCAAATGCATGATCTCTCATGCTAACTGCCAGCCATGGCAAACAGTTACAATTACATTCTAACATATCCTTAACTATGGGCAAACAACATTATCAAGCTGGGGATGGGGCAGTTTGAATCACAAAGAAAGGACTTATTTTATTATGGAAATTTTTAATTTATTTTCCTCTTCATTTACCACAGTCATGTCTTCCTAATCAGAAAAATAAATACCACAGTCTGTACCTTGATCCAAAGTAGAGAAGTCCAATAATTGCTAGATTTATTTTTCCCCCCTTTTTATCTACACCTGCAAATTTGAAAAGACCAAGTCATCTGTTACACAACCAGCTCTGTGTACCTAGGTCTTAAATGCTGCTTAATAGTGAAACACAATGTTCTCCTCCTATACACAAAATGCAGTGGCACCTGGCACACAGATATCTGTGCTCTCTGTCCAGCACAAGGGTGCCAGTGGTCTCTGCACACACTGGACACCATCTCATGACAGTCAATGTAATTGAGGCCCAACACTCTCTGGAGTTCTGTGGATCTGCCTCCCTATTTGGATCAGCGAATGCTGGAACCTCACCAGTAACTGGCCCAATGAAATTAGTGAACATAATGGCACTTCCTTAAGGCTTTGAGGACACAACTGGGTCACTGGCAATTCTCAACAATGTAAAAACATAGTTATTCATTCAGTCCTTTAGCCAACAGCCTCTGTTCCAACGGACCTTATCAGTGATGCCAAATACTTTCTTTTATTTTAAGCTCCTTTAACTATTGACTGGTTTATTTTTATTTCTTGCTACCAAACAACTTCTGACACATCATATCTTTGAAGTCCAGTCTACTGTTTATACAGAAAAAGTGAAGCTGACTCTCCTTCCTCTACTTAATTGGAAAAACACCCAAACATTATAAATGAAGCTCCTACTTCAAATGCTGATAGGAAGCAATGCTGAAATTTGCTGTAAAAGAGTTGAAAACACGCAAGCTTAACATCTGCTTTCTGAGCTGGCCAGGTCAGTAAAATCTTTAATCATGATACATGTGCTAAGAAAATTAAGGTACAAGAGATTCAATGTGAGAACAACAAAAATTCATTTAAACTCATGAATAATCATGAATGCTATCTGGAATTTTATTATTAGTTCTGTGTTGCACATCCAT
Organism: Corvus hawaiiensis; assembly: GCF_020740725.1. Lineage (NCBI taxonomy): Eukaryota > Metazoa > Chordata > Aves > Passeriformes > Corvidae > Corvus > Corvus hawaiiensis. Next base: position 14,682,839 of record NC_063227.1, on the reverse strand, counting down.
ATTTTTTGGTGGAAGCGCATCCTGCCCTACAGCAAGCCCTGTCTAAAGTCCTGATGAGCTGTAAAGCCTTGTTTCTATTGCCAGCATGCCAAGCTATTGACCCATAGCACCTTAGGGTTGTTCTGATTTGGACACAATAACTTGAGGAACATGCTCACTTCAAATGCCAGATCAATTTTGTTGTTTGCACATGGGAAGTTCTTCTGTGACATGAATTGGAATGATTGTAAAATCTATTGATGTTTGTAAAATCTAATGGAATGCAAAGGAAAATATCCCTTGATTTCATATTGGGATACTGTAAAAGGCAAGAATGGTTAATCCTCACCAGCCCTATCAATGTCACATATATGCAGTCTTATTTACATTAAATGCCATAGCAGAGTTTACTTAAATTAGAAGGTTACACATGACTAGATAAAATTAAAGGAGTCACTTCATGAATTTTTAATTTCCTCTGTAGTGATTTAATTCCAAAGTAATTTGAAAGAATCCTCTCAAAATGTAATATCAAATTACAACAGAACCTGCTTATCTCTACCTAAGTTATCTTTCATTGACCAGTCTTCAGATTCCAGGCTCTTTTTTCAGTGTTCTAGTGAACTCTAAAATGATTAGTGAACAACATCTAACTCTTCATTCCTTCCAGACTGCACAATACAACTCTTTACAGCAGAGATGCGTTTAGTGTTGGTCTCCTCCCCATATTACACAAAAGATAAGCATTATTGTTTGGGAGTCAGCCACCCCACATTTGTTCACCCACAATGTATCTTCAACAAATGTCTAAATGAAGAAACAGACATTTTTTCTCATTTGCACTACCCCAGCCTGGATAAGGTCCTCCCATCTCGCCCTCAGGCCACTGCCAGGACCTTGAAGAAGTGCTGTGCAACACTGCTAATTCATGCAACATCAATACAAAACTCAATCCCAACTTTATGCTAGATAAATTAAAAGTGATGGAAAGAATTTCAGTAAGTTGCCCAGGGGAAGCAGAATATTTATTTCAACAGTGCTCCAATTTCCAAATCGTCCTAACTAAGCCGGTTGTCAACACAGCAAGATTACACTGCTGGTTCATTGCTGTTCTAGCAGATGGTGAGGACCTGTAAAAGCCGAATGCGCTGCCACTTTGCTGTTCTAACAAATTAAAACTGAAGTCTTGAAAAGTAAATTTGTTCAACAGCAATAACAAATGTGAAGTTTAGACCCTTCATAACTATATACACAGGTACATATATAAGTTTGTGAGCACTTATCCCATCTTTTGAGAAACTCAGAGCTGTGAAATAGTTTTTCTGTGAAGATTTTGGATTTTGTTTTTAAACAAAATATAACCAGTCACAGTTCATTTATCATTTCAATATAAAGTCACTGTAACTGCAAATGTCTTCAACTTTTGGCAGGGCACTCTAAAGCTCCAGAAAAGGCTTCCAACAAAAACATAAAATGGATTGTGAACAGCTAATTAAGTGTGATAGCCAGCCTTGTGAAAGAGAGAGAGCTATCTTTGGATGTGCTACATCATGATAGCTCTCTCTGGAATAATTTTCTTAAGAATAAGAGAAGATTTCATTCCCTGTCCCAAATCTCCAAAACATCAAAAGACAACAATTCTAAATGACATAAGTTACACTTCATCTCTTACTCTCTTAAAATCATAACCAGGTTATCTACCGCCATTATTAGAGAAATTGTTGCTCTATGGCTGGAACCATTGCAATATTCTCACTGACTGACACTAGCTAAGGATGATTTCTGACCAATTCATAGACCACAGCTATTTTTTTTACAATTACTGCATCTCTTACAATGTCTACACATCATACATGAAATTTTTTGTTGTCAGTGTGGACACTTCTGGTGAAACAAACAATTATTATCCACATTTTACAGATGAAGCAGAAGGATGATGAGTCTGGTTTGGGGTTTGAGGCATTTTTGTTTTGGTTTGTTTTGAGCTTTTTTAATGTGATTGGTTGGTTTGGCGTTTGGTGCGGGGGGTTGGTGGATTTTTGTTTGTTCTTTTAAAAGGCATTTGAATGCCTTCCGGCTCCACAAAACAATAGCAAGCACTTCATTAAACACTCCTGTTTTCACAAGCAAGTTTAAAATACTCTGCATCAAGGAAGATGTTCTTTAACTAAGATGCTTTTGGAAATAAACTTTATAACTCAGAGCACTAAGCAGATTCATACTTTCAAATATGGGTTCTGGGAGTATCAGAAAGTCACTCCAGAAGTCACCAGCAGCACAGGGAAATGAACTATGGATTCAGCAGTCTGCACTCACTCCACTGAGACAGGCAGACTCTCATTGTCTAATCCCCCACCCACTTAATTTTCAGGGCCCTATTTATATGCTCTCCTCTCTTACCCAGTCCTGCTCCAAAACAACCCACTTCACCTTCACACATGTCCTTGTTAAACCTTTTACCAAATTACATATTAACATACTTCTTATCATATCTTTTCCTCATCATTTGTCTTTCTGTATCCCAAGAGTGCCATGGAACTTGCTCAGCATTCCTTTGTGTTTGTACAGCATCTAGAAAACATCTCACTGATCCACTCAGGGGTTTCTTTGGTTACTATGGAGATAGAAGTAACAGCAAAAGGATTTAGGATGAACAAGTCTAATAAGAAAAATACACACCTATAAAAATTACATCATACTGTCTAGACCCTTTGACCACATTGCAATAGACTGATTGAGGTTATGTTTCTTCATTGCCTTATTTAACAAGGAAGGAAATCAAGATATTCCTCCCTGATGCACCTGACAACACCCTATTGAATGTCCAAGCTGAAACTCTACTGAGGTAGAAAACGAGGATAGGAAAGAAGATTTAAGATTGCTTGTGTAGTGAGGGAGGTTTATCAAGGTTTAAAAATATCCAATTAGCACATTATAAACTGTTAACCTAGATGGATGCTACTATTTGGGCCTGCTTTTAAAACCTGCATGGATTTGCCAGCCTTTCTGGCTTGTAAAGATCCATCCCTGTTAGATACATCACCCACCGGCACAAGAATTTCTTCAGCTGCTGTTCCCGCTCTGTTCTGCATTTCCTCCCTCTATTGCAGCTCCAAAACTTCTCTCTTACACTGCCTGGCAGAGTTAATCTCAGCTATTTAACCTTACAGAGCAATATTGCCCAAGGTAAGGGGGAAATATACAAAAAGTAATCACTAGAAACAGAAACAAAATTCAAAAAATTTCTAAAGTCAAAAAGAGCATGACTGCTATAGTAGCCATACATACATTTATTCACAAAATTATATATCTATTTTGTGCATACAGAAAATAGGCATACAGCTCACTGCCTCTACAAAATCAAGATGCCTACCTTGATAACTGCTATCAGCAGTTTATGTAAGTAAAATTTTTTCACACAGATGACAAAATTTCCTAAAATAAGGGTCTGTACTAGAAAATCAACGTTCAATAAGCCAAGCCAGCATGCCTGTGGCTGAGTCAGAATTCTGTGAAACCACGATTTAGGTCTGGGTGTAGAAATACCTACTGACAGCTGCACTTGCTGGTGGGTATGGTTTGATTTCACCATCTATTTCACAAACACCCACAAAAGGGTTTTTGCATATAAATATTCATAAGGTGCAAATTAGTGGTTTCACAGCTATTTTCCCTTTCTTTTCCTCCCACAGTCTGCTACAATAAAGCCTCATTTCACAGAATCACAGTTAAATGTAAGCAAGGTCTCTCCCTTCATCTACACTCAAGCGTATCACCCCTTGAGATTATTTAAAATACTGATTATTTAATTGTTTCTGATGCCTCTGAAGCAGGACATACATGTTGATACTGACTTTCAGCTAGTGAAAATAATTGGAACTCTCAAAATATTTTGAAAAAGGCTGAGAGATGATCCCAATGGCCAGTTCAAAACCTGAAAAGTTAACAAAGGTATCACACACAACAGGTCCTTCTTGAAATCACCTATCTCAATAGTATGAACTATAGACAGCATCCTAGTAGCAAATCACATTTGCTTTACAAAAAGAGAAGTGTAGCATGGAAATCATCAGTATGTTGTGTGGGAGGAAAACAACAGAGTTTCTAAGAAAAGAACAAAACAAAAAAACAACAACCAAAAAACCCCAAAAAAACCCAAAAAAACAAACCAAAAGAAAAAACCTCACACCAGAAACCCCTCTCCCTTTTAAGCAAGTTACTTAAAACAAACTTCTATTAAGGTAATACAAAATATATAGGTCCAGTCCAGAGTCCTGACTCCCACAAAGCCTCTGTATTTGAAAACACTGATTCCTAGTCCCACAGTTTAGCTTCCTTAAAAGTTTATTTGATCTAAAGAGTAGAGCTCATTAACTTAACACTGAAGTCAGAAAACTCACACAGGATAGATCACATGGTGAGGAAATCCATGCTGATCCCGGGACTGAAGAAACATGACCTGCACCTACCACTGCTGCTGACACAGATCATTCCAAGGATGGACACATATGAAGACCGTACACACAATATCCTCATCCTGAAGTCACTGCATTTTTTTTTTTTAATAAATACTAGTAAGTTTTAGGAAAAAAACCCCAACTTTCTTTTTAACATGAAAAAGAGAGGTTTTAGTCCCAGACTCCTAAATTATTAGTATTTAAGTATTTAATCTGAACACTGAAGAGATGAATCCCTATCATTTGCTGATACACAGTAAACACATGCATGGTAGCTTATCTGCTTACAGCACTGCAGTATTTCTTACAAGGATGAAAAGAATTCTTAAGGAAAATTCCACTCTGCAGTCCCTCCTCAGCCATCAGACAACACTGGAAGGTCAGAACTACAGGGGGTGGAGGACAGCACTGAAGGAAGCTTTCCACTGACTGTCTCAACTGTGAGACGTTCTAGAAGACTGTGGTATTTTGGTTTACATGCACTAGAAGAAATGCGGCAGAACATTTGCTTGTTTTACATTATTTTCTTTTCTTCTCTTCCTCAACATTTGTTTTTTCCATCATCTGGTGTCATTACATATATAAGAAAAGTTAAATATTTACAGCAGCTCAGGCATATATAGCAAATCCCTATAACAATTCCCCTGGGAAACCCATCTCTCTGATTCAGTTTTCAAGGAACCAAAAGACAAGTATTTTTTCCTATAAATAAAGATGACACTACAGTTCCACATTGAAACTATTTTCCCCCAATTTCAAACCTGAATATACAAATTCCATTTGCTGTCCTGTTTTATTCCAATAAATGAAGCTTTACCAATGGATCTAAGCAGAAATGTCATCAGTGCTTGAGTGATTGTTGGATATTATTTTTTTGATATGAAATGAACACTGCATGAATTGGCAAATTAATCTGCAAATGACATTACTAGCTTGAATAGATTTAAGCTACTCCATGTCAAACTACAGCTTACTGTTATACAACTTTGATCACTGGCTAAATGTACAAAGTCTACAATGTACAAGGCATCAGAAATGATGTTTATAAAAATAAGATTAGAGAGTAATAAGAACAAGGTGGTTGCTGGAGATATTGTTGACATTTCATATTAAAGCCAGAAATTGTTATGAAATTGAGTTGAAACATGCTATAACAGGGAGAAAAAGGTGATCATCAATAAATTTCATTTATTGGAGCACTCCATTATTGACATTTTATAAAATTAGAAATCATGAAACTGCTGCTTTCCACAAGTTTGACAAGGAGTAAGATCATTTAATAGCATATTAAGAAAAGGGAACCAGCTAGAAGTTACAGTGAGTGAAGCATTTTCTCATTGAAGTTTTAAAATATTCTCTGCTAAATCTTCCCCTCTTCTCACAGAGATTTAGGAACGTGATTCATGGACATGCATAACCATGTTCTTTCAGCCCCACTTGTTAGGGCAGTGCACAAGGCAGAGGGCACAGAAGGATGAATGCCCTGAATGGTATGAAGATGTGGGACTGAAGAGGTGAAAAGAGGCTTGGAAGGAACCATCTAGCACCCAGCTCTCTCTGCTGCTCTGTCTTCTCCAAACACCCTGACTGCAGGAGCTGACCATCACAGTTCAGAATTAAAATTGTAACCCTCTGTGAGATGCAATAGTCCAGCTTCCATAGTCAAATTTCTCTACTACTTTATTGCTTCCTAGCCAGTCAGACACAAAGCACAGCTCACTGCATTTTTGACCTGTTAGCTAAAGCACCAGTTAGGGTTCTAATTGCTCATTTATTAAATACATCTTATGCCTGTTTCTAACAGTAGGATATCCAAAAAAACATTGCTATCTACGCAAAAGAACTCACTATTCAAACACATATTCTGAATAGCTTCCCAGCCTCGATAATTTCCTCACTTGCAGCATTCTGTAGTTGAGACATTTCCAGTATCCAAATGTTGCCATTTCATCTTTCTTAATCTATTCCCAATAGAACCATCATAAGTTATAATAAGTAACTCTGAATGGCAGATTTCTGAGGCAAACACATGATTTATGATTTAGCTTTAAAAAGACCTCTTAGGTTAAACATTCAAACACACTTGTAAGTCGACACACGCTGATTGGGACTGCTGGAGCCTTATGTGAAAATGGCTGATAACTAACATGCCAAGGCATTCTTTTGTTTGGGAGCATTATTCATGCAGTTCTGAGGTAACTGGCTTGTGCCCACCCATCAGCCTCATCACCAGCTGCTTTCCCATAGAAGATTCCCAGCCACAAATAGGGGTATTTCATCTGAATCACACAGTTGCTCCACTGGACAAAACTGAATCAATATCCTCACAAGTAAAATTGACTTAGCAGCATTTACAGCATCATTACATATTTCATCTTTACATACATACCCTGATAGGCCACTGAATTCACACCTCCCCTCACCCCAGAAATATTTGAAGAAATGTTTCCTTCAATAAGCATTATATTTGGAGCTTTTTATTTCTCCTTTTGCATTATAAATAGGTTCATATATCACAATTAACTCTTTCATTCTTCTTGTACAGAATATATAGTCTTATCCAAGCTTACTCCCATAAGTTTTGCTTAGATGACTATATGACTACAGCATAAACTTCTGCATATTCTTTAACACACATATAGGACAAAAGCATGAATTAGAACTTTTTAAATTATTTTAATGATATTCACTGATGATCACATACTGAAATGTGGCCCTATTTAAATAATTTATCAAAGAAAAAGATAACTTAGAAAAATTAATATTGACCTAAAAAGGCTAATTCACCACACTGCGTGTAGGGAAAAATATTCTTCAGTTTAATGTAGACTAGCTAATCTTTTTTCCTGTGGTTGAGATGCATCTTTTTTGATGCTAGGTTTGTTTTACACCTTTGCATTCTAGCTTAGGACACAGGTAAACAAACGAAGTGTGCAGGCACAACTGTACTGACTGAGCTGCTCACCCATGACCCTGCCGGGCCAGCTCCCAGGGTAGCAAACACAACAGAGCCCTTCTCCACCAGCACAGCCACAGCAAGCCCACACTCTCCCTGACTTCAAAATGGTTTTGCATCAGGACCATGTGGTGGTTTAAACTTAATTCGATGGACTGGTTGCTAAACAAATTAAAAAGTTGGTACCGCCTCTGCAATTCACATATTTGAAGGAAGACCAAGCACAGGAAGTTCCTTTTGTTCCTGTTTCCCCGCCGGGATGGCGAAGCGGGGGGCCCAAGCCCCGCGGTGCAGCAGCGCAGGGCCGAGCCGCGGGGGAAAGCCGCGCCGGCTCCGCAAGCAGCCATGACCAGCCTTAAACAGCAGCGCAGCCGGAACCGCGCAGCGCGGCTCCTGGGGCCGCTGGGCCCCTTCCACGCAGCCAGCGCGGCTCGTGTCGAACCGAGCAAAAACATGCAGCCTACAACAGCGAGTTTTCCCCAGAGCAGAGCCTGGACAAGAGACAAGATCAACTTCTTAGCCGCAACTTAACAGGCACCAGCTTTCTTCCAGCTCAGAGAGAAAGGAAAAGCGAGATCATGTGAGATGAAGCCAACATGGCGGCGCCAAGGTCAGTAAAGGAAGGGAAGGAGAGCAGGAGCTCCCAGCGCTGGAGCTGAAAATTCTCCTTGCAAGCCATGGTGAAGACTATAATGCAGCAGGGGTTTTTTTCCCCCTATAATTCATAAGATGAATTGGGGGGATGTAGCAATTCATGTGTTCATGAAAAATATTCATGCCAGAGTATATAGATGCAGTGAAAGACTTTTAGAGATTGAGAAGAGAGCCTTTACTTTCAGGCTGGAATAGCTCATCCTTAAAAGACTAAATCCCGTGTTATTTGTGACCCATGATGGCAGTGGGGGAAGACTGCAAGATTCATGGGAGGGATTTTTTTTTTTTTTTTTTTTTTTTCGCTGCAGCAGATTCCAGGCAGACTGTTGTTTGTGAAAGTTTGAACCGCCCTAGAGAAATTCGCAGAGAGCTGTCTCCCGTGGGAAGGAACGCACAGCACAGCAGAAGAAACTCTTTGCCTTAAACACAGGGAAAGACTCTTAAGAAATGAAACTGTCAAACTCCCATGTTTGTTTCCCTTGTGCAGGTTGGTGGAAAGAGGGAGGTACTAGAAGGGAAAGGTATTCTGGGAGTTTGCTTTAATTTCATATTTTTTTTTTTTTTACTTTTAATTCTGTTAGTAATGAATTTTCTTATAGTACAACTCTTTAAGTGTGGAACTGTTTTGCCTTGAAGTTTTTCCGTTTTCCTCAATAGTCCTCATTTCACCTTGTTTTGTATGTGGTGCTTGGCACCTAACCAACGTCAAACCATGACACTGTGCTATGCTTTGGGACATCAAATTTTGTTTTACACATCTTCAGAAAGCTCCTGTCTAATTCGAGCCATTTGATACCATCAGAACTTGGCCCTTCTTTTATGACAAACCAATCACAAAAAGAGTTTTCACGTCTCAATTGTAAAGCAGTCTGCAGGAAATTAGCTGTAAAAGAGACAGGAGGCTTTTGTGGCACAGCTGAAAGCTTATGAAAAACAAATTACAGAAGAAACATTTTTAATAGACATGCTTAATGTTTTTATTGGTGAGAATGCTGAAGTGGCTGCCAATTCAACTTTGCATCCAAACTGTCAAACATAATTGCTTGTATATGTGACATAATAAAAATCTCCATTGTAAAAGCCTTAAGAACGCTAAGTAATGTAACACTGGCTTTTACAGCATTAAAAAGGAATAATAGACTTGTGTCCAGTTATTGTATTTAGAGAAATGCAGGAAACCCATTAGATTTCAAAGACAGACAAATTGTTAAATTGCTTTTGCCACTTTGATCTGCACAAAAGACAGAAATCGTTCCTTGGGAACATTTTCAATTTAAACTTGTCTCCTTAAAATATGCTTTTCAAAGTGTGCATTAAAATAAAAGGTATGTTCAAATGCAAACACTCAACTAATAATTTCTCCATGTTGATAATTGTATTAATCGGGTAGCAATCTGTGCATCTGTGATATTGCTGTGACCTCTTCAGTTGAAAGCAGCTTGTAACCGGCACTCTGAAAATTCAAGAGTCATTGACCTGAGTGCAAGAATTTTCTATTTACAAAGAAATGTGTTCAGCTGGTAAACAGGAAAAAAATTGTGTTGAATTCTCAAGACAATCTGAAAGATGAAGCAAACCTACTAGAATCAATTGAGGCATAATAAGAAAATGGAGCGGTAAAAACAATTTAAATGGTGTTCTCCTGCTGCCACAACCAGTCCAAGATGAAAGCTTAACTTCTTTCCTTAAGCAGAGAAAAGTCCTTTCCAACACTTTCAGTGTAATCCCAGCGCATCTGGAAATTTAGCAAGGGCATAGTCTATTTCCAAGGGGAGAGTCAGACAGGCAAAAACAAAACTGCCACAAAGTATACCTGCCACAAAGTATACTGGAAAAAACTCTAGAAGGTAATGTCAATGGTTACAGAAAATAACGAAAGGGAAAACAGATTAGAAATTGTGAAGGTTCTGGTGGAGATTGAATCTTATTAAATATAATCTTCACCCAGGCAAGACCCCCTTCGATAACCCCAGGAAAAAGGACAGGGATTAAGACATGGATGATGTCCTCAATTGTGTTCCCAAACTACAAATCAACATAAGGGACAGTAGGTAAAAATAAAAGAGAAATTTCTTTCTTTTTTTTTTTTAACTGAAAGAAAAAGCTGCTGAAGAAACAGTCAGCAGGAAAAGGATAGCCTCATACTTCATCATACTTTGAAAATACAGCTTTATTTAAGCATTTCATTTATATTAGCTCTTTAGAAAATAAATCTCACATCAGCCTTTATGTCTTCTACAGAGAAGAATCCTTTCCTCATAAAAACAAATAATGTCCTCATAGCATACAGAGCTATGGCATCATCTTGAAAAGCAGTATTCTCTCTGCAAGTAACTGCCGCACAACCTTCCTCAACAGTCAGTCTTTTAAGGGAAAGAGAGCACAAGATTCTTAACATCTATTAAAGAATGTAACTTGGTTTGCTTCGGAAGCAAATCCAAAGAAGTTACATCAGACTGCCAGTATCAGTGCAAGAGCTCACCTCCATCTAGAATGCCTCTGACTCCTTTTCATCTGCAATAGTAAAGGCATGAAGAAATAATCAGGTAAATATTACAAAATCACATGCTTATAAAATAGAGCAGGCACTCCTCATTAAGACGAAACTAGAGAAAAAGGAGCTATTATTCACTAAACTATGTCCACCTTCAAGAGCTTTTTCTTTTTAATCCTGGTCTGGTACCAACTTCCATATAGAAGCAAAATTGGAGACCTAAATTAAGACAGGATTCAAGAACAGATCCACCAAGCAGTATGCAGGAGCAGGTTTGGGTTTTTTTATCATAAAAAGATATCAATAGAAATGAAACGTATATGAGGATTGCCTTCTGGACACTACTGGACTCTACCATCATCAGTTTATTGCTTGCTTATGTATCTATATAGCTATTATTCTTAGAAAGAGCTTGTTTTCACTCCTCTCTGTGCCAGCTATTACTGTCAAATTCTAACAGTTCATCTCCTCTCCTGTCTCTTGATTTGATTTCCTACTTCCTTGAAGTGCTACTATCTTCCCTCCAAAGGAGAGGGGAAAAAAAGAGAAACAATCTATACAAGATGCAGGTTTCAAGCAGGGCTTCACAGTATCTCAGTGGTCAAACTAGACAGGGATGCAGTTTGAAGGATTCATAGAGATAGTGGATCAGCTGTACCTCTGTCATAGAGTAAAGCCAAGGCACTTCACACTGGGCAGATGGGCTGAGTTTGAAACTCTCTGTGGCTGTTTTCATCTTCAAGTCCACACCTTGAATACTTTAAAAAAAAATGCTTATGACAAAACCAGGAAGAAGCTACAAAACTCTTCCCTGCCCCCTAATGCCTAAAAAGCAAACACAAAGCTTGGGCAGTGCCACCCTGCCTACCCCACAGGCCCCTCTTTACTGGTACACTTGGCCCATCGCTGTTCCCTCAACAGGAGAAACATTTGCTTCCCTTAGTCAGTCTCGACCAGGCAGATCTCAAAAGCCTGAGAGTTTCTCCATGCCAGTCCTTACCCAAATGTTGCCTTTTCCAGCCTCCTTTACATCCAGTAGAGGAAGTCCTGTCCTTAAGTTCTACAGTTTAAATATTTGAACAAAGGTATTGTATTCTCTTAACACTCATAACTTTTATTCTCAGCCTGTATCTATCACATTTTGCTCATTAATCAGCCCTGGTGATTTGCATGTCCTAGTTCTGAATGAAAGCTAAAAACTTTTATGAGGAAAAGAATTTTAAAGTTGTAGAGCATAGTTAAAGCATAAAACCTACAAATGGCAACTTCCTCAAAGCTGGCCTCTTTAACAATTACATCCTTTCAAAATACTTCTTTGCCCAAAACCTGACCAAGCCCCTTGGTTTTTTTCCTTATAGTTATTTAAATCCCAGCCCCTTGTCAATATGGCTCTTCAAGAAAAGAAATTTAAAAATTCAAGTCCAGATTATTTCAGCACAAAACTGCAGAATGGAGCAGCAGGAAAACTGATCCTACACATACTGGGATAAGATGTGAGAGCTACATAATATTTCAGGAAACATCATGTTATTTCCTAGAACTGCTCGCTTCCTTGGGTTGATTTTTCAGCTGACAGCAAGTAAAGGCTTCGAGCACCTAACACAACAGGTTTCTCACAGGAACTCTTTTTGTGGAAAGTCTTTTAGATTTCAAGAACTATGTAAAGAACTTCAAGTCCATCTTTCCTTTGCTTAGAAGAGACAAAAGTGCCTTCTAACTAAAATTGGAAATATTGCAAAATACCTACTTATAAATGGCACAGTACATTTGTATGCCAATAAATTTATACTTCCATTACACTCAAACAAGGGAGTACTGTACTGAAAGGAGGATTTCCCTATTCTAATAAGTAAAAGAATATTATGAACTTCAAATTTTGCATGAAGACAACATGACATCATTAGCATGAGTTACATATGTAACTAATGTGTTTTAAATGAAATAAATATGTGAAAGGCTTAAAGAAAAGTGATGGGGTTTACCCTAACTAAGAGCTATGCAGTACACACGGATGTGTGCGGAGAGGAGCTGGGGCACATCCAGCTAAAAAGTTTTAGGCCGTTAGGAGAAGGTAAAGGAACAGCAGACATGGCAAGCACCCCTTTCATTCTGGTGTTAAATAATGCTCTAGAGAACTGCAGAAGACATACAGAAAATCAAGATTTTAACTGGAACAGACAAAGAAATAATGAAAATGAACTCAGACACTTACAAAGCAGAATTGAACAGACAGGGAAATGAAACAGAAAGAGGAAATTCAAAATTATCGTGCAGGGCATCTTTGGATAACTAAGCATTTTAGTGCTATCCTGATGAGCAGAAGCTTCATTAATCTTTCCTGACAAGTGACTTGCAAGAAACAAAGTTGTGGCAATATTTCTGCTACTAAAGGAAACTTCCATGAACTGCAGTGGCTGCAACTAAACCAATATGGTAAAACTCACCAAAAACACAATAAAATTGCTTTAAGGAATTGCAAACATAAATCTCTCTCCTGCAATGTCATTTTCTTCCCCAGTGCTAGGCTTTATGGGGCATGTCATCAAACATAGCACTGCTGCAGTGCCATTGACCCTGGGGTCAACAGAGCTGCTGTGAAACTGCATCGTATCTGCCCCTCCACTGGGGTTTGTTTGCCCTTTTAATAAAGTATTCTCCTCCCTCACAATTCAGGTGCTGGTCCAAAATCAGAAAAGAGTTTTCGTTTCTTTTCAACCAGAAAAGACACCTACTTGTATTCTGGAATGGTTTTTCCACCTTGATACTTTGTCTTCTCCTAGGGGAGCACCTCCAAGATGGGGCTGTGATAGTGGCAGGGAAAGGCCTAAGGAAATCTTGCCACTCAGCAGTTTGAAGGAGACACTGCCTCTTAATCTTCCTCCTCCACCCCCATAAAACAGAACAGATGGTTTTAAGGCAAAACCTTCAGCCTGCCCTGAATGCCTGGGCTTCTCCTTGGACTTTGTCACCAGTGGGAAGGAAGAAAGGATGGCATGGAGAAAAAGACAATGTGGCTCAGACAACAAGGCCAAACATAGTTCCATGCCCTCTTTTCATGTGGCAAAGGAACAATCTGACTGTAAAATTCTGAAAGAACAGGTTAGCTCCATAGCTGAGTCATTAAAAGGTGTCACATTTAATTCTACATCAGAGTCAAAGTTCTTCTGGACAAACCACTCTGCTCATGCCATAAATGTAAGCAGCAACTGGCCTCTCCCCTATGCAACAAAGGGACAAAAATTAAAAGATTTCTTTCATGGGAATGCACACAATTTGATCACAGTGACACTGATTTATGCAAAAGCTTATCTGCTTTCTTGTTTATTCCATTTCAAGAAAGTTTGCTTTCTTGTCTTAGAGCCAGCTCCTTGCTATCCGAGGTACAGGGATCTGGAGGAGAGAGCAAAGAGTCCTGCCCAGAGGCAAGAGGAGCCAAGATGTTGTCAGAAATGGGCCCTTTTTCAGGTTTTAAAGGCATTTGGGACCTGTACAGATGTGAGTTCTCATTTTTATTGTTGCAGTGAGAGTATTATTCCCTTATGAGAAGCCGCCTGAGCTTCAAGCCACCTCTTGGTTTCATTAAATGGACCTTCCCTCCTCAGTGTGCACCTCAGAGAAGTTCAATTTGATATCCACAATCCCTAATGAGGCAACAGGGTTTTCTGTTGTGGAAAGGAGGTGTTCTATCAGTCCTGTTTTGGGTCACTCCTTTGGTAACTAGGGCACCCTGAATATATTCCTGTCCCTTTCCCCCTCACAACCCCTAAAAGCAGAAACAAGGAACAGATTTCCTGCAGAAGCCATCACCTATTGCCTTCACTCCTTAAAAATTAAGTTCATTTTTGTTTCTCCAGATCAAGCTTCTTTTTTAGGAGATAAATCCTACATCTCAGAAGACCACACCTAAGACAGTATGGCAACTGGCCAATTTTCCCATGCTTGTCCCTAATAAATTATAGAAGTGTGTTTTATATTACTTTTAAATGCAATAGCAATTCCAACTTTATATTCTATAGAACTTATACATCATGTCAAAATACAAACAACCTGGAGAGCAGAAGGATCTGAGTTTTCTCTTAGATTTGGCACAAACCCCAGTACTGAGTGTTTTTGCAGACAACTGGGAAGGGGGGAAGCTACAGAAGAATCAGTTTTGACTTTTTTTTTTTTTTTAATTAAATCAAAAGACAACAAACCTTCAAATTGAGACACAGTATAACAACATTGCCAACAGAGAGAAGAACCAACAGGTTCAGGCACCCATCCATTGCTGCTTTCTTATGACCTGAACATTCTAACTGCATCAGAAGTGGGGTCTGTCTAACTGTGAACACAAGTAGCAGGACATGGTGCCCATCTCAAGTGAGAAAAAAAATCAACCTCTTAATACACTCAAAAAAAGTTCTTGAACAAAATATAGGTTTTCCTCCTTGTAAGTATAGATTTTTACTTTGTAAAAAGCAAGGTCAGAATTGTGGGTGTTGCTTTAGAAGGAAAATAATATAATTAGAACATACTTTTTATTGAATTAAGTACAAGGCAGAGCAGTTCATTTAATTCAATAAATGCAACAACAAAGAGAGCTCCAAGTATCAGATCTTTTTAACAACAGTGTTTAGATTCACCCTTCACATTAGCAGCTGGAAGACAAATCAATCTCAAACTGAGAAACACTTGAGCAGGGTTGCCTCCAGGAAACCGACGGCAGCAGCACAAACACACGTTACACATTCTGCAAGGTTAAATTAATGTGAAGTAAATTCCTCAAGTTATGTAAATAAATTACAGTAATGTTGTCTGACAGCTCATATTAAGTGAGATTAATTCAGCAAGCATAAAATATGCAGGGGTCTTAACACCCTCACGGATCCCTGTTCATCTTATGGCAACCAGGCAAACCTTCAGGCCTAAGGAAGATGCTGCAGCCTGGAAGCCACAGCAGCAAACCCAATACGTGGCTGCTCAGCAGGGGCAGGGCTCTTGGATGGCTCTGGGAAAGGTCACTGCTGAGGCTCAGCCCAGCTGATCTCACACTGCAGACAGTGCCTGCCTGCAGTGCTGGCGAGGAAGGGACACCCTGAGTTCCGCAGAACTGCTGAAAAGGGGAGAACCTTCAGAAGTGAAGCAGAGACCTCTCTGCCTCTTGGAGAGCTGTAAACTGACCACCAGGTAGGTTTGTAAGCTGTCCAATCTGTGAACAGACAAACCAGAGAGCTTCTAGATAATTCAGAGGAAAAGGAACTCGGTTTGCAAAATTTAAGGTCTCCCCTCCCTCAAGCCTTTTTTTTTAAACAATTTTCTCTCACAATCAAGACCTCAAACACAGACAGCAAAAAATCCACCAGGAAACACCAGCAGAGGATCACTCCTCCATAATTAACACTGCTATCTCCATTCTTCTCTAACTTTGTGAAAATCTTCCTGACCCAAGTGAAATTCTTTCCTCTTTAGGGGGAAAATGATACAATTCCATCAAAGCCACCATTAAAGGATTCATCTTTTGTCCTATTCTCCCCCTTCAGACGGACTTGGTATCCAGTTTCTGGAAGGTCCATTCTCTGAATCTGCTTTTACACACAAAAGAATGTATTTCCGTAGTGAAAACAAAGCACCACATAGACACATATACCCACACTGCTACAGAAAAAGGAGAGCAACTCACTGAACTCTGGGCTTTTGAAACTCAGCCCCAACCATTTTACCATAAAAAAAACTCAAAACCAAAAGTACTGAAAAATGGATTTTATTCTAGTGATTGTGTATAATAGTATTCAGTTTATAGACCAATATAAAGAGGAAAATATTTTCATTAAAGGAAGAGTAAGTGCAAAAAAGGTTTGTTTGGAAACCTCAAACTAACTTTAGCTGTGGATCACAAGAGAACTAAAAATGTGGAGACACTGAAAACAGCACTCTGTCCAAAACCATAAGCCAGTCATTCCACAATATATGACTGACTTTATCCATCTATTCTGTGATCTTTTTGCAGGCGTGACTTGACTCTAGCAAGCAAAATAGTTCTGCTCTTGTTAGGTTTAATCTTACTTCTTAATCTTCCTTTCAAATTTCATCTTAAATTTCCTGCTTTCAAGTATCAAGCCAAATTGATTTGATGCTTAATCCTCGACAAATAAATAATGAGCCTTTGAATTAGCCCACGTGTGATAAGGCAATGATCCCATTATTTCTCACATTTGTATAATCAGGCAGTGATTAAATTATTTCTAATGTCCTCAACATGAATGCAAAAATACACTAAAGAGATCTTTAACAAAGCTCCCCACCATGTTTTTTTATTAAATGCTCTTAATTTGAGTATTTTATCACATGATTACACTAGCTGGGCCATAAGAGCTTATTTTAATGAGAATGGGAAGAGCTCAAACAGTGGGTGTTCTGCATATCTCTTTGACATCTTTACAACCATTTGCCATTTTGAGTGTGATTAGCTGAATAGCAACTATTAGGAAGGTTGATTAATACTTTTTAAATTTGTCAAATCTTGGATAGCACTCAGATCATTTTTGGGGAGAACAGACTGAAACAAAGACTTCCACTATCTCCATCCGAGGACACAGCAAAATGTAATGTGGGCAACAAAGAAAAGACCTCACACCCAGCTCACTGCCAGCAGCACTGACATTTCTATTTACAGAGACCTGGATGCACATATGACATCCAAGGACTTAATTAATATCACGTTCACATAAGAAGCATGAGCACGGTTCCAGTTAAAGAAATGGTGTAGGCAGTGTGGTTTCAATGGGTGCCTCTGGGACGTTGCTATTGATAGCAGACACCTATTTAAGTGCTAAGAATCAACATGAAATGCCATTTAACATCTTATTTAAAAAAAAGAGTTTTTAAAAAATCCCCTCATATTGAGCTTCCACAACAGAACAAAGCAGCGCATTAAAAGCGCTGATAAGGGTATTAAAAGGCAATATTTGATGTATGCATATCTAGTACATTCATATTGAATCTGGCTGTGATATGAGTTGCACTAGTTAAAATTACATATTTCTCTTTTTCCTCGAATCAGAGGAGGCAGTTACAGGAAAAAATCAATATCTAAAGCTTACAAAGCCAAAATCTTCTTTCAGCACTAAGATATCATAGTGATAAAGGCCATGAAATAAAGGTCAGAATACATAAAATAGTCATTAGATGCAGAGAGACATTTGTAACACACACTGAAATTAGTAGTGCCTTGCCCTTACAGAGGTTTACCTGAAATGCTGGTCCTGCCAGCACAACACACCCTCTTCTCCCCACAAGCCCACAGGGATGCAGAACTTGCCAAAAGTGAGTAGATTTTCCTGGACTGTGTGCTATGATTGTGGGAAAGAGATGGGGAGAACTGCACTGCTGGCACTGAAAACAACACAATTTTCTGTCATTCATGCTACTGTTCATCCCTAGGGCTAACAATCAACCAAGTGAAAATACTCCTCCAGAGGAACTTTAGGATGCTTCAAGTCTCTGTAGGTTGCAAAAGAAATGGCTGAAGGCTTCACCGTTCACCAGTAGTTTCTGAGTTAGTGAAGCCCTTTGCAAACAGGTGAGAGACAAAATTCTTTGAAGATGTGGGATAGATGAAGTGACATGAAGCCAGAAAATCATATCTTAATGTGCTTTTCCATTGGCTATAGCTCATGTCCAGCATGGAAAAAGAACAAGATGGAAAAATCAGAGAACTGGCACTACTGATATGTCTCTGAGGAAGGTGTCAGTCTGAATTCCCTGCAAGCTCCTCTATGTCTGCAGTTTGCCCTAGTGTGCCTTCACGTTTAAGGAGAAAGGAGCAGAAAGCAAGACTGGAAGGAGGCCTGGAGGAAAAGGTGAAAGGAAAATGGAATAAGAAACAGATCAGTGCAAAAGGGAAGAGTGTTAAGACAGTAACAGAGATCAGCATGTGCAAGGCAAGTGGCTAAAGAGGAATAAAAGGAAATGGGAAGATGCAGGAAAACCTATTCATAACTATCACCAATGTCTTGTATTGCCTGTCTGAAGACTACAGAGCAGGAGGGAAAGGAAGCATTCCCAAAGAACTTGCCTATTACTTCTCAGGTAGGGGTGGGTGAACTGCCTTTTAAAATATGTAACACACTTCCCCACTCCTGCTCTCACTACTCTTAAAATAAGTTGTATTTATCATGACTATATGATAATTCTGAAGGAACAAAATTTACATTTTGTCCCCCAAGTGCTGAAGGTGACAGAATATACTGATGCAGGGAAAGAGGTTCATTTTTAAACACAGAAAATAAATGGAAAGTGTAGGAGAATGGAGAGAAGGTTACATTTACTTTTGAAAAATTAAGGCAAAAAATAGCTCATTTTCCAAGATGACCTTGCAACTCCTACCCCCTAGGGTCCAGCAGATGGGAGCATCAGGCATTGCTTTCTTTGGCCTGTGCTGGTACAGGAGCGATTTGTGAAAATGTCAGAGCAGCAGCGGAACCATGAAATCTTCCCACAAGTCGTTCCCTACTAGCATCATACCACTTTAGCTTCCACATCATCATCCCAAAAACTTTATCGAGCAAGCTGCCCCACATAACAGCCCCTGCAATCAGACAAGTTTTCCTACAGCAAAGCAGGTACTAAACAAAGAACCCTCCCTTGCTATGTGTGCATAGGGAAACCATATTTTTGCAATCACTCTTTATTTTTCATGAGTGGAATAAAATGGCCAAAACATTTACTCTCCATGAAAGAGCAGTGAGCATGCTTGTCATTTTGCAGCAGGATGCTGAGCTGCCAGTGGAATGGCTGCTAGGGCTCCAGGCTGCATTCCCTCCACCCCTGTTAGCATGTTTAAAGCCATGGAGCACAGAAACCACCACCCTAACAATTCACAGCTAAGTACATGCACTGTCATTTATTTTCCAGCAGTTAAATGAGGCCCTTTCCTCAAAGGTGATGCAGTGAGTGGTTAAATTGAGGGCATGACTTAAGAACGTTCCCCCAGAAAAAGTAATGATATGCAAATATGAATGGAGTTCTCAATTTGTGGGAAGCTGATACATCTTTACTGTATCACCTGGCATGCAGCACTAGAGATTAGAAGACAGAAGACACTTCAGAAGTGGGCTGGTGCTACAGGCAGCAACAGATTGCTGCCATTAAAATGACATTTATCAGAACACTATCAAAGAGTCTTTAATTTCAACAGTGAATAGCTGGTCCTTGGTAAGATTCTGTGTCAGAAAATATAAAGAAATGGCCAACAGCCACAGTCATACCCACAGTACTCAGCTAGTTATTATGACAAGCAGCAGTTATAACAACAATCTTGTCTCGTTTCCTCCAAAATATAATCCTACCGCCATTAGCATTTGCTGTGTCCTGAGAGTGCTTCATCTGAACCACTCTGCAAAAGAAAGGAGAGGACAAGCAGCATTTACCCATAGGACAAGATAAATCCAGTATCACAATCATTTAATGAGGACTACAAATCCTACTAAGTGCTTTTTCATTTATAAGCCCTAGATAAAGGGCAGGACAAAGTGTGGTTTCCCTCCAGAATGCTCCAGACAAAGACAATGCCAATTTTGGCCTCATGACAATATGTTAATACAAGAGTATCTGCAATAAAGCCTTCACAAAGAACACCACAGAGTATATGTTTTAGTGACTGTGCCACAAAACTGGTGTGGTTTAGCAGCATAATTCCCCATCATTATAGTCATGCTTCAGTGAGGTGCAGTCATTTTCCAAAGATAACACTCTTAACAGTATTATTCCATTTCTTTTATGCTGTGTAATAAACAGGAGTTTCAGTTACTTCATTTGGCAGATGCTAGAGCAGAACCAAGCCTGTTTTTCTGCTTTACAAAACATTTTCGTGTGCTGTTTTCTCCTTACCAGATCACTCAATGGGACATTTCCAAGTCAATCTTTACATTATCTGGATCACAATAAAATACATTAAAGATAGAGGAAACAAATTAGATCAGAACAAACTATAAATTAACTCCTACACTCCTCTTGCCTAATCTCTTGGATTTGAGGTCCTGCAAAAACAAAGTAACTAGAGCTATTATTACAGGACACAGAAGAATCATGCTCTGCTCAGATCCAAAGATCTTCTCCAGGTTCTCTCACTAAGAAAACAACTTGCGGTATCATCCTCACACAGTGACTATCACAACATCTTCAAATATCAATACGCACCTGGAGAAACAGAAACTTCTGCTGAGATAAATCAATGACAGAAACATAGCCCAGGCTGCACCCAGCTGGCAGCACACGCAAGCTTAGATTCACATTCTGCAAATACAAATGAAGAATAAAATTACCTCCAGGTTACCTTTGCTTACCTCTCCCTCATGTCCCACCCAGACTCCTCCCTAACAGGAGCCTTCAGCAGGAGCCCAGAGCACAGCCTCATCCACATGATTCCTTACCCATTCAAGGGTTAATGTCCTGCACTGAATGTTCAGCTCCACTGTGCTTCTGTAACTCATAGAGCCTTTCTAACAGGTACACACAAGGGTTAATTTTATACATAATTCCAAAATTAATTTCTAGTCTCCAGGATAGCACTGAATGAGGAACAAGAGTCCTGTTCATATGCCAGCTGTCTCGAGCAAAACAATCACATTTATTGCTCCCATTTCAAAAGGCAAAAAAAACTCCACTACCTTCTCTCAGAGTTGCTTACAGCTTTGCTTTCCTCTTTATCAGCTATGAAGGACTAGCAGCCAAACACATGTCTACCACTTAAGTTGCAGAGCTCCCGCTTCCCCTTGTTGGCTGACAGAGTGGGACTCAGGAGTGGAGGCTTTCCTGCTTCTGCGTTTCCTTTGACCTCAATCTCCCCAGCAGCCACACCAGCCCTGGCCAAATCATTTAGATTACAGAAGCAGGGACCCAAAATCAAGGGGTATAGCTGTAAATTTAAGAATTAGGCAAAATGGTCTATTTTACCTGCCAGTGAATGCAATAATAAGAACATTTATCTGCATTTATCTGCAATTTCCCCATTGCCAGAATCTGCCAAGAGGAATCAACTTGTATGAATATTGTCTTTATTTAGATTGACTTGATAATTCTTCTTGTGCCTATAGCCCATATCTATCTATGTACCTCCAGTTCCCTGTACAGTGCTCCAATGCAGAGAGAAATAACTTGCTAGGAGCTTTAACCACACATTAGTTTGCATTATCAGCACAGACATGCTGAACTAGTGAACCATGGACACTTACCCTCTCAACCCACTTCAAACACTGCAAGAGCTGATAAGAGACTTGCCATCCAGACTGAGAGACAGCTGAAGTTTATTTCCCCTCTTCCCAATGCAATAGCATAGATTCTGTTGCATTTAGCAGGGTAGTGCAGTGTCACATCAACAGGACATGATGAGGGGCAGTGTAATGGCACTGCAGATGGGCAGCTGGATTTGTTGGTAATCCCTATTCCAGTGAGCCCTCCAAGGGGATGTCTGTTTAACATCTACACTCTCTCCATCAATTAGTATCACTTTGACAAAGCCATACATATGCATATGTGTGTTTTCTTTCTACATATGCATGCCTGTCTGAACTATGTGCTCAGCAATCAATCCTCCTTTAAAGTTCCCCATTAAATACAAACTCCTACATCTTCACACTCTGCTTTACCTCATCATGACTACGAAAATCCCTTTATGATGACTAAACTGGCCTTTTAGCAGAACAGTTCATCTGATGGAGGAGGGAAGGGGACATGAGGAAGACACCAACAGTGCAAGTCAGAGTTAGGAAACAGGAAAAGTCTTTGCACCCTTTAAAAAGGTTGTTAATTATAATAAGCCATCCTCAGCACTTGAGAATTCTGAGAAAAAGCTTATTACATAAAAAGTGCTTGGCAAACCTGGTATCTCAGGTTTCCCACTTAAAGGTTTCAGAAACTCCCATCCTTAGAGAAAAACTGAAGCATTTCACCCTGATTTTTCCCTGAGACAGGGAGTGATAATATGGCTTATGTGGTTATGCAGAGATATTCTGATTTCTTAAAATCATTTCTGTAGATTTGTCAGTACAAAATGTTCCAGTAGAGTGAGAACATGGAGGAAAATACTATTTCCGCATGAATGAGAAACACATCACTGAATCTGCTCAAACTGGCACAAAGAAGATGAAAGAGCACAAAATCTGGGGTGAAGCTTTTTTCCCCCCTGAATACACAATTCCTGTATTTCCTGAAATGCCATAGACTTGTAACAGGCTTACAAAATTATGTCCAAATTTTTGTCCAGCTTGAAATAAAAAGCCCTGATTGACAGCAAAAATAGGTCTTTCCTAGCAATCAGCATGCTTTGTTTTTCAGCCTCTCTTCATTTTGTGGACAACAGCCCAGATTTTGGCAGATTATTTCATTAGGGGAAGCTTGCAGTTTAACTAAACGTGGCTTTCTCGTATTTTAAGCAGACTTGATGATTCATCTCCAGGAAATCTGTATGAAAATCTAGAGTTATGGCTGATCAGACAAAATGAAAGGTACACATCACTTAATTTTTACCACTGACACTATTGTATCTTTACACACATACAGAAAATTTTAAAAAAACCCAAAAAATCTCAAACCAAGTCTGTTTCTTTACTTATTTTCTTCCATCTTCCTTCATGACACTTACCTCCAAAGACATGCACTGCAATCCACTTATCTGCAGAAAGGTAGGAAGAATCCAAGCTACAGTCAACTACTATGACTCAGCTGCTGCTTTATGAAATTTGATGTTTTCCATTCACAGTAAATTTTGCATAAACCTTTTTGTGGCTGTGTTTCAGCTCCCAGCATCCTGCTTAGATACAGCGGGTCTGTACAAAACAGTCTATTCTTGCCAGTGGCAGAGGGTAAAGAGGGGGGAAAAGAGTTTTATTAAAGAATTTATAAATAGTTCAATACTCAGTCATAAAGCCAGGCTTGCCAAAGCAACTATATTTGTTCAGTGTTTGATTGTTGGCAACATCTCAGGCCTCAACAAACCCTCATATGAACAACTTTAGTTCTCTAAACACCAGTGAACTCAATGGGGCAGAGGGCAAATTTCTCCCCCAGAGTAGTTTTAAAGAGACCTTGATCTCTTTTTCAACTTCAGTAAATACATGATACATCTCTAACCCTACTACGTTATTTACCAATTGACTGGACCTATATTTAGACAATTTGCTACAACATATGCCCTAGGTAAATAAATAACTTTACCTGAATTCTCCTGTTCTAGATGCCCACCCAGAACTTAGGGTCCTGTATCTCCTCAGGTGTGAGGCACAATAGGAGAAAACACTTCCTCCCCCAACCTGGGCTTTAAGAAACAGGTGATTTAAATGTAATCAAGCTTAAGTGCTATTTCATGCCCCACACCTGATCACAATTCTTTCATTTGCCCACAAAGTGGAGCAACATAGTGACTCCATTTGAAAGATGAGGTTTAATTTGTTCTGTGAGAATTTTTATTCTTTCCTAAAAGAAACAAAAGGGTTCTCCCCACCCTACCATCTGCAATTTTCTTTGTAGTCACTGCTTTACTTAGTCAAGGCATTGCTGGGTCAGACAGTCACTTTAAAACTAGAAGAAACCAGGTGCTTTTTATATAAACATAATTAAGCAATTTAATGAAAATCTGTTGAGTCCACCTCTCTCTGAGAATATGCAGGGCTCAGCTTGGTTTATTTCTGCTCGTTTTTCAATGCATGCTGCACTTAAATGTAACTTTGCTGTCACCAACAGGTTGCCATGAGAATTAAATATTTTTCCTTTTTTTTTCTTTAATTTTATACCTCAGGATAAAAATACAAATGTGACTCACCAGACTTGCTCTTAGTGAGTATTGTTTTTAATTTGTAAGTAGACCTGTTAACTTTGATGCAATTAATGATGACTTAGTAATCTCTGACTAAGAGGGATAAATGTAGTATGGGAAGGCAGATTGAAGTTGCTGCTGTTCAAAATACTACAGACAAAGAGAGAACATAATTAAATTATCTATCTGATTTTTCAAATTGTAACACAGAGATGCATCACACAGTATGTAACTTCTGGTTTCTCAGCTTATTCTTCTTTTATTATGAACAGAATCATCTGTATCCACTGCATGAGACAATTGATTGGTTTCAGTATAACTGGATGTTTTGCCAGCCTTCACCATGCTCCCACTCAATATGTCATGTAAAATAATGTGCTGAAAACTGGCTGACCTACCTGTCTGCTTGGTGTTTATAAGGAGTTTGTCTCCATGGTATTTCAGTTCTTTATCAGAAAACAAAACAGGAGATACAGGAAGCCAAGGAAACCTTGAAAGGAAAGCTGTAACAGTGATAAATAAGATTTGATGGCCCAGACACAATCCTGAGAGGCTAATGGCATGTCAGTGCTCTCACCCCGCTTCCTGAGCAGCCCTGGGAACACCACAATTCTCTCCCTGCTTCCACCTTGCTCAGGGCATTTATCCTGCTCTCCCCTCATCATAAGCACATCACATACAAGAAGGCTGAGCTGCCAAGCACTAGGGGAGAACAGAGCCAGGGTGGGACCCATTACCACCTCCATCAAAACTCCACCCTGTCCAGCCTGCTTCCTCCAGGGTCATATCCTGGTTTCGACTGGGATTGAGTTAATTTTCTTTTAGTACCAGGTATAGTGCTGTGCTTTGAATTTAGTGTGAAAATATGTTGATAATACAGAGATGTTTTGTTCTTTGCTAAGTAGTGCTCACACTCAGGGATTTTTCAGGTTCCATGCCCTGTCAGCACAGGTGAACAAGGTGGGAGGGAGCAGAGCCAGGACAGCTGACCTGAAGATAAGGCAAGAGGGATATTCCACACCATAGAACGTCATGTCCTGTATATAAACTGGGGGAGTTATCTGGGAACTGGTGATCACTGCTCAGGGATGGGCTGAACATCCATCAATGGGTGGTGAGCAAATGCATTGTACATCACCTGCTTCTCTGTCTTTGATTTTTTATTCTCCTCCCCAGAGGAGGGAAGGTGGGGACTGAGCAAGTGGCTACGTGGTGTTTAGCTGCCAGCTGGGATTAAACCACAACAGACATTAATACAGACACAAAATGCATCAGCTAAATCTTGAAATACTTGCAGGAAGCTGCCTGGTAGCAGCTGTGTACAAGAGATCAGTCAGTGCACTGGAAAGCTGAAGAAACAGGCTGTGTATGGAAGCAGACGTTAGAGAGCACTGGGCATTGAGATCCAGGGCTCTACATGCTACTGTTGGGGCCAAGTTGAATCACTTTTAGGAATTGTATCCTGAATTCGTAGCTGGGACAACTCCATTTGTCTTGAGTTAGCCTGGTGTTTTGTCCAAGGCCTAAGTACCTTTTGTACAGAGCACTCACTTTATCATGCACATAAGGGCTGAAGAAACATAGAAGCAAAATTAAAAGACTGGAACAGAAGACTTAAATTCTCACTTTCTTTACTCTCTCATTTTGCATCTGATCCAAGTTCAAGTGAATAATAAGGTAAACAATTACTATATTCTGTAGTAAGAGGCACAATCTTCTATATATGACTTTGTTTCAGCAATATCTAAGGGCAGCAGAGAAGAAAGAAACTTTATAAAATCTGGGCTCATATGTAACTTACCTAAGAATTTTAAACCACTTGCTTGGATTCTAGGGGTCTAGCACATATTAAAATATAAGGAAGTTAGCCTTATGGGAGTTATGTGTTCCTGCAAGTCTCTTTAAAGGCTCAAAAGTCAAACTGGGATCAGAGGCCCACAGACACCCAGACTACACAGCAGCTGCTTCTACTTCTGCTCCTCACTGGCCTCTCTGAGTGGTGGTGCTGTGAGAGTCCCTGCAGAAGTTCACATGATGAACAAGAGGGTAATGTCACAGATGTTGTCAGAGTGACAGATGGCCATGAAGCAAATTTTTTGATAAAGAAGTGGAGGTATCCAAGGAATGTGCCTGATTAAGAGACTTGCTGGAAGGCTGAAGCTCATCCCTATGGCACCTTCCTACACACAAGGCACTCTCCAAAGCAATAGAGCAGGCTGTCTTCTGCACAGGTGAGACCCAAAGCATCCCTGGAGCTTGTCAGCAGGGCTCGCAGCAGGGAGTCCAGTGGATCTGTCTCCTCAGATGGCCTTTAAACCACAGCACTTGATACAGAGTTTTTATAGTTCTGCAAAACCAAAGAAATTAGTGCTGTCTCTTGCTTTTCACGACCCTTAATCTACTTTAATTTGTGTTGGCTCCTTAGACAGCTGTCTCCTCTGCTTGCCCACTCATACTGTAACCAAGTTAGGGTGTAATTCCTAAAATGACACAGGTCACAGTGACAAATAGGCCTCTAGAAAGCACCTTATACCATAGGGCTTAGTCCTTTTGGCAAACAGAAACAGGTCATGGAATTGAAGCGTGTGTACACCAGGTTAACTACATCTGCTGCCAGGTCTGTGAGGACAGAAGCGATTAAGTGACACCAGTACTGCTAAAGTGGTACAACCTTTATGTTTAGACAAGGTTGTAGAACCCTCCAGCACCTGCTGCTTAAAGGGGCATCAGGACAAGAACAAGAAGAAAATGGGAGTAGGTGAATTTCAGAGCTGTCACGTTAAAATGGCCTCACTGCTGCAGCAGCTCTGTGCTGCAAGCGCACACAGCTTGGTGTGCTTGGGAAACAGCTGAACACCAGACAGAACAAAAACAAACAAAAAAAAGGAATTCACTCACCACCAGGAAGGTTTTCCCTGGTGTCCTCAGCTAGAATGTTAACCTGGATGTCTTTCAGGATAAATATCTCAAGAGTTATTTGTACACAATGCTGCAGTGTTTACCTTTTGATTACAGATCTTTACACTCTGTCCATTATTATTGAATGCCAAGATGAAAGGCAGCCTAAGGGCCTGAATGCAATGTTCTGTCACAAAGAAAATACAGCGAAAGTAATGGCAGGCTCTGAAAGTAGAGATATATTAGGTTGGAAAGAAATACGAGCACAGTTATCAGCGTTTCTTTTGCAGAGTGTTTGGCTTTTGGTTTAAGATTCATGCAATTTTGCCTTGACAGTGACATGTAAAGCCTGGATTTGGATATAAATTGAGGACACGGGTATAAAATTCTCATGACTAATTTCTGCCTCTTGCATTTGTGTCTGTACAAATAAAATGGGAATTACAGGGGTGTTATTCTACATGTCTTTCTCTCCAGAACCACAATGAACATTAAACTGTGCTTTAAGCTATCTAGAACCCTGATTTTTAAACATCCTAATGACGTTTAATTTGTGGTTATACTACTCATGTTTCAGTACTCATACAAATATCTATGATTTTTATTAATCTTCTCTTCTAGCACTGGAATATAGTTTACTCCTTAGTCTGCTGCAAGAGTCATACAACTTGTTTGCAATTTTTATGCTCATGTTCCAACAGTCCAGATTTGGATTTTGAAAGGCCAAAGCCTGGGGCCCTTTTCAGAAAGCATTTTGATGTGTCACCTGATAGAGATGATTAATATTTTCAACACGGTCACTTGTGAAGTCTAGACAGCAGCAGAGGTGTGCAAACCTCTCTTTTAAATTGCATCGTGATTACCAGATGGTAATCAGAACACTTTCTTCCACTGGCCAATTTTTGGCATGATTTTTAAAGAAAAACCTTTCCACAGCAACTTATTAGTGTAACTACACTGACTGGTTAGTGCAGATTACCTGTAAATCTTGAGTTTAAGGGAAGTTTTTTTGTTCTCTTTTACAGCATCTCAGTGCTTGCTGCAATACTTCTAAGAATACCAAACCCTCTAACTACACTTAAAACATTCTACCTGTTAGATCCACTTGAAAATCCTCCTGTCACAGGCCAGTTAGGCCTATACCACAGCACCATCTGACTTCAAAGGACAAGAGAAAAACTGACCTCAAGTAAATACAACTGCTTTACATTTAAGGGTAGGAAAGCAGGCAGTAACAATTTTTCATATAATCTTGCATTAGATTTAATTCTTATTAATAAGAAATTAGAGTCATTAACACTATTAAAATCAAATTACATTAGCAATTTTCTATCAAGTCATATATGAGTAGTTAAGTATTGATATTTGTTTTTCCTAACGGGATTCAAAAGTCTAATTAAAAGTCTCTCTTTTGTGGTTATAATGGAATGAATCTTTATGAAAAACAAGATACTTCTAGTAGTCAGAGATGGCATATTCCCTTAAATATCATACTTCACAACTGCCTTCCTCTTCAGCACTTTAACCAAAAAAGAAAATAAAATAAATTTACTTGGTGCTGAAAGAGCACAACTGTGAGTCCCTTTCTCCTCTTCTCATTCCCCTCTCCATGCCCAGTTGTTTTACAGTTTGTAAGAACTGAGTAGTAAGGACAGGTATAACAAAACCTTTTGACCCTTTAAAATAACACTAAGAGCAGGATTTTG
The DNA here is from genome assembly GCF_020740725.1 of Corvus hawaiiensis. NCBI lineage: Eukaryota > Metazoa > Chordata > Aves > Passeriformes > Corvidae > Corvus > Corvus hawaiiensis. The sequence goes on along the minus strand of NC_063227.1, from coordinate 14,653,903 downwards.
CAACATTGTTCAGTCATGTTTATGAAAGCTTTATTGTGAACAGAGTTGCAATGGAATAAATTATTCCTCTCAAGAAATTGAAACAAGAAAGAGCAAAAAAAACATTTTCCAGACAGCTGCCCCACACAGTTTGTCAACACCCTATGTTTCAGCACAGCTATTGTAGCAATATTTGGCTAGATTAGGCTGGTCTCAATTCTATTTTCTAAGCACAACTGGTAATAGATTGTAAGCTAAAAATTTCCATTGCCACTGGAAGCTTCCCTGCTCTAGAGAAACACACACTACCTTCAACCCAGTTAACATTTCTGAGAGACACCTTACCCTTGCTTCTGTTGAGCATTGAACTACGTCTGTGTAACAGAAATGACTGGTAAGGTGAAGAGAGATGGCAGAGGTAAGAAAGCAAAAACACCAGATATTCAGGACATTCAGGACCTCCAAGAGCATCAAGAAAAAGATTAAGTAATTATGTGAGTACAGCGCACCAGTAAAATCAGCCATTCCTTAACAGCCTAGGACTTATATTCCACCTGTGGACTGAATCATCAGTCATCCTATCCTGAAAGAAGCCTGTCCTTCAGTTATGCCACTTGTTTTGCCACTGATGATATATGGCACTGAGTGTTGCTGCTTTATTCTTCAAAAATCAGAGCACTTTACCACAAATTGCAAGTATAAAGTGCTCCTCAGCATGCTGGCTTTGCTTTTCCTTAACATGTACAAATCAATGACAGGTTAATGCTTAGTTAACATTTATTAAGAGCAACATGGTTTCAGAAAATTCAGACTAAAGGTGTCAATTAGATGACAGATCCTTCATGAAAGATGAGAGAACCTCTGTGTTGGGCAGATACTCTTACGCTTTGCTGTCAATGGTTTATTAGTTACAAGGTCCCAAGTGTCCAAGCTTATCAGGAATAAGAAAAGCAAGTATGAACTAAAGGGTACTATTGATCCTTTATTTCACAGAATCTCACTAATGATGAATGGAATCAAAATAGTCCAGAAATTACCGATTCACGCAGCCTTACAGTGACTACCACAAAGTAACATAACATAGAATGGTTTGGGTTGGAAGGGACCTTAAAGATAATCTCATTCCAAACCCCTGCCCTAGGAAGGGGCACGTTCCACTATCCCAGGTTGCTCAGAGCCCCGTCCAACCTGGCCTTGAACACTTCCAGGGATGGGGCAGCCACAGCTTCTCTGGGCAACCTGTGCCCGGGCCTCACTACCCTCACAGGGAAGAAGTACTTCCCAATATCCTATCTAAACCTGCCCTCTGTCAGTTTGAAGCCATTCTTCTTTGTCCTGCCACTCCAAGCTGTTGTCCCAAGTCCATCTCCAGCTCTCTTGGAGGCCCTTCAGGCACTGGAAGGGGTTCTAAGGTCTCCCTAGATCCTTCTCCAGGTAAACATCCCAAGCTTTCCCAGCCTGGCTCCAGCCGTTGGAGCATCTTCATGGCCTCCTCTGGACTTGCTCCAGCAGCTCCCCATCCTTATGCTGTGGCCTCAGAACAGGACACGGTGCTCCAGATGGGGTCTCACCAGAGCAGAGTAGGAGGGGCAGAATCCGCTCCCTTGACCTGCTGCCCACGCTGCTCCTGATGCCCAAGACACAGCTGGTTCTGGGCTGTGAGCTCTCACTGACAGGGCAAGCTGAGGTTCTCCTCAACCCACACCCACAAACGTACAAGTTCTCCTCCTCAGACACAGCATCAGGGAGTGAGCAGTGTGAGGGAAGCCTGCTAAAAGCCTCTGGAAGGGCAGCCAATCTATATTCAAGGTCACTCTACAAATCAGAAACATCAATGTTGATTACAAATTAAATTCTCTACTGTCTTTTATGTTGGTGCAGACACAGACTGTGTGAAGTGTCTGACATCCTGTACATAATTACTACTAAATCTGATTGAGAGAGAGTCATACACTTGAGCAGTGTACCCACTTGAGCTTTGTGACAGGACAGCAGAGAGTTAGCATGCTTGACTAGGCAGAATCTTACACCCAAGGGTTTTCACACTTTTTCATTTGTGAACTCTCAACAGTTTGCTAGCACAGGTGTAAACCCAGTGTAGCTGCCTGAAAATGCTCTGGCTTTACCTGTTTGTGCCCTGGAGATCAAACCCCACAGCACAGATGTGTCATTTTGCACAGCTATGAAGGGCTGCACAAACCACAAAAAGTCAGCAGGAGCCCAGATATGCAAGTTTAATCTTAGTTCAGCCTTTAGTCTGAATTTTCAAATAAAAGCATGCTACAAGCGACAGTCAATATCCAGAGTACAAATCCATCAAGCACAGAGCAGTTTTAGAAGCTTCATGCTACCACCTTACAAGGAAGAACATCTTTGTAGAAATGACCCATATCTTTGTGTGGACTGACAAACAGATATGACTCTTTCTCTTGCCTCCAGTAAGACTCACTAATCAGTATCTCCAAAACCATCCCCTAAATAAATATCATAAAATCTATGTTAGAAAAGACATAATGCAAAAAATAATTTTTCCCCATCTTCTTTTTGTCTGTTCCAGACTCACTTTCTTTCACGGCAGAAGAAGTAATGATGATAATCATCCTAAACCTGCAAGAAGATTTCCATTACATAGATTTATTTTTCAGTATGTACAGGACTGAACCTGACCTTAGTTTATCAAAACCAGGAATGTTAGGAATCCCTTTTGGTGTGGGAGATTTGTTCTTTTTTAATCATTACCCATCAGTAGAAAAAAAAATCCCTCAGCAATAGAAATAAATCAATAAATTGGACTGCCAAAATTTTTAAAAGGGGAGAAAACCAGATCTTTTTGCAAAAACAGGGACTGTAAATTCTTTTACAAAAAGGTACTACCAGAATCTCTTCTGCATCTCAATCAAAAGGCTGCAAGCTGCAGCCTTGAATTTCAATTGGTAAGATGACATACAATTAATATGATTCTATTTATGTAGTCTAATCAAAGCATAAGAGAACAGGAGAAACAAATGTAACATACTGTGTGTCTTCAGTTTCAGCCTGGGATGCACTGAAAGAGACCATTAGCATTTCAGTACCAAATTCACATTAATTTCCCTGCATCTGCAAGTGTTCCCTCCTTTCTCAATATCATCATGCCATCCTGAGCCAGAGGCAGCTCTTATCTCTGAGGTGTTTACAGAAACTGCCAAGAACACATTTTGTTCCCCTCTGGAATGCACCAGATGATATATCAGGTGTCAGATTTTTCTGGCAAAGTTTCCCTAAGGGTAGATCATAAAATCTTCTTTGTTATATGTCACTCATCTCATATTTGACTACCCCCTTCCACTGCTCCTCCATTATTCTTTGTGAAAAAAAAAGCCAAAAAATACCTACTGGAAGAACAATGTTTGCTCCTGATCACACTCTGATGTCTTCACTTTGTGTCTCTGCATCTTCTACAGACACAAAAACCTTCAATGCTTCCCTGCTCACCACATGCACCTGACTAAAATCTCAGCACACAGTGCTGTGATCCCGTTCTTTGTTACAGTTTTGTTTCATTGCAGTGACAATGGATTTCTGTCCATCTGGATTACTGAAAGCTACAGAGAACAAGGGGAATATTCTGCAGGGAACAATGGTGCTTTGGTAAAAAAAAAGAGAGGCATTAAGATGACTAATAACTCTTTTCTATACCCTATAATGCACAAGCGTAGTTACTTTTCTTAAATAGCTCCCTTTCTTAAGAAGCCTGTTCTTGGCATAATAGAGCTCTGCTATTAGCTACCCAGCTCTGATATATCACCACATCAGGAGATAAAAAAACAACAGCCACATAACAGTGAACTGACAAGCAGACATATTTCTGAACATAAAAGGAACACATTTATGTATTCTGATCTTATATATACAACTTATTTGTGTTTTAAATTGGGATTTGCCTCAAAAAACAGGAAAAAAAACCAAACAAAAAGATCTTAAAGTAAGGACAGATCTAAAAATGTTGAGAGAATGACAATTTACTACTTTTTTCTCAGTACAGCACCATATTCATAGAAACTATTGGTTTATTGCTCCCAACCTTGTCTATTTTTTTCCTCCTAATCATTTTATTATAGCAATTGATTTATTTTACTGTACTAGAGGAGGTACCACATGTCCCTACGCTCCTTTGCAAGGTGAGACACAGGTGGATACGTTAAAGCCTCAAAAGAGAAGCTGGTTTGCTGCACCAGCTGCTGAAAAACACCACCAGTTGCTGGTTTGATGGAAGAATTGTCCATAAAAGCAACGACCCCCAAAAGGAGCCATTTCTTCAGCTCCAAGACCCTCAGATTGAGCGCAAAAGACACCCAACGTTTCATGCAAATTAATTTCATTCATTCATCAGATGGCTCGCAGACTGGCATTACAAAAATTCATCACCATTTACCAGAGCTGGATCTGTCTCTGTGAGGATCCAGCCACAACCAGCACTGTGCTCAGTATGGGGCTGCTAATACAGAACATTAACAGAGCGTGGGTAATGGTCTGTACCACTGCTCAGGCTGAATTCCATCCTTTTAACTGCATGACAGGTCATTTGGTACTGCTTCTACTCCCCCTTTGCATGAGAATAATTGTGTAAGCTCTCAGATCAAAATCGTGCCTGTTTGAACATGCACGCCAACAAAATCTTCCTTCTCTGAACCTCCCAAACAATATACAGAAAGAACTGTTAGATAATGCAATAACATACTCCAGTAGTAGCTTCTACAGAATTCTTCACACAATATTTTCCCACAATTTAGTCTGATCTGTCTGTGTCTGACTTTGCAGTTCAGCTCAAAAGTTCATCCATTCTTAGTGGCTTAGTCAAAATTAATTTTCATCCTATATGTGAAATGAAGACCACGAAGGCCGTTGTGCTGTGAGACGTAACATCCTTTTACATCCACTACAGTTGTTACTCCTACAGAGTACAACATATGTATACAACAAGCATGTAGAATGTTAAATGACACATGAATGAATAACTCTCCCTCTACACTTAATTAATTAATCAATTTTCAAGCATATAAGTAAATGTTAATAGCAAAGGTTTAATGTCAGTGCATAATAAATAAACTTAAATATCACTGGCATATCTTTTGAAACATCAAAGGAAGGAAAGGAAAAAGGAATTGTGAAAGTGAACAGTTTAAAAGAAAATGAAGTTTAGGTGACCTAATTAAAGGCTTTTCCTCAGCTACAAAAAGACATCAAAGTGCTGCTTCTGAAGTTCTTTTGCCAAGCCAACAGCCTCAAATTAAAAGACTGCATTAATTTCAAGGAGTGAGTCAGAGAACTACTACTGTAAGAGCCTTCAGTCCCTCTGTGTTGCCACAGAAACAGAACATTATGGCTAGTTTATAATCCAAGTGCCCCATTTATATAAGAGAATTTATTTTTCATTTTCACCTTTTCATTTACTCTTTCAGATATATAAGAAAGCCCCTCAGAAATTAATGATGCTTCTCCCATGACTGACAGCTGGAGTTTGGATGTCAAACAATGCTGAGTTTACACTGTTTATTCCTAATGGCTTTCTGCAGGAGCAACAGTGTATTTGCACAGCAGAACAGCCAGACTGGTGAGCCTCTGGCAAAGCTGGGCTGAGGTCCTCTGAACCAAAGCCAGGATCCAGAGAGTGACCAGAGCTCCAAGCAGCAATGTCCCTGTGGGTGTGCACAAGGGAGGAAATGCTCCCACTGCAGGAAACATCCTGCTGGCAAGCCCAGATGTCACCAAGAGTATTTAGGGGACGCCCTGGGCTGTCACCCACGTTTGAGGCACACTGGGCGCAGTTCAGAGCACACCTCTGCCCCACACATTGCTTCGGCCAGTGAGATGATTTTGCCACTGGTGTTTGCTGACTTTACTGCCACGATGTTGAACCTGGCATAATCCAGCTTCTAACATAAACAGAGGAAAATGGGGATAGATGAGCTGGTGAAACTCCACCCAAATAGTTCCTTTCAGGACAAAATTGACATAAGCTTTCATTCACTCATCCTGTGTACGCTTTGCTGCAAAGGACACAAACCATAAATTCTACACAAATTCAATATATATACACTATGCTCAAAATACAAGTTAATCAGGTTGAGTGCTACCTTCTTGGAAACAACTAGCAACATGTCTTATTTCTATGGCTTTTAATGAATATTCTAAATTGAAGAAATGCATAAACATAAGGGTAATTTACATTGCTAAAGTTAATCAGTTTTCTTATACGTTTTATGCATCCGCATGATTTTTCATCTGTATTGCATAAATGCATCTTCTCATTTTTAATATGCATATGTACATCCAAACACTCTACTTGTACCTATTTGCTTTTACAAATTTCTAGAACCACACCTGTCTCAAGATTTAAGAAGTCTGTGGTTTACAGGAAAAATTATCAGCAGAAGGTTGTAAAATTGTTACAGATTCAAGGAGGCATTTAACTTAGATGTGAACTTGCCCTTTTGTAACTCAGTTTTTCTATCAGTAAAATGATAATAGAAGAATCTCCTCCAGAAGCTGGCATATCAGCAAACGTCCAATACAAAGGACAACTCCATTAAAGATGGTAAAATGTTAGGTAAGAAATTTGACAAGGGTACAGAAAATCTTCACTGATTAGCATTTGCAAAGGTCCCTGAGATGCAGAGATGAAAGGTCTTCACTATGAAACAAAATGCGTATTTGTTATTAACATCATTCTACATCTAAAAGCTACCAAGTCCACCCTAAGTAGATACTAATGAACCTTCAAACATTTCTCTAGTTCATTCCAGCACAAAATCAAGGTCTTGGCAGGGTCAAGAGAATTAGGTACCTAACAAAACAACTTATGGTTGTTTTCTCAAAAGGGTTGACCTTTACCTAATTTTGTTTAAACCACTATACATCCAAGTCAAGTCCCCATCACTTTACACAGGTAGAACTAGAAGCAATATAAACTTCACCTTTTAATATGCAACATTTCATTATTTACAAACCAACAAAAGAGGTTTAATAATATAATTTGGGAACTGAAGCACGCCAGCTAGTTGAAGGGACTTTTTTATCAGTGAAGCTGCTATTAAAGTGCCATCAAAGCATTTTTGACTCCATAGAATTAATCATGAAATCTGTTCCTGCCAGCTCACTTATCATATCCGAAATATTAATTTTGAGCAAAATTAAATTGGACACCTACCGACAGCAACATTTTGCCCTTCAGAACTCCCCTTCACATTGATTTATTAACGGCTGCCAGAACAGTGCACCAGAGCAATTTATTACTACTTTCTCGATGTTTCCCTGTGCTTACAAATAGTTCTCCAGAGTGAAAGGTGCTACCTGACATCATTCTGACAAGGTTCATTTTTCAATTTGCATAACGTTCTTCAGATTTATTAGGATGTAAGGAAAGGCATTTCTTTTCATTATCAATGGGAATGGGTGATTCACAGAGTGGAGATTCTGTGTTGAGTTGCTTTCCAACAAAGTAGACCCAGCATTTCCATTAGTACTTGATGTGATTTTAGACAGAAGAGTCAGCAAATTCTTTTGTTTTATTCATCAGCATCACTTTCTTTGCTTGCAAGACAGCCAAAGGAATTTGTACTGAGCAGTAGGTAGAAGTGGGTCTGAAGATGCAGCATTAGCCCAAAGAGAGATAAGGACATAAACACACACAAGCCTTACAGCTTTTTGAAAAATACCATGTCAGAAAGGCACTTTTCATTGGGTGAAAAGCAAAAAAACACCCACCAAAGTTCCACTCTGACCAAACTGAGGTTTCTTTCCTCTGCAGCTAGAAGCCTTGGGATAGATCCACATAAAACATGAAAGTTGGGCATGGGGTGTTTTAATTTGACACCATACAAGTACAGCTAATAGAAGGGACACTTCAGACCTTGGTATGCCTGGTCTGTGTTCGAGTTACTACATCAAGTGGTCAGCCCGATCCAAATCCCTAACTTTCAAGTGGGGTCTTCAGTCTTTGAAGTATTTGGTGTCTGGCAGAAGATTCTAATTCAGTGGCTTTTAATTCCTTTCTGTAGAACTATTCCATCCTTCCTCTTCCTTCCATTTCTGTGGCTGCACAAAGCAGAAGCAGTCCCACTGTTAGAGATACTGGTTTATGAACTTACTGCCTAAGAGAAAGACAATTCATAAATACCGTGGCTGCTGTCTGTTAATATTCCTGGCTCCAATCCAACTCTTCAATCTATGTGCTTATTTTTAAGCGTGAATAGTCCCATTAATGACAATTGGGCTGCCTGTGTTCTTAAGTAAAACAGGTGTTTAAGCACTTTGCTGCATCAGAGCCTGTAAATGCACATCTGCCATCTTCTCTGGCTCAGTTAAAGGTTCCTTCCTAATTATTATACATTTATCCAGGAATTCCTCTAGTTTATACATGCATACACACATTCAGACTGCAACAGGCTACTTGACACATTTAAAAGCAGTTGTGTTTGTAATCAGAGGCAAAACTGTCTAGCAATATAAATTTGAATATATATGTTGAGGGAACCCACGTAGCTGAAGGTATAATGGGGAGAAGAATGCACGGTTGGACATGAGTGGAAGGGAAGTTTCCAGTAATTGACTGGAAGGCAAAACAAGTTAAACATGCACAACACCAATTAAGACACTCCAGATGGGGCTAGAAAAAAAATGTCACCAGCATGTAGCAGAAACTAGTCTTTTAAAACATGAACATTAGAAGTAAAATCTGTTATTGCTCTTGTCAACTCTAAAAATTCATTAAATACAAAACTCCTGTCCTTTCTAGAGCCACCTATGGAAAACCTGCTGCTAGCACTTATTTGCATCATTGTATGTAGTCGAGGCCAACATTTCCAATTCTGTGTGAAAATGGAACTCCTTTTAAATAAAACATAAAAATTCTGTTTTGTCCCCTGCCATCATGCCCCTGGGTATATATGCAGCATGCTATGATGTTTTATACTCTACCCTGATTGTCATTAAGCGGTAAAGATCTGTCTTGGGAATATTTAACATGGTTTTTTGCCAGTCTTGGACAGCCTACCAAGAGCCAATTTCCTCGTAGCCAAGCTGCCTCTCTCACATTGGGCAGTTTGGTATGTCGTAGCTTGAGCTACTTGACATTGTCCTTGACCTCTCAAATAAAGATAAAGGAACACAGGTACACCCCCAAAGTCACATACTGATGTACCAAAGGTTACAATTCTGCCCAGGAAGTGCTGATGTGTAAAAGTGACTATGGCAGGAAAAGGGCTGGCACAAACCAATCTCTGGGATTTCCCCATCTGCTCCTGAACGTGGCAGACAGAAATCATGCTTCTAATAGAGGAAAAGACTGAATTGAAGTATGCATTTCTTAAAACCTGCTCCAAAGCCTCATGGATTATCTTAGTTTTACAATGGAGCTCTCTTTTCCAGTCTTCTGATTTGTCTTTTGGAAAGCTATTTCCTATTAAAGACTTCAAAGTTTAGCCTTTGGAGTACTTTCTGCTGTAATCATATTGTCAACAACAACCCTAATTTTGTAGACTTCACCAAGTTCAGTTATTTCAGACTTGCTAATCTTTCAGAAAAAAATGACGTCACAATAAAAGCAGAGTGAACATTATGATGGTACAGAAGTGCAAAGGCTTTAGACCGTCGCACTGCACTCAGTATTAGGAACAGGATGGGCCCTGTCTGGTTTATCCCCCTACCAATTCCAGAATTCATGCCATATTGTACTCCATGCTCCATTTCAAAAATTATTAAATGCACTTCCACCCTCAAGTTATTTATACCATGTAGAACAATTTAGTCATTACTCTGATAAATATTGTTTGATTTCTTTTTACTTTTTGTTTCATAGCACCCATTATTCCTACTCATAGGTTAAGCAAGCTGTCACGTTTTCTAAACAGAGTTATCCTTCAGTGTTCTCAGATATTTATTACATAGATGTTTTATCATCATTTTGGCAAATTATTTATTCAGTTTACTGGTTTTTTCTATATCAGCCTTTCTAGTTCTTTAAGCAACCATTTTTGCTGAAGTTTTCTCCTGTACCTTCACTTTTGGTAACTGATGTCAACTTTTGATGTGTGTAGGAGATCAGTATTGCCAAAGTAGTACTTAGAACTTAAGACTCAAATATATCAAGACAAGGTTAAAAACACAGTGCTTTTAAAAAAATACTTGAATTTCCATAAGAGACTCAAAGATCACAAATGCCTTAAACACTGTTTAAGATCACCAGAGGACTTTGCCCACTGTAGCAAACAGTGCAAAGAAGCAACTGCTTGTCTGTGACCACCAAACTGCCCCACCCCTGAGCACAGGACATTCACATTCCCAGGTAGGCCAAGGGCATTCATCCCTTCTGAAGGAGCAAAACAGGCTCAGCTATGACAGGCAGCTTTCATGTCTTAGAAAGTGTCATAAACCACCAAGGACCCCCCAAAATACCCTCAGACTCATCCTCCACCTAAGGCCTGCACATGACCAACAGTGTTACAACAGATCCAGACTGCTGTAAAAGACAGTGTAAAACTTCTCCCAGTGGGAGTGTTTGAGCATTCCCAGGTACACCTGAACATATAATAACCCATTGAACTCTGTGTTTTCTGGGACCCCCACCACCGAGAAGCCCAGAAGAAGAGGACTAACAGGACACCACCTGGAACTATGAGCAGTGATATCTTTCTACTAAATCTGTCTCCCTCTATCTCCCCCACTTCCTGCTTTTTTTTCTATTTACTTCTATCTCCACCTCACATTTATTGTTAAAAATAAAATCTGTACTACTGACTTTGGCCTCATTTGCACCTTAATTCAGGCAGAGGCATATCTCTAATATAATCAACGGTTTCTTTTTACTTGTCTTATGAGGTAATTCTTTTACTTATTTAAATGCCAGAAGCTAAAAACTCATTGAAAATAAAAAATGAGACTCTTATAATAGCATCAAGAACATAGGAGCTTTCAAAAAAGAAGATACTAATGATTTTGAATTTCTTTTGCCAAATCCACAGCAAGTCGAAGCAAGTGTACGAATTCAGTCTTCACCATTATTATACGCCTAGTTTAATACATAATAGTCCTGTAACTATTCCTTGACAATCCCTTCCCCATTATTTCACACACATTTCACATTGTAAAACCATACTGTTTCCACTATTTCATCTCCTTCGTGTTGAAGTATTGCTCTCTTATTACATTAAACATTAGTTTCTCTATTTGCATACTTTCTAGATGACATTATTTATTATTTTCTGTCCTATTTCTAACTGCAGGATCTTTAAGTTATCATCCAATCTCACAGCTCTTCCAAAATGTAATACAACCTGTGAATTTGCCATGCTGCTTACAGTACCTTCTGGATTATTAAGGTGTTAAATAAAACTAGGTGCACCAATAAACTCAGAAATATCTCCCTATAACTCAGTGCATCTATTTACCAACTTTTGTGACAGATAGTGCTCATTTCTAAGATAATTTAAACTATTTTTTCACAAGTACACTACAGCAACCATGATATCAAGTTTTCCTGGATGTTACTATGCAAATACAAAACATAAAACCAATGTAGTCTATGGGGGGATCCGTTTTGACATAGATTTCTTGAGTAACCATTGCTGTTGATCTTCTCTACATTACTACACCTATACATATTTTATAGATAGACCTATAATGACACTACGAAATCTGTTCTTTCCTTAATAGATCTAAAATACATATTGCTCACAAACACATTTATACACTGTTGGGGTCCCTCCCCCCTGCTGTGGGGTCCTGGGAGAGGGGCCCTGGGGGGGAGGCACGGGGTTTCCCTGCCCCTGGTCAGCCTCATTCCCCATTGGTTGTTTTGTGTCCCCCTGAGTGGGCAAGGACCTTCGGGTCCCGTGATTGAGCAGTTCCTCGGCAGATCCTCAGCCATGCAGCTGGGGAAATAAACATCTCTGAAACATCTATCAAGAATTGGTCCATATATATTTCTTTCCATCGGCCTCGTTGTCTGATACATCATGCTGCAGAATCCGCACTGTAACAAATGGTGGATAATGCAGGCAAGTCACCAATCCCTAAGCACAGAAAATTCATGAGTAAAAACCACTCTAGATCTCTCTCTTCTTTCCTTGGTTTGGATATTCTCTCTGGACAATGGAGGAACCGTGGAAAGACTCTTGGCTCTCAGAGACGCATATGGACATTTATCTTAAACTTGAAAAGATTCTTGAACGATTTGTAAATTTTAGCTTAATTCAAGCTCAAAAGGAACTGAAACACTTCCTTTCATGGTTGTTTAAGAACTTTTTCTATGTTTCTTGAGATTTAATTCTTACCAAAGACTTTTGGAACACCGTTTGGACACAGTTAATTTCTGAGTCAAAATATATGCCGATGGAAGAATATTTTCGTGAATATTATTTAATTACCGAGACTGTTGAGCAATGTCAGCTGTGTCTTGGCAAAGGGAAGCCTGATTCAGAGTCCGTGTGACCCAGGCCACGTGGACCGAGCCCTCTCTGAGCAGCAGCAAGGCAGTTCCTGCGGGCGGGCGGAGCAATGCGAGCTGCAGTGTCGGCAGCAGAGCGAGGTGCAGCAGGAGCGGCGCAACCCAGCGGTGCCTGCCTGGCCCCGCGCAGCACGTGGTGGAGCGAGCCCCATAAACATCTGACTGAGAGGGGCAGCGCGCGGGCGGTGGCCAGCAGCGGAGCGGAGCCATGCCCAGCCGAAACACGCGTTGGAGCAGGGCACGGGGGGATCGTCGCTCAGGGGCCTGGCCGAGATGTGGGCGCGGCCCCAGGCAGTGGCAGTGCAGCTGAGAGCAGAGGCAGTGGCACGCAGGGAGCTGAGCAGCGCGGCCCGGCCTGGCCCGAACACGACCCCGGGAAGAGCGTGCAGGCACGAGCAGTCCTGGCAGTTACAATGCGGGAGTGAGTGAAAGAGAAAGCAAAAATGCAGAGAGACAGAAAAAGCAGCCACTCAGAAAAAGGAAAAAATCACCATAGCTAAGGTTTTAGGAATAGTAAAATGGTATAATGTTAAACAAAATTATGGTTTTATAACAAGATGTGACAACCAAGAAGACATATTCGTTCATAGAACTGCTATTAAAAGGAATAACCCTAAAAATTACCTGCAAAGTGTAGGAGATGGGGAAGTTGTACAATTTGATATAGTACAAGGAAAGAAGGGTTTACAAGCAGCAAATGTTACTGGGCCTGGAGGTATTCCAGTCAAAGGCAGCCGTTATGCACAAAATTATAAACAATATCCATCCCAGCAACTTCCCTACCCACAGCCTACTTTCCCCTTTTACCCTATACCCAATATGAACCCTTTCCTAAGTTTACCCCATCCCCAGTTTATTCCTAATCCGTTTTTCACCCCATGGCTTCCCTATACAATTCCCTTTCCCTACAACTCCTCTCCGATGCTGAGGGGGGATGAAAAGGGGGAGGGAAGACATTAAACCCTCTCCTGCCTCAGTTTCCCCACAAAGCATGCTCAGAGAGTCCTGTCTCCCTTCTGTCAGCCTTAAGATGTTCCACAGAATCTGTTTGGACATTTAAAGGCTCAGGAGGGTGGCTTGTTTTGTTTTGAAACTGTCCTTGTTGTTTTCAATGTTAAGTTTAAATCTCTTTTTGTTAAAAATAAACGGGTTAAATGTTGGGGCCCTCCCCCCTGCCGTGGGGTCCTGGGAGAGGGGCCCTGGGGGGGAGACACGGGGTTTCCCTGCCCCTGGTCAGCCTCGTTCCCCATTGGTTGTTTTGTGTTCCCCTGCGTGGGCAAGGACCCTCGGGTCCCGTGATTGTAACAGTTCCTCGGCAGAGCCCTGGCCATGCGGCTGGAGAAATAAACATCTCTCTGAAACATCTATCAAGAATCGGTCCATATATATTTCTTTCCACGGGCCTCGTTGTCTGATACATCATGTTGCAGTATCTGCACTGTAACAATACACTACTTTGACTAAATTTATCAGAAAAATATTACAATATGCACGTTAACAAGACACAAATTAAGAGCTTATGATCCAAAGTATACCACTGTCAGAAACAGTGAAAGAATACAGTAACCATGGGGGGACTAAAATAAGCCCAAGTGATCTATTTTCAATGTCTTAAAGAATGAATGAAGGATGAGGAAAGACTCCAGTTCAGCACAAAAAAAAGCCTTCATCCTGAGGTAGGAAGAAAATAAGTATTCTACACTGCCTAGTCCTTCTTCCCTTCCGTGAGTAAAGCTTTTTGTGCTTTGGTCCCTCATACGTCCATCAAAATTAAAAATAATCAAGCCAGGATCTGTCACTGAGAAAGAGTCTTCTCCTTCCTTCATTACAATCAAGCAACTGCTCGCCTCCCTGCCTTAATGGACTCTGCTGCCTTCGACACCGGTGGAAAAAGCCCTGCCTATCTTGTTTCAATCTTCTGTAAGTTCCTGGCTTCAATTTACTCACGGGGATGAATCTGACTCGGAATCCCCCTCCCCCAGTTCTTATCTATTTATCTTCCTTAAGAGAGAGAATTTTTACTAGAGAACCGATCCTTCAGCCCAAGCTGAGCAGTGCAACAGTGACATCTGATGGCTGCCTACATTAGGCTCCAAAGAGCTTTCCTGACTTGGCAGTGGCCTCCCCTACCTTGGTAAAGAAAACTGATGAAATATTAGCTGCCCTAAGAGCATTTTATCCATTCACCTCCACATTAAAACTACCTGGGCAGTTTCCTCCATGTTTCCAAAGCACCAGGAATTCTCTTCAGATGCAGCCTTAGACTCAGACTTACTGAGCTCTCCTTGCACTGCATGTTAAGAAGGCAGACTCAGGAACAGACAGGTGTGTAGGTGTTCTTATCATTCCTCATTTATGGCTGCAAGGAAGGTGCATGTGAGGTTTTTTTGTGATGAACACAGCTCTCAGGAGTCTGCTGCATTTTTTCCTATATCAAAAAGGTAACTGGAGCCTAATAGAAACACTGGAAGGCTGTGTGTGTGTACAGCAGTGTTCTGTATGCAAACGGAGTGGAAAGGTTATGAGAAGTATTAAATACAGAATTGCTATTTAGTTCAAAGGGATCCAAAATCTACATTCCTCAGAGACCATTCCAAGGCTAAGTGAGCAAACTAAACCTGAGCTTTTCATTGCTCTTTTCATGGAGTCTGCACTCTAGATTTGTCTTAATACCTGAAGTGATTGTACCTGAAGTGAGGAATAGCTTCTATAGTTTGATGGCAATGGATTTAATTATGCAAATTTTATTATGTTTGTCTAATTCTGCTTTGCAATACAAGGACTAAACAACTTTTATTATCCTTTCCCTTGCACTAAAAGGACCCTATTCTGATGTTTCCCAGGGTGGCTGGGGACCTCCATTGGCCTTACCATGTACAAATGGTCTCATATTTTCTCTCTACAGACATAACTTTTTCCGTCTTAACTGAACGGTTTGGTAACTTAAGTATCAAAATCTTCCTCAACACAAGATAAACCTGACACAATGGCCAAACAGGAGCAGCACAAATAAACTACACTACACACAATCAGAAGGAATGCACAACACAAAGCTGTAAGACAAAAGAACCAGTGACTATCCTGATCCAGTATTCTGTATTTGCGGGCAACCATCCAATAAGTTTTTAATGCAAAATATTTACTTCACATGCTCCCTAAAGCACTTCACAAGCTAAGCAAGTCTTGAGACCAAAAGGCCACAAGTCACAGGTACATTGTCTCACAGGTGGAGTCAAGGTGCAGCTCTGTTCTTTGTTGTTAAAGCTCTGTTTGTACATGAAGTACTAAAACATATGGTACCTTCTACTCCATCCATTTCTATCAGAAAAAATGTTAGTTGGATAAAGCTCTGTTATTAAGTAATACAGTAAGTAGCCGATATTTTTTAAAGCCTGAAACATCTACAACTGTGTTCTCTTTATAACTTGTGCCTATTGTGTTTGTAAGGAAAAGTCATCATAAGGAACTGCCACTCTTCTCACAGACTTTCAAGAGGACTGTAAGCCATGTGTAACTATCCATTTTTAGTCTAAAGGGTCTCCTTTGTGTGCAGAATGCTTTCCAGTTTACACAGACACACTCCTTTCAAACTTAAAAAAACAAAACCCAACCTGAAGCGAAGGAATTTTGCCATTTTCCTTTTTTCTTCCTTTTTCCCCCTTTGTGTTGTCTACTTTATTCAGTTTTTTCCACTAATGAATCTTACTTGGCCCGAGTCTTATTGTCATTTTGTTGAAACTATTCAAAGTGCCTCAAGCTGCTAAACAGCTGGCAAAATACACAAACATTTAAGACTTTAGTCTGAATATTAAATCATGGTTTCCAGGAGAGAATAATGTTGTCCTTTCTGATTTAATACCTTCTTTTGAACTGTATGTCATTTTTGCTTTCAAATTAATCTGAACATGGAAAACAGGTTGAATATATTTTTATTAGAAGACACTCCAAATATTTAGACAGTCATTTTAATCATGTTGTGGCAAAATTGTTGTGCTTGTCAGTCTGAAAACATACAATTTCCATATTTCCCTTACATTAACTCTCTTTAACAAAGGATTAATAAAATCTTAAATGCTATTTATTCTTCTTTTCCCCTCCCTCTCTGGCATGCATACTTAAAAGAAGCCCTAATAAAATATTTGGGCTGCATTAAGAAACATCTGAATTGCAGTTACAATTCTAGTGTAGTCACAAGCTTGTCATTAAAATGCATAGCACAGTGCTAGTGCAGCTGTATACAGCTTTTATTATTCAGACTGCTAAATAGATGAAACATATTTTAATTCAATGTAAACTGTGCAACTGGAAACACGAGAGTTTGAGGCTTTTTTATTTCCTCAGGAGAAGCCAAGATCCTTGAGCTCAATAACTTCTCTTGGCCAAGGGCCAATCTAGATTTATTGCAAGAGTCCCTGTACTGCCTCTCCAGACACACATTTTGTAATACATGAAGAAGCTGGTGGGAAAAGCAAGCTTTCAGCCTCCACTACCTCTTTTTAGTAACATGTACCTGTTAATACTTTCAGGCTCTAACTCCATAATCCCTAGGCAGGATACAGGCAGCCACCCTCAGACTGGGAATCAGCTCTGATACCACAGGAGTCAGCTTACACAGGGGTGCACCAGAGCCCAGAGCCTCACTGCTGAGTTAGAGAACAAAAATGTCCCCGACTCTGCAGCTTTAGACACATGCCACACCTTTTATTAGTGTCCTGAGGAGTTCATGAAAGCTTAAATCTCCTGCAAAGATTGAGTCAATCCCTATCCTGACCAAATTCTAGATGACCAGTGCATAAACAAGCTTTGATACAAACCTCATGTCCCAAGCATTAATCTGTATTACTAGCTGCTAAACATCAATTATTTATAATCACAGCCTGTGTAATCATCCCTAATTTTTATTTTGAATTTAATATATCAGGACAAAAATAAAGCAGAAGAAAAGCCCCAAAGCTCACACACAAATCTTTGGGAGTAAGTTGCTGAAATGACAAGGAAGAATCATAGAGGGACAGTAGAAGACCACGCAGAAGAGACAGCAGCAGAGTTTGGCAGATACATCCCTCTTTAAGTCAGTTGTGCAGCAGAAATGCAACAGAAGAAAATAGTGCAGGCTCTAAATAACAGTGAGCAGAGCCCATGAGCCACATGAGCCATGAGTGTGAGAATTAAAGGATATAACCCTAAAAGGAAGCAAGTCCTTTGCCAGATTTCAGCCCTCTGTAAGCTGAGCAACAAGGAATTTTCTGGCCCATTGTGTGCCCTTCTATTGAGGTGGCAGCAGAGTCTCATTATCTCCATGGGCTGTAAAAGTGCCTCTAATTAGGTAGTCACCAAAGCTCTACCAGAGGGTATTTTGGAGTAGATATATTCTAATTGTCTCTGCTGGGTGTCTACAGCGATTCCATAGAAAACAACCTTCACACAGGGTATGCTCAGCTTGGAGGCATTCCTGCCTGCTCTTTCACTCATTCACAGCATTTTAAGCCTGGATGCCACATAAAGCTGAGATGGACGTGCTACGATTAAAGACAGAATAAAAATGAAATGAACCAATAGTCCGAGGTTAAAAATTGGAAGTAGCAACAGTTAATTAGTTCCATAGTTGAAAAGAGAGAAGCCATGGTGCTTCTGCTCAAGAGGCTAGTGCTGCTATTAGAATATGCTGCTATTAGAAAGTTCCAGGAATGGATTTCTACATTTCTATTATTTAAAAAGTAACATGTATTTTATTATTGATTTCCAATAGCTAAAGCTTCTGTATTTCTCTGTTCTGTCTTCCTATAGCAATTTGTTGCTCCTCACTCTGATATCTACAAGGGCAGTCAATACCTACTTCTCCCACACCACAAAAGAGGGCTCTGTAATGCAAAGTAAAAGAGAATATTCATTAGCTATGACAGAAAATTATTTGACTCACAGTCTTCATCCTCTTTTCCTCTGCTCTCTAACGCAGCCATAAACATTCAATTGACTTTTATCCCTTCCTTGTAATATTGGTTATACAGATGCTTTCAGGCTATAACAGGCTTTCATTCTGTCACCTAGATCCAAAGGTGCAAGTTTTCCTGATCCCACACTTACAGGACTAAGAGAATCCAGACATGTCTTACTATAAATATATATTTATGGAGAAAGACAAAAAATGGTTACTTAGAAAAGCCCTTATGCCAGCCTATTTTCAGAATTTGTAATTTCCAAGGATCCTAGTGATAGGTTCCTGGGTAACATCTTTTGAAATGCAAATTATTTCACATGATTCACACATTTGCAGTAAAAAAAAAAAAAAAAAGCTAAGCAAAAAGTCATATATATGTATAATACAACATGTAAATGACTCAGATTCCAGACATTTCACTTAAAATATGTTATTGTCTGCCTGCTGACAGCATTAGTAGTGCATCTGAGAAGAGTTATCAGTCTTTGTCTTTTTTGGTGTTGTTTTTAAAGCAGACAGTGCTTCTTGAAGCACTGGCACTGGACCTCACTGGCCACCAGACCAACTCCAGTCTAGACCAGTTTGGGCAACAGAAGTTTTGGTCCCATGACAGATTCATTTGCAACATCATCAGTCTGAGCTAACTGGCCCCCAGGCAGATATCAGCCACTTGTAGCACTAGGAAGTTTTCACTCTGGTGGACGAAATTTTACTTTTCTAAGTCTGCTTCGTCATTCCTCTGTCCTATAATTATCACTCAAATTTTTAGATAGGAGCAAAAGATCACTGAATAATGCTGTCACACTAGAGGCTCAACATGCACCAGTAACCTCAGTGTGTTTGTATTAATCTTGGCTACATATACGTGTCACATCCAAGAGTATTTCTGTTTATAGCACAATATTCCCAAAAGCTTTCTCATTTTCCATGCAATTCACTTTTTTTTTTTTGTTGGTTGTTTATGAGAGTATTTAATCCACTTTCTTTAAGTTTGAAGGTTATTGGAGTTGCCATTCACTCACATTTCACAGGCTCATGCATGACTTATACTTTTGATCACGAATACAAATCAGCAGCATATTTTCAGTTTATTGCTTTTAATCAAGAATTAGGCTTTCATGTCTGGAGACTTATCTAGATACTTCATCACTTAAGTAAGGACACACCTTAATGAAAAATAACGGGATGCCGACAACACCGCTTGAAAACTTACTATTTTATATGAACACAATGTTCTTCCATCCCTTCTCTAAATCCGCTGTCTGTATGTCTAACAATAAGAACTTTTTCCAAAAATATCTAAGTTCCCTTCAGCTCTGTTTTGGTTAACTGAACAAATTACTTAATATAAAGCATACACAGTCTTCTCTGCCTTTTACTCCTTTTAATCTTGCTGATATGTTATTTATGTTCTGTTCAATAAATAAAATCAAGATTAGAAAGTTGAGCTGCCTGAGGGCAGTCTTTGCTAACAAAGATTTTCAAGTGTACAGCTTGTTTTCAACTTTTAACAACATCCAGAGTGATACTTTGTTCTATAAGCTACCCATGTGATGTGTGCGCCTAATCAGTGAAACTCCCAAAAATTAATGACATTGTCTCTTCTAGGTACCTGCCATCTACTTTTTGATTGTTCTCTGTGATCTGTATGAACACTCCACTCTAACAGCACCTCACCAGCTTGCTGCGTGAGGACCAAGAGAGCAGAAATTCATGGTATGAACACAGAGAAACCCTCAAGGAGGGTAAGGGTGACGAAGTAGTGTTTAAGAATTACAGAGCTGATGCACCTCACCAGCAGAGAACAGGGATCAGCCTCTGGGAGGCACACTGGGTTTTTTGGGGGGCCTATATTGTGTATGGCCCCAAGCTGAGTGGGGTATGTTGCCAGACCAACAATTGTCACTGTTTATTATTTTTCCTCAACCAGTGAAGTGAAAATGACAAGAAAATAAGCAGTTGTCTGAGAACAGAAGCCACCAGCAAGCAGTCCTTTGCAACAGCATGGAAAGAGAAAAAAAGAGCAGCCATTAAGCTTCCTTAACACAGCTGGAACTGGCACTGGCTCTGCTTCTGAATTGCTGCAGAAAGCAATGGAAAAGCCCAATTGAGAAAGAAGCAGCTGTAGTACCCAAATTGCAAATGACTTGGAAAGAGGCCTTTTCAGCTGACGCATTCATCAGCAAGATTGATATGACAAATGGTGCACTTCCTTCCCAAACTGTGGGTTAACTGTGCAAGAAGGACCTTGTGCAAAAAGTTGTCCATCAGGATTTCTACCCACTTTCCCTCTTTTGCCTAGATTCTGCTGCTTCTCTCAGCATGCTGCAGTTCCCAACCCAGAGATCTGCGTCCATGATGCCTTGTGCCATACAAAACTTGTGCTGGTCCTCTCTGTAGTATATGTATGCCACAGGTCACCATCCTCTTCCACTCTTCATGCCTGACAGGGACCAATCTGACTTTTATTTATGCCTCAAGATACGTTATACAGGAGGTAAGGGATTTGTATTGTTATGATTAAGTTTAGGAAAGTTGGCTTTCGCATTTAACAATTAAAGTTGTTAATCAGTTTGTTAAATGTTTTTGCAGTTGAACAGTTACGCATTGAAGTACTTGTTGATCCAGTTGATTCGTTTACTATCGGATTTAATTGTTGTAACCGATCAAGGTTAAGTTATTCATTGATCTGTTCATTATGCTTATTGTAAATAAATTTATTATGGGGATTGTTGTACAAAATGGAGAACTGCGGAATCTTCCAGAATATCTATAATGTAATTATAAGGAGAGGGTTTCAGACCTTATTTACATAAAGGGAGAAATAAAGGACTGTCTTTGGATGTTCACTGGACCAGTAAGAAGACCCTAGACAACGGCCAGATGTCAACGAGCCAGTAAGAAGATCCTAGACATCAGCGAGCCAATCGCAATGCTCCGGTTGGGTGGGGAAAGGGGTGGCCGGGAGGCAGGGACTGGGGGTATACAATATATTGCCCGAGGCTGCGAGAAGAGTCTCTGATCTGTTCTGTCCCAGGTCAAGTTCCCAGTGCTGCACCTTTTGTCCTGTGTATGGCAGATCGCTGCAAGAGGTCTCTTATTGTCAGTTAAATTTGTTCTTGTTAATAAATCTGTTTAAAAAGCTCAGCCATGAGCCCATTTTTAACAGTTTTTGGGAGCTTGTTGGGGATATTAAGCTTTGCCTCAATGACTTCGAAGGAAACTCAGGAGAGGAGTGTGCACCTGCTGGATTTTCGGCAGCTCAACTGGGCTTCTTCTTTGGTGTTGACGACGCCTGATAAAACCCCGGATGGACAAGAAGAGACCCGCGCAACACAAACGGCAAGGAGAAGGTACCACAGACTGCCTCAACTTAGAGGATAGCCCTAATCCTGTGCACAGACATGCTTGCAAACAGGGGATTGTGAGTAGCTTGCGGGGGCGAGGTGAGGGCAAGGGTGAGTGTCTGTGAGAGTGAGACGTGGACCGGGCAGCCTGGACCCGCGAAGCAAGTTTGGACCCCTTATAGCCACGGTTCCAGACTCCCGTGAAGGGGGGAAGTGGTAGTAAAGAGGACTGAGTGAGCCCTCAGGACTTTTTCTGTCAGTCGGGTTGAGGGGAGATCATCCAAGAAACCTGAGGTAATCAAACTCGGTCAGGTTGAGGGTGGGTTTCATCCAAGAAACTCGAGGCAGGGTCCATCAGTTGGGTTGAGGGCAGGACTTCGAGAGCTTGCTATAGGTGTGAAAGGGGAGTCCTTTTCCAAGAAACCTGGGGAGTTCTCATCCAAGAAACCTGGGGCGGATTCCTCAGACAGGCTGGGTATTCCGGACTCCAGATTGGAGTGTCTGAAGGGGACGGGGAGGGAGCCAGTTTCCTAGGTTGGTCCACTAGTGAAACCACAGGTTGGGAGGACATCTGTTCCCAGTTTTTCCAGGATTTGTCCTGAGACAGGAGATTCAGAGGTAGAGCGCTGGCTCGTAGGGTATGTGAGAGTGTGAGCGAAGGACACAGTTTAGGATTGGTTCTTGTCTGCTAAATTGGTAGTTGCAAGTGGTGTGTTGGTTTGTATTTTGATTGGTATCTTTTGGTGTCGGTTCTTGTACTGTGTTCTGATTAAGAGTTAGGCTGCATTTTGAGGTTATAGTCAAGTTGTGTTTGTCCTTCGTGTCCTTGAGGGGAAGGGCCGCCATTTTGTAAATTTCAGAAGGAAGGGCCGCCATCTTGTAAATTTCTGTGGGAAGGGCGACCATCTTGAATTTTCCCACAGGAAGGTAGCCATTTTATAACTTTCCCACTGGAAGGCTGCCATTTTGAATTTTCCTATGGGAAGGCAGCCAGTTTATCATTTCTCACGGGGAGGTTGCAGGCTTATTGGAGGTAACATACAAGTGGAGAAATAATAAGAGAAGCAGGATTTAGAAGAAATGGGACAAAAAGGCAGTAGATTGGAATGGAAAAACAAAAAGAATAGGAAGGACATTGTGGATATTCCTCCCGACAGTCCCTTGGGGTCAGATTGGTAAACTGGAGTAGGGACCCCCTTACCAAAGATAAAGCAAAGATAATACAGTTTTGCAGGTTTGATTGGACAAAGGAGGAGATCAGAAGGGACAAGATTTATTGGCCGAGGTACGGGTCTACCGAACAGTGGATATGTCAGGCTTTATATGCATATGTAAACCTGAGAGAGCCTCCAGATCAGGAAGAGATAGAATATGCTGCATGCTGGTTAGAACCAGACAAGACAGTGATGTCTGAGACAAGGGTGTATAAGGTGTCAGAGGTAATTGGAAAAGAACATGGACGTGAGGTGAGAAAAAGGAAAAAAGATGGGACCCATTAGAGGCTTTAGCTCCCCTGTATGTTCCTAATCCAGAGACTGCGAGAACCTCAGGAGAGTCTGCTTCTGAGACAGTAACTCTACCCCCTGACCAGACAGTTCCTTCTACCTCAAAGGAAGGTAGTCATGATAAGTCTAGTATCAAGCCAGAAAGTTTGGAGTCCCCAAAAGGACCTCCTAAGATTACTAAAGCCTCTCTGGATAAAGAAGGGCCATATTTAAATACCAGGAGTAAAAAGGCCCAAACACAAGGAGAAGAAGGGAGAACGGTATACTCACCAGAAGTTAGTCTCTTTCCTTTGAGAGAGGTGCCTATGGGTGGAGCTCAAGGAGGAATTGGTTATGTGAATTCCCC
This sequence comes from Corvus hawaiiensis, assembly GCF_020740725.1. NCBI lineage: Eukaryota > Metazoa > Chordata > Aves > Passeriformes > Corvidae > Corvus > Corvus hawaiiensis. The sequence goes on along the minus strand of NC_063227.1, from coordinate 14,630,304 downwards.
TTTAACATCTTCGGAGGTAAGGGGATTCAAGAAAGAGATGAAAAGCCTGTTGACAGATCCAGTCGGGTTATCAGAACAGTTTGACCAATTTTGGGGACCCAATATATATACGTGGGGTGAACTGGACTCAATATTAAAAAGCCTCTTCACCTAAGAGGAAAGGCAGATGATAAGAACAGCAGGAATACAGATAAGGGAAAGAGAGAACCAACAAGGACCAGCAGGGGAATGTAAGATGCCAATAGACCCCCCCAAACTGGAATCCGAATGATGAGAGGGGTAGGATGAATATGAATGATTATAGGACTTTGATCATAAAGGGAATCAGGGAGGCAGCACCTCATGGAAACAACATCCGGAAGGCTTTCTGTGGGATGCAGGGTAAAGAGGAGACTCTGATGGACTGGTTAGAAAGGCTGCGGTGGGATATTCAACTGTATTCAGGTATTGTTTGAAAACAAACCAGTGGGAGGCACCAAGTCAGAATAACAATTTAATAGGGAAATTAAAAAAAATAAAGGCAGAAAACACTGAGTTAAACTGACAGTCAGGATACAACCTGACACCCTGTTAGTCAGGATCGTGGTGGCAGTCTGATAAAATGGTGGCTGCAGTCCTCCTGAAGTGATGGATGTGGTTCTGTTGAAGCGGTGATCCTGTAGAAGGGTCTGCTCTTCCTTGGAAGGTCCAATGGTGGCTACGCAGCTCCTGTCCTCTGGGAATCCAGTGGAAAGGTCCCTGTGGTGTTTGGAATCTCAGATTATATCCAGGATGCATTGCTTGGTTTCTCCCTCTGGGTGGAACATCTCACAATGGGGTAATGAGTCATGAGGCCAGGCGTTGATGGGCCGTTAACAGAAAGATAGTCTGGAGGGAGGAGGCAAGGAAAACACTGCCCCACCTGGTTTCAACAGCTCATGGGGATGGTAATAGAATACACTGCAACCCAGGACAGGTATAGACCCTGACAGTGGGACAGGTGAAACCTTGCTAAAAGTTCATTTTGTTACCAATGTGTGGCTGGATATTCACTGGAAGCTTGAGAAATTAGAAAACTGGCAAAGGAGAGGTTTGGAGGAGCTCCTGAGGGAGGTTCAGAAGGTGTATATAAGGAGAGACAAAGAGAGGATGAAACCCAAGGCAAAAGTGATGATGGCTAGGGATCACCAATCTCCAAGGAAGATACCCAATGAAGAAGAAAAGGAGGGAGAGGAGAAGTTAGTGACCAAAGGAAAATAGAGTGTTACAGCAGGGATTCTGCAACACGCCTATATCAAACCAGGAGTCCCGTGGAAAAGAAATATATATGGACAGATTCTTGGTAGATGTTTCAGAGATGTTTATTTCTCCACCCGCATGGCCGGGGCTCTGCCGAGGAACTGTTAAAATCACAGGACCCGAGGGTCCTTGCCCGCGCAGGGAAACACAAACCAACCAATGGGGAATGAGGCTGCCCAGGGGCTCAGGAAACCCTGTGCCTCCCCTCAGGGCCCCTCTCCCAGGGCTACATGGCGGGGGGGGAGACCCCAACATTTCACCCGTTTATTTTTAACAAAAAGAGATATAAAACTTAACATTGAAAACAACAAGGACACTTTCAAAACAAAACAAGCCACCCTCCTGAGTCTTTAAATGTCCAAACAGATTCCATGGAACATCTTAGGGCTGACAGAAGGAAGACAGAACTCTCTGAGCATGCTTTGTGGGGAAACTGAGGCAGGAGAGGGTTTAATTTCTTCCCTCCCCCTTTTCATCCCCCACTCGGCATTGGAAAGGGATTTTTGGGGAAACAATTGGCAAAAGCATGGTTTTGTGAGGGAAACCATGGATGAAAAAACAGATTGGGAATACACTGGGGGTAATAGGACATAGGGTAAAAGGGAAAGGTGGGATTAGGAAAGGGAGACTGTAGGGGGGGCTTACAATGGAGATATTGTCTAACATGACTACGATTTTTTGCATATATACTGCCTTTTACAGGAACACCATCAGGCCCAGTGACCTGCGATGCTTGTAACCCTTTTCTACCTTGCATAATTTTGAATTCCACCACCTCTCCATCTCCCAAGCTTGGGATGCATTTTTCAGGGTTAATTCTTTTTAATAGCAGTTCTATGCACGAATATGTCTTGCTGGTTGTCACACCTTGTTATAAAACCATAATTTTGCTTAACATTATACCATTTTACTATCCCTAAGATCTTAGCTACGATGATCTTTTCCTTTTTCCGAGTGGCTGCTGTTTTCTGTCTCGCTGTGTCTTTGCTCTCTCTTTCGGTCGCTCCCGCGTTGGAATTGTCGGGGCTGCTGGTGCCTGCGCGCTCTTCCCGGGGTCGCGTTCGGGGCTGTGCGGGCCGGGCCGGGCCGCGCCGCTCAGTTCTCCGTGCGTCGCCTCCTCTGGTCGCAGCTTCGCTACCGCTGCCAGGCGCTGCATCTCGGCTGGACCCCCGAGCGATGACCCCCCCGTGCCCTGCTCCAGTGCGCGTTTCAGCTGGGTGCGGCTCCGCTCCACTGCCGCCAGCCACCACCCGCATGCCGCCCCTCTCGTTCGGGTGTGCACGGGGCTCGCTCCACCACGTGCTGCGTGGGGCTGGGCGGGCACTGCCGGGTCCCGCTGTGCCTCGCTCCGCCACCGACACTGCGGCTCGCGTGGCGCCTGTGTGCAGGAACTGCCTTGCTGCTGCTCGCAGAGCACTCGGTGCACGTGGCCGAGGCTGCACGGTCCCTGAGCCAGGCTTCCCTTCACCAGGACACACCTGACATTGCTCAACAGTCTCAGTAATTAAATAATATTAATGAAAATATTCTTCCATTGGCATGTATTTTGATTCAAAAATTAACTGTGTCTAAGCAGTGTTCCAAAAGTCCTTGGTAAGAATTAAATCCCAAGAAACATAGAAAAAGTTCTTAAACAACTATGCCAGGAAGTGTTTCAGTTCTTTTTGAGCTTGAATCAAACTAAAATTTACAAATCGTTGTTCAAGAATCTTTTCAAGTTTAAGATAAATGTCCATATGCAGCTCTGAAAGCCAAGAATCTTCCCACGGTTCCTCCATAGTTTAGATATGGAATAGCAAAACAAGAACAGGAATCCAAAGTTTCTAGGGTTTACTCACACAAATCAGTCGCTTAGGGATCAGGGATCATTCTGCTCTCAGTTCACCACCATTTGTTACAGCGGGGATTCTGTAACACGCCTATATCAAACCAGGAGTCCCGTGGAAAAGAAATATATATGGACAGATTCTTGGTAGATGTTTCAGAGATGTTTATTTCTCCACCCGCATGGCCGGGGCTCTGCCGAGGAACTGTTCCAGTCACGGGACCCGAGGGTCCTTGCCCGCGCAGGGAAACGCAAACCAACCAATAGGGAACGAGGCTGCCCAGGGGCTCGGAAAACCCCGTGCCTCCCCTCAGGGCCCCTCTCCCAGGGCTACATGGCGGGGGGGGAGACCCCGACAATAGAGGACAGTAGGTCAGAAGTTTGTTATTACTGTAAGCAGGAGGGACATTTCAAAAGAAACTGTCCAAAGTGGATTAAGGATCGGAGAACCTTTCAGGAGGTTCATCCGGAAGGACCGGAGGATTAGGGGTGTCAGGGGCTCTACCTCCTGGGGCAAAATTTCCATCAGGAGCCCTTGATAACCCTACAGGTAGGACCCCAGGAGGAAGATTATGAATTTTTGGTGGACACAGGGGTGGAAAGGACTTTTGTGGGAAAAGTTCCAAATGGTTGCAAGTTTAGTGGGGAAGCCATGAGTGTTATACGGGCAAAGAGGGATCATTTTGCTGTTCAAGTTACCAAGCAGGTAGTCATTAAAGGAAATAATAGGGAAGGGAAAGGAGATATTCTGTTTGCGCTGGGAGCAGGGTGCAACCCTTTGGGGAGAGATTTTCAAATTCAGCTGAAATTAGGAGTTATCCCAAAGGAGGGGAGGATGGCGGTCAGGATTTTGCATATGAAATCTGAAGATGAGTAGGCAATAAATTATCAAGTATGGTCTGGGGCTGGGAATTGGGGAAGCATGAACCTTGTTCCAATAAGAATAACTATCATAAATGAGAATCCCCCGGTAAGGGTACGTCAGTACCTGATTTCAGTGGAGGGCAGGAGAGGACTACAACAAATTATAAAGGACCTCCTAATAGATGGTATCTTGGAACCATGCCTGTCACCGCATAACACCCCAATCCTACCCATAAGGAAATCAGACGGGAGGTATAGATTGGTGCAAGATTTAAGGGAGGTGAACAAGCGAGTCCAAACCAGGTATCCCATGGCAGCAAATCGATACACACTCTTGAGCAGAGTGCCTCCACGACACTGTTGGTACAGTGTAGTAGATTTGAAAGACCTTCTTGGGCGTGCCCCTTAGCTGAGGAGTGTAGAAACATTTTTGCTTTCAGTTGGGAAAACCCAGACATGCTGGACTAGGCTACCTCAGGGGTATGCTGAATCACCCACCTTATTTGGTCATGCCTTAGAAGAGCTGTTAACAATCTTTTTCAACCCCATCTGTAATCCAGGTGATACAATATGTACCTGATATCTTACACATCAGGAGAGGAGAAAGATATAGTAAGGAGGAGCACCATAAATTTGTTAAACTTTCTAGGGGTAAATGGGTTGAGGGTCTCCAGGAATAAACTGCAGTTTGTGGAAAAGGAGGTTTGGTATTTGGGCCATATAATAGGGCAGGGGAGCCATCGGCTGAGTCCTGATAGAGTGGCTGGTATCCTTGCTATTCCTCCTCCAAAGACAAAGCGGGAGGTTAGGAAACTTTTGGGACTAGTTGGCTATTGTAGAGGGATGTACTCAAATAGCGAAGTTCCTCTATGAAAAACTGGTTGAGGAAGAACCTTTGAAATGGACAGAACAGGATGGGGTTAGACTGGGTGAGTTGAAACCAAAGTTGGCTTCCGCTCTGACCTTAAGCCTGCCATCATTAGAAAAACTTTTTTATTTGTATACAAATGTGGAGAGCGGTGTGGCTCATGGAGTGCTAGCCCAGGAGTGGGGCTGAATTAGGAAACCAGTCGCCTACTTATCAAAATTGCTGGATCTGGTTACTCGAGGTTGGCCCACATGCGTCCAGGCGGTAGCGGTCACGGTTATCCTAATAGAGGAAAGTCAGAAGTTAACCTTTGGGGGAAAGCTGATTGTCCACACACCCCATGCAGTGAGGAATATATTAAGCCAGAAGGCCAATAAATGGCTAACTGACCCACAGATATTGAAGTATGAGGCTGTGTTAATTCATAACGACAATCTAGTTCTAGTCATGGATAAAAGCTGTAACCCTGCCCAATTTTTGTACGGTGAACCTCAGGAGAGTTTGATTCATGACTGCTTGGAAGTTGTCAATTTCCAGACAAAAGTAAGCGAAGACCGATGGATCAACCCCTTCCTGAGGGAGAGAGAATATTTGTAGATGGGTCAGCTAGATGTATCCAAGGGAAGAGGTGCTCAGGGTACGTGGTAGTGGATGGGACCAAAATGACAGTGATAATAAAGGAAAAGTTGCCTTCTCATTGGTCTGCGCAGGGCTGCGAATTGTATGCATTAAAGAAAGGGCTTGAATACTTAGCTCAAAAGAAAGGTACAATCAATACTGATTCCAGGTACGCCTATGGTGTAGTGCATACATTTGGAAAGATTTGGGAGGAAAGGGGATTGTTGAATTCGAAGGGAAAAGGCTTAGTACATGAAGGATTGATATTGGAAGTGTTAAAAGCGTTAAATTATCCCGAAGAGATCACAGTAGTGCAGGTGAGAGGTCATCAGAGAGGGATGGCATTGGAGATCAGGGGCAACAACTTGGCGGATAGGGAGGCTCGAGATGCAGCAGAACGTGGCAGTGAAAGAATACTGGCACTGAGAATAAGTGAAGAAGAGGAAAGGTTAGAAGTTCCATCTTTTAGTGAAGCTGAGGAGGAAGCATTATGGAAAATAGGTGGAAAGAAGGATGAGTCTGGGAAGTGGGAACTCCCTGATGGGAGGCAAATGTTGAACAAAGTCCTGACTAGAAAACATTCATTTAAAGACTCATTGGGGTACCCAAGCTTTATGTGATCATTTCCTAAGGTCGTATGGATGCATGGGCATATATGAATTAGCCAAAAGGGTTGTATAATTTGCCAGAGAGTTAACAAAAAGGTAATGAGGAAGACGACACCTGGAGGACTGGGGCTAGTGGTGAGGCCATTTCAATGCATGCAAATAGACTTCACCAAGTTTCCTCAGGTACAAAGATGGAGATACCTGTTGGTAATGGTAGATTATCTTACTCACTGGGTGGAGGCAGTACCAACCACTAAGGCTACAGCCAATGTAGTAAGCAAAGCCCTTCTTGAACAGATAATCTCCAGGTATGGACTGATAAACAAAATTGACTCTGATCAAGGAATGCACTTCACCTCTCAAGTATTACAAGTGGCAAAATGTCTGGGAGTGGATTGGAAGTTACATACTCCTTGGCATCCGCAAAGCTCAGGGAGAGTAGAGAGAATGAACCAGACAATAAAAACTACATTAACCAAGTTAATGCTGGAAATCAAACTCTCATGGATCAAATGCCTACCTTTGGTATTATTGAGAATACGTACCCAACCTCGATCCGACTTGAGGATCTCCCCTTATGAAATGATGTTCAGATTACCATTCCTAGTCACCAAACACAAAGTGGCCACTTGCAAGGTAGGGGAGACCAGTGTTAATAAGTATATACATACCATCTCAAAGAATTTGAAAGATCTGAGGGCTCGAGGACTGATTCCCCAGACTACCCCATTGGATTTTAAAATTCATAACATCAACCCTGGGGACTGGGTATTAGTAAAGGCTTGGAATGAAAAATCACTAACCCCCAAATGTGAAGGTCCTTTTCAGGCTCTGCTGACAACAGAAACCGCTGTCAGGACCAAAGAGAAGGGCTGGGCACACGCAACCAGAATAAAAGGGCCTATAATACCACCAGAGACCTGGACCGCGGCCTCTATGCCGGGTGATATGAAGATCACCATTCAACGAAAGAACTGAGGACTCCTGAGTAACAGTTGGAACAAGAGTCAGAAGTGGAATGTATGGGGTTAACTGAGTTAAATGAATTAATGGTTATAAGGTTAATTAAGTTGATGAATTGTTAGAAAGAAATTAAGTTAATGAATGGTTATAAGATTAACTAAGCTGATGAATTTTTATAAAGTAAGTAAAGTAATGAGTGGCTAAAGTTAGCTAAGCTAATGAGTTGTAAGTTCACAGGTTTATCTTGCTAATACGTTCCCTTCCACATATGTTCCTGTCCCGGGGATCCCTGATTTCTGCATACTCACCTCTTGGCAATCAAAACGGTATATCCTGTTACTACCCCTTTGAGGTAAGCAAGTGGGTCAGAGAAAAACAAATAAACTTCAGTATTGGTCTGGGTACGAGAAAGGAAGAAATAGCTGGAAGTCAAGTGGATGTTGTTCCTGCCTCGTGACTGTCCCCTCTGTATGCGGCACTCCTACAGGAATGGAAGGAGGAGGGGCACCCCAACCCAGACCCCTAAAGCTTTTCCTCTACCTACTGCTGGTTCTCCTGCATGGAGTAGATGCAGATACCTGTCACAAGTGCTACCGGACCATATACACAGGTACTGTAACCGAATCTGTTCTCCAGACCCACACACACCTGGATAGAGCTTGCTTTTATCGGTCCAAAGTGGAAATTTGTGAGGAACGAGGGCACGCCTACTGGCTGGCCAAAAATGTGGGAACATATGAACAGAGGGGGAGAAGTGGGTGTGTTTTGAACATAACCCTGGGTATTTGGAAATTAAGCCACATTACCAAGATCTAGTCAAAGAACAAACGCTGGCAGAAGAAAAGCCTAAGGAAGACCCACAGCTTGAAATAGGCCATTCAGACGAATTATTGATGAGTGGGAAAAATTTGTTTGTAGAACTGGGGGAAACAATTAGTAGAGAATTAAACGTGTCAAATTGCTGGGTATGCGGGGGGACCCTCATAGCTGCAAAGTGGCCTTGGAAGGGAAGCAGCCTAGGTCCCACTGAACTTAAATGGAACTATTCCAGTCCAGGTGCACGGACTTTAAGCACTCCCACGATTGGAGAAGAATGTATTTGGAGAATGGGAAAAAAATTCACAGACGAAGTAGGAAGCACTTCTTGTAAGCGCGACCTAGTATCAAATGGTACTACCACCTGGTGGATTCCCAAGGCACCAGAGTTACATTGGGCAAAATAGAAGCGCAAGGGAAACAAATGTATTTATAAACATCTTGAGAAACTGTTCCTATGCCATGCCCCAGGTAAAAATCCCTATCCTGAGATCCCTGAGGTGTCTAAGTATTGGAAAAGTGTAAATAGCAAAGACCCACAGTTTTGGGAGGCTCCAAATGGCTTGTTCTGGATTTGCTAAAACAAGGCTTATCCTACTTTACCTCCTCGCTGGCGAGCAAGTTGTACATTGGGTATAATCCAACCAGGATTCTTTTTGCTTCCAGGAAAGGAGGGAGACGATCTGAGAGTGCCATTATGTGACAACATAAGGCGGGATAAAAGAAACATAATCCAGGGATCTCAGAAGTGGGGGGACGAAGAATGGCCACCAGAAAGAATTATAGAAACTTATGGACCAGTGACATGGGCGCAGGATGGGAGTTGGGGTTACTGAGCTTCCATCTATATGTTAAACCGCATAATTCAGCTCCAAGCAGTGATGGAAATTGTGACTAATAAAACAACTCAAGCTCTAGAGCTGATAAGTCATCAGCAGCGGCAGACTCAGGCAGCAGTCTACCAGAACCGATTGGCATTACATTATTTGCTAGCCAAAGAGGGAGGGGTATGTGGAAAATTTAACACCTCTGATTGCTGCCTTAAAATTGATGACACTGGGGAAGCAGTTCTGGAAATCACACAGAACATTAGGAAAATCGCCCATGTCCCTGTCCAGAGGTGGGAATCCATTTTGAAAACTTTTTGGTTGGATAATTTTCCTGGAACAAAGGAGAAGAAGAAATTGGGGGTTTTCTTGCTATGTGCTGTAGGCGGGTTATTATTTCTACCTTGTTTAATCCCGTGTTTTATCAGGCTCATTACCAGTGTGGTTCAGGGTATGCTAACCACTACTGACCCCGAGACCTTAAAGGAGATCAAGGCCAGCAAAACTGGAAAGGTAATGATGATAAAAAGGAAAACAACCACCCGGGACGTCTCCGAGGAAGCTGAGTTGATATATGAAAGACATGAACATATCGGTAAGATCAAGAAGGAATGCAAAAGCCAAATGGTTTAACAAAAGAAGAAAAGGAGGGATTCCTATTGTTATGATTAAGTTTAGGAAAGTTGGCTTTCGCATTTAACAATTAAAGTTGTTAATCAGTTTGTTAAATGTTTTTGCAGTTGAACAGTTACGCACTGAAGTACTTGTTGATCCAGTTGATTCGTTTACTATCGGATTTAAGTGTTGTAACCGATCAAGGTTAAGTTATTCATTGATCTGTTCATTATGCTTATTGTAAATTTATTATGGGGATTGTTGTACAAAATGGAGAACTGCGGAATCTTCCAGAATATCTATAATGTAATTATAAGGAGAGGGTTTCAGACCTTATTTACATAAAAGGAGAAATAAAGGACTGTCTTTGGATGTTCACTGGACCAGTAAGAAGACCCTAGACAACGGCCAGATGTCAACGAGCCAGTAAGAAGATCCTAGACATCAGCGAGCCAATCGCAATGCTCCGGTTGGGCGGGGAAAGGGGCGGCCGGGAGGCAGGGACTGGGGGTATACAATATATTGCCCGAGGCTGCGAGAAGAGTCTCTGATCTGTTCTGTCCCAGGTCAAGTTCCCAGTGCTGTACCCTTTGTCCTGTGTATGGCAGATCGCTGCAAGAGGTCTCTTATTGTCAGTTAAATTTGCTCTTGTTAATAAATCTGTTTAAAAAGCTCAGTCGTGAGCCCGTTTTTAACACTATAGGGGCTGTACACGTGCTGGCAGCGCTGTCACGGCTTTGCCTGACAGCCGATCAGGGCTGAGAAAGCTTCCACGATCGGGCTGCAAGCAACCCCCCACCTGCTGGTGGGGCAGATGCCCGGATGGCCAGGAAGAAAAAACAGGAAGTGAGGCCATGGGAGGAGCTTTAGCACATAAAAGCAGTTAACTGCCACACAAGCGGGGGGCATTTTCTTTGGGTTTTTTGGCGGGAGAAAGGGTTCGCCTGGCCGCATTGCTTCCCCCCCCGCCTCGCCTTTTTTTTCTCTGCGGTCCTGCTTCTTCCCTGGCTGTCTTCTCTGTCTGCACCTTCCCTTCACCCTGCTTCGCGAGGGCCTAATGCTCTGCTGTTTCCCTGGTGGGGCGGACGCTGCCCGCAGCCATCCCGCAGCCATCCCGCAGCCGTCATTCGCCGATGACCGAGACGCGCTGCCGCCGCTCACAGGAGCCGCGCGGGCTCCCCGCGCCCTGACCCTGGGGGCCTGCAGCTGCTCCAGGAGTGCGCCCGTGGCCACGGCAGCCTGTTCTCCGCCGACGGAAGGGACACGCAGCCTGCTGCTGTTCGGAAATCGCACCCAGCCCGCCACGGGAGCCACACAGACTCTTCGCAGCTTGCAGCACGCACGCTCCATCTGCCGAGCTGACGCCACAGAGCGCCCGGGGTTCTTGTGGTAACGATCTGTCCCAGTCTTCTGTTTATCTCTCTGGCTCTCTTTTTCCCTCTCTGCTCCCTTTTTCTATCACCCTTCTGTAGGAACACTTACTCTTCTTTATTAATAAGCAGTTCTCAGATATAATATTGCCGTGTTTGCACTTTATTTTCGTGTGAGAAATCTATCAGAAAGAATGCTCCCCGACTCCCCTTTTTGTAGCGGGACAGGACAATGCCACCGATGTATGTGAAGCTCAGGAAGCACATCTGAGAGAGGGGCACAACTACAGGAAGCGTTTCAGAATTGTCCTTGTTGGTTCCTCTGTGACAGATAACCACAAGACTGACGTTGTTTGCTTTCTGAGGCCAAAATGGCTCCTGACAATTAGATACACACCAATGTCCTTTGTCCTCAGCTGAACAGGATTTTAGAGCAGCACCAGGACACCGAGGAGGAGGTCATGCAAACCATCTGCTCCTATCCCTTCCTGGGAAAAGGGTTTCTTCCTATCATTCATCTGTCTCATTCTTCCCTTTTCTTCTTTCCCTTCCCCATTAGTGCAGTTACAAGAAGAAAGTTGTAACCACGACAGTGCTGCACCTCAGGAAAATGGGAAATGGCACAGGATTACTTTTTTTATACCGTGAAGTGTCCAAGGCTTAGGGACTGCAATGCTCATAAATACCACTTTAAGCAATTCTACTAGAGGTCCTTAGCTCATTATGACATAATTACACTCTTCCAGGTGCAGCAGTTAGCCTGCAACCATTCCAGAGAATTGCTAAAAATTAAAACGGAGAAATAATTTAAAAGTTCACCAGCTCACATAAAGGTTCTTACTTTAAAAAAATAGCACTAAACTTTACTTTCATTTGGGTATTTTTCAGAAAAAGAATCACCAACTGGCTGAGATCCCATTTATCTGCGTAAATTTATAGAAAGAAACAAACTGAAATTACTACCAAATAGCTTCTGAAAAAATGCATTTTACAGAGACATCCAATCTACTGTTGATTCCTGAGGATTTACTAAGAAGCTCCAACAAGTATCTGAAATCCATGTTCTTGACCATATTTTTCAAAATACACAGCCCTCAATCAAAACTTTGAAATCAAAATCCAGTTAATTCTGAGGTTTTCCTTTTTATACATCATCACCTTTTTCCTTACAAGGAGAATTTCTTTAAAGAGATTAAAACCTGAATATTACATTTAATCCCATAATATCTAGTAACTGACTTACTTAAATGTTGTTTTAACAGTGAAGAGCAAGGAAGCTTCTTGAGAAGAAAGAACAAAAGAAACAAGCAGCAAATAAAAGTGATCAGCCACATGACTGTCTGGAAACGATAATTCATCTTTCTGTTTTTGAAACTAGATGACAATCACCTGCTGTTAGGCCAGCTAGGAACTATGAGATTTTAAAAAGCATAATTCATTAGTTCTTCTTAGTAATTACTTTCACAGAACTCTTCCAGTTTTCCTCTGTGCCCCACAATTCAATAGTGCCCCAGCTTATCTGCTTCGTTTTTTGTCTGTGAATTTTAGTAGAAACTAATTGAGCTTGATAAGGGTCAGGAGGGCTGACCGCTCCCAGTTGCAAGTAGGACCAGCCTCCACATTTATCTGAGTTTGGTTTTGGGTTGGGCTTGAGGATCCTTTCTCCTTTGGCTCCAGTCAGCAGATCCCACCAGCACTCAGAGACGAGGCTTTCCCCACCACCTCCTGAGCCAGGCTCACAATAGGCCTTATTCATCCCACGCTACTTTAAATACCAGTGAACTCATTTTTTCCTGTCTTCAGGAATGTTTTTGCTATGAAATAAAACTGAGAGATCTGTTTCTACTAAATCTGTAACTTTTTCCCATCTGGCTCCACACTCCAGGGCTGGGCTTTGCCAGTGCTCCCTTGCAGGGTGGGGTCTCCCTCCATAGGCTCTTGCTGAGCTTTCCCAGGTTACACAGCATTTGTCTCCTTTGTCCCACGATTGTTTCCTTGCCATGCATTTCTTTTATCCTGTGTACATGAAGCAAGGTGTCATTTAAATAGACCGCATCAGCCGTCAACATGATTTCTTATTATTCATCCAGCAGGATGAAATTGTCATACCCCACACTGATACCTAAATATTTCCTTCAGCTAATGACTGAATAGTCCTTGAAATTGTACCCATTATGCTTCCGACCTCCATTTGCCACCTGCAGTCATCATCTTTGTCCATCTGCACTCATCATGGCTGTTCATCTTTGTCAAATTTACAGCAGACAGTCTTGGAAGGAACAATGCACCAAGCACAATTGTAAAAATGACAAACCAGACAGGGAGTGGGGGTTGGGGATGTGTCTAACGAAAGTCAGGTGTAGAAGTTATTAATTAACTGCAGAGATATGGCACAAATTATTCAAAGTACAATTTAAGTAATTGGCACAATGCATTTGCTTGATACAGCTGTGAATTATGTGCTCCTACCTTTTCACTAAAGCACTACAGAACATAAAATTGTTTAGGAAAGCATGTTCATTAAATTGTACCATATTGTGAGAAGCAAGCCTTAACCAAAGCATTTAGAATAAAATATTCATATGTCAGGTGATACAGGCAGTAAATTTTGACAGCATCCAATCTCAGGGACTGCAGTATCTATACTCAAGGCCCCAGAGTGGTTGTGTTAATTGTTTCTCTTCTAAAGCAGAACTTAAAAAGAAGAGCTTTAGTTTGATCAGATGAAACTTAATGAAGGTGATTTAGCCTATAAAGTTAATCATCACTTTGGTGTCACTTTCACAAGATTGGAGACTTTCCATTCTAAGGCAGGAGTGCAAACTTTACAGAAAAGAGCACATCCGTGTTTCTCCACTATTGGTTCTACAGATAAAGAAGAAGATGGCAGTGTCTGATTCACAGGCACACTGGTTTTCCCAATTGCTTTATGATAAATATAATTTTCCTCTGCTTGGACTTACTTGTAGATAAGCCTTTACTCTACACACCTATCTGTGTGCTCTCCAGGCTCCCCAGTGTGTATTTCTGCACTTTCTAGAGCATCTTAAAGGAAGGAAGGTCTATTAAACCCTCATCTGCTGGGCCAGGCTTTCCCCTGCACTCTCAGAGCCTGATCCAATGTCCACATTAAATCAACATGAATGTTTCCAGTATATGCGATATGCATTCAGTCACATCCCTGATTACTCACCTCTGTCCCCCATTATTCGGCCTGCAGAGGATACAAGCGTTATGAAGGCCACACACACAGCTGCAGTAAGGACGAATTATTTTCCCCATTTTAAATTATCTTCCTGAAGTAAATGCAGCCTGGGGCTGTAGGAGCCAAAAGGCCTGTCCAGAGATTTCCATGCTATTTCACTTTTTTTCTAGCAACCAAAATCACCAGAGAGATCATGAGGGCTGAAACTATGATTAGAATAGCTGCATACTTTAAAACTTTTTTCTGCATCATGTCCAAAAGTAGATTTTTTTCATTACATTTGCTTTGGTAATAATAAAGAGAAGATAAGGTCTGGTGCCAAGGTAGATTATCTTGTTTCTGTAGGAGAGAAATTTGGCTTTGTGAATCCAGCTACTTGGTATCATACACGTATGTGTTCACAATATTCTCCTCCCGCCAAACAGGCCAGCATGAGGGGGCACCAAGCCCAGTATTATGATCAATTAATTAGCAATGAACAGTAACTCTTTAGGAGTACACTGTAGTCACTGCATTGAGAACATACAAGGCAATTCCTGCAAAGTGTTTGAACCCACAATACTACATTTAGATAGGAAACTCAGTTCCATGTTGAGCTTTCTCATGTTTTCTCTTCTTCTTCTCTGTGACATGTTTTCCACTGCTTTACTACCCAGTAAAATTAACCTGAACAGAAACACAGTGGCACTTTCATCTACCAGATCCAGTTCAAAGTTGTCAGATCTCAACTTAGAATTCTTTGCTTTTGCTCATTCACATTTTATCAATTGCCAGCAATTAAAAGTGGGGGTTTGTGTATCAGGTGGCTTTTATTTGTGAAATATATAACATTTTGATAAATACTATAATTTTAAATGTTTTAAAGCCTACTTTATACTGTTAATGAGGTCATACGATAAAGAAATGGCAATTACAATGATTTCTTTAAATCTATTTTGCTTAGAAAATAAAATGCCTGCACAAATTTGCCAGTTAAAAATCAAAATTGTCATATACTACATGTAAGCCTTTAGTACACATAGAATTTCTGACAGATTTATATTCAGGATAAAAGAAATGTTACCTGTCAAAAACAGCCATAAAAAATTAAATACCTGCGCAATATGAGGCTTTAAGTATTGCAAATGTAACATGCATTATAATAAATACAGTAGTATGATCTAATTATGTATTCTGTACTAAGTTTGTCAGATAACACAACTTGAAAATGGCACAACTAAATCAAATATGTTCTACTTACCTATTGAGTGTTACTGGAATTGCATATAAAAAGGCTTCTTTACAGTCAATTTTAAGATGCTGCAACTTTGTGACAGGTTTTATTTTATTTTAGGATTTTATCATCAGTTTGCTAACTGGTATTAGAGCTTCTTCCAGAATGAGAGTATCGTCATATCCAAACACAAATAGATGAGTTGTTGTATGAATCATCAATCTCATTAATGTTTATTTTCATCTCACACATGCTGACCAAGTGTGCCCATCTATTACAGCTGGTGATGGGGTCAGTGGCTCTGACCCAGGAGGAGGTGACCGGTCCAGAGAGATGGTCCTAAAAGGAATCACCTTCCACCCGGTGTCTTCCCCCAGCTGCTGGCAGAGGAGCCCTTGCAGAGACTGTCAGCTCTTTAGTGATTATCAGCTCGTGATTCCAGCTCAGCTCTGCAGGGCAGCCTCCAGGCCAAGCCAGACCAGAGAGAGAGACAAGAGGCTCGTGTGGCTGGTTCCGCACGGAAGGAGCTTTATTGTTGGTCCCCTCCGGCGAAGGGGAAATCCAGGGACGAGAGCTCTCCTCGCAGGGGCAGAGGGCTTGCTTTTATAGGGATACAGGGATGGGTGAAGGCCAATGGGTTACAAAGGATCTGCATAGGGTCTCCTAAAGGATTGTGGGTCTGTCTTTTCTCCATGTGACCAAAGAAGTGGTTGTCTTTCCAGGGAGTCCTGCTGGGCGATTACGCAATTTCCTTATCTCAGCAGAGATCCCTCCAGGGACCCGGCTGGGCATACCGTACACCCATCTTTTTCCGCTGTCCTGTGATTCACAATTTAGACAAAGGCAAAGTAAGTCTTTACAAAAACCATATAACTGAAATAGAAAAGCAAGGCAGGAATCTGAAAGCCAGCTTGCTTGGGTTTGGGCTGGGATAGAGTTAATTTCCTTCCTTATAGCTGGCACAGTGCTGTGTTACCCCACCAGTGAGCAGGCTGGGGGTACACAAGGAGCTGGGAGGGGTCACAGCCTGACAGCTGACCCCGACTGACCCCAGGGATATTCCAGACCACATGGCATCATGGTCAGTAAATAAACAAGGGAAAAAGGGGCCAGGGGGACACTGCTCAGCAGTGGGCTGGACATCACTCAGCAGGAGGGGAGCAATTGCATTGTGCATTGATTGCTTTCTGTATTCTGTTAATTTTTATTAATAATAATTATTGTTATACGTTCTACTTCTGTCCCATTAAACTGTCTTTATCTTGAGCCACAAATTTTACAGTTTTTTACCCAATTCTCTCCCCTATCCTATTGATGTGGGTAGGGAGCAAGCAGACAACTCTGGTGTTGAGCTTCCTGCCAGTTTAAACCACCACAGGTTCCAACATCAGCATGATTGACTTCAGGGGCAAAAAACGTGGTTTGTACCATACCTCTAAATAAAAAATAGCCTGTCCTCTTAAACTAAAGCAGTGGTAAGAAACTGTAAGAAATACAACTTTCTCATGAACTAGAGAGGCAGAACCAGGGCAAAATTAAAGTAACTAATCTTTCAAATAACTTTTCTTCAACATTACATGAGTTTTACTTCAATCAATCTAGTCCCTAATATGGATCCTTGGGATGTCAAATAGGTCTGATTTTTGCTTTCCACTCAAACTCCTATGCCTCTGACTGTTTCTCTCAATAGCGGTGGAAAAACACAACTTCTGCTGTCTCACCCTTCAGCTGGAGTCATTTTCTCTGGAATGATCCCTCCCCTGCCTCTCTCCAGTATGGATTTGCCCTCACAGCCTTGGGACACAATGCTTGTTCACCAGGTGCATTTTTAACTGTTCTTCAGAAATCAAGAGCTACACCTGCTGTCTGGGGTGGTCTGAATTTTCTACTCCTTCCATTGCTCCCTCCCTGAAAAGTAAGGTTTTGATCATTCCCTTGTTCTTTGGCTCCCAGCTTCTTTCATGTCAGTCTGAACATATTCTCACAGTGCCTCTTTATACGTTATGATGTCTAACTGGAGCATCTCAATAGGATTGGAAAAACTGCGTTAACACAAGGAAATAGCCTAATTATGATCATCATCATTTCCATTCCTGCTACTTGCAAAATTGGTCCTGGGGTGACAGTCCCATTCTATTTGACACACATACACAAAACATTCAGCCAAAAGACCATCTCTGTTCAAGAAGCTGTAAAAATGGGTTCCGAAAAATCACTCTAGGTTCTTCTTGATTTAAAGGAAGATGTCTCATTTATTGAGACATTGGTATTCAGGCTTTCTCCTGAATTTTTTAAACTTCTAAAAGCAAATTTATATCCATTTCATGAAAAACTGCTAGAGCAAACATCCTCCTACATGCATAAAAAAAGGTAACATAAGGCTGTAAAGGTACATAGAAGAAAATGAAGGAAACTGAGTGTACACACACGTAAAAGTTATTCACATAAAAGCTAATATTTACTTCCAAATCCCAATTCCATTATGACCATAATAAAACAAACCTAGGTACAGATATCTATGAGACACAGGCCACAAGTGTCTCTTAATACCTACTGCCCACAAAGCACAGTAATACAACTCTTCCAGTCAAAGGAAATGCTGGGCTTAAACACCTTCAGAAAAAAGCACCCAAATTTCATCTTAGTAGTACAAAACAAGAGACTTATTTTTTCCTCAGCATTCACCCTGCCATGATATTGGTGAAAAAGACTGAAAAATTAAAAAAAAAAAAAACCAACTTCAAAAGTATTGAAAAACCAGAAACTGTCTTCATAATGTGGCAGCTAAATTATGAATTAAAATCATTCCATTATTATGCCACACAATTGGGGCCTACTGGGGAAATTTTGGCATGAATTAAGAGTTGTACTAATACAATTCTTGATTTCTCATACTTAAAATTCTCCCCATGGTGATTATGGTAAGAATAATAATAATAATGTGTAATAACAGTAATTAATGTATTTAGTTCATTAAAATGATGATGACTATTAACACTAAAGGTCATAAATTAAGACAAGACCTTCTCTGAACATTAATAGAGATGAAATATGTTTTCCTCCGCACAGTGGACAAGGCACCAGCTGCTTCTTTGGTGAAAAAAATAGCAGGATGATTATCTGAAGATCCAAATGGGAGTTTCTTTCACTACCCACTGTGAAGGTTGAATATCAATGACAAAAAATAATTTTTCTTCAGCTGGAAAGGGAACAGTCACAGCCCACTGCAGAGGAAGGAGAGCTTTTCATTTCCCAGTTCAAGGCCTATGACCTGGCAGCACTTCCCCTGCCCTACTGTTCCTCCTTGGTCCCCTTCCTCGTAAGAAACTTCCATGTGAAGTGCTATATTGATCACTAAACTTTAAACAGTACATTTGCTTGCTCTCTATAATACATTTATGGTGTTTCATTCATGAGCTTTTGGGTATTTATTTGTATGCATTAACTCTACCTATGTGAAACATCATATATGATAATAAATACATATCTTGGTATGTGAAGGTGAAAACCTTGTGCAAAGTTGCAGAAACATATGATAAATCAATTATTTATATCCTTTTTATTGCCTTACTGGCCAGATAATTCTGTGTTCCCTGGAGCTTTAGCATTCCAATCCAGTGAACAGATTACAGCATCCATCATTTGCTTGAAATTCACATGCCAAATAAATATTTCTTCCATCTGCCTCTAATGTGAAATGTCACCTCTTTTCTACAAGCACTGGTATGATTCAGTCTTGAAAGAGCTCCAGGTTTCCCTGCTGTAAAAGCTTCAGAGTCTAACCCAGGCCAAGGAAAATGATGCCATCAAGACAGGACATTCCAGTGCCCTGCTCACATCTACTCCAAGGCTTTTGAAGAATCCAAATCATCTTCCTTGAAAACAGGGAATTCACATACAAAGTATTTTGTCAGAAATACATATGACTGCAATCTATCCTTTCCTGGGTCTCCCAGGAAAATGTATTAGTGCAAAATGCCACTACGTGAAGCTCTCCATGAAGGTTAGCCTTGTGTACCCTAAATATTGCCTTCGTCTTCACAGCCCAGGGCCAGCTGGAAAATGAGATCCTAGAGGGAACAGCAAGACACAGAGAAGAGCAAAGTGGAACCTGTAGAGAGATTGTGCCAAATGACAGAATTTGTAGAGATCACAGAAGAAAGGTCACAAAAAAATGAAGTCCTCTATGGCTTCTGGGTTAGCAGACCTGTAGTTGACTTCAAGCCCAAGTGACCATTTAGCCTGTTTACACAAGTTATTTAACACTGTCACAGAGGGTTTGATTCTTTCATAAACAAGTATTCTATTCAGAAACTATGTTTACTATATCCTGACTTGCATCCTTCACACATTTCTACTGGTAAGCTTCAAAAATGGGCGTTCTATTAATAGACAGACAAAGGCCTCCTTCCCAAAGCAGCCCCTCTGTAACATGGCTACTCCTTCACCAGCCTCCCAGATAGGTGCTTTGGGATGATAAAATTTTGAATTCACTTACTTTGTAATTTCCTATCCTAACAATTGAGGTTATGTCGGTTGATACAGACATGAGTGAACCAGAAATATGACCAAACTCTACAATCTCCTTATCCAAAAATATAACATGATAAAAAGAAATCATCTAAAAACTTGTAAGGAATTACAACAAAATTGCAGCTGGGAAATGGCATCTGATTTTGCTTTCAAATATAAACCCAGAGAAGGCACAAAACAGGTAACTCTCAAAGTATGATAATTAGTAAGAATTCATGGACACTGTCTAGGCATGGATTTTTTTTTTTTTTAATGTCCAACTTCAGTGGCAGTCTTAAGTTAGAAAAAAAATGGTTATTTTCTATGCATTTTTAAATGAAATAATGAATAATTCAATTTTAAGGAAGGAAGCATAGGAAGAATTGACTCAATCTTTCCTTTTCACTGTATTATTTATGCTTTATTTCCATAAGAGGTAAACCTCTCTTTAAAGAACTAATACTTCTAGAATAAAATTACAAAATCTCAAAACATTTTCCTAGGACTGAGTCTCATTTTGTGAAATAAGCTTGATAAAAAAAAAATAGGAAAAGACAAAAAAGCCTAACATTTTAATAAGGAACAATAGCAATTTTGGCCAAAGAGTTAGAGACTATTAGCAGTTTTCTTCCTGTGAGCTGTTCTATTTACAGGAAGAAAAATGCTGGTCTGTGGAAAATGGGAAAAAATCCCAACCTCTGAAAAAAGTAATCCCAACCTCTGAAAAAACACAGAACTTTTAAGTATTCTGCTCTATGCCATCATTTTCCTTGGCCTTACCCTTCCCAAAGCCTGGGTGCTATTAGAAAGGTAAAATGAGTTGGAGGCAAATGATTTCTTCTACAATTCATGATTGCTTTTCACTCTGCTTTATATTGTTCTTAATAAGCCAGCTACAGTTCATGCTCCATATACAGTGTACTACAGTTCTTCCTTGTAAAGAAACTCAATAATTATGAGAGAAAAAAAAATCTCCCTCTCCCTCCAAATTATAAGCAAATTGTTATAGGTCTAAAGATCTTGCTTCCAAAATAATGGCTTTGGTATTCACTCTTTTATTTTCCTTCCTTTTTTTTTAGTTTTCTTTTTTTGTGTTATGGGTCATGTTTTCAACTTCTCTGGAACAATGAGAAGCAAAAACAAATATAGCACTTTAAAAAATGAAAGCTGGCTCTTGCAAAATACTACCAGCCTGGCAACTGGAGCTTTATAAATAATATCAAATATTGCAAGGAAATAAAAACTGAGAAAATAATTGTTAGAGAACATTAAAGACAAACTGCCTTAGAGGAGAAAAATTTTGTCAGCAAAACTAAGAAGTTGAAGAGGACCAACCAGCCTCTTCCTCTTGTCTCACAACCTGCACTTGTAACTTCAGGGTTATTCTTGGGATTTGCAAGCTGGTCAGCACTACTTGCAAGCGTACAGAAAAATTACAGAACCTTGTTCAAGGTCCTATTTTTTTAACTCTGGTATTTTCTGTCTGCATCTTCAAAAAAATACTAATATCCAGGAGAGATATTGATGAGGTCTAAAAATCTTACCAAAAAATACCTGTGTTCACTTGGAGAATTTTTACCTCCATGACACTGGATACACAGGTATCTTTTACTGGAAAAAATAAATTCACTGAAAGTTTATGCATAAATAGATTTCACTTACATCTTTGTAGGTACAGTGCCCTCACTGATGTTACAAAGACAACAGAATGTTACAGAAACAACAGCAAGAGCTGATTATAACACCTTCAACACCATGATTTCCTCCTTAAGGCACCCATATCTTAGAAGCACTGCTGGCAGGTTTCCCTTTGTTCATCGTGTTCCTGCTGAGTCCAGATGTTTGCCTTTGCTCCACTCCAGTCAGAAAAATCACGAAAGGTTTCCTGATTTGCTCATGGGCAGAGCTGTGTAAGCACAGCTGGTCCAGCCCAGTGACACAGAGCCTCTGGCCCCAGGGAGGAAGGAGAAATAACTGCCGAGCTCCATTCCAATGACTGTCAGTCACAATTCTGCTGTACCTTTGAGTGAGGAGCTGAAACACTTCTGAGCCTGTCTGGATCATCTGCATCACTTCAGATCACTCAGTGCAGGCCTGTGCCATCACAGCTACACTACACTTTTACTGGGTAGCTAGACCATCCTTCTATCCCATTTAAAAATATTGCCTTCAGTCAGGACTTCAACATGACTAAGAACCTGGAACCCATGTGCTAAGAATTTACAATGAAGTAAGGTTTTTTAAAATGCAGGTGCTCAGCACTTTCTAAGAATCTTGGAAGGATACTCAGGGTAGGTACTTCTGAGCACAAGGCAGTTCAAAGTCAGTGGTCAGAGTTTAACCCCTTATCTCTCATTTGGAAAAGTAATGTGGTGAGGAGTTGTCATATTCCACTGCTGGAGCTGCAGGGATCCTTGGCACACAATTTCAAGGCTAAAGCACGGCCAGCACAGGCACCTCTGGGGCTCCTGCACCAGCCCCATGTTCCACTGCACTCCCTGACAGCTCAGCCCATGCAGCATGTTCAAGGAAAGTCTTCGTTAGTTTAATTTCAGGGCTGAGCAGGTCATTCTTTCAAGTCTACCAGTTCCTCGATTTTACTGTGTGCTATAGGTGCAATTCTTTGTTGATTCCTGTGGGGCTGAGCATCTGCTCAGACAGAGAAGGAGAACACCTCAGCTAAGGTCTGCTTCTTGGCCTAGTGACACTCACAATTAGATTAAGTTCTGATGTTTGGCTGTCAGAATTCATTCTATTAAAGAACACTGAGTATAAATTGCATAGTTGTGTCACTAATGATAATTTTTTTTAATGAAACATTTTTACATATAAAAAAAGTTAAAAAAAATCTGCATTTTCTCTGGCTTAAAACCAAAACATGAGTTATTTCTCCTGCACTAGAAACAAATAAAACAATTAAAAGGAAAAAAGGAAAAACAACTTTGCTTCTGGGAAAAATTATTTCTTTTTCTTAATCAAATTCATGAATTTTAATGAGTAAGTGCCTTAATGTGTGAAGGGAAAATGGCAATTTTCAGAGCTCTTCTCCCTAGAAGGATATTAAATTATATATTTTCCATTCTGAATGTCCCAGACATATTTTACAAGTGCCTACTGATACTTTAAAGTTAGGATTGAATTCTGTATTTAAATTGCAACCCATCTCCAGTTTCAGGTCATTGAGATACAAAAGGTCATGATATTTGCCTTTCATTTTTCTCCTCTCAGAATACTAAAACTTGAGATTATAAAGGATGCTGCATGAAATATAATTTCTTGCCAGTTGCATGAAGAATATACAGTGATTAAGTAAGTAGTTTGACCTGAGTTGTTTAATCCTATTCACCTAGGATCACCTTCAAAAATTTGGCTTCTCAATGCAAGTATGAATATTTTAAAGAATACAGGAAAGATTAAAGGTGAAAAAAGGCCACAAAAGATGAGAATCTGCTTCATCTTTGGGTCAAAAACATTGTCTCTGAATAAAAACAATGAAAAAAAGATATAAGTGACTTTTCTTTTACATACAGCAGAGAATATACTATTTTCAATGTGGGACCTGAGAATGTAAAATATGAAAAAAGAAAATCTAGGCTAGATGGACTCTCTCCTCCCATCCCCAAAAACTTGAAGACAGGTTTTGGAATAAAGCTTTCAATCCTAATTCCACACAATCCCTTTTTACTGTACTAGAAGTGAAGAAAGTAGACAAAGTCAGTAGATCTTGAATCTACTTTAAGCTGCTTAACACCTCCAGATGGATGTGAAGAGATCACAGTGCAAATGACAGACAGAGGCAGCATTTCTACTGAAATTACTAGATTCACCAATTTATAGGAACTGAAATGGACCATTATCATCATCCAGTCTGACCTCCTGCATCTTGACAACCATAGTCTTTTACCAACTTATTCCTGAAGTGAGCCTGTAATATCTATTCCAGCTATCCTATATCTTTTGAAATACGCCCATTTTGATTTTGGCACATTACGGAATGAATATTCTGTCTCATTTCTCAGTAAATTTTCGATTGGGCAAATCAGTCTCACTATTAAAATGTAATGCCTCAGTTCGACAACATCAAGTCCCTTATTTTTCATGTACTATCAGTACATTGGCAAAACTTTGCATATCACTTTTGCCAAGCACATATTTATGCCTCAAAACAAAAGCTGGCTTTTAGCATCCCATAGCAGAGACTCCTCAAACTCAAAATAGTCCATAAAAGCTACTGTGACAGGAAGTACAAAGACAGTTCCTCCACAATTAACTGCTCAGTAGCCAAGTTCAAGAGAACAGCTCTGAGGGCCAGCTGCCATAGGAACCCTGTGCCTCCTGTGCTCTTCACCTACTTTTCCTTTGCTCCTGTCAGGGGCACAAGGCACATCTCAGAGCTTCATTATATGCAGAAATATACAGATACATCCCAAAAATATGGTCTTGTCTCAAAGTAACAGCACTGACCACTCCCATCAGACCCCCAGTGACCCACACCAGATCTCTGCTGGGAGACATCTCATTCTCCAAACACTGAATACCGAAAACGCGTCTTTCCTAACACTTCCCCACACGTGTACATCCACAGTATCTGCAACCCAAAAAAGCAGCTCAGAGTTGTGATACTTGTTCCCTTTCCCTCCCACTTCATCCCTTCAGGTGTGCTGACAGGCCACAAGGCAGTGTCTGAGCTGGTTGAGCTTCCTCCTTTTCCTCTCTAGCTCAGAGGTCAGAGAGCAGCCGTACAGGGAAGGGAGAGAGGGGAGGCTGCTGGCAAGAGGGAAAGAGTAGCACAGGAACACCTGGCCATACACAGGGTCTCCAACACTTTCCCTCTGGCAGCATCCTGGAGGTGAGACTCACCCCAGGTACCCACAGGCACAAAGGAACAGAGACAGGGCTGTGACCCTGCCTTACTCAGGGAGCCAAACTGATATCAAGCCCAGTGTGGGCAGTCACAAAATCATGTCAGAACCCATCAATTCCATTAAGAAGCTCCTGATTACCCTTGGAGGAACACATCCAGACTGCACTCCCCAGCCAGTAAGGGTTTTTTATTTACACACCTGTGGATCTCCAAAGATAACTTAATTTTTTTTAATCTGCTTCTTTTGAAGAGATAAAGTATTCACCAGGTTGATGGAGCTTTCAGCTGCAACTCTCTTGCTTTCTCACTCTTAAGCTTAATAGCTCATCAAGATGCAGCTTGCCAAAACTGCTTCGGCTCCTCCTCCCCCATAATTTCCATTGTTCTTTTCAGTATACAGAGTTTTAAAGAGTTTCTGCTTATGGGGTTTAGAGGTAAGACACTCACAAGTCTGCTGATAACGCATCATGTTACTTACTGATTTTTAATCCTGAATCAGCATCTTCTCACTTTTAAATAGAAATTGTATCTTTACCAGCTATTTTTTTTGTAAAATTTAAATTTGACTTTGTGCTGTGACTGCTAACCTAGTGCCTCCAACTGCTGGAAAGCACTTCATTCTCTTTTCATAAACATCATCTACAAATACCTATTTAACTTCCCTGAATATATTATCCAATCATCTTGTGCATTTGTGATCTTACTTTTATGCAGAAGCTGCAATTTATTACCATTAAAATCTTGTTACAGAGGATTATTTTCAATTTGTTGAAATTTAGCTTCTGTACTAGAAAACAGGGAAGAAAGATGGAAAGCAAGACCATGATGGACTTATTTTCCAGGATGCTTGTCTGCATTCATGCTAAGGGTATTAAATAGATTTACTTCCTCAAAGAGTAGTAAGAAGGGAGTTAAAGAGAAAAGGAAGAAGATTAGTTTGACACTGAAAGACTGAGAAGATTTATTTAACAGTATTTAGGAAAAAAGGAAAAATATAAAACCTAGCTTATGCCAAAACTTCCTCCCACCCTTGGCTCCAGTGTAGGTTATATAGGAATGCTAGATTTTCAACTAATTTATTATTGAAAAAAAATACTATTAATTTGTTTTCTCTTAAGAGATAAAACACATAAATAAAGAGATAAAACACATAAATAATTCTCCATCCTTTCACTTTGAAGCGTCAGGTGTCACTTTACAGTGCAAAGTTTGTCAGCCTTAAAAGTCTTTTTCTTTTTTTGCTTTGTGTTACTGCTCTTTTTATCGTGTGTCACATTTATGGAAATTTTAACTAACATTTCAGAGTGCCCTGTTTATACCACAGATGGTGTATTTTTAATTTATATATTTATTTTTATTTACTGTTTTCTCTTTTCTGACTCAGAAATTTAATGAGCTCTCCCACACCTCATACCCAGGGGAAGTAAGAAGACTGAAGAGGCAAGTAGTAAGCAGGAGCTGATTTTGTAGCTGTTAAATGTGAAATATGCTATTTATAACAGAGAAGCCTGTGGCCACTATAAAAATGCTCAAAGTGAGGAAAAGATGCCTTTAGTTGTGGGGAAGAGTAACTTCTTCACAAGTCATCCTACTAAATTTAACAGGAACAACTGAGTGTAAAAACTGAGTGACTACTACATAGTAACACATCATAAAATCAAAAAATGGTTTGTGTTGCAAGAGACACTAAAGCTCATCCAGTGCCACCCCCTGCTCTGGGCCGAGACACCTTCCACCAGACTAGGTTGCTCCAAGCCCCGTCCAACCTGGCCTTGAACACTTCCAGGGATGGGGCATCCACAGCTTCTCTGGACATTCTGTGCCAGGGCCTCAGCCCCCTCTGTGACACCCTTTTGTAGCATTCACCACGTTAACTGGATGTCACAGGTCAGACAGGTATTGCTCCATACACACCTTTCCACTGCAATACCGTTGTTCCTGCTTCTGATTGCAGAAATGTTGATCTCAAGCATATTGTGGCAGACAATCTGCTGTGCCTCTATTTACACAACAACTGGGGAAGGATGTCTTCTGTATTACTCAGTTAACTTTGCAGCTATTTCCATTTTCCCCCTATGGCTTCAAAGAAGTCAATAAGCAATTGATAAATCTTCTGTTGCCCTGGGCAATTAATGGGAGTTACACAGCATTGACTGCATCAGTTCTCGTGTATGTGAAAAGCAAAAAATTGATTTTACAAATTTACTGGTGCCTATTGATTTAGTGTCTCTTCCCCAGGCTATTCCCATTTAGTGCTTTTGTGAGGTCATTGAAAAAAAAATTCAAGACTGTCAAATAAAATCTGTTTCTTCAGAGCTCTGTTACATTATTTTGCAAGTATTTTTAGCCTCAGCAATATGTTTTCAGGCTGAGCTTCAGGCTTGTAAGATTTTCATAATCTAGAAAGTAAGCATAAACAAACTGACCCAACCAACCATTAAGTGAAGGTGTTTTGAAGGTTCAGAGTCCTTTTAAAAAGCAAAAATTCCACCTACAAAAATCTTTACTGAGACTTCACAGGCTCAAGATGAGTTTACAGACAAATCAAAGTACTTGCGTATCTAACCATCCAATTTGCATCTGCATGCATCTGATTGGCAACTGAATACCATGAACATCCATAAAAATTGTTCGTCCAAGCAGCCAGATTTGTTCCTAGGAGTGGGCTTCAAGCAGAGGATCACAGAGACAAATGCAGCAAAGGTAAACTGAATGTATCAAAAAATAAAAGCCTTTTGGGAAATTTGTCCTCATGCACCTGTAGCTCACAGCTCATCACCCACATTTGTGAAGGCACAATAGGCAGAACAGCAAGGAAAAATTACTTTTCTGGTTTTTTTTTTTAGATGTTAACTCATTTTTGTTAAAGATAACATTGAATGGGAAGTCATTTGGTTCTGCATCCTCTTTAGTCTCATCCTCCTTCAGGCCTTGCAGTCAGCAGTGTGGGTTTGATCTCATTGTCAGCACAGTGATACTCTGTGAACCGTTTTGTTTCTTTCCTATAGAGGCTCTTTCCTAGAATCTCCTGTCAGGACCAACCAACAACGTCAGGTTGATGCAAGGAGCAGCTAAAATGAGATTTAGAAATTCTTAACTAGATACCAGTCATCCTCTTTTGCAAAGGGATGACTTACCCCCTGCTCTTCAAACATGGAAGTAAATTAACATTTTTTTAACATTTTTTTTTAAAAGGAAATAATTTCTACAGGATGTATGGATGTAAGTGCTGTGCTGAGCTGTGAAGGAAGTGAGGACAAGAAACAATACGGTTCTTACCTACTTTGAAAGTACAGTAGACTGTCTTTTGGAGCAATATTGCATCCAAAATTCAAAATCTCTAGTCAAAATCTAAGTGAAAATTTGCTTCAATGGAAGTGAAGCCTATGTGCGTGATCTGATACACACAAAAGAGTAAGGTAAGAATATGTCTGCAATCATAACCTAAGTCCACCAAAATGGATCCCTCCATGTGCAAGTGCCAGCCTTATATAAATCAAAAGCTGCTTCAAGGTCTCTGGATGCATTAAACTTGATTTGTTCCTCCACCCCCAGGCCATCGTACCTTTGCTTGCTGAGTAAGGCACCAGTGTCTGCTGAGAAGCCTTCGCTGTGCCTGATCACACATCAGGTCACACGTGCTCCAAAAACCCACTTGGTGCAGTGGCTGTCCAGGGCTTAAACAATCTGCACTCGGTATCTTCTTCTGTGAAACAAAAAAAGGAACAGATTTTCAACAGTCTGGTTTTTATTGCCTGTGTAGAGCAACGAGATCTCTGAAAAATGAAATGGAAACTCAGAACACTGTTATTTAAAAATACATGGTAAGTACTGAGGTAAACTTTAATATGTGAACTACAGTAAAAGAAACCAGAAATAACAAAAAAAAAAAATATTTCAACTGTGTAAGTGGTATCAGAAACTCCATATGCATATATCAAAATACTGTGAGAGAATGATCAAAGTAATTTTTAATAGGAACTAACAGGCTGAAATTTAACAGGATAACTTGTCAGCTTGATATCCACCAAGTCAATGATCCTGTATCTGAGTAAGGACAACTAATTATTTAAGCAGCATTGTTGTAGTGATACTGTCAATCCCATAAAATATTTCCATTTTTCATTTGACAGAATAAAGGATCCCTATTTTTTCTAGTAATGACTGCCCTTCAACGATGACAAAATGTTCTCTGAAGTATTTCTAAAGAAACAATAAATAAATAAACAGTTACTTGTTCCTTATGTTGTTTAATAGTTGCACTTTAACACCCATTGAAAATTTTATAAAATAATATTTAATTCCTTTTTAAGTACTTACTAGGAAACACTAACTTGCTACTAGAAAGATCTTTCTCAAGTATTGAAGTGAAAGCACAAATAACCATGACAATATAACAGAAATAAAGATTTTACAATGACAGATACTAACAAAAGAATAGGCACTGAAAAAGTTGAAAACCATGAGAATTGTATTTTGAAGTTTATCTAGAGATGAAGAAGCTTCATTTTTTCCAAAAGTTGCTTTGATATCTTTACAAACACAATTACTGTTTCAATATAGTTCTTTTGTCTGGACTGTCCTTGCTCTGTAACTTACCATTCTTATTATGAATATGACTTTTATAGTTTATAAATGTGTCATTTTCATAACATTACAAATAAAAGCTGCATAGAATTCTGTTTCACTTACATAAAGAATTTGCAAGGGCCTATTTTACTTCAATAAAGAAATACAACCTGCTGATTTCATGGTTACATTGATAAACAAACTGAAAAACTCAAAAGTACATGTTTCTTATTTTTCTTTATTTTCTCAAACAGATGACAAGTACCAAGATAGAAAATGGTGGACAAGCTTTACAAACACAAAGGGTATTAAGAGTCAAATTAAAATAGATGTTAAAGATGGATATTATGTGGGAGGCAGCTCCTTCTTCTGTCATCCAATTAGAGAACTAAATAAATAAAGCTTAAAAAGTAATATATTAATGAATCAACTTTATCAGGAACTTCACTACTACAAAATTCTAAGCTGTAAGATGTGGGGGTGCAAGTGGCTCCAGCCATTCTGCCTCCTGAGGAGAACTCAGACAACCAGCTGCGGTGGTGAGCAACCCACGTTTAGCATGTAACTCACAGTCATGGTGATAACCCATGATTCCCTTGTTCTGCCTTTTGCATGTTTTCCCCTCCCTGTTTTATGTATGAAGTTATGTATATTCATTTCCCTTCTTTAATATGTATCAGTTCTAGAAAGTTCTTTGTTCCGCGATGCCCCATTGGATCCTTCCCTAAGTCCCTCCTATGTGTTGTTCCCATTGGTTCCCTTGCTGTCAACCCCGCCTACTTGCCTTTACCCCATTGGCTGAGATCCCTTTCCCCGCCTATCTTGTACCCACTATAAAATCCCTGGACCCTCCTACCAATTGGGCTCTTCATCCCGTCTTTTTACTGGAATAAACCTGCTGGAACACATATGAAGAGTCCCCTCTCTTTCTTCTTTGCCTTTGCCTGCGTGCCTCCTTAACAGCGACAGGAAGATACAGCCCCTTTTGGGTGAGGAGCTCTACCCCTTTTTATTGTGTGTTGGGCACTGAGTGCTGCCTTCCAGAGGAATTGCAGCATTGACCTCCGGGCTTCTTTCTGCCAGGTGTGACTGATGCAGCATTAGTGACCAAAGGCAGCAACATAGGGGTGGCAGATGTTGAAAATGCCATCAGATCACATTCATTGTAGGCAAAAGAAAGATTCAGACTGCTCTGTGGTAAGAAATTCACCCTGGAAACCAAAGATGCTGCCCACTGTCATGTAACACAGCTGTGGGTATTCGGCTGTTCAGAAAGCAGATGAGCAGAAAGCAGATCATTATAAAATTTCCAGTGTCAGGAGATTCTGTTTCCCAATGTAATTTCCATTTTATGCTTCTAGTTTTTAACTTTTGGACTCTTCTTGCCTCCACACAACAGATCAACAAAGAGCTGGTAACAAAAAAAATTTAATACCACTGTGGTCATAGACGGGATTTGTGCCAGTCAAGAGAAAAGGCTTACTGGTAATGATCAATTCAATTTCAGAAGTTCAGAGGAAGAATTCTCAAAAAACTTAACAAAACAAAAACCCCAACCAAGCACTTTCAAATTGCATCCCTGCAGTAATGATGGAAATAAAACCACCTGTTTGAATATCCACTCTTTGTTTTAGTCTGTATTGACTGAAGTTATTACAGGATGCAGAACAGGAAAGAAGCATCATTAAGAGCTGCACACCAAAACTTGTGAATGCCTTCCCAGGAAGAAAGATTTAATTCTTTTTGAAATACACATCTTCGCCGGTCCTAAAAATCAGAGCACAACCCAGAGCAGGACCATGGGCTTATGGTCTCAGCAAATGAATAAGCATTGCTATCTTGATGAAAAGAAAATTAACATCAGGCTGTATTATATCATCCTGAATTTTTAACTACTGAAAGTAGCCAGTTGTGTTTAGGGGCCATACATTTCAGAACTGTTTAGCAATGAAAAACTGTAAGAATTGTAGAACTAAGCCCACACCCTTTGTGACATTTAAAGCCCTTGCTCCCATTGAAATTAAACTCCTCAGTGCCATTTCCAAAAAGGATTAAAATGCTCAAGAAACAGTCAGATAATTGGAAAATAATTACATGCTAAAACTCTACCAAGAACAAAGAAAAAGTATGTTACACCT
Source organism: Corvus hawaiiensis (assembly GCF_020740725.1). Taxonomy (NCBI): domain Eukaryota; kingdom Metazoa; phylum Chordata; class Aves; order Passeriformes; family Corvidae; genus Corvus; species Corvus hawaiiensis. The sequence continues at coordinate 14,599,151 of NC_063227.1, read as the reverse complement.
ATCATGTAATTCACTCAGAGTACAAAAGAAATTACATTTTAATGGTATTACAAATATTACATTTATTCAGTGTGTATGATTTATTATTAAAACAGTAAAATGAAATATTCTGTTTAATCAGATATATTCAAAGTAGCTTCCTTGGCCAAAAATGTAAAACCCAATTTTCTTTTTAGCTCTCCATGGAGATCCTCTCCCAGACAGGGACTGTGCCTGTGCTCCATGGTGAGTACTGCAGCTCTGTATGGCACCACTTTCCCCTGTGCCCAGCAGCTCCTCACTCTGCTGCTTCTGCCCCCCAGCCCAGCTTTGAAAGGGATCTAATTTGAAACCCACTGAGCTGAACAGAAAGATCCGCACTGATTTGTCTGAGCTGTGGACCATCCTTCTCCAAACAGCAAGCAGCAGTACCAACTGAGATGTTGATGCAGACATCACTGATTCTGGAGCTTAAGTTTTCCATGTAGTTCAGCAGTCTTAAGAAGCAACTCAACCTTTTTTCATTTCAGAAGACTGTATTTTCTATGTAAATCAATAGTAAAATAGTTGAAAAACCTCTTTATTCACAAAACTCCTATATAGATTTGAAGAATCTCTAAGAATAAATGCAGTTTTCAGATTTTTTAAAATCTCTGGAGTCATTTTCTAACAGCAGTGATGCCAAAGACTGAGAGAGTGTTTTTTGACTAATGGACACCTCAGCCAGATCCAAGGAGCCATTTAGGAACAGAAGGAGCAACACAGCCACATCACTGTGGCATCCTAAACGGGTTCCCTCCAGGTAAGCAGATCAGCTCAGGCAGACCAGGCTCTTAAGAGTCTGATACTTCAAAGAGCTGTTCAGAGGTGATGCAGGTAACTGTGGACATGCCATGTGGAGCTGTGCTAAGATGGGTTGCTGCTGCCAATGTTAGCATGTCCTAAAACTCCCTTTGGCACAATCATCTCTTAATTTATTCCTTTCATTCACCTTTTCCCTCCTCTGTCTTTTCATGGCCTTCAGCTGAGGCCAGCCCACTTCATCATTATTGATCTTACATTCATTTTTCTATCTACAAAGTCTGCAAGGATATACTTTGTATTGTGAAAGGAGAAGTCTGCTTGATGTGTAAAAGGAAAATGAAAACTCCCAATTCTGGCTAAAAACCTTATCAACATCAGATACTGAACTGTCATTCAACTGTTACCAAAGTTCTAGTAAACATCTGTAAAAGCTGTTTTTTTAATTACGTTGGTACCTTTCAATAATGTATTCAGTAAAAGTGAGAGTATATTGTACAAATTTAACAAAAAAACCAAAAACCACAAACAAGCAAACCAACACAAACCCACCAAAAACAAAGCACATTTTAGGGCTTCTCCTTCTCAGTAAAAAATTGGGAGTTGCTACTTCAATGGACATTCTTTGTCAGCAATTTAACAATTTGTTGTCATAGGAAGAATATATGAGAAGTGGATTGCCACAGAGTTAATTTCAAAAACAAAATGAAAAACATGCATACATGGAATGAAAATTCTAAAGAACTAGAGAATTAAAAAGTAACTTTAATGCATTTTTTTTTTACACTGAGTATTTTCCAAATGAAAGATTCAGAGTATTAATATTTTATTGTTGTGGGAATAGCTAGGTGTAAATCAAAAGAATGAGCTACTGCATACCACATCAAGTAGGTTAATTTTCCACTGAAGTAAAGTTAGTGATTTCAAGAGCAATGTGAAGTCTGACTGTGTTAACAGCAATTCGGTTATCCAACTGTTCGATTACATTTTGGTTGTTGTTATGAGACTCCATCTACGTATTGATTTTATATGGTGCTTGCAATTGGTACTCCCCAAAACAATCTCATGTGCATTCTTCACCTGTAATGGCTCCACTCGAGCAGCAGGAGCCCCCGAATGAGGAGGAAGATACTCCCTGTTACTACCCAGTCGCTTTTATTTCGCTTTCTTTTGTGTTCTATTATACAAACACAGAAAATACAAATACCCCTGTCCATCTCACATCATCCTGCCACAGACCTCATCTACCATACTTTATTTTCTAGTCCATCCTTTAAATTGACTGTACTGCAGCTGTTAAGGTGCTCCTGGCTGCTATCTCCTGCTGTAGAAACTAGAGGAACAGGACTCGAATTTAAATTCAAACACCAGTTGAGTAAACAAAACCCATATAGCCTAACACTGAATATAACAGTTCTTTAAGTATTCTCTAAAACGTCTTTCATGGACCAAACATCACTTTATTGGAAATTTTTCCTGACAAGAAAAATAGACATATTACTGTTCTATATCCAAAGTTGTACTGAGGGAAAGGTTCAGGCCTCCTTTAATACATTAAGTCCTGCACAATAATAAAGCAAAACCTCTTCCACAACAGTTTCAGAAAGAGCTAGTAAGACTGCCTAGGAACTGACAGTCCCTATTCCAGCCTCTCTTGAATGTTTCTGGGTTTTTTAGGTTGGATTATCTAACTCTGCTCAAAGCCTACCTGAAGGCGCACTAGCCAGGAAAACAAGAAGCCCGGAGGTCTGGCTGCACCCTCTGCATCCATAGCTCTAAGGGAGAGAGTGAGCTCCTCACCCAAAGGAGCTTGTCCTGGGCTAGGCTGTCGGGGCACACAGGCCGAGGCAAAGAATGAAGGAGGGGACTCCCTGTATAAGTTCCACAAGCAAGTTTACTGCTACTGAAGAGACTAGAGATGAAGAGCCAGATTTTGAAGAGGGTCCAGGGATTTTATACTCAGGGCAGGATAGGCAGGGATAAGGGATCCAGCCAATAGGGTAAGGCAAAGGAGGCAGGATTGACAATGAGTTAACCAATGGGGACAACTCAGAGGAGTGGTCACAGAGGATAGCCAATGGGGTATCGAATAACACAGAAACTTCTAGAACTGATACATATTCAGCTAAGGGAAATGAATATTTACAGACTTATACATAAAACAGGACAGGGAGAACAAGAACCAATCAACATAAAGTAGGCAAATAACTGCACCAAGGGGTGATGGGATCTCACCCTCTCTGCGAAGGCAGTCTTTAAGCATTGGTACCTGACCAACAAAGAGTGGATTTTGGTGGTTCACCGGGGGTCAGGGTGGTTGCAGCCACTTGCGCTGCCACACCTATCCAGTTGAATGTTGATGTCTCTTTTTACCAGGCCAAGGACAAAGATAAGTGTTAGAGTGTAGTGGAGAAAGACATAGTGGTTAAAAATTTTGAGAAGAAATCTAAATGTTATTTTTCCTGTACTAAACCAGCTGACTGTAGTTCCATCAAACTCTGAGAAGCAGCACTCAGTGTTGGGGCATCATTATAAAACCTCCCCTTAGTAAAGTAAATCATGTAGCAATAATCTGATGAAAATTGCTGACATTTGGGTTAGAAAATAGGAAATATGTTAATTCAAAAGGCAAACTACACCAGAGGTTGCCTGAATCCTAAATAGTTCCCATCAGCTCTAAGGAACTAGAGGCCTAGTGTATTGCAGTTTCTGTTATTATCTACCTGACTGTGATTAAATCTGTAGTCATTAATTTCACCTAGAAAAACAATCAAGTTTTCTGCTCCTCTGCGTTTCCTCGGGTGGGAAAGGATGGCAAACCAGACCCTGGGGTTTACTTTGTGTATGACACTTGAACCACGTGATGCATGTCCTCTCCATGATCAGTGGATAAGAGAGAAACCATCCTGTCACAGCTGTTGCACTTGTCTCTCTGTTCTGGTAATAGGTGTCTTATTTTCTAGATATTGTGAAAAACATGTTGGATCTTTGTCCTCCTATAGAAAGTAATGGCAGTCCCTACTGTTACATACACAAAATCAGAACCTACATGAGTTATAAGATCTAAATATATTTTGTCCCCAGAAACTGATCTTTTTCCTCTAGTCAGTCCTTGCTTTTCTTGTATATAGAGTCAACAGGTTTTTTTCTTTCCTGTTTTTTCTTTTTATTTCTTCTATCTCCATTTTGACATAGACAGTCTCTTCATTAATTTAACTTTGATAACACACAAGTCTGAAAAACATGTAACCACAGATGGCCATGTTTTGGTTTCTGTGATAAGAGAGAGTCTCCTAGGCTTCATTTTAAAAGGAACTTTCTTAATGAATTTTGTAGCTTATGGTTTTCATGCAGTGCTTTTCTTTCAGTGTTATAACAAATGCTTGTCAGTAAGGGGAATTTGCCACTGAATCCTTGATAATGCCCTTTATTCTGCAGTTCTCTGCAGATTTGGAGTAATCCAGTTCTGTATTTGTTCAATTAATGCTACTGTGCATTTCATGCTGGTCATCCAGTCATCTTAAGCTCCTCAGTGAAATAAAAGGAGCTTAATTTTCTATTGCCTTAGGATTTGAAGGCTTATGAATGGAAGATAAAGACTTAATCCTGGTTGATCAGTTTAGTGAAAACTGTTTTTCTTTACATGATATCAATCCCATAATTTCTGCAGTTTTAAAAAATATTCAAATCATGGTTCAGCCTAAAGTCGTGGGAAAAAACGAGAGGTACAGGCACACTTTGCGTAAAAACAGGGGAACAACTATTTGTTGAATGGCAGAGCTTGGTGAGGTTTTGCTTTGCTAAAGGTAGTGTTTGTCCAGGAACAAGGTAAATTTTGAAGAGACAGATAGATATCGATATTATTTATTTATTTATTTATTTATTCAACGCTGGGAGAATCCCTAAGCACGTTCTGGCTTGAATCTATTCCCCAGCACAGGGCACAGCTGTTGATGTTAATGCAAACAACACAGTGTTCAGGGTCATTCCATACTGTTCCAACAGTCCCCCAAAAGAGCTGTGCCTATGGGGATTTAACCAAATCTTACTGAAGTCAGCAGTAGCACTTCCAGAGATCAGGACAAGTTCTGTGCCAGTTCCATGATGAAATGAAGCAACACTGCCGCCCCTTTTGTGATCTGTATCACAGAACTGCTTATGACTTCACTGTGCCTCCTAGTGATAAACAGCTGCTCAGGAACAGCAAAAACAGGTTCTTACAACTGAGCTCCACAGAGGGTACAGCACCATGGGAAAGTTTCAGCGAAGTAATACATAAACCAGCAAGGAGATTTGTGACTTTTTGTTTCAAGTTAAGATATAGCAGGGCACTTTTTCCTTATAAGGTTGCTTCTGTGTGCCATTGATTTTGCAGTTTATTATTAAAGTGTCGTACAAGAGAAATGGCAAGCAGGTTTGACACTGGGAGACATATTAATGGCATGAAACCTTAGAAAAATGGGCACTCTGATAGTTATTAATCAGACCGAGCTAAGGCATGAGACTCCCCTTGCTCCCCTTTGCTTTGACAAAGAAGCAAATCCTCTGGCATCCTCCAACTCATTTTAACAGTTCCACAACTGCAGATTTCCCTTCTGCTCATGAAACAAACTGCTTCTTCAAGAACTGTCACTCCGATTCCCAAGCGGCACTTACACCTCATGACTCTACAATAGCATAATACATTAAAAAGTAATAAAAGCTTGTTCCTTTCTTTAAAAAAAAAAAACAACCCAAAAACACCCCAAAAAGTTACGTTCCTGTAGTGAGCAGTGATTATTTCTAATCGAGGTCTCTGGAGGAGGACATGGCATTTAAGCCAATTGAGCCCCTCTATTCAGAAAGGCTTATTCCTAATAGCATTGAGGGGAAAAATTGATTCTTTTGATCTTGTATTTTAATCTTAAATTTTAATTTGAACCATAAAACTTTAATAACTGTCCTCTAGGTTTCAAAGAGAACAGAACTAAGTATTTTCTGCACACTGCATATTACATGTGTAAAGCCAGATTCCTTTGTATCTACAGGAACTGTGAGGGCTGCTTATTAAATTAGTAATGACCAGAAGTCAATGGCTTTCAACCCCTCGGAGTGCCTGTTGTATCTTAAGCCAAGAAAAATAAAATCACTGTTGTCCATGTAGAGCCCTTATTTGCATAATCATCATGGCATTTTAAAATAATTATGCGCATCAACTTCATACGAGATTTGGAAAAAATGCAGGATTTCCCTAATGAAGCCTACCACGTTTCACAAGGCTGAAATGCAAAGTGATTACTTGAGTCCTTCCAAGATCTAAAAACCTGATAATTAATTTTATATGGTACAAATAAACATATACCAGCTGGTGTAATAATTTCACCATACAGCTGGTAAGCAACAAATTCTCTAATATGAGCCCAAGAGGAGAAAAAGTGAGTTCTGTTAAAAGGCAGTTATTGCAACCTGAACAGTCGTCACAGCATACTTAGAAATGACCAACAGCTCTATTTTGCAAATCAGAGATTTAATTTTTATCTGAGCAGGAAGGGAACACTGTACTTAAGTTCTCCTGGCAGAACAACTTCATAAATTGCAGTAATCTATGAGCCAGCTGACTTGGTGTAACATACCTGTCTGTTCTGCCACAGGACAGAAGATACCTGTAAGAAGCATGCTGCCTTCTGCAGCATATGCAGTTTACACCAGCTTATAGACCCAGACAGCACCTTTGGCTTTTTCCACTTGCAGTGGCAGCAAACATTATTCCCACTGATGGCAAAATTACCCAGAATAGAAGCAACCACAGAAGAAGTTAAACTCTGCTTCATTTTACAGAATCAGCTGTTTGCCTACAGTTCGTAGTTTGAAAGGCCAGGAAGGTTTCCAGTGTTTGCAAAATGTGCTACTATGAGGAGGTTAAGGCAAAAAAAAAGGATAATTCTGAGGCAATAAAGACCTCTTTCATTTCAAATTCTCTTTAATGTAGTTTTATTCATGAAGCAATTGCCTTGCATTTTCCAGACAATAAAAAGGGAGTGAAAAACATTTTGGGTAAGTGATTTTACACCTGCATGCTATTTTTAAATAATTTTTGCTTGTCTGCAAGGTAGGACAGCCTTATAGAAGGCTCATACTTCAGCCAAATTCAGAAAGTATGATTCATGCCAATTTTTACACAAAACTATGGGTTTTTTCTGTTGTTGCTATAGTGTAAGATTAGAAAAAATACTGATGGTGTTTAAAACAGGGTGAAGAATGACGTACAAGCACATTACTGAGGCTTCTTATTGCTGTATCTCCTGTCTGTGTCTCTACCACACCACCAGCACAGCAATTTCCGTAGTGCCAGTAACACCAGTGTTCTCATTCCAGCATCCTGGTGTCAGCTTTTATAGAGGTCAGCAAGAGAACAAGACTATGGCTGCACCTTCTCATCTCCTTCAGCCTCAGAGCAGATCAAACCATGCCTTGTTACCCACATCACTGTGAGTATTACTGCATAAAGCTGCTGGAATGCTACTGCAGGGACATCAGAGCTTCCAGATGAAAAACTGAGTCAAAGGCTAAATGAAGGCATCTTTGGATTAAAAACATAGAATAGTAAGTTAAAATCAATCTGTTGCCTTTTATAGTTCTGCAAATAAAGATGGCTTATTTCTGAAGTAGAACAGTTTACTTAACTGCTGTTCTGAGATACAGCATATACATTCATCTCAATATATCGTATTAAGAGGCTTGCTCCTGAGTCCTTCTCCTAGCTCTTCCTTTGGATGTCTAGGCAGAAAATACCCAGAAGGGAAATTTTTAAGACACTGTAAGATGGTGTTCTTTGAAAACAGAACACACTATGTTGTCAGGAGATGGCAACTAATATTGTTAACTTTGGTAATTAGTTTACATGAATCAGAGCCCAAGTGAAATGGTACCATTGCTAGGAGGCCTATTGAAAAAATAGATCATAGATGATACCCTCCCCACACACACACACTTCTCAAGGTGCAACCCACGTCTGCTGAGAAACACAAAGGGATTTGGCATGAGTATTTCACTGAATCCAAGGGGGATTTCTGAGAGGTACCTTTACACACACAGATATGGATGTACACATCTCTGTGTGTGTGTGAATTGATTATGGTATGAATGCTGTTACCGAGACTCTACAATTAAGTCACAGTTATAATTGTAGTAAATCCTGTTAAATCAGTTTTAAAATATAAAATTAGTCAACGGGTAAGTGCTGCTAAATCCTTTTGAATCCTCACCTCTTGTATCCATGTCCGTTGCACCTTTACTCTTTTTCAGCCTGTATCCATGCAAACCATTCAAAATTGATTTTAATCCTTCTTTCCCATGCATGATTCATCTATGCAGTAAGAAACAGAGTGAACCTTGCCTCTGAACTCTGTTAAGTTGCACTTCCACAAATTTACAGTGGTTCTTTAAAAGGGGCAGATCGGGTAGGAATGTCTAAGTACTGGAATACTGAAACCAAGCAAGACCTCCAAGGGTGAGAACTGCTGATCTAAGACTAATGGACAAAGACAAGTTTCCAGTTGAAAAGTAGTAACTGCAAACAGGTAGGATTGTGTAAAACATTAATTGTTGAATTCCACCCCAGCAATCAGCAGCAGAACTCCTTGCTGTTGCTCTCCCCCTCCCTGTGATCCTGTGCATTGTGACAGACTGGCTGTGCACTGACAGAACACCTGCCTGCAAAGGGAAAGCTTTCCAAATTCAAAGCTTGTCAAAGGCATCAGTTATTGCCTGTACACATTTGATTTCATTCTGTCAAAATCTTAGGCTGATGTACATTACCTGGTGCAGCGCAACACTGACATGAAAGCTGTCACTGATTTTCTACCTTCTCTTATGCTGATTTAATTATATTGTATTTAAGAACATGCAGCTAACATACTCAAAAAAATCTGGATTAATTAATTTAATCAAATTCTATTATCAGAAAAATAGCTTTTATTTTTAACCAGTTTCAAATAGGAATTCCTTATTTCTAGGCTAAAACACTGCTTTTTTTTTTTCCAAAGGCATTCACACTGAGAGCATTTTAATTTTCCACACTATAGCTATGTTGACCTTCCAGACCTTGCAAAGTAAAGTATTTATGATCCCAGAGTTTTTTTATGGTACTGTTTCAATATTTTTGTAACATTTGTATTTCTTGCTGATGTTTTTGGCATTAAAAATCACTCAAGCTGTGCTGAAATATAATGATATTCACTGAACCATAGTATGGAAGGATAATTCAGTTCAGGGAGGTTATTCTAGCTCATCATGTACACAAAGGCTTGAAAGAAAATGCAAAGGATTCTCCGTTCTTGACATGTGCACTATTCAATCTCTCTTTAAAAAAAATAATGTGGCACTGAGAAGACTTCACTTATATATCAAAATATGCAGCTTTTGTCTGCAGAGCCAGGCAGGCAAAACAAGTATCCAAAATGCACACATAAAAACACCTTTTATGGTCTTCCCAGAAACACACCATCTTTTAGATTCAATTGATCATGGAAAGCTCAAGTCTGTAACAGCTTCCTTTTTCTTTTCTTCCAGTAGCAGAGCCTGTCACCCATTAATTCATTGCATCTCAAATTATTATAAGCAAGTCACAAAATGTCACTGTGTTAGTTCTCCTACAGTCTATGCTGTGTCTTACATTTATCCCCATTTTCTTTTTTTAATTCCTATTATCCATTCCCTCTTTTGTCTTTTTCTTGTCTTTCCTGTGGTCTTTAATGGCAGAGGTGAAACTCATGTTGAGGAAGACAGTTCTGCCTCATCTTGACCGTTTTGATGCTTCTGTAATGCCACAACTCCACAAACTTTATTCATAGTCTCTCCTGCAGCCAACAATTTTGCAAACTCCAAGGGGACCAGTGTCAGAAAATCAGACATAGATCTCTGCTTTTTCAGGTTGGAAAGCCAGTTCCACCTTCAATATGCAAAGCCTGAGCTGCTCAACTGTATGTCAGTTTAATACAGGCTTTCCAGTCTTCTAATAATCTCTGAAATTAGACTACATGAATGCAGAAAATCTCCTGTTTTGGCATCAAGTGCTATGCAGACGATTTGGAGTTTACAGTGCTATGAGGCACAAATTTGAGCCTTTATAGCAGTTAACCCTTTCTTTTGATTGAGCACCTGGTCACATCAGCCTTCTCTGGATTTCTGAACAATGCTTTTATATGAAGTGCATGATGACCAGTCTGGAATATGTAAGAAGACAATGAAGTAATCTATAAAGATTACAATATGGCATGAGTTCAGATGATTTATTGCTGTGATGTATAATATGAAAAGCAGATAGTGAACCGTAGGTGAGCATGGGTCCTAAATGCTGTCATTCTATTTTATACAGGATGCTTTCAATAGAATTTCTCTCCAAGAGCTAAGTTTCAGTAAGAAAACCTTCACTGCCCCCCATGCACAGGATGTCTAAAATAAAAGAGTTAAGAAATATTTTAGATTCCTCAGTTATTAATTACATTTTATAATGTTAATATGTTCTGTTTCTGAAATATAAATAGGTATACAAGAATAGGCTCAGGAACCCAGTGGGTGCAAGAAGTCAGAGCATTTGCAACATTTTATATCATTAAAAATGGACTCTGCACTAAAATAGATCTATATTTTTATGGTTTCCTGTGAGACATATAATTAAATTCTCATCACAATTCAAAAATTTTAATGAAAAATATAATCATAATGCTGGATTCCCAACTCTTCAAAGGAATTTGATATATTTATGAATAAGGATCCATCATAGCAAGCAGTAGAAACACTGTATGCCAAGGATTTTTATTTCTTTTTTTAATCCCAGTCAAGCATGATTTTCTCATGCATTATGATTGCAAAAGTAGTTAATACATTACAGAAAATTTCCATTTCCCCTCATGAGTTTTTATGGATAAATTTTGCAACAATTACAGAATCCTATAAATTGTGCAAAATTAGCTGTTCAGCTACCAGTCTAAAATAAGCTGCCAGGAGCCTTATCTTACTTTGAGACTTGATACAAAACCTTACTAGGGTACAAATATTTGCCTTTTTTTTTTGGTTGGTTGGTTGGTTTTTAAAGCCTGGAGATACAATAACATTTGTTGAATGTATGCTATGAATAGTCAGTTTTTTACATCTACATACTACACACGAAAATTGTTTTGTACCTTAAGTACCATAAAAATATCACTGTGGGGAAACCCCGCCAGTCATGATGCTCACAACTCCTTCATATATATGTAAAATATTTGGCCTGCTTTTTTAATAGCTTCCCTTCCTACATTCATTATTTTCTGATTTCATTTAGTAAGTGGGCTTCTTATACCTGCTATGAGAGAGAAGCTGGGAAACAAAACAAGATAAGTTATTGTATATATTCATTAAATATCAAGGCTTTAAAATAATTTCATATTTTAGGCAGACATGAGCCATGATTTTTGAAAGTTTGAGTTTGATCACATTGCAGGTGACCTTGTGATGACTGACACCTGCTCTGTTCTACAGGGTGCCTGTCCTTAGGAGACAACCAGCTCCTTCTCAGGGAGCTTCCACTTGCATGAAGTAATACTGCTCCAAAATTCAGCCTGAGAAAGTTATCATGAATTTGCATTCAAATCACGTTTTATTTCATTTTAGGGCTCTGTTTGAAATCTGAGTGTTGGTTTTCCTTCATGCCTTCTGTAGATCCTCCTGGAATCAGGATCTGTAGAAAGGACCATCTTCTTTACAGATTATAAGGTCAATAAACCTAATCCTGCTTTTAACTGGTTGCACATGAGCTGCATTTTTCCTGCAAATCCACAAGACCAATGAAGTCTTATGGACAAAAACTTGTGCTCAAAGAAATCACTAGTAAAAGAATGGTTTAAGTGCCGTTGTGTATTTCAGTTTTCCAGCTGGGATTTGGTTGGTTTATCATTTATCATAGAACAGTGAAAAATGGTATTTATTATGTGGAGAAGTAAGATTGCTTTTCTTTGTAAACTTGGCTTTGTTACAACTATGTACCCATTTGTTATGAGTAAGATTTCAAAGGGACCATCAAGCTCAGCAGCACCAGCAAATCCAGGTTATTATTTTCAGTCTGAAAACTTACGCCTAGCTTTAGTATAATTCAAATAATGTCCACTTTTACGACAACAGTAAGACCTAATCACTGGTTGACATTTTTATCCAAGTATTTATCCCCAAGGATTCTGGGGACTAACAATTTGCCAAAAAGTCTATAGCTTCTATCCAAATTCTTCTGGAGGATAATTGGTGTTCATTGTGACTTTGTGAATCTATTTTCTATGTTAAGAAACATGTATGGACCTGTTAATCACATATCTCTGTTCTTCACCTATCTAGAAAACCTCAGTTCTTATCTGCAAATTCTCTAAATTCCTACAGTGCCATCATTCCTGAAATTCATAATCTCTGTGTTGAGTCTTCACATTTCTTTTGAAAATGAAACTGAGGCTTTCACAGCCTAGCTTTAACTTTGGGGATTTCATATTCCCTGATTCTCTTCCATAGACAACAGAGGAAGATGATAAGGAAACCGCCTCAAGTTGCACAAGGAGAGATTTAGATTGGATGTTAGGAAAAATTTCTTCTCTGCAAGGGTTGTCAAGCATTGGAACAGGCTCCCCAGGGAAGTGGTGGAGTCCCCATCCCTGGAGGTGTTGTGTAGATGGGGACATGCTTTAGTGGTGGACTCAGCAGTGCTGGGTTAACAGTTGGGTTTTGTGATCCCAAAGGTCTTTTCAAAGCTAAAAGATTCTGAAATTGTATGATTGATGTTTTCTGAACACCTCCATGAAGGGATTTCTGCTGACTGTAACCAGAACACAAGGGCATTAGCTTATCCAAGAAAATGTACACCTTGTGTGTACTTTTCTCAAATTATTCAGTCACACAAATGCTTTGGAGTACTTGGTCCACGCGTCCTCTCCCTCACTCACCAATAACTGCTTTGGATTTGTACTTAAAAATCAAAATTGTTGCATGTATAATGAATGTCACTGATCTCCTGTCCAGCACTGTTCACGGAACCCTGGTACAGGCTGAGTATGAAAACCACTTACGCAAACACACCCAACAGGAGTAACTTTAAGATTTATGCAAAAAGACAGAGCAATACTTCCAAGACAGCAGTTCCATGGCTTAAGTGTTCCTTCAATAGGATTTTCATAACCTCATAGCACAATTGCTGCCCAGTTTCTATGTATTTTTTAGGAAACACTAAGTAAATCACCATTTCAAGGGGCCAAGTGAATTCACAGCCATACTGGAGCTTTGTAGGTACATTTAGGTACTGTTTTAATTCAGAGTCAAAAAGGGGCTAACAAACTTGCCATTTTATAAGGTTTAATCTGAATACCTGCCCCTTGTATTTCTGTGCTGGGAGATATTTATATTATCTCTTCAGCACTACACTAACCATCAGGCTGACTGTTCCCTGCAGCTCTGCTGACTCAAAATAATGACTTGTAGGGGAGCTCTAATGACAGAACAAGGGGCAATTACAGACACAGCATGAGCCTCGGAATAACTGCGTGATGCATTTTGTGCAGTTGATTGACCCTGCGTTCAAGTTCATTTGTGCTCTGCTGCTGTAGATCTGGCCTATGCCTGAAGGTATATGGCTTGTTAATCTCAATATAAGACAGAGCAGATTAGATCAAATCAGATTGTTCAGACAAAAGCAAAACTGCTCCAGTGCTGGGACAATAAACGATAGCAAAAATATGTGTCTCTGAAAGCAAATATTCCTTTGCCTACAGACAGAAAGATCTGAGGCTGCAAAACCAGATTATTCAGCCATTTTTAAAGTTGGTCTCCATGTATGAAAAAAGAGGTGACTTTTTTCCTTAGATAGTGGAAAAGACTATCAGGAATTTTGAACGGTCAGAATAAATAAATTTATAAATTAAAAAATCTCCCATGAGAATTGGTCTATGAACCAAGGGCAAAACGAGTCAGACTATGTCCCTTCATGTTCTTGTCTCTCTGAAATACAATCGTGCTGCAGTTGCTCAAGACAGAAAAGCTTTTGTGATAATTTGTCATAATCCCAAATCCAATAACTGCTGCTAAAGAACAGAGAAGAGGAAACTGTGGGTGGTTTCTCACATCAATATTAGTATTTATCACCAAATCAACTACAGTTATCCAATGTTCACATGAAAAAGAACCAACACAAGGAGACATGTTTCTGAATGCTTCTGAAGCACTTTTCTCAGAAACAAGGCTTGGATTTTAAACTGCTTCAAAACTAGTGCTTCTCAAAGGAGCTTTTTTATAAGCAGTCCCACCCACCTGTCTTTCGAAACGACTGTTAATATTGATATTAATATTTAATATAAACGTAAAAAAAACTATAGGAGCAAGTTTGTTACAAGCATGTGCATGAGGAAGGAGCTACATCTGGGTTGTGCAAACACAAAAATGTTTCTAAAAACATTGTATTCCAAAAGTATCCCCTCTCACACACATGCTTATGCTAATTTGTGCTAAGAGGTGGGTTTTTTTAACATCTGTCACTGTGAAAAACTTAACGCTAGCCTATCATTTCTACCTATTTTATGATCTCTTTAAAATGCCAGAAATACATGAAATGATCTCATAGAATCACATGTAGGAACACAGAATTCTGTGCAAGATACAGATTACGTTTTTCTAAATAATAGTGATGTTTGACTAGTTTACAATAATTTACACACTGTGCCAGCCACCAAAGTGCCTAAATGGTTGTGTATATGACAGATAGGACAGAAAACTTGCATCCAAATATAAGGCAGCAAGACAAATGCAAATCTTGTATGTGGAAACCTCCAGTGAATGCACAATCTTCCCAGGCAATATATTTACATGATTTATCATTTTGTATTTACTATTTAGGTAGTTGAACATGGAAATAAATTTACTCTTGGCCACACTAAATGCTACTTTGAAATTTGTTTCGATTTTTTTTCCAGAAGAGCTTTACTTTGATCAAGCCACACTTTTAATTTCTTCCTCTAATAAGTGCAGTTAAACCCCCCTACATTTGAATCCAGTGGAACTGTCACCACAAGAACAGGCACTCATAACCCAAACATTTAAACAGAGAAACAGGATATTTAACCTGAAACAAGGCAAGCACAACAGTGAAATGAATTATTCAAAACATAGGACTACACCAACCAGAAGACAAATACAAGTTTTCTGTTTAAATGCTCAGAAATGAGCTTATGACTTAGCACTTCCAAGTTATCAAGGAAACAGAACATCTGCCAGGAGGAACTGAAAAGGTCAGGACTTGGAGACAGGAAAGTCTTCTCTGGGGAAGATCATGGTTAACAAAATTCCTGACTGCAGGACCCTTCTCCCTCAAATCTTAAAACACTGGACCTAGGAAGAGCCCATGAAAATAGGAGGGGTTAAGAACAGATCACTGATAGTAAAGCTAAGATTCTTCTCTCCTTAGGATTTTAACTTACAAGACAGTTTCTTACATGAACTAGAACAGTAAAAGAAGTGTGGGACATTTGACTTTGTCCTTTATATCTTGTTTTAGTAGAAATATTCCCAGGCATTGTGCTCTATTACTTAAAAGGGCATTTACACCTGTAGAAAAGCAGCAGCACTACTAAGAAAAGTCTTCAATATTTATTTAAACAGCAGGTAGCAAAGCCTCCCTTGAATCTTTCCCAAAATTCACACCAGCTGTTCAGGGTGGTTATTTAAAGATTAAAGGATCCATGTTGCAATACAGAATAAATTATCTGGAAAGGAATGTTAGATACAGCAGCCTCTGATTACCTGCATTATGAAATCTATGCTTATTAGCTGACTTGACATTTTACAAATCAAAAGAACTAGAAATAATATACTATGCTGAATAAGCTAATAAAAAAATCAATTACTTAGATCTCAAGTGTCACACCTTCCATTTAGGGACACAACTCAGATCCACATTTCAGCATAGGAGATTTACTACAAATAAACTACTTAAAAATAACCTTGAGATTACTCCATTTTAAAAAACAAAAGCACAGATAAGGGAAAAAAAAGGTTTTCTGCGCCTGAAAAAAAGCCTCCTACAGCAATGCAGGGCCGATTGTGTCCATTCTCTGCTGAAATATCCATGTACATTTCAAAACAGAAGAAACAAAGAACTTTCTATTGTTATTTTTATACCTATTTATATTTTTAATATATTTATTTATTTATATATATATATTTATATATACCTATTTTATAACTATATTTATACCTATACCTCCTCTAAATGCTTTTCAACACATCAGTGTACATGATGGAAAGGAATAAATGCTGCCAAAGTGCTCATGAATGCAAAATATATTTTGCCACACTCCTCTATGGAGTCAATATATTCAAAGAAGTGAGGGCAAAATAAAGGAATTTAAAACCAAACTAGTGGAATGCAGCATCACATCATATGGGCTGCACTGAGAGCTTCAGTAGAGGTAAAGCTTGGGATAGTTTTTCCCCAATATTTCAATAATTTATTGAAATAATTTTCAAAGGATGTTCAACAGTCAAAAGCAGTGGACTGAAGCATTGTGCACCAGCTCAGAATGGAAACTCCAGTTCTCTTTGGTTGCTGACTGGTGCAGTACAAGAGAGCAGTGACTAATTTGAGGCTGGAAATGGAAATGGGTAAAAGGCAGATGTTTCGTCTTGTAACACTTGAACATGAACTAAGAAGATAGAGAAGAGAGAAGGTTCCAAAACATCCCACAACTCTGCTCAGTGTCAGACACAACAGCAGGATAACGGGTTTCTCTTGCTTGCAAACATTAGTGTTGTTTCTGGGAAGAAATCTTTCAGAAGATGAATACCTAGAAAACACCAGGTACCAGCTCCCAGCCCTCCCTGCTGCACCTTCCATCCCTGCAGAGGGATTTCGGAATAGCCATGGCACGCTGGCGTCACTGTCCCTGGAGTGACAAGGATGTCCCTTTCCCTTTTAATGATTAAACAGCCCAAAGGAAAGGCAAAGGACAGATACATCTTTTCATCCCATTTTTCCCCCACAAGCTTTTGCTCTAACAGCTTCAAGGAGGTAAAAAATAATTACTTTTGAGACTGTCTGGAGAAGATCAATTTGCTCACTGATCATCTTGCACAAGTAATTAGTCACAATTGCTATGAGGAGGGGATAAAGAAAAAGATATAGAAAGCAAATTAAAGAAACAAACCATAACAAATTCCATTAAGTCTCTGCAAATGTCAAAACCTTGTCAATCTTATAACTGCATATGTAAATATCCAGGTTTTAGTCCCAGTGGCTTAACAACTTCCATTTAAGTAGGAAATAGCTGAATATATAATTGCTTGTTCATTTTACATGCACTTTAGTTCATTAAAATAAAACCCATACTCGGCTGGATATCCAGTACTTAACAGTGATTTTACAGCACATGTAGATGATAAATTTGACAAAAACTGACTGAGGATATATTTCAAAATCTATTGGAATTTTAGCTTCTTCCTTTAATTGAGCCAGTGGTAACTAAGAGTAAATATACCACAAATATAAGATGGAGGAAGCATTATATTTTCAAGCATTGCTTACATATGTAAGAATAACACAAACAGTATTTTCAGATGCTTAGGCAGCTCGCTCCTGCAGAAATCAGGAATATAACACAGTTTTGTACAATCAGTGGGTCCAGTAAATTCTTTTCAATTCCTTCAGCAAAAGAAATCTTTTGCCAAATTGTTAGTGGGGGGAAAAAAAACCCAAAAAGTGTTTCAATGACAAACATAGAACACCAGTTAAATAGGTGGAAGTGACAGCATTACCAATATCAGTGTGACCAAGTTATATTTGAACAGATATTTAAATGACTGCAGCTTGAAACTGAAAGTTTCAGTTCTCTGTATGGCAACTGAATTCTTTTCCTCTCTCACCTCCAGTACTTGAAACCCTTTCTCTTCAGCTAGAACCTTCAGCTTCCTCAGGGAAGCAGGGATGGCTCTATGTCACAATCCCACAATTACACCTGCTCCTTTCCCTCAGATCCCTGCACAGAATCGCAGAGAATGATGACACATAAAAAGATGATAGAAATCAAATGGTGTTACTTCAGCACCTCAAAGAATTGCTTCAGGTTAAGAGTTCTGGGGAGAAGATTCTTAAAGATCCAGGCTTTGGTCAGGTAGGCAGAACCCCTTTCTGCTCTCTCCATTTAGCACTGTGGCCTTTGTTTTTGCACACAACACAGAGACCAGTACTTCACACTGTTTGAAATACTTCCTTGCACATCACCTTCCTTTTCTAAATATAAAAAATTTGGCTCTTTGTTGTATCCACTGCAAAATAGCCACAAGTTGTCAATTGGTTTGATTCATAGGCATAGACCTAAATAATTCAAAGAGCAAACAAAACAGTTCAGCCCATACATAGTTCTCTCAAAACAAGAAAAATCAAATAAAATAAACCCACAAAAAAACTCCCCACACAAGAAAGTAGACTACAGTCTTGCAAAAACACCAATTCAATGTGTATCTGAAACTTCTGATTAACGTATAGTAACACTAAAGCAGTATTGGCGGAATACAGTGTTCTGATTTCAGATTAGATGCCAGCAGAATAAATCTGAGCACCAAGTCTGACAGTCATAACATTTTAAAAGTTTTTCACATGCTCATTACTCTGCCAGTGATCTGACACACCACTGACACACTGTCATGGCCTACTAAGCAAAAGATAGGGAGGGCGGGGGGCTTGCAGGAGGTCTTGTCTTTTTCTCCCAGAAAGGAAGTGGCAGAAAGAGGCAGTTTTTCATAAAACTCAGGCTTGCGTAAAACTACATTTGTTCAAAAGTGGAGTGATGCATGGGTTCAGAGCCCCTCAGGGAAATCGTCATTACAGAGGTGGGATGTACACTGACATCTAAAAATAACACAGCTTTGGTGTCAGATGCAGGCCCTCTTTCTGAAATCTGCCCCTGCTTTGCCTTCAAGAGAAAACATTCAGATCCTCAAAGACCTCTCTCCTGAGCTAAAGAAAATCTCCATTATCATTTGGCAGCAAGAGATTTGACATTCTCTCTGCATGTTCCTGCTGCTAGAGGGTATGAACATTAAACCTGCGAGCAAAACACACGTATGTAGAAAGGCAGTAACAAAAAGTGCACTGAGGGGAAAAGTTGTATTTTTAACAAATCTCCCATGACCTATTTTGATATCTCATTGAAAATTTTTATTTAAAAGTTGCTGGGGCGGGGGGGGGGGGGGGGGTGGGGGGTAGAGGGCAGAATGCCAATCCTATCTCAATTAAAACTTTCCCTGCAAGGTATCTGACCTCATCTGTTGTTTCAAAGGATGGATGGATGAGCACTAAAAGTCAGAAAGTATTATCAGGGCAATGACCTCTCTGATGCTTTATAGATTCACAACAAAGCAGCTTTATTGATATGATTTTAAAGAGCTCTCAGAGGCACAAAATGCAGTTGCTATAGGAATAAATAGCAGACATCCCTTTGAGAACAACAGATGGCATCCAAGGTGACTTATCTCTCAAACAGGTAAGCACTCACTTTCACTTCTTTGTAGATAGCCATCATTTATCCTGGTCTGTTCAGTGGGTCCCAGTGGTGTCACTGCATCAACAACTGAAAGAAATGAATGACAAAAATAAAATGCGAAAGTGCAAGTTTAACTTCTTTTGCCCCTCCAGCATATCTGAGACCTGAAAGGCTACATAAAGAAACCTGTGAAAATAAAAAGTAATGGTACTCTTGATAAAAATTATGGATTCCAGTAGATTCTGAATACAGCATAGAGGAATCCTAATGTCCTTTCTTTCCTGCTGAGATTCTAGTATAAAAAGAACTTATGTCACTAGAACAGCTGGCTAAAAACAAGTTTTGTAAGTAGCCTGGATATCAAGAATGAGCATTAATGGCTTAAGTGGAGATGCACAGCTGCAAGTTGCTTATTAAAATGCTTTATCATTCATTAAGTCCCAATGGCAGAATCAGAAGAGCTGGAAGACTTTCCAGGATGCTCTTAGAAAGTGGTTCACAATCAGCATTAGAGGCAACTCAATCAAAGAGAAATCATGTCTCAACTACTACCAAAAAAAAAAAAAAAAAAAAAAAAAAAAAAAAAAAAAAAAAAGGCACCAAAACCCACACACAAACAAAAAAACCACAAAACCAGACCTTGCTGGCAGACATGTCCCAGACTGGTGCAGAGTGGTGCTCAGCTCCTCAGGTAGGACTGCAGAATGGTTTGACCTCTAGAAGCAGAAAGGTGTCCACATTAGCACTGCACTTTGGATCAGCAGGGCCCTTGAGAAGCAAAGCCCTCAGCTGTCCCGCTGCCGTGACACCTGGTCCTACAGCATTGTCATGGGAGGCCCTTTCCAAGGATGCTGAGGAGAAGCTGCTCCCTGACACCAAGCCAAGCACACATGGCTACTAGATGGCATTTAGTCTATACAACCAGAGCAAAAGTAGTTTAAAGCAACCTCCACCCCACTCTTGCCAGGTCATTCCTTCTCTAGAGATCTGCTCCTGCCTGCACCATACTGTGGCTAATACATTTATTTCTAGAGCACTGAAGGATCCCACATTATGTTACTAAACTGCAACATCATTTTTCACAAACTCAGCAATTCTTCTGATACAGCTCAGCACTGGTGAGGCCACACCTTGAGTACTGTGTCCAGTTCTGGGCCCCTCCGTTCAGGAAGGATCTTGAGATGCTCAGACACGTCCAGAGGAGGGACAATAAAGCTGGTGAAGGGCCTGAAACACAAGCCCTATGAAGAATGGCTGAGGGAGCTGGGGTTGTTTAGCCTGGAGAAAAGGAGACTCAGAGGTGACCTTATCACTCTCTACAACTTCCTTAAAGGTGGTTGTAGCCAGGTGGGGGTTGGTTTCTTCTCCCAGGCAACCACTGACAGAATGAGAGGACACAGTCTTAAGCTGTGCCAGGGGAAGTTAAGGTTAGACGTTAGAAAAAAATTCTTCACTGAAAGAGTGATTGGGCACTGGAATCGTCTGCCCAGAGAGGGGGTGGAGTCGCCGTCCCTGAACGTGTTTAAAAAAAGACTGGATGTGGCACTGAGTGCCATGGTTTAGTCGATGAGGAGGGCATAGGTTGGACTAGATGATCTCAAAGGTCTTTTCCAACCTAGTTCATTCTGTGATTCTGTGATTCCTCAGCTTGGGTGAGACCCTGTTCCAGCCTAGGTCCCCTGGTCTGTATTTTACTTTTTTGAGGGTATTTCTAGACCAGCCTTTACAAGTTCTCAAATAAGATGCACTATTTCTCAGATATTCAGTACCTCACAGAATTTGTAATCTTTAAAGCTGATGACTAACTACATTTTTGGCAAACAGTGTTATTGAATGGTAGAGCAAAATACCACTTTTCTTATATCTAAGGAATAAACTAGTGATCAGATTAAAAAGCTTCGTTTTTCTGTTGTCGCACCTTCAGTTCTGACAATGCAGGACAAACATTACCTCCCATAAGGTTTTTTCTTCCGTAAAGTCTTGAAAGAGAATCAAGGAAAGAAAGGAGGAGAAAGGATTGTGACTATTTAGCTCAGTTTTGCAAACGAAAAGGATTCCTTTGGCTGCAACAACTTCAAATTGCTACTCCCATTTGTACAGTTCATAGAGGTTTTGTTTCAAGTTGATGCAGTGGGATTTACATACCATTCAGTTATCTCAAGCCTCTCTAGCAAGGCCATTTATATTTGATTTTGTGTTCAGGTTGCATGTCTGGGAGGAATGAAAAAGGAAACAGGTTTGATTTTTCCTCCTATTAAAGGATTTCCACAGAAACACACTATCACAATTCTGTCCCCTGGGCACAGGGAAACCCACAGAGAACTAACCAAGAGGAAATGCTGGGCAGCTACCCCAGGCAGAAAGGACACTCAGTGCTGAATGTCACTGAAACTTGCAGGAGCAAGAATGGGCCCACAAACAGATGTTTCTCCACTGTGAAACACAGCTAACATCACACAGAGCTCCCTCATCCTGGCCAAGCTTCACCTCCGTGGCCACCCTGCAAAATCACTGCTTGTTTTTCTATTTCCAGTAAAATAAAGCTAATCTCCAATTTATTTCTGAGGACCCCTTAAGTGTTTATTTCTCAGATTATTGCAGTGTGAAAAGAAAAATCACCCTTTACAATGAAGAGAAGGACTGGGGGTATTGAGGACTTGATGTGAAGTAACAAAAGACATCCTTCAGCAGATGAATATTGCCCTCACAACAATGCTCCAACCAGCAGCAGAGCAGTAAAGATTACAGAGAAGCGTCATCCAGCCATCAGCAGTGCCACCACACTGCTAAGTCACACTCCAAATTTAGATTCCTCTCCTCTCTGCTTTTTGTACAATTTCTGAACAGGGAAGGATGAGAAAAGTGGCTATGTACAAAAGAAGCAATGACAGAAAAACTTGCTTTTCCTTAACAAATTGTTAAAGAGAGCTGAAAAATGCTCAAAGTTTACCAATATGAAGATGTATTTTGGTGATATGTTTCCATACTGCAGACAACATCTTCTACCCTCCCTCCCAAAATGTTATTCATGAAATATTAGCATTCAAATTCATCTGTCAAAATGATTGTTGATGTAGTATAGAAAGGCTATATTATCATCTGCTCTGCAGTTTGCCTCAGAGCAATCTTGATTCATATATTTGCATAACCAAAGATTATGACATCTTTTCCAGCCCTTTTGATGCGTCTGTCAGCAAGATGTCAGTCAGATTAATTCTTTCCGGATACCCGAGAATAGTTGTGAGGCATGAAGCAGCCATTTTGCCAAGGAGAAAGTTTGTTTTCCAAAAACCCCTGACAAATCATTTGAAGCAGAAAACACATTTACACAAGAGTGAAAAACGTGTGCTTTATTATCCTTGATGCCCAGGATGTAGTGGATTTGAAGACAAGCATGACCACTGGTAGAAATATCTTTAAGAATATCTTAAAAGTACTA
Organism: Corvus hawaiiensis; assembly: GCF_020740725.1. NCBI lineage: Eukaryota > Metazoa > Chordata > Aves > Passeriformes > Corvidae > Corvus > Corvus hawaiiensis. The sequence continues at coordinate 14,576,411 of NC_063227.1, read as the reverse complement.
AAATATATCCTATATCTTATATCAAATATCTTATTTTTTTTTATTGCTAGTCCTTGTAATATAGTGATAGATGGAAACTGGGGAAAACCATATGCTAAAGGACATAGAACCAGCCAATATTCAGACAAATCTTGCAAAGCTCAACTATTTCCAGATAGTGTTGAGACTTGTCAAGGTTCATAGGTCACACAACTTAAATCTCCATACAGCTCCCCCTAACCCCCCCTCAAACCTTACATCCATTTTGCTTTCCACCACAGTAAAAAAAATGGAACAGAGTTTGTTGACATTGATGAAAATTGTCTTCTAACTTTTCACAGCTGATTCAGGTGACAAAATGGGCAAAGACTCTTCTTTTTGTCAACATTAAGGCTGCTTTTTGCAATTGTTGAGTAAGTGAAACAAGATGGTAACAGAGAAGAAAATTCTCATAAAGGTCAATATCCAAGCACAGAATGAATTGATGTTGAGTAATTCTCTACTAAGACTTTACAGCACAAAATATAAAAAACATTTAGAGAGAATATGTTTGTATATAAATTTATGCTGGAGGTGAGGAAAGATTATTGAGTAAATAATAGAAAAATGTCCAAAAGGACGGGTTAAAGGACCAGATAGAAAGATAAGAAATGCAGCAAAAGAAGGATTGGCATCTTACACCTTAGCAAGAGGAAATATGAACAATCAAAAGCAATGCAGCAGATGACCTAACAACAAACTAGATCCAAATCCCAAATTAAGGCTCTAGAAGAGACCAAATGAAGAATCAAATAACTCACAAGAATTTCTCCAAGCCTTTCATTCGCCTCTTGCTGCTAGTGGGTGAGTAAATGGGGTGCTCTTTACTATCAAAGGCTGGATATCACAGACTAGTGGTAAAAGTGAATTTGACTTACAAACATTCTCATAGCTCAGCTTTACAATCCCAAATATTTTACACTTTCCAGATTGTTTTGCAAAACTTCAAGTTCTTCCAGAACACGTGTCCTGTTTGTCTAACATCTCTCAGTGCCAGGAGGAGGTTACTGGGCAATGACATACTGGATACAGGATGTCAGCTGACCTTATTTGCTTGTCTATTGATAAATGTATCATAGTAGAGATAAAACTCATAGTCTACAAAGGCCCAAATTAAATACCATCTCAAGCATTCTTGCTCTCAGAATACAGTAACTACTGTCATTTCCAATCACCTTTTGGCTCAACTGTCAGGTTGAAATCCTCCTCTGTAATTTTAAAGCTTTATTCTCCAGTGTACAGCACTTGACGTTATATGAATCATACAGATGAAAGATGAAGGTATCTGACTGATATTAAATGCTGTCACTCCGCTGGGGCTGGGTGGATGCCAACTGGTCAAATTCTCCAAAATCTTTGAACAGATGCTGTGGCTATTCCAGTTTTATTTCAATTTCACACTCTTCCTATCTATGCTGACAGCTGATTTTGACAGTCTGCTCTCTTCTTCTCAGCTCTCATGTCAGTCTCAGACACATAATAGCTGGATTAGAGCTTAAACAATAGTGATTAGATCAGGTAGAAGAGGAAGCATGGTGGCAATAAAAATAAGATGCTTCAGTAACCCTTCAAACTCTAGCCATAGCCACTTCATCTGAAAACAAATTTACAGAAACTCATCCAGAAAGCCAAAAATTATTCAGAAGAGAAGAGTAGGAATTTTATCAAAGCTTGGGGATATCTTGTTGGTTTTCCGAGGTTTTTTAAAATCACATAAATATTAATTTCCATGAAAGAGTGTCACTGAACAATTCTATTTTCACAGTCTCAGTATTTAGATGGGTCAACAGGTTACAGTTACGTCACCTTATCCTTGGCAGTTCTCTGTGAAAAGGCCCTGCACCCTTCAAGTCATTTGATGCAATTTAGCCCTCATTAAAATAACAAAAGCCCTTGGCTTTGTAAATCATTTTAACATAGGTTAAATATCAAATAAATAATCAGAAGAAAGAGTTGTGGATCAGACCCCATCACATTTAAGCATGCCAAGGAGTGCTGTATGCTGTCAACAGTAAAAACCAGCATGTAAACACTGCTCTCCTCCACAGCAGGAACGGGTAATATCAGAAATGCATTTTTGCCATCTGTTAAATAATTCACACAAACTAGAACTGAAGATGTACTTTTTTTCCAGAAATGCTGGCTGTATATTTAAAAAGGTAACCTCTACAATCCTCACATCCATAATTAAGTTTGTGGCTAGAGTGAAGAAAAGAATTCCATTTGCAGAAAAGCTCAACAGATGGTAATTTGTATTGAAGTAGAAGCATGTGAAAACTATTTGAACAAATGGCAGATGTGTCTCTCAAACTTCTCCTGTGCCATTAAAGATTGGCATTTAGACTATTACTCAGACTCCCAGAATTTCACAAAAGTCCTCTGAAGCTTGTGCTGGCTAAGGATCTTTGCAGGCCCAGAAATAACCAGGCAGGGGAAAAAAAAATTGTGGGACTTGCACGGCATATAGGTTGGTCTCCTTATCCAGTCCCACTCTCAGCTTCTTTCCAAAGCCCCTCTTTGACTACATAGAAGAAATTGCATTTAGCTGAACTTCAGGCAACCCTGAATGGCTGACCATTATGGCATTTTTTTGAGGTTTTCTTCCTGTAAGGCTGAATGAACTGCCTGGGTTTAACCAGCAAGGGGCAACACTGCTTCAAGAAACATTTTCTTCTATCTGGACTCTTCTGCAGTGGCTTTATTTAATTAGAGCTCATGAAAAGTATTCAGAGGAGAGACAGGGCAGTACAAAAGAACAACCTATTAAAGGTTCACAAGAGGTCAATATTTTAGGGATCTGTACTCTAGCACATGAAATGCAGGTTTTCTCAGATGGTACCTATTGGTAATGCACCCTTTTTTTAAAAACATACATTGTTTTTGCAAAGACAGTGACCTGTGTTATATGTGTCTGTGTAATCTGGGACCACTGAAAGTTCATGCCTCTGAATAAATACACTTCATGTGCATAGACTTTCTCCTATGTGCCTACACCTGCTACTACTGAAGTGAGGCAGGAGGTTTCCCATTCATATAGCAAAATTAGAGGTGCCTATTCACAGAACCAGGAAGAATAAAAAAATTTGTTCAGTTACAAGAAAAAATGTTGCTTAAATGCACATAATGTAAAGGACAATCTGTTTTACTTTGAAAAGCTCAGATAATTTTATTTTTAGGAATACCTTTGAAAGACCCAAATCCTCTCTAAGCAGCAATTGCCAAAAGCAATGAAACACAACAATATTTTCAAGATAAATAATCCATAGTTAGCTGTTACGGGTGCTAATTCTTAATTTAGGCTTATCTTAGGCTTTTGTTTACCCAGAACACACAACCTATCTTCCCCAGGGAAGAACAGAGAGCCTGCTAGCTAGTTCTTTCTGATTAGCAAAGAATCAAAGCCTGTCTCACACTCTAGGAACCTCCTGGTTCCAGTTCTGTCTGACCTGAAATCCAGGCTCCAATTCTACAGGATCCCAGAGACTCTTTTAAGAGTCACTTCCATTCTATTGAATTCTCTTACTAAGAGAAACCTTGCCTCGTTGAAAATGAGAAAGGGCCCTGAGAGCCAGCATGTGTTCAAAATTCTTTCTCCTTATTCATGCGGGTTTTAAGAATCTGGATGGGAATTCAGTGTCAAAGGGAAGAGCCTGTCTGATGCTTGGGAGGCAGAACACACGACCATCACATCAACTGCATAAACCCAAGGAATCCCATTATAAACATCAGGATGTGCAAGAGTCATCTAGGCCAACAGGGAGAAGTTGCTGCTCTGCCAGGGACAGGAGTCACAGCTCCATGCAACACAAATGTAAATGAAAGGCAGCTGCAGCCCATGGAACATCTAGAGAAAAAAACCAAACACACAACTGTCCTCTCTTCACCCTCAGACCTAGTGTATTTTGGGAGCATACAGGTACACTGAGTGCTCTTTATGTAACCCTCTGCAAAAGTAAATCCCCTTTATCAAAGAAAGCGTAGATGAATGGATTCCTCAAATTCACAAGCAGAGTTTATGCAGAGAGGCCTTCTCACTGATAATATGTTCTGCATCTTCTGAACTATTGGCAGACAATTCCTGCAAATTTCTCCTACTTTACTGCATCTTCCCACTTTCACGTACTCATTGGAGATTAAATTCTAATTTTGAAGAACCAATTTCTTTAATGGAGCTTTTTCTCTTCGATTTCACATACACTTACTTTCTGCTATCTACTCTAGCTACTTTAAGGAAAAGTGTTTAGGCCTGTAGCTAAATGGGCTGTTTTTCTAAAGAGTTAATTCTGTACAGATTTGTGCTTTCTCAGCAGGCTGCAAAGAAAATGGATGCACAAATGGGCCTGTAAATATAGATTAAAACATTGACATCACATCCTTATCTTAAAATGGAGTACATGGAGTTTGCAATTTTGCTTGTATTGCATAGACTGTATCACTGAATAAGAGAAAACCTTTTGTTGCTTCTATAGCTTAAGTTAGTCACAAAGCAAATAACAGGTAAGTGCACCAACCCAAAGATCACACACAGCAAAATTAGTTAGCATTGACTAAAAGGGTTTGGATTGTTTACACTAAAGCAAGTCTTTAAGTGAACACACAGGATCAATTCATAGCTCTAAATGAAGATCCGCAACTAACCAGGAACACAGCAGTTTCAGAAATAAACTGCAGTACTTTCAGTCCTGTTGTTGTGTTTTGGGGTTTGGTTTCATTTGTTTTTAAACAGAGCAGACAAAATACTAGAAAATACACTGAGAACACCTTCAACTTCACCACGTACCTGCAGCTCCAGCTGGTCAGCAGGACTGCTGTGCACTGAATAGACTGGTATAAGAGATGGTACAACACTAACTGCTATTAGTAAGATAATTGTTCAAGTACAGAAGATAAGTAATTTCAAAAAGCATATTCTCAAAACAATTCCTTTTTGCAATTGACCTTAGAACTTTTTGATTTATCCTGGATGATGTCATGGCTTAACAATCAAATTATAAAAGAATGAAATACTGATTGCTAACTAAGAGCAAGGGAAGTATTTTCAGGAATGCACATGGCATGGCTAGAAGATGTTATTAAACCTTGCTGTTTATCTCTGTTTGCATTTTGAATTTTTTTTCTTAGAAGAAATGGCTTAACTTGCTAGTATGAATGGTTAAAAAAGCCACATCAGAGCAAAGCATAAATTGTATCTTAGAAATGGTTATCTTCTTTGTCTGCACTAAACATGTGCCTTTCTCCCTGAAGATCAAGTGCTGAGCGACACTAAAACAGTGCAAATACAGCATAGACAGAGCTGTTCCTATCCAACGAATTAAAAAAGCAGTTGAGAATTAAATACTTTTTTCACCAATTGAAATGATTGAATCAATTCTCTACTAATGGTCATTATTTACACGTTCATGTTACATCATCTGGACAGCCCTAAATAGAGTTGATAGGAACACCAGCAGAAAAGGAGCCTCTGACAAACAGTGAAATGCTAACACACAGTTCTCTGAGTGAAATCTGCACTGCCACTGCTTGGTGGGCTGGAGGATTTTTTTGGAAGGAGATTACAGTCCTAATTGTTATCAATCTCCTTCCTTTCATTTGTGTTAAACTCACTCCAACAAAATAATCCAACAAACAAACAAAAAATCTTCTTGCCTCCTACCAATCAAAATCCCAAGCAGGTTGTTCAAGTGAAATTTATTTTTTGAAAAATAATTACATTCCTATTTCTAAAACATATTACATTTAGAAAAGCAGAGTGAAGAAGCCATGCCTCTAACTCTTTTACAAGAACGAAGTCCTATCCAACTATTTGTGACATGACTTATCTGCTCAAATGGAACTTAAATTATTGTCACCTTTATACCTGTGCAACATGCCACAGTGAGGTACTGCACACTGACAACGTTTGGTTTTGATGCTGTTTTTTATACTAAAACCCACATTACACTGGTTATTGATCCAGTGAAAAGCATGATTGATTTCCTACTTGGCTTTGCCATTAAAGAGAGAAAGTCCCAGCAAATGGCTTTCTTTGTAAGGTGTCCTACTACATGAACATCAGTGCTTACCCCTTAATTGCTGACAGATGGCTAAACTCTAACTACAAGCTATTAGACAAGTAGGATAAATGCTCCAGAGAGCTGACATGGATTGGATGCAAACTTAACATACCTTCTGATAAAGTTAAACCTTTTAAGAGGAAACATTTTGGGTGACTGAATTCTTATCTTCCTATTCTTGAATCTTCTGTATTTAATCAGCCCTTGACACATAGTTTTAAGACTTTCTGCTATATAATATCAATCAGGCTGCTTAGCTATTCACATCTTTTGACGCCATATCCCTCTTCAGATTGTCTGCATGGATGTACACTGAAAACAGAAGTTTGACATTGAGAAAAACTGTTTACAGTAAAACAGATTTTACTGATGATGTGAACAGAACTCAGTCCATATGAAAGACTACTACCTGACTACTTGAGGAGGTTAAAAAAAAAAAAAAGAAAAACAATGAGATATCTCAATGAAAATAGAATCATGCAATTACATTTTTACACTGTCATTACAGTCACGTTCTACTAAACCTCAATTCAAAGTGTCACATCAGAATTTACTGTCCCTTCTCATTTACCTGTCAACAGAAGAATATCTTAAAGCCACCGCCAAATAGCAAACAATCAAAGACAGAGCTAGCCTCATGCAGCTAAACGTAAGAAACACACAGTGAAGCCTAGAGCTGATGCGCTTCACAGAACTGGATTATTTTGCTCTAGTTTTTCACTATAATATGCAGTCCTTTCAGACAAAAAAATAATGGTTGTATGGGCATCTTTCAAGTAGCATTTAATTATTTTAATAAAGCCTTCTCAAGACTTGCAGACCTGCTTCCTGTCTCCCTTCACAAAAGGTGTTATTCTGCCAGGTGGTTTATCCAGACTCCCTCAAGTTTTAATTATCTCTTTACTTAATGAATACAGTAGCTGATCTAGATTTATTGCAGTAGCTAGAAGCTTGTGTGAATAAAATATCAGCTCTGTTTGTGATGTGGCAGTTATCTTTGTTTGCAGACTCTTCTAATTACTTCCAGGTCATTAAGCCCATCTCCAGCAGATATTTTACTGTCATTAGAAAAAGTGTTATAATGACACTAAAAAAGTCAATGAGTACAGAAAAAAAAAAAAGTCAGAAAAGGTCAAAATAAAGCTCTAACCTGTTAATTCAAATCTGGATTACAGTCACAGAAATCACGCAGATAACTTGGCACATATCGTATAAGACACCATAGCAATCAATAGGTTACACTGGGCATGTTTCAGGGCAGAATTTCAGCATACAAGTTATCACATTAAGGTTAAACTATAAGAATAGGTTAGGTTTCTCATTAGTTTAAACACTGACTTCCCAATACACAACATGTGGAGGAAAGGATATATACACTCAAAAATACATATTCATATACATACACACACGTGTCAGAACTGACATTGAATAAATTAGCAAAGCTGTCTGTACTTAACCAATCCCATCACTGGACCAGGTATAATTTTTTTTTCCCACTTCACTCCTGAACATTTTTTTTAGAAGCAGAAATCCAAATATACGCATTTGTCATGTCTTCACCTGTCTCTTCCAGAGACACTATTCACTGAGGCAGAAACCCTGGCTCTAATTGCTTGATCCACTTGTTCACTGAAAGATTACCTCCATTACCAACATTTTCTTGTACCAATCCATCCACTCCCCATCCTTTCTTTAGTTGTTTGTTTGTGATGTATTTTAAGAAGGTGGGGATTTCAGCAATAATTAGATTCTACCACTTCAGCTATCCAGTCAATAGCTGTAATTCCAAAGGAAGATATCCAAAAGCAATCCAAGAGAACATCTAAAAAAAATGCAGTTTAACGTAAACATTCAATTGACCACTTATGCTGACAGTCCTAATTGTTCACAAGTGGACAAAACTATGCATTAAAATGTCTTTTGGCACTGTCCTAAATCAAACGATGAAGTGGATTCAATCATCATGTTTGTATTCGCAAACTAATTGCATCTCTTCCCTTTTCTTTCAAAAATTGTTCCTACAATTTAAAAGCCTTCCAAGACACTGTTGGAGAAATACTTCTGTCCTTAAAAACAAAAAGGCATTATTCAATATTTACAAAAAAATGACCACAGAGCTTCACATTCATTGTGGATTTTCAAGAGGTTTCTGACCTCCCTGGCAAAGTGCACAGTGTCGCTTTTCATTCCCTATTAGCTGAGTATGGGTAGGAATAGTCTGTAAGGGTGAAAAAAACAGAGTTAATACACATAGCCTGCAGCTTTGGAGTAAGTCTTAAGTAAGGAGAACTGAAATAAGATTTAAAGAGCAACGTCTAATAGAAATTGTACCTGCATATTATGCCTGATCTCACAATTGTCAAAACTCATCACTCAAAGAGGGTACCAGAGGGAAAAGTTTCCTGCTAGTGTTTGCATTTCACCTCTAGTTTTTCTTCCAGCCCCTCCCTATTAGGCAGGTGTCACTTTAAGCTCAAGATCATACATTTTTCTCTTTTGATCAAAAAAATATTTCCAGTGATAAATAAGAAGCCTAGTCTGCATGGTATGATCAGTACATTTAGTCCCCTAGGCTTGTTTTTCAAGGTATGTTTGTGCATATTTGCTCTTTTATTCATGTAGATTTGGCAGAAAATCATCACAGTAGCACAAATTTGCCCTTTCTCTAGCATAGTTCCCATTCTGTTTCAGTATGTCTTGACAGTGTACACTGGTCTGTCTCTTGCATTCGTTGGATTGTAGCTCCCTAAAATGCTGCACTGGTAAATGAATGATGGCATGCACCAGAAACCAAACAAAAACCCAACCCAACCAACGAAAACAACACAGCTACACACAAGAAACAGAATCACCAAGTGTAGGTACAAAAATGCTGTTAGTGAGGATTTTCTTGTTAGTTTCGAAGTCCGTGAGAGATTTTTCTCTATCACAGAAGAGGTAGCAGGGAATGTAAACAACCAAGCCACTTGCAACCTTGAAAAGTCTTGTTTATGGTATAGTAGAAAATATTTTGATAATGGATGTTTTAGGATTTTGGCCAATCACCCCCAAGGGGTGGCTGGTCCTTTGTCCAATTAGACTATGAAGAAAAAAGTCTATAAAAGAGTTTGTAAAATAATTAAATCAATCTTGCTGCACAATTCCTGCCTGCTGGATCTTCTCTCCTCCTCCTCCCTATGGCTGCGGGACACGGTGATATACCATAGGAACCAGGCCTGCGGTAATATTTGGTGCTGCCCGACGTGATTTGCACTCTCTGACGTGTCCTGCTGCTGCAAGCCAAGCCGAATTCCTCTAGAGGTACGCTGTTCCCCTTCCCCCCGGGACCAGGAGGTCCGACAGAACTGAGAAATGGCGAACAGCAGCTCACAGAACGACGCTGTCGTACTGGTCTGGAAAGGTGTGTTTAGCATACTGCACACCTCCATTCCTGAAAACTCAGTACAGGAATTATTAGAATGGGCTACTTTAAAAGGGATTTCCATGGGCAGAGATACTGCCCTGGACTTTGCCTTGTGGCAGGAACTCGGCTGCGCTGTCCGACATGAGCTCCCGTCTGGGAACCCAGCAGCGTTAGAATTATACAAAACCTGGTGGTCGTTATTTATTCTGCTGACAGACCTTGACTGTGATAGCAGGGCTGGATCGCCTATTTCAGTGATGAGTGAAGGAGGAATGTCCAAGGGTGGCCCCGCTGACTGGGCTTCCGGGGCAAATGATGGTGGATTTGGAATAGCCCCCCCAGCTCCACAGGCAGAGCCTGCGCCGGCTCACCCTGCACAATCACAGGACTCCGCAGCCCCCAGGAACCCTGCGCCAGCAGAGGCGGGGGGGTCAGGGCAGCGAGAGGGTGCACAGCCTGCCTTGCCGTTCGGCCGGGCGGCGGCCACGGCTTATCCAGGGCCGCAGATTAGCGGTTTAGCAACTTGGACCCCCAGAGTGGCTCCTAGCTCGGTTCCGTATGCACCTGGATCTAACTTCTTAGCGGGCGTAGCGCCGGACGTGCCTGCCCCTACCCTGCCTGGGTGTGGTCCGCTGCCCTCCCTGGCGCTGGACTGTTCTGCGCAGTCGCAGAACCAAGCCATGGACCTTTTAATACAGCATCTGCCTTTGCTGACAGAGTTACCGAACCTATCCCAAAGGATGGAGGACCTGCTCAGCCTGTTAGAGCGGCGAATGCCTGAGCCCGCGCCGCCTGCGCCCCCCCCCCCGCCAGCCACAGGAGACGCAGCTCCGAGCCAAGAAACGGCGCTGCCGGCGGCGAAACCGGAAGCAGCACCGCCGCGGGAAAACCCAGAAGCGGCGGCAGCTGCGGAGCGGCGGGCAGAGGCGGCGGCGCCAGGCACAGCCGCAGAGAACGGGCCAGCGGCGGAGCCGGGCACGTCCGCAGAGCGCCGGCCAGAGACAGCGGCGCCGAGCGCGGCCGGGGAGCGTGAAACAGCAGCAGAAGCGGCGACCGCGCCTAACGCGGCTGCTGTGCAAGAGACAAGCGCGGTGCCGAGCGCAGCCATAGCCCCAGAGACGGCTGCAGCAGTCCCAGTACTGGCTCGGTCAGGACTGGCTGAGACGGCCTCCCGTAAAGAAACTGCTGTAAAAACTGCCGCACAGCCAGCTGCAGTCTGTCCTGTCTGTTCTGGCTCTGGCGAACTTAGCCAAAGTGCCCTTCCTCCCCGTACATTTCTGTTCCCTCCCAGCACCCCAAAGTTGCCTTTGCCTGATGATTCCTCGTCAGGCAGTGAGGCAGATGAGGTTCTGGCCCCGGGTCGTCAGGCGGCTGTAGCCGCGCGGCGAAGAAAAAGGCTGCGCCGGTCTTGCCCCTGGACCTTTCAGGACTGCACGGTAACTGTACGTCCGACGCATTATAATCGCTTCTTAGAGTCAGTTAAGATGCGAGCATTGGAGGAGGGTGACTGGAGGTTATTAGAAATCCTTGGAATGCCAAATAGATCTGAGGATTCTGGGGGTAACCAGGCAGCTGTTAGGCTCCATCCACAGGCTGTGCCAGAAGTTCAGGATGGTACTGGTTCCCCAAAAGAGATCCAAGCTTTCCCAATGTATAAGGCTCTCCCGGATTCAGGGGAGCATGACAAGCATGAGGTAATTGCTTGGAAAGTTGCCCAGGACCTCCAATCCAAGGTGGCACAATATGGGCTAGGTTCTGCTGAGGTTATGCAGATAATAAGGGTGATAAATACAGATTTGCTTTCTCCATTTGATATCAGGCATTTAGGTCAAATTCTATTTCAACCTGTACAATTTACAGTTTTTGAGAAAACCTGGAGAAAGCTGGCCAGCAAGACTGCATTAGCAAATATGCAGCTCCCTGCTGCTGATCCTAGACAGACAGCAGGAATGGATGTTTTGATGGGGACTGGTCCCTTCTCTGATCCCAGTCTACTGGGTACGTTGTCCTCTAGCATCCTGCAGAAAGCTCAACAGGTCGGCATGGCTGCCCTGTTGAAAACCATGGAGTTATCAGCGCCCAGAAAGCGATATACTGAAATAGTTCAAGGGAAATCAGAGTCATTCCTCTCCTTTGTAGAGAAAGTTGCTGTTGTCTTGAGAAGCAGGTTGAGGATGACAGGTTAAGACAGTTGTTGTTAAGGCAGTTAGTGAGAGATGACGCAAACGAGGAGTGCAGAAAAATCATAGATGCCTTACCAGGGGACCCTGAGGTAACAGACATGATCGAAGCCTGTGCTAAGGTGGGATCTGGGAACCAGAGAAGGTCTGCTTTGGCTGCGTTCCTGCAGCCTGTTCACACATCTTCTGGTCGTGAACCAAAGCAACCAAAGCAGGTGAAGAAACGGAAGCGGCCTAAGCCGAGCCAAAACGAGAACACACCGATCCCCCAGTGCAAGACGTGTGGCAGGCCAGGGCATTGCTTGGACTACTGTAGATCCCAGACTCATGCCGATGGTCGGCCGTTGCCGGGAAACTTCCGCCGGGGTGCAAGGAGGGGGAATTGCTCTCCGATGCAGTCGCTCCTCCAGAGAGTGGCACAGGTACAGGCACAGACCTACCCAGCCACCCTGGAGACAGCACCCAGGGATCAGATGGCACCCACAGATTAGACGGGTTTGACGTCCACACCGCAGCCGCAGTCGTCTTAGACTCTAGCGGTATTTATAAGGTTCCCTTGGATGCCTATGGACCCTTAGCCCAGGGATCCAGTGCGATGCTGGTGGGAAAACCTGATGTTGCCCATCAAGGAATCTTAGTGCACTCAGGAGTTACTGATGCTGACTCTAAAGGTCAGATTTACGCTATGGTCTCCACGCAAAAACCCACTGTAACTATTCCTGAAAAGACCTGCCTTGCTAAATTAGTGCCTTTTAAGTCTTGTGTCCCCAGGATAGAACAAACTCACGAAGATAACGGCAGTGGATCTACGGGACTTCCGCAGGCCTTCTGGACTGCAGACATCTCTGACCAAAGGCCACAGATGACATGTACCCTGATCCTGCCGAACGCCCGTCCACCCCGGACTCAGCTTCGAGGTTTAATTGATACGGGTGCTGATGTAACGATCATCTCCTTCTCTGCATGGCCTCCCTCATGGCCTTTAGCCCCTGTGGGATCGGCCATTGCAGGATTAGGAGGAACCACACAGAGCTATTTAAGCGAACGGCTTGTGGTGGTGAAGGATTCAGAGGGGCACACAGCTACGATTAGGCCTTATGTTGCTACCACTCCCCTTAACCTTTGGGGACGGGATGTGTTGGCAGCTTGGGGCGTACGGATTGGGACAAATTTTTAGCAGGGGTCACTGTGCGTAAGGGCGCACAGCATCCTACACTGCCTTTGCAGTGGTTGATTAACCTACCAATCCGAGTCAGACTCTGCTCAGTTAGTTGAATTAAGGGCTGTTACCATGGCTTTTCAGCGATTCTCACAGGAACCTTTGAATTTGGTTACTGACTCTGCTTATGTAGCAGATATCACCCAACGCTTAGATTGTTCACTTCTGAAGGAGGTGAACAATGCAGCTCTGTTTTCGCTGTTGCAAACCTTGTGGTCTGCGATTCAGGCTCAAGTGCATCCGTATTACATTCTGCACATTCGAAGCCACACCAATTTACCAGGGTTTCTAACAGAAGGCAATGCCAGGGCTGACATGCTGGCCAACCCTGCGTGGGTAGGGCCTCAGCCTGACAAAATTGCACAAGCCAAGTCATCGCACGGTTTCTTCCATCAAAGTGCACATACCCTGCAGAAGCAGTTTCATTTAACGCCAACTGAGGCGCGCGACATTGTCAGCGCTTGTGCTGACTGTCATGGACTCACTGCGCCTTTGCCACCGGGGGTAAACCCCAAAGGGCTAAAAGCCTTGCAGATTTGGCAAACGGATGTAACACACATCCCAGAATTTGGTCGGCTGAAATATGTGCACGTGTCTATTGACACTTTCTCCCCGGCTATGTGGCTACTGCTCACACTGGAGAGAAGGACCGTGATGTCATTGCCCATTGGAAATTGGCTTTCTCAGTCCTGGGCGTGCCAGCTTCTGTGAAAACCGATAATGGTCCTGCCTACGCCTCGGAGAAGATGCAGCAGTTCTTACACCTATGGGGTGTAGACCATACCTTTGGTATCCCACATTCTCCTACTGGCCAAGCCATTGTCGAACGTGCTCATGGTACTTTGAAGCGTGTTTTGGACAAACAGAAAAGGGGAATGCATGGAGAAACCCCACAGAGCCAACTAGCAAAAGCTTTGTATACAATTAATCACCTTACAGTACCACAAAATTCAAATAATCCTGTTATTCTGAATCATTTTCTCTCATTGCAGTCTGCAGGCGATAGACAGCTGCCCCGGGCAAAAGTCTGGGTGCGGAATTTACTCATTAACCAGTGGGAAGGCCCGCATGAGCTTATCGTTTGGGGTCGTGGGTATGCTTGCGTTTCCACAGATACTGGGGTACAGTGGCTACCTGCAAAATGCGTTCGCCTTGACCTGTGGCACCAGAGGCAGAACAGGCAACCTCCAAATGATGACCAGGACACCAGCCAGCCAAATGGCGACCAGAATGTAGATCATCAGCCTAATGACTCTTCTGATGATGACCAGGGTGCCGACCATCAGGCAGATGGTCCTTCTACAAGCAGAGACTGGGATGGTCCTTCCACAAGCAGAGACTGAACTTTAAATTTCTTGTTATGGAGTCAGATAGTTAAAGCCTTAAGGGCATCTTTAGAATTAATAACTGATGTAGATTTCTATTTAGGATTAACAGTAGGGTTGTTATCTTATAAAACAAAAAGGGGGAATTGTAGATACAAAAATGCTGTTAGTGAGGATTTTCTTGTTAGTTTCTAAGTCCGTGAGAGGTTTTTCTCTATCACAGAAGAGGTAGCAGGGAATGTAGACAACCAAGCCACTTGCAACCTTGAAAAGTCTTGTTTATGGTATAGTAGAAAATATTTTGATAATGGATGTTTTAGGATTTTGGCCAATCACCCCCAAGGGGTGGCTGGTCCTTTGTCCAATTAGACTATGAAGAAAAAAGTCTATAAAAGAGTTTGTAAAATAATTAAATAAATCAATCTTGCTGCACAATTCCTGCCTGTTGGATCTTCTCTCCTCCTCCTCCCTATGGCTGCAGGACACGGTGATATACCATAGGAACCAGGCCTGCAGTAATAACCAAGTATCAGATTTCAGAAAACAGAGGATGTGATCATTAAACATACTGGGTCAGCATGAAATTCTAACTGTAAAATGAGTGCTGTTATGATTTCTGAATCAGCCCTCTCACTTCATCACTGAAGTGATCATATAAGGATCACTAATACATGTGAAGCTATGGGAAATACTGTATATTATTGGTACAGTGTGTTAGACAACAAGGTTTTACAGGCTGTCACGTGAACCCGAGGTTGGGAAATGGAGAAGAAGGAACTGCATTTTGGGGTGACTGTCAAACAGGTAAGTCACTACTGCACTAAGGAACTTCATGTCAGTGTTCCACTGGAACACCATACATTTCACACAGTCTTTTCTTCACAAAGGCCAAAGGGAGATACAGATGCACTGCCTGTTCCCCAAAAGCAGCAGCAGCAGCCTCAGAGCTTTGCTCTTCCTTTTCCTCTCCATCTCCCGAGGCCTCAGGCAGCCCAGGGCTTCAGAGCCCTGACAGACCCCCCCGCAGTTAAAAATCCACTGGCAGCCATTTAAGTTCTTTCTCAAGCTTTACCCTACAGTTTCAGATTTAACTCCAAATCCTCAGAATCTGAGCAGATTGTATTCCTGGAGACACTTCCTTAGACCTATTTCTTTTCTTTGCAGTATTCCAAACAGGAACTGCTTGATAACCTTTTCTGTTTTTCCTTTACTACTATAGGTCACTAGAAAAGAAGAAATGGTCTCCTCACTAGACACTGTTTTAGTGTCACAGACAAAATGATTCTTCATTACCTAGGAGTACACTGGTCTTTCATTTGTCCCTGTGGCAGGACATCCCCTCTCTCTCATGGCTGGGGCATTTGGAAGAGATAACTCAGGCCAGATTAATAGCCCAGCAAGGGGTCAGAGAGCCCAACAAGGGGTCACCTCCAGGCAACTGAGAGTCTGAGCCCCAGCCCTGAGTATACATCTTGGTATGAAAGCAGACGTGGAAAGAGATAAAAGAAAATAAACATCAGTGACAAAAAGACATGGTTCTTATATCTATAAAAGTCCACATGAATTATCACAGAGGCACAAGTCTCTTACACACTCTTTTGGAACGTGCGAGATGATTTCTTCCCGAAGCTTGGATGCAACTTTGTGGTTACGGAAACTGAGAGAAAGGATTTTGATGTGTGCCTGTTACAGTGGGGATTACTGTAACACGCATTTATCAAACCAGGAGTCCCATGGAAAGGAAATATATATGGACAGATTCTTGGTAGATGTTTCAGAGAGATGTTTGTTTCTCCAGCCGCATGGCCGGGGCTCTGCTGAGGAACTGTTCCAGTCACGGGACCAAGGGTCCTTCTGCCCGCGCAGGGAACACAAACCAACCAATGGGAACGAGGCTGAGCAGGGACAGGGAAACCCTGTGCCTCCCCTCAGGGCCCATCTCCCAGGGCTCCATGGCAGGGGGAGGAGACCCCAACATCTCACCCATTTTATTTTAATAAAAGGAGAATGAAAACAACTGGATAAACATAACAAGAACAGTTTCAAAACAAAACAAGCCACCCTCCTGAGTCTTTAAATGTCCAAACAGATTCTATGGAACATCTTAGGGCTGACAGAAGGGAGACAGAACTCTCTGAGCATGCTTTGTGGGGAAACTGAGGCAGGAGAGGGTTTAATTTCTTCCCTCCCCCTTTTCATCCCCCCCTCGGCATCGGAGAGGAGTTGTAGGGAAAGGGAATTGTATAGGGAAGCCATGGGGTGAAAAATGGATTAGGAATAAATTGGGGATGGGGTAAACTTAGGAAAGGGTTCATATTGGGTATAGGGTAAAAGGGGAAAGTAGGTTGTGGGTAGGGAAGCTGCTGGGATGGATATTGTTTATAATTTTGTGCATAACGGCTGCCTTTGACGGGAATACCTCCAGGCCCAGTAACATTCGCTGCTTGAAACCCTTCTTTCCTTGCACTATATCTAATTGTACAACTTCCCCATCTCCTACACTTTGCAGGTAATTTTTAGGGTTATTCCTTTTAATGGGAGTTCTATGGATGAATAAATCTTCGCCTGTATCATCTCGTGTTATAAATCCATAGTTGTTTTTTACATTGTACCATTTCACAGTTCCTGTGATTTTCGTTGCTATAACTTCTATCATGTGCTTGTGTGTTCGTCGTGGCTGCCGGTCCCGTGTGGCCGCTGCCTCGCTGACTCCGACATCTCGGCCGGGCCCCCGCATTGCGGCTGCTCCTCGCCCCGCGCCCTGTGAGTGGTTTCGCTCCGCCAACTCCACGCTGCTTTGAGAGCGGCCCTGTTTTGGCTCGGTGCTGCGCGGCTTCTCGTGTCGCTGTGGAAACCACCACTTCTCCCTCCGCAGGGCTCTCCAAGCCATGTGCTCAGAGCGGGCTTCCACACCAACCTCCGGTTCCTGGCCGCTCGTGGCCCACGACACCCGCAGCGCCTGTGGCATCGCTCCCTCACTCGCGGTCGCGTGGCCGGGGACCCCGAGACAGGGATGGGGTCTGCGATAAGGTGCGCGCTCCCGAGGGGGCCGGGCACATCCAGCGCAGGCACCTCCGCCAGCACGGCTGCAGTCATGCGCCCCTGGGATGGCGGCCGCGTGGCCTCGACCGTGGGACTATGGCCATCCTCTGCTCTAGGGGTAATGGGACCGTATAAATGCTCCTGAATAGCTTCACTGACCATGAGCGATCCACGCAAGGGTTCAATCACTAATGCATGTTCGGTTTGATCCTTCATCTCCAACAAGATCTCGTGCCAAAAACACCCGTGACAAGCCAGAGGAACTCCAGGAGGTTCAATATCAAAAAGTAAGTCTTGAGAAATATAGAAGAAATTTTTGAAAAGCCAGTTAAAAAAATGTTCTAGATCTCCCGGTTCCAATACTTTCTTGTTTTGCTGTTCAAGGATTCCTTTAACTTCTAGATACATTTTTTTCTGTGGCTCAGAGAGCCACATTTCCCACAATTCTTCCATAGTCCAGAGAGAATATCCAAACCAAGGTGAGAAGAGAGAGATCAAGAGTGGTTTTTACTCACGAATTTTCTGTCCTTAGGGATTGGTGTCTTGCCCACATTCCTCCACCATTTGTTACAGTGGGGATTACTGTAACACACATTTATCAAACCAGGAGTCCCGTGGAAAGGAAATATATATGGACAGATTCTTGGTAGATGTTTCAGAGAGATGTTTATTTCTCCAGCCGCATGGCCGGAGCTCTGCCGAGGAACTGTTACAATCACAGGACCCGAGGGTCCTTCCTTGCGCAGGGGAACACAAAACAACCAATGGGGAACGAGGCTGAGCAGGGGCTTAGGAAACCCCATGCCTCCCCTCAGGGCCCCTCTCCCAGGGCTCCATGGCAGGGGGAGGAGACCCCAACATGTGCCCCTTCAACAGTTTGGTGGTAAGGAACAATGGATCCTAAGTTATACTACTTCTTAGCTAGCTGTAAATTTCATGGTACCTTTAACCCCAAGTGTATTACTAGTATTCCCTTTTGTCTTATTCCTATGTAGTAATAGTCTGTTTTAAGTCTTATGTCTGTTAGTTTTGTGTCTATTAATAAATAATTCATTCTATAATAGACCGAATCAGCCATTATTAAAGAACTTGCAAATGAGAATGGGTCTTTGGGTGCTGGACACCTCAATAATGTGACTGCCTGCTGCCAGAGGCCTGGACAAAAGGCAGGAACTTATTTAAACTCACATCATCCATTCATAACAGTCCAGATACTGAAAGATCTGTTTTCTCTTTTGAGGAGATGGGAAGGATACTAAAAGCACATCCTTCAGCTCAGGATGCTTAAATCAACTCAGTTGCAGTTTTGTATTCTGTATGTGTTCAGTCACTTGCAGGCTGCAATGACTATAAATCAAACAGCATCACATCCAATTGCACCCCGAAGTAATAATTTAAAGGATAGATACCATATCTGTTTAGGATCATCTTAGAGACGTTGTAAAACATAACATTTCCATGTCATAATGAGAGATGACTTACCAGGGAGTGAAGGAAGTCTCTCTCACCACAGGGTTTTAAGAAACTATTGAAATGTTAAGTAACTCTTCCTGGGAAAGGAATTATATAATACAATCTGTATAGTACCAGGGAGTTGTCGAATCACTCTTAGATTGCATGTATTCTCTTCCTGCTTCAAAACTAAATAAGCTTTAGAAAAACAGTCACAACATAGTGTTATTAATAAAAAGAATTCTGTTTCAAATAAAATTTGTGTCTGTACTCTGATATATACAGCAGATTAGGCAATTCATCTCCTTGGCAAAAAATGTTTGTGTCATTAATTTCTTCTTTTAAATATATAATACTATACATATTTAATAACAGTCCATAAATCTTAGCAGACACTCCAAAAAGCATTTACTCCACAAAGAACTCCCATTTTGCAAGTGAGCAGTAGCTTGAATCCCAAAAGTAATCTGATATAGCATGATAAAATCCCAGTTATATCATCTATGCAATTTCTTTTGCAAAAGCATCCAAGAAATAAAGTATTAACAACAAAAAAAGTTCTAGAAGGTATAACCTGTGTTGCTGACCTTGGGCTTTCAGTAATTGCCTTAGCAGTAAGACCGACACCTGTCCTTGAACTAGTTTGTGTTACATTTCAGAGTCAAATCATTGGATTTGCAATATCACAGGATCCCATGTTAGGGAGTTTTCACTTGTATAGAATTGGATGTCAAGTTCTTCTTCATTTTCACCCATTTGCTTTAGACCAACAGGAAAATCTTAGGGCTTCACAAGCTAAAACTAACCATTAAATTCCAGGTGGAAAGACACCAAGAGTAGGGCACAGGTACCATGCTGCTCTGAAGGCTCTCTGCAGGGATGAATTTCCTTTTTTTCTTCATAGTCTCAAATACTTCTTGAAAAGTGCTGGTTACAAAAGCTGCAATGAATGCAGAAAAATCTTTGACAGAAAGTCAGTATTCAACAACACCCCAAATCCCTAATCCTAAACTAAATTAAACAGAGTTGCTGTCTTTCTCCTATAAAACAGTAGCTCTATCCCTAATGCTGATTCCAATACACCAAACTGGGTTCTAAATTGGAAATATTTTAAGACCTGTTTCAACCTTAAAAAGTCTGATATAAGCTACTGACTTCATTTGAACTGAAGCTCTATTTGCACTGACTCCACTTTATGTGTTTCTCCAAGATTGACATCCACTTCTTAGCAACTTGCATTAACCTCTGCAAAGCAGGCTCACTCTGGTCAGTGACAGGAAAACAAGCACATACATCACTGAAACCATCTGCACAGCAACTGACTGTCTCCAAGATCTTCTTTAGGTGGTCAGAAAGAGGATGAAGGATTAAAGCAATGCTTGCTGCCAGTTGCTTCCCAAAAAAAACCCCAACAGAAACACCAGAAAACTCAAACCTCAAGTGGGAAAGGAGCCAGGCATATTTAGTGTCTAATTTCAAGCCATTATTTATATGCTGAAAGGGGAAGGACTAGCTGCGTATCAAAGAATGCTGCTCAAGTGCTCTAGAAAAGCACTGATTCTGCAAGGGTCCCAGAACGTTCAGTCTCCTAACCTGAGCATCTAAATTAGATTCTTACTTCAAGCCCTTGCTGTCACACTCATATATAGCCCTCACTCAGTGTGCTGGCACATATCTCCATGACTTTCCACCATCAGGAGTAAGTATCTTAAACCAGCAGTCAAAAAAAATCAAACCGAATAATTAGGCAATCAAGAAGCTGTCTAACCACATGGTCACAAAGAAATTGGGTGATTTTTCAAATTGACAAAAAAAATGCAGTTCAAAAAGTCACTTGGCTCAGAAATTTGTGGTCCTTAATAAGCACAACCTTCCATATTGTGGCTAGAAGTGTTACATTATCATAAACAAATTATTATTGTTAAAAATACATAGAAGCCTGGAAAAAAGGCTCACACAAAACATAACTTTACAAGACCGAATTAATTCTTTATTGTTAGTAAATAGCTCTGAGGATTGAAGTGACTAATTAGACTACAATTATAAATTATTATTACACCATATTATACATAATGCTTGCATTAACAATACATTTGAATTAAGTCTTGTAAATAATTGTATCTATTATAGGGTATGTAACATAAAGCTATCCAGAGAAAACATTGAGAAAAGGATTTCAAACACTCTGTGTTTGCATTTCAATTAGAATAAGTTCTTTTGTCCCCAGTTAAATAACTGATTGGACCAGTGTTTCAAAACCCTCCCTCTTGTATCCTACAGATGTTTCATCACTTGCATATCGTTAGTTCCTCAGCCTTTAGTAATGCTAAACAGGACACACTGTGCTCACTGATCTATGATGCAGTACAGAAACATTGGCCAGCCAGTTTTGTCTGATGACTTCAGTAAGTCCATCTCCTTTCTCTTCACACACCAGCTTCACTAAAGATCTATGAATCAATCACTTCTCCTTCTAGAGTTATTTCAGGGAAACTAGATACAAAATACATGATTGAAATGGTTTAGAAATGTTATTTTCTAAATTTCTAGGTTTTCTATTGTTTTCTCCTTTTGATTGCTAGCATATTCATATACATATCATATACATTACACACCAACACATATCAAAAGTAATCAAGAGCCATAGAATAGATTTTATGCTGAATAACACATTTGGGATATTATTCCAGAGGGAGAAGCCAAATCTGTTTGTATTTAGAGATAAGATTGGGGTCACATGGAATGAAAGTTTTGGTTGAAGCACAGCTATAGTAAAACCTTTTCAGAGTTCTGCATCATGAAGTTTCCCATTTCCACCCAAGCTGAGTTAAAATGACCCAAAAATGCATTGTCTATGGAGACATACTGCTTAAATATGCAAAAGGTTCAATCAGACAAATTACTGAATCGCATGGCTTTACTTTTCTTGCACAGGGTGTATTAGGCTATTGCCTTTTACAATATTTAATTGAACAATTCTATCAATTATCCTGAGCAAATATGCAAATACAGCCACAGCTGCTTCATGCAGTTTTTTTTGACTTAGCATTCATTAAAAACTCTGGTAGACTGTGTAGCACATTAAATTCATTTTGCAAGCATAGCAATTGTCTTACCTGAGAAAACTGTTTCTTTATAATTAAAACATTTGCTCTTATTTGGCACTTTTCCCTCTGTAAATTGAATTCAGAAGGCTCCCCTGCAGTATCAGTATCTCGGGGTGGAAGCACACACTCAGGGCTGGGTTGAGGTTTATTTGCCCCCTGAATGAGAAAGCTCTAATTAGCCATCAACAAAACTGGATCTTTCATTTCCTCCATGCAAGAAACAATAGTCTTATAAGACCCATTACCAGAAAATACAATTGGGATCAAGGCCTATGATACACAGTTAGACTAGATACGTACACCGAAAATGAGAATTCTATAGTGGCACAGCTAAAAAAAAGGCAAGGTTTTTGGAAGGGATTCAGGTTCCCTTGTCAGTGTAGTTTCTCCCAGCACTGTTCCAGGGCTGCCTGTGCCACAGTACATCTAAGATAGTCCATGTTTAGGATTTATCTTGAATTGTACATAGCCACACTGCAAATGCCCTTCCATCTACATTTGATAAGGACTATCTAATGAATTCATGCACTATTTCATTTTCTCTGAACCCAACATAAGGGAGCATTAGGTGTATCTACATAAAAGTAGATCTCTCCTAAGCATCCGTCCCTGTGGACTCCTTGCTGCAGCATCCCTACAAATTTGATTTCCTAAGGGAAGAGAGTTTGAAAGTAGATGACAACAGATCTACATTCAACTGAAAATTCAACATTGAATTTGCACATACAGGATGAACAGCAAGATCTGAGTATTGAGGCTTATAGGTCAGATACTTGGCAATACAAGCTTAAGAATAACCTTCCTTTTCCAAGACTAGGTTCCATTCCTGGAGATGGTATTTTGGAATAAATCCCCAGCCAATACACTCCTGGTACAATCTAATATAGCCATATAGAACACAGCACCATTTATGGACCACATTGACACTTTAATCAGGAGACAAAATGCTAGAAAAATTCTAAAGAAATTATCCAAGTCAAACTAACTTACTAAGACACATCACCTTCAGTTGGTGTGGAGCAGGTTTGCTTTTTTTTCCAATATATGTTAAGGGTATTTTTCTTTTGTCTCAAGGTAAATCTGTACCTGGATAAGAGGGGTTTTTTTGAAGAAAAATTTTTAAAACATTAGAAGTGTGAATCACTTTTCTAAGCAGTTTTGAATGGACCTGCACTTTACATAGGGCTACTGGTTCTATATTTATACAGTGGCACCACTGGCAACTGATTAAAGTACAATTTCATCCTGAAAATGTTTACTGGCATACCTTCCTGAGAATATTAGTGTTCATAGATGAAAAAAACATTGTTTGACTTTTTCAAAACTGGCTACTAGTAAAATGTGTTTACAAATAAACAGTTATCAAGACACAACAATTACAGATACTATTTTAAGAAATGGATCTTACATGCATAAACAGCGTTTCTACTGTTAAAAATAAACATAAAATTTTAAAGCAAAATGCATTTAAGGAATTCTTCTATTTTTCCTTCTTTTTATAACGCATAGCTGAAAGCTAAAATAAAAGTACAAACCACTACAAGCATGAAATCATATATTGAAACTGCATCCTGAGCACCCTAAAGCCTTTGCTGGGCTATATTTGATACATGACACATTATCAAAAGCACTTCCTGTCCTTATCACAATAGCTTTGTAGCTATTTAGGGAATTAGCCACTCGAGCAAGTCTTTGCACATAAATAAAGAGTGGGAGCATGAAAGAGAAGGCATTTTTGAGGCTTTTAAAAGAGATAAGAGATTAAACAGAATGCACTTCTCCATTTTATGGATTCTGTGAACAGAAAAGTAGTGTTACATCTTTCTTTATAGGCCAGTATTTGTGTTTGTCAAATTAGAAGGTAACAGTAAGAACTAAAATCCTTTATTTTTTGAAAATTGTCTGAAACAGTGCACTTCTGACTTCTGTCTCCTTCAGGTATTAAAATCACCAAAAGTCAGTGGAACAAAAATATTTACAACACTGGACTTTGGATTACAATTTACAAGAAGTTTCCTTTGAGTGTCACTTGATAATAATTTTGATCCACTGATACTTTCCACATTCTTCCTTGTATTATGCTTTATTACCATCAAGTCTCTACAGTAATAACAAAAATATTCAAATATAATCAGGTATCTCACTGCTAAAATAGTAAAATTACCTGATTTTCCCCTTGCTCAAGATTATTATTCTTGTGTACAATTGTTGGGGTTCCTCCCCCTTGGCGTGGGGTCCGGGGGGAGGGGGACCCTGGAGTAGAGGCATCACCTACAGGGTTTCCCTACTCCCTGCCAACTCTTGTTCCCCATTGGGTGTTTTGTGTTCCCCTGGGCGGAGAGGACTCTGGTGGTCCCGTGATTGCTACAGTTCTTCAGCAGTCACCGGCCACGCGGCTGGAAAATAAAGATCTCTGAAAACATCTACCAAGAATCGGTCCATATTTCTTTTCCACAGGCCCCGCTGTCTTATGCACATTGCAGTAATCCCCGCTGCAACATACAATGAAAGATCATTTAGGCACAACAGCCATGGTGCACGTTGCCCTTTTTAAACTTCAGGTCCTTGCAGGAAGGCACACTCTTAAAGGTGGTATTACTCCTAGCCAACTTGCAGTGTTACCAGATTGCATATGCATGCCAAAGAATTCACTCAATTAGGGCATTAATGGTTTTTTTTTTAATCATTACTTGTACAGTGGGTGAAATATTAGTATTTGCATGTGTAAATAAGTTCAGTTAATGTGTTAATTGCACAGAGACATGAATATTAGTTTAATCAAGTCAATTAAATCATAAACAGTTCAGAAATAAGAAAGTAAGCTTGTAATGCAATTAGTGTTCTAATATGCTAGTAACTTTAATAAACAGGATCTTAATTATATGGCAGGTCAAAAAGACAAAATATTTTAATTGATATAAAAAGGAGCTTTTTGCTGCTACACTAGAGTCTAGCTGAGTTTAGAGAAAATGATCCATGCTAATGAGATCAAAATGCTGTTATCTAGAATAAAAATAAGGATTTTTAAATAGAAATTTATCTCCAAAGTAGTTCAGATGACTGAACTAAGCATTACTGACTGCAAGAAACTAATCATGACAATCTACATGTGATTGAATTATACATTCATAAAGTGCTCTCCCCAAAGCTTTTCAGAATAATAAAGCAGAATAAAATATTTGGTAATATTTTAATATTAATCATAATAAATTAATGTTATATTAATACAGTGAACAGCACTGCTGCTCAAAAAGCGGTGAGTTGTGGAGAAGAGATGAGTCATGAAAAAGGCTATTCCTCTCACTAATGTGTAATTGTGTGTTAATTTATGGGGCACTGGGATCCATGAGCAGCATACCCAAGGTCAGTGAATTCCAGCCCTGCACACCCAGAGTGCTCTGCTGGAAGGGCTCCATGCAGGGGCTAAGCAGTGGACTCAGGGACCCCATCAGCCACGTTCAGCTTCACTGAGGGTATGACATAATATCTTAAATGCAGCAGATGGCCTTTTTATTCCAAATTAAAGGACAACTAGCACATATTGCTCGATCAGTTAATCATCTGTACTCAAGAAAGGGCAACAAGGAAAAGCCTTGGATCTGAAGCAGAAAAAAAAGTTTATCCATAGCAACAACTCAACGTGATAGCTGTAAATTTAAATATTAAGCCTACTACTCTAGAATGCTGTGCTGCTCAGACTTGGAATAGGCTACACATATGAACCAGCACCTAAAAATGTGAGTCCCCCTAGAGGGAAGTCCCCAGTGCAGACTCTGGCACGCCTGACATTTTCTGCTGTGTGCTGGGCACAGTGCAGTGGGAATGCTGTGCCACCCCATCCCATCCCACTGCATTGGCAGAAGAGCAACTCCATTCCAAAATCCTGATTTTTCACACAACTTCGAAATAAAAAGGCACAGTAGGGACCATCTGCATGATCAATCAGTTAAAATTTTAATAGCAACTCTTGTGAACAGTTAATTTGCACATTGAGCAAGCAATAGTTGGCTCCATATTTGAGGGATGCAATTTCAATCTAAGTAGCATGAGACAAAGCCATTATTTGCCTGCTTTTTAATTCCAAGAAAAATCTCTAATATTTATTCCTTTCTTGAATCCACAGTCCAGTAGTAAATTAATTATTAGGTTTAAAGGAAGAAGTGGATAAGAGGATATTCCTAAGAAGTATTTACCAAGGGTTACTGCAATGAAGTCTGAATGGAAAGAAGTGTACAGAGGGAAGAAACTGTTTTCCTGTTTAACTTATTGATACAAAATCATTATCATCTTATCTTGTGACACATGATATTCAACAACTTGATCATAAAAATCATCCCCCAAAGCTAAAGAAACGCAAATATTGCCTTTAAAAAATTAAATTAAATTAAAAAAATTTAAAAAATTAAATTAAAAAAAAAATTAAAAAACCCACACAAACATAACACAAAAAAACCCCAAAGAAACCCCAAACCACAAAAAAAACCAAACTCACCCCCCCCCCCCCCCCAAAACCAAACCAAACCAAACCAACCAACACCAAAAAACAAAGTCCCAGTCCAGAGACATAAATGGCATATTTTAAACCTCTCCTGTTTTTTAACAAAATCTTAATCTACTGGGATTTTCTGTATGTCTCAAAATCTGGTCCTAGGGAGTTCCCTCGGGTCCCACAGTAATTAATCATTCTGAACTGTCATTTTTGTACAAGTCATTTTAAAAAAAATAAGTTAAAAATGGAACGAAATTAATGACTTTTAAAAAAATATGCCACACTTGCTATGATTGTATTTGCTTATGTTTTTATGATTTTACTCCCTAAGAAGGAAAAGAATAGTTACCTGTTCCCTCAGAGGTGCTTCGAGAGAACAACAGCAGCCCAGGCAAGTAGCCTGTCACTCCCCCAGGAACTCACCACCAGAACAAATGGCACAGAGACTCCAAAGACATTGAGGTGAAACATCTATCTGTCCACTCTTTCCTTAAAAGAATGGCAGTAGGATTGGGATTTCAGCCTGGGCTGGGTGGGATAGCAGGCTAGGTTAGGAAGGAGGGCATTGAAGAGAGGAAAAAGGGGTTTGGTGCTGCTGTATCTGTGTGACAACACAGCACTGCTGACCTTTCAGGTTCTGGTACCATGAACAAGAGCTGGACAATGGGTACCTAAATTTGTCCCCTTGAAGTCCAACAGGGATGAGCATTCACTACTCCAGTGAATCCTCAGTGCTCTAGAAAAACCAGCCTCCTTGCATTTCCTTAGAGTACTTCATTACACCCCTGACATAAATCAGAGCATGTATGTGCTATTTCTGTCCTTGCCTGACTTTGAAATCCCCTGCATCTCTTGCAATAAACATTAACTATTGTTGGGTTTTTAGGAGTTCCCCTTTTGTTTTCTTTTTCTGTTAAAGAATTTTCCCCATACATGTTGCCAGGGGGACAAATTACTGGGTGCTTAAGAAAAACAAAAGACCTGGCGACAGAGGGGAGGGGTCCATCTGGCTACTCTCTTTCACCTGGGCTTGTGGGCTGTTAGTCCCCGGCATTTGGACAGAGAGGGAGGCTGGAAGGAATTCGTCAGCACTGGAGACTTCTGCTTTTCCAGCTGCCTTCCTTCTACCGGAGAAACCCCGGGATCCCGAGCCCGCCTTCCCTGCCCCGCTGGGAGCCGGGCTGAGGCCGCCCTGCCCCCACCATTGCTTCGAGCCTTCACTACTCTGTAGCGCCACCACACCCTGCCTGCTGAGACCTCCGGGGGGTTCGCACTGCAGCTCCGGAGTTCGATACATCTCCTCTGCCGCCCAGGATTTGCACTCGTCCCTGCTGTTCCAGCCTGCTGTTCCCGAGGGTCCGGCCAGACACCGGATCAGCTGCCCAGGGGGTTTATGAAGCCTTTGTTCCATCCTTCCTTGGCAGACACCTGTCTTTCAAACCAAGACAGCTATAAATGGCTATTCAGCAGCCTTGTTTTTTACACTTCCATGCAAAGAGGTGCTGCCAGGGGTGGGAGGAACATGATGTACAGCATCTACTTTTTCAGCTAGAAGTAGTTTTTTCCTACGCTGTACTCTAGTAGAATTTTTAAGAGCTCCCTGAACATCACAAAAATACAGGAAAAACATATAATGAACACACTGAGTAAGTATTTCAAAAGTAGCATTTTTAAACACATTTCTGAAGCCTAAGAGTTTTCCAGAGGTATTTGGGTATTTCTGTGACTTTATTAGCATTACTTACTACTAGGCTGCCAACTGAGGGCCTGCTGCAGAGAGCCACCCACCCCTGGACACAGTGATCAGACCCACAGGTCTAAGTGCCCTCCTGGTACTTCCCTTTTCCAAACATGGGAAAGCAACACCTGAAATAAAATTTACTCTTTGCTCTCAGCAATAACTAATGCTTATCAAACACTCTGGTCAAACACAACAAAATCACACTGGGATAGTGTTATGATCGAGTTTTATTAAGGTTCTTTAGAAATTCCTCTGCCCAAATTAAGGTGCAAACGAGACCATATGCCAGTGACAATAATATGGGTTTTATTGTATAGTAAATGTGAGAGAAAGAGAAAAGGAGAAAGAAAGAAATGGAAAATAGGTGGGGGGACGAAGCATGACAGAGACAGAATAAAAAGAATATCACCACTCCATGGGTCCCACTGGTGCCTCGATGATCCTCTTCAGCAGGTCTTCCCGGTGGTGTAGGTCCCCCAGACAGCACAGAGTCCGATGGGTACATGTGCTCAGGCTAGGTAGGTATGTCCGAGCATGTCCCCCTGGGGTGGGGGGTCAGTCTCTCACAGCAGACTCTGGGTCTGTTGCATCACATGCAGTCCTGTGGGGCAAAGCCTCTCACGTGAATGTCCCATGGATGTGGCCGTGGGGTTGGGGGTTCCACAGCTGGGCCGGTTCGTGTAATCAGAGGATGGGTGTTTATTGCCTCCCACCAGAGGCTGCACCATGCACCCAAAACCTCTTCCTCCACCCTCGACTGGGGGGAGTCTGTGTAAGCCTGGCTTCTGTAAGTTGTGCTCTTCCCCTACCCCAAACTCAGCCAGGGATAGTTGCAGCTGGTGGCTTTGGCCTTTTGTGGATGCATACCTTTCCCTCAGACTGAGATGACTGAACAATGGGTTTCCCTTTATCTAATCAACAGTTTGACTCAGTTCAAAGTCCCACTCTTCAGGGAGGCTTCTTTGGTTGTAGCTTCTTTATAATGAGCAAAACTTTATATCAATGTTTGAGGCATGAACTATTTTCAGTCTCGGACAGATAGGGAATGGCTTTTGCAATTGATTTCACTGATGAAAAGGCATTTTAGTAACATCTTCATTAACCTGCTTGTCTACAGCAACAATCACCACTCCCCCTTCAAAATGGCTGGTTTTAAAAAGCCAGTATCTTTGTTGGCAGAAAGTAATAGAATGAAAGAAACCATTGGTGGCATGTTGTGTTGTAAAAGGAGGTCTGGATGCAGATATTGACAATTAGCCATCCCTTGGAACTGCCAAGCAGCAGCAGCATGCTTTGTGCAGCCAAAGCTGCTGCATAACAGACCAGCACGGGCTAGGCAGGAGACTTCATCTCTGAATTTCTTTGTGCTTCTCCTACCTGACTACTGACAAAGCCTCACACAGCACAGACCTGGCTCATATTTCATCATCCCCGCTTTCTGGGTCAGGGACTTAACAGTGACCAGCAGGATGAAATAACTGAGCTCTGGAATTTTTTCAAGACTCCCAGTTATGTCAGTCAGTGACAAAGCAGACAAACTTATAAGGGTCTTAAATACTTGATGGAAATAGATCCAGAAGAAGCTGTACTTTCACACTGCCTGGAAAAATACCTCAGTATGATGAACCACAGAGACAGCAAATTCACTCCCTTAAACCAGTATTTAGTTTTTTTCTAAACTATTTCAATTAAATAAGTAAGTCATGGTCCTGCCATGTTGACAGGACCAGGTCCACAGAAAACTTTGGGCCATACCAGATACCACTGCCTGCAAAGCAGGAAAATATTCTTTAGCTACTAAATAAATACAAAACCCATTAAGAGGAAGTTCCATTCTACTCTTGCAGGAGAAATAACTTTAAAAACTGTAGCCTTACATAATACCACACAGTCTGTATTCCCCTTCTAATCCCCATACTTTCTTCCCTGAGAAGGAAAGTGATCTTTGAATAACCCATCTCAAAACCCACAGAGATCCATCTCTACTTTACCAATAGAGTGAGGTACATTTATTTTGACATAGTTTTCTGAGAAAAATGAAAAGGCTAAATTCCACATCTCAGATGTGCTCCCAAAGATTTGCAGTCCAACTCCAGAGACCCCAACCCCATAATCAAGAGGTTTTTCCATCCAGCCCTTAGTTCCAGTTCCTTGGTACCAGCCCCATCCTCTGCAAATCCTTTTGGCACGTGTCTGTCCAGCAACCCCCAGTTTCCAGCTCACAGAACTGAAATGTTTGCAATGACAGCTATGTATACACAGCTGGATCTGTGACAGACTACAGACTTAATGGAAGGTAAGGCTGGAAAATTCAGTCCAGAATGAGCTCTGGGTTTCTCCTGTTTGATTTCAGTCTTTTGTCAAGACAGTTCAAGAATGTCCAGCCCAGAATCACAGTTCCTGTATCTATGGATGGCTCTATCCTGTCATACACAATCCATTTTGAGCTCAGAATCAAAAAAAATGGAACCGCTACTAATTTAAAAAATATTGCATATACAAACTCTGTAAATACCTCAGATTCTTAATTTTGTCCAGTTCACATGAAATACGAGAAAAAACCAGGCACAGTAAAGATCCCAAGAATCTTCATTAAAAATCATACTTAGTTTCTGGTGCCAAATTTCACTTTAAATGCTAGTTTGACATTTAAAACATCTTCTTGCACAAAGGGCACTGTTCATAATACAAAAAATTAATTAACTATATCTCACAAGCTTTTATGTATTGTAATTCATGGATTACTGAGATTCATAATTGAATAATATGTAGATGTCACCTAGAGGTACTAAACCAATTCTCTTACTTGTAATTGCCTGACTAAGAAAGAATGACACTAACTTTAGCATTTTCTCTCTGATTAAGGCTGCTATAGATTTGTGGTTGCCACTGTGTAATATAAATCAATAAAGAATAATTTTCCAGGCAGCAAATCAATTGTCAGTTCACAGACCCTAATACCTCTGTGCAGGATTTACTGAAAAAATGAATGGCAGGCTTGTTAGTGGATGTACAACA
Source organism: Corvus hawaiiensis (assembly GCF_020740725.1). NCBI lineage: Eukaryota > Metazoa > Chordata > Aves > Passeriformes > Corvidae > Corvus > Corvus hawaiiensis. Next base: position 14,545,364 of record NC_063227.1, on the reverse strand, counting down.
CGCTTTGCAGGCACATAATGGTGTAGGGACCAGTCCATTCCATACCCTGGCCTTAACTCCTTCCTTGCCTGACACAACTGTGGTGAAATGGAAGAAAAGTGAACAGACCTCCTAACTGGACGAAAGGAAATCAAAAAATTGTATTTGCTTTATACTCCTCCATTTTAGCATCTTGTCTGGTGTTCTACTGTCTTGGCGTTCCCATTTCTGCCGTGAGATTTTAGGGCAAGTGTGCCACTATACTGCCTGAAGTTGTCAAATGACAAGTCATATAGAGCTGAAACTGCTATTTTAGGAGTTGAGCTATCTGAAAAAAGCACCAACAGGATGAAAAAACATTGGAAAACACTACCCTGATTACATTTAAACATTTTGTATGCATCTTTTTGCCAAATTTTTTTAATCAGATGGACTCCTTTTCTGTATTTCTCTCCTTGGCTTTTACACAATGCTGCTCTGTTACAGGATGCTCCTCCAGACCCAATGGATCCCTTCCTGGATCCATCCTGACAGTGTTCGTGTTGCTACTTGAAAGTTAAATTTTTTGGTCACCAAAACGAGTTTTAATACATCTCGGTGCCAAAATCAACATGCCACATGGTAAATTATATCTAGAAAGACTGAAGTGCCATCTATCAACCTAAAGCACACGTACAGCTATAGAGCTTCCATGCAGACCACACTCCAGGACTAAACAGAGTTTATCTCCTTCCTAAGGGAGGTAAATGCATCCTAAAGATACTCAGTGAAAACACAGTTGTCATTATCTAACAATGAACAACAGGCACATTCTTTATCAGCACAGGAGGAATATGTTTGGCCCCACCTGAAGTGTGACCTAAACTTAAAAATAAAAAGTAAATAAAAAATAAAATTAATACACCCCACACCCCAGGAAAATTGCCAGGAAAGAATTTTAAGAAACAGTTCACAAATCTCTGCTTTGACAGTCAATCTGTGTCACTCTAATTCACTCCCAAATCACTTAGCACTGCCACTGATGTCACCTTTAAAAATGAAAGGTATTTGAACTTTCCTCTATACAAAGAGCAATGGTTGCTCTCTTTCTTACGAAGCAGCACAAAGAAGAAGTAAGATAGAAGCTATACGCAGAATTTTATGCAGAGAAGGCAAAAATTATGCCTTATGCCAGACTATTATGGAGAAAGAACTTCTCATAAATTCAAACTAGGCTCATTCTCTTACACATAAAATAAAGGTTGGGTGCAGCCTTCAAGCAAAGGAGACAGAAAATGTGCAGGCATTGTAATATCCACACTCTCCCACAGTGCTGAGAAAATAGGACCTTAATTATCCAACACTGTTGTCACCTAAAAATAAGGACTAATGCTCCCCCACTGGTTTCTGAAAATCCATTCCACCCTCAATTCAGTGGAAAGCCCACGCTGCATAATCTAACTTCTCACCCTACTTTCAAGGCTTGCATTTTCTGGTATTGTGAATTTCATATCTTTGCTGGGAAATAACAGAATTGGACAAAGTAGTCATTAAACCTCATTTCTCAAACAAAGTGGGCCTTCAAAACGAATATTCTCCTCCCCCTAATTCCTGCAATTTCTGCTGACACTTTTCAATACAAGAGTTAGATACTATTTAAAACCAGTTTGTGGATTCTTTTCATTAAGGGGAGATCTGTACATCTCAAGTGAGAGAATAGATTATATAGGGCCTCTAAGAAAGAAATAAAAGAACCCCAAACATACTATATTCAAAATATTAATTAATCTATATTTGTCTTTTTCTTCTTATTTAAAATAAACAGATTTTCTTGCAGGCAAGTGCTTTTCATTCTTCTCGTCACACAAAAAGTCTTATCAGCTAACCCTAGAATGATACAGTTTAGTTTGGAAGGGAAGTTTGGAGTTCTCTAACCCACTCCTGTGCTCAAAACACGTCCAATTACTTCAGGTTGCATAGGATCTTACTCAGATAAGTTCTGAGTATCTCCAAAAATGATATTAAAAACCTTGCTCTTAAAAACAAGTGATGGTTTTTCACAGGGCCTGATGTACAGGGCAAAAATATGTTCCTACTAACACAAAGCTCTGAAGTTAATTTGAGTAAATTTGGCTAATTTCTGTTATTTTAATCATACTTTAATATTGAGCATGATATTAAACTGTCTAACAGATTCAGATATCTGGATGAGTTGCCTGTGATACAGTCAATATTTTCTTTTTAATGAGTTTAAATGTCTACAAAAGTCTACAGCTTTTTTGCTATAATATGCTCATCACTAACAGTAACCCAATTTACCATTGTTTATGTATGTACATTATTTTTAATACTTGATAACTCAAAATAGATCAGAAATTAGATAAATGGAAAGAGATCTCATCTGCAAAACTCTTGTTGCAAAGACATCCAAGCTCACAAGGGATTTGAACTCAAAAACATAATGTAACATAAACCTCAGGAATGCATTCACGCAGAGCTGCATTTAGCCTTATTATATTTATCTTTAAGGGTTTTATGCATATTCTTGTCTACAGTTTGCACATCATCTTGTTCATTATTGCAGTAGCATTTCAGTACATGTCTAATCAAAATAATTACTACAAATTGTTTAGACCTGTGAAGCATGTGGGACTAAGCCTGCAGTTCAGAAGTCTATATAATCACACAGAGAGCTGTGCTAGAGACTTTCTATAAAGGAATCTAATTGTGAAACTTAGCAATGCAATTGATTTTCTTGTCAGAAGATCTACATCACTGCCTGGGATGCCAAACCGCTGATGAGAAATTCATTCACCTACAAGCCTGGGAGCAATCACCCACCTACCAAAACATTTGAAGAGGTGGGGGGTCTGCTTCAAATGAGTCACCTAATTACCTGTGATGCACTGGTACAGCACAACAAGCAACACTGAGCAATATGCATTTTACTCAACAGCTTCTTTCTTTCTCATTTCTCATTGGCACTTCTTCCTTCTAAAATAAAGCCCCTTCTTTCATGCCACATCAGAGAAGACATATGATGAGTTGTAGCGTTCAATGAGGAGCTGCTTCATTAACAACTGAGTTATGTGACATCCCTTTCATACCTTGCTGTGTGACTGCAACATCATGTCAAGACAAACTCTAACACAATGCATCAGCCGAGGTTGATAGATGCTGCTTTCAGAAGCCCGCTGTCAGGATAGGATTTCTTTATTTTTTGTTCTGTAGGTTGTCCTCACTGAAGGCTGCACAGGTCCTTCAAATACATCTTGGGAGGCCACATGCTGACTCATACATCCCACTACACCCACTAATGAGTAGTCATATGGCACAGAACTGCTAGAAGTAAAATTGTGGACAGTACCACAGTAGTGTACACCAACTATTATTCCTTCTCAGCTTGGGCTAATGCACTGTTTTGGGGTTTGTCTTGACAAGATGTTGCAGTTATATAGCTCACAAAACCCATTCTCACACGTTTTCCACTGACTCCAATATGTATAATTTCCTGCTTTTTCAGACAGTTGATTCATCAGACAAAAGTCTCATAGATGAGCCTTTTGTTTTCTCAGCCCTTATGTACCTACTGATTAAATTCCTCTCCAGTTCTCTTTGATAAAGACAGTGGACTGCAATCCCTGAATCCCTCAGCATAATATGTATTTGAGTTTGTTCTGTGGACTTCCTCCAACAATTCCATACCATTCCTGAATTGTGTATTTTTTAATAGCCGCTGTATTCTTATCAAGTAGTCTTTACTACTAGTAATATTTTCCTTGTTGAAATACTAGTAATTTCTTATGCTTCCAGAGATGGGCTGATGAGACTAACATTCAGGCAAATCCTCCAGCTCTGAGTTTGAGTCCTTCCCAGAACAGTTCTCTGCCCTAGAGATAAAACTAATTTTCATTTAAGCACATTAAAAACGCATTGCTTTCTCATATGCTCTTTTTCAAGTGAAAAGAATAGCTCTCTTATCAGCAGTTCCTGCTGTTATTTACCATTTTACAATTGTTGGGCCCTTTGTGAATATCACCAGTGTTAATGCTCTCTTTCGGTGGCTATTTCTCTTCATTCCCTCTCTTGTTGCCAATATTCCACTCTGACCTTCCTCCCATCCCCACAATCCATCCACCTACCTTACCTGAATACCAAAGTCTGTACCAATAGAGCACAGCCTAAACAGGTTCCTCTGGCTGTTGTAGACGTGTATTCATATTCTCTCAAACTGTTACAGTTTCTTGCCCAGTGAGCTACCATTTTAACCAGTCTTTTCAAAAAAAGCAATTATTAGAACAAAAGAGGTTCATTCCCAGCTCTGCAAGATGATGCCCAACCTGAAGACAACTTTTACAAAGGCTAAAGCATTTCCTGCCTTTTTTTAGTTACTGTTCATCACAATGCAAACTTTCATGTTTTTTCATAACTACTTTTGTTACATCTTTCTCTCACATTCTCATTTAAATACAGGCCCTGGAAACCTATGGTTTCATAGCTTGCCCACAACCCACAATTTATGGATGCTACTTGCAACTTTCAAAAGCTTTTAAAAATAGTGCTGAATCTATTATTGTGAATTACAGTAATTGTAGCAAAGATGTAAGAGGCACTTTGAGAAATTTCAATTTCATGGTATGTTTCTGAACCCACTTCCTTGGCATCTTGGGGAAAATGCAGTTATTTTTTCTGAAAGAGCTTTTCTTCCTGCCTTTTCATAGAAAATTCCAACTGAAACTCCAGTATCCAAAGTTTTCTTAAGAAAAAGAGAGTGCTGAGTTTCCAATTCCAACACTTGGCAACAGAGACCAAGATGGTACAAGGCTAGAGCCTCCCCTCAGCTGTTTGAGAGCAACCAGAAAGCAGCTCCATTGATAGAGTGCAGCCTTTGGGATCTCAGTATTCTTCAGCTTCCTAGAAATTTCTTTTTCCAAGGTTTCCGACTGAAAGGCCTGATGTAGTCAGTATATTCTTAGATGAACAATCAAAACCCAAACTGGAATATGCTATTCATGAGAACATTAACAAGTTTGGGCTGAAGAAGTACAACTTCGTTGATATATACAACTGGAAGAAACATTGAAGGAGCTCTCCAGCTTCCCCTACACAGCCTGCCCACTACCAGTACTAGATTACTAGTACAATACTGTAAGTTTTTCAGCTTTAGATTACCTCCAGATGGTTTCCCTTAAATTCAGCTTATACCACCTCTCTCACTGAAGTTGTAGCATTACATTTGGTTTGGAGGAAAGGGAATGACATTTTTGCTTTTAAGTAAAATGGGGGATGAATCAAAAGCAGTAAGTTCCTTCCATGCAACTACAGTGGCAGTAGCAGAGTGATGCAGCAGCAAAAGTGTCTTGTCCCCAAACACAAGAAACTTTTAGGAGGGAAAGAATTAATCATTAGAATCATTGGCTTGGCTTCTGATTTGTGTGCTACTTGCAAAGCAGTTTCATTGATGGCTCATCAAGTTTTAAATTACTGATCTGGGAGCAATCAAGTTGTCCACATACCAAGAAGACTAGCTATTACCATAGGAACAAGAGCTGAATCTCACTCTCCTGTCTCTCTTCCCCTTCCCTCACACTACAAATACTATCAATGCTCATGTTTGGAACAGCCTGCAGAGTCTTGCTAATACCAACCTTCAAATAACAGATTCACACAACTGCTCTACTGATAAGGCTCCAACACAATGGCATTAGCTGGTGTTAGACTTGGTCTAAATTTTCCTCTTCAGGGGGTTTTGAAGTGACTTCCCTATCAAAATTGTACTGCCATGATCCTGAATGCTCTCCCTTCTCTGAAATTGCCAGCTGCAGGGAGGACAGGACTAAACCAGATGAGAACAGACTCTGGACCTCCAACTTTGTCTTCTGTGCAAATGAAGCAACAAATGAAGGACCCTCTTGGTTTCACTGAATTAAAAGAAGGCTTGCAATCCTTCTAGACACACAAATAAAAAAACACCCCCAAAAAGTAGGTTATTTTTTTTCCTTTGGTGATGAAACAGACATGAACCAGAAGACAGGATGGGAGCAGAATGGACAAAAAGTTGTGGAGAGCAGGAGAGAAACATGCTTAGGATGTGTTACTGCTTGAACAGTAAATGCAGTGAAGTCTATGACATAAAAGAGAACATGACAAACATTACCAGTCTAATCAAATTCTCATTACAACAGCACAATAGAGGGATTCCTTCGTCACCCTCATCTCTCCTTCATTTCTTTGACTATGAGCACAAGAGAAATAAACTTGCTTGTTTCAGAGCTGGGCTGGGCTCTGTTACTCTGACACACAGACTCCAAGGCACACCAGCTCCGAAAATGTTCTTCCTCTACTGCATTGATCTACTTCATTGTTTGCTGGAGCATGGCAGGGGTCGTTGAATAAGCTCTTTCTGAAGAAAAACACTTTTAACAAAGCACATTTTTTCCTCAAGGTTTGTTGATTTTTCTTCTCCTTACTGCTCTCCTAATAAAAAAATAACTACATTGCCCACATACTGTAAATACTAGTAAGTGCTTCTGCTCTGTTTTGTATGCCTCATATTCATGTAAATTTTGACAGTGACAAGCAAGCTTGCTCTGCCCAATGGTACTTTGTCATTTTAATTTCTCCAAATGATGTGAATTTTATTGTATTTTATCATCCAGTGGGCTTACTTAAAAGATCCCCTACGGAAGAAGAATCTGGAGACCCCTCCCCTGCCTTAGAGTAGCTTAAACTACAGGGCAAGTCTGGTTTTCTCAGCACAATTTCTTTTTTTCCAAGTTATGGGACAGTGGGATGTATAGTCAGAAAGCTGCAACTTAGCTGATTTCTTAAGCAATGTTCCTCACCTACAAATATTTGGTTTTCAATGGCCTTACTCCTTCCTTGATAGCGATGTACTACAGAACCTGCGGCAACATTCTTCCTTTCAGAAACCAGCCATCAATGCTTTACAAAGCAATTCTGCTGCTGAATCAATATTTTCATGGTCTCCTACTACTAGAAATGCCAGTATTTTTAGAGCTGCTGAAACACTGAAATGTCATTTTAAGATCAAGGCCTAGATCGTGATCTCCATTACACCTGTATAACTACACATCAGCAGAATCACTCAGGATTTAGAAATGAAACTGCTCAAAATACAGCCTCATCACCATGTTTATTTTCTGCCTTTTCTCTGAAGGCATTATTTTTAGAACCCCTGATCGTGAGGGAAGGTAAGAAGCCAGAGACCTGACTCCTATTAGGAGAGCCATTATTGGTTCTTAATGCTCCACTGATCAACCTCCTTGCAGGCTGTTACAGCTCTGCTGCAGCAAGGGGGAGGAACATCAGCAAAAGAGTAGATGCTTCAGCTGGTCTGCTGACCAGACACTCCTCTCAGCAAACTCAGTGCTCCTTTGGATCTTATTCCCTAGCTTTCATTCTGCCATTTGTTTTCTCCTCTTCCTGTAATATTGGCCCACTTTCTGGCAATCAGTTACATTCCTGATAGGGGTCCTGTGACTTTCTGAAATCTCATAGTCCAGAGAACAAATAATTTACTTAGAAGTTCATTTTTTACTCTAGTACAGATGTTTTTTCATCAGTTCATACCTTGTTACATGGTTGCACATCCAGTAAAGACACAGCTTTTAAATGATGACCAGTGACTCTGCAGGTAGTAGTGAGAAAGAGTGACCAGAATACATCCAGAAAGATAATGACTAACGACCAGATAAAACTGAAAGGAAGTAGGGGAAGGAAGGAACAAGTAATTATTTTTTTCCCCCCACCTGTCTATACCCTACCACTCTCATCATCATCACGAAGGATCATGGAAAAGGAATGACATGAGCCAGAGAAGAGCTCTTGCATAGAGTGAAGGCCAGACACAGCTGGATCCAACAAGCCAGGCCACAGCCTCTTGGGTCAGCAGATAACAAGCAACTGAAGAGAGCTAATTAATATTTTTGGTGCGTGACCATGCTCTTCAGGTTTAATTGGTGACAAGTGAGCAACCAAAGAATTGTAAGTGGAATTTCATTTATCTGTATAGAACAGATCAATATTCACCCAGCATGCAACAACTCCTTGCATCTCAATGGGATGAAATAAATTGTCAGTCAGCAGCATGCTTTAGTTATTGGTGGAATGTTTCCAGCTAAATTATTCACCTTCTCAAAAGCATATCTGATAAATGTTTATTTCTTCATAATTGTGCTGTCTAAGGCTGGGTAGAGTTAATTTTCTTCACAGTAGCTGGTATGGATTGTGTTTTAGATTGGGCTGGGAACAGTGCTGATAGCACAGGGTTATTTTAGTTGTTGCTGAGCAGGGCTTGTACAGAGTCAGGGACTTGCCTGCTCCTCACTCCACCCCACCAGCAAGGAGAATGAGGATGCACAAGGAGCTGGGAGGGGACACAGCCAGGAGAGCTGACCCCAAATGGCCAAAGGGATATTCCAGACCATGGCATCATGCTCAGCAATAAACTGGTTGTCCAGGGGCTGCTGCTCTGGGACTGTCTGGGCATCATTTGGTTGGTGGGGAGCAATTGTTTAATGCTGGGAGGGGGAAGGAGCCAGTGGCTGTGTGGGGCTTAGTTACTAGCTGGGGTTAAACCACGACAGTCCTGCATTTAACATCTTCTGATTCGTGACACTTGCGATGAACACAATTTAAATTCAGAGCAGGGCTCTAGGAAAATAGTAAGAAGTACAAATAGGAGAGGGCTGCAGGAATTTATTTATTTTTCTCCTCTTCAGATATTGCAATGGCTTCCCATGGCATAAGGGGCACTAATTGAATTTAAAGATATCATAATCAGAAGTTCTCCTGCTCACTTCATATCACAATGAATTCCAACTCAACAGCACTGGCAGTAGCAGCAGCACCAGAACAGCACTGTAGGGCTGTAAAGTTCACTGATGGCGTTAGCTGAGGTCAGTCGTGGACAGCAGCAATGAAAATTTCATGGGCACTCTCTTCAAGAGGGTACAAAATCAGACTATCTCTTTTGCAAATAATAAACCTCAACCGATGTTATTTTTCAGTGTCACAGAAAATTCAGATTTCATTCATCCCTTGTCAAAAACTTCAACTGTGTATTTCAGCAGTATACTACAACATCTAGAACCAGAGTCCTGGAAACAGATAATTACAAATAATATTTCTACATTAAAGAATTTTAGATCCTGAAATATTACCATCTCATGAGTTTAACTTCATTTTTACTAAAACATAAGTATTCTCTGTTAGTTTCAGTTCTGTTATTAGTTTCAGTGTTGAAGAGCATAATGCAAAGATGCATAATTCATGTTATGAAGAGCCCATAAGACACACACCTGCAAACCATGATTAAGGCCCTTAGTGTGAATTTGACTCCACGAGAACACAGAGCTCAAATCTTCAGCAGGTTCAGAACCACAACAGGATCACAGGGGTGATTCAAAGTGTCAACAAACAAAAACAATTTCAGAAGATCAAGGGGAAGATTCTTGGAAATACAGTAAGATTAAATTATTATCCAGGGAAGTTAAATGTTTCGCACTATTGAGTTATCTTGATTGAAACCAACACTACAGAAGAATTTCCTTGAAGAACTGGTTCTCAGCATGGATTTTGTATGATAAGTAACACTGAGATTCCACACAGAAAACCTCCAAATAGAGTAATATGGCAGAAAGCTACAGTTAACTGGCAGAAAAAAAACCCAAGAAAATTGAAGAAAGGGGCTATGACCATTAATAAAGTAGAAAGAATGTGAACAATCCAATAAAAGATTATATAAGAAAAGAAACTGAGTTGCACAAGATGTAAACAGGATAATACAAAATGAGAATCTAATGAGGCATAAAGAGAGGGTTCATTTAGGGGAAGGCATCATAAACAGGATGTTCAGAGCTGTTGCATTTTCATATACATTGGAAGAGGGGGATATAGCTTTGCTTGCAGCTTGCAAAGTTGCTGCAGTAATCCAGATGGTAAGGGATAAGACCCTAGTTAAAAGTCCTAACGGTAAAGAACGGGAAAGGGTAAACAAGCTTATACTGCCCAATTTTGGATGTGGCACATTTCTTGTTTGATTCAAATGCTGCTGAGTTTACCTCATATCAGAGGCAAAACACAAGCATAGGGAGCAAAAAAGAAAACTCTACTGAGGAAAAAAAATCCTTGTGAACATGGATTAATCTCTGACAATTATTTTAAAAGTCAGGCAGAGAAATACAAATTGTGTATCAGTTGTAATTTATGTTAAATGCAGCTTTAAGTGCCACATCTAATATGTCTATATCCTCAGAAACAGAAAAGGGAAAAATAACAGATGTTGCTGCTGTAAAACATTAGGCAACATGAATGACACCATTTGTTTTCCTAAATAAAAATAAAAAAGCAAGATAAATGAACACTGAAGACTTAAATTCATAAAATATTCAATACCTCACTTAGCTGATGTAGTATGTGACACCCTTTCTTGCTGCAAATCTCACAGCTAGTGTGGTAAAAGAAAGGAAGCAAAGAAATGAGAGTTAGTGTAAAATGATGGGGCTTTGACACAAGTTATGACAGAGATGAAACCTCTAATTTAGAAGCTTTCAGGAAATTTGGGGGTGCAGAGCTTACCGTGATAGCCTCGAAGAACTGTATAGGGTTATGTTATACAGGAGAGAAGCAGCACAGCATTTATGTCTTGACATGGGAGTTATCTGGGAAAAATATCTGAAGGCTTTTCAGAAAACATTCAAGACCTTTGCTAGCTGAAGAACTTCATTTGTCCCAAGAGATTCCTCTGAAGGGCTCAGTAAATAAGATAGGAGTTTTACCCCTCTCACCTGCAAACTGGTGAGAATGTTATTTGTATTGCAGTGCTGGCAAGTGCCCTTGCAGCAAGTTCTGAAGTCCTTCTCTCTCCAGCCTAATGACACCTTGCCCATTTTACTTTCCCAGGACAAGGCATGTCTAGACGGAACAAGGATTGCTAAGAGCAGGACCGTAGTCAGTCAGTGAGAATGGATACAGAAGGAGAAACGAAGAGGAAGACACAACCTGCCTACAGCGAGAGCCTGGGACACAGCACTACCTCCAAGCAGATGGACTCTTTTTTTAGGTAGGGGGGGATTTTCTGTTGGTTTTTTGGGGGTGATTTTTTTGTTGGTTTGGGGTTTCTTACTGGGCTTTAATGCATTTTTGCTGTTCCTTTAGCCCCCACAGTTGCTCTGAATACTATTGTTTGCTCTTTCATTAATTTGAATTTCTCTTTGCAGAACAAAGGCTCCCTGACTGCTCCAGTTTCCTCACTGCATGCCACTCACTCCAGTGACAGAACATGAAAAGAAATTACAGACTGTGGGATTGAGATTCTGCTTTCACCTCTCCCAAGATCTGTGGGACAGGGGGTAACAAGAAACAGTTTTGTATTTCTGTGCTTCCCCACAACTCAGACTGCTTTTACAGGGAAATTTGAAGATTACTGCCTCATTTTTATCCCACATATTTTCTTCTCCATGCATTTTCCTTTCCCTGAAATCAAACTACCAAAAAAGCTTTGTAGTATTACATTTGTGCCATTCAGCAAAATCTAGTAAAAAAACCACAGCAACTGCTGTGAAATTTTTCACTTTTTCCCCCAACAAATGAAATTCCTGCCTGCTGCCTGCACATCCTCCCTCTCAACTGAGCCAGTGCACTGCGATAATTACACCAGTAGCATTCAGATAGAGATCAAGTGATGCAACCAGCTCTATCTCAATTCTGACTTTCAGCTTCACATTTTACTTGGATGTACATTTTTTCCTCTAATGAAAACTGCTTTTAGATAACAGCAGAACTACCCCAGATTCAGATAGGAAAGGAAGGAGTCTAATCCATCTAAACACAGGGAAAAGGGTTTGCTGGGTTATGCTGTCCTTCTTAATATTCTCTTTAAGAACACTGCTAGAATCATTTAAATCTCAAAAAATTTACAGCTTCTTCCAAGAGGGCAGTACAGACTATGCCATTTCTATCAGCCCTTCCAGTACTGGCTCCATACTGCTACAAAACCAGTCTTGCCCTGTACATTATACACGCAGTAAAATACTGAATACCTACAAAACTAATCTGGAATATGTCAGATACCCAGAGGCTTCCTGAGCTATGGCTGTGACACAGCTAAACACAGGTAAATAGGAAAACAGCCTGAAATACAAAGGCAAAATCTGGGGTTCACTTTCTTTTTACACCTGACTTAACTAATCTGACAGTGAACTTTCTGTCTCTTTTGGGTTTTACTTTAAGTCTTGCTTTATCCTGGAACCCTTACAGAAGAGGGAGCACTTGGGTTTGGTTACTACCAAACTAAAGGTACCACATCTAAGTTTTCATGGAAGTTATGTGTGGATACCCATAACCACTGCTCTCCTCATCATTGCTCTGTATTTTATCAAAAACAACTTTGATGATCCTGGAAGAACTCACTGACAATGCAGCGTCTGAATAAGCAAATAGCTATTAACAGATCTATTGACTTCAGAGGGGCCACTTGTGTAAGAAGCGATTCTACAGCCATGACTTATACAAAAAACACATCAATATCCTCTGTTTCTTCTCCAGCTTGTCCTAGAGGTTGAACCTGCCAACAGTCACAACCTCAGTTATATAAATCAAGCTTAAGGTAAGATATGCCACCTTATTGCATTATTGTTACAGTGATTGTCTCCCTGAATAACCATGGACAGAATTCCAGGTTTCCCTGTAATCTATAATCGAGGGCTATAAAATCATACTCATCCATCTCATGCTGCATTTATTGGTATGAATACTTATAGAGTGCCAGTACACTTAGAGCAAATACATCCCCAAATGAAGAAACAAATCAGCTTATGCTTCAAAGCACAGCCTGTACCCTCTGATTCACTGCCTGCTCTCCCTCCTCTATCATAGCAGCTCAAACTTGGCTTCTAAATCAGCTGCTGAAACAATGATGCTGGAGCAGTGAGAGACTGAGGGAACCAGCTCTCTCCCTAGAAATCCAGTCAATTAAATTTTGCCCTGAAGGAATCCAATCTAATATCAAAGATGCTGCCATAAAGGTAAGTTCCCTGGAGCACAGGGTTAATGATTCAGAGCATGTCAGGCTGGTCTGGAGCAGTGGAAAAGAAGGCACACCTAAACTAATAAATAAATACATAAGGAAGCAACCCAAATAAATACCAGGAGTAATGAAAAAAAAAAAATTGCTACGGAGACATACTGCTGTAGTTGGCACCCTATTTAAGGGATATTCAAACTTCCCTGAAATCTCACCTTAATGCCTGAATATTTTATTTCCCAAGATCACTGATACATGAAACACCAAAGAGTCTGTTAATACCCGTGAAAAACCTCAAGCATAAGTCAATCATTTCTGATAGGTATTGCAGTTCCTGCTAGGAGCAGGTGAAGGATGTTTTCACATTCAAAATGGAGACTGAAGGTTGGCTGTCTTTGCATCTTGTAATTCATCCTTATATATACATTATCACCAGCACTAAAATACAAGAACTTGCATAATCTCTAAAGTATTTATCTGTGAAATCACACTGAAATAAGGTGTCTTCGGGTGACTTTATGATGTGTATCCCCTATCGCCTGCTCTACACCCAGATGTGAATCCTGTGCCTTTCTGTGCCTTTAAAACTGAGTCTGAGAGAAGGAAGGAAAAAAAAAAGCCAGGCAAACTTTTCAAAGCAGTTTTGTGTTCAAGGACACGGAGCTTGCTGCCGCTGCTGCTGCAGAGCAGAGCCAAGTACCTTCCTGCTTTTCCCAGCTCTTGGCTCCTTTTCTCGGAAGAGAGAGATGGAGAGTTAAACTCCTTTGTTTTCCTGTGACTTCAGTTTCTTCATCTTCTCTTCTGGACTGTTCAAAACCACCAGAACACACTGGGAGACCTTACACCTCGACCCGGAGGGGCCCAAGCCGACCCAGCTCCGAGGAGGAGAAAGCCACACCCACAGAAAGGACACCCACTGAAAATTTACCAGGTTCTCTCCACAGCGAGAGGTTTCATTATTTAGCATTACTCTTTTCCCATGCTTGCGTGCGCTTTACTTGTTAAATAAATAGTTTTTTCTTTTTCACTTTCCTCTGAGGAATTTCTTCCCGAACCTGGTGGGAGAGGGGCAGCTGAAACTTGCCTTCTATCAGAGGATATTTTCCTCCAATTTGTCTCAAACCGGGACATAAGGGTATCTGATGATATGAAGAACAAGGTTTTCTAAACTTAACGTTCCAGACCCAATAGTAGAGAAATTCACATCCCCCTCTTTTCCATTTGTTCCAAATTCAGTTGCTAAATTAAGAGATTCATTCGTTTTGTTCCCCAAAACCAGAACACAATCCCCCTTTCCTTTTTTGTGTGCACTACTTAATAAGATGTTAAAGCAAGGACAATTTCCCCACTAGAATGAGAATCATCAAAAGCTGTGAGAGGATATTCTGAACTATTGTCCTCAAGCAGCAGGAAGAACACACCATACAAGTGCTTCATGTGCTTCTATTGCAGAACACCAACAGTCACAAAGAGGCTGAACTACTTTGGAAGACAAAAATGTCACTTGTCTTTACTTTAACAGCTGTGTTTGATGATTATATATATGAAATGTATCATTTCTTTATATATATATTGTAAATTTTTACCTTCTGCAACACAACTTCTAAATACATTTGGCTAAGAAGATTCAGAAACCCCCAGTTATGTTATAAAGCAGGTGATAGCCATGTTCCTGTTAGCCTCGTTCTAGCTGAATTACCTTCCCCTTTAGAAGCTGCATGGAATAAGCTAAGTGACTGGAATTAGTTTCCAGGATCATTAACAGACTGTGTTAAAGTCACCCAAATGAAAACTCTTTAAGTTAAAAAGTTAAGTTTAACTTAAGTTATGTTTTAAAACTGGGCAAGTTTATGTTCATAACAGAAAAATACTTGGCCATTTTGCCAAATTAGTTCTGTCATCAGTTCACAAGAATATTGAATATTTTTGCTCTGTCAAAAAAGTATTTGCATCCTTACAAATAGGTCTATGCAAAAGCCTTGCTGTAGGTACTCCCCATGCCATAATTTGTAGCAAGTTAGTTATTTATGCTACTTAGGCAGTCTGTATTATCTAAGCATTTTAGAGCTTCAGCACAGTGCTCTTGTGCCCAGCTTTAGCTGGGGGTACCACACAAAAGAGGTTCCAAAGGAGCTTTCAACTAGTAAGATCAAGGCCCTGAACCCATGATCTCTTTAAGGGGAAAAAAAGATACAATATTTCACAAAAAGTAGTTGGAGAATAAATTTCTATCAGAGAACTGCTAATAAAAAGCAAAACCTTATTGATAAAGGACAGGACTTAGTGACTCCTCTTTCTGTGTGATCAACAGCCCAAGCTGGATTCTGTGACATAAACAATAAAGCTGAGCCTTCAGGTGCTGTGAGAGAAGGTCGGATGCTGGAATAAATCAGTTCTATGCTGTTAAGGGAAGTGAATACAATGGTGATGGGCAAAGTATAAGAAAATAGAAGTCAAAACAGCAACAGAACAATCAGGTAGATAGATATTTGTTACCACAGCAACCCAACAGCATATGCGAGAAAGCATATATGCTAGAAAGAGCCTCTGAGACATTACAAGGAGAAATGAGAGAAACTGCAACCCAAACAGGGTTTGGGCTATGCTAGGCTTGAAAAGTAGTCCTGTTCCTTATCTATGCCTAAGGTGATTTGCAGACCATAGGAATGATATTACCTGGTGGGCAGGTCCTTCAGGAGCATCCATGGTGCAGGGAAATCATGTTCAAGTTTGGCAATGAAGGCATAGTATGAATGGAGAAGGAAAAAGGAAGTCTAGACTATCAAGACAGACTGTTCAAAAGACATTGCTATATCCCGTTTGGCAAAAATCTCTCCTTGGGCCTGTAACAGATTCTGTATAGAAGCAAAACCAATTCACTTCTATTGGTATCTTAGTGCCACATTAATTCCCAGTTAAAAATCCAGGTATGTCTTGTAAAATCTCTATTTACTTCTAGTACGTGTCACATGGAAGATTAAGGTCTAATTATTACATTTTTACTCTCTCTCTCTCTAAGAAGTTTTACAAGTTCTACAGGCAGTATTTTATGCTCTTATGAAGCATCAGCCAGGAGAAAAGGCACTGCTTATCTTACTAACACATCACAACCTACATCACCTCAAGTCTCTTCCACGCCCAGCTCATTAGTTGCTGCAGGTTTTTGCACCACAGATCACCCAGATATTTTAGCTTTCTGCAGGTAGTCAAACAGGCAGAACTTTTATTACCTCTCCTTTTGAAGAAAGGGAGAGAGAGAGAAGCAGCAGCCAAGGGTCATTTACTTTCAAGCTGTACTTCCAGGTTGGATATTTAATGTTAGCAGTCATATTGTAAGCTCATTCCTTTAGAAAATTCCTAGGGGAAGAAGCTGTACCAGAAATACTGGCTGAAATAGTAACCCTTCATCCTTAGGGTCAAAGGAAAACCTCTTCTTGTAAGCTCAACAAAAACCGATCTGCTGGATATGCATGAAAGCAAAAAAAAAGTTGCCTACTGTATAAACACCTCCAAAGTAAATAAAACCCTTGAAGGGAAATGACAAAGTTACAGAGTCAAGGGAAATAGCAGAAAGGTAAATTATCTCAGGAAGCCAGACTCACTCCTGTGCAATACATCAGTAGCAGGACAAAAAAAAAAAAGATTGAAAATCATGGCAGGTTTTAATAGATTTTTAAAAAAAAGTATGAAAGTCTGACCTAACAACTGTGCCTTCCCCCTCAAAGCCAAACAAACACAAAGCAACAACAAAAAACCACCTGGAAGACAAACCAAAACAACTTTAGAGGAAACCACAATTTTGGAAAATAAAACTAATAACTTCTCCAACCATTTTAAGTTACTATGCTTGTGACAGGGCATTTGAGGTGTTCATTTCAGATTGGCAAAGCAGATAAAGATCCCACTAGAGAAATAAAAAAGATGCCCAAAAAAGAGCAGAGTAAGAAAGCTCAGCACAAGCACTGATGGAAGAGAGCCACTAGGCCAACCCTCTAAAATCAAAATGCTTTTGATGGAATAGATCTGGATTCACAGTGTTTAGCTGAGTGCAGTATATGGATCAGTTATCATCAATTTGAAAGGAAATAGCTCATTTAAGAAAGCAGTAGCACAGGAGTTTGCTGACGGTGAGGAATATAAACACCAGAAATCTCTCTGTTTCTGTGATGATACAGAATATGCACAATTATAAACACAAATTGCTAAGGAAATTATTTAATAACAGTATATATGAGTCCCATTTTATCATTATACCCTGCAGTATTATTTTCTATGTAAATTTGTACAGAGAAAAAAGCACTCCAAAGGAAATACAGCCAGGGCACAGGACCAGGAGGCCTGCTTTTTTAACTCTGTCACAAACTCACTCTGATTAATCTCCATTTCCTGTTACATGTATTTGACCATAGCCAGACCCATCCCTCTGGAGATACCCTGGGTATGTCCTGCCCTGTGAACATCCTTTAAGTGGTCACTAAATTGTTCTCCATGGAAATTTCAGGAGCCATCCCATCTGCTGGGAGGGTTTTACCCAAAAAGGCAGTGCTCTGATGGCAATAACGCTGCTGCCATCACTGCAGGTCTGTTTCAATGAACACCTCTGTGTCCACCTGCGCTAAGCAAAGCCTGAGAGGCAGCCTCACACAAATCCTGCCATAGGCTGGTACACGTTCATGCCCTCAGAGAACACTTTCTGGGGCATTTTCAAGTACACAGTTAGACACAAGTTCTTGTGTCAGCAAACAAGACAAGGATGAAATTTTCACTTTTTGCTTCTGTTCTAACCCTTTTTTATACCCTTCTTAGGAAATGTCAAAATTCTCTTTTTATATGCTATTAATATCTTGAAATATTCTCCTTTTGTTGCAAAGCTGTCATGGCAATGTACAAAACGGAATCTAGTTCAATACCAGTCAGACTCATGATATGACAGGATTTAAACAAAAACAGCTCCTTCCAGTTTCATTTTAAAATATGACAAAACCTGTTTATCAAATACAACAAACCCATCTATCACCTTCTAACTGGAAGCCTTTTTTGCTAGCATGCCTCTTGCCTCACTAATCTGTACACAACTTAATACGGAAGTTAATAAATTATACAAGAGAACTAATTATACCTATTTGTCAAAAGATGAGATAGTTAAACTGAGGAATGAGCATTTCATTCTAATTAGTTTGACCTCAACTTTGGGGGGCGGAGGAAAAGCAGGATAAATTTTTCTGACTAATCTCTGAGTGGTAAGAGCTATTATCATACAGACAATACAAGGCTGAAAGGGCCACTGTTTCATCAAGCACAGGAACATGCATTTCTTTCAACTCACAGTGTACCATCCTGACACCAATCTCCCCAGCTGTCCAATCTGCTTATGGTAGAAGACCATGAAAGGGAAATTAAGCCATTTTATCTACTTCCTCTCTTTGTTACTCTGAGGTTGTTTGTGCTCTTACACTTATTGAAAATCTACCTTTGTATCTTCCAGCCTATTGTTAAAAACCCACACAAACAAAAAAAATAAAAACAAAGGAAGAAAATATAGGGGACAAAATTATTTCCTCTAAGCATATATAAAACAGGTCTAGGTATGAAAAACTATCTGAAAGATAGTCATTACTGGAACAGAAGTGGTGCTGACCAGCTGTCATGGGTTAACAAGCATAGTCCCGGAAGTGACTTTCTTGCAAAGAGGTGCTTACAGCTTCCTCTATGACCTAACAGAACCTATCAACTGGCTAGTGTGAATTTTGACAATTTTTTAAGCCACTTAAAATTTTGACCACCTCTGTGGTCCACATTTAAGAATGGACAAACCCTGGGAAAGGTCTCTCTTGCTTCTGGCTGGGGGACAGGTGACTGGGCTGGGCCCGTAGAGGGCCCAGCGGGCCCAGCCCAGGCCCTGCCGGGTCCAGGCCAGGACCTGCTCGGCCCGGGCCCGGGCCGGGACACAGCCATCCTGGAGCCGTGCGGCCCTGTTCCACCCGCGGAACCCCCCACAGCCCTGTTATGTGCAGACAGCGTGGCTCCCCCGCCTCCTCCAGTGCGGCTGAAGATTCAGCTGAAGCTTCCCTGCTGCCCGGCAAAGATCATGTGACCAACAGCGATAAGCAAAATTCCAGCTGCGGGGCCGGGTGAGATTAACCCTTTTAGAGCTGTAAGTTTCCTCCAGAACAGATGGAGCCTACAGACATTAAGTAAAGAAAGAAGAGCTGAAATCCTGAGGGAGGAGAAAGAGGAGATGCTTAAAGCTGAAATTCTGTTGTAAAGCTATGGTGGTGATGGACTATGATCTATCAGAGTACCCATTGTAATTTCATGAAAGCATGGGCCATGGAGCGTTCAAACTGTACTTGTGAGCAAAAGCACCTGTGCTGGAATAAGCAAATGCTGAAGCAGCTGTAATTTGATGAGAAGTTTGAACAGGGAGAGATGGAAGTGATGAGGACTCTTGCTCCTATCAGAAGGCGAAGACCTCTGTTCCTAGAGATACTCCCAGAGATAGTCCTAGAGATGAAGATGATGAGGACCCTTTATCTCCCAGGGAAGGGGGAGGGCCTCTATTCTTAGAGATGAAGATGCTCCCAGAGATGGGTGAAGAGAACTTTTGGTTTTGAACAGCTCAACCTTAACATGGTACCCCAATAGCTCAAGATTGGACCCTCAAAAGCAGTTGTGGGAAAAGCTGCAAGTCAGGGGAAGGGACTCTCACATGCAAGCAGAAAACCAACCTGGGCGGCTGTCTCACTGTGACATTGAAGCCATGAGAGAACCTCTTGTGGAGATGTCTCCATAGCATGAGCAAGAGAGACTCCTCTCCCTAAATGAACTGAACAAGGTTATTATGGAAGTGGTAAACTGACTGAAAATCTCAAGGATTGTCTTTTTACAGTGGGAGAAGGGGGAAAGTTGGGGGGAGGAGAAGTGTTCTGAAGGCTTGGTATGATTTTTTTCCTTCTTTTAGGTCTGTTAATAAACTTCTTTATATTCTTCTAAGTTTTGTGCCTGCTTTGCTTTCTCCTAATTCTTATCTCACAGAAGGTAAATAGTAATGAGTATTTTGGACCAAACCACTGCACCAGCAATAAAAGACAAAGCACAGAATACCTGACAAATGCACTCAACACATGGCCTGCATTTGGCTTTACCTGCTTGTCGGCTGTACCCTGAGTAGTACAGAATTATCTCTCTTCAGGTTGCATCACCATATGTTTTTCACTCCTCCTGTGCTTAAGGAGGAGGATCATCAAAAGAAACTGACAATTCATGCATAAAAACTATGTAGATATATTTTCCAAATAGAGTTCATATCTAGGTGAACCCTCTTCACCACAGCTTTGCTGTGTGGATGCTGCATACCAAGTGACCAATTTTGCAAGGCTAAAACTGCTTTTATAATGAACTCTGAACCTTGAGTTGTTATGCAACACCTATGGCTCTCTAGTAAAGCACCTCTAGGGACAAAAAGCAACAGTAACGGTCCATATTCCAAAAGAAACTGACAATTCAACATTCTAATATTAGGATAAAGTATAAGCTGCAGAATCCCAACTCTCTGGTCTAAGGTAAAATTTTCAGAAATCATTTTTGCAAGAAAAATATGAGAAGTTGAGAGCCTGACTGTCACAATGTCAAATCAAAAGTGATTAGAACTTTTGTTGATTGAAGTTTTCAGCCATATCCCAGGGACTGTTTCTACAACTCTTGCACTGAACAGCAGCGTGTGCCAGAAGCCCACTGACATCAAAGGAGTAGCTGGTGTGTGTGCTGGGCAACATGGGCAGGCACAGTGGAACTGGATTCTGACACATAACCTACAGCAGTGCAAGCACGAAGATATACTTGCTAAATATTTAATAATACCTGTCTTAGTTCTTCAGTTAACTAACCTTTTAGCTCAAGGAAGCCCAAAAATACATGTTTTACTTCTGCAAGCTACAGATACTGGTAAAAAACCTGTGTGGATTGAAAAAAGGCCTGCAGGGAGTCTGAGGACCTGAGCTAAAGCCACCAGAAGCTGACAGTTTGGGCATTTAATTGAAAGCCAAGTTTCAAGTACACTTTGGGACAGTCTGAACCAGCAGTGCATGAGGTAATTCTGCCCCTTTTCCATCCATTTTGTTTCCATTCCTGTCTCACTCACTCATCCTGGTGCAAGTGTTAGCACAATGCAGTGGAACACAAGGGATGTAACTAGCTGAAACAAAACTGAAGGTGATGGAGGGCTGAAGAGGAGAGTAAAGGTTAGCTTTAACCACACAGATTTTTCCCAGTTCACATTACCTCATAAATCTTTCCATCTCTAAGAGAAGGAAGACAGAGACCATCAACCAGAAGGCAGGTAGTACTAATTTAAATCTTCTGACCATGAATGTGTCAGTGCAGCCCTACTATGGATATACCAGGCTAACTTTGTAAGTTTTGCTACTCTGTTTTCTTACAAAATGCACATTTTTATCCTTGTTCCCTGCTTTTATTACAACCAGAAGGAGAAAAACATGTTTGTATGCAGAATTTATTTATGAAGTAGATTCCAATATTTCCTACTAGCAAAAGGTATAAGAACTTTTTACAATTAAGAACACAAGCCTTGCTTTCTAATGGAATCCAAGGACTGCTGATCAGTTTCTAAAGAGAAAGATTTTTTGTAACCAGAAATAGGAAGAAATTGGTATTCTCTCCCTTCAGTCATTACAGTTCTCATCAGCTGTTTTTTTAACTTAACCTTTACTGGCTTACATTAACCAGACAAGTCTACATTTACTTTTTTTGGAGTTGGTTTTGAGGAAGAAGAGAGAGAAAGAGGAAACAGATGATATTTACTGCACAATTTTAAGATGCAATCTGGATGAGTCAAAACGAGTCATCTCCTGAGCCAGGAAGTGTATGAGAAAGTTTAAATGTAATTGAAAAATTCTTCATTCAATTCTGCAAAGAAAATTCTCCTTCCAGCATGGATCAGTCACCGACAGTCACAACCCTTAACTATTAGTTGTGATTCTCTATAGATCCTAAATCACTTTACACAGGAATATCATTTAGCCAAATGTTTCCATGCAGGATTTATTTAGGTAATTCACCCTGCTGGAGTAGTCTTGTCCCCCAGATCATTTTGAGTTCTGTACCTGTTTCCCCATGTACTGTGTTCCTTCTCACTCTGCCAGGGTTGACAGACTCAGAAAATACTCTGCATTCTACTGTCCAACTCATTAATAAAAATACTGATTAATATGAGTCACAGAGTATTTACAAGCCCTCCTTGATATGTTAGCATGTTCTGATGTTTGGCTAATTATAAATATTCGTTTTGGGTTTTTTTCTGACCAGTTCTATATCCACCAGGCAGTAGACATCTCTAGACTACTTTTCCTCATCTGACTCAAGAAAACACTACATGAATACAGTGCAAGAAACTTGAGCCAATCAAGGTATAATATATCTAATGCTTCTCTCCTCACCACCTGACCTGTAACACTGCCGTACAAAGAAATCAAATGGGTTTGTCACGATTTGCCCTTGAGAAATCTGTTTACTTGGTAACAGATCTTGCTAACTGGCAGGGGCTTAGAAGATATCTATCCAATTATTTCTTGCTATATTTAAGCCAAACAGACTGGTCTTTAATTACCAGCTCATCCTTTCCCTATCCCCTCCTAAAGTAGCATATTTGCTTTTCCCCAGATACCACTTTCTTCCCTACACAGCCAATTCTTTAAATGCCCTAAAATTAATCACATCAGGTCCAGCTTCCTTGAACACATTTAAGAACTACACTTAAAGCTAGAAGACTTCTGCACCTTTTTTCATTGACATAAATCCCTCAGTACAGAAGAGTCCTCTGAAGCAGCTAAAAAAATGTTTTCAAAATACATAAATCCTAAAAGAAAACACAAAGTGGCAATCATGTGGCTTAAGAAAATGTTCTTCCTATTCAGCAGGCATTAAGATCAAGAGAAGCAGTGGCTTGTACCAAGAAAAATACTTCATAATTTTGAAGCAATTGAGACCCTAACTGTGCACTTGGGTCTCAAGGTATTTTAGATGTGTATTTCTAGATCTCCCTCCCACTACTTGAGTTTTATTGCTCCATTTTTGGAAAGTAGACCATAATAGTAATGCTTCTACTTTGCCACCCTGAGAACACTATTTTTAGGGGCCAAAATAATCAAGATGCAGTTAAGAGAAACTTGGGTTTAGTCCTAGAACTGTGTCTGTAACTCAAGAACTCAGAAATTCTAATCCTTGTCTTTGCTTTCTCTGACTGATGACGTTGGTATATCTCGCTAGGGTTGTGCGCAGTTTTGAACCTCACAATGAGAGGTCACTGGGTATAGAGGGCCTTGTTTCACATCTAAGGTAGGACACGAACCAAACTCCCTCCTTCTCTTTCCCCTTGTAAAAACACATCTGTTCAAGAAGGAACAAGCCCCACTAGAACAACAAAACAAATTTCTGACAGCCTAACACCTTCTCTAACTATTGCAACTACTCCTTACTGGATTACACATGGTCACTATGATAAAGAAATAATTCTTGGCAAGTCCCTGCTACCAAATATCCAGAGATGGAGATGTTTCCTTGTGGGAGCTACACTGTATTTAACCTCTCCATTTGTTCTTCACATATTACTTTATTGTTCACAGCAGTCCTACAGATGCCAGAGCAAATGACTCAGCCCTTACACAACGACAGTTGATTGATTACCAAATCATTACTCTGAGTCTCTTTTTTCTTTTTTTTGCCAAAGTTGCTGTGGTTTGAATATCAATTTTTTGCTTAAATCAGCTTAAAGGTACTTAAACAATAGCATTCAGTTGATCCTAATGGGAACAATCCTGAAGTATTGCATTAAGGACATCATGATATCACAGAATAAACTCTAACCCACATAAGACAAATACAGCTATTACAATAAACTCCTCTAAACTGCCTGAGCCAGCAGAAGGGTTAAGTGTCAAAGACCTGAGGCAGTTATCATTCTATCCAGGAGACTGCTATACAATCAGTAAGAATAGAAATCAGAAGAGAACACTGGATTTTTTGTTTACATACTTGCTATATAACAACTTTAAGAACATTTGCAATTAAGGATCACATTGTTTAACAGCTAAAACAAACAAACAAAAACACCACAAAAAAAAAAAAAAAAAAAAAAAAAAAAAAAAAGCATCAATTCCATTTTTAAGGGGACAATCTCTACCTCTACCTCATCTATCCAACATGAAGTATTCCACTTGAACTTCAAGCATCCCTGCAACGTAGAATATTTATTTTTTGGTATTTTGAAAGAAACCAACACAACCCTTCAACTAACTACTAAAAGGAAAGACAAGCTCATTTTTCTAATTATCTTTTCCCAAAGAAAATTCCCCTTATTACAGTATCCAACCCCCATATCCTCATCTCTATAATTGTTATTGAAGAGACACTTTGCAACTGGGATTCTTAATATTTGCTGCGGTTATTACAGATTGCATAAATAATGTAACAGTGTATTTCTCATGGAAAATGTAGAACTAGTTGCTTCAGCCCTCTGGTGACATATTCTCCTCACTTGACTCTACCTCCCCAGCAGACAGATGCATTTTTCTTACAAGGAGTACTATTGTCTGGAGAGACCAGCACTGCCCCAGCTAGAAATTCTGCAAAATGCCTACCACTATGACTTTCTTCAGAGAAGTGGAATATCACGAGCTTGACAGGGAACAGGAACTTCTGTTCCTGAACTATCTTTTGTCACTACCAGTTTAAAAATACTTCGATTGAATGTAGCCTAGATTACGGAGCAAATGGCAAAGCAGCAAACCTATTCAATAGGCCTATTTCCACCCATTTTCTCCTACAAAGAATCTGCAGTGCTACTTATGTTGCATGCAATAAATCCTTGCCTAAGTATCCACATACTATTTAAAAACATATCTTCAAGAGGAAGTAAACAATGAACAAAAATTGCTGCTGATCTCAACCCAAAGACTACAGATGTTGTAAAGTCTGAAACACACCTTATGTTATTCAACAGCTACAGACTAAGGCTGGTGAGGTTTACAGTAAAGAGAGCAAAGAAAATCAGTAAACAGAGTAATAAATAGCTTGCCTGAATAGTGCATGTCTTTCACATCAAAGACATAAAGGAGGGACAAAAATACAGAGATCAGTTTGTCCTCAAAGTGAACACAGCACGTGACTGGAGCTCGTTTCTCACTGATACATGCTCCTCCTACTTCTGCAGGCAGGTGTAAACAATAGGTGAAAGCTACTGAGCCATTGTATTAAAGTTCTGGCTTTACAGTCTACTTTCTTTATTAACCTATATGCTTAATTACAACCAGTTAAAGAAATGTAGTGCGAGTCTGTAAACAAAGCTTGGTCAATTTGAGGTAATGGATAGTAGGTCATTTGGAGCTAAATGAGATTTCTACTCAACTATGTTCATATGTATGTTCAATGTTCATATGTAGCATGCTCAACATACTCAATATTACAGCATGATGTTCCAGAGGATTCTTGAAAGCTCCATGTGGAACTGGTTTCCAAAACAATCTAAAAATTTGTACTTCTTTAGACGGTCAAACAATATCCTTGCAACAATGGACTTAGAGAAACTTGATGCAGGACTGCCCTAGAAACACTCTCTCAAATAAAAAACCTGGGTTCACTTAGGTGAAGTTTCACTCCAGATTACCAGAAGGTCATGCTGATTAAATAAACACAGTATATCTAAGGAAAACAAATTATATCAAGACTTCTACTAAATTTACAAGAGGAAAGTGATAGGCATCTGTTAGGAAACAATTTGGGGTTTCCAGTGAAAACTAGTCTCTATGGAAGCACATTCCACTTCCTGCTGCTTGAGATCCAACTCATAACACTGGAGTTTCCTACCCAACTGAACTCTGAAAGTGCCACAGAAGAGCTGAAGGAGGGAAGGAAATTATACTGAAGGGGTAAGGATCACTTCCTTCAAGCACTTGGACAATAATCATCATTGGATTGCCCCTGAAATTCTGTCTCCTCACACAGTCCTTGGGCTGTAAAGTTGATTAAACTCATTACCTATTCAAGGTACAATTCAGTGCTTACTTACAATACTTGCTTAGTATTGCTTACAATATAATCAACGTCATCCTCTCCCAGACATGACAGCTGATGTTCCAGTCTCTTCCTTCACTGGCTGTTCCTGTCCCTATCCACCCTACAGCTTTTCTGAGTTTCTCTGGCCTATGAAACTAATAACTCACACTATTTATTACTGCTTACTACTTTGTTTCATTTTCTTTATTAGAGATCAAAATACTGCTCTCCCAATAGCTCTGCTTGAGTCCACATGTACCATTTTAACTTTCCCTTTGGACAAGTGCAATATGCTTTAAAGTCATATTAAAAAACATTTCTTTCAATATAGCCTACATAATTACTTTCTGGGACAGAAACACAGTTTCAGTCTTCCACAAATCCACACATATCCTTAAGCACTTGAGCTAAACAGAATGAATCTTGGTTTGAGAACTGCAATCACTGTTTCTTGTTAATCCCCAGTGTAAACTCCTAAGCACTCAGCCTGTCCAGGAAAATGTGTATTGGTCCAACAATTCTTTTTCAACACTAAGACAGCTACAGGCAATGTTGCTTGAAAAAGCACACGGTATAAATGGAATGTTGGCTGATAAGTTTCCATTTATCAAATCAATTTTCTTCCCCTAGAACATACTCGGTTAAATCCTGAGGAATTAACCCATATATGGTACTGTAATAATATCCCTTTCTGACCTTTGTAGTATGATACTTGAATTCAACATGGCAGCATCATGTTTCAACATTCAAACTCACATATTTCCCATTAGCCAATAAGTCAACAGATTACTAATACATTTTTCACGGTGAGAAAACATTATTGCCATTATTACAATCAAAGCAAATGCTTGGCTATTTGTTTAAGAGCCTGCCCACAAGTGCTGGAGCCAGTGCAGGTGAGCAGCAGAGAGAGATGCTCACAAAGAACACAGGAGTGCAAGAAGATCATAGTCATGGCACATTTTGAGATTTGTGCCTTCCCCCCCCAGCCTGCTCCAAAGGCATTCATTTTATTCTCAGCTGAGTGGTGCTGCAGCAGTTCAGAAGTGGATCTGACCACTGCCAACAGGGCTGCTGCAGCAGAGGGAGCCTGATGGGGCAGGCAGCTCAGCTTAAGTTTTTTCCCATGAGGAAAGCAGTGTTCCACTAGTTCCTTCAGATTAAAAATAAATAAATAAAAAATAAACACCTCAATATTATTAACTGAAGTTCACCTAAGACTGCACCATCAAATGCCCTAAATTTAAAGTACTTGTTGATCTCACTCTGCTTGCCAGAACAAAGTTCTCAGGAATATAAACAGCTGGTTATTTTTCTGATTATACAACTTACTAATATACAAAACAATTGCATCTTTAGGTGTTAATCTGCTTTTTCACAGATCATCACTCAGTTTTCTTTTGAATCTTGGCACATTTTCTCAAATCCACCTTTGCTGACAAGTTGTTATTACTATTTAGTAGCAGAAGTTTTTCAAACAGTAGATTTCTGTCTTCTTGTTTACATCTACGAGAACATTTTAAGGTTATTTTTCAATTGTTAAGATCTACTGTTTTATATGTCTCATCACCACACCCTTGAAAAGTCAGACAGACTTCATGAGTTCCTTTGGAATTTTGTTTGTCTTTCATCATCAAAAGCACATGCTGCTTTATATAGCTATGCATAACATTTTTCATTTTTTCCCCTGAAAGTTTGCAATTTTCAGAGCTGCCATTTCACAAATGGATTGAAAAATACTATCACAGTCTTATTTTTAAAACTACAGCAAGAGTTTCACAGAGCACTAGTCATACACAGGTGGGATGACTGCAACAGAGTTACACTGATAAATTAAGGTCGTTTAGAACCTGAGCCGCCTTCTCATCTTGCTTGAAAACTCATCTGCACATATGTGAACCTAGGCATACCCTCTATCCTGCCTGTACCTTGCTTTGTGCTAAAAGTCACAGACAAGAAGAAGGGAAGGATCAGATTTTCTGGTGTGTCCATGTATCTAACTTGAATTTAGTGTACAGAAATCCACATTAGATTAAAGCAAAGCAGTTCATGCAGGAAAGCAGTTAAGCTGTAGCAAGATGGTAATGAAGGATAAATTAGCCCATAATAAAGACTTCTGGAGTGATGTCTTAAAAAAATTACTTCCAGTACTCAGCTGATCTCTTTAGTTTATATGCAGTATACAATATACACATTTTTCTTGTCTGTCATAGGTTATCCGAAACCTACAGAAAAAAATACATTTACAAAGGGGGACAGTATATATAGCCCATTTTGCCCATTACTACATCTTTCATTCCCAAGAACTGTTGCATTAACTTTCATGTTTTAAAAAGGCCCAAAAAAGCAAAACATGCCAATATGACCCTGTAACTATCCAATATTAAACACTAAGACCACACTCTTGATTTTACAACACAAAGATTTCTACCTCCTTAGTATCGTGGCAACATCTAACCTTAGACATCTTTGTCACCTTTTGTTAAAGACGTCGGGGGGGAAAGGAAAACATTCAAAGCCTTGAAAATGTAAAGAAATAAATTAAGGTTTCTGTTTTCAAAAAAACCACTATTTATTTCCATTCCCTTTAGCCAAAGGACATGGGGAAGAAAACAATCTTTTAGACAGTACTAACAATTCTTTAATATATTAAAGTATAGGAATGTTGAACGTTGGTTCAGCTTCTTTGGAAGTAACTTGGGTATACGCAGAAGGAAGATAATAACCACTGAAAAAAACACAGGACACTGTGGTATTGACACATTCAGATTCCCTCAAGAAGAAATTCAAAGGTAGCACAAAATGGCGTCAAGCCACTTCAAAATCTGGCAAAATTACATCAGCTTTAGCTTCAAGACAGAGGCTTTGTCTGACTTTTTTATCGTGTCAGAGAACTGCAGACATGAAACCCTCTGTATTAGGTAGCTTTGGCTTTCTGCTTTTAGCATTTTTAAGAGCAGATTAATGCAAACCCAAGAGGCAGAAGGAGCTGTATAAAAGGCACAACAACAACGTAGGACATCGATAATAAGGATATGACTGAGACCTGTAAGATTAGCCATGGTAAGGTCTTCCATCAAGATCACAAGGTTGCAAGGGCAACAGAAACTGGTAGAAGGACATGGGGCTCCAAAGAACAATAAGAGCATTGTCCATAGGAGCAGATGTTTATCCATCTGGCATCAAATTGTAACCCTCCCTGAGCACTGGCCACGTGCAGTACCGCATTCTATCTGGCTCACCATGAGAGCTGAGCTCATGACACACCTGTTTGGTTAACAATTCTCTGGAGTCTCAAAAGCTTTACACCTTCTTGGGTGGACTATCCCAGTGCACCAGCAACTGCCAACTTGCATCAACTAACTTGCACAATGCTTTTTGTCCAGCCAGTCTTATGAGTTCTCATCATCAGCTGTCCCCGTTTGGCCCCTCATCCACTCAGATGGTGCAAGCCTGCCTTCAATGTGCAAATAAGAACATTTACCTTGCAAGAAATCATCTCTGGTTTTGCCATCTGTCATGGTTTGACACTGGCCCGATGCCAGGCACCCATGAGTCTCCCGCTCACCCTCCCCTGCCACAGCTGGGCAGAGGAGAGAGGGAAAAAAAAATTAATGAAGACTTCACTAGTTGAGATAAGGACCGGGAGAAAACACTTCAAAGGCAAAACAGGCTTAACTTAAAGTTACAAAGTGGATTTATTGCTAACAGAATCAGAGGAGGATAATGAGAAGTAAAATAAACACTTAAAACACCTTTTCCCCCCAGCCCCTCCCTCCTTCCCACCAACAGTGCAGGGAGACAGGACATGGGGGTTTGGTCAGTTTGTTAATGAGATTCTCTTCCACTGCTCCGGGACAGGAGTCCTTCCCCTGTGAGACTGTGGGGTCCCTCCCACGGGAGACAGTTCTCCATGAACCTCTCCAACGTGGGTCCACTCTCACAAGCAGCAGTCCTACTGCACCTGCTGCAACATGAGTCCCTCCCACGGGCACACAGTCCCCCAAAACTGCTGTGCTGTGGGTCTCTTTCCACAGGGTGCAGTCCTCCAAGGACAGGCTGCTCCAGCCTGGAAGCAGAGCCCTCTCTCTCCACTGGGTCTTCCACTGGATCACAGCCTCCTCCAGGCACCCACCCACTCCGGCACGGGCACCTCCCCCACGGGCTGTGGGTGGATCTCTGCATCCCCCGTGGATCCCCATGGGCTGCAGGGGCACAGCTGCTTCACCATGGTCATCGCTACGGCCTGCAGAGGCATCTTGGCTCTGGAGCCTGGAGCCCCTCCTGCCCCTCCTTCTTCACTGACCTTGGTGTGTCCATGTTGTTTCTCTCACATGTTCTCACCTCCTCCTCTTCTCTGACTAGCAGCAAAACCACCCTGACTTTGTTTGGATTTTCTTCTTAAATATGTCATCACAGAGGTGTTACCAACCTCTCTCATTGGCCCAGCTTTGGCCAGCAGCATGTCCATTTTTCAGAGGCATCAGAGATTGGCTCTGCTGGACATGGTGGAAGTTTCCAGGAGGTTCTCACAGAGGCCCTCTCTGTGGCCCCCCTGCTACCAAAAACCCAGGCTGAGCAAAACCAATACACCATCATTATTTAGAGGGCTTTGCAGGGAGAGGATATGATCGCAGTATCAACACAGGTTAAAACTCCTCACTGCCCTTTCAAAAAAACACTATGTGTCTCCTTTGGTACAATTGCACATATTGGGAAACAAAACTGTGATGATGGCGTTGCCTGTGGAGGAATGACATGTGCTGCACAACACTTTTCAGAGCAAGATCCTAAAGCCTAAGCATGCAGAGGTATTACATAAGAAGTACTTAAAAGGATCAAGTAACACATGCTATAGTTCTAATTTTTATGGGAATACCTGCAAGAACACTCAGTGGCTGTCTCTCTTCCTCTTCAGGAGGAGTCTCAAAGCAGTCACTGAAATGCTTTTGTCCTGTTTCAGGTTTAAACTTACAACAGCATCAGAAAACAAAAATCTACAGTGCTTTCATAGCCACATACTCAGTTTAGAATCCCCATCATTGATCCCACCACTCCTTCCCCTTCTGAGCAATGTCAGAAGGCTGTCCATCAGCCACGATGTCCTCTGCCTCAGACCAACACACCCCAAAGATGGGTGCTCAGAGTGCTGTATTTCAGACAGCACTTGGCAAACCTAAAGGAAGAAAAATCTGTTATTTTGGTGAGACTGCAGTTCACAAAGCTAGAGTGGCACCAAGTGGTGAGAGGATGAATTTGGGTCTTACTGTGTGTATTCTTTCAATCACACTAGAAGTCACACTTGAAATACTATAAGTTAAAATAAGATGGTTCAGCAGCTCACTTTTACTGGGGAGCCCAGGTTTTTAAGAAATCCTACTTAATCCATACACACACAAAAAATAACAAGGGTAGAACTTCCCACAGAGGACTCTTAAGTGAGTAAAGTTCAGAATTACTAGTTAGATGAAAAGCATCTGAATGCCAGTAATGAATAGGAAGTGAAGAAAGATATCCTAATTTTCATAATCAGTTACAGCCACAGTTTATCTGACCATTTGACTTTTCACACTCAAGGCCACCCTATCCTCCACAATGGAGCCATTGCATCTCTTACTACATTCTAAAAGCAGAACCTTTGTATTTATTTGCCTCTTTTCTACCATCTGCGACATGCAAGCCACCTCCATTCTTAAAATGTCTTGCACGCTGTCACTTCTCATAACACCTCAGAAACAAACGAACAAACAAGAATGAAACAAAACAAAACCAAAACAAACAAAAAGCACCAAAACCCAAGCCACAAAACAGCCCACACCAAGGAAACTGTGTGCCTTCAAAGATCATGTCAGGAAAAGAATATTCCCCTCTGCCCAGTGATAATAACCATACACTTCATCTCACTCTTCCCCACAAAATACACCAGACTTGTAATCAAACTCAAGGAACAGAAGACAGATGAGTAGTTCTGTGAATAACAGCTTAAAAATCCCCAAACCAAAAAACTAGTAAAACACAGACATGTCCCCACCCCCCTTTCCCATGCTGTTCTTCTCAATAAAAAATACCCTACAGCTATTTCAAGGGCATCAGTGCCTTATTTCTATAGAAAATGAGAGATTGTTTTCATCATGCATTTGTACTGGCTCACACCTAATAGGAGCTATTATTTACCCAGGCAACTGACAAAAGTGCTCATTCACATGGAACAAAGTATTTGATGTTAAACATTTGTTGGCTACTTTGGCCCAGTTTTTCAAGTAGTGAAAGGCAATTTCACCTTTTTGCTTGGTTTAACTGATATGCTCAGGATAGAAGAGTCATTGTCATTGAAACAGTAACAAACCTAAAACTGAATGAATATGCTCACAAATCTAAAAAAATAGAATGTGATTACTATTGTGACCAAATCCTTAAAATGATATGAATAGGAGGTACATATAATAAAAAAATCACAGACAAGGTCAGTTAAGTCATTCACAAGTTATTTCAGTATCTACAGAAAAACAAGTTCTGGAGAAGTGAGGAACTGGAAAGTGAAGCCCTCTTAAAGCAGGTCTTTGTTGCACCTAATGCATCACAGTAACCATGGGCAGGTTTATAATATACCACTAATACAAAGATGACAGCCCAAGACTGCAGCTGGGGTGAGACTTCACTTAAGTAATTTAAAAAACAGCAGAGGCTCTGAGGTTCAAACAGCCAGAAAAGTGCCTGAAACTTTTGACGCCCTTCAGTTGCACAGGTTGTCAGTAACATGATCACATTAACAGCATAATCAGGTGGTTTTGACTTCAGGTAGCAATCCTCACTTTTCACTTCAAAAGAGAGATGATACAAAATTTGAGCTACGAAGATTTCTACTACTCAAAACCACTAAATGTCTCTTCCTGCTTTTTAAAATTTAAATTCAAGGTCAGGTGGTTACATTTTGTGTGTGAACATCCCAACTGCAAATTAATGCTTTGTCCATAAGTTCAGCTTTCTTTCTTTCTTTTAACAGATGGCACCAATGTTGATCTACACATTAACAGCAACTGACTTCCAATTCCAAAACAAGAGAAATGATCTTTGTATCATTTCCTACAGAGAGGTAATTAATGGATATTTGCAAGCTGCTTGGAGATCTTCCAGTAAGGGGTTTTTTTTTGTTTGCTTTGGAATCCTTTTTGTGGTATTTTTCTTTCTTCTTCTAACTGCTGTGCAATATTTATAGCCTGTATTTCTCAAAGTATTGCACAGTTTACTTTTGTGGGATTCCTCAATCATTTCATTCTCTCATGCTTAAAAGCAAGCTTCACTGAGATTTGTTGCATCTGAGGCACCACCACCTTCGCTTCCTGTTCCAGACGAAACAAGTTCCTCCACCCAAGCCCAAACACTTCTAAAAGCCAGAGAATGAAGACTGAAGCTATGCTGAGGGCAATTCCTCCATCACTTCCCCATTTTCCCCAACTCCAAACATTTGTCCAGTTTCACTACTGACAAGTTTTATGCTTAGACTATAAAAACTTTAGGAGTAAATTATGAACTTCACATAGTGTATTTGTACCAAGCACAACAGCCTCCCAATCTAAAGAGCCACAGTTCCTGCTAATTTCTATTTATTATGAGAGCTCTGAAAGAAACAAGGCAATAGGAATGTGTTGTCTGTAAAGACACAGCTGCCCTGGTTGCTTCTATTTTGGTCACTATAAAAAAATGAGGGGGAAAAAAAAAAATCCTAGTGTCCACTGAGGTTAGTATGGAGTCCTCTTGTAAACTGTACAAGCATAGCTATGCTTCCTTGGAGAAGCAGAAACTCATATAATATTTTTATATCTCCTTGGAGATACGGCCACTGGTAGGGAAGTGTTTGAGAATAAAAAATACTACCTACCAATTTATTGTAAATGAGAAGTTGCATGTTGTGCTTTATTTTGAATTCTTTCATGAATGAGTGTTTATTCTGGCATAAATGGATATGAATGAATAGCTGACAAAAGTACCAACTGCTTTCTTAAAAGAAGAATTATCTGAAATCAAATCTTCTTTGTTGGATGAAACTTAAATTGCAGAGGGAATATTTAACCATGGAAGGAGAAAATTCATCGATAAGGTACCACAGACTACACTTAGCAAAGCTAATTGTCTTTATCACTTGCTTTTTCACACAAGTTTCTAATGGAGTGTTTTGTCTAAATAGCAAAATACACTGTCCTTAATATCCTCTGATGCAGATTTCTTGATACTTAGGCTTTAATGATAACCAAGTGCTGGCATTTGGATTTCTTGGCAGATAAAACCTGTGTTTGCTCAAGAGACCTCAAGCCAACTTCACCCTTTTGCACTAAGGCAGAAAAATCTACTGTAAATTGCTCAGTGGGTTTAGCAGCATTTTTGACTGCAGCTGGTAATATTGACTTCCCAGACTTTTATGATGACTCTCTTCCAGGTCAGGCAGACTTATTTTGTCATTTTTTTTTTCTACCTTCCTCAATTCCCATTTTATGGTTTTATTCCAAGTTTAGAGTATGCATTCTGACACCACCACAGAGGAACTGACAACTGCATTCCAAGATATTGTTTACCATGAAAAATTACACATCTGTGTTACATATGCTATACAGAACCCACCTTTTACATCTCCTTTAGCTAATTGCTGGGAAAAAAACCCTTCATTTTTGCTAATAACCACTTTGCACAGATACACAATGCAATGACTAAAGGATAGCAGAGCAGACGGGGTCATTTCAGTTATTGCTGTCATACATAACCATGCTTGGTTTTATTTAATTTGCTTTCAGAGAGCATTACAACTGGCTTAAATACCTAAAAGGCTACTAATTATCCTTCTTGAAAGAAAAGAATTATAATGAGTTTCTCATAAAAGTCCATCTACTTCTCTTAGTTCTGTCTAATCACTTGCTACTTGTCTGCAAATGGATTTGGTCTCATACATAATAATAATAGTGACATATGTTTTTCTGCCAGTCAAACTTAAAATTCAAACTTCAGTTGATTATTATGAGTAATCTACAATTTCCTCCATAATTAAGGCTTCAACTTTGTTCGCATTAACAAGTTCAATTTTGACCTCCCACTCACATCTATTAATGAAGGAGAACTTCAGTGATATGTGAGAATCATGGCAGAAGAAGAATTTTCCTTCCAATTCAAAGTGAAGGAGGAAATTCCAATTTATGGCAATGCCACATAGATATTGCCGCATATAGTAATCTGTCACTTTACTGGAGAGAGAAGAAGAAAGCAATAGAACTTTACTGGACTCAAAGCACATTCTCATGCCCAGAACTGAAGCTGAGAGAACAGAAGTCTGATTTTAAATCTAATTGACAGCTGCTTTACTAAGATCAGGACAGACTATGGGCTAAGAAATAACAGGCAACAAACAAGCACTGTAGTTATCTTCGCTCTGCTTTTGCCTCATTAAAACAAACTACCTTCCTTCAACCACCACCAGTAAGACCCAAAGAAAAGCAGAGAACTTTCATAACACAGCAGAATTTATTTGGATGAACTGAATGCAGCCCAACGGTAACTGATTTATGATGTTCCACTATAAAAGATACTCACTGGATTTCTAAAAATTCCTCTTTGGGCAGTGTCTAATGGAGAGAGAAGGAAAGTGAGAAGACGTAGTTTAATGGATTTATCTACTGAAAATCTAATGCACACAGCCAATGTTTTGTTACCCATAGTCCAATTTTAAAAGTTATTAAGATTTTAATAGGCTCACAAGATTGCTATGTTGACTCTGACAACCTAATTTAGGCTCACTGGCAGTTTCAGAGATGCTGCATTAACTGCTGGAGCTGGCCAGTTTATTTAAACTCCTTACTTCAGAACAGCCACAAACCAAAATAAACTCTGCAGAATAGCTCAGGTTAGAAGATTTGAAAACAACTGAGGGACCTGAAGAGGCAATATAGAGCCAGGACCCATAGTGAATTTCTAAACAGACCTGTGTTTGCTATGCAGGACAGAAGACACCAAGGAATAGCCTTTTTGAACCACTTAAGGGGAAAAAAAATTTAAATCTTTGTTTTTCTTTCTGCATGCAACACACTGAGTAGTAGCAGGGGGACTCAAATACAGCTGAGGAAGATATATTTGGATTAGGAATTAGATTAGGAAGATTAGGAGGGTTTTTTTTATAAAAACCTCTGTTTTACTCCAGAACCTGTGGTTACTCAAAACTCACAATCATTTTTCAGATAGAAGCCAGGAATTAAAATTTTGGTTGCTGAAATGACTCCTATGCAGCTTTTACTTTTCAATAGTGAAAAAAAAAAGAAAAAAAAGAAAAATTACTTTCTGTTTGTGGGTTTTATTGTCTGACTTTTTCCTCTAAATCGTTTGTTTTTCTCTCACCAGCAACAAAATAGAAAGGAAGAAAGTAAAACAAAATCTTGGTATGAAGATTTCAATAGCAGTACATTTAATTCCAGCATATTTTTTTATTTAGGAACTATATAAGTTTATAACTGGGAACTGATGTTGTTCCTCAAGCTGCTAAAAACCATTTAAGAGTGATATTTATTACAACAGAACTTAAGACTGTTCATTTATCAAAAGGATAATTTACTCCCTCACTAAAGGTCTTTCTGAATGCTTGAGAGCAGCATGAACATCTCTAGCAGAAGCTTTGGAAAATAAAATAAACTGTCAAAACACTTTTCCACTACCTCTTTTACATCAGCAGCTGTGAGGTTTTTCATTGAGAAATCATTTCTGGAAAGACGATGTGCCAACTCAAAGTTATCATTAGATAATAGTACTTATTATTCATCTGAATCTACTCTTTGCACATTACTTTTAATTGCTTTGCATTTCACCCTGACAGAACATCACAGTTTCCCTCCTGTGAACACAAGGCAGAGTAAGATCTTTAGAAAATGCTAACGCAGCTATTTCTACCTAAACAAGATCCAAATACTTAAAAAACAAAACAAAAATAAATAAAAAGTCAAACAAAAACAAAAAATAAGACCACAAACCACAGTGCTGAAATGCTGGCCCCCAACACTAACCTGCCCTCCCTCTTACTGTGGAGCTGGTGATTAATAGCTAAGAAGGGGTTTGCTTTCAGCTCTGTGAGACATTGAACCTGCTCAACAAATAATTCATGTTAAGGGCTACTAGGTCATTTGAAATAATTCAAGACCTGTCTTTTTCCTTGAGCACTTTGGTCTAACCCCATATTTACTTGAGTATTCTTAGTGTTTAGGAGTCCCTACAAAACCTCAATTTTGTTGCCAATACTTCCTTACCTCTTCCCTGTTAGTTGCTGCCTCTGGGTTCACAACTCCTCTACTGGTTTAAGGGCATCTGCTTCATTATGTTTACACATAACATTTATTTGCAAATAAAGTGAAAGAACCAGAATTTTCCCTGGATGTCTTAGTTGTTGTCCTGACTTGCCAAGGGAAAAGAAAATATGCATTGATTGGTATGATACACCAAAGCCCATAATGTTAAATCTAGTGGTAACAATGAAAGCTGACAAATCCAGTTAGATGCACAGTTGTCTTAATCCCGTATTTTCATTTGATCACAGGCCAGTATTACCAATGTGAAGCTGAAGAATTTTTGAAGGAGAAAATTAAGATATCAAGGTTCCTCCCAAACCCTAATGAAGACCCAAGGACACAATACTGATCCCTTCTACAATTCCACTTAACTCTTCCAATATATACCCTGGTAACTCTGGATGGTCCTGTCCAGCCTGCATTCCCTGGTATCCTGCCGTATGGCTTCAGTCAATCCTGCTGCTCATTGCTTCTGTAGCAGTGTTTTGTCTTCCTCAGACCATTGTGTTCTACAGTCCTTACATAATGCTCCCCTGGTGAGGGAGGCTCAAAGCCATCACAGTATGCCACCAGTACTGTCCTGGGGTATTTGACTTCATACCATCTTTCCTTATTATTGATTTGAATTCTTTGTTTTGGGCTGTGTTTCCTTTGCAATGTTTATCTCAATGAAGACAGGAATAGGATGGCAATCCTAACGTTTATATTCTAGATGGCAAAGTTCAGAGGAATGCCTTATCTGCTCCTTCTTGTTGGTAGTGAGGCTTCTGCCATCTCAGAGTTCATAATGCATATACTGAAATGTGAATTCTGCTTATTTCACCCAGAAACCCTCAGGTGAATTTGAATCAGTGGAGCCTAAGATAGACACACTTACCTAAGTTCACCCGGTTTTTCCATTGAAGTTGCTGCTTAGCAAGAAGCCCATTATCAGCATGGGCCAGCAGCTGGCAAAGCTGTGAGACACCAGAGCTCCAGAGTGAGCTCCAGCCTGCAACATGCACCTCCAGCTAGATAACACTGACTTTCACTGAAACGACCCATCAGAGGGACTGCTGCATTTATCAGAGGAAGGAAGAGCAAAAGGAAAGGCTGGTGTCCTCACAGCAGCAGCTCAGAACAAACACATTATTATTATTATTATTATTATTATTATATGCAATATCAAACACAAAGATTTGCAGCTTTCTTGAGACCCACAATGAAATTACTGAAGATGATTTAAATTAGCAGATGCCAAGTTGTTCAGCAGCAGAGGACCAATTCCATCTTCACACGTTTAAGGCACATCAAAACTAAATCACACCAAAAGCCAAACACTTACTCACATATTAGTGATTTGATCCAGTCTCACACTCAAATTTCATATGGCACTCCAAAGACACACAAAGTCTCATTTGAAGTACAACAATCTGCATCTTCCACTTAATTCTCCCCATCTCTCTAAACAGAAAACAGAAATTACCAAACTCCAGAGAGCTCTGTCAAGTCTCTCTGAACAGGGAACACTTTATTAACCTCATCAAAATATCTCCCTTCCCATGCATAGTGTTCAAATCCACATTTTATCCTCCTCTTTTCAGCGCTGAACTACAGCTACACTCCCCTTCATTCCTTAGCACTACAGCTAATCTGGATACACCAGCCCATTCAACAGCACCATAGTACTCAGAAATTCACTTCTCCCTTGTGGAATTGCTCTGTCCCTTGTAATACAAAGAAGTCACACACCTAAATCTGTCCAAACCACATGATACAGCAGATGAACAATATTAATACTCTATATAGTCCTAAACCAACTTGACAGGGTAGGGGCAGTAAGCCACACCTCTAAAATTGTTCTCAGGGAAGAGACATGCCCACAAGTAACCAGTCCAAGTATTAGTTAAAGTTTTTAAACATCATAGTACTGTCACAAAGAAAAAAGAACAAAACTGCCATCTTAAGAAGCCAAAACACCAAGTAATTTTATGTGGCTTTGAAATTGGTATTGCCTGAAACACAAGTATTAAGTTACTGCTTGTTTGAGAAAAAGAACTATCCATGTATGCATGACACAACTTCTTTGTATGAATCAGTGAGAAGAGATGGACATTTAACCTATTTCATCAGCTGTGCAGAGTAGATATCCTCCAATTGCAGGAATGGTGTGTATTAAGTGGCAGGAGGGAAGCTCCATTTCAGGCCACACAAGATCCTTGCATTGCAACAGCTACAGTAAGGCAGGAGAGCTTCACGGGACTGGCAGGGGGGGTGCTGCTGACCCACATCATGGATGGACCATGAGCCTGAATTAATACCAACGCTCTCACATTCACCTTGTGGGCAGGCACATAAAACATTTCCATAAAAATCAGGTTCAGAACAAAACACCACTATGAAACAGACATTTTAAAGTAACTACTGGCTCTACTCTGCCAACATCACAATACATCTCTCAAAAGATCAGCTTTATCAGTCTAATTAGTAACCTGTATCATCATGATGATGAAAAGAACATAAACCATTGTATGTATTACATGCACAAAATATATAGATCTACTTTCAAATCCCATACAAATGATCTGTCACAATTAAGTCATTCACTGTAAGAAGCTGATATACACTTACATACCTTTTTTTAAACTAAGATAATGGGCACACTGCTGCTAGTGGGCAAATCCTGACCATACATTATATTGCACTTCCAAACAATTTTGATGAAAACTACAGGTGGAGACAGATTATAACGAGAACATCTAATTGAAATTCATCTCCCTTTTGCCTTGAATGGAAGACATGCTGCTTGAGCCCTGAAACATATCCATTTCATTCAAATTGCATGCAGATTTTCAGGCAAAATTGGATTAATTAAAACAGGTTTTGGAGACTCCTGAAAGATTTCAGAATGCTGACAATGCTTTGTAACTGTGTTTTTGGCATCTGTGATTCTTCTACCTTCAGGAAAGCCCCTTGCCAAAACAAGGAGAAATGTAAAGCCCACAGAGGTCTATCCTTTTCATAGGAGTGACATCTTCTACTGACATGTTCAGTCAGTTCAGGTCCTTGTGGATTCATTGAGGTATTAGCTCTTATTCAGTAGGGTTCCTTCCAACACATTCCCATCAAAACCCAGACAACTCACCTGCCTTTCCCCTTTCAAAATCGTTGTGTGACTCAAAGTAGCAGCTTGTGTGTTTCGCAGAGTTTTTTTTCCTGTTTTGGTGTTTTGCAAGTGAGTAGATTCAAAGCTGCCAGTTATACAGAAGATTTAGAGGGGAAAAAAACCAAACACCACCACAGCATTCCCCTCTCCTCCCACTTGGATACAATCCAGAAGTAAACTACGTCTTACAATAAAAACTTATAGCAAACCCAACTTAATTGTGGACAGTAATTGTCTAACCCTCCATAAAGAATAAAAATATTGACCAAGACATTTGGAGAAGTATTTATAACAAATAGTAGCTAACATGGCCTTCCTCTTCCTGCTATTTATTGATATAATCCCTTTTCAAGTTAATTCAATGAAGAGCCTGCTCTGTCATGTAAACTGATCATTAATCCAATTACATGATGGAAATTGATACTCTCTTACTTTTGCTATTGTCTCCAAACACCAGGCACAACAGAAAAGAGAAATCTCCTCTAACCATAACATGCAGAAAAAACCCAGCAGCTCTGAATACCAGGACCCTGACCTTCAGTGCCATGACTGCAAAGTCAGAGTGCAGGAATATGGAAATTAGGGATGCTGAGAAGTAGTTGACCATGTGATCTTAGCCCACATTCCTGCCCACTGCTCAAAAGACATCATCAAAAGAAGATTTTATTTTTGTTTTAACCAAGATTAGGCAGAGAAATAAAGGGTTACTAGAAGAAGACAGAAATTTAGAAATCAACCTCATTATATCAAGGGATCCTGGATTCAGAGTTTGGACATGTCTTATTATTAGTGTTCAAGCATTTGTTACTGCATTTTCTTTTAATGTATACACACAAGGAAGTACTAAAGCTGTTACTTTTAAGAAAGTATAGGTAATAGAAGTACTTGTCACTGCTTGAAAAGACAGTGACAAACCTGCTTTCCATCAGTGTAGTTTTGGAATGGACCTTCGCTTTTGCTGTTTATGTTCTCTTAAAAAATCAAATAATACAGAAGGGGTTTGCTCCTCTTCCCTGCATTTAGGCAACAATCATTAAAGTAAGCTGAAAAACTCTTACACTTAATTTCCACGTACAACTC
The DNA here is from genome assembly GCF_020740725.1 of Corvus hawaiiensis. Classification (NCBI taxonomy): domain Eukaryota; kingdom Metazoa; phylum Chordata; class Aves; order Passeriformes; family Corvidae; genus Corvus; species Corvus hawaiiensis. The sequence goes on along the minus strand of NC_063227.1, from coordinate 14,503,753 downwards.
CTCATGAGAGGAAAAAGGTGGGATGGCTACGGCAACAGCAGGCCAGGCCAACTGCTGCAGGCACTGAACTCTGGCTCTGAGATAACTCTCAAGAAAAGCATTTCTCAGAAGCTGGTAGAAGATTACAGGACAATTCCAAAGAGCAAAAATGAAGAGAGATGGAAAAATTTTATACAGTATAATACCCATATGACAGGACATGCAGTCATCCAGCTCTTCTGGTGTGGTATCCTGAGCCATTTCTTACCTTTAGTAATAACTAGCACTACGATAAATATACAGGTACTATACAAGGAAAAGGGTAACTGATATAAAACATTCATTTCTGATGACATTGAGAGCCTTTAGTTGCCCAAAAGGGTATTGGCAATGCACACCTCAAAGATAAGAGCAAAAAGTTGCTTGATGTACACACATATGAATCATTGACACTGGGAAACCTTCTGTACAAGAACCAGTGGGAATCTCCTGGAAGCATAAGCAGTCAGAGAACACATTAAACTGACCATCTGTTCCTCTCTGATAACATGAAATTAAGTAATTTATTTATTCAGCATTTAAACCCTCTCCGTTCTCTTCATATTAGTCAAGGATGATTATGCTAAATCCAGATGTAGTTAACATATTGTGCGCTCAAGTGAGCAATGTCCTTTCAGCCCAGGACTTGCCTTCTGGCCACCCACCCTCAGAATCTCAGCAATGTTGCCTGAAGACCCTGTTTGCCTGAAGACCCTGTTCCAGGCCTGCAGGCTGGGCAAGCATTAAAGCATTTTGTACAGTGATTAACTGAACAACACACAGAACTACAGGCTGTCCTGTGGGCCATGGTAATCACACACCCCTGAGCTCATACACATATCTGGCTACAGCTCCTTCCTTTTACAGAACACAGCTGTTTATTTTAAACCTTTGGCTTGGTGCAGTTTTAAAACAAGACATTTACCATAGTTTTGCAGAATTTTCTGAGGTGGGGTGTTTTGCTTGGCTTGGGCTTGGGGGTTGTTTTGTTTTAAGATGAAGAGGCTGCATTGGGAAGAGAATATTAAAACAGCAGCTCAAGGCACTGCAGGCCCGCATCCCATAGTAATGGATTTGGAGTTCCAAAAGCCTCCAACAGAAAACCTTTGCACATGCTGGTGCTGCACACAGACAGCCCTTCCCTGGAAAATTTTCAGGATGATGTTGTAACCGCTTGACTCTGCCTAGCAGGCTGAAGCTTCCTGAGAGCACAGCCGGGGTTACCTAGGGCCGTGTGACTAGTCACATCCTGGAGTCCATTTTGGACAGCCCCTCGATCTGGCTCCTGCAGCTAGCAGCGTTACAACGCAGTGGTGATGAAGGAGGTAGAGAAGGGTCTCCCATGAGGGTGGTAAGATGGCTTTATTCACATCTTGTCCCGCCGCCCTCAGAGGCAGAGAGAGAGACCTCAGTCTGGGTGCAGGCTGGTTTTGTCAGGGGCCCAAGGACGGTCCCTGGGCGGGGTTGGGGTACAGAAGCAAATAGGGAGAAACCGAGGGCATGGCCAAGGCTAAGGCAGGGAACGTGGGGGGAACGTGGCATCACAGAATCAGGGGGTTAATAGGCTACCACAGGATGACACATTCTCATCTGCAAAGGCTTTAGGATTAGCCTCCAGGAACTCATTAGAAAATGAGTCCAGGTTTTCAATGGACTAAAGCTTTTTGCCATAAAGGTAGATATGATACAATCGTCTTTTAATAGCAGGTTCTCTGTATTTTTCCAGGAAAAGAATGCCAACTAAAGATATCCTGAGATAAAGTCAGCCTTTGTTTTGTAAGTTTGATTTATGACATTTCTCTAGCCTCTACTGGCATTTCTTTGAGGTGACAAAAAGCCCTTGATTCTCATATATATTTAGCCTTTTTTCTATTTGCTTTTACTATTAAAGCATAAAGGCTGGATTGAACTGTTCATCCCACTTGTAAACCAAGAATAACGAAGTCCCATAAAGCTCAGCAGCTTACCGTCACTTGTCTTGCAGACCCACACATCCCTTCATATCAAATTACTGCTCTGAAAAGTGAAGGTGTGATTTATACCAGCTCACTAAGGGCATTTTTCACATGATAATTACTTAGTTCCAAAAACTGCACATCAAAACCAGTTTTTAGTATTTTACCTGCAATTTAGCAGCATATATTGTTTCCGCATTGTAAACGCTACTGTAATTTTTCACTGCAAATCCACGATTTACCTCAGATTCACCTGAAACTTAACCATGATTTCTAACTAAACAGAAAACTGCAAAAATTCCAAGTGCCTCCCCACTTTTAGCAGTAGCATTGAATGAACTTGGGTAGGATAATGGGAAGTGGAGAAAACAAAACAAAACATTTAACTTCAGTGAAACTACAAGGTAAGGTTTTAGAAAACTTGAAGTTTGGAAGATTAGGAGTCCCTTACCTGGGCCTCTGGTAATAAATCCAAGAAATATCTGTGTTGACGTTAACATTTTAACTTTCCCATTTCTTGATTCCTCTGATGTGAAACTCTAGTTGTACAGAACAAAACACATACCGCAGCTGAATTAATAAAAATACCCTCAAAAATATAATGTGTTTCATTTGTATGTCCTTATATTGGAGAGGAGTGGTAAAACAACTTTATATAAATATGAATTTCAAAGTAATACACACTACTGCCATAAACAAAGATTCTACTATATAGTATGAGGAACCTATCAAGATGGTACTTTTATGGGCCATTTGAATAGAAATTGATGCAGCATTCGAAGCAGCAGAAAACTCTCAATATAAAAATATGTACTTTATTTTCTTCTCACTCCACTTTAATGTTCCTATTTGTTACAGGTTAGTCAGGTTTGGAGTTGGACCTCTTTCTAATCAACTAAAATCATTAAAGAACACAGCAGTCAAATAAAAATGCTATTAAGCAAATTAAAGTTTATATGCAGGTAGAGTCAAAGACTCTGGGTCTATAATAAATTCTAGTTTTCCAAAACTTTTTACTTTCCACTTAATTTTGCTATGATTTATGAGTCAGTCTCCTGGGTGCTAACTGTATATAAAAGAAACATTAACTCAGAAGAGGCAACAGTTTGTTTTTTAATAATAAAAAATGCATACTGTTTATACCATTATTGCTTAGGAAATTAGATAAGATCCTTTCTAATACCCTGCACACAGGATACTGTAGCAAACCACTTAACATGCAATAATAGAGTATTGATGGGGAACAGGGATAATGCAAGTCAGGGCTCCCCCCCAGAGCAGACAGTCCCATGCTGTTAGAGCTTTGTAGTAATATATTTGTTCCACATTAACAAAAAAAATTTTTGAAAAGAGATTACCACCTCTAGGGCATAAAAAGATCAAATTTAAGTGAAATACTTTGTGGTTATTTCATAATAAATACTGTTCATAAGAATGAGTGTTTATTTAATGAACAAAAAATTGTACTTTTTTTCCTCTTGTCTGGACAGACTCTGTTACTGGGGTTCTGTGGAGTGCTGTATAAGCATCACAAGAAGACAATACAGCATTTCCCACAAAAGGCTCCCAGAAATAGATGATCATCATAAGGCCTGTGCAAAGCTTTCTGCCTGTTTTGAAAGTCTCCTTCAGTTATTCCTGCACAGATGTGACCAGGTATATGTCACAAGAACAGGACAGTTGGGGTGACTTGTTCTGCAGGCACAAAGCCCTGCCAGCAGAGCTCAATCCACAGGAAAATGTACTCTCAACTTCCTCACACCAATCTGAGCTGTTTCCCAACTTGTCACCACACTTGTTCACTTCCAGCATAACACTGGCTGCACCTGGATGTTCAAGAAGGCAAAAGAAACATATTCCCAGGGCCAAAGAGCATCAGAAATAACACCCCAAATCCTGCTCCTTGAACCAGCACCCCAGAAGATTCTCATCAGTGCTGCCACTTCAGGGTTACAGCATGAAGAGATCATTGGAACACCTTCACTCCTCCCACTCTCCTGCAGCAGTAAAACAGGCAAGGCTAACCCTTTAGACTTCCCTCATCTTCTCAGCACAAGCACAACTGTCCCCTCTTTATATGGAAGAGCACAACAGAGTTACTGAAAATCTGTGATTCAGCTTGGGGTTGACTCTTCTTATAGAAACATATCTGGGTTCAAATATCCAACAGACACATAAATTGCAAATAATTAATTACCCCAGTCTTTCACATGCACTGCATCTCACTCTGCCTCTGAAGTACTGCTTCATTAAAAGAAGCCACATCTTTTTAGAAACAGCTGTACATACTAGTAAGAAAACAAAAATCTTCACACAAAGCAAAGCCATCTGCTCCTTTCAGAGGGAGTTTACATTTGCTTAAAAGGACAGAGACAATGTGTAATTTTGCCAGGGTTTGGTTGGCTGGGATTTTTTATTTATTCATTTATTTTTTAAAGTATAGTTAGAGGTACTTTTCTGTACTACATTCACCCTTGAGTCCTCCTGACAGGGGTTCTTCATTTTCAAAATCACTGCTTTCTATTTTTTCTAAATATTTCTGTCTCCCAAGCCAGCACATCAAAGATACATAGAGAAACCCACAGACGGCTCACTGACATAAAGGAGAAATAAATGGCTGTAACTGCCTTTGCACTGAACGCTGTCAAATGCAAAAAGTGAAAAAAATAAGAAAAATGCTTTCCAGATGCAATGAACTTGAAAAGATTAAGGAAGAGTACTACCCATAAATGTTGAAGTAGAACTGTTTGGAGATCAGAGACAGAAGAGGGAAAGCAGCAGTAGACAAAGGATAATTAATATTCTGGGCATTTTTATCCTTTTTTGGAGGTGGATAACAGTGGAAGAAACAAAATATTTAACTGACAAATTAAAATGTACCGACTATTTCTCCCACAATGCACAAGGTGTTTAAATATTTGCAACATGGGAAAAGCAGTTAGCAGAAGGGAGACGTGAATCAACAAAATCTCAGCTCTCATGAGACTTCAAAATATTTTTATTTCCTGTAGAAGCATTTGGAGAAAAGGGAGAGAAAGCTTTTTCTTTTCTTCTTCCTTGTTAGAAAGGAATATGTGAAACAGGTCACTTGACAAATGGTTTTGCTTTTCTGACAAACAGTTTTTACTGAAAGCAATTTTTCGGGTCCAAATTTTAAACTTCAGATCATGGATTTTAAGCTGAGTTCTAGAACTGTTCCTTAAAAAATTCAGGTTTTACCAGGAAAAGGGACTGATCTGCATAAAGGCAACTTTTACTCCCATGTACATGCAAGCTTTGTTCCCCCCTAAAACACCACTACATGGAAAAAGTATAGATCAAGGCATCGAAGCACTTTCCATCATGAATACAGATCACAAAATGTAGCCTTGTGCACATTACCAGAACTTACCAAGTAATTTTACTTAAATTTTTTTAAACTATTTCAGTATCTGTCCCATTTATAGCTATAAGCTAAAAGTCGCTTCAGTTTTAGATAGACCAAACCTTAGGATATATGCAATAATGATGACTTGAAACACTTGCATTGCAAAAATGTTATGAATCCTCAATGAAAGGGATTCAAAGGTGTCTTGGGAGAAGAATACTTGTTCCATTGGTGCTGACTGCAAGACAACCCTCAAGTTCCAAATATCGTAATCAAGCTTGTTTTGACATCAACAGCCATAATCCACATGAAAAAGACCTAGACAAAAATAAAATCACTTGAGAATATGTGTTTCTGCACTCATACAGCTGCATCCCAAACTCTTTTAATATCACATTAGCCAAGGGAGAAGAGGATACAGTGAGCACCTGCTTGCTCTAAGGCAGCCCAAGGCCCTTCACTTGGTCCAGGCAAACACCCTTGCAGCGTTCTTTTCAGATGAATGCAACACAGCTAACAAGCAAGAGTTTTGGAAGAAAATTTCTCTGGTATTTAGAGTCATCTGTGGGTTTGACCTACTAGAGTTTAGAAGACCTCCCTTTCTCCAGTGCTAAACAACTAAAAATATTTTATTTAATTACATTAAATAGTAAATTAAAAATTATATTAATGAGATTTAATTTTTGGTCCTTTTAGTTACCTAAAACTATGTCAGGAAGACCTTGTAAATGTGAAGACAGACATAGGAATGCAGCAGTCTCAGTGAGGAAATGAATGGTTGAAGGCCAACTCCCCAGGACGCAGTGTAAAACGTAACTTCTTCCTATTTCCATCTCAAACTTCATCTTCCTGCATACTGTAAAACAAAACACTTAACCCTTCTATGTCTCAGCTCTCCCAACAGCTACACTTTGGGGTGTTGTACAGCTTATAACATCTGTGAAGTGCTTTTCACTTCCTTACTGTGTATCAGCTGAGAAGACCAAAAATCACACTGCAAATAAGAAGATATTTTTACTGATTTCTTTGGAGAGTGGCAAGTGGGGCATGAATGAAAAAAACACATCGATGTAGAATTAACACAGATGAAAATCTAAACTTAACAGAGGTTGAAATACAAACACCTGCCAAACAGACAGTGTACAGCTACTCAGCTGTCACTATTTAGATTCCACATCTGGGGCAGTAGCAGCCTACAGAAGAGAAAACTCTCTGCAGTGAGTAAAAAATAAATCACCTCTCAAGGTCAGTCAAATTTTGAAAGTAACCAACTTTTTTCAAAAGCCTGCCAATCAGTCTCACGCTACAGAAATAATGCATCCCTCTACTGTCTATAGGTGACAAGAGCTCTGATGAGGTAGTTCATTTGCCAGCACTGCTGCTGCTCCAAGTGAAGACAAGTGGGACTGTGCAAACTGAGCTAATTGTCAACACTTGATCAACTCAATTAGCTCAAATCAACCCAAGTGTTCCTCTGTCTGCAGTTACAGCTCAACAGGGCTTCAGACAGGCTACAATGACAAATTACACGCAAGGAAATGCAGATTTGCTCTGCCTACCCTCCAAGGTGGCCAGATGTTACCTGGTTTGAGAGTTCCACAACTGCGTTAGCAAAACACCCTGCCCTGCTGACCTGGCCTACATAAATCCTTGGCTCTGTCAACATGAACTGGGAATATTTCAAAGGAAGCTATTTTGTTCATAATTAAACAAAATAGGGAGGAACAGCACAATCAGTGCCAGTATTCTAGGAAAAATTTCTGCACAAAACCAGAGACTCTTCCTGCCTTATATAAGTTGCAACTATTTCTATGCAACAAGATAGAACAGCTTTGTAGAATAAGAGAAACCCATCTTGGATAACCTTGTTGAATTTGTCCTGAGACTCCAAGGTGCAATCTCAGAGGAAATGAGAGGAAACACAACCAGCTTGTCTGGTTGGCTCCCCCTTCTCTCTGCTGCCAAGAAATCATGCAGGCCACTGAGACATGGACAGATTACAGCACTGACGAGTATTGGTGATTTTATTGATGAGGCTCTCAAATCATTATTAAACCAAAATAAGTTGTCCCTCCTCAGCTAGTGAAATGGACTGATGACTATTATCTCAGCCATGGCAGATGATAAATGAGGCTACCTTACCCAGTCAGGTCCTTGACCTAAATTCACAGTTAGTCAGTGACCTAGCCAAAACCTTGGAGAGAATTGTCTAATGATGCTTGTCATGACTCAAACTATTTCTTGGAAATTCTACTTGCAGCTTATCTGCCAAAACAGGTATTCTTCAATAATTAACACAGCTGCCAGGGCACTCTACTCCTCCTCTTCCCTGTTTGTCCTCCATGGTTAATACACAATTCTTTATAGTTCCACCAAGTGCCTCAGTTTTCTTCCTTTGGTGACAGAACAAATGGTGCTGCTTCATGCAAACTCTAAAAAAGAAAACAAAAAACCCCTCACACTGGTTTCAGTCAAGTTCTTATAACAACAACCCAAATGCCTATCTGAAATTATCCTTTTACTGCACAAGGCACTGTACAAACATACAGATGGCAAAGAATCAGATTTTGAAAACACCCAAATTGGACAAAGCTGAAAAATTACCATCTGATTTTAGGAGTGAGGTCAGGGAAACATCAGACTAAGGTTCCTGCTAAACATGCAGAAGAACTTGACACACCCACAAAACAAAATGATTTCTACGTTCAAAGATTGAGTATGTTGTAGTTTGGGAGGGTGGGGTTGTTGGTTTGGTTTTTTGGGGGTAATTTTTTTTGTTGTTTTAATTGGTTAGCTTTCAGTTTGGTTTGGTTTTGGGTTTTTTTGTTTTTCTTTCTTTGAGGAGGAGGGAGGTTTTGTGGGAGTTTTCTTTTCTTGAAAAGTATTTCCTTTCACAGCTGTGGCAGTCTGACTCCTGCAGGACTACCCATGTGTGTAACAGCACATTTCTGTTCAGCCTTTAGGGACAGACAAGTCAATATTCCATATTGGAGGCAAAATGCTGGAGGGGAGAAAACATGTAACTGAATTCCAAGTCTATACTGGTTTTGGTCAGGGTAGAGTTAACTTTCTTCATAGTAGCTCTTACGGTGCTGTGTATTGGATCTGTGCTGTGAACAGCATAGACAGAGGCATATTTTACCTACTGTGGAGCTGTGCTCACTTCAGCCTCAGGGCCTCCTCCCTCTCCCACACTGCCTCACCAGTGAGCAGGCTCAGGGTGCACAAGAACCTGGGAGGGGACACAGCTGGGACTGCTGACCCCAGCTGACCACAGGTATATTCCAGAGCACATGGCATCATACTCAGCAATAAAAGCCAGAGGAAAGAAGGAAGGGGAATGACATTCAGTTTTGTGGGGCTTGTCTTTTTCATGTCACCTTTAGCCCTGCTTTCCTGGAGATGGCTGAACACTTGCCTTCCCATGGGAAGCAGAGAATTAATTCTCTGTTTTGCTTTGTAGTTTATTCAGTTTTGCTTTACCTATTAAACTGCATTTATCTCAACCAACAAGCTCTTTCACTCTTACCTTTCTGATTCTCTCCTCCATCCTGCTGAGAGAAAGCGAGTGGCTGCCAGCCAGGGTTAAACCAAAACAAAACCTCAAAACAAAGCACCAACTACAAATGCAATACACTACTTTATGTTTATTAATATTCAAGCCACATATTATTATCCTCCACACAGTCACCCAAGCAGAAACAAACTGATATACCTTACACGGGTGTTATGAGATTAATTAGTTAATACTAGAAAACAATTTGAAGGTGTAATGCCATGTTACTGAAATGCTAAGTACCATAACATTATATATGTAGAAATGAAGGTGAGCTTGCTAGAAATCCCGAGACTGACTGCATACAGAGTAATTACAGGAGCAGTTCAAGTTATTTTCTTGCTTAATATAACAATCCATGTCCCAGCCCATCAAACCATTGTTTCCAATGAGTGAATATTGAGTGGAACTAACAGCTCACAGTAATGGAACTGTTCTCTGGAGAACACAATATGTATCACTACCTCATAAGAGATACAACTGGAACAGAGCAAACTTCAAATGAGCACAGGAACCAGGGTTTCTTTTATCCATGCCAGGACTAGAAAAGTTCTAAGAGAAGCTTAAGAAAAAGCATCCCAAAAGAAGAGTTAATGTCAGTGCAGTTCCTGTTAACCTCACTATACTGAGGGAGTTCAGCATTAGCAGGGATGCCTCAGAACTTGCCCAGAGCACTTTAGGAAGGTTTCCTTACACACATGCACATACATGCATACACTAGAAGTAAAGGCCAGATTAGGCCTCAGCTTCAGCAGATTTAGCTCAAGGAATGACAGGAATTCCATAGAACTAACTGCAATTGTCAAGAATGAAATCATCTTCAAATCCCAAGAGGTCCAGTTCTGAGCTTGGCAGTATCCAGAGCAGAGCCCAGATCCAGTTCAAGCCAGTTTTACTACACAACAGTATTAACTGAGCTACAGAGTAACCTTTGAGAAGTGAAAATGATGATGAGGCAAAGAAAAAATTCAAACAAACAAAAAAATATATGCTCACATTACTTCATATCTCTACATTCCTATATAATTTTCCAGCCATGTCTAAGTTGAAGATTCCTGTGAAATTGTCCTCTTGCACACTTCCTGATACTATTGTGTAACTGAACAATGACATGATACTCCTCAAATCTGCACACTTAGTCACACTCATCAACCAGCTCACCTTCAATTAAAAAGAAAACTCAATTTTGGAAGGATGACATTTTTTGGAAGGATGACATTTTAGCCTTTATCAAACTCTCTCTACAATCCTAACTACACAGCCTCACAAGATCAATGTTCTTTGAAGAAGAATTCTGCAAATTATGTCTATCAGGTATGTAACACACACATTTTAGAAAACACCAGTTCTGGCTCTCCAGTATTCAGAGACACATATGAATGTGGGAACAAATGCCTCAGGAAATAAAGTCAGCATCTCCCACACTACTTGGATAGATGGTAACTGAATACTCTGTAGTCCAGGAGATGCACAAATGTGATATTACAATGTGAATAACCAGAGGACAGATCTAGAGCTCACCTCCTGGACAGTGCATGAGAGGAGTAACAGCCTCCTCATCTCAACTGACCAAGGGATGGCCAGGATGCACATCTTGCTGGGCATGGTCCCTTCGCTCAGCTATGCATTCCAATTGTCCTCACACTCCAAAACTGCTGTAGGAGATGAGAACATCTTTCTTGTCAAACCACACTCACTGAGATCAGGTCTAAACAACAAGCAGTCTCCTACTGCAGCTGTGAACAGCTGCTCATACTAACCCTAAATTAAGGGTCCATAGAGATTCCTGCATAGCCATTTCTAAAGCTTCACCTGAAAACCTAAGCCGAAGTAAGCGGTAGTATTTAATATTTAATTTTAACTTTCCTCAGTGCTTTCTCAAATGCTTATCTTTTTCCTTGCCATTCAGTTTACAACTTAAATGTTGCGCATTCTCATAGAAATTTCCAAAGCCTCTCTTTGCAAAACCTCTCCATACTAACTAGCTTTTACCAAGTTCTGATGCACTAATCTTTTGACAACTCCATGACCAGTGTGGGAAACGTTCTCTTGAAGCCAAGGACAGCAGAGACTCAAACCATGAAAAGGTAATGGGCAGAAGACAATCTCTGAGAGATTACATTCCATAAAATTGAATTGGCAACATCTGCTCAATCTACTGTAGATAAACAGTGAACTATTTTCCAACTCATTAACTCAGAGGATAAGATATTATATAAACCCAGGGGCCTCATGCTTTGTTATCACATTTGAGGCTTGTCCCAAACTTGCCAAATGAGTTCTCCTGTACAAGAGAGAACCTAAGAATTGAGTTGCAGTTGCATAGCAAACACATACCCACCTAAATCCCTGGATGACAAAAAAACCACCCCTGCTTACTCTGTGTTTCTAATTACTAGTCACTTAGCCTAAATTATTAACCATGTCCTCGGCAGTGATGTATGGTACATGTAAATCTCCAAACAGGATTCTAATAGAATTATCTAATTCTATTAAACCACAAACAACTATCCATTAAATATTTATTAGAAAGCTTGCATTCATTTAAAATAGATTGGAATGTCAGCAAAACACTTCACTAATCCCTTCTTTGTTTCAGCCTTCCACACTAAGGGTTCAAAATGAGCTATCAGAATCACACTTATTGATTTAGTACAAATTAGCTGGCTAATCAAAGTCAATAAAAATAAAAAGATCTGAAAAGAATTTACGAAGTAGACTATGGATTTCTCTGAAAAATACACTCTGTTTAAATAAACAAGTTAGTTAAATTCCAAATTACTTGATTATGTAAAGCTTTTTCGCTCATTCTACCATAGGGCAGAGGTGGTAAATTACAACTAATTCAATTTTATTTGTAACACCAGTGAGATGCATTTAAAGAAAAAAAACTGTTTCAAGAACTTAAACAATTCAATAGTGTTTTAAGTTCTCAGGACATTTGTTAGGTTGGATTTTTCTACAGCTTACTCAGTCTAACCTGGAACCAGAGCAAACGCAGTATTTTAAAAATCAAAGGGACAAACAACTCAAAGCATTCAAAATCACAAACAACAGCACCTATTCACCTTCCAAAAAAAAAAAAAAACAAACCCCAAAAGAAATGAACAAAACTCCACAAAATCCAAAAAACCAAAAAGTCAAAGAAATTATGAGGACAAGTAGAAAGAACACAGGGCACAAGTAGCCAGATGCCACGTTATCACTACAGCGTTATGAGTTATGCAAAGCCAATCTTTATGTCATTAAATTTTGTGGCAGATCCCGCTTTGATCCACACAGTTTTACATATATTTACATACACATTTGAGTCATTCCAACAAAATCCATGCTGCTTACTGCTGAAGTGTAACCAGCCCCTGGTGACACACATCCTCTAGAGTCATCCCCTCAGAAAAATGTAAATCTGTATTAGCTGAAAGAATAAAACTAAAAAAATCGTCATGCAAGTACTATTACATGCCTGTCCCAAAAGTAGACACAATTTTGTGTTCTTGAGGCTGGGAATCATATGAAAAAAAGGTAGTCTCTTCCTCCTGTCTTGCTTTCTCTAAGTGATATACTTTTCCATCCCTCTCATGACATCTGGAACTTCTCTCTACATGAATCACCTCCATGGCAAACTCCTCATCACATGTAGTGCAACTGTTCTAAGGACTGCTACCATCCCACAGGGGACACTGGACGCTGCTCAGGATCAGATTGGTTTAAAATGTGGGCGGGAGGCTGCACATTTTGCAAGGCGGGGGGAAGCAGAAATCCTGGAACTTTTCCATGCTTAGATGAACTGTACACCAACGCTGAACAACCTGGAGAGGCATGAAGCAAATCAGACAGATCATAAATTTCTTCAAATTTCATTAAGACTCCAAATTATCTTTCATTTCAAAATGGTGTCTGTCCACACACAATCAGAATAAAAGTGCTTTTTGAGTTACCTTCATTGTGAATGCTGCCTGAAAAAAATCCCACTCTTAAACAATGCAGAAGAAAGCTACTGCTGACATTTCAGACCAATTAGTGAAAATGAATAAAACAAAAACTAAGATTTCCTTTACTTAACACTCCAGAGACATATGAAAGCAGCTCAGTTAAACTCAAGTCCTGCAAGTGAAGGAGTTCAGCTCCCTGCAGAGCCTGACTGGCCAAGCAACTCCCAAACAGGCTGGTCCACACTGCATCCCACAAGTGTCCAGTGAAAGCAAAGCAATCTGCTGCTGTCTTCACTTCCCTCAGGCTTTTTTGGAGGTGGAGTCTTTTAGACACTTGCCCAAAGTTCTTGCTGTTTTCATGTATTTTTTGATGGGTCTTTGTTATCAAGTACACTTCCTTTTGCTGTAAAAAAAGCAGGCTCAATCCTGGACTATGTGCTGCTTTTTGTGGTCTTGTATACTGGGCACAACACAAGATAGAACTCCATCAGCTCATAAATAGTAGCAATTCACAACCACTTGGCACATGTGTAAGTGACTGCAGAGAGCACAAGATAGGGACACGCAACCCTAATGAGATTTTACCAGAGATCAAGGCAAGAAGAAATTGGCCCTAATTTTTGTACAATAGCCAGCACTTTAGCTCTTCACTTGGAAACTTCACAGCTGTGAAACATTTATGGAAAAGGAAGGCAATTACAGAGCACTACCACTGGAGGAGCTTAAATTATTTAAGGTTCACCATGTCTCTGATTAATCTTATTTCATTTTTTCCTCAAGATCAGATGCTGTTCATTTTAACGCCCTGAATCTCCACATATTGAGCTGGGATTATCTATTCATCTAAATGTATATAGACTACATATGGATTTTTTGTTCCAAACACCTTTCTCTCCTCAGTTCTGCTCCAAGCCAACTCTCTGATGCCAAATTACACTGTTAATCCACATTTCATTCCGTGTAAAATCAGTGCACACAAGAACACACAAACCTGTCAGCTTTAATGAAGACAACCCTGAAAGTCCAAGATAAACAGGTGGTTTGGTGGGCTTTTGTTTTTGGGGGGTTTAGTTTGTTGGTTTTTTAAATGTTGCTGTAAAATTTAGAACTTGATACTGGTTTTTGAGTTATCTTCATTGTTGAATGCTGCCTGGAAACAATCCCACTCTTAAACAATTGGTTTGATAATGCAAAATTCCATCAAACCGATAGCTTTATCGGCCAAGTCCTTACCAGGGAAAGGGCCTGTTTTGGCTGGGAGGGAGCACGGGTTAGGAATTGTAAATCATGCACAATAAGCAATCATACACAGTAATCACCGGCCATAAAATTAAAACACAGAAAAAACCCCACACAAACAAAAAACAAAAAAAACCACCCACAAAACAAAAACCAACCAAACAAAAAAACCCCACCACCACAAATCCATGGAAACAAAACCACATCAACCAAAAAAATGGCGAAAGGTAACAACCTGTAGTTCAAGTTCTCACTGCACCTCATATCATGTCCATCTTCTGATTCTTAGTTCTCACCTTTCCATAGCACAGCAAAGGAAGACCGATCACTGAAGCTAGGATTCAAAAAGTAATCTATTTGCTTGTGGACTGTCACCTATCCCCAACAGGTTAGTTATTGTTCTAACTCAAACCTTCACTAAACAAGCCAATGTAACAGAAAAACTAGGAGTGTTTTATTTATGATAAAGACAATGGTAAAGACAGATTAAAAACTCTGCACACTGATCACAGAAATGATTCCCCATGTGCAAGTGTGTATCACTAGCCAGATTTTAGACCTAGGACTGCAGCAGTAACTCCCACAAAGATCCAGGAGAATGATGAAACATGGAAGGGAAATACGTAACTCCTGGCACAACAGCAATAAAAGCAAAACCATCAGCCAAGGACTGTACAAAACTTGATTCTGAAGTATCAAGAGAGCCAAGGATTTGAGTCTTTGTGAGATATATCAAAAACAATTACTGCCAATTTAAATCAGTGTAACTCCCCAATTTGTAAAGTGTTCTCAAACTTAGGACCCTCAAGACCTGCCCTACCAGCAGAAGCACCATGTCACAAGTATCTACCAAACGTGCTGCTAAAGAAAATGCTATGAAAAGGTCAAAGAAACTGGTCCAAAAAGTCAACTCACTCATAAAGTACCATTAACACCCTGGAGCCTCAGTGTCTCCTTGTGATACATCACACAATCTTAAAAAGTCTGTATAGACTCACAACTTACAGAATTTAAACTATGGATTTAAGTGATTCTAATCCAAGTAAACCTAGAAGATGACACATGGTCTAAAAGCTGAAGTCTTGATTGCTCAAGCAAAAGAGTCAGACTCATAACCTTCAGAGCCACACATTATCTGACTGCCATGAGGCACGAAGACTGATACTCCTAAAAATCATTTGGAATTATTTGAATAATAAAGGATAGAGTTCTGAAATGTCAAAATCTGAACTACTGCCTGTTCCTTTACAGAAGAAAGTCTGAAAAGGTTCAAAGTCTTATGAATGCTCTCTCTTTAAAGGGAGCAATAACCCTAGATGGCAGCAAGAGTGATAATAGGTAATGCCCTGCACAAAGCTCCCCAAGAGCAAAACAGTTCCCAAAGATCTCCACTCATTGAATTCTACTTGCACATTTTTTTACTTCTAAGTTACAGCAATATTCTTATCAATGGTTAGCTTTAATCCAATTTTAAAAGAGTAATATCAAACACATCCATTTCAATTTCTTAGGACGTTAAATCACCCAAACACCCTTGATTACCCAGACTGCCCATCCCAGACTCTGTTAACCCCTGACACATAACAACCACCTCACTATATGAGAGTGCTCTGAGGAATTCCATCCCAGTTTTCTTCTTAAGTTTTTTGGCTCCTTTCATAAACACTAAAGCACTCTCAGACTTCAGATATTTAGTTACTAGGAAAAGTTGGCAATAAACAAACTATTTATATTTCTGTAAATGAACTCTAGCTAATACTTTGTGAATTACTGATAAAGCAAGTATCAGTAGGTTCCAAACCACTAATATTTAAAAAACCTCATGAAGCAGTGGTATATACTTTTATGCAGTGATAAGAAAACAGATTAATAATAAAGTATGCACAAAGGTATTTAGTTCACTTTATTAATGAGTTTTACACCAGTAATTTGCAACAGCCCAAAAAAAACTAGCAGAGGCACAACAAAAAATGTTCTTGCTCCAAGCAGAAGTTAGGAGAGTGAACTCATAGGGTGACCTCTATAAACTGACATGTAATCAAACTGAAATCAGCAGATAATTTGTCTGAACATAGAAAAGGAAAATGTGCAATATCTTTAATATATGGATGGTTGGGTAGACTAAATGACTGTCACACAGAAATCTTATCTGTAAACACTGCAGAAAGTCTGACAATTTTACCACAATAAATGACTGGTTTCAATCAAACTACGAAAGTAAAAGGCTTGGCCCACAGGAGTAATTACCAGTCCCTTGTCTGAAATAAAGGGCAGTTACAGCAAGCTCAAATGTGCTTACAATAGCTGAGCACTTGATTATAGAGTACTGCAGCAATCAGCAAGAAAGGGCTATTGCTTATGCAATAAAGGCTTATGCATCTGTGTCCCCCACTTAACAGCACTGCCTTGTGTTGGGGTCCCTCCCCCGCCGTGTAGCCCTGGGAGAGGGGCCCTGAGGGCACAGACACGGGGCTTCCCTGCCCCTGCTCAGCCTCGTTCCCATTGGTTGGTTTGTGTTCCCTGCGCGGGCAGAAGGACCCTTGGTCCCGTGACTGGGACAGTTCCTCAGCAGAGCTCCGGCCATGCGGCTGGGGAAATAAACATCTCTGAAACAGCTATCAAGAATCTGTCTGTCCATATATATTTCCTTTCCACGGGACTCCTGGTTGAATATATGCGTGTTGCAGTATCCCCACTGCAACAACTGGTGGTGAATTGAGAGCAGAACGATCCCCGATCCCTAAGCGACTGATTTGTGTGAGTAAACCCTGGAAACTTTGGATTCCTCTTCTTGGTTTTGCTTTGCTATTCCATATCTAAACTATGGAGGAACCGTGGGAAGACTCTTGGCTCTCAGAGCCGCATATGGACATTTATCTTAAAATGATTCTTGAACAACGATTTGTAAATTTTAGCTTGATTCAAGCTCAAAAAGAACTGAAACACTTCCTGGCATGGTTGTTTAAGAACTTTTTCTATGTTTCTTGGGATTTAATTCTTACCAAGGGCTTTTGGAAAACCGTTTGGACACAGTTAATATTTGAGTCAAAATATATGCCGATGGAAGAATATTTTTGTGAATATTATTTAATTACCGAGACTGTTGAGCAATGTCAGCTGTGTCCTGGCGAAGGGAATCCTGGCGCAGGGACCGTGCGGCCCAGGCCACGTGCACCGAGCGCTCTGCGAGCAGCAGCGAGGCAGCTCCCGCGCGCGGGCGGAGCCACGCGAGCCGCAGTGTTGGTGGCGGAGCGAGGCGCGGCGGGAGCAGCGGGACCCGGCGGGACCCGCACGGCCCCACGCAGCGCGTGGTGGAGCGAGCCCCGTGAACGCCCAGCCGAGAGGGGCGGCGCGCGGGCGGCGGCTGGCGGCGGTGGCGGTGGAGCGGAGCCGCGCCCAGCCGAGACGCGCGCTGGAGCGGGGCGTGGGGGGGTCATCGCTCGGGGGCCCGGCCGAGACGTGGGTGCAGCGCCCGGCAGCGGCAGCGAAGCTGCGACCAGAGGAGGCGACGCACGGAGAACTGAGCGGCGCGGCCCGGCCCGGCCCGCGCAGCCCCGAACGCGACCCCGGGAAGAGCGCGCAGGCACCAGCAGCTCCGACAATTCCAACGCGGGAGCGACCGAAGGAGAGAGCAAAGACGCAGCGAGACAGAAAACAGCAGCCACTCGGAAAAAGGAAAAGATCATAGTAACTAAGACCTTAGGGATAGTAAAATGGTATAATGTTAAGCAAAATTATGGTTTTATAACAAGGTGTGACAACCAGCAAGACATATTCGTGCATAGAACTGCTATTAAAAAGAATAACCCTGAAAAATGGATCCCAAGCTTGGGAGATGGAGAGGTGGTGGAATTTAATATTGTACTAGGGAGAAAAGGGTTACAAGCATCGCAGGTCACTGGGCCTGATGGTGTTCCTGTAAAAGGCAGTATATATGCAAAAAATCGTAGTCATGTTAGACAATATCTCCATTGTAAGCCCCCCCTACAGTCTCCCTTTCCTAATCCCACCTTTCCCTTTTACCCTATGTCCTATTACCCCCAGTGTATTCCCAATCCGTTTTTTTATCCATGGTTTCCCTCACAAAACCATGCCTTTGCCAATTGTGTCCCCAAAAATCCCTTTCCAATGCCGAGTGGGGGATGAAAAGGGGGAGGGAAGAAGTTAAACCCTCTCCTGCCTCAGTTTCCCCACAAAGCATGCTCGGAGAGTTCTGTCTCCCTTCTGTCAGCCCTAAGATGTTCCACAGAATCTGTTTGGACATTTAAAGACTCAGGAGGGTGGCTTGTTTTGTTTTGAAACTGTTCTTGTTATGTTTATCCAGTTGTTTTCATTCTCCTTTTATTAAAATAAAACGGGTGAGGTGTTGGGGTCCCTCCCCTGCCGTGTAGCCCTGGGAGAGGGGCCCTGAGGGCACAGACACGGGGCTTCCCTGCCCCTGCTCAGCCTCGTTCCCATTGGTTGGTTTGTGTTCCCTGCGCGGGCAGAAGGACCCTTGGTCCCGTGACTGGAACAGTTCCTCGGCAGAGCTCCGGCCATGCGGCTGGAGGAATAAACATCTCTGAAACATCTAGCAAGAATCTGTCTGTCCATATATATTTCCTTTCCACGGGACTCCTGGTTTGATATATGCATGTTGCAGGATCCCCACTGCAACAGCCTTGTGAGGGATGGGCCACCATAGAGCCTAACTTAATGTAGTGCTTAAGTTGACTTTTAAAACACAATACAAGTCTTCTAAGGAATTTTGAATATAGAAGACCAAAAAAAAAAGAAGAATCACAAGGCAGAAGACGGGGAAGAGAACTCAGTGTGGTCTTGTCTACATTTAGTGTAACTGTGTAAAAAGCTGTAGAATTCCTGCTGCAGACACTAACACCACATGGCAGAGCTGCACTATAAGTACCATGCCTACAGTCATTCTCTTCATTATTTTCAGGTTTTTCTTCATGGCACAGAGCTGAAGCAAGGCTAGCAGAGCTACATTACTGCACTGAACTACAGAGCACTAGAGGCAGTTTCACAAAAAGCAACTCAGGCTACTTTTAAAGCCAAACAAGATTTGGCATTGCGCCTTTCACATTGCAAATCAGGATTTCAAAAATTTCTGTCACCTCATTAAAATCTCCACTGTGGCAAGACTAGGGGAGAAGACAACTAAGCTGACAGAGAAGAGCTCTTTTTTGATTTGGGTAATCTGCAATGTGCAGCTACCTGAGGAATGAGCATTTGCCATACTCAGCACAGGGATTTGCTGGAGCACCTGTGGTGGTTCCAGATGCTTGCAAGAGCATTTCAAGTGCCCACACACAGTACCACAGCTCCCTCAAATTCTAATTCCACCAACTAGCTTATACTATATTAGTTATCCTTTGCAGAACTCATCTTCAGACTTACCAATATTTTCTTCAAAGCACCACTCAAACATTCAGATTCACCATGAAGAATGGACCCAGCCTCTGTTTTGGTTTTACCACAGTCATTCCTCCTTCCTAAAAGGCTGGCAGAGAGCCCTGGCACAGAAAGAGCAGTTAATGGAAGGCAGGTCAGAGGCTGGTGGTGGTAGAAATCACCAAATTGCTGTGCTTCGTGAGGCAGAAATTCAGCCAACTCCAGTGTTTCACCTTTTTGCTAAAGGTCCCCAGAATCACATGCAGCACTAGCAGAACATGCTGGTGCACTGTATACAAAATAGCAGAGTGCATAAAAACAGTACTATCCTCTTGCAATTAGAAGATGTGCCAGGGACACCAGTCACAGCTCCACAAAATGCTCAGTAGTTTATGCAAAGTTGAGCAAAGTCAACTGCAGAGACTGAAAATCATTTCCCAAATGACTTGGTCAATCCAGGACATTCTCTCATAGATGTGGATTCTAAAACTCTTATGGCAGAGGAAGTTATTGTAACCCTCTTCCCTCTCATACAGGGTATAACACACAGCACTTAATGTATTTTTCTCCTTGGCTTCCTTCAACTTGTGTTCATTTTACTTCGATCAATTCTATATAAGCAAAAAATCATTCCATCTCCACTAGAAAAAATGGAGCCACAAAGACTGAAGTCCCCCACCCCATAAGCCACAGCCTTTAACTATGAAACTTGGCAAGGAAGAAAAATGTTAAGGAAAAAAAATCTGATTTATTGTTTGTGGTCCCTGGCATCAGCCTAGTCAAACAGCAAGCCTAAATGTCCAAATCAGGGTGGAGACTATCATAATTAACATTATCACCCTTCATAACCTTTTCAAGTCCATTCCCTGTGAATCCTCTGACAGTCTAAATTATTTTAGTTACTTAATTCATTTTGGAACAATAACAACAAAAAAGTAAGTGGGAAGAATAAAGAAAAAGATAAACAAGATAACAAGATGTAAAACATAGTACTAAACTAAATAACCTAAAGATAGGCAGCAATCTTCAGTTTGGTGGGTATTTTTCCTGAAGTTCACTATGGCCCTGTGAAAAGGCATATTCTGTCTTTTGCAAATTATCCTATTGACATATTTTAGAGCTGTTCTTCTCTTCATATTTAATTAGATTTTCAGTGACATGAGAAAATGCAGTGAGAAAAAAACCTATTTTGCCATGAATTATTTATTATTGCATTACACTGCGGTATTAAGTATTCCTGTGATTACTGTCCTTCACTCCCAACTCCCATCCCGAAACAGAGAGTTTGGCTATCCTACCACTCCTATTCCACATCATTTAGTTGGAACTAATATAGATCAAACTTCACAATCAAAATCCATGAAAGATGTGCAGGAGTCAAGTTAAATTTAAAACGATAGCAAAGTAAGAAAGTAAAAAGCAAAAGCAAAAAAAAAGAAAAGTCAAGAAAAATGTGGTTTTATGATGCTAAATTCAGATTTGTTTAGACTCAAGATTACAACAGAGCAACTAAACAGTGAACAGGTAAAGACAGAGTATGGCACAAAGCAAGTGGCATCTAAGTTGAAATTAAAAATATTCTTTGTCAAACTGTTTTATTCTCACTGCATGTGCTGCTCAATCTCTTTAGCTCATCATCTTGAAAATCTACCCATGTAATCAATAGATGCCAACACATCACAAAACAAAATGAGCTAAAAATGAAAGAGCAAGTTACTCACAGGTAGTTCTCAAGCTGTGGCCTATGTTCTTCTCTTTCGTATTGCAGACATACAAAACAATACACATCTTTTCAACATACAGACAAGAAAATATGCACATACACAGAGAAAAACACTGAAGTGTCAAGTTTTCAGCTCTTAAAAAGCAAACTTAGGCAACAACAGGACATTCCTCAGCTTTTTCACTTCACAAAATGCTGAAGGTATGCTGAACAAACTCTGGATATATTTTCAGACTATTTTTTTGAGCTCAGCCCCAATACTGAACCTTTCCAGACTTCCTGGCTATTGATTGCCAACGTTTTTTATTTTTTAATTTCAGTGATATTATTGTGCATCAGTATAAAGACATTTAAATTTACATAAGCATATCATAAATAGGAGGCAGCCAGAAGAGATTCTTTCCTATACCTGGGTATTGTCTGTGTGGCTTGTTCATTAGTAAACTTGATTGATTTAACCTATTTCTGAGCATTTATACGCAAAGGATATCTGGTCATATTGAATCTGTGACTTTTATACACAAATACATTAGTTTTTTCTTGAATTAAGAGATCAAAACAATTATCCTGGAAGGCAGTAACAGTCTCTTTCAGCAGCCCAAGAACAAGGGAAACAAATTCCTGCAGCGGGTCAGTATGGGTGGTATTTATTATGTGGGTAGGGCTGACATTTTCCCAGATGCCTTAGGGATCTGAATGTCCAGTTCACATAGTGCAAACAATTAATTTTAATAGTAATGCAACATCTGCAGGCTCAATCAATCTTGGTTATTCAGGCAAAACTCCTCATGAAAATGAGAAAATATGAATAAGCTTCCATACAAATCCATTTGCTGAATTAACCTCTGAATAACTTTCACTGATCTGTTGATTCATTCTACTCTCAACTGCCTTTGAGTACTCTCCTTCTGCAGCTGAATATCTGCTTACTAATGCTTAGCCCAGGCTTACGCTTAATATCCCTCTCTTCTTCCGTGGGTACCACACTTTTACAAGTTCCCCTTATGTTCACTGATGTGATCTTTTCTTTCATTTGAACAACACTGTCCTACAGTGTCATCATATCTTCACTGAACAGCAGGATAGTACTATATTACTGTATCCCGCAGCCACAGGGAGGACAGGAGAGAGACCCAGCAGGCAGGAGTTGTGCAGCAAGATTGATTTATTTAATTATTTTACAAACTCTTTTATAGACTTTTTTCTTCGTAGTCTAATTGGACAAAGGATCAGCCACCCCCTGGGTTGACTGGCTAGAAATCCTAAACATCCATTATCAAAATATTTTCCCACTGTACCATAAACAAAGCTCTGCAAGGTCGCAGGTGTTCATAGTTTATAGAACTCTGAAAATATCTTCATGAGAGAGAAAAGTATCTCATGGGCTTAGAAAGAAGCAGGAAAATTTCTTGCTAACAGCATTATTGTATCCACAATTCCCCCTTTTTGTTTTATAAGATAACAATTCTACTATTAATCCTAAATAGATATTTATATCAGTTATTAATTCTAAAGATGTCCTTAAGGCTTTAACTATCTGACTCCATAATAAGAAATTTACAGTTCAGTCTCTGCTTGTAGAAGGACCATCCCAGTCTCTGCTTGTAGAAGGACCATCCGCCTGATGGTTGACATCCTGGTCACTATCAGAAGAGTCATTAGGCTGATGATCTACATTCTGGTCGCCATTTGGATGGTTGGCATTCTAGTCACCATTTGGAGGTTGCCTGTTCAGCCTCTGGTGCCATAGGTCAGGGCAAATGCATTTTGCAGGTAGCCACCGTACCCCAGTATCTGTGGAAATGCAAGCATACCCACGACCCCAAACGATAAGCTCATGAGGGTCTTCCCACTGGTTAGTAAGTAAATTCTGTACCCAGACTTTTGCCCAGGGCAGTCTCACCTGCAGACTGCAATGAGAGGAAATGATTCAGAATAACAGGATTATTTGAATTTTGTGGTACTGTAAGGTGATTAATTGTATACAAAGCTTTTGCTAGTTGGCTCTGTGGGGTTTCTCCATGCATTCCCCTTTTCTGTTTTTCCAAAACACGCTTCAAAGTACCATGAGTGCGTTCGACAATGGCTTGGCCAGTAGGAGAATGTGGGATACCAAAGGTATGGTCTACACCCCATAGGTGTAAGAACTGCCGCGTCTTCTCCGAGGCGTAGGCAGGACCATTATCAGTTTTCACAGAAGCTGGCATGCCTGGGACCGAGAAAGCCAATTTCCAATGGGCAATGACATCACAGCCCTTCTCTCCAGTGTGAGCAGTAGCCCACATAGCCGAGGAGAAAGTGTCAATAGACACGTGCACATATTTCAGCCGACCAAATTCTGGGATGTGTGTTACATCCGTTTGCCAAATCTGCAAGGCTTTTAGCCCTCTGGGGTTTACCCCCGCTGGCAAAGGCGCAGCGAGTCCGTGACAGTCAGCACAAGCGCTGACAATGTCGCGCGCCTCGGTTGGCGTTAAATGAAACTGCTTCTGCAGGGTATATGCACTTTGATGGAAGAAACTGTGCGATGACTTGGTTTGTGCAATTCCGTCAGGCTGAGGCCTTACCCACGCAGGGTTGGCCAGCATGTCAGCCCTGGCATTGCCTTCTGTTAGAAAGCCTGGTAAATTGGTGTGGCTTCAAATGTGCAGAATGTAATACGGATGCACTTGAGCCTGAATTGTAGACCACATGGTTTGCAATAGTGAAAACAGAGCTGCATTGTTCACCTCCTTCAGAAGTGAACAATCCAAGCGTTGGGTGATATCTGCTACATAAGCAGAGTCAGTAACCAAATTCCTGTGAGAATCGTTGAAATGCCATGGTAACAGCCCTTAATTCAACTAACTGAGCAGAGTTGCCTTTCAGCACCAGCCATTAAGATCCCTCCTTCGTAGGATACTGTGCGCCCTTATGCATAGTGACCCCTATCAAAAATTTGTCCCAATCCATACCCCCCAAGCTGCCAACATGTCCCGTCCCCAAAGGTTAAGGGGAGTGGTAGCAACATAAGGCCTAATCGTAGCTGTGTGCCCCTCTGAATCCTTCACCACCACAAGCCGTTCGCTTAAATAGCTCTGTGTGGTTCCTCCTAATCCTGCAATGGCCGATCCCACAGGGGCTAAAGGCCATGAGGGAGGCCATGCAGAGAAGGAGATGATACTTACATCAGCACCCGTATCAATTAAACCTCGAAGCTGAATCTGGGGTGGACGGGCGTTCGGCAGGACCAGGGTACATGTCATCTGTAGCCTTTGGTCAGAGCTGTCTGCAGTCCAGAAGGCCTGCGGAAGTCCCGTAGATCCACTGCCGTTATCTTCGTGAGTTTGTTCTATCCTGGGGACACAAGACTTAAAAGGCACTAATTTAGCAAGGCAGGTCTTTTCAGGAATAGTTACAGTGGGTTTTTGCGTGGAGACCATAGCGTAAATCTGACCTTTAGAGTCAGCATCAATAACTCCCGAGTGCACTAAGATTCCTTGATGGGCAACATCAGGTTTTCCCACCAGCATTGCACTGGATCCCTGGGCTAAGGGTCCATATGCGTCCAAGGGAACCTTATAAATACCGCTAGAGTCTAAGACGACTGCGGCTGCGGTGTGGACGTCAAACCCGTCTGATCCCTGGGTGCCATCTGATCCCTGGGTGCTGTCTCCAGGGTGGCTGGGTAGGCCTGTGCCTGTACCTGTGCCACTCTCTGGAGGAGCGACTGCATCGGAGAGCAATTCCCCCTCCTTGCACCCCGGCGGAAGTTTCCCGGCAACGGCCGACCATCGGCATGAGTCTGGGATCTACAGTAGTCCAAGCAATGCCCTGGCCTGCCACACCTCTTGCACTGGGGGATCGGTGTGTTCTCTTTTTGGCTCGGCTTAGGTCGCTTCCGTTTTTTCGCCTGTTTTGGTTGCTTTGGTTCACGACCAGAAGATGTGTGAACAGGCTGCAGGAACACAGCCAAAGCAGACCTTTTCTGGTTCCCAGATCCCACCTTAGCGCAGGCTTCGACCACGTCTGTTACCTCAGATTCTGCTGGTAAGGCATCTGTGATTTTTCTGCACTCCTCTTCTGCGTCATCTCTCACTAACTGCCTTAACAACATCTGCCTTAACCCATCATCCTCAACCTGCTTCTCGAGAGAAGCAGTGACTTTTTCTACGAAGGAGAGGTATTACTCTGATCTCCCTTGAATTATTTCAGTATAGTGCTTTCTAGGAGCAGACAACTCTATGGTTTTCAACAGGGCAGCCATGCCGACCTGTTGAGCTTGCTGCAGGATGCTAGAGGGAAAGGTACCCTGGATATTGGGATCAGAGAAGGGACCAGTCCCCATAAGAGCATCCGTCCCCACTGCACATCTAGGATCGTCAGCAGGGAGCTGGATATTCCCTAATGCAGCCTTGTCAGCCAGCTTTCTCCAGGTATTCTCGAAAACTGCACATTGTACAGGTTGAAATAGGATTTGACCTAAATGCCTGATATCAAATGGAGCAAGCAAATCCGTATTTATCACCCTTATTATTTGCATAACCTCAGCAGAACCAAGCCCATGTTGTGCAACCTTGGATTGTAGATCCTGTGTGACCTTCCAGGCAATTATCTCATGCTTATGCTGGCCTGAATTTGGGAGAGCCTTATACACTGGGAAAGCTTGGATCTCCCCTTTGAGGGAGTCACTACCATCCTGAACTTCTGGCACAGCCTGTGGATGCAGTGTAATAGCTCCCCAATTACTCTCAGGATCCTCAACTCTGCTTGGCATCCCCAGTGTTTCCAATAAATCCCAATCGTCTCCCTCCAGAGCCCACATCTTAAGTGACTCCCAGAAACGGTTGTAGTATCTCAGACGCACTGTCACAGTGCAGTCCAGGAGGGTCCAGGAGCGAGACTGGAGCAGCCTTTTCTTTCGTCTCCCGGCTACAGCCGCTTTACGACCTGGGGCCAAAGCCTCCTCTGCCTCACTGCCTGACGATGAATCATTGGTTAAAGGACACTTTGAGGTGCCGTGAATGAAGAAAGGTGGCCGGGAAGGAAGGGGCTGACCAGAAGAGAAACTGGCAGCACAGGCTGCAGTCGGCTGAGCTGTGGTTTGAACTGCAGCCTCTTTCCGGGATGCAACCTTGGCCGGTTTCGACCGATCTGACGCTGGAGCTGCTGTGGCCATCTCCGGTGCTGCTGTCGCATCCAGAGCTGTGGCTGTCTCTTGTGCTGCGGCAGTGCCCAGCGCCGCCGCTGGCCAGGGCACGGCCGCCGCAACCGCCGATTCTGTCGCTGGTCTCGGCTTTGCTGGCGGCTGGGGAGCTGGCACAGTGCCAGATGCTGACACCGCGGCCGCCGCGGCGAGTTGTGGGTTTGGAGCTGCTGGTCACGCCACTTCTGTGTTCGCCATGTCTGTCGCGGGGGGTGTGGGAGGCACGGGAGGCAGGGAAGGCGCAGGCACGGTGCGTCCCATGTGGAGGGGCTCCTCTGGCCGCTGCAACAGCTGCTTTTGCAAGCTGAGCAGTTCCGATAGCTGCTGTGATACGTTCGGCAGCTCTGTCACCAAAGGCAGATGCTGTATTAGAAGGTTCTGCTTGGTTCTGCTTTTCCACAGCGGTGTCCAGTGCCGCGCCAGCCAAAGGCATCCATCTGGGCATTCTCAATGCAGCAGGCACCTGCGCAGACCGTCTAGGAGCCGCCATGGGCATCCAAAATGCGAGCCCACTAGACCACGGCCCTGAAAAGCAGTGGCCGCCGCTGAGCCAAACGGCAGGGCAGGCTGTGCGCTCCGCGGTGCCCCAACACCCCTGCCAGTTTCTCTGCCAGCGCGGGGTCCCTGGGGGGCACAGAGTCCTGCGACTGCACAGGGTGACCCGGTGCAGGCTCTGGGGCATGCTCCGTCCATGGAGCCGGGGGGGGGGGGTTTCGGATCTGCCACCACACGCCCCTAGAGCCAGGTCAGTGGGTTCTCCTTCGGGTATCTCTCTGTCACTCGCCACCGGAACATGCAAGCCAGCTCTGCTGCCACAATTATAGGCTATTAGCAGGTTAAGCAAGCCCCGCCATGTGCGTAGTAATTCCAGCACTGGCAGATCCCCAGATGGGAACTCGCACCAGAGCGCAGAGCCGACTTCTTGCCACAGCCCGAAACCCAAGGCGGTGTCTCCGTTCGGGGAGATGCCATGCAGGGCAGCCCAGTCCAATAACTCACAGAGTGAATTCTCAGAAATGGAGGTGTTCATTAAACTGAAAACACCTTTCCAGACTGTTAATACAGCGTCGGTTTTTAAGCTGCTGTTCGCCATTCTTTCAGTCCCTTCAGACATCCCAGTCCGGAGGGGGGGAAAGGGAACAGCGTACCTCTAGAGAAATTTGGCTTGGCTTGCAGCGTACAGGACATGTCGCAGTGTGCAGATCACGTTGGCATGCACCAAATATTACTGTATCCTGCAGCCATAGGGAGGACAGGAGAGAGACCCAACAGGCAGGAGTTGTGCAGCAAGATTGATTTATTTAATTATTTTACAAACTCTTTTATAGACTTTTTTTCTTCGTAGTCTAATTGGACAAAGGATCAGCCACCCCCGGGTTGATTGGCTAGAAATCCTAAACATCCATTATCAAAATATTTTCCTACTGTACCATAAACAAAGCTCTGCAAGGTCACAGGCGTTCATAGTTTATAGAACTCCGCAAATATCTTCATGAGAGAGAAAAGTATCTCATGGGCTTAGAAAGAAGCAGGAAAATTTCTTGCTAACAGCACTATTGTATCCACAGTACTACACATGACTAATCGTGAGCTGTGAGATAAGTACTTGTAGATGCTAAAAGAGCTGGAAGAGAGATTTTCCTATTTTTAACAGCCACTTGTGAAAGTCTCCTTTCTCACACAAACTAGCTGGGAAAACTGTTTGAAGTTTTGTAAACTATCTCACAGGTGCGCAAGTTGTTTGTGTTTTGTTTTCCACACTGGGAAAAATGTTTTGGAAATGGGTGTTATGCCATTCAGCCAATCGCTCTGGGACGCAGATGCTCAAGCATCTAATGGTGTTATGCCACTCTTGCAAACAAAGCTATATAAGCTGATTTATATAATTAAATATAGCCACTTCTGGCCTTTGAACCCGATCCTGGACTGTGTTGTTCTTGGTACAACAGTGTAGATACAAAAATGCTGCTAGCAAGGATTTTCTTGCTATTTTCTAAGTCCGTGAGAAACTTTTCTCTCTCACAGAAGAGGTAGCAGGGTATGTAAACAACCAAGCCACCTGCAACCTTGAAAAGTCTTGTTTATAGTAGAAAAATATTTTGATAATGGATGTTTTAGGATTTTAGCCAATCACCCCAAGGGGTGGCTGATCCTTTGTCCAATTAGACTATGAAGAAGAAAGTCTATGAAAGGGTTTGTAAAATAATTAAATAAATCAATCTTGCTGCACAATTCCTGCCTGCTGGATCTTCTCTCCTCCTCCTCCCTATGGCTGCGGGACACAGTGATATACCGTAGGAACCAAGTCTGCGGTAATACAACAGCAACAAGTACTCTCTAAAAGGTTTTCGGTTTTTAAGTGTTGGGAAAAGGCAGCAGACAGAAAGAGAATCTAAAAGTTCCCTGGCAATCCGAAAGATAGATGCAGCGTAGGCAAGGATGGTGTCAGCCTTCAGATACTGCCCCCTCAGCCTGCCTGGATGGTGAAATGAATGGGCCACTTCCCAAGGAGCAGAGACTACTTGAGCATCTGAATACCAGCAGTTTGAGAGCTCTCTGCTGAGTCTGCTGACAACAGTACTATATGGTGTGGATCCAGTGTTGGCTTTGAATTAAACATACCTTTCTTGTGCAGCTGAAGAGCAGTAGGACAGGCAATTTTATCTGGTCTTAACACTGACACCCACCTTGAAAGAACTTGATCAGTATTTCCAATTGCCTGCCTCGAGTCTTTTGTGCTTTTCTGAACAAGCAATGGTGCATGTGTAGCCTTCACACCTTACCTGAAGGGCCACCAAGTTTCACAAAGCACATGAGGGAGAGAAGAGTAACAGAATTTTCAGAGAAGGTTGCTGTCAGGCTAGGAGAAGGGATTACTTGTTATGGACCATAATTAAATGAAAGGCAGAGGGAGGAGGATATGTCTGTGTTTGTTTGCATCAGACAAGAAAATGTACATCCAACACCACACAAAATTAACATTGTCACTAGAACACCAGTTAATCACTTCAGACACCTTATTTGTCTCCCATACCTCCCTGCCTCAGATGTATCATCATTTACACTGTAAAATGTTGCTAACTAAGAAAAATCTGGAGGCTTAATGGACCACAGATCAAGAAGCTTGACATGTTAGTGTTGTTTCCCTGCCCACTGCCTCTTTTACACAACATGTAAATAATGCTGGTCCATCACCAAACACTTGGTAAGGATTTGGCTTGTCATTCGAGGATACAAAACACACAGGTGGCCAGTTACAAAAGGGAACCAGGAGAAAAACAGTTTGTGAGGCTGCAAGACACAGAAAGGGCACTTCAAGGGGTCTGCAGTAAGGGAGAGGCACCCAATCTGATTTCACATTGCACTTCTGCATGCACCTTTTTAACACAAAGGCATTCATGAGGGACAGTCCAACAGTCAAGAAGCACATCTGTAGTTCTGTTGATAGCAAGTGTGTAGAAACAAAGATTAGAGCACTCTTTAGGGTATTTAGCTGTCAGCTAAAGCTTCAAAATTCTCCTTTGCAAATGGCCTAATAGCCCCAAAACTGCTACAAAAACCACTCTGAAGCTGATCACTATGCAGGAGCAGAACAAATTCACATGGGTAAGTTTTGCTATAATCAGGCTATTAAGCTTTTACTTTGCATCCATAGTCTGGCATCAACTCTTCAACAGCCAGAAAGATGCTTCTTCAAGAGTAACAAGACTGTATAAGAGGTTTATTCTTTTTCCCAAGCGATACACATACTTCAGATAATGAAGTGGCCATCTGGAAGGACAGATAAGTAATCCGGAAATCTTTGAAAAGTCAAATATTTTTTGACATTAGTAGGAATTTTATAAATCTTAGTGAATAATGTAATTTTTTTTGTTATTATTCGAAAGAGACTCAATGTATAAATACCTCTGAAAGCATTGAGAACCAGTCACTCTGCAGATGGCAGCCATTCATGTGAAAATCCTTAAGTCCCAGTATCATTCAGAAGGAAAAAAGAGGAAACAACAGCAAAAAAAACCCACAACCCCCTCCACTATGCCACACATATGAACTGCTAAAAATAATAATCCAGTCTCATATTGTTATGAAAACGCTGTCCAGCTGAGTCCCCTAAATTGTGCTTTTGATTTGTCTGTTATTTAAGATTTGTCTGTTTCTTTGTTCAGACTGACTAAAATACTTTAAGTTGGCAAAGCCCAGCTCCCAGAAAACAAGCACATTGAATTATAAGTTATTCAATGACAATTCACATGCTATCCCTTCAACTCGATTCAAAATCACTATTACAAAAAAAGTAAACCTAGATGTTTGTTTTATTGCCACATGCCACAGACCAGGAGCTTTATTTTAGATAGTTTGGATTACATAATCTAGGGGTGAATCTGAAGAAGGTATCATCTCTGATGTACTGTTCAGCTACGAGGTGTCTGGATTCAGTTTAGAAATAGGTTTAACCATTTACTTAATTATTTAGTTATAAACCCAATTAAGAGCCTCTACATCAGCAAGCAGCTGTAGGCATGGGACCCAAGGTTACAGGATCCATTATGTAGGACCACTCTTCCCTGCTCATCATGGTCAGACTCAAGCATGGAAATCTTCATTCCACATATGAGGATATTTGACTTAACCACTGCTTGAAATAATTTCCACTGTAACACCATGGAGCACAATGGGTTACTTCTGCTCAGTCTAGTATCTAAAATATATAGGTCTGAAAGACTAAAGAAGAAGAAAGACTTTGATATGTTTTTCCCATGATTCTCATCTCAAAACTATTCCTATGGGTAAAATTGCCTAAGGTTTTCTTGAGCAGAACTGTCTTAGATTAAATCTTTTCTCTGCTCACTCTGTTCCAGCAATGGCATCATTATGGTTCTGATAAGCTGGCGTTAGACAGTGTTGTGGTTTAACCCCAGCTGGCAACTCAGCCCCAGCAGTCATTCACAGTCTCCCCTCACTGGTAGGATGAGGGAGAGAATCGGAGCAGAAACTCTGAGAAGACTTGGCGATTGAAATAAAGAAAGTTTACCAGGCAAAGTAAAGCCATGCACACAAGCAAAGCAAAGCAAGGAATTTATTCACTGCTTTCTATGGCCAGGCAGGAATTCATCCTTCCCCAGGAAAGCAGGGCTCCAACCTGTGTAACAGTGATTTGTGAAGGCACATGTCACCATCCCAACACCCCCTCCCCCACTCCTTCCTCCCTTTTCCCCTGGATTTATATGCTGAACATGACACTGTATGGTCTGGGATATCCTTTTGGTCATTTGGGGTCAGCTGTCCTGGCTGTGTCCCCTCCCAACTCCTTGTGCACCCAACCTCCTCACTGGTGGGGTGGTGCGAGAAGCAACAAAGTCCCTGACTCTGTGCAAGCACTGCTCAGCAATAACTAAAATATCCCTGTGTTATCAGCACCTTTCCCACCACAAATCCAAAACACAGCCCCTATCAGCCAATATGAAGAAAATTACCGAGCCCAAACCAGCACAGTTGGTATCTCACTTCACAATCCCTTTTGAATATTCATTTATCACAGAAGAAATTTTTTCCCCTCCTTCACTGTTACACAAGATTAAGCAGTCAAGGCAAAGTCCAAAGAATTAAAATAATAATTTAATATATAGTATATAATTAATATAATATATAGTAATAAAAACAAGGCATGGAGAAATCTACTTATGCAACAGACTTAAGTATTTGCAGAAACTTGAAACAGTCCTAACTAAAAGCAGTATTCTCCTCCTCCATCCACATAGAGGGACACTCTAATATCTGTCTTCCAGAATAATATAATTCAGATGTTTCCATTCAGGATCATACAATCACAAATGTCAGAAGCAATGACCCTGATATGGCCTTTACTGTCTTTCTTTCCATAGGCCTGGATTTCTAATCTCTTTAAAACATCCAGAATTCCCAGCATTATATTAGGGAATGGGTTCCAAATCTCAGAGGAAAGGAGTAAATTATTCAGACCATATTCCAAAGCACTAGCTTTCCTTTGATACTCTCAGTCAAGTACTTGGAAAGAGGCAGGACTTGCATATGGGGCACTTGTGCCATAAGGCCAACACTTTCGCAACCACCACTTGTTCTGCATGTTCTCCCTCAAATCACTTCCTGAGTTTCTGCAGCATTGCACACAGAACAGTTAGACCTCCTGAGTCATGGAACAAGTAATAGTCTTTATACTATTACCCTATAAGATGGGTATGGAAGAGCACAAGAATATCAGGTTTTCCTCCCAGCTTCCCACTCAGTACCCCTTAGAACACCAGCCACTGATAAACTTTGCTGCTTTACACATCAGCCCATCAAATTCAACTTGACCAACCTTAACAGAAAGGCCTACAAGCAAGTGAAAATGAAGTTCTAGCTGCTCCTTTTTTTCTGGGAGTAGCTTCCCACTCCTAATGAAGCATATTTTAAGCATGTTGGTAAAATGGTACAGTAAAAACCCCAGAACTTCACTGCTTGCTCCATGGCTAATTAAGCCATTTACTTGTATTGCTGTCAGTCTAGGAACCACCGACTAGAATCAAAAGGGGAAGAGTAAGAGATTTCCCATAGTTTTAAAGGCATTTCATTAATGCATATCTTTGGTCATAAATTACTGTTTACCTGTCAACTGGGTTCAGAACACCCACAAGGTGTTCTTTGAAGTTAACTCTTGGATTTAAAGACTTTTATACAGTTGTTGAGAAACTGTTTGATCTGAAAATATGAGTCTTTTGAAATGGAGAGCTAATGAAAGATTATTCTTTTTTTGACACAGATCAAGCAGTTAATGAGATAAAGTGATGGGAAGACAGGCTTAATAGAATATGTGGATGCATCAGTGTTACTTTTCTTTGTACGGATTAACAGAAAACCCAGACATACTCAGGGCCACATGAGTCAAAATCATAACGAAGAAAAAAATTAACTTTAGTCAGACACAGCTCTTAACCAGAATTAAAGGTATTTTGGGACTGTACTCTAAACTCCCTCACCAATACATACAGAATAGAAAATTGAGCTATTAGGGATTTGGCCTGTGCTGGTTGTGCGTGCCAGGATAGCTGGTCCCTGACACAGGGCTAATACACCAAGTAAAGGGCATGGCTGAACAAAATGAAGATCCAGTATAAATGAACTATACATGTGCTCTTAATGTTTTTAAAAGCTATCAGGCACATAGTTTTTATAATGCCACAAACACATCAAGGAGTGACTTTTGAACCCAACAAGTGAACATTTTGAACATTTTATTAAAATATAGCGCTTCCCAATGGAAAAGCTAATATTAAGGGTTTGAGATACAGAAACATTCTGCTCTTTTCAAACAAAATCCACTGACAGTGGAGTGCCCTAGTTCCATGTACCACTGGCAGAAGTTATCTGTTCTAATTCACATGGGATACAGCACCAGAAATATCAAGACACAAGAAGAAAAGTCATGCA
Source organism: Corvus hawaiiensis (assembly GCF_020740725.1). Lineage (NCBI taxonomy): Eukaryota > Metazoa > Chordata > Aves > Passeriformes > Corvidae > Corvus > Corvus hawaiiensis. The sequence goes on along the minus strand of NC_063227.1, from coordinate 14,469,941 downwards.
GTTCCAGGACAAAATTTAAGCTATGGACAATAAACCTAAGAAGCAAAAAATTAGGTAGAAGATTAATTCCTTATATTAAAATACAAATAGCCAAAAATCATAGGTTTATTTACTTGACATGAAATAAATTCACTTACCAGCTGTGTCTATCTTGGTCTTCATTTGGTTTTGTACAAGTAATTTGTCTAAGTCAGAAAAAGATGTCTAAAAATACAGAAAATATTTTTAATACCTTTTTAAGTAGGGTCATGTTCTACAAAGGATGGATAACAATATCATACCTTTGTAGACAAAAAACAACCCAACTTGCTTTCCTCTAAATTCTTGCAGAAGAATAGTAGGAGTACTTCAAGCCTTTAAAAAAATAGGCTACTGATACAATCCACATTTATTTGTGTCTTTCTTTAGTTCAAGCACAGTGTTTCCCTTGAAATCAACACCTGAAGATGATGAATCAGTCAAAACAGTTGGTGAGCAAATAAAATGCTGAAATGTAAGGAAAACAGCCCTATAAAAGAACTTGCAATCCAGCTTGATAGCTTTGTGCAGTCTACTTTAGCCTTCAGAAGTCATGGTAAAATGGCAGAGGATTTCAGTTCTGCATCCTCAAACCTGCAATATAATTGATAGAAATGACAAACAGAAGCCATGGGGGGAAAAATAAGATACTTCAATTGCTTTTTGTTTAGTACCTTCTGTTCTGGGGCAGCAGTGCCAAAGTCACTTGTAACAGAACTGTTACATGACCTGAGCAAACTAGATAAAATGTAAATACCCACCAAAAATAATTTTTTTTAAAGTAGGAGAAAAAAGCACGCAACTGAGAAATCAAATTACAAACTGTAAATACAATCACCGCTAAAGAAAAGAAATTAATTTTTAATTGTCTTCCATTATTTCCGAGAAATAACCTAATAATTGCTAACTAGATTTGTGTGTGTTCTTACAAATCTTCCCTGATGGCATAGTTAATAATGTGAAACCTCAGCCCAAGACACATTTCTACCCTTTGATAGACTCGCACAACCTATGCAGTACCTTTGTTGCCAATATTTCCAGAAAGAGAAAAAAACTGCAAACCCCACAACTATCCAATGCTCATCTAATCCAGCCCCTCATCTCTGATAGCAAACAATACCAGATGTTTCCAGAAATACAGGGAATCACAGGATATTCTGAGCTTGAAGGGACCCACAAGGATCATCAAGTTCAGCTCAAGTGAATGGCCTGTACAGGGATCCAACCCAGGACCTTGGCATTATTAACACCCTGCTCCAACCAAGATCATCTCAAGAAATCCCAAGACAAACCCATCCTAACACATAAGGAAAGATGTTTCCTTTTCTCCTTGAGGTAAATATTACTTTATGCTCAGTTTTCTCTGACAACCACCATTAGCTTGAATTAAAGTACTGAGGAGAGAGTAGCTGGATTATCAAACAGCATGTTCATTACAATTTATTTCAGGGTTGCAGTCTCCAATACCTCACCTTGACCACAAAGCAGCCAGTTCAGTGTTCCCCATAAAGAGGAAATGTAAGACTATTTGAGATGTGATGGAGAAGCAGGAATCGAGTTCAAAGTGCAAACTGCTATAAGCTGGTTGGACTGATCTGCTTTAAGTGCTGGTGAGATCTGCTATTGCACTGAACTTTGGCAACTCAGTTTCACTTGAGCCTGTTGTCAGTGAGAAAGGAGGTGGCGAGAAGAAACATTCATGAATATGCATGCAAACTAAAGCTGAATTTTGATTTGGCTGCATTCATAATCCATTTATATTCATTTCTGTGGATGATCAGATGCTAGAGATTTATTAATGAAAATGAACTGAGCACTCAGTCACCAGAAGAGAATTCTGAGCAGTATTTTCAATGACAAGCCCTACCAATGGCTGGTGAACTATACAAGTCACCTAATCAAGCAAGGAAATAAGCAAAAGTAAAAACAAAAAGCAATCACCAATACTCACCATGAGGTGTTCACAGAGAAGCTGTTCATCAGTACGTGTTCTGAGGAATGGAATTTCAGTGGTCTGAGTTCTGACCTGGATCCATCCTCAGGCAATGTAAAGCAGTAATAACAATTTCTGTAACTAAGCATTTGGAAAGCTACAAGTAAGAGACATGAGATAGGAGATCTGGCTATCAGAAATAAACCAGGAAACTGTACAACTGTGTTCTGTCCTTTCACAAATGAAGCGCAACAAAAAGGAAAAAAATAGCCAATTATTTGTTATGACAAGTTGCACAAACCTAAAAGACAGCCTAGACAAGGACTCAAACACATTATGATTTCAGGTTAACTGAATATCTGCACAGTGCTAAGGCACAACCTAACTGTCCTCAACAAAGAGACTGTCTCATCTGTCCTCTCATATAAAGACCCTCTTTGCATGCTGGACACTTTCTAAGCAACACAGAGTATCAGATTGCAGCAGGGCAAATGGCAACTTGGCTTAGCCAGAAGCCATCAGGAGAGTTACATCACACAACTTTCTTCTCCAGATTATATGGAAATCCAAGACTGTGCTACAGAAGATTTAAGTTAGAGCAGCACAGAGCCTCAACTGTAAGACTGTTACATTTTGGACTTTCAAATTCTTAAATTTGCCCTTTACTTTAAAAAGTCAATGATTTCACCAAGAAAGTTTGATTAGTTTCTTTTACTTTCTGTAATGAAGTGCCATCCTTTTTACACTTGAAAGGATCTTTGTAATAATGCAACATTGATCTTTTGAATACAGATGAGCTAACCTAGATAATAGGATTTGGTACCCGAAAGAAAAGGCTCTGAGTGTATATACCTAAGGCTTCAGTGCCATCAAGAGGATTTTAAAGATAAGGCACCTGTTCTTGAGCAAAAGTTTAGGTGAGGCATTGTAACAATACTCTTGCATTTCCATTATATATGTAGGCGATCTTTCATTGCAAATAAAAAAATTCTGTGTCATAACTGAGAATGTAATAAACACACCCACATGAGGGAGTGATCATGCAGAACCAGCCGACAAGCAGTAATGCAAAGTAAAAAGCAGCCATCAGCAACTTCCATGGATAAAGTTTGGAGCTTCTCTTCTCTCTGATACTCTGACTACACCATGCTACCTATTTCACTGGCTGCAAAAACATCTTCTGGAAAGAGGAAACAGTTTGAAAAAAGTGTTAACAGCAACTTCCTGGTAAGAAAGGAAAATGAGGAATTTTTATTTCTTTTTAATATACCTGTTTCTCTATTTAAAATGGAGTTTCACACCAGAAACTGTACCAACAACAGTGCCTAGTGGAAACCTGACAAGTTATCAGCAATCCTAACAAGTCACCTCTATATGCAACTTTCTTAGCATGCCGAAATACAAATCAGTCGTTGCCAGCAAACAGAGCACAAAACTGGGCACCAAAATACTTGCGTTTTCTTCCCAATTGTACTACAAACTTATTGCATTCATTTTCTAGCCAGCATAACAAATCTACACCTTTACTCCTTCATCACTTTCTTCCTTCTGTGCATTAACTTTCACAACCACCATGTGACAGGAGCAATTTCTTGTCATGTTCTCATAACACACTTTCATTGCTAGGTCTGTTTCATAATCTATAATGATTTTATTTAATTCTGTCATTTCCAAATACAGATTGTGTCTATTCTGAGAAGGAAAGCCATGCTGACAACAGTCTTAAAATAATCCACGATGAATTTTATGTCATCCATGACCTGTAACACAGAAAAATGTTCAGCACAAACCCAATCATATTAAGGAAATAAAAATAAATAGATATTTAAAAAATAAAGCTACTTGTGCCTCACAACACCTTGTTTAAATCTAACAAAATTCAAAACCTTCCCCTCCTCCTCCAAGAAGAAAATATAATTTCTAACATCTCATCCAAGCTCTTGCCAGGCTGCTAATGGAGCAGCTAGAGCTGAATTCAAACTGTGCCTCAACACCATTTTCAAATACAGTTCTATTCCCAGTGTGGGCAGAGCCTCTGAGGAAGATAACATCAAGAGTCATTTCAGCTGACCTTTTTGGAATCTTTTTATGATATAGCCCACTAATAGGCTTATTGGGAATGCATTTTGCACCAGAAAGATTTGTATTGGTCTGAGTAACTTCAGTTGGAGTTTTTCTACACAGAGCAATCATTTTGCTGGTGACAGCACACCTGTGCCTCCATTTCGGCTACAGCTCTCCAGGCTCTCAGACAACTGAAACACAATCATCCAGTATTCAGAACATCAAGTGCTTCCATTAGACTGTGATAGCAGCAGGATATCTCCCAATCTTTTCCTTTGCAAGTGCCTTCAGGCAGCACCTATAGATTGGTAGCTTAAGAAGAAAGACAGTCTGAGCCATGGCTTTAACTTGTAAACAGGATCTTTGAAAGAGCAAAGGTGTGAGTTTGTTTCCAGTAAAGCAAACTTGCTTTGTTGTTTGCTTTCAGCATTTTTGTGATAAATCTACAGAGTAGGAATGGATTTCCTGTCTGCCTCTGCAAACTTCCCTTACCCAGCAAAACTGCCAGAATTTTATTTCCAATGCCTTCATGTGTCAGGGTCAAAGACAAGGGGTCAAAAGTGCATTTCAAGATTAGGTGCATTTCTTTTCAATACTTATGCAATCTGCTATAGTAAGTGAAAACTAAACACTAGGATTTCCAGGGTGTCAAGAGACAGAACATGAAGGCCCTAGCTTTTGGTTCCTGCCTGCTTTATTAATGTGCTTCTGTCATCATGTATGAATAACTGACACTTCCAAATGAAGCAGATGAACACTCCATTTAAAACAGAGAGATTTCACACATTGTGAAAAGGAGATTGTTTATATTTAAGCTAGATAAACAAAACTAAATCCTGTAGAGTTTTTCCCACAGTATATTTTACAAGAAAACACTCAAACCAATTGTGTTCAGGATTTTCTTACCAGTTGAGAAAACTACAGTGTAACATCATGCTTGATGGCACACAAACTTTCAAACTTTGGGCATTGTTATTGCTTCTCAGCCATCCAGCACAAAAAGAGCAAGTAAACTCATTACCACACACCTCCCCGAAAAATGATCCTATTGCCTCCAGCCATTTTACTCTGCCTGTAGAAAAACACATCTGAAATCTTAATGACAAGTTTGGCAGGTAGCATCCAGCAAAGTGATGTGTACTACCAACTAAATATCACCTATTGTACAAGCCATGCATCAGCAGGGAAACAAGCACCCTACTCACACAATTAGCACATGTCCATCAAATTGACAAATGAAGATAAATCAGTTATTTGGCTACTTTCATCAGTGTAAACACATGAAGAAATAATAAACAGTATAAATTTTTAACTGCCCATCTTGTTCCAGCGGCAAACGCGAAACTCCCTCTGCCTTCAATAACCGGGAAGGAGCTCAGGGACCGCGCCGCACCGCGCGGGCAGCACCGCCCTCCGGCGGCCGCGCTGCGCAACTGCAGCCCCGCGCCCGGGGAACTGCGGCAAGCGGGGAATTCAGCCCCGGCAGCGACCCGGCACCGGCCACCGCGGCGTGTGGACAATCACCCCAAACGGGGAATTCAGCTCCGGTATCCCACCCCGGCACGGACCACCCGTGTGTTTGGCTAATTGAGACAAACAGGGAATTCCCCAACATCCCATTCTTGTCCCTGGTTACTTATGTGTTTTGTTAACTGCCGCAAACACGGGAATTTTACATATTCCGTCCTCATCACTGACCACTGGTGTGTTTGGCTAATAGCCATAAGCACGGGAATACTCTCCTCGTCACTGAGCACTGTTGTTGCAGCAGTACAAGCAAGCCCTGGTCACAGGCAGGGGCTCTCGGCCTCAGACAGATTTTGAAGTCCAAGCAAACACCACCACAGCTCCCAAACAGACTCTTGAGCAAGTTGGCAAGTCGAAAAGGAAAGGTTGTTGCAAACCATCTTTGCTGCCTTGCTTCAATTTCAGTTTATTCTCTTTCACAGTGCACAGAGAGCTTTAATTAAACAAGATGACATCCCAAACAAAGCAAACAAAAAACCCAGAAATGAACAGAAACAAACAGAAAAAGAAACAGAATCAGGAACAACCCCCCAAAAACTAAAACACAACTACAACAAAAAACAAAAACCACAAAAAACAAAAACCACAAAACACGTGAAAAAATACAGCTTTTTCACTAGATAAGTGTTTCAGATATTTATAGAGATAGCACATCGTCCAGAGTAGGCCGGTCTCAAGAACAGGCTTTGGGAATTCCTCCAGGAATAGCTGTCCCTGCTCTTGCACCGGGGCTAGGCACTTGAGTGGGGTTCTTCCCCAGCCAGCATCTGGAGCTCACTCGTCCTTACAAACACTAGCTTTACACAGATTCCACCCTACTGTAGTTGACAGACAGGCTGCTCACATCGTTTCCACGTGTTAAGCTCCACTACTTAATGCATTACTAGAAGACATTAGCATCTATCCTGCATCAATTCTTCCTTTTGTAGGGAGAAAGAGCAGGCTCAAAGAACAGCTACTCCTTTTGAAGGCACTGCTGACTGCATTTACCTTAGAGAACACAGCCAAGGAAAAGAGGTGAGGTTTTTCCCCACGGGAAGGAAGCAGTTAGGATGCTCATCACTCTCCACTCTACAACCTCTTCCCACCACAAAACCAAAATATAAGTAGCTTCTGGATACTTGGCCTTCAACTATAAAAGGGGTGTAACTACGACCCGGAAGCTTCAACCACAGTTTCATGCACATCACCTGAAGCACTAAGAACTCTTACAGGTGTTGCTGAGTACCAACATCATAATGACCCTGAGCCACACCTAAAGTCTTGAGAAATGTTATTGATTTTATTCACCCGGTCTAAATAAGGGTAAATGGAGGGAGCAAACAGAGTAAATGATCCATTAATAGAAAACACCTGTGAAAAGGAGTTACGGAACCCACTGCCCACAAAAATAGATGGTTCAATTAGAAAACACAATAAAACACACGGCCTCACACCAGCACACGCATTATCTGGAATACCTGCAAGAACTACACTGTTATAGCAAAGAAGGCAGTGAAGCACTCAGAGGCAGAGCTGTCCCCTCCTTCAGCCTCAGCTGGCACCCAGAGCAGACCTGCACCACAAGGAGCTTCACTCATCCATCCGCTCAGCTTGGGAAACTCTGAAGTATTTAAAGATCAGGAAAAAAATCCAAACAACTCCTCAAGACCACTTTGAAGTGATCAGCTTAAGCCATTATACTTATAAAACCCCAAACAGACCACAGCATAATACCTTAAAAAACAGCAATTCCTCCCTCAGCCGGGCAGCACCATTTTGAGCCGCTTAGCATCACCGTGTGAGGGGATCTGAGCCTCTCCGTTTTACCCTCAGCTCTCACACCTCTCCTGTGCTGGTGGTTGTGGTGCACATCCCAGGGCTTCATTTCCAGAGGGGAAACATGGGGAAAACAGCCATACAGAGTTGCTCTATTTTAACTCACAGCTGCAGTATGGTTTGAGGGGCAAAGGTGCCTCGGGCCTGAGGGTGGGTTTGTACAAAAAATGTAGCTTCGTGTAGGGAAATTATTGTAAAGCACAACTGGAACAGAAGTGATCACCATGTTACAGTCTGGGAAACACAAAGCAGGTAGTGAGTACATTTAAATATTTTATCTCAGTGCCAAAAGTACCCATGAAACAGCTCCCTTAAGAACTAGAAAAGGAGGCTGTCACCTGTGAAAGGTACTCTGACCATTTTAATTCCTCTGTGTAAACTGGGTGAAGCCTTCAGTGCAGAATGAAAATGAGCTTTTGAAGTGACTTGAGTTATAAAGCTCCAGCTGGTTTTGGTCACTGAGGAGTGCTGGATACCTGCTCTGAAGTGATGGCACTGCAGCAGTAACGCCATAAATGTGCCTTGGGTGAGTGTCTATAGCCACTCAACCTGGAGATATGAAAAACACAGTAGATCCCAATCTGTGAAGAGTTTTCCAGCCCAGCCATATATTCTAAAGTGAAAATGTCCTTGCTCTGCTCTGAGCTAAGTTCTAAAATGTTTCATGTAGAATAAAAGTGAAATCATAAGAATGGCTGCTGGAGATGGAAATGAAAATTAAGGTGGAGGCCTTCAGAGTTGTCCTAGATCCTGTGCTGTCCACCTCAGAATTAATGCAACATGTGGTCTTGAAACAGGTTCCACCACATCCTAAAATAGGTGACTTAATTACTGCCACGGTCTTTGATGCCAGGCCAGACCCCTTCCTGTATTGTGACTTGTGTGACAGTTGATATTCACAGGTGAATGCCAAGCCTCTGCCACAGAAACTGCTGCCATCACTCAGGTTACATTAGGACAGTCCTAAAGCCTGGGGGGATTACTTACATGCAATTGGGAGAAACACAAAGCCTCGGGGATTCACTAAGCAGTCTCTGAAAATCAGATGGGGAATTTTTGTAATAAAAGTGTTACATGATATTTATGCCTGTTGTCTCTACCTGCTGTAATCCAGTCCACCAGCTTTCTTTTCTCAAACTATGTTTATGGACTTTGAAAATGGGTCATCTTTCAGTTTATGTAGGATTAAGAAATTTCCCCTCCTGCCCCATAATCCAGATAAATAATATCCACTCTAGCTGTCCTGCCTACTCAGAGCTGCCAAGCACATTTATCTTGACTAATCTTCTTTTCCAGGATCCATGCTGACTCCCCTTAAGCAATTACATATATCTAAATGTTCTGTGTGCATAATTGCTCTCCATGCATTTTTTGCCACTGAGATCAGATTTACAAGCCCGCAGTGTTCTCAATCTTCTTCTAGTCCTTCTGCTTCTATTAGACACTCACTGGTGCCTAATGCTGAACTTTGTCCTGTAATAAATTATCAGTAAAATACACACTTTAGAAAGAAAAAGTCAAAATAGACACTATTAAGACTCAAGAAGGGAAACATTTTAAGTTGGTTCTCTGATCTCACCCAGCCTAGAGGCCTTTTCTTTCCTTTCTTACTTCCCTGGCCAGAGAGAAGCCAGAGGAGCTGCCCATGGAGTAGGCAGGCTGAGCTCCTCATCCACTGGCCACAGTCGGTCCCCAGCTAACAGGGAGAGGGGGCCCGGCAGTGACCACAGTCAGATCTGGGGGCAAAGGCCCAGGGAGTTTTCCCATGGCTCTTCCCCACTGAGCTTCTCCTGGCAGCCCCATCCTAGAGCTGACCCCACACTGCAGCCAAGTCCAGACCCAGGGAAAAGGGGCTGCAGGGCCAGTGGCCCCCTCAGGGCCCTGGCATCTATCTGCACTGTACCCTGGTGATCTTAATCATGTCTCTGAGTCTCACTTCACTGTTATAAATGTGACCTTGCGTTTTTCATATCTGCTCACTATTTGTTCTGTTTCCTATATTGCCTCCTACAGTCATTTCCATACTCTCAGCTTTCTGTGTTATATCTCTTCCTACTGGAAGTCCTCTTCAAAAATCAAACAAGAAAGAGGCCAGTCATAACATGACATCTGTAACTAAAATAGAAATTAAAGAAAACCTGAATAAAAAGGGTGGTATTTTGCAGCACGTCCATTCAACTCCACATGTATTGCCCCAAAGAGAGGAGGAAATAAAAGCCCTTTGCTGTGTCTTGAGAGAGGCCCAGAGCCAGTGTTTTCATAGTTCCCTTCCTTTTGTCTGGACTTGCTGTTTCTAAATCTTTCTCTTCTTTTCCTCTGCATCAGTTTAACATTAACCTCCAGAAGTGAATCCTCTAGATCTGTGGGATATGTAGGCACTTACAGCAGTGCCCCCATGCCACAGTTGGGTGAATGAGGTTTCCAGAAGCTGAAGAAGCTGTACATTTCTCCTGATAAACAAACGAGAATGGTTCTCAGCAGGAGGGAGGAGAACATTGTGCAAAACTCCCCACTTAATTGCACAGAAGATAATGAGGAGAGGGAATATCAAAAGCACGACTAAATGTTCAAACTAGTATTGTGCATCCAGTTTCCATGGACTGGATGTGTAATACTCCTTTTGTGCTTTTAGAAGTCAGGTTGAAGTGAACAGTACTCTTAGGGAGTGTGCAGGCCTCATGTAGGCTGAGACAAGCACTGCTGCTGCAGAGTGGTTCCAGACAGTGTGTGAGGGAGATTTGCTCTTACAGTATTTACGTCTTGTTTACATGAAAAGATAAGATTAATATTACACATTTTAGTATTTTAGTTACTAAGTTAAGCATATCTTCATTTACACTAATGTATTTGTTTTCAGATGGAGGACTTTTGTTTACGGGTACTGGTTATCTTGTACTTTAACTGTGTCTCTATGCTTTTCTTTTTTTCTTCCAATATTTGTTGCCTTTGTGTATCACTGTCATCAGTGTACACAGTTGCATTTTTGTTGGAGCTAACTAACCACTAAAGACTTGAAGCAGTCATGCACAGGCTTGGTCCCTGCTTCTTTTTCCTTTCGCTAATCAGAGATTGTCCCCCAGGACGTCTGATGCTCTATGTCCTCAGGGAGAAAATCGGAAGGTACTTAACCTGTGACAACCAAGCAGCTTTTCATATTGCCTCTTTGATATTCATACACCTGGGAGGGATAAAAAAATACTGCTATTGTCACTCATTGGGCTGTGTTCCTGTATTGCCCATTCTTGCAAGAAACAGTAGAACTATTGCAAGACCAATGATTTACAATTTAGATTAACTACTTTGAGAAAATATACAGAATATCACACAGAGGAATATGTTCTGCTTTAACTTGGACCCTTCTCCTATTCACAAATTCTTCCCTTCCTGCCATCTTCATTCGCAAACTGAATTTGGGCAAAATAAAACCTCTTTATATACAAGGGCATGTTGATTAATTTTCAGTTCTTTAGACTTACACTCATTTTTTGAACCTCCACTGTTGCAAAGCATTTGCTGCGCAAAATACTTCCCACTCCTGCTAGAATATTGAAATATATAATTCATCTTGACCTTGTGCCTTGTCAGCTTTTAATAGTTCTAACTGACCGTCTGCTCCAGCATAATCATAAAACCTTTTAACATCTCACTTACTCCAGTTTCCAAAATTTGACCTTCTCCAGCCTTTCTCATGAATCATGGACCAAATAAATTCACTTAGACTACTGCCAGTGTCTGTTCAAGTTGTTGTTGAACTAATTGAACTTATATAGGATATTTGTGCTACCTCTTTATATTTCCTGGGTCAACAGAACTAAGGGGCTAAGACTGGTATACAAATCCAAGCTTCTTTTTTAATGGATTCCTTAACCTTGACTCCTTTTAAGCCTTTTTTTCCATACTTTATTTGTCCATCCATCATTCAGGACTTTCAAAAATACTGTCTGATTTACCTGTATTCTAATGACTCAGAATTTGCAAGACACTCAGTATTAGATGATGATCAGTAATTCTGAAAATTAGACCTTTTGCTTGTTGAGTTAAAAATACACCAGTTGAATCAACTGGCAAGACAGGCAAGAATAGAACCTGGTATTTGAAATTGTTGAGTACTGGGTTGTTTTGGAAACTTCCCACAAGACAGTGGCAAGAAGCACAACCAGTTGTGTACCAAACATACTAGGTAAATATAGCATATATCTATAAAAAGGAGGATCAGAAACTCCAAGCAATTAAAATTTCTACTGATGACTAAGAAAGATTTGTGTGCTGGAGTGCTGGCAGAAGGAGGAAGAGCATAGCAGAAGCTGGGAAAATGTTTTTATGTACAACCAGGCGTTAAAAGTACATCAACCCCAATATTTCAAAGAAGCTTTTCCTGGACGTATCTGCCAAATGTGTCTTTTCTGTTTTCTGGAAGTTGGCCATCTTGGAGGACTCAGAGCCTGTTCCCACAACTGCTGACCATGCAGGCTGCTCCCTTTGCTCAAACAGCAGAGTCATGGCTGTTGGTCCAAGAGAACTTTTTCCCACACAGTGTTTCTTTAATGTCTCTGCTTGACTACTAGTCACTGTGAGCAGTTAGCTTTCCCAGATTTCCTTAAAGTAAAAACTACAAACTGTTTTAGCCCCTCCTTTGCCTTCTACCGACACAACAGCCCCATAAAATGCAGTATAAGCCCTATTTGCACACATTCGTACTTGTACAGCATTGTCACTGGGACTGGGGTAGGAGCAGTGGCTTTGGGGATCTCATCAGGTCCATCCACTGTGATTGCACTCACTGCCATCACCAGTTCCTAGACTTCAGTGAAAAGATTTGCTGCACTCTTTGATACCAATTTGAATTACAGTATCCCCAACAGAGTACTATCAAAACTTAAAAATACATGGAAGTCCATAATCTGTATCCTTATTTGCCTCTCATCAAGGTACTCCCAAGCATTTATGCTTAGAAGTTTTATCCTGTGCTTAAATGTAAGCATGGTAAGGAACCCTACTGAAATCAGTGGAATATTAAGCACAGAGAGAAATCCTTCCTGTAATAGTTTTCTTAATGTAATTCCTAATCCCTGCTGCCTACACACTTTTTCTTTTTCCATACCTATTAATGACATTTTTTCATGCTGGCAAATGCCCTATGACATTACACAGCAGTCATTATTTTGGAAGCCAGTGTCACTGAACAGCCATTCCTCCTCACAAGCCCTTTTTCAGGTTATAAAGAAGCCATTTCAGACAGAAGCCTCACTTCTCTAAGGTTCTAATTAAATACTAATTCAGGCAAGTAACTGAATAAAGTTTTTATAAAGTAAACAAGCAACACTGCAAAGCCACAAGTTCCCTGAGCTCAAAGCTGCAACTCAGGGACCCTCAAGACAGCGCTAAGCTTACCATTCAATTTATCTCTGAAGTCCAAAATCTCATCAAAAACAGTGGATATTGTAGGAGGCTATATATTTCTATCTTGTTATACAGTTCATTTAAGTTCCTGTTATACTGTAATCGCTAGATGCACAAGCAGTTTCGTATGTGAGTGACTGGTTGTAAAGTTAACACACGAAGCAAAGAGCTTAAATAAAGATGTGCCACTTAAAAAAACATCCAGTTTCAAATTAATTACAGAGTATGTGGGAACGGAATGGTTAAAAACTTGAATAATTTATGTCATTAGTGAGTTAATGTAAAACAGCCTCATGTAAATTAGGGCAGAAATGACTAATATCATTTGAGATTAAGTTACCTGCTCTGCCAGGTGCTGCACAAGTCACAGCTCTGCAGGTACCTCCAGCAGGTACACCCCGGTGCTTTGGAGCAGGAGTTGTTCCCCTGCTGCCGTCATGCTCTCCACAAGCAGGTGCTTCCTGAGCCTCCTGGAGAGATGTGCAGTCCCTTCAGACACATACTGGGCAGAGAATGTGAGGGGTGTCATTGGGGGAATCCTCCTTAATGGACTTACTTATTTCTCATTATATTAATCACTGAAAAAATGGTTTCAGCCAACTGTCCTAATTCCCATACCCATATTTGCCTCTGTGGCAGAACAGACTTGAATTCAATGCACTGAGATAAAGGCTTATGTATGTGCACGATGTTATAGGGGGATGATGTCAGGCAAGGCTGACTGAATTATTTCAGCTGTTTCTTAAGAACTTCAGCACACAGAAGAACTTCATCCCGAGGAGTATTTTTTTAATTAAGTTTTTCTTCACAGATTCAGTTGCAGACCCTGTAATTCACAACAGCCTTTGAAACGCATCTTTCTCGAAGGCCCATGGTGGGTATGAGAGGGACAAGCTCCTGGTCCAGCTGCCTCCTAAGCCAGCTGTAACTTGACACATCAGTGTATTACTCTGGAGTGGACTGCAGCCCGGCTGCAGCCCAGGGATGTGGACATCAAAACGTCCTCTCTTTTTGATCAGCGATGCAGCATGTGGTGCACTTCGCTTCTGCCTTCCTTCAGCTGTAGTAATTTAGTGTGCAACTGACAGGTGCATTGATCATCACTTGGGCAGATCCTTTTCCAGACAGCAGATGGAAAAAATGCCAAAATGCCATTTTGTGACTTAGAATTCTCTTTGTGTGATGAGAAATGTCACCAACTTTTTTTTTTTTTGTCAACCTGCTTTTATTTGAAATCTACTGTATAACTTAGATGTAGTGGGTTCAGTTTGTAAACCAGGCAGAAACACCAATTAAGTGTAGGGGTTTGGTCCAAAATATCCATTACTTACTTATTCTCCTCCTGTGAGATAAGAATTAGGGGAAAGCAAAGCACGCACAAAACTTAAAAGAATATAAAGAAGTTTATTAACAGACCTAAAAGGAAGGAAAAAAAGTCAGACTAAACCTTCAGAACACTTCTCCTCCCCCCACCTTTCTCCCTTCTCCCACTGAGAACATAAGAAGACAACTGTTGGGGTCTCCTCCCCTGCCATGGAGCCCTGGGAGAGGGGCCCTGAGGGCACAGACACGGGGTTTCCCTGCCCCTGCTCAGCCTCGTTCCCATTGGTTGGTTTGTGTTCCCTGCGCGGGCAGAAGGACCCTTGGTCCCGTGACTGGAACAGTTCCTCGGCAGAGCCCCGGCCATGCGGCTGGAGAAATAAACATCTCTCTGAAACAGCTATCAAGAATCTGTCTGTCCATATATATTTCCATTCCACGGGACGCCTGGTTTGATATATGCATGTTACAGTATCCGCACTGCAACATAATGGTGGTGAATTGTGAGCAGAACGATCCCCGATCCCTAAGCGACTGATTTGTGTGAGTAAACCCTGGAAAACTCTGGATTCCTCTTCTTGGTTTTGTTTTGCTATTCCATAGCTAAACTATGGAGGAACCGTGGGAAGACTCTTGGCTCTCAGAGCCGCATATGGACATTTATCTTAAACTTAAAATGATTCTTGAACAACGATTTGTAAATTTTAGCTTGATTCAAGCTCAAAAAGAACTGAAACACTTCCTGGCACGGTTATTTAAGAACTTTTTCTATGTTTCTTGGGATTTAATTCTTACCAAGGGCTTTTGGAAAACCGTTTGGACACAGTTAATATTTGAGTCAAAATATATGCCGATGGAAGAATATTTTTGTGAATATTATTTAATTACCGAGACTGTTGAGCAACGTCAGCTGTGTCCTAGTGAAGGGAAGCCTGCCTCAGGGACTGTGCGGCCCAGGCCATGTGCACCGAGCGCTCTGCGAGCAGCAGCAAGGCAGTTCCTGCACGTGGGCGGAGCCACGCGAGCCACAGTGTCGGTGGCAGAGCGAGGCACGGCAGGAGCAGCGGGACCCAGCAGTGCCCACCTGGCCCCGCACAGCGCGTGGTGGAGCGAGCCCCGTGAACGCCCGACCGAGAGGGGCGGCGCGCGGGCAGCGGCTGGCGGCGGTGGCGGTAGAACGGAGCCGCGCCCAGCCGAGACGTGCGCTGGAGCAGGGCGCGGGGGAGTCATCGCCCGGGGACCCGGCCGAGACGTGGGTGCAGCGCCCGGCAGCGGCAGCGAAGCTGCGACCAGAGGAGGCGACGCACGGAGAACTGAGCGGCGCGGCCCGGCCCGGCCCGCACAGCCCCGAACGCGACCCCGGGAAGAGCGCGCAGGCACGAGCAGCCTCGACAATTCCAACACAGGAGCGACCAAAAGAGAGAGCAAAGACACAGCGAGACAGAAAACAGCAGCCACTCGAAAAAAGGAAAAAATCATAGTAGCTAAGATCTTAGGGATAGTAAAATGGTATAATGTTAAGCAAAATTATGGTTTTATAACAAGGTGTGACAACCAGCAAGACATATTCGTGCATAGAACTGCTATTAAAAAGAATAACCCTGAAAAATGCATCCCAAGCTTGGGAGATGGAGAGGTGGTGGAATTCAAAATTATACAAGGTAGAAAAGGGTTACAAGCATCGCAGGTCACTGGGCCTGATGGTGTTCCTGTAAAAGGCAGTATATATGCAAAAAATCGTAGTCATGTTAGACAATATCTCCATTGTAAGCCCCCCCTACAGTCTCCCTTTCCTAATCCCACCTTTCCCTTTTGCCCTATGTCTTACTACCCCCAGTGTATTCCCAATCCGTTTTTTCATCCATGGTTTCCCTCACAAAACCATGCCTTTGCCAATTGTTTCCCCAAAAATCCCTTTCCAATGCCGAGGGGGGGATGAAAAGGGGGAGGGAAGAAATTAAACCCTCTCCTGCCTCAGTTTCCCCACAAAGCATGCTTGGAGAGTTCTGTCTCCCTTCTGTCAGCCCTAAGATGTTCCACAGAATCTGTTTGGACATTTAAAGACTCAGGAGGGTGGCTTGTTTTGTTTTGAAACTGTTCTTGTTATGTTTATCCAGTTGTTTTCATTCTCCTTTTATTAAAATAAAACGGGTGAGGTGTTGGGGTCCCTCCCCTGCCGTGTAGCCCTGGGAGAGGGGCCCTGAGGGGACAGACATGGGGTTTCCCTGCCCCTGCTCAGCCTCGTTCCCCATTGGTTGGTTTGTGTTCCTTGCGCGGGCAGAAGGACCCTTGGTCCCGTGACTGGAACAGTTCCTCGGCAGAGCTCCGGCCATGCGGCTGGAGAAATAAACATCTCTCTGAAACAGCTATCAAGAATCTGTCTGTCCATATATATTTCCATTCCACGGGACGCCTGGTTTGATATATGCATGTTACAGTATCCGCACTGTAACAGACAACCCTTAAGATTTTCAATCAGTTTACCACCACTATAATAATCTTTTTCAGTTCACTTAGAAGAGGAGTCTCTCTTCCTCATGCTATGGAGACATCTCCACAAGAGGTTCTCTCATGGCTTCAATGTCACAACGAGACAGCCACCGTGGTTGGTTCTCTGCCCGCATGTGAGAGTCCCTTCCCCCGATTTACAGCTTTCTCCACAACTGCTTTCAAGAGTCCAGTCTGGAGCTACTGGGGTACCATGTTAAGGTTGAGCTGTTCAGAAACAAAGGTTCTCTTCACCTATCTCTGGGATCATCTTCAGCTCCAGGAACAGAGGCCCTCCTCCTCCCCTGGGAGCAAGGGTCTTCATCACTTTCATCTCCCTCTGTTCAAGCTTATCATCAGATTACAGCTACTTCAACGTTTGCTTGTTTCAGCACAGGTACTTTTGCTCACAATTGCGGTTTGAATGCTCCACCCTCCATGCTTCATGGAATTACAACGGGTACTCTGATGTATCATAGTCCATCACCATAGCTTTACAACAGAATTTCAGCTTCTAGGCTTTGAAGCATCTCCTCTTTCTCCTCTCTCAGGGTTTCAGCTCTTCCTTCTTCACTGACTTTGGTGTCTTTATGGTGTTTTCTTCACGTGCCTTCACCCTTCCTTTTCTTTTGACTTGGGAGAGGATTGATGTCTGCAGGCTTCATCTGTTCTGGAGAAAACTTACAGCAGTAAAAGGGTTAATCGCACCCAGGCCCCGCAGCTGGAATTCACTTACCGTTATTGGGCACATGATCTTTGCCGGGCAGCGGCCTCAGATGAATTTCGGCCGCACTGGGTGAGGGCTGGCCTGGCCGCGCCATGGGGCCGCCTGCATGGAGCAGGGCTGCGGGGGCTCCGGGGTGGCTGTCTCCCGGCCGGCCCGGCTTGCACTGAGGGGGCTGCACCGGGTGTCCAGCGACCAGAAGCAGCTGAGATCTCAGCCAAACCGCGCCGAGCAGGGCCCAACCCGGCCCTGCTGGGCTGCGCCGCGGGCCCCCAGGCACCTGTCCAAAAGCTGGAAACAAGAGAGCTTTCCTGGCTTTGTTTGTTCTTAAATGTGGATCACAGAGGCGTGTCGAGCTTCTTAAGTGGCTTAAAAAAAGTTGCCAATATTCAAACTAGCCAGTTGATTGGTTCTGTTGGGTCTGGAGGAAGCTATAAGCACCTCTTTGCAAAGAATCACTTCTGGGACTGATGGAGCCCTCTTTAACTAAAAACCCAAACTATGCTAAACCATGACAATAGAGTAGGAAGTGAGAGACACTAAAAGACTGGTTTGAGCTGTAATTAGGTTTTCCTAGAGATTTTAATGTAAAATTCCAAAAATGTGGCTCTTAATAACCAAAAGGATTTCAAGCATCATGTGATTTTCCTGTTTCATTTTTACCCCATAAACCATGAATCCCAGAGTACTAAAGCAAAACGGACATGTAGAGCTGTGACAATTTTTCTTTCAGTTTTTACAGAACAAATATTAAAGTTTGGAATTTAAGAGAATCTAGAACTCCAGAATCCAGGTATGTCACTTAATACATTTACTTTTTTCTTTTTTGTTTGCAAAATCCTTAGCAAATTGGAAATTTAGAATGCAAGGAGGCAGTTTAAACCTTAAAAGCAAAAACAAACAAAAACCTCAAAACAATGAAAAACTGGCAACAATTTGTTTTATAAATCTAATGGGCTTCGAAGTCCTGCTCTGCACGAAAGTCCTTGGAGATTACCTCACTGGCACTTCCACAGTTTCTACTGAAAAGCAAACACTTCTTACACTTGGGCTTCCCAAAACAACCAAGAAATTTCCTCAAATGATTCACTTGTGGTTGCAAAGAACAACAAAAGTCAGAGGGTCTGCAAAAGCTTACAAGGTTTTATTAGTGAATTACACGCTTGGCATGGAAATTGATACCAGTTAATCCCTAACCTCCTACATAAGCACATAGCAGGGGGTTTTACATAAAGGAGTAGAGTGAAAGGGAAGGGAGAGAGAGGAGGAGAGAGGAAGAAAGGGAGAAGAGATCACCAGTCCTGGCTTCAGAGCTGACCCAGTTGATGGGGTGCCCAGGGTTCTGAGCTTGGTGGGGGTACCTTTCTCTAGGTAAGTTTTCCCTGCCCTGGACATGAGTTTATCATTTTCCATGCAAATTAGTTATCATGCAGTCCTGTCAGGTTTAGCGTGCTAGCTCGAAGAGAGCCCAGAGGTCTTAGCGGCAACCCGACTGGTCCTAGGCGGTCCACACAAAAAGAGAGGATGCAGGAGGGGATGAGCTCCTCACCCGAGGGAGCCATCTGTGAGCTGTGTGTGAAGGCATGCAGGCGGACGCGAAGAAGAGAGAACGGGGACTCCGTGTAAGTTCCATGCAGAAGGTTTATTTAGGTGAAATGATGTGGGGAGGAGATGGCGAGGCAAAGATCTGAGTGTGTCCAGGGATTTTATAGTGGGGATAGGAAAGGCAGGGATAAGGGATACAGCCAACTGGATACTTGACAGGAGGTGGGGTTGAGGCTGAGGGAACCAATGGAAATAACACCAAGGAGGGACTTAGGGAAGGAACCAATGGGGTGTCGAGTACAACAGAACTTTCTAGAATTAATGCATATTAACTTAGGGGAAATAAATATTAACAAACTTATACATTAAACAGGAAGGGGAAAACATGAACCAATCATACAATATGTAAACTGCAGAACTGGGGGATTATGGGCTCTCACCCTAAATAAGAATGAGGCATTAAACCTCAGGGCCTGACCACAACAGTTTGGTGTCTGTTGGATCTTCAGGGGCCAGGGCGGCTGCAGCCACTTGCACTGCCACACAGTCCATTCTTCCAGACCTTTCTGGAAATGGGTTAGAAAGCTTTGGGGTCTTTTTAAAAAAATGTATGCCCACTTCTGGACCACATTCCTGTGCTTGTGCTGTATGTGTTGTGTATATGTCCAGCAGCCAGAACAAGGACATTTGTCCCAGAAAAGTGCTGTTCAACCCACCCCTGTATGGCCCCTTCACCAGACACCAACAGTCCTTGGCTGACTCTGCAGCCATCCAGCTATTGGTGTTTGAAACACACATTAGCCCCTTCTCTGCTGAGCTTCTACAGCATCGTTGCAGCCTGAACAGAAAATGAGACTTTAAAACCAGTGACTTTTCCTCCTCTATGCCCAATGCTGACAGATAGCAATGAATAAATGAATATAAACCTCCGATAACCCTCAAATGAGGTCTCACGCAGGACTGTGTATTGCCATACTTCCATCACTAACCTGGCAGAAATTGGCACTGCTTCTGTAAAAAGAGGCCTCTCTTTCCTCCCAACACCAAGACTGTATCTCATGCAATCACAATGGTTTTGACCCTAAAAGGTTCCTGGGCCCTTGTTGATGAACACAAACACCTCCAGTGCCACAGAGCCAGAAACAAAGCCAGAGACAAAAAGGGAAGAGTATGGCAAGTTCTTTCAACAGCAACACATCTTTAAAGTGGCTGGAAAATGACAGTTCCACTGCCTCTTGCAGTATTTATTGGTGCTGTCTTAGATTTCTAAAACCAAAGGAGGGAAATGTCAGCCAAGGTGTCTGTCCAGTAGCAAAGTGCCTCAAGACTGCAGTCTCCAAGGGGGATGCTGAGGACATGGAACCCCTCTGACAGGCTGTAACTGGACAGTGGAACTTACCTGCTCGGTGGGGAAAAAAAAAGTTCAAATATTTCGATTTTGTCCTCCCAGTAAAATACCTATCTCATCTCAGTTAAGTCCTTTACCTTTGGGAGAAAAGTCATCCTTTTTTCCTTTCTGGTCAAACTGCTCCCTGCAAGGGGAAGGAACATAGAATGTTCCTGATCCAGCCCTGAGGCCCAGGACATTACAGGCTCATATTTTCAATGCCTTCTGTATCTTTTGTGTGTACATTTATCACATCTCCAAGGCAGTGACACTGACAGAGAAACTGATCCAACCTAATCTAACTCTGGAAATAAGTCTTGAATCAGAGAAAAAAACCCTAACACTGAAAGGGCACAGAGATTTCAGGAATTGCAAACATTTATGATTCAGATAAATCCTGATGGTAAAGAAAGAATCAACAACTGTTTCTCATGCTGGCACTATATATTTATTGTCATTTTGGAGATAGGTTACCATGTGTGTATCAGGACTTCAGAATAAAAACAAATTTGGATTAAGAATGCTTAGCGTATGCCAGTTGAAATGAAATGACTGAACGTAAAGCTGACCCTTACAAGACCTTCAATTGGTCTATTTTTGTGTGTATCTCCCCCACACAATTAAAAAAAAAAAAAAAATCTGCACATCTTTCCTTTCCCCTTCATTTCAACCTCAGAAAAATAAATGACCATCCAATTGCACCTTTACTAGCTTTACTAATAATATGCTAGCAATATCAGAACATTTATATTGTTGATTCTGCAACTTCAAAAGGAAACAAAGCTTAACAATGTTCTTGCTCCATATTATCTGGCTATTGAGTCCAGCTTTAAGACTAGACTTAAGCAGACTAAAGACTGTCTTATATTAGACTATTGCAGTTCCATTATTATGCTGCAAACCTTCACCACACACACTTTGCTGTTCCAGGACAAGCCGCAGCAGTGCCAGGTCCAACAGTCTGTGCAAAAGCCGCTACAGTGCTACAAATTCTTAAACACCTTTCCTCTCCATCTCCCATGTACTGACTAACAAACATCTTCCATTAATTTAGCCAGCTGGAAATGCTGTCCCCAAAAAGGGAAAGACGAAGATATTTTGTGCTTTCATACAAAAAAGAAACAACCACCCAGTCAAAAAGAAAAAAAAATAATTAAAAAAATCCTCCAATTCCCCACCCAAAAAACCCCCTGGTCAAAACTATTGGTTGCCCATCATCCCCACCCTCCCCTAGCTTTTATAAGTCACCATGAAAACAAATGCATACAACGTACTGTACAAATACAAAGCTGCAGGCATTCAATTTACAGAACATTCTGAAAATATTTCAAGCATAAAAAGTACACTTGATAATTGCAAAAATAAAGTTTCACTTTTTTAAAAAACATTTTGATCAGAGCAAAACAAACATTTAAGGATTCCTACTTCAGCTTAACTCTCTAAGAACACCACTTTCAGAAGTTAAAAACAAAAAACTCAGGTTTTTGGCAATAAAGTAACTGACCATGTCTTTAATGGAGAAATGGTATATACAACAATGGCACAGACCTTAAGCATCAACAACATATTTCAGCCAAAAGTAAGTGAGCAAGTGATCTGAGTCATTCTTAGCATCACACAGTACTGATTACTAAGAATCTCAACCCACCAAGAACAGATATTAAGTTAAGACTGGTACAAATGGAAGGAAAAATCCATGACATCACATAGGCTCAGTTTTTGTCACTGAACTTTTTTTAGGCTAAATTTCACTAGTGCAAGACCATTTGTTTACCCAATTAAATGAAAGCTCATAAATGCCACAATTTAAGAACACTCATACAAAACTATTTTTTCTTTTAAAAAAGTGCCACATACCATACTTTACTAAAAAAGTTACAAACTAATGAAAGACTGTCTGTCTCCATCTCTTGTCAACAAGGAAAGGCCAAAGTGATTCTCTGATCCCAGCTCGAAATGGCGTTCTCTGACCTATCCCCAGCATCTCCAACTTGGAGCAGTCCAGCTGAGCATTCTTCGGACGAAGAGCACCCACAACTGGACTATCAGTAATCTGAAAACAGAAGATAAAAAAAACCCCACACCAATAAGTAATGAGAAGAGACAAAATACTTGTATATATACATTAGAACTTTTTCTTCACAGTTTTCTATATAGGCATGTTCCCCTCCTCCCTTCCAACTATTTTGTGGGGTTTTTTTTGATTGGGATTTTTTTGCTATTTGCTTGTTTTGTAGTTAACTTTATTTCAACATGTCAGGCCAGGTGAAGTGTCTTAAGGCAAATTTTTCTTACTCAATTACTGCTACTGTTTGTGTTTTTCTACATTTCATTCATATTTTCACTCTATCGTTATTGTCACAAGGTAAGGAATGCTCCAGAATGTTAATGGAACCACGTCTTGATCAATATACTTGAAGAGAAATAGAGCTGGGCAGAAAAAATTCAGACTAAGTGTTCTCCATTGTTTTTCTTGCCATCTTCCAAATCACATTTCAGTTCCAGCGTTCACCAATTCTGAATTCTTGGAATTTATTTTGTACATAGATAACATCTTACTGACATGTTGTATTCCCACAACATTATCACTATGTCTTTAAGAGTAGTCTCAAATGTCAATAAAACTGCAGGAGACATGTTTTAAACAAAGCAAAAATAATTAGTAGTTCTTAAGTGCATGTATTCAGAAATAAATCTGGACATTGCATAGCTTTTACAGAGCCCTACCTTCAAGTTAATGTTCTATAAATCTGTAACAAAAAAGTATGGATTTGCTTGTGACTCAGGGGAACAGTTCAGCAGAAATACCATTACACTACAGACTGGGAAACTGGAGACTGACTGACTGACTAATTTTTTTAATTCAGCAGGTCAAATAGCTGTTGTTTTCCTGAGCTTGATACCAGCCAGCCCCCTGTGACACTGTGTGTCAATTCCCCATGCTTGATACCAGCACATCCAGCTGTGCTGGACATGCACAGCCCATCCTGAAGAGGAAGATCACTTGTACAGCCAGTGGGAGACCTGCTACTTGCAATGCCCAAGCACATCTGTCTGCCTACAGGTCCAACAACATATCACTTACTGGCCTCAAGTGGCTGCTGGGAAGGTTGAAAGCATCTGCAATTGCACATGCCATCTCATACTTAGTCATCTGTTCATTGCCAGACCAGTGAAATGTTCCTTTTATTGATGGGTCCTAAAGAAGAAACAGGAAACACAGATGAAAGGAAGCAGCCACCTGGCCCTCAGGCTAATTCCTGTGCAAGAACTGTGCAGCACTATCATCCAGCAAGACCCTATCCCGAAAGGCACCTTACAGCACCTCAGTGGTGTTCTAGAAACGTCTGTACCCTTTCAGAGAGCACCTGACCAGGGACTGAGACTGGAAATTCGTGTTACTTCTATTTGACCTGACTTTTCACCAACAGCTTATGTTCTGTAGAATGAAGAGGAGGGAAAGGAGCTGCTCACCAACTGAGCAAGGTCAAAGAGCTGGGGAGGAGGAACTCAGCAGTTCACTTAAAAAAGGCAAAAGGCATCACACACATTCTGAATGTTAAACTGCAACCCCTGTACAGGTCCAATCAAACCGACTGCACCATGTCCACGGTCCATATTCTCAAAGTTACCATGTGAAAAAATAAAGGTGGCTGTTTCCTGTTTGATTCTGTAACCTTGCAAAGATGGTAATCTGAAGATGCTCTGGTGAACAAATGCAAAGAAGTAATTCGGTCCCGTGGCTTTGTTTTGCCACTTCAGTGTTCTTAATACAATAAACCAAGGGCATCTTTGAGAATTACATTCAACCACCATGGCTTTTTTTAGTTCAAACTAGCAATTTGTAAAAGGCATATCAGAAAAAGTTAGGCATTTCTAATTCTCTCCTCTATACCAGAAGACACAAAGCAATTTTCAGAAGGTTCTGTCCCATCCCTTCAATCACTTTTGTTTCAAAGACCACAATACCCCCATAGTCATGTAAAGATCCTGCAGTATTACAGCCAGTTCTTTCCTCCCTCCCAGCATTCCAGAAATGCAAGTAGTCCAGGTGATGTGCAGTTCTCAGTTGTTCAGAAGCAAAGCTGAGAACTCAAACTGTTTTCACCTTGCAGAGGCTCATTTCTTGCTCTTACCAGCATTCTCTTCTCTGCTAGTTGTCTGCAAACAGCTGCTACATCCTTGACATTGGTAGGAAATCTCTGTTGCCAGTGGTCCATGTTGGCAGATTTATTACTGAACTGCACTTTATCAAACATAACCGTCACAGCACTCTCCTCCAGTCTTTCCACCTCTCCATACAAGACAGGAATCCTAAGTACTGCGGTTTCTAAAAGAAAGAATATTTTAGTTCATGGGTGGGTACAAAGGCTGCAGCATAATCCAAAAAGTGGTTTGGAAGCGTTAAGAAATATGTTGATCATATTAAGCATCTACAAATCACAAATAAAATGCAAGTAGTATGTTGGCTCTCAGAATATAATTTTAATTTATATCAAAACCAGTTTATAAACACCACGATTATATGCATTTATTTTCACTTATGCCATTGATTTCCAGAAAGTTAAGAAGCTTTCATTAGCAGCATAAAAATGCCTGTTTGGATTAGAACAAAAATTAAAAATTAAAAAACCCGACTGCTCTGTGCAGTTACTCCAGCACTCCCCATCCTCACTGGGTAAGAGCAAGGAGACAAATTCTCACCAATCACAAGTCATCAATTCAGCCATCAATTACAAAGATTTTTCACCCATCATGCAGAAACCTCCTGTATAAAGGAGGATATTATTTACCAGAAAAAAAGACATGAACCTTGAAATAAATAAAAAGCTTGACAAATAAGGAATAGGTTCGCAGAACACAATAGTAAATAATGTTAGATTCCAGGACAGTGATTTGAGAAATTAAATTAACAAAATGCAAAGAGAAGCATATTTCATGATGGAATACATCATAGTAGTCTATCTCTGTCATGAAGACTCGAAAAGCCTCTGAAGAGAAATCCAAGGCTATGACAAATTACTTAAAAGTAATAGATAGTTTTGCTGAAAGAGAAAACAAAAAAGTCAGACCTGAAATTAGAAGCTGAAGTCATCAAAATGTTGCAATTCTTAATATATTTGGAGAAAAATGCTATAGTTATTGGCAAGACAAACAGAAAGAGCTAACACAAAAATTGTTCTCACAGAAAAGTAAACCAGAATAAGTACTTAGACAGGAAAAACAAATAGAAAACCCAACATGACACTGATTGCCTGCTGCTCTAGAAGCATTTATTTGGTCACTCAGCAGGTATGTTCTTCCTCTCTTTAAATACTGGTTGAAACATCTCTTTTTTAATTGCTTTAGAAGTATTCATTCTTTGAGAAGACAATTGCCTTCCTTTTGTTCTCAGCTCTCTGGGACGTGAAGAGGATCAGCCTCATGAGTAACCTCCTGAGAACCTCCTGACACTTTGTAGTTTTATAAGCATTACTATACATATATATATTTATAAGCATGTATCCCCTTCTAACCAAAGTAAAGTATCTTTGTGAAAAATTGTTAAACCCACTTACTGGAGATTTTTGCATTGTACAACAGAAATGGACAGGGCAGTTCTTCACACAACTACAGATTTGACCAACAGAATTCTACCTACACCATATCAGCAAATTACTGGTTGGAACACCAGTACATGGAAAATACTTATATTTGTATGAATCAAGAGAACTCATATTTTCAAACACTTTACTCAGCACCACCTCGACACTCCTCCTGCTAATAATACCACTGCTGTAACCCAGTGCTGCCTGACAGATCCTGCTCCAAAAGTTTACAAAACCAAGCTGCAGTGTTGAGTTGGGGGAAGGGTCTAGCAAGATACCCACACGTTCTCGGATTTGGTAAAGTCTTATCTTCGTTACCAATCTAGAAGAGGGAGCAAACAGCATCACAGTCAAATTTGGAGATGGTATTTAATGTAGAGGTGGAGTGAGTAACTTGTCATTTAAATTTATTTTTACTTAAATAAGACTTTCCTATCAAAGTGTTTTTTGACAAAGTTTTTTTCTTACTAGTAATGACAAATCCATCATACATAGCATATATTTACTTACCGGAAGATCATCACACTAATTTATCAATAGCTTGGTTCTCTGGTTGGGAAGCACAGAAGCACAGTGTCAGTATCATACTGACATATCAGAAGCCTCTTCTGCGTGTGCACTGAGATTATTTTCTTCAGAATTTTTGATAAAATACAAGTGCTTCTGTCCTTATAATCTGTGACTGGATACTGACAGTGCACTAACTAGAAACAGCCAAATCTCTCTTTTATACAAGAAATAAATCTTAAATTAAAGGGAACATACTGTTTTCCCTTAAGAAAAATTTTTAAAATTATGTTTGTTTATTTTGAATGCCGAATTTTCATTAAGACTTAAACAAATTTTAAAAATCCTGTTGTTTAAAACCATAATATGTTATTAACCTTTTAGAAAGTGTTACAAGCAGTAATCTGACGTGCGCACGTGACTAAAACCAAAATGGGTGGCCTGTTGGCATATGTAATAGAGCAAAATCCAAAGAGTAACAAGACTCCATGTTGATTTGAGCTGTATTATTACTGAATCACAAGTCTGGTTTTCCCTTTAAGTAAACATACATTGAGAACACTTGCAATACATCTCCCTAAATAACTGCAGCTATATATTGAATGAAGTATTTTACCTTTCCTTAGGAACAGCAGATTCACAATAGACAAAGGCTTACAAATGTCCATCAGGGACAGACAAATAACATTAATGAAGATCAGAACAGGTAAGAAATAAAAGCTTTAGTTAAGATATAAGCAAGAGGAATTGCTCATGAGCAAGGAGACCAACTCCTAGTCATACTCTTCTCTGAAACTCATTTCCATTGTTTTTCAACTTCACCATTGACTTAAGAGTCTACTAAGCTAATATAAAAATAGAAAGCCTGTATTAAAAATGGTTGAGTGTCTTACCTTCATTGTTTTTCAGAACTGCTTTTTCACCCTCCAATTTGGTTTTACCATATAAATTCAGGGGATTTGGTACATCAGTCTCTTTATATGGAGGGCTTGTTCCATCAAATACATAGTCTGTACTAATGTAGATCAGAAATGCTCCAACTCCAGCTAGGAAGAAAAATGTTTATAGATAGTTTATATTAATTTATGCCTTCTTTGAAATATCAATAGACCCTTAAACCAATCTCCCAAGGATCTCATCTTCCATCACATTAATTCCCGCTGCTTTGTCTGTTCCCTGATCCTTCACAGAGTTGCGCACGCTACTCATATTGAAAACAGATCAACAGCACACTGAGGGCAGAAGTGACATTCACACTTACACTACTTGTATTGATGTCCCTGTATAAACAGATGCAGGACTTCAACAAGACACCAAATCCATGAGATGGTCTCCTTACCTGCCTCTTTTGCTAAGTTCGCTGAAGCAGCCACATTGAGCTGAGAAGCAGCATCTGGTTGACTTTCTACAATATCTGGCCTTCTCTCAGCAGCACAGTGCACTATAACATGAGGCTGGAAATTAAAGACTAATTTTAAACAACCCACATGTCAAGAGATGGCAGTTACACCCTAACTCTAGCGATGACACCCCTCAGGCAAAACTAAGTAATAAAAATTAGCATTGTTATTTTTAATTACAGCATTCTGAGGCACACCTTTTCCTTAGTATTTTTTTACAATACAGACATGCTGTTACAAGATACCAAAACCATTTATCATTAATTGTGCAATTATGGTCTTCAGTATCTTTGATTTTACAGCAAGCTTGAAGTTGTGGGGTTTTTTTCTTTTTAACTCTGTATAGTAAAATATATATTAATATAAGACATATCTCTCACACACACAAGGGTACTAAAAATTTTTAGGTAAGCTATTTACACATAGCTTATTTGACATATGCAGATTATTAAGATGACATTTAAGATTATTTTATAGAATAGCACCCTGTATAATGTATTTCAGGTTTTACATATACCTCTTGGCACTTAGACTGAAAAAGCAGTGAACACTGCACACTACACCGAGTTACTGCTGCTGTATTCAAATACTCCTCCACTTCCCCAGAACTGTGTATTAACACATTACCGTGTCAATAACCCACACATATCTTTTCCTTTCCTTTCCAGTGTCCTGGCATGTACAGCTGTGCCTGCAGCCTAACTGTAGTGAGCACAGCAAAGGCCAGAGCTGTCTGTACCTACAGAGCAAACCTCTGCTCTGGGTGGGGCAGAACACGCCAGCCGCACCTTTGTCAGAGCTCTGCCAAAGCACTAGCCCCACTCATGCTCCAGAACTCAGCAGCACTATCAGCTGACTACTGGACCCCTCCCATCCACTTTATACTCCAGAAACTTACCTGAAAATCATGGATAATGTCATGAACTGCAATAGAGTCCAGAAGATTAATCTGTTCAAATCTGGGCTGAGCTCTCCTGTATCCACAGCCAACTGCATTCCAATTATTTTCATTGAATTCTTTAAACACAGCTCTGCCAAGAAGTCCTGTAGCACCAGTGATCAAAACTCGCCTACTGGGAATGTCAACATCTTCCTAGGGAAATGACAACAGGAAAAGTTTTGTTTCTAGTGTAATTTTCCACTGTTTTTTCTTCAAAAGTATGCAAGGCTACAGTCAGAGGCTACTGTATTAAAAAAGCTTCTCCTGAGTCTTTTGGAGTGTCTCATGGAACACCAACGTCTGGGAACACCAATACTGCAGCCAGTCAGCTATTTAACCATATATTCAAAGATAATGAAAACAAAATTTCAGTGAGAAACTCATTTACTTCTACAACAATCCAAACCACTAGTGAAGACAGAATTTTAAGTTCATTCAAAAGCTGATAACTTGGTGCAATCTGAAAGGAGGGAAATAACTTCTTTAGAAAATGGACCCCAAAGATGTGACATTTAAGGTCCAAATCCTACAACAAATAATTCTGGATAGACTGTGCCTATTAAAACCTGCAGCAATACAATATAACTTACTGTAGTAATTAAAGACTTGAATTTTATTATTAAATAGAAGAGTAATTAATTGTTATTCAACACAATAGTCTAATAGTAAGTAAAACCAAGATACAAAATGCATCTGGAAGTGATTTGACAATTTCAGCTCTCAATCTATACAACAAACTAAAGCTGTACTTCAGCTGCTGCACATTTCGGTATGTGGGACAGCTGCGAACATCAGCATACACAAACTTCATCCCACCTCTCACTAGAACATACCAGTTTTTCAAGACAGCAAACACAAGACCCATGTCTGTCTCTGCAACTTTATTTTCCTTTAATGCTTTCTGTCTGTATCTGCCAGGAATAAACCCAAAAACTGCCTGCTAAAAACAAAAATGAAAGCATATCTTTACCATGCCTGTGCAGAAAAAACTTTGGTTGTGCAGAACCCATAAATCTTGCATTTCCTGACCACTTTACACACAAGGACAATTTGTGGCAACTTACCATAATTCTGTACATCACAGAATGCTTTCTGCTATGCAATCTCAGCAGCCCAATAATTTCTAAGCATCGTACCAGACTATTACTCTTTGATTGCAGCACAGGAAGCCACAGCACTCCCAAATTACTGTCTTTCACCCTTGAAGTTACAAAGCTTTTGTTCCATAAGGGTATATACAGAGGGGCCCGATGGAAACAGCCTACCCCAAAACAATTGTTTCAAGTTCCCTGCACAGCACATGCATTTTTCTCAACTCTAAACCTCCAGATGAAGGCTGACTTATTCTCATTAGTACTGGAAGAAAATTAGTAATTTACATCTGGACAGTTGCCAGAAAATGACAGACTGCAGCACGTGATGTTTCAAAAAGTTACTTTTATCCTTAAATTTTACCTGAGAACACAAACTGATTGACCATTTTTAAGACTACCCAGGCTTCTCAAACAGCACAAGCAAGAACACGCAACTACTATTTTCTTCAGTACTTCTTTTCTTAGCAAAGTCTGCACAAAGTGTCACAGAACCTATGATCAGGGCTTCTACAGCCAATAAATACCCGCTAATAAATATCCAACACTTGCTGCAGAACAGAGTCAAAAGGTTCTCTAAAAACGTCACTGAACATCTTCAGTAAGTAGAAAGTGACCAACACAAAACAAAGTGTCATTTGCAAAATCTGACGTTTTTAAGCCTCATTCATCTAAGTTTATTTTACATATCTTAAAGAGGATGTTACATCAGCAGTACAGCTTGAACTAGATACAAACACAGCTTTCACCAAGCACAGCTTGCATGCTGTTGCTGTTATCTGCAAGACTAATTGATTCCAGTCACTTGTTTCTGAAAGAGCAATACAAATGATAGATGCTTCTCATAAATCCAACACCAAATAATTACCAGTTTGAACCTCTTCTTGCCAGAAGTTTTAACAATCTGGTGATACAAAACCTGCACAGATGAACTCTTTCTGTGTATGCTACCTTGCTCCCTCAAAGGACATCACCCAGCTGCAGGACCATTTCTGTGGTCTATAGCACTACTGAATCACTGTGCAATTTTGAGCTTTATGATGAACCATCCAATTGAATGTTATCTGATGTCCATATTCACCAAGAATAATAAAAAAGTATTGTGTTTAGAAGTCTCATTCACATAAAAATAAACAAGCCACAGCATTATCAGATTAAAAAACAGAATTTGTGAGACACCAGATCACTTTGTAGACACTACCGAAATATAAAATAACAGTATAACTTATAAAAAGAGCAAAACGTGATGCATTTCAAGTTGAAAACCAGAAAACAAGTACTTATAAAGTTTTTCATAAAGATTTTCAAGGTTTATATTTTTATTTAGAAAATCATTATGAACTCAAACCACCAATTTTAAGGAATGGCCACTAAAGCCCGGAAGTTACTGGTATAACAGATTTACAACATAATAGGATGAGATAGAAGTCACTACAGGGAAGGGAGCATGAGACCGAACTCTCTCCGCTCTGACATCCTCTGCAGTCACAGAAAGCAAAAGGCAAACCCTGGGGCTTTCCAAAGGCTCGCAATGACAAGTGAACTTACATTCGCGTTGCCAGAAGTTGTTCTGCCTTTCCCTACACGCCCAACCCTCATTGCTGCGGTAGCTCACGTACACCTGTGGGGCACCACCGACACCGCCCGGGACAGCAGGCAGGGACGCGCCTCCCAGAGGATTCTCCTATGTGGAATCACCGCATGGGGTCTCTATCACCGAGCCCTTTCCTGTGCCACGGGCCCACCGAGACCGGAGCCGCGACCCCCGAGCACTGCGGGCTGCCGAGCACAACATCTCCGTGGCCATTCCAGCGACGCCGTGCGGATACAAAATGACCCGACTCTCGGAGCCCGCGGGCGCTCCCAGCTGCGGTTCTCAGGTACCCGCGGCCCCTCAGGGCGCAGCTCCAGCGGCCGCGGCCCCCCAGGCCCGGCCCCGTCACGAACGCGTCAGCGCTCCGGGCCTGCCCGCCCGGCCCCGCGCTGCACAGCGGCACAGCCGTCCCACGGCGGACTGCCGGCTCCGCCGCCCTCACCTCCACGAGTTCGCAGCGTCCCGGCGCGAAGCGGATCCTGAGCTCCTTCTCCCGGCCGACCATGGCGGGGCCGGGACAGGCCTGGTCGCGCTCCGCGCCCGCGGCTCGCCCGGCGCTGCGCGAGGGAGGCTCCGCGCCCGTGCTGAGCGCCGCGCGACAGGGGGCGCCCTCACCCCGGCGCGCGCGCCCAGCGCACGCGCCGCCAGCTGCCGCGCACTCATTGGCTGGGGCGTGCCGGAGGGGGCGGGGCCAAGACGGGGATTTAAAGGGGCAGGCGCAGTCTCGGGGGACAAGAGGGGCCCGCGCGTGGCGGGAGGGGAGAGCGGCGGGAAGCGCAGGGGGACAATACAAACTGTGAGGGACTGCAGCAAGCCCGCCCAGCGGCTCAAAGCCTCAAAGTGTCTTGGCAACAGCGCCTAGCATTTAGAAACACAGAGGCGATGCCCACTCCTAACGCTTCTGGCCTCAGGGCGGAGAAGGGAAGCAGAGGGAGCCTGTGGTCCCGGGGCAC
This sequence comes from Corvus hawaiiensis, assembly GCF_020740725.1. NCBI lineage: Eukaryota > Metazoa > Chordata > Aves > Passeriformes > Corvidae > Corvus > Corvus hawaiiensis. Next base: position 14,437,645 of record NC_063227.1, on the reverse strand, counting down.
CACAAGCGCCGGGCTGCCGTAGCTGCAGGGCTGGCTCTTTTTTTCAGGTTCATGGTGCTTTAAACAATAATAAAAGTTACTGCAGCAAGCACGTGTGTCGCTGAATTTTAACATTGGACCAAAGTTCGCCTACTGAAACTGTGAACTTTCTATTGTGATTTTTCATTTGTGAAAAACAAAGTGAACTGCAGAATTAGACCAAAATATCATATTACCCTGCATATATTCACTATTATATTCACATATATTCACATATTCACTAAAAATTACTTAATTTCTCTTCTTAGAATGGTGGAAAATAAGCATTTTCAATCTGCCTTTATCCAGAGTTAAATGTAAAAGCAACTGGTAAATCCCACAGAGAAGGGGAGGGTTGTTTTTGAGAAAACGAGCACTGCTTACAGTACTCATCCTACGTGTATCATTACATGCTTACAAGGTGACAGATTTGATTTCTTTTAATACAAGTTTTGAAGGTAACAGGATACTGTATACAAAGCGTTACTGTACCATTTCTGTCCCACAAAGGCAGAGACTAGGCCTAGCATTTTTTTAGCAGGAGAACTTAAGTAGATGCATAAAAATTACCAGCCAAAACTCACTGTAGCTACATTCACACTTACTTGTATCTACCCCGATGAATTTATTTCAACTTGACTTGATTAAAAGAGTTTTAATTGGTAGTACTCAATGAAGAAAAGCAGAAAAGTCTACCAAAATTTAATAGCATCATACTAAATTTAATACAATATTGTAAATGACCTTTATTTATGGCAAACAACTAACATTTAAAGGACAAAAAGGTGTATATATATAAAAAAATTAAAATAAACCACTTCAGCTAGTTTCTGCCTTCATGGAATGCAGATGCCCTTTTTCCCTCTGTAACAAGCTATTGACATTTAATTCCCTTCCATTAACCTTAGAATTCTATTTCAAAATATCAGTAATTCATAACTTGAAATCAGTAAGAAAAATCTACAAAGAAATACCAAACTGTTTATCAGCATGGAGGTAAGAACTCCCAGTACACCTGATGTCACATCTCCTCCTCCCAACACAGCCTGGAAGAGCTCCCTGTGTTCTTAACAAAAACCATGATGTGGAAATAAAAATTTTGTCTTCCAGGCTCAGAGCAGGAAGAAAATAGCAAAAGCATGAGCCCTGAAATCTCAAGCTACAATCATCAATCAGCCTGTAAAATATGTCACCAGAATAAGTTAAATTATATATAGGTTTTGTATCTTTATTATATAATATAATCTATTTTTTCCTCAAATATTTACCTTGAGTTCTGTAGTGTTCTACCTATACTTTCAATTTCTTTATTATTGTCACATTCACTTTGTGAAACACTACGATTTCATGGAACAGCTAAATAAAAATGCTATTGTTGTCTAGCTCACAGTCAGTTAAGCATAATGCATCCGTGGGTGACTAAATGGACCACTCATTAAATTAACATTTCAGACTGTAATTCACAGAGACTAAAGCATAATTAAGTCTCTCCCTCCCTCTCTCGTCCTCCTGTTTCCTTTTCCCTTGATTTTGTAATCAAAGTGTGGTAGCAACCTGTTAATGCAAATATCCAGAGCCTTACCTGCTCCATTTCCAGCAGCATTTCAGGCATTGCCAAACCACAGAGGGAATTACCAGCCTAGGAAATCACTGCAGTTCAACTGTGCACTTATTCCTTTGCTGTGCCTGCAGAGAGCACATGGACTGAGAGCAGCACTGGCTCTGCTGACCTATGAAACCAAAACACAAATCCAAGCCCTACATCACGTGTGGCTCTGAATCCTGTTAAGCTTTTGGTCTGGTCCCAGTGGTACCATTTAAGCAGCTCACTATGAGCTTAAATTTTTACCTCATAACAGCCAGCATGAGCAAGCACAGCCATTGTGTGTGTAAGATCCATTCAAAGCACTGGCACTGAGTCTTATACAGTTTGTCTTCTATAGCAAACAGTGGGAGGGTTCTAATTAGGTCAGGCAGGTTGAGAATTCTAAGAGCTCTTCATTTTACATTTTAACTAAACACAGCCCAGCTCTTGCTACAATACAGCAAGATGAATGATCAGAGAAATAACTTTGTGTTAAATCATGGATTTGTCAATTAAAAAAAAAAATCTTCTGCAACATGAAAGTAATGGATTCCTGCAGTGAATACATAAGTCAGTTGAGCTACAAATGTCAAGGTTTTAGTTTTTAATGCTTCATTGCATATGTGCATGAAAGTGGTAAAGCCTCCTAGAACTGAAGCTGAAAAAACCCCCTCAATTTCCCCTTGACTTCCACCCTTTGCTTCTCTCCCCACTCTGCTCCACATGATTTATCAATGTTTTAAAGCTCAAAGATCACCCTTGCTGTAGGGCTAGCAGAATTATTTGCTAGAGTTTCCTTTTCTTCTGGCAATATAAGCATACTCATGCCAGCAACCAGATGTAGCAACCCTAAAAGCCCAGTCATGTGACACCTGCCATTTTGGCTTCCCTTGGCATATTTGTACCTTCTGTCAAAAAACTCTTGCTAATTTGACATAGGACATGTCAATCACCAAAAATTAGTCAAAAAAAAAAACCAAAAAACCCAGAAAAAAAAAGTACCTTATCTTAGTGTCTCCATTTTTATGTTTTGAGTTTGGTAGAACCTTTCATTAACATTCAGACAAATGCCTGTTTCCTCTACAATTTTTTTACTCCATTTACATCTTTCAGACAAGAAAACCTTCATTTTTTTTCTCCACAAAAAGAGAACTCCAGTATAATATACTTCTAGCAACTTCTTTATCAAAATGTCTCTCAACACTTTGGGCTGCTAAATTGAATACCAAGTGCTCTTTTAATTAAAACACTTGAAGCTAATCCTCATCCTCAGTCTTCAGAGGATCAAGTAATCCAGCAAATACACAAAGATGACATTAACAGACAACATCTAGCAACTTCTTTCCTTGGACTTAATGTGCATTTTTTGTATATAATTTCCTAGGAATTATGAGGTCTGTGTAAACTCACAATGTCAGCATAAATGGCAATAAATTCTACCAGCTAAGCTTTGGGTACTGCCTCTGCAGCACCTCTGTGCAAGATAGCTGCACAGACATAACAAAAACACAGTTCCACCTTTGACTTAAATTCAGTACTTACTTCTGTATTAAGAAATAAGAGAATTTCGGGTTGTATATGTTGTACAGTTCAGCTAAATAATTTCCCTAAGACTAGAGAATATGTATGTAGTTTTTGAAGCAAGGCTGACACTGGGCTTTGTTATGAAGACAAGACTAGAAAAAAGAACATTAGATGAATCCCACTGTAATGTCATTTTGGGTTTTATCCCTGGTTTGCAAAGGAAATGGACAAATCCTTTCATTTAAATTTTTTATTGTGCTAAAATAGTCTTGATTTTAAATGCAGTTAAACAGATTCTTTCTCCCTTGCCACAGTTCCAGTCTGTACAATGCATGTGAGTACAGTGGATGTCCTCCCACCCAAGTGAGACAAGTTTGGTTGTTATTCCCTGTCACTGTAGCACTGATCACTTACAACAGCTGGCTACAAAGATTTTGTGGCAATTTAAGAGTCTAGTGGAAACAACATTGCTCTTAAGACACTAATCTTCGTCACAGTACACAAATGTTTAGATAAATGCAGTCAATTTGACTTTGACCTGAAAATGCTCTTCTGAAGATCAATAGCTGCAACACCTAGCCCCAGGATTTAAATTTGCACATACTGAATATAGATCCCACACAATATCAAAATTAAGTGTACAGTCTCATTTTCTACACTGGTTCTATAGTATGTAGGCCACAGAAGTAGAAGGGTCTCTTAGCAGTATTGTTGCCATTGGTACCAAAGCGGGCTATAAGCAGCAAAATTAATTTAACATAGAATTGTATGCATTAGAAAAAAATTTTAAAATATATAAAAATCAAAAAACTTAACTGAAACCTGATTTCATTTGTAATCTTGTTCTCCAGTGCTTATTCACCTTTTCCAAACTTTAAATGCTTTGTTCAAAACTGAACTAAGCAGCTTCAGCATATCCAAAAAGTGCAACACTGAACACTTTTCAGAATTCATGCCTGCAATGTTGTTACCAGGAGTCAGGAACATGCATTCATGTGTTGCTTCTCAGTAAAACGTAGTTTTTCTAAAAGTACATAATTTTAGATCATTTTGCTAGGGCTCCTACTGATTTGTATTATATACAGCATCCAAGTTCACCTTGAAGAAGCAGCCTGCCGAAATCTCCTGTAGCACGTGAATTTATGGGTGATTTATTTTCTTAATACCAAGAAGACTTCAAATTTTGTTTTTATTACCTGTAATAGAAAAATGTTATGACATTTGAGTTTTTCACTATTGCTCCCACCACATGAAATAATTTCTTGTCTCCTGGGGCACAGAAGGTCCTACGCTGAATCTTACAGGTAAGCCAGGATTTCAGACCTTGGAACAGACACACTAACAAAACTCTCTCCCCTACCCTGCTTCCCTTGGTGCGTCCTCATGCGCTCCATCTTTTCCTCCAATCCACATTTATCTGCAGACCTTTTGCATCTTCCCTTGACACCTGCAGTGGTGTAGGGTCCTGCCAGGTAGCAGCTAAAGAACCAGGGTGCAAAGGTCTGGCTGAGCCACTTGTACCCCATGACCTGTGCAGGAGGCACTTCCTGTCACCTCATCAGCTGTAACATGTGAGCTGGTGACAGAAGGAAAATGGCTCTGCTGTCTGACCTGGCACACCACCTGCTCCTGTCAGATTGTAAGGATCTGGGCTGGAAGGCACAGTAGCAAACTGTACACTGGGAGTGCCCCATTGATGCAGCCTCCAACATCTGCTGTGGAACAAGACATTCCATTCACCTCCCCCAGATGCAGCAGACTATGCAAGACTCTCATACCTTCTTTGTTTAAGCTTAAGAGGCACAAAGGCTACATCAATATCAAACTTACCTTCTTTCAGAGGTGTTTTTGGAGGAATATTTTCCTTGCTATCATGCTGGAAAGCTTTGGAAGGATCAAAACGCTTAATGCCCTGTACTGCACACAGCTGCTCCTGAAGATGTCTGTTGGTTTGCTTTTCCTTGGCTAGCAACGCACGCAATTTTGAGACTTCCTGGAGAAAACAATGCTTGGATGTTAGATGAAGAACAGGAGAAGAGGCTGCTTCATCATTTACTGAGGGGGCCATTTTATCTAATGCTAAACATACAGACAATGACTGGTGGCATTAAAACCCAACCCAAACATACAGGTGTAGAGAAACCAGCAGCAAGGTACAGGTACAGCGTAACACCACTAAGCTATATGGCAGTCTGAAACTTTCAGCAGACTGTTTATTAAGTCTAGGACCCCAAAAAAAGGTATGAAAAGCCAACCAAACTAAGAGTAGAGGTACTTATTTGTACTGCTGATCCCTCTTGTATGTTGTAAATTCAGTCAAAAATTCAAAACCAGATTTTCTTGGCTTTTCTGAAGGCTGGTGGTTTATTGTAATCTGCTTCATGCAGGGAATTTAAGCACAGAAATAAGTAGCTTGCAGGATTAGTCTATAAATATTTACAGCAACAAACAAAAGCATCAAGCACATTAGTAACTTGCAGATTTCTAATTTTTCATTTCACAAACCTGCTTCAGGTGGGCATTGTCTTCCTTCAACTTCATAACATGCTTGATTTTTTGCTTCATGTTCTGGTGGCCAAGTAGTTTAGCATATGCATCACTCAGTTTATTCAGTTCTTCTTGGGCTGCCCCATGCTCCTCCAGGAGTGCATTCTTCTCAGCCTCAAAAGCATCTAGTTGTTGCTGAAATACATTTGAATGTCTTAGAAATCTTTCAACTAAGCATAGCTTTTTACTGAACTGAAATCTACCAAGGAAGATTAGTTTGGGAAGGGGAATAGCTAGCTCATTGGATAGTAACTTAGGAAACCACCGCAGAATAAATGCCTTGGAATGGGAAGTAGCATATTTACTTCTCAAGAGTACAACTTGAGCCAACTGCAAAAGTCTTATGTCAACAGATACTAACAAACACCTCCTTCACAACACACCTGAAAAGGCTTAACTTTGTTATGTAAATCTTCATACAGTTTACGCCAGGTCTGGATCTCTTTCTTTAAGCTAGAGGTCACATCTTCACTTACGGTTTTCCTAAAAAGAAGTGGAGTTTCATTATGTTCCTTGTTAGCTCTCAGCACTTCTTCCCAATAAAACTTGGATGTGCCATAATATGCAGTTCTAGTTTGAGAAAGTCACCTTAATCTTTCTGCTTCAAGTTCTCTTTTCAGATCTTCAGTTTGCTCCTCAAGTTTTTCCTGAAGTTTAGTCATTTGAGCAAGGCAAGACTCTTTTGTTCTCTGTGTTTCTGCTTCTTTTAGTGCAAGCTTGGTCTGGACTTCTAAAAGCATCCTGAGGAAAATACCATAATCTCTTAATGAGCCCTTGATTTTTATTTTTTTTCCCACTACACTAAATCTAAAACCTACAAGTAAATATGGTTGAAAAGCTGTTAGTAGAACTGAAATAAAAATTTGCACAAACAGTGCCACTAACAAAACAGTAGTACAGAAGGCAATTAAGATGAACAACATTTTTAACTTTTCCTATAAGCAGTCCTTTTGAAGCACAGAAAGATCATATTGCTCATTTAAGGTTGTTCAACGCCAGCAGCTTTTAGCAGGGATAGTTTAGCGGTTAGGCTTTACATGCAGAGATTTGCTCCAGCAGGAACTAATCAAGACTGTTCAGTGTGGATGTATGCAAGATTTCAAAAACCCTACAACTAAAAGCAATGACCCCTCTTCAGCCCCAGCTGTTTGTTCCATCCCTTCCCTGCCACCTCAACCAGGAAATACCTCTTCAGTTTTTCTTTTACCAGCTCTAATGGAAACTGGAGACATTAAGCAGGTGGGAGGAAAGAAAGGGGAGCATCTTAACCAGCACAGAACCATAGGGGACATAGATCACTGAACTGCTGTTAGACAGCCAGAGAAGCATGTCCTCAGCTACTGGCCTAACACAACTTCTTGGGTATTATTTCACATCAGCTGCACTGTGGTGCCTCATATTAGGCAGAGAGAGAACCTCAGTTTACATCATCACAGTGTGGCAATTCATGGATGGTTAATTGGCATTTGCTTGTGAGCAGAACTTGAGGTGACATCATTCAGACTGGAGTGGCAAAGAGTAAGTTCTGCATTAAGTATTTGTCTCCCCTGGGGATCTTATTTGCAGAGCAGTCACTGCAACTGGTATTTCTGAAACAGACTATTCCAACATATTTCATTCAAGTATTTTCCTCTTCCTCTGTGTTCCACATATAGACAAAAGTCAAAATAACTGATTGGACAGACCTAATGCATATAAACTTAGTAAATTTTGTCTGTCAGTATTTTCAACCTTGTGCACTGGGAAAAGCAAGAAACTACTGCTTACACCAAATACTGATCTGATCTTGTAGAGCATCACATGAAGTTCTAGTTAGAAAGCCAAGTCTTAGTTTTGTGTTCCTTAGCTTATGGAAAAGTTTGTCTGTGTAGTACCTTGCACATTCTTCGTTTGCTTTGTTTTTAGTGTATTCTGCTTCTTGAAGCAACTGCAGATTCTCTTGGCCTACTTTTTTTAGGTTGGCAACTTCTTCTCGCAGAGAGGTATTCTCCAGTTTAAAATTGCAAATTTCTTCAGCTGATGCTTTCTTGTAGCTGGTATTACAGTACAAATGAGAAAAATCTTATTACTTCAGGCAAAATACAGACTGACGTGTTTACACCTTACAAGAGCAATACAAGCTCATGCTAGCAAGTATCAAGGATTTTATACTCTGAAGATATGGCAGCATACAGGCACTGATGAATCCAAAGGTAAGAAAGAAACCACAACACAAAGTTCCATAAAGCCATAAGCAGTAACACTACAATGAATTCTATGATACAGATACTACCACATTTTTGTAGGTATTTTAAAACACAAGACCTACTCTATCTGAAGGTTATTTCAAACAGCAAAGCTCCTACTGTCTGTAGTTGGCATTGGCAAATATCCCACAGGATCCTTCATGAGTGAAGGATCACACATACCTAGTAGTAACAGTATCACTTTTTACATACTTTCACAACCTGAATATTTTAAGGTAAAAAACTTGCAGTAACTGTATGAAACTATTCTCAATTCAGTGCAAATTTTGATTCTAAACAAGTCTTTTTGCAAGACATTTCAGTGCCAAGAACACCATCACTAGTTACAAATCTCATTGTGATTTAAAAGCACTTAACACCTCCAATTGGTTACATTTTGGAAGAAGAAATATCCAACTTCCTGAACTAGACAGTGATACTGTCACTATACTTGCCTAGTGCTCAATAAATAAATTCTTAATGCCACCAAATACCATCACAAAATCCTCTGCTCTACTGCCATGCCAACACTCATATGGTGTGAAGTACCAAGACTCATAAACGAACAGTACATTTTATTGTCATCTTAGAGATAATCCCTGTCCTATACATTAATAAAACTTAAATACCTTTCAAAGTCAGCAACAGCCTTTCCAAGTTTCTGCAGTGTATTGCTGTGCTCTTCTTGGATTTGCAATACAGCACTGCTATGCATTTCCTTGATTTGCTCCAACTCTGCATTCTTCCTGAAATAAAAATTCAGCATTGCACACTGGAGAGAAGTATGTCTGAATGTATCACCAAATGCTGCTATCAGTTACAGAAGGCTTGAAGCAGCAGCAATAAATTCATTGTGACAAACCAGTAACTTCTCACATACTAAAGCACAATCTTCACAAATAGGTATTATTAATGATTTCCCCTCCCCTTAACTTTCCAAGGGAGTTATAGAATAGACTGAAGACCCAATAGTAAACTTAAACAAGAAACAACTGGCTTGAAAATCTTTTTGTCATTGCCTTCTCCAGGACAGAAACAGCCAGTACAACATGCACAAAGCTTACCCAGCACAGCAAGGTCAGAGCACTACAATACCAGCCTTTCAAGCAAATCTCAACTGCCTTTTTTTTTTTTGTGTGTGTTAAATTACAACAATGTAAAACTGACTCAAGTTACTATTAACACTGACTCAAGTTACTACTGCTAGTGATTAGATCTCATCACTATTAGTAATCAACAATCAACAAGAAATAACTTCAGATCTGCTCAGGCCTCTAAAACCTGAATTGGGCTCAGAAGCTCTGTTTACACTACTGATTTAACATTCTTCCTTTCAAAGCTTTAGAATCAGAAAATTTCTTTCACAAACCCTGTCAACTTTTCTTCCATCTGTGCAAGTTCAAGACGTTGAGATTTGATTTCTTGTTCCAATCGCTTCACCAACTTTTCAGCTTTCTTTTCCTTTGCATGCAATTTATTCAGCTCCTTCATGGTATCATTCAGCTCTTTTTCCAGAAGATGTCTCTCACTTGTTACTTCCTCTTCAATCTCCAGTAACTTCTGCTGCATTGATGCAGATGACTCCTGCATGCCAGAGTACCACAGATTTTAAAACTACCAGTACTTTCTGGGTAGTAGAGGGCTAGTTTTCAGCGTTTAAACTTCAAATCTATGGGAAGAACCAAAACCTCCATCCCACCAGCAATGACTCTCAGACCTATTAGACCACACAAGTTACTGCAGGCCAGTACCCACTTTGCCATGATAACCTAACTGTGGAATGCACATCTCATGCGTAATCCAAACAAGAATTTTTAGTGCCAATCCTTGAGATTACAACCTATTTTTAGACTTATTTATAGTCTGTATTTACCTTCTCTTGCTGCAGCTGAGAGATGACCTCCTCATGCTTCTGAAGCAGTTTTTCGTGTTCTTGTTCTGCCAAATCAATTTTTTTTTTCAGGTCTTCTATTTCAGCATTCATACTCAGGAACTGTCCTTTGGTCTCAGACAACTCTTTCTCTACATAGAGAAATTGTCAATAAAACACAAATTCTCTTCTCTATCTTCAAATAGGTACAATATGTATTATTCATAATACTTCCATTCCATCTTTAGTTTGTTTGTTTTTCCCTTGCCTAACTATCAAAAACACAGAAAGAAAACCCCACACAAAACAAACCCATACCTTAAACCCATCTGGAAACTCCTCAAAATTGGCTCGAGGTATACCACTTTAAAATTATTTTAAACAGCAGGAGTGTTTGGACCAAGCAATTGGCCTTCACCAGAAGAGCATATGGCTGGGGAAAACAACTACATGAGTTCCCCAAAGTTTCTTCCACAAACTAGTACACAGAAGGTAGCTGGTACAGAAAACTGAGTACACATCTCAGATTGCAGAGTTGCTGGTGTAGGGAGAGAAGGAGTAAGGAGGTGAAGATGGGATCCTTGCCATATTCCCAACACCTCAATGAACCTGTACACAAGCTGTTAGCAGTGAATTCACACAATATTATACTGCTTCTCAATGAAGAATAAGGAACAAGAACTTAAATGCTCACCTTTCAGATTAAGGCCACTCCTACAATTTTCATTGTGTACTATCTACCCAAGTTACCCTCCATGGAAACACCAATTCAGATTTAACAGATGTCAGATGTGAAGGGATTTCCCTGTTGTTAAAAATATGCCTTGGTGTTTCTAGCTGGAGCTCAGAGACTTCTCATTTGGAACAAACCAGTCTAAATTGACATTTTAGAAAAAACCTATTTGAGATGCTTTAAGGCATGTGAGTGATCCCACATATGGAACAGTGTACAAGAACTAACAATTACCTTTCTCTTGTTGAAGCAGTTGACACCTCTCATTAAGTTCTTTCATCAATTTACATGATTCTTCCTCTTTTGTTTTGAGGGTATTCTTCAGGATCTCAATATCTTGGTCTTTCTTACTCAGTGTCTCCTCCATCTGGGCGACTTCCAGTTTGTATTTCTCAGCTGTTTCTGCAACACTACTGTAGAAGAAAATTCAGGCACCTGTTACCACTAAATTTTGTTCGTAAGCTTACACATCAACACAAAGGAAAATGCTTAGGATTGTTGGTTTCCAAAAGGAAAACTAACTTCTTGAGAACAATTTGTTGTTACCTGAGCTCCGTGATATATTCCAGAAGTTTTTCAGTGTCAGACTTTTCTTCAACTTTCTCTCTCTCAGTAGCAGACCTAAAACCAGACAGTTTTTATGACAGATATATTTAAACAAATTCAGAGTTAATTAGTAACACACTTTCATCTCCCAGTTTGGCTGAAAAACTGATATTGGCTCTAAGAGGTGATTCTTCCCTCTTTTCATACCTGTTCCAGACAGTCTTCTCATTTGTAGTAAAGATGCTAAGCCGTATTTTGCCACGAGCAATATGCCACAAACATAATGCATTAACATAATGCAGCTTTTGTAGCAAATTATCATCTCCTCCCTTTGTGACCTGCACTACCTGCATTATTACCTTTGTGTACGTTAACAGCCAAGTTTGTGCTGCAGTGCCAGTTGTGCCAATCTGACATCAAACACAGCTTGGAAGTTCATTTTTCCTAGGTCACTATCCTCAGCAACAGGCTACACATTAGTGCACTGTTCCTGTACAGCACATGACATTTTTTGGGCAGAATAGAAAGTGCTGTGTTAGAACTCACTCTCCATCTACACAGAGCTGCTGAAGCTGAGACTCCGCAGTTGCCTTTCTTCAGAGCACATGTCTACATCAAAGCAGCTCTGAAGGCACCACAATGGCTCTTCAATGCACTCCTCTGGAGAGCATGAATGCGTTTATCAAATCCATGCCAAATGCCTGGCTGCTAAATTAGGATTTCAGCTCCTGCTCTAATGCTTTTCTATTCTTGCTTATTCCTAACTTAGTAGTCTAAAGAGTCAGAAATATCCTATCCATACAAATGTCCTCCTCCAACCTGAACCACAATTCTGTTCTAAAGACGTATGTCTTCCCTCTCCACCCCATACCCAAGAAAACCCCACCCATACCACACTGGAAGACAAAGAGTTGACATGATACAGTTTATCTTTTGGAAAAAGATTAGATACACTAGAGAAACAATGTTTTTAATGGTTGTTTTATCAAACCACAGCAGCTGTTAGAACTTCATTCCATCATATTTATTCCAGATGACAAACACTAATAATGTCTGTTCCTTCTCAGTAGGGAGGACAGCCTGTATTTTGGTTACTACAAAGGGTAAGCATGGAAACACAGCTAGATCATCATCTCATCTAATTCCCTTCCTAGCACTTACAGTTTTTCTTGTAACTGTGCTACTTTTCCTTTTGAATGCTCTAGATTTCTCTGCACTTCCTGCAGCTTCATTTCCATGTCTTCCTGCTTTGCCAGTGCAGTCTGAAAAAAAAAAAAACCAAACCCAAACTACATGTATTAACATTAAAATGACATTTAATATAAAAAGAGGGCATTGTGGAAGAGACAATGGTAAACCGAAATTTAATTCATCACTACAGTTTAATGATAGCACCTACTACTGTGCTAAACGGGATTGCAAGTATCCCTCTGTAAAGATATCAGCCACTTATTAAGCAACAACCACCACCAAGAGCTTCAAACTATACTGAGGATCACTGGTTTTGTTCCTGAGCAGCTCAGAATTACTGTCCTGTGCAAATGGTCATACCTTTTCCTTAGCATCCCTCATGTTTCTGAGCTTCATCAACTCCATGCACAGGCTGCTCATTTTCTTCTGCACACCATCTTCAGACAGCTTGTTAGAAAAGAAGATAAAACCACTAAGCATTATTCCTTTGTATGAATTGCTGTTCACACAACCCTTTCCAAGCTGTTCCCCTCCCACTCTGTGTTTAGACCAGGCACAAGATCCCAAACCAGACATGCTCTATGTCAAAACAGATGCTGATCAGCAGCTAACGCTTCCTTTTGCACAGAAAGCTCAATAACAGCAAAGGCAAAGCAAAGATGTACTTATTTGTGTGAATACCTTTGACTTCAGTAGTTCATTGCTTCTTGTTAGCTCCAAAAGCTGTTTTTTCAGGCATGCAACATTTGCCGAAAGAGAGGTTTTCTCCTGAACTGCAGCACTCAGCTTTGCTTCAATCTTAACAAAATCTTCATCCAGAGCCTGAAGTTTTTTATCCTGCTCTCCACGTTCTCTCACTAATGCACGGATCTAAAACATGAGGTGTTTTCTTTATTTCTTACTATCATTACTTTGGCCTCTCCAAGTAAACTACAGGCATAAGTATCCAAACTGTATTTACTTCCATTCAGAATATGTATCTGTAACTCTCATTCACAGGAAGGAAATAACAGAATCACCACAATTCTCTATTATTACACATGATACAATAGCAACGTTTCACCTGACTTATTTTATGCTACTGAGCCAGTACAACATGTTAAAATGAGAATAGTCTTAGCTTTAATACACAACAGAAGCAAACTTTCCTTTTTGGCTGTGACAGACAAAAAGGCAGAATGTGACATTTGAGACACAAGGCACCAATTAGCACACAGAAGTGTGCTGATACAATTTAGAGTGCCTCTTAAGCATTAAAAGTATGACAATTAGTGAGCAAAAAATCTTAGCTAGCAATAGTTAAATGAAACAGAGCCTTTATGGGGTAGCCAACAGAGGACTTAGTTCTGTTTTTGAGAAGACTGACAGAATAACTGTTCGCAATCAGCCAGAATTAATGCAATTCCATTAGCTTTGTACATGCATATCTGATAATCTTTCTTTTGCACAGAGCCATTTGTAAACACTTGTATGCTGTGTGATGCAAAAGAGGCCAATTCTACCAGCTTGTATTTTTTATTATGGTAAGTGGGAAACATGACAGGATTTCACTCACATAATGTATTCATACCTCCTTCTCCAGTGCCTTCTGTTTCTTTTTCTCTTTCACAAGCATAAGATCTTTTTTAATCTTCACAATCCCATTAGCCGGCTTTGGAAAAGAGATGTGTTAGAAATCTCTAGCTTCATAGTAGCTGAATACAATTAAATACAAGAGTGGGTGCTTCATATAGACAATACTACAAAGATACATACCAAATAAAGAGCAAACCTTTGTCTCTTCCAGACAGGGCAGAAAAGTATCAGGTTAGGATGGGGTTTTTACTTTCTCATCAGCATTACTCTGAAGGGACAGCTCATAACCACAGGGACAGGAAGGAGATTAACAAAGTTGGAGACTTTAGCACCCACTAAGCTTCATAAAAACATTTTAATATCTTCACCTCAGGTTTGTTTGAAGAATTTTATCCTACATCACCAATACGTGTAAACTTAAGTAAAGTCAGGGCTATCATTTTTCAGCTTGTTAAGATACGAATCTTGAAATCCATATCCTTGCATAGGACACTGAGAACCTGTACATGCAGTACCATCCCCTCCCTGTTTCTTACACCACCAAGTTTCCACTCTGCCTTGCCCAGCCCAGGAAAGAAGGAACCAAAACACCATCTCCTTAAAAAGAAAGGATCACAACGTAACTACATGGTGAGCAAGAGGAAAAGAAATCCCAACAGCATAGCACCAAATATAACAAGTTGCTCTGTAGTCCCAAGTTAATTATCGCACAATTCCCAAGGATGCAGCTATTTCATTTTTCCTGATTAGTTACTACGAACACAGACACAACAATATGTTCCATAGTTCACTTGGGTAGGTTAACGACAATTGTATGAAGAGGCTGTATTGTTTAAGCAGTCAGAGAGATTTAGCTGGGATTTAACACTGCTACAGACACCAGAGCAGAGTCTTACCGTTGATCCAAGAGATATGAGTCTCCTTGCAGTTACTGGGGTGGGTGCACTCTTCTCACTGCTCAGATTTGTCTCACCTGAAGAAGGATGCAGAAGAGAATGGTGAAGGAAGAGAGTGCACATGCACACGGGGGAAATGTAACCAAACTACACAAGGTTAATTAACTATGTACAAAAGACAACATTCCACCTGGTTGTTAGACTATCAACTTGACAACCCCGTACCAGCTGCTTTTTTACTGCAATCAGACAGTTCAATATTAGTCATCTGGGCACTTGACAAAGTTTAGAGACAGACTGCCAGGTGACAGACAGTTTTGGTACTTCCACTTCTGCCAAGTTTCCCTGCCATGATCCAGATCCATAATGCCAGTTTTGAACTGAGGGATGCTTTAGATACTAAAAATGCATTTAAAGTATCTCTAAACCCAAGGTTAATTAGTAGTTTATTTGACCTCCAGAGGCCCCCCTAATTAGAAGTAGTCACATATAAAGCTATTTTTGGAAGATTCCAACAGATGTTTTTACAGCTGCTTCTTTGAGTCGGAAGGTAGACAGTGAATCTCTGCAACAGAAACCAATTTCTGAAGAGCAGAGCAGTAACAGCACTAACAATTGTAGCATCTAAAGATATTTTATCATTGTGTTCTGTGCAATTTTTACTTACTCTTCTGTTTCCTAACCCCTTGGCATGCTTCAGAGGACAGCAAACTTCTCGCTCCATCTGATGGCTTAACATTACGGGATCCTTGCAGGGGGGCACATGCTAGAAATGAGATTTTCAGAACAGCAAAGAACAATGAAGGTAAATTACAGGGTTTTCAGCTTCGATGAATTGAGGCTGATAACATATCTAGGGTAAACCTACAGCCAAAGTCTCACTGTGAGAGACTCGTACATCAGAAAACACTCTCGCTAGCATTGCCTCGGCCGTGACAAGCCCTGCACGTTCCTCTTACAGCGCTGTACTATGGATCTAGAGGCCAGCAAGACTTGGCACCACTTTAGTTACTACGTAAATTATACACGTTCGCTACTGTATTTGGCATGCTAGGGCTAGACACGAAGTCGGAACCTTCTACCTTAGAAGGGGACCCCCGCGAGAACCCAGAGGGTCCTCAGGCACCGCGCTTACGGGCTGCTCCTCACAGGAAGGGAGGCCCTGAGGCCGGCCCCTGGTCCCTCGAGCACCACCGAATAGCTCACCACCGAATAGCTCACCACCGAATAGCTCACCACCGCTCCCTCTGTCCCCTCTCCTCACGTACCAGCACTGCCATCACGGTGGAGATGGAGCTGACGGCCAAGCGGCGCGCGCACAGAAGCCATGGCAGCGCTGGGACCCCGTGGCCCCGGCGTTCAAAGAGGCCAACGGCCGCAGCGCGCGCCGCCCAGCCAATCAGCTCCCACCGCCCCGCCCGCCTCGGCCAATCGGCGCGCCCGGCGCGGGGCACGCGCGCTGCGGGCCCGGCGAAGGGGCGCGGTCGGCGGTGCGCGTGCGCGGGGTGGGCGCTCCCGGCGGGTCAGGCCGGGCCGGGCCGGGCCGGGCCGGGCCGGCGAGCGGGGCCGGGATCGCGGAGCGGAGCGGGGCGGAGCGGGGCGGAGCGGGGCGGGCCGGGGCGGGCCGGGCCGCTGTGCGGGACTGTCTGTGCGGTTCGGTGCGGATCGCCGAGCGGAGCGCTGCCGTCGTGTCCCATGTCGGCTCCGTTCGAGGAGCGCAGCGGGGTGGTGCCCTGCGGAACGCCCTGGGGCCGCTGGTACCAGACGCTGGAGGAGGTGTTCATCGAGGTGCGCGTCCCGCCGGGCACCCGTGCCAAGGACGTGCGCTGCAGCCTGCGGAGCCGGCACATCGCGCTGGCCGTGCGCGGGCAGGAGCTGCTGCAGGTACCGCGGGCAGCCCGGGGGGAACGGGCCGGCGGCCGCGCTCGACGCGGAGGCCGCGAGGCGCCGGGGGGGCACGGGCTCAATTCGGTTATAAAATACCTTTGAAATCATCGAGTCCAGCCTATGAGCGACTGTGTCAACCGACCGTGGGCTTTCCTTAAACACAGTCCCCTCCAGGGACTGTGACTCCGCCACCTCCCTGGGCAGCCCGATCCAATGTCTAATCACAGTTTCTGTGAAATTTCTTCCTGATGTCCAACCCAGACTTGCCCTGGCACAGCTTAGACTGTGTCATCATGTGCTGTCATTAGTCGCCTGGGAGAAGGTTTGCACACCTGTGCTCTGTGGTGGCTGTTCTTTATCCCAGGTTTGATACATTAAAAATGACATTCCTTGGAAAACCTGCACGAGGTTTTTCAGATGGTGCATGTACTCCAGTACATGGAAAGAGAGCTGGAGAGGGAGTTCTTACATGTAGTGATGGGACAAGGGGGAAGGGCTTTAAATAGTCAGAAGACAGTGTTATACTGGATGTTAGGAAGAAATGAGTGAAGCCCTGGCACAGGTTCCCCAGAGGAGCTGTGGATGCCCCATCTCTGGAAGTGTTCAAGGCTGGGTTGGGCAGAGCTTGGAACAACCTGGGATAGTGGAAGGTGTCCTGGCCCATGGCAGGGAGCTGGAATGAGATGAACTTCAAGGTCCCTTCCAACCCAAACCATTCTGTGATTCTATGAAAAATAAAGATACAAATTCACATGGATTTTAACGTGGATGTGGGCAGCATTTCAGTGCACAGCTTCAATTGCTCCAGAAAGCCAAAAAAAAACCCAGCCTAAAGACAGATTTACTTTCACATTTATAATGAACTGCTCATACTGTCTGTATCCTGCACCAGAGCTAGATGTTACTCCTGGCAAAAACACTTGCATTTTCATGACAAGATTATTAAAAATGGCATTACCTGCTGAGAAACACAAGCCTTTTCAATGACTCCAGATACTGAAACAATGACAGATATTAAATGCTTCATTTTTTTAAAAATTGCATAACAAGCAATTATATTCTTTGACAAGGCTACATGCAAGTCTGTATTTGTAGGGCCAGATCACTCTGTTCATTTTCAGCAGAATAGAAGGTGGTTAAGTTGTGAGTAAAACTTCATAACAATGTGAACTAGATGCTGAAGACGTTTTACTGATTTTTAATATTGTACCTATCTTTTGCAGGGTAAGCTTTTTGACTCTACAGTAACTGATGAAGGAACATGGACCTTAGGTAATAACCTACATTTGAAGTGATATAAAGGCAGTAAAACTTTCCAATAGACACTGCAGAATAGTTTACCCCCTCTTTATCAATGGGAAAGATTACTTTCTTCCCTGTTCATAACTTTGTAAAAAGGCAATCATTATTGCAGGATTAAGGAACTGAGGTATTACAAAAGCACTTGAGACTAAGGTTAATGAGAAAATGCCACATCCTGGAAGGTCATAATCGATGGGTTACAAACATCTTCATATAGTGAGAAGTTTTTTGCAAATCTTCATTTAAAGGTAAACAGTTACGGTACAGTTGTGTGGCCTATGAATCTCCATAATTATTACTTTTTATGCATTACATTTTTTGAATGAGTGTCAAAATCTACAGTGCAAGAGAATCAGAAAGAAATTTAAAAATCACACTAAGGTGTATATATATATAATGAGGAAAAAATGTATCTGGCCATTGTATCATAAACACTGTAAAGTATTCAGAATATTTTGGGGTTTGGCAATCATATTTATGGACTGTGCCTCTCATTGTTTTCCTATGAAGGATTTTCTTTTCCGGTCAATATTTATTTTAAATTACTAAATAATCAATCAACCCTTAAACTAGAAGTGTTAACACACATTGTGAAGTGAAGCCCAGTCTTTTTCAGTATGTGAATGATCTTCAAAATACACTTCTAATGCTGTATTTATTCACTTCAGTAGAACTAAATACCCTGCACATTTACTTTGAAACATGCTTCCAATATATTCTCTATGGGCATACACAGTTTTTAAATAATCATCTGTTCATATGTTGCTAAAACTTAGTTCTAGCTTCTGTTGGTAATAACTCTCTGTAAAGCCTGACCTCAAATTTTTCATTATTGCTTTAGCAGAGTTGTCTGTATTAATAGATTAAATCTTTTCTCTGTTGTGAACCTCTGTGTTTGCAATAGAAGTACTTACGATCTGTGTTTTAATCCCTTAAAACAGCTTTAGCATTTCACAGGCCAGAAGGGGAGAGATGACAGTACAGGCTGTCTTTGCTTTAGCCTTTTTTTTCTTATTAATGTTTATTTATTTATCAAGAACCAGATTGGCATTGGCATTAAGAATTTAAATTACTTCACATCTTGTGCTTGTTAATGGTGAATTCACCAAACCAAGAAAAGAACCAGCACGTAGGACTGAGTTTAAAGGTTGTTCTATGTTTTTTCATTCAACAGAAGACAGGCAGCTGATACGAATTGTTCTAATGAAGACAAATAGAGACGCTGGAAATTGTTGGACATCTCTGTTAGAAAATGAATATGCTGCTGATCCTTGGGTGCAGGACCAGATGCAAAGGAAACTTACACTGGAGCGATTCCAAAGAGAAGTAAGTTAAAGGACCATAATTACTCCTTATATTTTTTGTTAGCACACAGAGGTTATGGCCAGGAAAGCTGAGCAAATGCAATGGAAATACATGATTTAGTTCAATATCTATAAAATGCTTACAAGGTTTTATTACTGGGCTTTGAAGAGATTATTCTGTCTGCACTCTGTCTGTAAGGTTTGTGAAAAGTTCAGGTGAGTTTAGAGAGGCTATTGCTGTTTTACATCATCTTCCTAACAAGTCTTCACTTTATAGGCTACACACAACTTCTACTATTATCTAGAATTATGACATAGCCATATTTACAGTAAAGTTTGAACATCAAACTACTGGATATGCTTGTTTATAACGTAAGATGGAGTAGAATAGTTAGCTGGGAAAGATGTTTCCTTGCGCTTTCACTAAAAGTGCTTAAATTGTTTTGCTATACCTTTAGCAGACAACTATTCCTGTACATGTCTGCAGAGTTGTAGAATTACATCATTTTACTTAGCAGCTGAATCAGCACGCTATGTACTGCAAAAGAGAACAGCAGTTTTATGAACCTTGTTATCCATCAGGGCATGTACGTAGATTCTCAAAAGGCAATTCCAAAGGACACCAAAAGCCAGATCTCTTAAACTTTCCGTAATACTTCTTTTCTGGGAGATCTGCTTGCCAAGTCAAGAACAGCATTACAAAGTCACTTCAGCAGTAGGCAACCAAACTATGGCAATTCAAAGTTTGTTGACACATTTTCCGAGAATTTCAGTGCTGTGATAAATGTTTGACAAGTTGGTTGTTACATGTTCTTGTTAACAATGGCAGAATATTAACAAGAAGCATTTTAGGGTTTTTGTTTGTGGGCTGAGATTTTTTAAAGCATTTTTATTCTAAACAATTTTTAATTTTACCTCCATCAGAACCCTGGATTTGACTTCAGTGGGGCAGAAATTTCTGGAAACTACAGCAAAGGAGGACCAGACTTTTCTAGTCTTGAAAAGTAAACTTTTTGTATGTGATGCTTTAGGCAAATTACATTTTACAGTTAAGGACTGGAATCATGTAACTATTGAAGACTTCAGTGATCTCTTCAATGGATTGTTCACAAAAGTAATTACTTCAGTGAAGAGAAAGAAGATCTTTTCCAGCAGA
Organism: Corvus hawaiiensis; assembly: GCF_020740725.1. Lineage (NCBI taxonomy): Eukaryota > Metazoa > Chordata > Aves > Passeriformes > Corvidae > Corvus > Corvus hawaiiensis. Next base: position 14,417,286 of record NC_063227.1, on the reverse strand, counting down.
ATGAAGACAAAATGTTCCCAGCTGATTTATAAGCTGTGCTAACTTTGTAATACTAAGGCACAAACTATAGAGGAAGGTGTACATAAAAAAGTAACGTCTTTAAGCAGAATGTTTTGCTTGGGTGGTTTTTTTTTTTAGGAACACCATAGTAAACCAATCAGTTATAAATCTGCCACTTGTCTTTATGCAAGGATATCTTATTCGTGCTTATCTACACTTGGGAAGGCATCTCCCCATGCATCAGGCTGGGGCTGATCTGCTGGAGGACAGCTCTGTGGAGAAGGACCTTGGGGTCCTGGTGGACATTGAGCTGTCCCTGAGCCAGCAGTGCCCTGGGGGACAAGAAGGCCAATGGTATCCTGGGGTGAATCAGGAAGAACATTGCCAGAAGGTCAGGGAGGTGATCCTGCCCCTCCCTTCAGCCCTGATGAGGCCACATCTGGAGTGCTGTGTCCAGTTGGGCTCCTCAGGACAGGAGGGACATGGAACTCCTGGAATGAGTCCAGCAGAGGCTGTGGAGGCTGTGGAAGGGAGGACATCCCTACAAGGAAAGGCTCTGGGAACTGGGGCTGTTCAGCCTCGAGAGGAGAAACAGCTGAGGGGACCTCATCCTTGTCTGTCCCTGTCTGCAGGGAGGGCTCAGAGCAGGGACCAGGCTCTGCTCTGTAGTGCCCAGCAACAGGACAAGAGACAATGGGCACAAACTGATGCCGAGGAAGTTCCACCTGGGCATGAGGAAGATGTTCTTCCCTGTGCAGTGACTGTGCACAGGAAGAGGTTTCCCAGAGACAGTTTGGACTTACTGGGGTTAATCAAGAAATGTCTGGATGAAATCCTATGGTCATGTATTCTGGTATGACCCTGCTTGAGCAGGGAGGTGGGACCAGCTGATCCCACCCATAGTCCTTTCCAGCCTGACCCATTCTGACCCATTCACTGTTGAAGAACAGATACCATAAGATACTTAGCATTTTCTCATGTGGTTGTCTAGCTGCTCCTTATAAAAATAAATTGGAAAAAAAATATCCATTATATCCTACCTCCTGCCTGGAAATTTTTCTCCAGGTACTCTCCAGGTATAAATCATGTTTATAGGCTTCCTACTAAGATGTTTCATAACAGACAAGAAGAAAGCTACTCAGTTAAGCACATTTCAATGTTTAATTTAAAGGTACATATCTTAATATTGAGACAGGACAATGAGAATTGCACATTGCATCCTCTCCCAGTAGCCTGACCACACCTTTGAATCACTTTGCACAGGTCAGCACAATGCCCAGGCAGCACTGGCAGGTGCAATACCCAGTTACACGTTTTGCAGTGCAATCACTCCCATGAGCTCATGAGAAGACTAGATTTGTCCAGTAGAGAGCTTTGGTACAGAGTCTCCTGTGACTGTGAAAGCTTTAACTAGTTTGAGATAGGCAAAGAATGGTTTCCACCTCAGCTGGTACCATTACAGGAAAGGGTTGGCTGGCTAACACCTCATCCCACACTCTGATCTCTCCTTCTCCACTCCATCAGTCCATATGACAATCAGGTTTAACAGCCTGTTGCCAACAGCCCCTGGCCCACAGTGATGCAGAATTCAAGAGGACATTAGCAACACTCTCCCAGACCCTCTTTTTATCTAACATACAATAGTATTCTTATCATTCACTTCCTTGTTAGCACTAGAAGCATGATATGCCTCAAATACTGACCTGGTCTTCAGAATAAACAGTTGTGTTTTACAAAGCTTACCATTAAAGAGATCAGAGTTGAAGCAATCTTCAAAGTTTCTCAACTAGATTGCTCCTAAACAAAGGCCAAGATGGGGAACTAGCCCTGCTCCTACTGTACTTGTAACAATGTGCCTTGTCAGCATCAGCTTTTAGTACAGCAAAACTCTGGAAAACTAAAGCCAGATTTAGGGCATGTGACCCAGTTCTTTCGCTTAGTCTTCATTAGGTATCACAAAGTTTTTACACTCTATGAGATAACTTGTGGCATCAGTAAACCACAGCTCTTACAAAATACTGCAGTTACTGATGCTTAGTGACTGCCTTTTTTAAAGGAACACAGTAAAGTTTCTCTTTTCTCCTGCTCTGCCTACTCGACATGTTCAGTGGGTATCACATAGGCTAATGTTTAATGTGACTGCGGTAGGAGGCCAGTGCCCATCCCAGCAGGAACACGTGGACACAAGGTACTGCCCAAACAGCACACCAGGTAAGCTGGCAGGTATTTGCTGTTGTCGTCAATATTGAGTGGGATTAGTCTTTCATTTCTTAACACACTGCAGCACTGCATTATTGCACGTAAGATTTTCCTAGTATTGCATACTCCCCAGAAAGTGAACCAGGTTTTAAAAATTAGTATCTAATTCAGCACCTGCAGTTACTGTAAACCAAGGTTAGATTACACAAGCTGCTCTACAAACTATAAGGTGTTAAAATTCCTTGTATTGGGATTGTTATTTCACTGACTAGGAAACAGTCTACCAAGTAAGACTGAAAACTGACACCACATACTGTTGTATTCATCATTGAAAGAACTGGTATTTGCTGGAAGGATCTTTAGTCTGAAATGTTACATATTCTTTCCATGAGTTGAGTTCTTCATTATTAAGATCATGGTTCAGACTGTTTCTCAAATATTCGTGTGCCTGTTGACAAGGTCACAGGATGGTCTTCTTAATTTTATTGTATTCCTGTAAAAAAATCCAAACCAACCAGTCAACTGAAGTGCTTTCTACAAGAGCCAAACAAAGCATGAGATCTTAATACAACAAGACAACAGGAAGACAGTGGTTATAGAAAAATGTGTAGCCTCTGGAAGTAAAGTCTAGGTAAGGAAGTAGTTCACCATTTTTGCAGAGTAAAACAGTAACTGAAGTAAAGGAATAACTGAATTACAGATTTTAAATAATGACTAAACAGTTATACAAGTAAAACTGCATAAAACTGTCTTGTAAGTGGCTTAAGTGAACAATTACAAGAAACTCATTCTAACAGGCTGGTTTTCTTCTTGGGATAGGAGCAAGGCAAGTTTTTTTTCCCCTTTTTCCCAGCTTTACTCCACATTTTAGTGTGAATGAGATAATTTGTCTGTAGAACATTTCTGCTACCACAACACATATCAGTTCTTTCTCCAATGTTCATACATTAATTAGGTTGTCACTTCTTTAGGTACAGCACTGGCTTAAGCATGAACACAAGAACAGGCCTACTACACTTACATTACATGATTCCAGGAGGTAACCTATAAGGAACCTGCAGGTAGTTACAAGCTAACTTTACTTCTACATTATCAGAAGTTGATTTTACAAGATCAGAAGTTGATTTTACAAGGAGTTACCTATTATGAGGTGGTCTCTGGAATGGTAGGAAGGTGTGTTATTCTGTAGTAGCTATGTTTAAGCTGCCGAGCTGTACGTCCAGACACAATCCATTTTAATTTCTGCACATTTGGTTTGGAACACTTGCTTGAGGAATATTCCATAAGGCACTTTAACACCAGCTCCTTCCAGAAGGTCAATTCTCTGTTATTTATCTACATAACAAGACAAAATGGCATATGTTAATAACTAATTAGATCTTTACTTTATACATGTACTTTCAGCTTCTTCAACAAGACAGGCAGCCAAATATCCCAGGCCAAATGACAAAAAACCAAAAAAAACCACAAGAAAGCCACAAAAGAAACCAATTTGCCAATGCACCTGTCCCTTCCCCATTGTGTAGACCTTTCCATGCGTTTTTCTTCCATCCTCCCCTGAAATTTTATCTGCACATACCTTGGAATGTAATTGCAGAAATTCCAATGCCTCCGTCAACTCCAGCAGTTTTTGTTCTTCTATCTCTAGTGCCATAATAGACAGTGCCAAGACAGAAGGCTGGAGAGAGAGAAAATGTTTTTAAACACTGCTTTGTTAAGTTTCAGCAGTTAATTTTTTTTTGAACTTTCAAGATGTTTACCTTGGCTTTAGAAAACATGATTCTGCAGTGACAGGCCTTTAGCTGTGTCTCAAGTCTCTCAAAATTAAGGTATTTTCCCCTGTAATAAAAACAGATGAGTGAATCTAGAGGAATGCAAGATTGATCAAGGCAGCATCACTCTGGAAACTCAGAGAAGCAGCAAGAATGTTAATTATCTAAACAAAGGCCTCATTTGTCCCAGAAGTTCTAGGGTTACATTCAAACAGGTGTTCAGTTTTGGCAGTCCCAATGCCAAAAATAAATCTTGTGTTACACTGGGGAGAGTTGCATTATCAAAGCAGGCTTAACAAGGAATTTCAGTGCTTACTAGCAAAAGGAATCTTTCTTGAGCCAGATTTTGCAATCTTTACAATGAGGCAATACTTCACTGCAGCATAAGTAGAGATTTATTATACCATCATTATTGAGCAAGTTTGGTTTTCGGCTCAGAGAGCAATACTCAATTTATGCAAACAATATTTAAAATTACAATAATACTAAACCACAGATACTCACATTTATGACAATTACCAGCAAGGGGGAAAGTTTGTGGGATTTTTGAAGTACAGAAAGGTCAATTACTCAAGCAACTTCCCTGCTTATTTTTCTACATTCTACATTTCCCGATCATAGGCAGTTATAGCAAAATCAGTATCAGTTATTGTACCTTTCACAGCTTAAATTCTCATGAATGAATGAATGATAGAGCTGTAGAAATTGGAAGGCTGTTGTAGCTTTGATTTTCCAACACAATTTCTCCAATATGATTTTCTCCATTCTCATCATATCTGAAACAGTGAACCTATACTGGCTTATTCGAATTAAGTCAGTGGCTAAGGGCACATTTCTCTCTTCTTCTGATGCCTTCACAGCCAAGTAGAAGCAGCTGAGTCCAACACAGCCCAAGTGTTTAGGCTGTACCTAAAGAAAAGTGAACTGTTGTTATTTTCAAAGAAGTAGGCCTCTGATCAACTATTACCACATGAAGTATCAAACTGTAGGCACAGATCTATTTCAGGAAAAAGTTATTGGGGGGGGGGGGGGCAGGGGGTTGTTTTGTGTTTTGGAGATTGAAAACTAAGTCTTTCATCATATATTCTTATATTTATTTAACCAAACCAGAAAACAGTCCCACACCATAAGTTGCATCTCATTCATCTAAAAAGCAAGGCTGCAGAGCAATTTTGATTGAGGTAGAACTGGTTTGCTAATGAGGTTCTAAAACAGCCTAATAAGAACCTTTTAGGACTTAATATGTTGTACATACTAGGTGATAGTGAAAAATGGGGATTTCTAACTCTTTTTAAAGTATATATATGTACACGTGTATATATTAATTGTCTTATTTAATCCATAGACAATGCAGTCCCCATTTTTACTGCTTATTCTGGATTCAGAAGTCTTTGAAATCATCATTTTCCCATCCATTTCATCTAGCTTTCTCATTTTTGCCTGAACACACAAGGAAAACAAGCTTTTGTTCTTGTCCAAATTGTACAGTGTAAATCCTATCTTGTTAGACAATTAAAAACGGCCTGGTCAGCATGTCACATCTGCACGGGAGAATGGAGTGCTAACTAATGTTTGACCAGATTTTAAGTGTTTGACAGCATCTTGATATACACAAGGCTTATTGACAGGTTGAAAAGGCAGTTAAGAAGAAGTAATTTAAGATGTTCTTGTATCTATGCAACAGGACAGGCAGTCTGTCTTGGTCTAACTCGTAAACACGTCCTGTGCTTCCCAGCCCCCGGGCATCCTTTAGTTCTTCCTTCTCCAGAGGAAACACCTTTCTTAACAATACCAAAATCTGAACGGAGAACACCAATTTTTAATTGTGCAATCAAGAATCTCTGGAACGAGCTTAACCTTTTTCTAAACCCAAGACATTCTAGCTTCGAAGAGGAACTAGGCTGGCAGCTTATACTATAAAAAGCCTTACCTTCATTTTTGATAAGAATCTATCTAAGAAATTCACAGCTAACGAGAACGTCTCAGTGTGGAAGCCAAAGAACTGAGTTAAGCTGAGGAGATCTTTCACTTCGAAGTCTCGCAGCCGTGCGGTCATTCGCAGGCCATTGTCGTGGGCAGCCTCGAGCAGCCTGAGGCCGGCGGCCCGGGGCTGAGCCCGCAGCTCCAGCTCCAGCATTGCGGGGAGCTGGAGCAGCAGGTCCCGAGCCTCGCCGCTCGCCAGGGTATCGATCATCTGCCACGAGAAACAACGCCAGCCAATCAAACAGCTAAAACGCGGAAAACTCACCAAAAGCCTCACAAACTCTACAGCCAAGATGCAGCAGCCCGGGCACACGCACGGAGCGCCCCAGCCCCGAGGCACCCCCGGCCTCGCAGCCCAGATTGTGCGGGGCACGGAGGGGCCGCGCAGGCGGCGCCTCCCGGGACATGCCCGGGCCTGTCCCACGCTGCCGCAGGGCTCTGCCGGCGGACGAGCGACGCGCGCGCTCCGCCGTGGGATGCGGGGACAGAGGGACAACGCCCACGCCACGGAAGGGACGGGAGGGGACGGGACGGACACAGCACGGGGAACCCAACCGCGCAGCCGGCGGGACGGGAGTCGGCCTCGCGCCCTTACCTTGTCTGTGCAGCCCCGCTCCCTGCCCGAGAGGGGAGGGCCGGGCGGGCCGGAGTGTCCAGAGCGGGGCCGGAGTGTCCGGAGCGGGGCCGGAGTGTCCGGAGCGGGGCCGGAGTGTCCGGAGCGGGGCCGGAGTGTCCGGAGCGGGGCCGGGCGGTCAATGCCGGGCACCGTCCGGCCCCGCAGCACCTGCGCGCGCCGCGAGCCCGCGAGCTGCCGCCCCGCCCGCGCAGTGGCGCCCTCTGGCGGCCTCACCGCGCCAGGCCCCGCCCCCCGCCTGCTCCTGAGGCGGCCGTGCGTCTGTGCTTCCATCGCCCCGTGGCTGGGAGCGGCGGCGCGTGCGGGGCCGTGTTCCTGCCGGAACCAGCCCGACCGCCTTCTGCCCCCAGCGTGAGGCCCGCACCCCCCGGTAAGGCCCGGCTCCGCCGCTCCCGCCCCAGGCCGCTGTGACAGTCTAGTTCGTTGGGGCGCTGGGAGTTCCCCGAGCGTGCACCCACCTCTGGCACAAATGGCATTTAAAGTATAAATCGCTTCTAAACTCTTGCGATGGCTCCTGGCTGGGTTTCCAGGCCAGGGCAGATGTTGTCCCCCGGGCTGAAGGCTGGCAGGGTTCGGTGCGTTACTGCTCTCACCTCCGGCACAGCTTAAACCTCTCAGGTACAAGGCACTAAAGGGTTCATGTCTTTAATGCTTTCGAGTCCCCCGATATATTTTGGTATATTAATGGAAGGTGAGATTGTCACCAAAACTGCGGGAAAAACAAAAACCTTCCAACAACATTTTTACTGTTAGAGAATCAAGGCATTACTTTATTCTGGCCATCATGTTGTTCTGGCCAGGATGTGCAACAGAAATAATTTCAATCCACACATAGCCCGGGCGTACAGAGAAAATCACTCCATGACACATCCAACACTCAAACCAGCATTGAAAACTATTCCAGGAGCTGAAAATATTCCCCTCCTGAACAGACTTTAGGCAAGTAAAGGAAATCGCTTAGTGTAAAGTGCTTCTGTTTTGGGCATGCTTGCGGCCCAAGGCATTTATTTATTTAATAAATATTCCAAAGTGATTACCAGTTCCTTAAAAAGACTGAACCTTGGCTGAAGAATCCATTTTGCAGACCTTTACGATCGTATTTCAATGGGTTTAAGGTACTTAAGTTTTTTCTTAGAGGTGTTATTTCTACTTCAGCCTAAAACTTGCAAGATATCTTGTGAGGGTTACTGTGAATTGCTTGAAAGGCTTAAAATTCTCTTTGAGGAGTGAACCGACCTTTTCTGAAAAAGAAAGGTTTATAGGAAGGCAAACCTGTTAGCTGTATTTGATCTTTTCCATCTTTAAAGAAAATACATGTTTGTATGTCACTAATACATGAAGTGATACACACCTCTAAACTGGTTTTATCGGTACTGATACAGATATTGAACACATACACATCTTGCTGATAGGAGGAAGTACTCTTCATCTCAGGAGGGCATGGAAGAGCTCAAATCCAGGTGGATTTTATGGTTTTTAGAAATTACCTTAGGAAGACTAAGATTGCAATAAAGCCTAGGTGATAATTTTCCTGAGAAGAATGCTTTTTTTTCAGTGAAGTCTATCAGCTTGTTTGATGTTCAGAAACCTTTCTGAAATGAAGGTTGAATGATATATTTAGCTTTTAGCCAGCATTTTTGGCACCACTTTTTTGCTAGCTCTAGTGATAGTTGACACCTGAACGCACAAGCCAAGTCATCCCATGTAGTCTGAGAGTGGGATTTTTGTCTCTACATATTCTGCTTTTGAGCATGTTCGTTTTGCACTTGCTGTAAGTTTTATTTCTCAAGTGCTTTATGACTTCCTTTGAAGCAGAGGAAGGTTGAGTTGCACTTTAAGTGGTGGCAAATTGCAAACACTCAGCACGTGTTCCAGGCAGTATTTCACACTCCCCTATAGCACAGTGTTTCCTTTTAATGGTGAGAACATGAGAGCTTGTTGCATGTGCCAGGGGTAAAGGATGAGTTAAAAGCTCTCTGGGCTTTCGTAGAGGCATGTATCCTCAAATTGAGACAATTCAGCTGACAGATGTGGTAGCTGTTACTGCAGTTGTTCAAAATACGGTACTTTTGTTAGCCAGGAATAATTCCAATATAGATGCACCCGGCAACAAACTATGAATGGTGTAAATAAATTCTGGTCCCCTCTGCCTGAAATGAGCAGCGTGCTGGATTTGCTCTCTGAGGGAGGTCTTTGTTTTATAACTATGGGAAACTGCAGTTGTTCTCATTATCATTATTCTGTCTTGGAGTAACGTTGTTAATGAAGCTATAGGGTATTTTTGTTTAGCAAAAGATGTTCATACGTGTGGGGTTTTAACTGTTTAGAAACACTGGCTAAATACTGGCAAGGGCACTGCGTGTGTTTTCACAAGAGTGAGAACTCCCCAAAGCAACGGCTTGAGTTGCTTTGAATGCGGTGATCGCAATTGGCTGTTAAAAGCACTTGGCACATCCTCTCTGTGTTAATGGATGTCCTTACCAGTATTCATTGCTCTGTTGTCACCCAAGGAGGGGATGATGAGAGAGCAGCTCCCTGGGAAGCCTCTGCAGTCGTGCTCCTTCCTTAGAAGGACCGTAAAAGAGGGACTGTTTCATGCATCCATGAGCTTTATCACCTTATTTACTCATATGCATCAAAAGTGATATTCATACTAGTTTCTCATATTGTACTTATCGTGGATTTATTGTTGGTTTATTTAATTCTTCCTATCACTTACCTGTGGAAATTAATTAAAATTTGTTTTATTGGAAGAATCCTTCAGAACACCTTCCAGCAGGCAAGACTAGAAGGAAGTGCAGTTAGAGATGCAGAGATTATAAAGAAAAGCGAGTTTTGCATAGCAAGTGCTTGGATTTCTGGAAGGCTCAGTGGAAGTCAGCAAGAGGGAGCCCTTGGGTGTGAAGGTGAAATGACCAAATACTGCGCCTGTGCCTCTTTCCCCTCTGAAACGCCATTCACTTGCATGAAATCTAACTTCTAAGTTTCTACGTGCTGTCCATTTCACTTCCTCTGTCAGACCTTTGCAAACTACTGGTAGAGAGAATGCATCTAAAAGGCACTGGTTTGATCCTCATTATAATGTCCTTGATTTGAGTGTCTATTAGACAAGAAAAAGTAATTTGTTAAAAAAATTAAGAGTGGAAGCATCAATCCCAGGTCTCATGCCACAGCTCATCTGAGAGAAAATGAATTGTCTTTCAGTGCTACAAACTCTGTAAATCAATCTGTTGCTACTGGATGACATTCCCATATAATTGCCCATGAATGCAAACTCAAGTACTTCAAGTATTCACAGATGCTGAACATCAGAAATAAAGATTATAGTAAATCAGATGTCATGAATATGGATATTTATGTTGCCAGTAAATAGTCTGAGTTATCTAAATTAAAATTCAAAATTATATACTGCAAAGGAAGTGTTCTTTTTTTTTTTTTTTTAAGAGTTGGAAAACATTTGCAGTATTCTTCCTGTCATTACTATGCACATAATAATCATGTGAAGCAAATGATACTTCTTTTCATGCTGCTTGTTTTAAATAGCTTTTATTTCTCAAATTGGTCTTAAAAATAGACTAAGGGAGTGCTGTAAAAAGCAGTGGGCCATGGATCTGGTTTGAAGCCACTGACCGCCAGCAAAATCGCTGGCCTGTTTTCTGTTGTGACAGTAAGGATTCTGGACTGAGGCAACAGCATGGAAAAACAGTTCATGTCGATTAAATGTAACATGTAAGTTATGATTTAAAAATGTTTTTTGGGCTTAGGCACATGGCAACCAGAAGCCCTAAACACCTTCATGGGGCTGCTGTTGTCACTTGGGCAGCAGCTTGAGAAGTGTCTTGCTCTAAGCTGCCAGACTTTCTGCTGGAGTGGCTGAAGCAAGTGCACATACTCCATCTGCTCTGCAGGCTGATGTGTGTGGGTAGAAGATGCTTCAAGAGAGGGGCTGCAAACAGTGAAAGCACCAGGAGCTTCTGAAATGCATTGCAGCTGTTCCCTTGTAGCTCTGGCAGAGGTGAGACAGAGCATTAAGACTGGAGAGTAAAGATGCTACATCTTCTCTCCTAGATATCTGTCCTGCCTCTTCAGAGGTTGTCATGCCTCAGACAAGGACACACAATTTTCTTGTGGATTGGTTTGATAGCTGACGGCACACACTGCTCCCAGTGTCTGCATCTGTGCCAACCTGAGAAGTGCTGGGAGTGCTTCAGGGGTGGATGGTGAGCCTGCCATAGAAGCAGCGTGGATAGCTGCAGGAGTGGTATCTTCACCTCTTTTCTACTTAACCTGTGTCAAAAGTCTTTCAGAAATCTGTGTCTGTTTAATCCTCACTGCCACAGTCAGCACCTGCAGGGCTTAATTACATGCATTGGTCTCACCTGAGACTTCCATCCATACTCCTTGCTCGAGAATGCAGGAGCCTCACTTAAGCTCAGGGCTGTGGTCCAGGAAGGACTGGGGTCAGCCTTCTCCTCTGCTTGGCCAGACTTGTTTATTGGATTTCCCACATGGGCCCCTTGGAGTTGCTGTGTCCCCTGGTTTGTCTGGTGATGACAGTGCAGCCTATGGCTGCTACCAGGCTGGCTCTGCTCCTGCCCTGGGGTGGTGGCTTTGTTGATGAGGTTCTGCCCTGCCTTTGCCAGAACTGGCCTCAGCTTTTTTGGTACCTTCTGTGGAAAAAAACTATATATCTACTGGTGTGAAGGCCAGTGAGCCTACAGTACAAGGAACAAAGAGAGTCTGCTGGTGAGACAATCCCTGGTACCAGAGAATCCTCCCTAGGTTAGGGTGACCAAAAAGACTTCCCTCAAATGCTTTGCCCTGCTATGTTAATATACCCCAGTTCTGCTCCCTTGGTTGGCTCGTGGCCGCTTCACCCCCTTGCTACCTTGTATGTTTCATACCTTAGAAGGTTTTCCCCTCCCTGTTCTCCCCATTGGCCTTTGCCCCTCACCACTCCCCCAGAGCTTCCCCATTGGTCCCCATTCCCTAGTCCCGCCTTTGTACCGCCCTCATGCCCTCAGCCCCACTCCCGTACTTAAACCTAGACCCTGCATTGTTCTCTATCTTTGCCTCTACAACCCTTCACAGTGTGGAAACAATAAACTGCTCCTGTGGAAATCTATGCAAAGACCCTTCCTGCCTCTTTGCCGTCGAGCCATATTACTGAAGCCATCCGCGTGTTTGTGCGTGCACATGTGTGTGAGTGTGTGGCTGATCCTGCCGAGCGGCTTCGCTTTGGAGACGCTTTTTAGAGATCGCAACACCTTGCGCTCCAGCACAGAAGCTGCAGTGCCAGAGATAGTGATATACTGGCACCCCATTCTCAAGACAGCTAAAGAAAGTAATGCTGGCTTTTCATCCTTCACTGTGTGTTCTATGACTATAGCATCAAAATGAACATAAAGATTCTTAAAATTATTTTTTTCTGCGATTTCAGTTAAAAAAAAAAATTACTGTAACAGCTGGAAAGGTTTCTCCCTGCCCCTTCTCTTGTGTTTGTTCTCTTACTGTAATAATTGTCTTGAGTTAGTTCATTAACATAAATGTACAGAAGGGCACACGAGAAAGGCAAACAAAAGGAAAGAGGTGACGCTTCCCAAGTAAATGTAAGATCCTATAGGAAATTTGCTTTGTCTGCTGTTACTCCTTTACCGATTCTCATTATATCAAATATGTCAGAGGAGAGCATAAAGCTCTCTGAGATGGGTTTAAGTACAAGAGCTTGGGAATACAGGTGCAAGGCAAATGAGACAAGTCTTCTAAGTCATTTGGACCTGCCTTAGGGAAAGTATGTTCATAATATTAAGTGTAGGCTCAGGAGAACGGTGGAATTCTGATTTCAAAGGCCCCCTTTCAAAGCTTGCAGAAATCCAGGTTCTTGAATGTGTTTATGCATCTAAATCTCACTCTCCTTAACGTAAAGAATTTAGATGTCTCAGCTTCACTAAAGAAGAAAGGTCATGGAGACCAGAGGGGGCATCAGTTAGCCCTGACAGTGAGTGATTTGTTTGAAACTTAGATCAAATGAATTCCAAAGTTTCTTGTGACTTTTTCCTTAAATTGCATTGTTCAGCTTTTAATCAGAAAAATTCTACAGGCCAAAAAGAAAGGGAGTGAGTTCTACATTTCCTTGCTATAAATAGAGAGAAGGACACTTTGTCAGAACATGGAGATTGTAAAACTTTTCATAAATACCAAAACCTGGAAAGGATTTAGGTGTTGCAATTACCTGTTGATATTCTTACACTGATCTTAGTCAAACATCTGCTTTATGCTTTCTTCTCTCTTTATTTTCTTAAGAATTACATGGTAATAACAGGATATCTTCTTTTTCAAACTAGAAAGCTTATTTCTGTATACTGTGTGAAATTGCCAGATTGAGGAGACTGTCAGAGGTTTCTTTACCTTGACTGCAAAGATAATGCCCAAACCCCTGTGTTGGATAGGGATAATGGCAGTCTATTAGCTCTTTATTACTGCATTGGAATAATATGTAATCTCTGTGCTGTCTGTATCTGATCTATATGCTTGCTTATGTGATCTCTTTGAGCTATTTTTGTGATGCATTGATTTTTAAAATAATCTTTTACCCCAAAAGTATTTATATTGAAATCACTCAGGAAAATCGGGAAACACTGCTTTCCCCCCGCCTTTGTTCAGAGCATCAGCAAGCATTATGAATAGGACTGGTGTGTAGTTAGCTGCCCTAGAAGAAGAGGGTGTGGATGGGGTATGAAATCATGGATCTGCAGTGCAAACTTAAAAACTAGCAGCAGTCATGTACTCTTCATGGTTATATCTTCTAAGCTAATAATTTTCAGCCAGGTATTTTCTCCTACTTTGAGAAGATTCAGGACTGCTTTTCTGGGAAGAGTCATGTCAGCTGGATTTGGAACACAGGGTAATTTGTTGAACAGACAGGGAAAGCTGAGACCAGGCACTTGTGATGATTAATAAGCCTGCTAAAGTGTGTGTGTTTTTGTTAATCACCCTGAGAGGAGCAGTCTGGGGGCAGCATCAGTTTCCTTCAGAGAGAACTGTTAGAAATACTTGAGTCATTACAAGACAGTACAAAGTCATGTTTCATGTTTCAATATTTTTTTTTTTTTTTTTTTTGCTTATGGACTGAACGTTTCCAATGGTTGTGTGGGTGCTGCGCATTTGCTTTAGGCTTACTGATAATGAACTCATTGTTTCTGACTACTCTGGAATAACAATTGGTGAGCCCTCTAAGCTGAGACTTGACATGATGGAAATACATGGTTTGACTTTTTTTGTTACGAAAAAATATTAGGAAGTCAATCACTTGCATGCTTTTTTTTTTCTTTTAAAGAAATCAAATTTTTGATAAATCCCAAATGAATGCAATTCGAAACACTAATTGAGAGCTCAAGAGCTCTCAATGGTAGAAAACAGTTTGCTAAAAGCTGTACCTGAGGATCTTTGGCACCGGGCTTCACTGATGAGTCCAAAGAGATGGTGGTGTGAGCTAGTAATTTTTGTTTGATATATCATGTAGGACTTGGAGATAAGCAAAAATATACAGAAAAGATGGTTGGGGGAAAAAAAGTTGCAGACTCTGGAAATTGCAGACATTATTCCTGCCACACCCAGAAGCAATGTGATACCTGGTCATGGGAATTTGCCTTGGCTGGGTTTGTGTCTTTTTAAAGAAGAAATAGTTTGTCCTGCTATCTGTGTCTTAGTTTCAAGAAAAGAGGGTCTGCTAATTCCTAATGTGATTTACCAAATGAGTTAAGTAGTTCAGGTAGTAGTTTAAAAAATCAAGAGTTGAATATCTTTTTCTAAACCACAGTTTTACAGTGCAGCAGTTTGCAAGTCAGTCAGTATCCATGTTGCTGTGCCAACTCTGTGGTTAGAGCTCGTCTCAGAATATGACGCATCAAGATATTTCAGTTCATATGCAGAACTACATTCTTCTTTTCAAAAGCTGTTTCAGGAGAAAAATGGACTGGTGTTCACAAAGGCAGAGCTGTGATTAAAGGACAGGCGCTTCCCTAATGGCCCCTTTTGGTTTTAGTAGAGATCTTCAGATAACCTAATGAAGTGAATGTTTTTCTTGCAGTGGGAAACCATAGCAACCTGCCACTTTAGAATTCACAGTATGTAATCTGTCCTTCAGATAGTATTTTGCAGTCCAGAAATAGTCATCGTTTCCTAATGTGTGAATGTAAAATGTCAGACAAATGTAGCTGGAGTGACAGTGTTGTCTCTGAGGTAAACATGAGCCCTGTTGTGCTGAGTGTCTGGTGCCACACATTTGGAAAGCGGGTCCCAGAGGAGGGCAAAGGAAGTCTATTTTTTTAGTTTTTCATATATAGGTTAGAGAGGTGCTGTGAAATTTGGTAATTGAAAGAGATGCTGCAGTCCCCCCACTGCTACTCTTACCTTGCCTTCCAACCTGTACATGCCCCTACTTATTTTTGTCATAGTTTTCTTAAATTATGGTATATAGAGTTCTAAGATTTTTGGTCAGTGGTCTCTCTGTTTGGAGGCTCAAACAGCCCTAGAAGTATAGAGTAATCATTTAGTGGGGGTAAGTGCCCTGCAACCTGCTCACAGCTGGCCAAAGCTGCTGGCTGTTGAAAACATGGAAAACATTCTTCCTTGTTTAAATAAATATATGCTTGTGAGCAGCCTCACTGACTTCTGCCTGTGTCACCCTCCCACTACAAGATCTGAAACAGCTGAGACAAGTAATTTCTGCAGAAACCAGCACTGATTACTGAACAGTTAAAATTTAGCTTGTGAGCCTCAGAATTTGCTGCCAGTTTTAAGGACTGGGCTACCAGTCTGAGAAGGAATGACTTAGCTTTTTTTTTGTGAAAAGGGCCAAATGAATAGTGCATTGAAGGAATAAACAGGCAAATATTTGATGATACTGCTAGGGATTGATTTAGACTAAACAGCTAACTAAATATTTTCCTTAAAAATATTATCATGACTCCAGCTTCTGTAGGGAGTATTTAAAAATCAACTTAAATGGTACAGAATGCTCTTTATGAATGTATGCTTTGTGGAATAGATGCATTTCAAATAGCTTTTTTGCTATAAATCAAATGTTAACAGCCAAAATTATTGTTTAATATGCTGAATTATTTTGATAGGGCTGTGATTTACTTAAGAGGAGAGCAAAATAATGTTTGATCAGTGTTGGTTGTTTTTTTGTTTGGTTGTTTGGGTTTTTTCTGTTTCTCTGTCATAGTGGGTCAAAGGTATAAGTTTCCTTCTGCTCCTTTAAACTGATCTGGCTCCTTATTATTTGTGACACATCGATTCAGTTTAAATTATGGTTAATTAAACTTTTCTTGTCACGACTCCATTTACCTGCTGTTTTTGGAAGTCATATCTGTTCAATAGCAGTTTTTGTCCTTCTGCCCCCTTTAAGTTGGTTTTTCATCCACCTTTGAGTAGTTATGCCTTTATAAATAACAGCGGAGCACATTTAAGTTATTCCCATTGTCACTATTTTTTGTTCTATTAGCTCTTTCTATTTGATCTGAATCCCAGTTGTTTTCAGCTTTTGATATTTTTGCACTGCATATTTGGTTGTTCGCATTTGTATGTAGATGGATTCGGCACTGAAATCACTTGTTATCACTCGTGTGGAAGCAAATGCTGTGGGTTTCTTGGTTTGGTGAATTTTTTTGTTTGTTTGCCTAGGTGTAATAGCAGGTTTTTCTCCTTGTCTTGCTTGGGGATCTAAAAGGAATCCTTTGTTGAGAGAGGACCCTTACAGTTGAAGGAAAATGTAAACAACAGTATGTATTCGCATATCTGTAGTATCAAAACAAATGATACAAACAATCGTGTGGAAAATTAAGAGTCTTTCCAGTAGAACGTGAGATTCAGTCTTCTCCCAGATGAGGGCAGTGGTGGCTCACAGATTGCACAGTCCCTGCTCATGTTTAATGTAACATTCATTACAGACTGTGAGATTTGGTGTATTTATATTAGGAGTTTCAGCAAATATGTTGTGGAATTACTTTTATAAATTCAGTGCTGAGAAATACGAGAAAAGAATGTGAAAGGGAGATATTTTTATAAAGAAGACTTTCAACTTAACCTCCCCCTAGAAGGATTTTTGAGTTTTGAAGAAAATCAGAACAACCTGCTGAAGGGAGTAAGATGCATTCACTTGACAAATAGAGTTTGCAAATCTGTATCTAGTTTTCTAGATAGAAGTTTTCTAGATTTTCAAATGATCCAGTTTTGCAAGAATGAAGAGTAATTTTTGCTGAAGGATTATTTTCCATACACAGTGTTTCATTTTACCATTTAGTTCGATACTCACCAAATCTATTTACATGCACTTAAATCTTGTACTTTTAATTGCTACATCCTCATGTGGCTGCTTCGCAGCAGTTATGGAAGATTTCGATGAGTAATTTCCCCTCCCTTTGCCTTAACATAAGACCCATCATGTTTTTTTAATTGGCTTTCAGTATTGAGTAATATAAATGGATTTGAGAGAGAACAATGTATGTTGTTGCAGGTGATTGAATGGGTGTTGTATTTTGATGTATGACTTCTCTACCAATTGAGAATTTTTTGATAGGGCATTTAGTGACAAGGTTTTTGGGGCAGTTAATGTAGCAGTGAAGATAAGATTGTAACCAGACAGATAGCTTGCTGAGGTGGCACAAGAACTGGATTGAATAATAGAATTAATGATGTAATTGGGTGTTACGGTTTTGAGAATCTGCTGATACTATGTCCAGTCTGCTTTTGTTTGTTCTCTGTGTCTGCTGAGCTTTACATAAGCTTCTGCTCCAGTTAGTCTGGCAACTCTGCAGTCAGAAACTAATAATGGTGCAGAACAGTGAGCTGAGGTCTCTCTGCAGAAGACTTGGCAGATTATTAAATGGAGTGAAAGAATAACTCCATGCAAGCACAACTGCTGCTGCCTGTTGAATGGCGGGATGTTTGTATTTATGTGCCTGCTAACACTGCTGTACATGATGAGTGTTTCCTGAAGGCTGTGCTAGAGCAATGTGAAAGATGGATATCGAATCCCTGGTTGATGAAAAGTGGTAGAGTCACTGGCTTTGAGGTGACAGGGAGCACATCCACATTTCAGTTCTGAGTGTTAACTGCTAGGCAGAGCTTTGATTTTAAGCTGAAGAACAAGTTCAGCTTGCACATAATTTTAACTATAATGTAAGAAATTTATCCAGCTAAATTTTTCTTTGTTGGATTTATCTACTAGTATGCCAGTGGAGTCTTGTACCATAGAATAATGCTTCCTGCTTTCTACACATGGTAAGCAATGGCATGGATGGACCTTGGAGGTGGGAAGCTAAACTCAATCTGTATAAAAACATAATCATGTTTTCAAAGTATGTAGGCAGCAAATTATCGCTATCTCTGGCACTGCAGCTTCTGTGCTGGAGCGCAAGGTGTTGCGATCTCTAAAAAGCGTCTCCAAAGCGAAGCCGCTCGGCAGGATCAGCCACACACTCACACACATGTGCACGCACAAACACGCGGATGGCTTCAGTAATATGGCTCGACGGCAAAGAGGCAGGAAGGGTCTTTGCATAGATTTCCACAGGAGCAGTTTATTGTTTCCACACTGTGAAGGGTTGTAGAGGCAAAGATAGAGAACAATGCAGGGTCTAGGTTTAAGTACGGGAGTGGGGCTGAGGGCATGAGGGCGGTACAAAGGCGGGACTAGGGAATGGGGACCAATGGGGAAGCTCTGGGGGAGTGGTGAGGGGCAAAGGCCAATGGGGAGAACAGGGAGGGGAAAACCTTCTAAGGTATGAAACATACAAGGTAGCAAGGGGGTGAAGCGGCCACGAGCCAACCAAGGGAGCAGAACTGGGGTATATTAACATAGCAGGGCAAAGCATTTGAGGGAAGTCTTTTTGGTCACCCTAACCTAGGGAGGATTCTCTGGTACCAGGGATTGTCTCACCAGCAGACTCTCTTTGTTCCTTGTACTGTAGGCTCACTGTTTTCCACAGCAAACTTCTGATGAGATGAGAAAAATGTTGGAGGAGTAGGTCTGTATGCAGTCCAAGGAGTAACTGCAGGCTAAATGAACTGTATTTTGTGGCCACTGCCTTCTCAATGTGCAAAAGGAGAAAGTAGCACTTTCCAACTGAACTTTGCACTTTTGTGTGGGAATTTGTTCATAGTACAAATATAGCTTGTGTGCTGGAGGTGCCATTTTGGCACCTGCATGTCTGCAGGCACTCTGCAGATGTTCTCCTTGTAAGAGATAGGGTGAAGCATCCTTGCTGGTCACTTCTTGTGCCTCAAGTAGTGGGGTCCACGAGAGACTGGCTCCTTCCTTTGAGGCCACTGATATGTGCATGGTTAGAACAGAGTGGTCAGTGACAGGAGTTTGGGAATCTTACCTTTCTAGAAAGTGGACAGGGAAAACACCCCTCTCCTGTTTTGCTGAGTTTCATGACTGCCTGGAGAACCTGTGCTTCATTAAGCACACAGCTGTAAATTGTCAAGCTACCTGAAACAAAACCAATATTGATTAGTTAAATATTTATGGACTCCTGGCTGGCTGTTTATTATGTTGTAACATAGTATGGTTTTCAGGTTAAAGCTGTGAAATAAAATTTATTCTGATCTTGACTTGGGAAGCCCTTACCTAGGAGGCATTTACACTTGGCTGGCTGCTGATCTGAATCTAGCATGAGTGTAGGTCCAAGGGGCTGGCTGCTGATCTGAATCTAGCATGAGTGTAGGTCCAAGGAACTGCAGAAGCATGGAGAATTATGATACTATTCTGTTTGCAAACCTTCTATTTAACATTTATTGTGAGGTTTGTGAATATGTATAATGGCCAGGAAACCTAGTTCTGTGCTCCATGTGCACTGGGGGTCTGTGGGAGGGAAGGCTGCATTTTGGAGCTTTGACAGGTAATCTGTGTGCTGAGGTTTCAGAGAAAAGAGGCACTGCCCTTCCTTTTCATTTTGGGTACTCTTCATTACCTCTGAGAAACACAATTTGCAAATTAAAAGGCTGTCTGTCAAAATGCCTGCTTTGAATAAAGAGAGTTTTCCATAAGGTTAAATTTCCATGTTGTTATCTATCTTGACAAAATTGCTGTTGCTTCTATCAGTTTCTTAGGTGTCACTTATCCCTTTTTGATTTGTTGCTTGCTTCCTGTAAATGAGCTTATACATTATTCATCTAGAAGCTATTTTTCTGGTATTCCTCTACAGAATAACTTAAAATATACGGAAATCAATGCTGCTCAGAAAAACTGTCATACTTCCCAGACTTCTTGGAAGGTTAAAACCCTGTAGCTGACTCAAAGGTGATAGCTTTCACAGTAATGGATTGCATAGAAAATCAATAGGAAAGAACTATTGTTTGAAAATGTTATTACAAGCTAATGTCAAATTTAAAAATATATATCAATAAGGCTTGTTTTGGCTGGTGACATGAGAATGTGTGGTTTATGCGGTTACTCTGTATGCAGTTTCATTTTTCTTTCAGGGTAATGAGCATCTTTGCACTTCAGTGTTTCATGCCTTTCTTTTTCTTACATCTGATTTAACTGTAACGTGGAACTTTTTTCAGACTGACAGAGGAAAACCTATAAAGGCTCTCTTCATAATCATCACAGTGAGATAAAGACCTGCAGCATGTGAGATGTTTTTCTTCCTTTCAGTGCTTGCTTACTGAGTGTCTGAGTTCCTCCTGAGGAAAATAATTTAAGGAAAATATGAATTAGCAATTACTGGTTTGTTTATCCCAGTAGATAAACAGATAAAATGTGTTTCTTGCTTGTCTTGTAAAAAAAAATATGGTTTTGTTTTAAGCAGAAGTCAAAGGAATATCAACAGCTACCTCCATTAACTTGGCATTAGCAACTAATGTCTTGATTTACCTAAGAAAAGAACAAGTTGAAAAATGGGCTAATAGAAGTAATCTGAGTGTTTTTAATAAACCACAGACAATATATCCTGTAATTTCTAAGGTCTTGTGGTGCTAAATTTCGCCATCTGGCAGGACTAGATAGTCAGGATGCTGTACTATCAATTTCTTTTGTCTCTCCTGGTCCAAGATTTCTTTTCAACCTCTTGCCTATATTTGTGATTTCCGGTGCTTGCTATGCTGATAAATCTTCATGGACCCGTGTGCCTCAATCAAGAGCTGCTTTGCATTGTAGTGAAGGCCCGTCCTGCTGCTGGGAATGTGTAAGGAATTTCTGCTCTGCCAAAGATTTTCAGGTGTACCTTTTTATTTCCTTTCACCTTGAGCTTTACCCAAAATCTGCATTGCTGATTCTCTGCTAAGCAGCAGCATGTCCAAGTGCTAATGGCACAATTTGTAACTAAGCCATAGATAATGAAGAATTTACTGAAGGAAACCATTTTGGGCACTTGTATTCAGTTCTTCCCTTTGCATAGAAAGTTATGAACACCCTAGGATCCAGCCAGGAACTATGATACTGATGTCTGCAGTCCCTGTAGTCATCACTGCACCAGGCGTTGACTAGACATAATGCAAGAACTCCCAGCTTTAATAGCTGGTAACCAGTCAAAGCTTAACTATGAGTGAAGGGAAAATGGCAGCTTTTTTGGTGAATCCCTAAATCCTCATTCAGTATCTTTCATCAGAAGCATGCTTTTCTTCTCTTTTTATTTTTGTCACTCTCATTTGGAACATCTCTGAGACAGCACTGAAAACCAGTAAATGTCATAAAGTACTCCAGAGAGGTCCTAAACTCTAATTCATCGCAGTGTTTACTTTGTAATTAAAAAGGCTATTCTTGATGGGCAGGTAAAAAGGATTTAGAAAGGAAGATATAGATTTTATTTATTTATTTATTATATTTAAAAATAAAACTCTTTGAACAGAGAACTACTGATCTGTTGAGAAAACTCAAGTATTTTCTACATGTAATAGAAATGGCATATTTACAACAGGTAGTTATTGGAACTACTTTTCCCCAATAGGTCGAGAGAACTGAACTCCCTGGCCTTACAAATTGTGTTTTGTACTTAAACACTTAAGAAACAGGAAAGAAATGCTTTTTTATACTGCCTACCATGTTCTAGATGGCCTCCTGCATGCTTTCATGTAACTTCTCATGTATTAAAAATAGTATTTTAAGGATAAAACTGACACACTGTTCAATGTGTTGTGGATATATGCAAACAAAGTATTGCAGAAGTACATTTTAAGTACCTAAGTGACTTGTGCTTTAATGGAAACAAGAATTTCAGTAGAAGCCAGCCATCTTTGGCTGGAGAAGAAAATGTAAGTTCTGGCTTTTTATACCTATAAACCAGGAAAAAAGAAAAGGTTTTACTGCAAGTCATGCAGAACTACATTGGCTTTTAAGGTATATTGAAATTCCCACATCCTTATTCATAATGTTTCAGTTTATAGAATGCTTTGTTTTATAGTTTACAGTTTACTGAATGCTTCAGTTTATAGAGAAGAACTTTACTGGATGCGTACTTATTTCGGAAATCTCCTGCAAGTCTGCAGCCTGTGCTTAGTTTTCTTGACTGATTTGTTGAAGTTCTCTGTCACCATCCTTCTCGGGGCTGTCTTTATTGTTAAAGTAGTTTTATGCTTTTGTGACTTCTGTGAAGTGATGATGTGACCAGAATTGTTTTGCATGCAGAGGACTTGCTCTTCCAGATGTGTTGCTGAGCATTTGTGACAACAGCTGAAGTCAACACACATCCAGCATGTCTGAAACTTAAGCCCCGAGGCCCAGTCAACCTTTTGCTGAAATCAGTGGAGAGGCTGGCAGCAGTGGGAGCTGGACTGAGGAAAAAAAGTCTTTTGAGGCTAAAGTCAGAGTGGGAATATCATGAAATACTGGGTTCCTGCCCAGCTCCAGTGCTGGCTGTTGTCCAGTACTGGCTAGTCTGTGCTCTGTGCCTCCATTGCTTGGCTTTGTTTCTGTGAACAATCGTTTTAGCACTTTGAAATGTAACGTTTTGAAAGCTCCTTCTGGCACAAGCTCTATGAGTGTGAGAGTGGCCATGTTTTGTTTGTGCCTTTTTGATTATGTTCTGGGAAAAACAATAAAACTAAAGTGTGCTGTTTCTTGGTTTAGATACTGTGGACTTTGTAGAATTTTTCCTGAGAGACAGAAGCAGATGGAGCCTTGCTCTAGAGTAAGTGAATATAAAATCACATAGAGATTGTTTTCACTTGTTCCCCTCCACAGTTATTGCAAATCTCTCTTTATTGTGCTGTTCAACACAGTGTGTCTGAGCCAGGACTTCTGGTCAGTGTTCAAAAGGGTAATTGCAGGAGATGAACCTGAGAGACTTCTCAGTAATCTTGGGCAAACCCTTGAGTGGATGAATAATACTCTTACCTCTTTTGAATGCAAGGAGCAGGGCAAGGGTTTTCAATGCAGCAGTAAACATTGCAGTGTAACTTTGAGGGCTTTTTGTGTGGAAAATAGCTCCTGTTTCATGCCTTGCAAGTTGAGTTGAAATGGGACCCTAGTCACTTGTAGGCACAAGGGTTTGTTTGGGTTTTTTTTGTTTATTTTTTTGGTTTTGTTTGTTTTATGCTTTGTTTTCATGAGTCAGTGTTTCACTACAGTGTGGACACTTTCACAGCCCCAAACTGTCAAAGATTTATAACTTAGAATCACAAATGAAGCGATGTTTGGCAAGTCTGAATGGATCGTGTTTTCATTCCTTCTGCTTATTTAGTGATGTTCAAGCTCCTAAATCTATGTTTCTTGACAGTTTTGTCAGCTATCAAAAAGAAATCTTACTTTTTGTCTATAAACCCAACAAGTGCCAGGGTCTTGTTTCTCACTCTTTGATGTGAACATGCTTTATGCTCAAATGTGTGGCTGAATTGAGGCACCTTCATGAAGGCGTGTTAGTGAGTCTTGAACTGCCTGAGTGAACCAGGGGTGTTCTTGCTGAACAAGCATGGAAGAGAAACAGAACAAAATAATCTGCCTCTGTGAACCTAAATGCTTAACTGGTGAACAAGAGCTGGTTAAGATATTTTTGACAAAATGCTTTTCTTAGGATAGGCCAATTTCAACAAAAGTTTGATTTGAAAATGTTGAGATGTTGCTTCTGGTCAGAACTTGGAGGTTTGGCCCCAACCATCAGCAGCCCATATTCCCTACTCCTGTATTTACAGTTATGGGGAACTTGGCTTGAAGCCTTGGCTATTTGGACATTTCTGAAGTAGAGATTGAAATAGGTCTTGTCTACATCCCTGATGATCAACCAGAGGAATGCACTAATATTGGGTCCTTCAGGATCTTCAGAACCAAATTCCATGACTGTTTTTGAAGGTCTCATCTTCAATGATATCGAGTCTATGCTGGCCAAAAACAGATGGGCAAAACCCTACCCCTTTACCACACTATTATGTGTGAATATCAAGAGATGTTAAACAGTCCTACCTCGTGTAATGAGTCTCTAGCGATGGATCCTTCCCTGGAGTACCAGAGGAAGTCTGGGAGATGTATTGTCACTGCTCTGTTCTTTTTTTCTCTCTTTCTGATAAGCTTCTTGATTACCAGAAGCAAGCGTAAGTAAGAATTAGTGCTGCTTTAAAGCATTAAACCCCATTCATCTCTCTTCTAAGTCTGGTTGTGTACCCCAACTAGATGAGGGTTCCCCCAACCCTCGGGGTTTGCTGCTGGATTTTGTGGAATTCAGTGACCTTAGGGATAATTTGCAAAACAAATATTGTTTATTCAGGAGCTCTTCTAATGCTTGCTGAAGGGCTCTGTAGTCCTCTTAAAGGTACTTGAATTATTTGTTCTGCTTTGTTCAGCGTTTTGCAGAGTCTGGAAGCTGAGTAAAGCTATTAGAGGAAATTGCCATACAAATGGCAAAGTCACTGAGATGAGAGGATAACAAAGAGTAGTGGGGTGTGGATGGGGGAAGCATGAAAATAATATTCGTAGTACTCAGTGGTACTGCAGCTCAACTGAGATAGAAAAGTGTTTATGTGGGCTACACATATCAAAGTCAAATATTAAATGGTATTTGTGATGTAACTGTAGGTTGATCAAATTCTGTTTTGAGGTTGCAGTGGTCTATAAAATGTGCATGTAGCTTCTGAACTGACCATCATGAGTCCTTGGATTGTAAAATCTCTACCTGTCTGTAGTGTTTCTTGACTATGTAGTAGGTCTTAATTTTCAGTCATATTACCCTGCAATATTTTGAACTTTCCCCCACTTCATTTAATCAATGTCCTTCCAATCTACAGAAAAAGGAGATTTTAGTGTGCTGGTTTCCTCTGTTTGACATTGGAGTAGTTAATAAATTAGACCTGTATTTCAGATACTGTATAGTGAGACAAAGAAATGATTTTAAGCATTCCAACAGTTTCTGCTTAAAAATCAGAATATGATGCCAAGCGGCATCTTGTGTCATTTGCTGCCAAGTATCATTTTACCTCACAGAATTTGAATCCAATCAAGTGGTGTGAAAGTAAAATTAAAAATCAGCCTACTGCTGTTACTTAGAAGCTTTCAAGTGCACTTGGAAAACTGAGATGAATGGAAACCTTTACTGAAATATCAAATTAAAAATAGGGATTATCTCACTAATTTAAAAACTAATTTAAAATCAACTATCTGAAGCAGGGATTCCTGTTCCATGGAGGACTTGCAAGGTTCAGTTCACATGGTTTCTGGTGAAGCTTTTGTGTTTGGGTTTTTGAAAAATGGGAATGATTGTGGAATAGTCTTCTATGTTTATAAATACAGTAATACAGGTTGGAGAGATGGGTACAATTTCAACCTGTTTTCTTCCTTTACAAATAAATCCAGGTGAAAAGATTCAACTCCTTTAGAAACACTATGTAGATATGCTAAAACCTCTCCAAATTAACTTGCATTTGGTAATGACAAATATTCTATTGGTGTATATGCATAAAAAGGATTCTGTACCTAGTGGTATCACATTCCGATAAAGTCCTTTGTGTGGGAACTAAAATATTTCTGTAAGGTACAGATATCTATAAACTGGTGAATTTAACTGAGGTTACCCTGGCACGTGTCTCCACCTGGGCATCCAAGTGAAACTTCGGAGGTGTGTAACTCTGTGAGCAGTAACCATTGCTGTCACACTGTGCAGAAGAGAACAATGTCTTAGTTTCATATAGGAATTGGTGAGTTTAACAGCTAAGTGTGTGCCAGAGGGTTTGGAGAGTTTGCCTTTGGGGCTGGGCAGGCAGGGGGAAAATGCCTTGTGGGTTTCCTGTGAATTGAGTTTTCTTCTGCTGCATGGGAAGTGCAACCCTTGATGCTCGTTCTGTTTGATCAGTGCTGCTGATGTATGCAGATATCAGACCTCAGTGTTGAAAGCAGAGGAGCTCTTAGCAAAATCAAAAATGGTGTTCAGTTCAGTCCATGTTAGGAAAATGTTGTATTTTCCAGAAGGACAGAATTCCTTATGGAAGGGAGATTCTCTTGAAAAAAACGATGAAACTAATGTAGTGCTAGAGTTACTAGAAGGCACGAGAATTTTTAAAGTAAGCTACTTCATTGACTAGCTCTGCTTGCTAGGAAAAAAACAAAAAGAAAAAAAAAACTAAAGAGCTTACAATTTGTTCCTAGAAATTAACTTAATATGTGTTATGTGGATAAAGCACAACCACCTTCTTCCGTGTTGTGAAAAGGTGTGCATGGGATGGCTTTCTGCAAGGTGAAACATCCCTGGGAAGTTCACCTTCCTGTGCCATATTCTATTTTTGTTCAATAGTCCTTGAACTAGAACTCCTTAATGTCTTTCCCAATTAAGAGAAAGATAATCCCAAGGAAGATATGGGCACTGCAGGGACCTCACACATCATCTTGCACATGACACTTGTTCTATGAGTATGTTTGGATGTAACACCCTCAAGTTTTTTGTCTTCCCCCTCTCCCCACCATTGCCTTCAAGCCTAAGCAGTCTTCAGATACGCCAAAGTGTGACTGAAGCTCAGATCAAAAGGGAATAGCCATTAAATAAAAAGCCAATGTTAGAATCAGGTATATCTGTACATCTCCTAACACTGCACAGTTTGAAAGCCTCTCTCTCTGCTTTACTTAAAACTGATTAAATGCTTAGTCCACCTGTCTCCCATATTTTTTCTTTCAATGTTTCTATTTTTGCTTTTGATTCTCTTGTGCAGATCTGTGTTTTATCAAAATGCCTTCACCTTTGTCCATTGGTGAACCAGTATTAGAAACAACCCTTAGGTCAAAAAAAAAATAGCCATTACATACAAGTAATTTAGAAAATAGCTTCTAATCCTGGTTAACTGAATTACATTCAAAAAATACATTATTCAAAAACAAATACAAAATTTTGATGAAGGAAAAAGGGATTGCTCTAATATTTGGGGTAAACATCACAACTTCTTGATACAGGAAATGTAGAGTTTCTTTGGCTTTTGCTTGATATGTAAATGTGCTTATATCACATGTGAATGGTTTTGCAGTGTGGTGACTTGCTGGGTTCTAATTTATTTTCAGATTTATATGCTAGTTTCTTTCATTAATACTGTGTTTTCCTTTTGATTTGTAAGGCTACTTCTTTTACTTCTTGTTTGCATCTATTCCCAGAAGAGCCCTGTTATATGTTGAGTAGAGCATCAAGAGGTTGCAGATCAAATGCCCTTTGAAAATGAGTATCTGGGATTTTTTTTTTTTTTTTTTTTATAGGGAAAATTAAATTTCAGGCAAAGTTTCATTTCCTGCTCATACCATGTAGCAGTATTATGTGTTTTGATGCTCCGTCACTCCTTTTTTTTTTAATTACTTTTCTATTTATGGTAGTTCCTTAGAAAACATTTTATCTTAATAAGAACAACCTATCAAGCACGAAAGCCAGCAGACTTCACAGTATCACACTCTCCATACAGGAGTTTATCTTGTTGCTGCCACTGCTGCATTCTGCACTGCTCTGATGCTGGAAAATGAGTCGTTTTTAACGGCTGAGTTTTGACTGACAAAAGCAGAAGGGCCACCACTGGCTCGTCAGAAAATGACACAATTAGAACCAAGTGAGCAGACACACAAGAGGTTACAGAGCTCTGGGAGATATGTGCTGAACACTAGCACCTCTGATCAGCATTAGCATTCCCTGTTTGTTGAAGAGACTCTTTAAAATGCCATTTGCATTGATGATGGTATAATTGACATGGCTCCCTAAGGAGCGGTAGGGATTGTAGGCAGCTCAAATCTCAGGAAAAGTCATCTGTTCTTAGGACTCTTTTATAGTCTGGAATCTCCTTGCTGGCAGGTTTTGCTTTGTTTTATGTTACCATTTTATTAATAAATGGCCATCAGTATTACAGCTCTTCTCAAGTTCCCAGCAGTATTTTTGTTAAATCTAATTGAACATTAACTTGCTAATTAGCATTACTGCTTCATTCTATTGGGTAATTGACTGCATATTTCTATCTTGAATGGCCTTTTTGGAAGATATAGTGAAATAAACTTTTATAATGAAATTATTAACTTATATAAGGTTTCATTATTTCAGCAATAAAAGTAGTAGGATGTGCTGTAAAAATTCTGTATTTGCTTTCCAGAGTTCTAAAGGCTATGGATAAGGCAAGTATACAAATCAATGACTAATAACTACAGAATTAAGGAACTTAAAATATTAAAGGGATTTGGGAATGAATACATGATTTATATGTCCATATATGTTATGTATTTAGTGAAAAGATCTTCGTAATGAAAACGGTATCAGGAGTAGGAGAGGTGCTGACTTAATCTGTGGCATGTAAGTGTGATTGCTTGTCTTTGGAAACAAAAGCTTTCATTTGAATTCAGTAAAAGATACTGGATGAAATTCTGATCTGATACTTAAGTGCAAATTTGCAGTAATTTCACTGAAGGCTGAACTCAATCCTACACTAAACCAGCACTAAAAATTACATTATATTTATTTAGTCCATATTCTTTTAACCTACAGTTCAGGTGAAGCCCCTTTCTCTGAAAGGAGGTACTGTGCGTTAAGCTCTTTGAGATGAACATTGGACATACTGGTAACTTTAGGCACTTCAAAGAGAAATTGCAGTGGTGAACAATTTTGAGTGCTTATTTTATGCAAAGGTTGAAATGCAATTTCTGAGCAGTGAAATACTGCAGTTTAAATTTCAGCTTTTTGTATGGGTAAAAGAGGTTTGAAAACAGTTAGTAATTATGTTTAGCAAGCATTTATCTTAAGTGCATTAAAGACACAAACCAACCACATTACACATCAAATTATGGAAGGGAGAGGGGGAGGAACATCTGTAAGTGAATTTTTTTGGTGCAGGTTTTCTCATGATTTTGCCCTGAATTCGAGTATCTTACATTAATTCTATCAGTTAATGAATTACTGAAGGTTTAGAAGTGCCTGTACAGAGTAGAGACTGACAAAGGATTTCCTTTCTTGAAAGTGTAAATGAGGAAGTAGGAAGACAACATTGGATGAGTGTGGAAAGAAAAGTCGAAAAATTTGGAATAACTAGTGTTAAGGTAGATGGAGTTTATGACACAAAATGACAAATTCACTCTCATTGGCTTCTTTTTGACAATCAAAAGAAACACACCCGTGCCTTTTTACAGGTCTAATAGTGATTGATTCACCATTGGAAAAGAAGTTTGAGGCTGGAGGTAAAACATAACAGTTCAGGCACTTCACAAAGATTGTCTGACACACAGCCAAGGGAACAACAAAGTTAAGCTACCACACTGTTAGTCCCCTTTCTTTCTCTCTAACAGTGTTTGCACTGCACCCTTATTTGTCTGAAAATTAATTTCGTGTATCCTCTACCAACCAGTGCAAGACATGTACAGAAGCACAGTGTGGTGTTTGAAATGAAATTATTTCATATTGGTGCTTCAAATCTAGATAGTTTTTTATTCATTTAAATACATTTGAATCAGTTTGTGCTATCATAGGTTAAAGGTGATACTTGAGAATGAGGAGCTTGATTCTGTCTATTTGTACTTTTTGAAAACATAGTAAATACTAAAGGGTATTAAAAAGGATGTCTTTCTATAATTTGTAATCTTCAAACTTCTGAATTACACAAGAAATGTGAATGATCACAATGACCCATGGCATGTTCCCTCTTCCCATTTTTGTTCAAGTAACTGCTCCTATTTGCAATTGTAATTCTCTTTTGACATATGCCCTGCATTTTCAAGGACCTGGTGCTGCAAAGAATGACCCTCAGACTGTTATTTATCACAAAACATTTACCAATGGTGGCATCTTTGTAACTTGATCAAATTCTAGCTCTGGTAATTTCATTTCACTTGCCTCAGGTATCTGTATAATTGCCTGGAATAATATTTTTCATGTCTCCTCTTATTGCCTGTTGAGCAGTGGCTGTATTGCACCCCAGCTGAAGAATGGGTTGCAGGGAGGATGAAGTGTTCCTGACATTTCTCGAAACAATCTGAAAGGTTATTAGTATCTCTAGGAATTTTTAGAATCCCATGTTCTGTTAATGCCTAAGAAATTATTATTCCAAGCTTAGCCTTCTTCCAAAGGGGTGGGGGGAGGAAATTCACTCATAACACTGGTGTATCCTAAGCACAGAAATTGCTTACCAGTTTGCACTGTAGCTTATTATTACTGCTGTGTTTTCTGTACTCCTGTATGCTAGTATAGAAGGAAAAAATAAACTCCTTTTTCGTATCTTTATGCCACATTGGAGAGAAATTATTTGGTTTTTTTCTTTGTATTCTTTGTATGGACAGCTGTTTTAAATTATGCCTGACCTTCAGTAGCCTTGTCATAAGAACTGCTATGGATTTGTTTTTATCATGTCATGAAATGGCTCTCAGTTTAAAACCCCACCCAAAGCCAGTCAACCAAAATATTTTCACTACTTCCCTGCCATGGCTGTGTTACAAGAGCCTGCATGGCAGTGATAGTGAACCTCTACTTTATGCAGCACTGGTTCTGTTTTGTTGGGTTTTTTTTCTTCAGGAAAGAAGGAAATTCTAAAAATATTAAACTGAATATTTTCAGGCTTGACCTTTGTGAGAGACTAATGACTCAATTATTTTCAGGCCAAGGATATTTTCTCCAGGATGGGACCTACCTGCAAAGTAGGAATTTGGATTTCTCAAAGAATACTATGATAAAATGTGTTAAAGGTGAGAGACGTTAAACTCAGAACTGTTTGGTGAGTCTTCAGAGACTTTATTTGAACTTTGTGTCCTTCTGGGACCACAAGCCCCCACGCACTCGGCAGAAGTTTGGATTGTTTGCTCTAACCATGTGAGTTTTTTGTTTAATATGTGGTTTATATGGTAGCTGTGGTTCATGCAATTTTCTTGGACGAGACAAGAAGATGGAGCTTTCCCTTTTTGCTAGACAAGAAAGAAAAATGACATCTCATTGCTTTAAATTAAAAAGAGGTGTAAGGCATCTGCATCAAGAGTCACAGGCATCTTTTTCAATCCAAACTGCATGTAAGGAGCAGCAAGTGGGAGCTTTTAAATTCCACCCAGTGGTGCAGTCTCTTGAGATGCCATTCAGATATGCCAAAAGTATTCAGCATGCACTAAAACCTGTTCCAAGCTGTGCTGCCTTTCATGTAAGTGCAGTTGTCTGCACACTGTCCTAAAATCAACAGCTGTTTACTGAATGTTTTCTATAAACTTTGGCACCTGGTAGTTATTTCTGGCCCAGTTTCTGTGTCAGGAGTAGTATTACAGGAATGTAAGGAATGTCAGGAAGCCAAACAAATCTGATATACTGGTAAATGAACATGGTTTAAACTAGGCCTGGATTCTTCCTTGAAACTTCACTTTCCTTTTCAGCTTGAAAAAACCAAATTCAATGAAGAGTATTACCAAGGCCCTTGGTGAAAATGTAGATGTCTTGATGCTGGAATACATGTCAATCCAGAGAGAGCCAAGTGTATTTTGTTGCCAAGTTGCTAATTATTCACGAAAAAGATTAAAGCCGAGCATGGTTTTCCCAAATGATTTGATATTACACTCAGAATTAAAAATACATTATGTAAAATGCTGATGTGGTGGAAAGGATTTTTGTCAGTACAAGGCTACAAGGTTGTCATGGTATTTAGACTAATAAAATCTGGGACAACAGGTAGA
The DNA here is from genome assembly GCF_020740725.1 of Corvus hawaiiensis. Lineage (NCBI taxonomy): Eukaryota > Metazoa > Chordata > Aves > Passeriformes > Corvidae > Corvus > Corvus hawaiiensis. The sequence goes on along the minus strand of NC_063227.1, from coordinate 14,385,623 downwards.
ATGGTTGCAAGAAAATGCACTGCAACAAAGCAGCTGATGTTATGATGTGTATCACCTGTGCTCCTTGGTAGGATGAACAATTTATTCCTCCCTTGGAATGGGAATTATTTGCATGTGTGGCCAGGGTCACTTGGCAGTTCTAGCCATGTAGCTGAGGTCACTTTGACTCATAGCTAGTTAATGTAATTTGAATTTTTCAGCCTGCAGTGCCAGAAAGTATTAATTATGATCAAACCTGACATTATGAGCAAAAGTTTTGGTTGAATATAATTTTAGGAAGACATCTGTGCCTTTTGGGCCTTGTTCCCAATTATGCAGGTTGTCTAGAAGATGTTGCTTTAAGCGTCCTAATAATATGGCTTTTCATCTGAATTTTACATATTATAACTTCCTTCTTTTTATACAGAGAAAATTGATGTATCTTGAAGACATTATGTTTTCCTGGAAGCAGACATGATGTGCTGTAGTTGTAACATGTAACACTGTACCCTGTACTGATGTGACCCCGTCCTGAATACTGTGTGCAGTGTTGGGTGCCTCAGTACAATAAGCACATCAGACTCTCGGAATATGTCCAGAGATGGTTTTATGATGAGATATCATATTTCCTTAGTCTCTCTTCTGGGACTTATTAGGAGGCAGCTGTGAAGTTATTTGATGGAAATACTATTAAGCCTCAGCTGAACAGGAATATCAATACATTTAATGAAAAATGGTGGTGGTCAGAATCCTTGGATGTGGAGAAGAAAAGGCAGCTGGCTTCCTGTAAGTAAGGGTCATTTGATTTCTTGCTTTGTTTTATTTTTTTTCCCCCTTGTATTCTGCAGTCTGAGATATAGGGAGCAGATGGTAATGGGAACTGAGAGGCCAAGCAAGCCAGTGCTGAGGAAAATGAAAGCAATTGTCAAGCAGAGGCAGGTAAGATCTTCTCTAGGGACTGCAAAGTTCATAAATCTGTTATGCACCCTTTGTGAGTAAGGAATACAGGCCTTGCACAGATTTGACATTCATGGAACTGCTTTACCAGCTGTAACTAACTGCTGTGGCCCTTGATCCCTGCCCATTATTTTCAGCTATGGCTCTTGAGAAAAGAGCAAAGGTCCCTGATATTCTAAAAGAAAACTAGAAATAGAGCTCTGTGTGTGTGTTTCTGATTTTTTGCGTCCTTCCTAGTAAAAGGAGAAAAGTAGAAGAAATAAATTTATTGCTTATGCATTATTATGTAAGATGGTTTTACCAAAAATACTTGGGAATTATCTAGGGTGAAAGGAGGGTCATACTTTTGTCAAAGTATTAACTATTTCCCAGTCTGTGTCTCAGCCTATGCTTTTATTATCCCTGGACATTTTGAGACATTTTTCTGATAAACACCAGGAAATTAAGGAATTGTTTAAGTTGTTGTAATGGTTAAACATGAATCACATATTATGCTGGTTGACTAGAGCTTTTAGCTCTCCTTTATGGTTGAAGCAGGACTGCATGATAGCTGCTAGGGGAGGCTGTGCTGCAGCCTCCAGCTGCCTGGGAGCCTACAACTGGTGCATGCCCCAGGTTCTGGGCTTGTCTGTTAGATATTCACAAGCAATCTGGGCCATGTGCTCCATTTGAGCTTAGAATCATCTATTCATGATGAGTGCAATGGAAACCTGGTCCCAGGTAATACTTGGGAATAAGAAGAGGTATTTCAATCCAATCTGTTTAAGAACTCTTCCATACTTTGCCCTCTTTCCTAGAGAACAAAGTACTAATGTTTGCTTCTCTTCTCCTAAGAACTTGCTTGCCATTGACAACTCCCAGCATTTAGAAGAAGGAGGAAGTTGTTAAAGGCACAGGGATTGCAATTCAGGCTTCCCATTATTTTTCTTTTTAAGTCAAAAAATCCCCACATTTCTTGACTCTTATAATTTTCTCAATCCCTCTGAGCATAATGTCACCTTTCTTTTGAAAAAAAAAAAAGAAATATTTTTTATTTTGAGAGATCAAACAAAGTATCATGAGTTTTCTAGTTTCAGGGCTCTATGCTGTCACTTGTCTGGTCCATCTGCTGTTGTTTCTGTGGGATCGGTTTTCTGCCCATCTGTGACTTCATTCCATCATTTGTGTGCCTGGCTCTGATCAGGCTTGTTTCCTATTAATTTGTTCTGAATCTGTTTGCTATTCCTAGCAGCAATCACTGGATGCTTCTCTTTCCATGTTTTTTCTGCTTGGTGCCTTTGATTAGTGTTCATCTTTTCTGCTTCAGACTGTAGATGGTGGCTGGGGAAGGACAGGAATAAGTTAGTTTTCATTCAGACAGAATAAACAACAATGGCTTATATTGACACAGAGCTCACTTCAGGTGACTTCTTGCAACCTGGTTTCACATTGGTGATTTCTCTTGACACTGACACTGCTCAGTTCATGGTTTTTTGCTTTAAGAAAGGCTGCTACTCTGCTAGTAAGAGTCCTTTCCCCACTGCTTTCTAAGATAAATTTTCCCTGCTTTTATTTCTAGGTAAAACCATAAGGACTGAAAAGGGCTCAGCATCACCACTTATTTCAGCTGAAGCTTTGAGTGTTCAGCAAGGCCTGTCGTGTTTATTTCTCTGTTTGAAAATGAGCAAGCTATCAGAATAAGTTAATGTAGGATGGGAGTCATGGAATCTTCACTGAGCTCTTCACTACTTTCTCAGGAGCCACTAACTGGCAGGCTAGTGTATCCAGAAAAAAAATGCCCCAGTTCTAAGTTCACCAAATGAAGCAGGGCCATTTTGCCCCCTCTCCAAACCTAGAATTGCATATCTCTATACCTCTTTAAAGTGGCTTAATCTAAACTAGTTAAAGCATTATGCTGAAATAGACTTGACTTTGCTTTGTTTCCTTAAAATCATGTTATCATCCTCTTGACCATATTACTCATATATCACTGGTACTTGATTTATTGTTGACCAAACCAGCAGGATTATTTCAGTGTTTCAGGCAAACTACTGAAATCTCTAATGGTTGGTTAGAAGTTGAAAAAACAGTGAAAAAGGAAATAGAAAATACACTCCGTTAAATGTTTTTGTCCCATATTTCTTGACTTCAGAAGATGTGCCTTCTATGGACAGTGAGTAGTTCCTTATGAAGATGTTTTCATTTACTTGCCAAGATTCTGGATTTTTAATGAGGTAGCTAGGAGTAAGTTTTGTGCGTTGATTGACTTCTCTTCATAAAGCATAAAAATACAGAAAATACAGTTCTCCAGAAAATCACTGTACTGTTGTAAATCCAGAAGCACCAGCTGTTGGTTTGGTTTTGCTTCAGGCTGAGTTTGAAATTGCTTGATGCATTAGCAGTGTACTTGCTTACCCTTACAGGGTTGGATCCAGTTAAATGTAGTTAGTTTCATTTTGAAAATCTTACATTTGTGGTGCTTGGTTTGTAGAGGGTATTGGTACCCCTGTAGCATTTGTTTTTCTTGAGCTTCAGTATATGCTCCAAGCCACAACTTAATGTAACTCTTGTCTTAAGGATTAGATTTGCTGCTGTGAAGGGCTTTTCCTCCAGCTTGCTTGGTCCCTGAAGCAGAAAAGTGTTCAGCATTTAACTATTCCTTGTGTATGAGGTGTGTAGAATTGACCATTTTGACTCCTACATGCCTCCTACCAACTGATGACATATTGGTCATCACTTTGCCAATTTTCTCCAGTGTCTTACAGAGAAAAATATAATGATAAAAGGATTTTTGCAAACTTATGTCCACTCAAAGTGAACAGAGCATATATGAAGCAAACCTCTAGTGTCTTTGCCCCCTTCCTGATAATACTATGTGGAATTGGTATTCCCTGTGGGTGCAGTTATATAGGCTTTTGTCTGCAGAAGCAGGCATGCTGATAGTTTTTGTAAAAATAATTTCAGTATCAGTCCAAGATAAAACTAGTAATAAAAACCTCTTTTCCTTCTGAAAGTCAGTGTGGACCAAATCAATTTTATTATTATCTTGTCTGCCGTGTATGAGAGTCCTGGTGGATATGTTCTCAGCTTCTGCTTTATTATCAAATTATGCACAGGGAAAGTAAAACTATAAAAAAATTTAAAGGTAAGAGCCTATTGCAATCTCCAGGAGCTATAAGAAAATGATAAGAACTGGGGCATGAATATGTAGAAGAATTTTATCATGTCTGCTTAATCTCTCTATCCCACAGCACAGAGCCCTTAATTTTTCTTCCACTTGAGAACAGTAGATTAATGTCCTGAGTAGGAGAACTGAGAAGGAAAAGAAGAGAAAATGGAGTGAATTTCCATGGAAAATACAACCTGTTTCATGCTTGTTTTTCTTTAGCTCCGTGCTCCCCAGTGCCGTCGTCCTAGCTCCCGAGCCCTGCAGGTGGCAATCTTGTGCTGTCTGGGAGAAGCAATTCCCAGCCGCTCCCAACTGCAGCTGGGAGCCTGGGGGTTAAGGGCGAGAGAGAGGGGATGGGAGCAGATGAAAAGAGAATTTTTTTTCCACTTCTTTTCTTCATCTTTTAAGTCTTGCATCCCTCAATATTTCCTCACAACTGCTTAATCCCCAGGATTTAGTGCACCAATTAGCTGGCGAGGAGGGGAGGCAGTGGCAGTGCGGCAGCCAGAGCAGCGCTGCTGGCTGAGCACAGGGAAGCAAAGCTGCAGCAAGGATGCTCTCTCTGCTCCTGCCTCAGCACCCAAACCCTCCCTCCTGTAGGTTTTCAGGGCTCGAGTGGTATCACTAAAGGAGTCTTAACTTTGTTTTCCCTTATGTAGCATGACCCCGATGTTCACTAAGTTTGAAAAACAAACAACTTCCTTTAACCTCTGTCAAGCGGATATTGTTCCATGGAAGGATGGCTGAGAAGCATGTGGCCCATTCCATTTCTAGGGTTTGGTGATTATTCATCTTTCAACCGTTATCAGCAGGACCTAGAAGAGTAAAGGTCCGAAATTTAGAATACGCTTTGGAAAATGTAATCATTTTCTGGATGAAGATGAGGAAAGAAAAAACCTTTCAGTGACCAGTATTTAAGAGAAACAAGACTAAAATGACATTTTAACACTGTATGTGCAAGTAGTTTCCTGCCTATCTTCTTTTACAATAAAATAGACTTTGCTGGCTTTTATGTACTACTGAAATTATGTAAGTAATTATAGATAGATCGATCGATCTATCTCAGGGTTACACTAGGATTAAAATCTTAGCAGCTATGATTAGATTTAGATTCCCTGACTCTAAAACTTCGTATCCATGGATAGTCTTTTTTTTCCAATCTCTTTGGGGGATGAGGAGGCTGGACAGACCTCCAAAATCTCTCTTAGACACAGCTCTGCAAAATATATATTTACTTGATGTTGCATATTTCAGCAGAAGACTCAAATACACCAGGGAAATTTGGGAGAGAAAACCTGTGACTGGGAACTGCAGAACAGTAACTCCATTCAGTTCATTACAGGGAATGCAATTTATGTGGGTGCAGGAAAGTGAGTGAATTCAGAGCTCAGAATAGGGATTGCAGTCCTGTCTGGATGTAAATCATGCAGCAAAATATCATCATCCCCACTCTCTCTTGTATCAGTATATCACTTAAAGAATTCCAAAACCTGAAGGGTTTAAGCATGGGCCTGACTTAATTTTGAGATAAAATGGGGATGCAATTTTCAAAAAAAATTAACATCTAATCATCTGGCTGCTTGCACCCTTAATCTTTAGTTGATTTAGGCATGCAAAGGGAATCTGACAGTATAAACCTGCAGTGGTTTAAGCCAGTTGTAATTTTGTGTGGTTGTAGGTACACTTTCCCTGCCGTGCATCTGACCCTAAGGTGAGCTGGCTTAACTGATCTAGGCCAGCCTAAGGGTTTCTCACTAGCAATTAGTTTTCAGCCGATCGGCTCCTGGAGCTATTGGTTTCCAAGTCACACAAATGTCACTTCTCTCGAGAAGGGAGAGTGGAGTGGTTTTGTTGAATGGGCCATTATGACAATACACCTTAGGCTTTGCTCTCATGCATCAGAGCAACACAATTGATAACCTGTGGTCACTTTCTTCTAAACCTACAGATAACCCCTTGAGTGAGAGTATGGAAAGAACTGATGCAATAACAAAGATCTGCAGAGTAGTGAACTCTGAGTCAGAGAGGCTGGTGCTCTGGGAAGAAGGAAAGAAAGATGCATGATGCAGTATTTTTATTGTTTAGCATTTCCCTCAGGCTGGCATTATTTGTTCCTGCGTTGTTGTTTTTTTTTTTTTTTCTTGACTGGACACAGATTCAGATCTAACCCTAATCTGGCCTTTAGTGGCAGCTCTCCACATGAAGAGAAATCAGACCTGCTTTTAAAGCTCCATGGAAGATGGAGGCAGGAGGCTTTTCTTACCCTAAGGCAGACAGAAGTGCTGCTGACTAAAAGCTTTTTGGAAGCTATGCAATGAATTATCCCAATGCACAGCTCGATTGAAGGGAAAAAGATCTAACAAGCCCGAGTAGGTAATTTTTCATTAAAGTGTTAGTGAAGCTTGACATTCTTAATCTTGCTCTTTTTCCACAACAGAATTCTGCTTCTAGCATAAAATATGTTCTAGAGGAGGGCTCAACAGGCAAGTCCAAATAAACCTGTTCAAGAAACTTGTTTTTCTAGAAGACCTCTTCAATCATTCTATATGGATTTGGTTTTCCCTTCTTGGGAAATGAGCAAAAGAAATGATTGAGAAGTGGTGAGGCTTTACTTTGTGTGCTACAGCAGGTAGTTTGTGCTATGCTGAGCAACTTAAAGCTGAAACAGTTCTTAATTGAGTTCTTCTTAATAGCTGTTTTTTACTAAATAGTTTGGTTTTTTTCCTTTCTTATGAAATGTTTCTGTCTCTTTTAAAAAGACACTCCATACAGGAATGCTTCCACCAGAACATATGGATGACTTCTTCAGTTGATTCTGTCAATTCATATCTTTGAATTATGAAAACAGAATTCTGCCTTGTTACTGAATAACCAAAGAGAAAAATGTACTTTTTAGTGTGTGGATTAGTACTACCTTTATCATTGTGGGGCTGGAATGTCTAGCAAAACACACATGGAACAGTCTTCACACAGATCTCTGAGAAGGAAGTACTGTTACACCTTTTAGCCTGGGAAACTACAGCACCCCTCCATGTTTGTAGTCCAAGCGCATTGATGCCCAGCATTGAAATGGCATTTTATACTTCTCCCACAGTCATGCAAAGAATGGCACTAAATCTGAGCTAAAGGAAAATTATAGTCTGGATCAAACAAAGGGCAATGAACTAAGCAAATTTCAGGCAACTGTCCATGAACTGGAAATTAAAATTTCAGTTCTGAGACCTATTTGAAACTAGTTAACCTCTGTAATTCACAGTGCTTTGCCTTGTTGGAGAGATGCTATGGTACTTGCTTTTCTTAAAAAGGAGAGGTTTCTGTGTTTATGGACTGAAGGGTGGTTTCCTGTGTCTGAATGCTGCTGTAGCACTGGTGAGCAGAAGGCAGAGATGGTTTTGCTGTAGTGCAGATTGCTGCTCTCAGATGCAGACTTTGATTTTTGCTCAATGCCAGTCACCTGTAAATGAAACTGCCAACACTGCAGGAAAGAAAGGAATCAAGATCCAAATAGAAACAATGCAAATCTTACTGGCCTGGGGAGACCAAGATTTGTGCTCAGCCCTTCAGCTTTTAAATAAATCCAGAGCTGTGAGTGACAGAAGCCAGTACCATTTTTGCTCTACTCATCCTCTCATAGAGAAGAGTTGATTATAACTCCCCTAACCATTGGAAACATGAGTCCTTCTGTGGCCACAAAAGTGGCTCAGGATTAAAAGGGCGACTGGGCTTTGGGCTGGTTTGTGAGAGGTCAGAGAGCAGAACTGACAGCTGCTGGGGCGGTCAGTGTGCCTGCTGAGGGAGCTGGAAGAAGGTGTACAAAAAATTCTTCTTGCTTCTGTTTGAAGCACCTTTAAAACTTAAGCTGCTATGAAAAAATATGATGGAGATATCTTTTTTTCCCCACTTAATGCTACGTGGTAAATTTGTGTGTTAAGGCCTAACTCAATGTAAATATTTATCAGTGTTTTCTTTGTAAATGGATGTGTAGGTATTAAAAAACGTTTTCTGATTCCTGGTGATAACACTTGAGCATGGCAGCTCTCAGGAAGGTGTATCTTCCTTTTAGTAGGGGGAAAAAAAAAGCCATGTAGTCTGGTAAGTGATGGAATGTGGCTGTAATGACCAGTTAATGAGAACCATTATGGCTCATTTATGCAATCTACTAGTTCTTATAAAATACTTCCTAAGTGTCTGGGCACTTTAGGTCACAAATATAAAATGACAGTGCAGGTTTTTTAAAAATAATTATTGGGAAAATGGTGATTTTAATAAAAACTGCTGTCTGATTTTTCAGAGATGCTGTAAAGAAAAGGACTTTTAATGGGTCTTTTAAAGTAGATATTTAACTTTCTCTGACCTATTCTGGTTTTCATCTTTGGAGACTGTGCTGTCTTAGATGTAAAAAATTGTTTTAGCTGCAGCTAGTAGGAAATAAACATTTTACTAACGTGATTTACTTCATGAATTATCTATACAGATGATATTCCTACAGCTGAACTTCTGGAAGAATTTGCTTTTTTGATAGTTTCTAAATGCTGCAACTATTCCTACTTAGACTGTCAAGTTGTATCTTCTACTTTCCCTGAATTCTAGCTCCGTAATGCAGTCTGCATTTTCTGGGATGTGTGGTTGCTTGGTCTGTTTGATGGAAGTGATTAACACGTGCTAACATAACCATCTTGTGAGATTATTTGGTTTTGTCTTGTAAACCCGTTGATTTATCTTCCTTGTGTTATCATTTCTGTCTTGTGACATTGCTGATTGTTTTCTGGGAGTTAATACCCATTTTTCAGCTTTTCAACAGCCTTTGCAATGCAAAATTCTTCTGTATTGTTCTTTACAAGCAGCTCCTGCCGAGTTCTGTAAATCATATTACCCTGTTGCAGTTCTCCTGTATTGCTGTGGGTTCAGGTTGCACAGCTGTTCACATGTTAAAAGCAACTAAGAAACTTTGTGGGAGTCTTTGTTCCAGATGTCTATTCTAATTTTGCACAGCAAAGAAAACCTCAGGTGCTATATTTTTCATTCTGTGTTTAGCTCTTGTATCTTCATCTTTTTGTTAGATGGCTCTAGGAAACTGTATATGATGATTGTACCTTCTTATTCTGCTTCCCCTCCCTAAGTTTTGGCCAGTTCAACAAATAAGACTTTAAGTCAAGTGTAACCACCTGAATGCAGCCTTAACTTGCAAGCTCTGTAATTTTCTTGCCTTAAGTATTTTTAAGTTTGAATTGAAGTTCAGATCATGTCTCAGTGACTAAAGGAAGGAAAAAAAAAAAAGGAGACTGAAGGAAAGGAGGTTAGGCTTGCGGCAAGCCTATTTTTAGGACTCAAAGAACTTTTACCTCATGTGCTCTGTGTGACTTTGGGCAACTTTCTAGGCTTGAGTTCTAAGTTCACTTGAAAGTACATGCTGAGGTTAACAAAATGCATTTCTTTTTCATTTTTATATAATTGTGGATGCTTTTTTTCTTTCTCTGTGGCATTTAGAGACTAGGCCATTGGGGCCTTTTGAAGAACTTGTCTAAAGTTTTGCAATCTGAAGTTCCTTGACCCTGGCAGTGCCCTCCCTCTGGTGCTCTGCTGTGGGGTGTTACAGTCACACCTTTGGTCAGTTGTCTGTGTTTATTGTGAGGTGCTGAAGGCAGGCTGAGACTTTTTCTTCATTTTGGGCAAAGACTGGACTTGATCGTGGAGTTATTTTCAACCTTTAATGATTCTCTGATATGCAGACTCCTTGTTGATTAAATCTTATTCCTATTTTGGTTTAGAATTTGTCAAAAATGACAGCTTTATTAGCAGATTGGTAGAAGGTTCAATTTGTTGCTGTTCGTCAGGTGAGAGAAAAAACATATATCTTATCTGCAAAGGACTAGAGGGTTATCTCCCTTGCATGGTGTGTCTTAAACATACTTATTGCAGACGGCCAACAAGATGTCATGAAACATCACCTGAAGTGGAGTGGTTTGGAGGAAATAAGATGTGAAATCTGGTGTCTTTTGGGAAGCACTGCCAAAAGATGTGGAGAGCGAAAAGCATTGCTAATTGCTGAAAATGATCAACACCTTTTTCATGTCCAAAACAATGTAGGTGAAGATGATTAGACTCAATTAACTTTAATTTTGTAATAAGCTTGATGAAAGCTCAAGACTTTTCTTCTAGGTTTTTTTTTCCCCCCTTCCTAATTAGGCTCTTGATAAAGATTAGGAAATATTGCTTGGTGTTTTCCTTAATAGTGTTTCTTTAAAAGATATCAGGTCTTCATAAATGTCAAAATGATTTGACATGATTGGGCAAAGAGCTGGACTCTTCCCTAGAGGTCTTGGTAGAAGCAGAGATGCTGCAGGTTCTGGTTGAAGTGTTTTGGCACACGTGCAGACACAGCAACTCAGGGAATTTATTATAAAGTAATCCCAAACCCAAGTCTATGCTTGGTTCTGTGCTTGCAGTGGGGGAAATCTGTTTTAAATCACTAGGGCAGCATCTGGTTCGGGCCTGAGTAACAGAAAACTTGAATATCTGTGATCTTTCATTTGTCCAAAAGCAGGCAAGGAAAAGATGGTCAGTAGCAACTTAGAGAATATTAGCTTTGAGTTGGATTGTACTGATTTCTGTGGCGCTCAGAGAGGAGGTTATTTGTGTGTGGAGTGACCGACCAGAGTTACACTTGTGCCCAGCTTCTTTAAAAACCTCTTTTTTTTTTAATTGCCTGTTTTATGAATTCAGTCTCACCTTTTGAAAGGTTACAGCCTGGTATTTGATCAAGGATCTATTCTCTCTGGAGAGAGAATTAAATTGATTGACCTATAATGCACCTAATGATTAGCTTTGAGAATATGTTGATGATGAGAAGATTACGCTCGTGTAGCGATTGAGGCACGGACCCAGACCAGCAGGGAATCTGAATCATTTATTTAAAGAAATGAGCTGGTTTTATACACTTTTCCAAGGCACAGTATTTCCTTATATGGTAATTCTCACTACGTGACCTATCCCGTGTTGCCACATCAGCAACACACTTTCTAAATGTCCTTCTATGGGGTGATCACGTGCTGTTCACCCGTCTGTCAGCTCCCAGCAGGCTCCTCTCTGTAGGGGGTCTGCTGTGTGACACCTCCTCCCGCCAGGGTCCGGTGGAGGAGCTCCTTTGTCCTGCCATGTGCTCCTTTGTCCTGCCATGTGCTCCTTTGTCCTTGCCATGTGCTCCTTTGTGCTTTCGTGTGCTGCTTTGTGCTGCCACGCGCTTCTCTGTGCTGCCATGTGCTCCTTTGTGCTGCCATGTGCCTCTGCAGGCACGTCCCAAAGCCCAATTCTATCTTATCTCTTCTCACAAGCTCGCACTGACAGACACTGTCAAAACACCAGTTACATGGAATTGGTCTGTGTAGGTAAATCCAGGAGGTCTGCCATGCCCAGCCAGTGCCCAGGGAACTTCTGATAGTGGTTGCCCTTGGTCTTCATGGGTTTCCAAATGCAGCTGATAATGCTCTGCCAGGTTAGGGGGGAATGGGGGGAATTGCTGAAGCAGGATGCGCTCATGCCCTATCTCCTCTAATTACATCCCTCTGTCTCCACACCATAGTCCATGATGCTCAAGCTATTTATGAATACAGTCCCACACCAGGACACACCTAGTGCATGTGCTGCTTCCCAGGGTGAAGGTGTTACTGGATGATAAAACATTGTCTGACGGACTGTACAAACTAAACACTAATGACGACTGAAGTTACTCTTACCTTGAAAATGTTGAACAATTTTTTTTCCCTGAAGAAAGATACAGGTAACTGAAGGAATTTGACATGCCCAAGTTAAGGTTTTATTTTTGACCTAAATTAATAGAGGCTAAGTATAGTGATTTCAGGCTCCAGTAATTAATTGCTTATACATAAAGGAAGAAGAGTGTCAACTCTTCTCTTGGATCGGCATAGGATCAGTTTGGTCAATCACTGGCAGTCTCTGGAGGAGACAGCAAATGTATTAACTGATACTTCACTCAGTCTTCAATATTTAGCAACAGCTTCTCCCAAATCCTCTATTCTTAGAATGCGATGACAGATAAAGCAATAGCTTAAATTATTTTAAAAATTTCTTTAAAAATTTATCTCTGACAGCATTGTTGATAAGGCATCAGGGACAAGTTGTTCTATAAATGATCTGCATAAGAAACCGGTATATAGTTTTTTGTTGCCAGTTTGGTACTCTGAGGAAGTTTACACCTCTGACAGCTGAACTCTGGATTAATTCCAGGATAACCTGCAAAGATTAACTATATTCCCTCTATAAATAGGGAAGATGGACATTTGAAGACGTGTCTCCTTATACTCTTAGTAGGAAGAATGTTATAGTAATTGATAAATCAAATTATCAGTTTCAGGGCTACCAAGCTAATTATGAACCCTGAATAATTCAGATGTTTAGAGTATGTGAAATCTGTTTTGAGACTGGTTGTCGAGGTTTGACGCCGGTTAAGTGCCAGGCACCACGAAAAACTATTCACTTATTTTCCTCTGCTATAGCTGAGTAGAGGAGGGGAATTTAAAACTTCATTTTCATAGGTTGAAATAAGGATTATTGAGGAAAAAGGAAAAACTTCAAGGCAAAACAGGTTCAAAACTTAAAGAGTTTTGAACTTAAGGAAAATTTATTATTGACAGAATTAAAAGTAAATAGGATGATAAGAACCAAAGCAAACTTTCAGAACACCTTTCTTTTCCAGTCCCTCTCACTCTTTTTACCAACTGCACAAGGAGACAAACATGGGGTTTTGGTCAGTATTTCACTTCTTAAGAGTCTTTCTTTATGTTTAAGGAAAAGAGTTTCTTTTGCTGTGCCGTGGGATCCTTCCCACAGGAGAGAGTTCTCTGCGAACTTTTCTAGCATGGTTTCAATCTTCACAAGCAACAGCCCACCCGAATCTGCTGCAATGTGGAAATCCCTCCCACGGGTCATACAGTCTTCCCACAGCTGCCAGAGTGGGCCATAAGACTTTATGGGGTCTAGTCTTTTAAGGATGAGCTATTCCAGCCTGGAAGCAAAGACTCTCTTCTTCAATCTTTAAAAGTCTCTCAGCATCTGTGCACTCCGGTGTGAGCACTCCTCTTCAAGGGCTGCATGTGGATCTCTGCACCCCCCCATGCACCTCATGAATGATAGGGAAGCAGTCCTCACCACAGCTTGCAGGAGAATCTCAACTCCAGTGTTTGGAGCGCCTCCACCCTCTCCCTCCCCCTACTGACTTCAGTGCCGCCATGTTGGTTTTCCTTGTGTGACCTTACTTTTCCTTTTCTCTGACTTGGAAGAAAGTTGGTGTCTGCAAGTTGCAGTTGATCTCATCCAGGCTCCAAATTGGGGAAATACTCTCCATGTCTCTTGCTGCTGGCTGTGTGGTGTTTTTCTCGGTTCCGTGTGAGCCGTGCTAGCCTCAGGGGGCCCGCTGGCACTGCGTGGGCTGTGGCTTCAGGAGGGTTCCGGCCACACGGCTGCTCACGGCATCGGGGTGGCCCTTCCCCCACTCCCCCGGTGGCATGGCCCCAGCCGCCATGCCAGGAAGGGCCTGGTGGCCCTCTCTGGGAAGGAGCCTGAGGGCCCCCTCCCCAGCCCTTGCAGGGAAGTGGGAAAAGGGACTTTTCATGGTTTCTCCTTTCTTAAATATGTTATCACAGAGGCGTTTCCAGCCCATCCAATTGGCCTAGCAACCCGCCCATCGCCAGAGCCCCCAGCCATTGGTTCTGTGCTGGACACAGAGGCCTCAAACAGCTCTTCTTTTTTTTTTTTTCCCCCTCTGCCTCCACACACCAGGTTTTTGTTAAACCAGCACACAGGTCTACAGGGAAGGTGATACTTCTCTACTTCTTATTACATAAGCTTGCCATAATGGTCTTTTTCAGAAGTACTACTCCAAGTATTAGTGCTTTTCCACCACACAAGTACAAGTAGGATTTTGTTGTGATTTAAATATTATTATTGCAGGACAGAGAGCCCTTTTGTTTAATGTTAATAGAAATTTAATCTCATCGTCTCTAACAAGAGGTAGGTGGGGAAGGCAGGAAATAGACATTGGCACAGAGAAGGTAGCCACAGAGAAGGTTTCTTCAAAACTAAAAAGTAGTAATGGAATTAAGACTAGAGGAAATACTAAAAACATTCTGAGAAATACCAGTGTCTTGGGGTTACTTTATGATATGTATCCCATATTGCTGCCCTATGCCCAGGAATTAATTTTGTGCCTTTCTATGCCTTTAAACTGAGCCTGAGAGGGGGGAGGAAAACCTGAGCAAAACTTCTTCAAAGCAGTTTTCAGCTTGTTCAAGGTCACACAGAGACAGAGACTTTTTCAGCTGCGGCAGGGGAGCGAGGAAGCACCCGGCTTGCTGCTTTCCAGTCAGCTTTTGGCCAGTTTTTCAGCTTCTTTTTTTCTCCGGAGAGAGACTGAGAGTTGAACTTATTTTCTTCCCTAGAATTTCAGATTTTCTACCTTTTCTGCTGGACTGCTTCAATATCAGAATACATCGGGAGGACTTTCCACTGAGCACAGAGGGCCTGGCCCTGGGCCAAACCCCAGCTCGGAGGAGACCAAAGGGAGGACTCTAACACGTTCCCAGGTTTTTTCTACACAGCGAGACATTTTATTATTTAGCATTATTATCCTTTTCCCATGTGTTTGTTAAATAAATAGTTTTTATCTTTTTCACTTTCCTTCGAGGAAAATTTATTTTCCCCGAACTTGGTGGGGGAAGGGTGGTTTGTAACCTGCCTTCTCTCAGAGGATATATTTCTAAATTTGGCCAAACCAGCACAACCAGTCTGTGAGTTTTTGGTTTCATTGATTCCACATTTGTAAGCCCCAGGATTTTGGGATGGGAAAAAGGAGTGATCCTTGTATTCTTTCAACTTTCTTCCATAATTTAAATAAAATTTCCATCTTTTCAAGATAAAATCTCTCTCTCCCTGCAATTCTCTCTGAGTATCAAATAAAAAGTTTATTGAAAGTATGACGAGTGGAAGACAGTGTGGGTTTTTTCTCTTCCTTCTTCCTTCTCCAGTCAAAGGTATTTGAGTCCCCAAATTACAAGGTATTTAAGTTTCATCTAATTTTCTGCCAGAAAATTCCTTACTAGCTTTGCTCAAAACTGGGAATAGGATTCACAAATGGCTTATACTTGGCCTTGTGCTTGTTCATTGTTCTTGGTGACAGTAATCATTCACCTCATGCATTGAGGCACATATATATTGATTTAAAATGGATTTATGAGGGACACCGCATGCATGGGAATATTTTAATATGTATGGTGACACTGGCATATGAAAAATAGTATGAAAACAGCTGTAAATAATATCCAGCTTAGAGTATTTTTGTTGCATTCAAAAATATCAAGAGAGCAGGGACAGCATGGATACAATGGGACAGTGCAATACTTTCAGTGAGCTTGCATGTTTCCAGTGGTACAGTTACCATAGTGAAACTTCCCTATGTAATTTTGTTAGGGGAAAACAACTATTTAAATGTAGCTTTAATTAAGGTTAGTTAGACATGAAACCATTGATCAATCAAACAGTAGCAGACTGTGTAAATCAGTTGTGAAGAAGGGGAATATTCATTGGTATCCAAATTCTGATCATAACTACTAGATCTCTAAGAATCTCTATTATTATGATGCATATATTGGAGTTTCTATTTTTTTTTTTTTTTTTTTAAAGTGAGTGAAATCCTTCTGTTCTGTGTGTGCACAGTCATGTAGTAGCCTGTCTGAGGAGCTTTGGGACATGCTGCAGAATTTTATTCCCATAAATGCTTTTGAAGTTGGAGTCTTTGAAGGAACTCTAAAAGGAAAAAAACCAACAACAATGGATACGTGAGCTGTATTTGGGATCGGGGAGGGAGGGAGACGTATGTTCATAATCATCTGGTTTGTAATGGTCTAGCAGAATTATTGTCATCTTGAATTGAATTATTTTAAGTGATGTGGGAATTAGTTCTTTAACACATAGAGTATTTATACAAAGCTGATAAGAGAGAATGTTGCAACTCTAATATAGTACTGTGATCAAATTCTAAATTAGTAATTTGAGTGACTTGCATTGAAGTTAGATGCAACAACCAGTTCAGTTAAAAGTAGGTAGAAATTTAGAGGTGTAACTTCTTGCTTCCTACTGATACACCTGATCTTGTTTGAAAATCTAGCCATACTGAGTGATGAATGATGCTGAAAGTTCTAGGAAGCATCAAAGATGTGGGATTTGGTGAAGTCCATGAAATGTTATTTGCAGGAAGAAAGTAATTTCTCTCCCTTTTCCCTCATATTAAACTGGGAAAAGAAGCCTTTGCTGTGCTTGGGAACAGTGGTATGTCTTGATGAATGAGGGCCTCCTTGTTTACAGCAAGAAAAACCTGACCATTTTGCACTGAAATGCTCTGTTTCCCTTCCCACTGTTAATACATGTTTAGTGAGATTTTCTTCTCCTGTGACTCTGTTTAAGCAACTAAATATGTTAAAGCTATTTTTTTCTTTGTTTGTTGGTTTTTTTTTTTTTTTTGTTTTGTTTGGTTTTTTTTTGTTTTGGTTTTTGGAGTTTTTTTGGGGTTTTTTTACTGGTCTAAGTTGTTTCTTGACTCATCTGATTGACCTAGATTATTGTTCAGTTTGATATTTTTCTTTCACTTTCTATTTTATGAAGGCAGGATTTTCTTCAAGGCCAAGTGCCCTTTAGGTCTTTTAGCTGATGTAGAACTGGGTGGAACAGCCAGTTTTGGATGTTATGTTTATTTCCTCTAATGTGAGCTGTAATTGGAATGATTGAGGCTGATAGATCAGTTTGTGGCCAAATAAATACATTTTTCCTTTAAAATGCAGGGAGCAAGAATAGCCCTTTATCCTTTTGAAAGATTAAAAGCTTCCTTAATGACACTGTAGCTTTGATCTATTTAGTTAGTTAGTTAGTTATTTTAAATGTGGTGTTTCTCACTTTACTGGGGAGGAAAAAAAGCCAGAATTGAAGATGCAATCAATTCAAAAACATTGCTTTTTATCCTCCTATATTAAATTATTTTAGATTATCTGGTGCTTTACGTTTTGAAACATGTTAATTCCGACGATGTGGAAATGGCATTTGCAATTTAGCTGCTCATTGATTGACTGTTGCTGAAACAAGCTTTCCTTTTCTTATCAGAAGAAGGTCTAGTAAAAAGATAAAAAGACAAAATTAATTACGAAGAAAATAATTTTCAAACATTATTGAATGGAGGTAAATTCTGCTTTCAGGAGGCAAGGAAAACAAAAGGGAAAGACACCTCTTTCCTTATGGCATGAATCATGATAGAAAATGCCACTGTAAATGGCCAGGGTTTATATGTCATGATACTCTGGCAAAACCAATCTCAGGTAGACCTCTGGAATACTAGCTTGAACTATATACTAAGTATCACACTTTAAAATATTATTCTATAGCTGCTTTCCCTATTCCTCAGACATACAGGTAATCTGGGAGTCTAATAGCTCTCTCAGTTGGGTGTCATACCTGAAAACCTATGATTTCATCTTTCAAATTATCTTTCAACTAAGGAGAGAATGTTGGCTACTGCATCATTCTGGGATTTTAGACAGTAATCTGATGGCCTGACTTAATGGTTTTGGGTACAGAGTGACTTTGTTCTGACTGGGTTCACAGTAAATGACTGAATGTTTTTCACTCTAGCTTCATAAAGTTTTGTGTATTTGTAGCCTGGCTGTGGAAATACCTCCATAGCAAGCACAGAGAGGTTGGTTGCTCTGCGTTTTCATTAGCATAGCAAGGATCTGTCATTGTTCACAGAAATCATATGGAGAAATAACCAGAAAAGAAATGTGCTCTTGTAATCATACATCCACCTCCTCTACAGGTATCATTCCAGAAATGGGGTTTAGGTCTTGATTCAGCAAGAGCTTAATTTTGTATAAGTATTCAAAGTAGGAAACCGGTGACATCCAAACCAACTCTTAGGACTATGATGCTTGTGTGACTGTGGCATTACTAAAGGCCTTCATTTCTAAGTTCTCTGGGTAGGAATCTTTGCAAAGATGTCTGTGGGAGTACCCTGCTGTATGATACTACAGCAGTAGTAATGTCAAAGATTCTCCATGGGCTCAGAGTCAGAGCAGAGATTTCTTTGGCCAATTACTCTGAGCTGATGATAGCCAGGGACTGTTAGATGGTGTTGAAGAGAAAAGGGGAACAGAAGTGCTAATTTTCTCCTGCAGATAATCCATGTTAGAAGGGGACTTAATCAAAGCATTATTACTTTAATGAAATTCTCATATAACATGCAGGACACTTGATATAATTTATCTAAATTAGTTACTCTCTGCTGCTAAAAGCAAGTAGTATGACAAATTATTTGTTCTGCCTATTCATCCTTTCTTTATCAGACCTTTTCCTACTCTGATGCAACATAAGGAGCAGAAGCCGCCTTTTTCATGGTGCCGAGTGGATTAATTTGCATTGATCCCAGGCTAATAGATGAATTATTTCACCCAAGACAGCACTCAGTAGTTTTAATAACATAATATTTTTCTGTGCCTAAATTAACAGTCATTTTACAAGTAAGTAAAATACAAAATTAATTATTTTTTAATTATTATTTTCAGTTGGGTTTTTTTTGAAGATGTAAAATAAATTTAAAAAAACACAAACCAATTTTATGTGTGCATAATAACACATAAATCTCAGGTAGGATTTTGTGCTCATGTTACAAATAAGAAAACTCCTAACATCTTTCAGATTTATAAATCGTGTTTACACTTCAAATTTATCTGTAAAAATAAGATGCATCAGATAAAGAGCTTCTCCATCCAGTTAGTGTAAATGAAGACAAATGCCTTAGAAACAAGGTGGATCAGCTTTAAAAATATTGAAGTACTGCTGTGTGGGACACGAAGTGTGAATCCTGAGTAGAAGTCTTAAACTTCATTGCCTATAAACCTGTTATTTTGAAACGTTAGGGATGATCATCAAGAATAAGCAAAAGCTGAATAGCTTGTTTCTGATCTTGCTTAAATGTTGAGCTTTCCTCATGGCAGCAGTAGAAGACTGCAGCATGGTGTCTTTATGGATTGGGGTAGAACCATATGCAAATTACTAGATGTGGATTTGGGTTTGGTGTCCAGTTAGGGGCTTCTTTGTTGCTGAATCTGAAGTCCTACTCCAGAGTCAGGGTAACAGAGGCAATACTTGGCAATCTGAGACTCTGAAGTCCTCAGGTTGTTGGGAGGAGGATGCTGGGTTGGGAAGAGCAGTGGCTCTGACCTCGGCTCAGCATGGAGCTTTCGCTGCCACCTGAGTGCCTGGGCCAGGCTCTGTGGGACTGCAGGGCTGTGCATCCCATGTGTCTGGATCCAGAGCTGGGATCAGTTCTCTCCATGTTCCCTTTGTGGTTTTCTCATGAAGATACAGATAATAACACGTGGTTGCTGAGCTGTAATGGTGTGTAATATTAAAATCAGATTGTTCTTACAGAAATAGGCATGTGGGTTTTCAGTGCTGTTGCCTGTTGAAAGCTTGCTCACAAAGCGGAGCAGGCAGACTGGATTGTGTGAATGCTCTTCGTCTTGTCTGAGCACTCAAGTCTTCATTTTCTTAGTGGGAAGTTCCTAAACAGTTTTTTAAAAGGATTGCTCACTTTGATAAGTACTAGGAACAGCTGTTGTGCTGGTTCTTGGCTCTCAGCTGGTACCTAAAGCTGGTACAGTGTCTGCAGCACAAGGCTGATCACAAACCTGTGTTCTGTGCTCTGTCACACAGAGCACGGCTGCATAGAGGGAAAGCGACTTCTCAGCAGCTCATCTCATCTGAGTGGGGGGCTGTCATGGCAGAACTGCAGAATCGTTTACAGCTACTGTGTAAGCACCTTGAGCTGTGTCTTGTCACACATACAACTCCACAAGGCAAGAAACAAGGGAAGGGTTCCACGTGATTTTTAAATAGCTGAGACGTAGCCATTGAAACAATCTTCATTTCTACAGTAATGTGGGATTTTAAAAACAACTAACGGAAGTATTTCTAATGTTACTTTCTGAGCCATTCTAATACTTCTATGTAGTTATAAATTTAGTTGTCATCCTGGATATTTTTTCCAGCACTTTCACTTTCTCTGGGAAACTTTAAGCCAACTTATTTGTTCTTCTAACGTTTGAGCTTTGAATATTGGAGCTCTTCTTATCAGAATGTTCTGTTGTTACTCAGACTATGTTTGTGAACCTCCCAAACTTTGCTTTGCTCTGGTTTCATGAACTCTTGATTCAGAAAAGAAAAAATGAATGTTTCTCTGTGTGTGCCCAGAATGCACAAAGGCATTTTCTCAGGAACAGGTCCTGTCTGCTGAGGAAGGTTTTGTGGAACATGTCCATTCAGCCCGGTGGCTACTATAGTGAGTTGTCAGCAGGCAAAACAGTGAAAACAGAATAGTCTTTGGGGGTCTTTTGAATGAATGCACAAGTGCTGTAAAGGAAACTTGTGTTTCTTGTGTTTTCTGGATAGTGTCTGGATAGTCCATAGCTAAACCCAGTGGAGTATCTCTCATATTTAGGGAACACTGAAGCAGAGAATGGTAAGTTTGAATAGATCACCTTCAGGAAAAGTCAGCCTAATTACTCTTCTAGGTTTAAATTTGAGGGATATCTTGAAAAATCTGTATAAGCACCTGAACTTCGCAGTATTCATTTGAACTGTTTGAAAGTAGGTTGCTGGCAGCTGGAAGTCACTAGCTTATTTTTTTCCTTTACCTGTGCGGCTCAGATTTTCCCCACACAATTGGCTTTGCTTGCCATTGACTCTTGGCAGTAGCAGCTCGCTCCCTGGCTAACCCAAATGTGCTCAGATTCAGGTGGGAAAAGCCATTTTAGGCAAATGTGAAAACAAAGGTCGAACTAACATCATTGTATATGTTAGAAAAATACAACAAGCACAAATTATACCAGCTTTGTCTAATTAAAGCCTCTAGGCAGACATGGTTAGCAGCTTCCAACCTTCCCGGTTTATACTGGTCATTTTCACTTTGTTTTTTACAAACAAATTAAAATGGACACTGCAGCATCCTGAAATCACCCTTTGGCTTACTTCTGAAACTTGACTGGAGCCAAAGATATGCAGGTGGTTCTGACAGCTGCACTCAGCAATAGATTCTAGTCTTGTGCCCACAGAAAGTAGGTTAATCCACTCCTTCTGGCATCATGGGTTAGAGGAAACTCTTTGAAAATACAATTGTGCACTGAAATGCTGTTTCCCTTCCCACGGTTAAAATACGTTTAGTGAGGTTTTCTTCTCCTTTGTTAGCAATTATTAATGCTAATACTTTTATTTTTGCAATGCACTGTATTTCAAAACCTGAGTTTGCTGAAATAAACAATTGTTTGAGTGATGTTAATTTTTTTTTGCAGATGGAATCAAAGTGCACTTGCAAATATTTGTAATTGTTACATCTATGTGGGAACTTCAATAATTTATTTCTATTAAGAAAAATACAATCACTTCAATAAAATCAGCTTTTTGGGCAAGTTAGGTTTTTATTTTGATCTCTGATGAGTTGGGTAAGTTTGTTTCCACTCAATGTAAATGTGATTTCAGATTAGAATGCATGAATAACAAAAAGGCAAAATAATAGGCATGTTAATGGGCACTGATTAAACTCAGTGAGAGACACATGCATTATTCCTACATTATTAACTTTCTGACACAGTTTAAATTGCCATAAATTAAATTTGCATGAATGGTTTAGACCCCCTGTAGAATAAAATGTTTGATTGTGATAATAAAGTAGAAGGAAATTTAAGTCAAAGGTGAAATCTTAACTGATGGAGAGCTGATGAAATTTCTTATCTGTGTTGACAGTGCAAATTCCTTGTGTACTCTGGGTCACCCTAATGGGACCAAGCATCTTCACAGTAATTAAATCACTCTCCAACACCTCTCTTTCTGAAATTGAGGCTACAGGCTGTTTGGGATATACTTTTCTTGCTGTATGTATGGGCCCCCGGGAGGTGGGAGAACCCAAACACTGAAAGGAGAACAAGGGGAGTGGAGACAGAATTTTACGTAGGTACTTTGGTTTTTTGTTTTGTGTGGTTTTTTTTTCTTTAGTACATACATGCACATATTTCTGGTTTCTATGAACTAGACTTTCTCTGAAAATCAGATCTGAGTATTACAGTGAAGTTTTAGCTAATAAAATGTGCAAGGCCTTTTTCCAATTGGGGGAAAAATTTAATAGCTGTATACAGTCTCAGGAGATGGAGGACTTGGGCAACTGTTATTTAATGCAAAACAATGCTGAAGATGTGTTGGTTAGGAGTTTTTTTGGGATGGATTAGTTCAATGAAGAGTTCATAGTGGGTTTATTGGAATTTGTGAGCTCTTGTACAGTATAAGCATAGATATTTTTGCTTAAACAAATAGTTACTACGTATTATTAGAATCTGTTATACACATGGAAAGCAGGTGAGCTCATTCACAGAAGCAAAGCAAACTGAAAACTATATGGAAGCAAATTTTTTTTTAAATTGTGTTCTTCATTGAGAACGTACCTGATGTTGAGGCTTGAATATTGGTCATTTTGCCTTTGTGTAGTCTTCTCTCTAGAAAAAGTTGGTTCCCTTTTTCTTTCCTGTCCCTTTGCCAAGAAAAAGGAAGCTGGTTTCCAATGAAGATTTTGTTTCTTATTCATTCAGCTGATTACTCCATCAAGATGAATGTACTGAAGTAGTTGGAGATGCTGAACGTGTGACACTCCTGGTTGATTTATTTGCAAGTCCTCATTAAGTTTTTTCTTCATGGGGATTTTTTGCCAGCCTTGCCTCTTGCATCTCTAAAAGACATATTGTTCATTCTTACAGCAAACCATTACCCATTGTGAGCTTTTATACTTCTCCCTTTTTTCCCTTCTTTCTTTACTTGATGTGCTGTGTATGAAGATTGTTTAACTTTAAAGCCACTTGATATCTTTTTTTATTCCAGTTGATTAAAATAAACTTACTCTGGTTTTATTCCACATTACAGAAAGATCACTGGGGAAACTTGAAGAAATTATATAATACATTTAAAACTTACATCCTCTTTTAAAATATTGTTATTGCTTACTGCATAATTAATTTTACTTAGTAATAATATCTCACTAGTGGCAACATTTTCTAATTGCTAAAGGAAAAGAGGGCATGATAATGTTCTGGAGGCAAAGAAAAACTTCTTGATGGATTGGATAAATGCTTTTCATAAGGTTGGAGGGACAATGACTATTAGTGTGGGCAGCAAGAAGTGAAAGCCAAGACTGAATTGTTCCTGTGTCTGTTTCAAAACACAGTTGTTTTGCTTTCTCACACATTTAGCTTCATGACTCACAGTTAATGTGTTTTTAGGGGAAAGGTGTGGAGAGAACAGCCACCTGAAAAGGCCACTGAAAGAACATTTGTCTGTTCAGTTGCAAGTGGGTAAAAAAAAACATGTGAAGCTTATACTGAAACATTGTGCTGAGTTGTACATGTTCATGACCCTCGTTCATATCATCAGAAAATGATGATATGACAACATATCAGAAAAAATTTGTCATGGTTTTGAATATGAAGTTCTGTATTTGGGACACTTTGACTTGATGTTTCTAACACAAGGCACATTAAAGACAATAGGTGCACAGTGTTGAGTCAGGCTTTGTGCAAATGTGTCACAGCTCTCACTTGTGTTGCCTAGCTTCTAGGAGAGCTGCGAGGCACTCTTGTTTAAAAGCTCTCGTTGCAGTCTGCAGGGACATCAGATTTCCTAAGTGAAACTCCTTATTAATTTTGAATCTTAGTGACTTGAGAGACTATGAATGAAAATTGCAAAATAGGCTAGTTGGCTCACAGTATTAAGACAAAATTTCTATTTAGTATGAGTCTGATGTTCGTGATGATTCTTGAGCAAAGGCATTAGTTGAAGCATTTCCAGGAAAATTATTGCTGAAATTATTTACAGCAATCACCATCTATTTTGATGTGTGGGTATGGTTGATACAGCAAGGCTGGGATCACAAAACATAGATTTCTTTCTGTGGAAAGAGACCTTCTGCCAGGACACCGTCCATTTCAAATGTATACATGATAGTTCAGTCTTATGCAAGTATTGAACGGCTTTGCATTTTTACCGCTTTGGCCAAATATATTTATTTACGGCAGTTTGTAAATGTTATTGAAAGTTATTTAAGCCTACCTGTTCCTTTGGCCTTCCACAAAGCCTGGGTCATATTAAATGAGTTTGGAGTTGAACCATAAATAGCAGGATGCTTCCTATTACTCTATGGTGTTCTTTCTCAGGTTAATTGAGTACTGTCTTGAAAACCATACATATATTCTTGCTTAAAACGACATGCTTTGAATAATAAGGGGCTGGGGAGCTCCATTCTTTTTGTATGTTTGGGGTTTTTTCCCCACTGATTGGGAACTCCAAGAACTGGAAGCAAAGGAACATAGCTGAGATCAAGGTTTTTTTGAAGCTTTAGTCTGTAAAGTACCAGACTGAGATGCAGGAGGTGTGGGTGGAACAGAAACTGTTGAGGCTTTTCCCTTCTGTCCTATGGCAGAAGCAGATGGGTGGATGAGGTAATTTACCTATCTGGACTCTGTCACAGGCACCTCCCTGGTCTGGGCTTTAAAAACAACTTGCTGCTATGACAACAGGATACTGATTTGGTCACTTCAAGGAAAAGATGTGTATAGAGTGTTTATAGAATCTCTAAAGCAGCTAGAAATACTTAGAATATACATTGTTACATAAATGATAAAAATGGTAATGTAGACATTGTAATCAATATAAACTGTTATTACATACCCAGTGCTTCATTCTAATATGTGGAGAGTGTATTCTAAATAATGTAAGGAATTAACAATTCATGAAAAGCAGCCACTGTGAGTTTCAAAGAAGTCATTAAACACAATCTTTCAGATTTTTTAGCATTATTAAGTTTCAGTATTCAAATCAAATAGCTTCAGATATATGTACACATAAGTCATGTAGTACTTCTGCTTTTTGCAACTCAATCAACAAGTGAAACATAAGTAAAACAGTTTATTTTTGCTATTTAAAAGCCTCACATTTTATTCAGATCAGTCTTTTCAACATTTGACATGGTGACAAGAGCTTGTTATATATTAACTGTTAGAAGAACACACCCAATGAGATTAATAGCTTTATTTTTGTTTTGACATCTGTCTTAAGCTCTTTTTTTTTAAATCTAGACTATATTATGGCTTTGTTTGTAAGAGTTTTTTGTTCTACTAGCTGAATTTTAGAATAATGAAAAATGGATCAATGTATGTGGCATAAATTAGTATTTTCCTCTCAGTTCAGACACAATTAATCTCCATGTCTAGTCTTGGGGGAAATGTTCTCATGTTCTTTTTTCCATGTGAAGTTTCTTGTATAACCAAACCCAGCTCTTACGTGGTGATGAGAGATCCCCATCTTAGAAAGGGGAGCTCTTCACTCTGAAATGCAATGTTACATGTGCCAGAGTGTTTGTGATCCAAGTCATTTTAGCATTTATGTTATGGCAGGTGTTAAAGACTTGTATGAAGTGATTTACTGCTATGGAGCCATTTGGGTAGAAACTCAAGCAAAATATTTGTGGGGGTTTTTGTTGGTTTTCTTTCTTTTAAAACTGATTCTGCCTTGTGCTTGCTTGCAAAGTGAGTGACTCTGTGACAGTGGTAAGAGAAGATGAGATGTAAGCTGGTATGGCTAACAACTCTGCTGACACTATTGTTCCAAGAAGAAGTTGTACTTTCTCCTAGTTTGTCATCCCACATTCCTTAAATCTATCTTTGCCATAAAAGACTGTTGAAGGACAAAACAGAAAATTC
Source organism: Corvus hawaiiensis (assembly GCF_020740725.1). NCBI lineage: Eukaryota > Metazoa > Chordata > Aves > Passeriformes > Corvidae > Corvus > Corvus hawaiiensis. The sequence continues at coordinate 14,359,688 of NC_063227.1, read as the reverse complement.
AGAAGCTTCTGCTTCTTTAATTATTTTAATGTAAATGTAAAAAGTATTAGCAAAGATTTAATACATCAGTCTGATGATTCTCATTTGTATGCTTTCTTTTTCAGTAATATCCTGCAGAAAATACTGATTTAGAGGAAAAGAATACCTATGTAAGAACAGCTCCTCTTTGGGCTTGATTCTTGTTGATCCAGACTCTGTTGTGTTGCATTACAAGAGCAGGTGAGTGGCAAAGGGTGTTTTTACACATCATTCTACATTTGTATCTTTTTGCTGTGTATCTTTCTTTTCCTCCTTGCTTTCACTCAGACAAGTCTTTGTGTGTGCATTGCATCTACATGATGCAAAATGTGTTCTTTCTCAAAGATGAGAGATGTTCCAAGAGCAAGGAAGAATCTGCCCTGGCTGCCTTCTCAATCAGGCTGTGTTCACAGTCTAGCACACTGATGTGTTTTGCAGTTACAAGTAAAATTTGCAAACTGAATTAGAAAAATACCTGTGATAAATTGTAAAGACTCTTGTGATCTAATCAGATAGATGGATGGTTGCTTTTTATTTTCTATAATGCTCCGTTGTTCTGGATTATTTGCTCAAGATAGGCATGACTTTTTTTTATGAAAATTACTTCCTTGCTGGTGTTGCTGAAACATCACTTGCAATGTAGAATTGAGATTGGTTTGCCTCACTGACAGAGGCAGGTCTCTGCACTGGTGTTCAGAATATCCAGTCTGACTCCGTGGGTTGTAACTAATGGGACACTAACTATATTTCCACTGGAGAAAATGTGCAATAATTATATTCAAATGCTTCTAATTTTAGAATGTGATAGGGTGCCTTAGTGCCTTGTGTTTAGACGAGCTGTTGCATTTTTGTGACTGATTTGCTTTTTTCCACTGGAATTCTAGCAATTTGCTAAATGAAGGAAAGCATTTGAGTAAGGGCAATATGTCTTACAAGGTACAATGAGAAATCTGCTTCTGTAGCAGAATGCTTAAAAGGGATAAATGTGACAGATTAACCTGAGAGAAAAAGTCACAAGAGTATGTGAAATGCTGTAGTTTATCTTAAAAAAAACCTATTTGGTATAAGAAGGCTTGACAAAATGGTATGTATTTACTCACTAGTTAGAGAGTTAAAAAATGTTTGTTTGCTTCTATCTAGAATGTGTTAGTCTGTGTAAATTTTGAGGAAGAGGGAATCCTCTTCAGTTTTGGGATAAAAATCAGCTTTTTAAAGGAAGACCTGAGTGCCTCTGAGAAGTGTACCAGGTTTTGGTAGCATGCACATCATACAGGTTTCTTCCCATATTAAATTGCTGCAGAATGAGAGTATTTTTGTTTTAGTTCTTCTTGTAGGTTCCATACTTGTAGGTCACAAGTAGATGCACTAAAGTACTACATGCAAGAACCAGAAGAAATGACACAGCAGAACTTGGATGTTAGAGGTAGGATTTAAGTGAAATATAAGTGACTTTTATGCCTCTGAGTGGAGAATGTACTTTGTAACTGCTTAAAGGGATTTTCTCTTTTGATCATTTCAGCAAAGATGTAGTCTGTGTAAAGTCACTAATCAGAGTTAACTTGAGGGAATCTAGGATGAACCTGCTTGGTTTTAATTAGAATTATTTAATAAGCAATTAAGCACTGCTGTCTGCATGCAGAACCGAAAGGGGGAGTGGTGTTTCAGAGTTTCTCTTGAGGAAGGAACTAGTTCACATCATGATACTGTGACTCAGCTTCCTGCTACACTGCCATGTAACGGAATAAGAAAATTTTGCTGTATTTTTTGAAATACAGTGAAAATGTAACAAATGTGATTTGCAAGAGGGTGTTACCTTCTAACTAGATGTTATGAACTCAGAATTAATTTTTTTGTAGGTTTTGAGACTTGTGACAAAAACAGCATTTGCAAGGTCAAGAGAAAGAACTAAAGGCTTCATGTGTAAAAACTTTACATTTCTTCTATTTGGAAAACCATCTTGATGGCAAACTGCAGAGTTAAAATATGCAAATGTCCTGTCAGCTTGATCATCTTTAAGGTAATCCCTGCTACATTTTCCCAAAGAAATGCTGGCAGCGCAGCTTTGAGAGCTCTTCATATTTCTCTAGATAACTGCTTAAGTGATTTTGGAACCAAATTCTCCGGTCTCTATTTCTAGGACTGGCTACCTGCTCTCTGGGAGTGCAAAGAATAAAGCTGGGCTTGTGTGCCTCAGATTTATTATCAGACTTGTCCTTAAGTTAAAAAAAAATCTACCACCTTTCTTTCTTCATACTTGTGAAACTGCTAAAGCTGTGCAAGAGCTGCCTTAGTGCTTGGACAGAAAAACCAGACAGATGGTTTCTGTTATCAAATTATTTGCCTTTGTGGAAATTGAGTATTTTGTTTTAAGAATACAAGTGGTTTTCACTTGGCAGATTTAGAAAAGTATTTTTGTTGTGGACTGGTTTGATGCTAAATTGCACAAGAACAAACTGCCATATTTTACAAAAGATGGAGCTGTGGGGTGCTTTGCTGAGTCTGCAGGGTGAGCTGGGCTTGCTGCATGCACTGCACTCTCCAGATGGACTTTAGGTACCAAGCATGGACTCGTTTTTGGGAATGAATGTGCTCTGGTCAGGTCTGCGCAAAGTGTCAGTTGTTCAGCTGAAGCACAGCCCTCTTTGAGCCTTGCAAAAGTGGCTCAGATCAGTAATTCATGGCTTTGCAATATGAACATATTTCAGTACTGAATGGTTCAGATCAGTAGCTCACCTTGAAATTGCAACATGAACTTGTTTCAGTATCAATTTTGTCTTCTCACATGCTGAAATCTATCTGGGAATTTCATTGTGTTTTCAACTGCTTATGTCGACAGCTCAAGACTTTAAAGAGAAAAACTTAGAGAAAAGCTGAAACACTAGACAGTATTGCCTACATTGAAGCAAAGATTAAATTCAGCCTTGATATTGGAGTGTAACTTGAAATTGAAGTTAGTTTATGTAGGGGAAGAATTCTCTTTTGGTGTCTCAGATATCTCACTGAGGAAAAAATAAGACAAAATATTCAGTGAAAAAATTAAAGAGGTTCTGTGGGAGAAAGAGGATTATATCATCTCATCTTCTCAGGCTAGAACTTGCAATGAGGTGGAAAAGGCAGTCTTGTGTTTTATGGGCTTTTGTAGAAATACACAGAAATGCAGTTATTGCTATTAATATGCAAAGTACTGAAGTTATGTTGGGTGCAAGAATATGCCTGCAGGCCTGCATTAAGGGTTTGGAAGGTTTTATTGTTTGACACAAAATTATGATGCTGAAGTTTCAGAAAAGTGGAAAAAAATGTCAGGAAATAAAAATTGCTTTTCCTCTGCTGGGATATTTAAGATTAATTATTAAATAACTCGGTAAAAAATTCACACTTGCTTCAAGGTAGTCTAATTGGATTTACTTTTATGTACTGTCGTATCTTACTGGAATAAAAATTGAAGATTTTTTGACAGTTTGAATTTAACTATAATAAAAAGAATAAGGGAATCCTCTCAGTGGTATGCAGTTTTACAGTATACATATAACCAAAATGAACAACCAATTAATTTCAAGTTGAGAGAAATATAGCTGCAAAACAGTCGTTTACTATTATTTTTTACTCCAGGTTTCTTTGGCTACTGTTTTTCATGGGAGAAATTTCTATAACCTCATTCTGCTGGTAGCTTGGACTTAGTTTAATTTCCAGAATGAATTTGCTTAGAGCCAGTTCTTCTGGAAATCTTGCCATATTTTTTATGCTACCGTGGTCTTAAATAGTTTTTATTACTGTTTTTTTTTATTTTTTCCCACCACTTTGAAGAATTGTATTTTCCATCACTTTTTAGAGTTTCAGAGAGTACAATAAGAAATGAGTAGTAATATTTTAGACTTTAGTTGGTACCTAGAAGACATAGAAGGGTCTTTCTGTTATTTTAGTACCTGCTAAGAGATGAGCCATCTGGTAAATAGCAGCTCACAGCTTCGTAGTGACAGGTGATGCTTTTTAAAGATGCTTCATTAACACTAATGATATTTTTATTCACTGCTTTACAGAAAGGTGAGTAAATAATTTACATTTTACTAACCTCGAGAGGACTGGTGAGCGTAAAGTACAGGCTGTTATTCCTTTTTTCAGGAAATGCTCTCTTATAACTTGGAAAGGTTTTTGGTTTTCTTTCTATTGTCTCATGTTTATGAAGAATATTTGAGAAGGAAACTGCAAAATTTCAGTGCACTGCAAGTTTCTAAGAGCTGGGATTTTTTTCAACGCACACTTTACTGACTTGAAAGTACTATAAAGTAATGATAGGCTATTCTGTGCCATTATTTGTGTCGCCATCAGCTGTATTTCTTCAGGATTCAGTGAAAAGACATTTAAAACCTTACAGTGCTGTTGTACATGTCCTATATAAAGTGCAAAGGGATGGAGATAAAACTTTTTACTTTAATGCTGATCACAGAAAAGAAAGCTGGTTTTTGTCATGTTTTTCTTCGGGTTACTGATTTTTAGTAAGAGCCTTACCTTAAAGGACTTTCACCTTTAAAACTCAACATGTTCATCTTCATGCTTTTCTTATTGGCCATAATTAATTTTTAGACTAAAATCAAACCTTTTGGTTTTTTTTATTTTGCAAGTCAGCCCTTTTATTAATGCTTAGGATGAGTCTCTGTTGCACAAGTAAAGTTATCTTACCTCAGGCAATCCCTGCTGTGCATCTGCAAGAAAACATTATTGCTTTGAAGTCCTGAAAACTGTGTATCCAGCTTTTTTGTCATTATCCCTCTTTTCAAGTATTTTGCATAGTTCTTTCTCCTAGTTGAAGCTAATTAATTATGCAAGTTAAACACTAGAAAGTGAGGAGAACATGCCTGAAATGAGGAAGGGTTGAAGTTTGTACTCTGCAAATAAAATAAAAATTAATCAGCATAATGGATTGTTTAGATTTTCAGTTTTGTGTCCATCCATGTGGCCTCCCCCTGCCCCTGATCAGTCAAACTTGAGGTGCTTTCACTGATAATGGCCCGATGTTCTCTAGAGAGGTGTCATCTGTCCCAAGAGCTCGGTGAAATAACCTGCTCTTGGCAGTAGTTTCAGACAGTAACCAGTGATGAATGTCTTCAGTTCAGGAAGAGAACTTGTGTTTTCAGAAGAGATTGATAATGAATAGTAACTTTAGGGAATTCATGGCATGAAGGGAAAACATGCTTGGTTCAGGGGGTTCTTTGTATCAGTGAAATTATTATTCCAAATCACTATTCTCTTATTCTGCTAGCTCTCCTAATAATTAAATATGTTAAGAATCTGAAGGAGGACTTGGCACATGGAGTCTTAAAAGGGAAGAAGAAATACAGTATTTGATTTTTTCAGAAGTAAGGGACTTTACTCCTGGCTTTCCCTTTTCTAGGACACTTTCACTCAATAGCTGCTTGGGCTCTCATCTGCTCCAATGCATTTTCTTTTTATTCGTTACCCAGCTGAATTGAGGCATAGGCACAGAAGCTGATCTCTGAAAGGCTGCAAGTTCAAAGGCTTGCAATGGCAGGGTGGGGGGTTGCAACATTTCTGACTGTATTTACAGATACCTGGCATAAGCTTTTAATTCTATTTTTATTTAATGTCCTGCTTTTTTCTGTTTCAGAAATTACATGATTAGCCTCACTGAAGGTATCCAAGATATCTTAATTGCAAAAGGAGAGTCAAACACAAAACCACAAATTTGTATAACGTTTTATCAAAATCTGAGTCTGTGTCCTAAGTACAACTACAGCAGAGAAAATAAAGAAGACAGCTTAAAACTATTTGATTCCAAGGAGGGAGCTAGGAACTCCAGAAAATAAAATATGAACTTACATGAAATTATTATATTAAATGAGAAAGCATCTTGGAAGCACTGAAACGCAAATTACAATGTTCCTTCTGATGATTTAATATCAACTTGTCCTTTAAAGAAACCTAACAAGTCATTTTGCTCCATCATGCAATGTATGTATTACATCAGGGGAGAATTGGGAGAAAAAAGCAAGGAGCTGGAGTTAACCTGTGGACCTGCTGACAGCCTTGGTTTTATCATCTACAAGGAACATAGAATTACTGACAGATTTTTTCACAATAATTACAAATTAAAGTATTTAATCTCTATCCCTTCAAATGCTTTCCTACCACTTCTGTAATTTAGTCTTTCTATTAGGAGAATATACTGAGGTCCTGTTTAAGGTGTGTAGGGGTTCTGGGTGCCATAGAGTTATGTAATGTTTTCTGGAGTAGGGAAGGATTTTCAACCAAAACATTTCTGACAGAAAATGTAGTTGTCATTTGATGTTTCTTAAATCATTTAGGTTTTGTTGAAATTTCCTTCAAAATAAATAAAACAAAGGGGACCTGCGAAGTTCAGATATTTCTTTTTAAGAAAGGAGTTCTTAATTGTTTTATTCCAGAAATCTTAGTTTTACTTTGTGGTGAAATAACTTCACAAAAAAATAAACAGCAACTTCAAACAATGTTTAGAGTTGAAACAAAATGCCGTCATTATCTTAGTTTTTCCAAATGCACAGGATTAGTTATTCAGAATGTCAGCACAGTTCAAATAACCCACTCAAATAGCAAAATTGTTCTCCCACAGCTATTTCCTAGGAATACTTGCATCAAAAAATTATTCTAGAAATAATTACTTGTTTCTGCAGCTTATAATCAGGTAACATGAAAAAAGGCCTCCATTTTCCATTGCAAAGATAATATCTGAGTTAGTATCTCTAAATTGGTAGGAATGTGATGCATCAATATTTGATCTGAATCTTCTCTGTTTTTATTTTTCTACTCCTGCTTTATCCTGTTCTGTACTTTCACCTGATACATATTAAAAACTTGCTACTGATGCAAAATTAACACAAAGATCCATCTCTCTCATCTGCCCTGGTAATGTTTTTCCAAGCTTTAATAGTGACTTCTTCAAAACTCTGAATGCCTCTTTTTTTTTTGTTTGTTTGTTTGTTTGTCCCCACTCACTTTCAGGTAAATGCTGAAGTCCTTCTGGGTTCATGACGTTTTTGCATCCTTTCAATTTGGCCAAACACAGAGGATGGTGAATAGGATAGGAGATAAATAGGATTGGAAATAAGAAGTTGCAGCGCAGGAAGGACCTTCCTCAGTGCAGGGGGTGCACTTGGGTCACTGCTTTGTTGGTTTTTAGCTGTTCCTCTCTTTCTTGGCACTGCCCTTGGAACAGTCTCAGACCACTGCTCAGGTGTCCAGCTCTTTTCTGCTATGTTCCTTGGCAGCTGGACCTGTTCCTGGTCTTCTCTGTGATACAAATGCAACCCCTGTGTCTGCAGTGCAGGATTGTTGTGTGCAGTGGCTAGAAGGGTTTTCCTTCTCACACAGGATTTTGGATTGCTGCTGAGATCAGAAAGGGTGCTAGTGATGCCTTTTCCTCGTCTTAAAATCAAGAGTCAAACACGGTTAGAAGGGGAAAAGGGATTTTACCTTGGTATTTATTTTAAGGATCCTTAGGTGCACAGGTCAAATGCACCAAAATGCACACCGCAACGCACACCCCCAGAAGATCGGGTATAACATTATAGGTCTTACTAATTAGAATATCTATCAAAGATTCCCCAGTGAGAGGCCCAAGCGAGCCCCCCTCCCCAAGGAACCTTCCCCTAGATGGTTCTATCTTAGTTTACAGAATGTGTTCTGGAGAGGACCTTGGTGCTTAGGGCATTTTGATCCCTAACTACAAAGCTTCTAAAATGTTTAGTCTCTTAGCTTGACAAACAAGTCCAAGAATGTAGGCAAAAAGCACTAAGAATACAGAAGTTGTAAAAAGGTATAAAAGAAAAGGCAAAATATCACCATGGCATCACTAGTGCCAGTATGAAAACACTGGGGTGACTAACTTGGGAGCAATACCTGCCAGTAAAATAGGGTGTTTCTTGATTTTCAGTTTGGATTTTCCAGCAATATCTGAGTGTTTCTTTGCAAGAACCTAAGCCACTGGGATTTTTGGGTTTTGGTTAGAAACAGAAGATCTGTGTTAGGCTTTTTTAAAGGTTTAAAACCTGAATGATCTCATAACTGATTTGCAGTACAGCCTAATCTACTACTGCCTGTTGAGTAAAGGTACTCAGAGGGAAACAGCATTATTTTAGAGTTATTTTCATTTTGATATAACTAAAAGTAACTCCTAATAAGAAGCAACAAGCAAGAGAAACGGACTTTAACTGCCTCACCATATAAAAAGTGTCATGTAAATTATCTTGAGAGAAGATGATTATAAAACATCTAAGCTTACTTTGAGCTTTGACTGAAATTTTGAGCAGTTGGTTGTTGCTCTGTTCAGTGAATAATTTCTTGAGGGTTTTGTGTCATGTTCTGCCAGTCAAAGTCAAAAACTTTTAGTGTACTTGGACATGTAAAGTCATGTTTTCTTTAAAAGAAATCTTGTGTTCAACTACTTTGCTTTGCCATGAGTGCCTGCACTTCAGATGGGTTTTTGAAGTGGCACATTTCGTGATCTGAGACTAATTAAACCAAGATCCTCTGCAGTAAAATACACACTTGAGACAGGAGAGTTCAGCTCAACTAACTATGCAAAGGATACGAATCAAATACTAAAGCCTATTTCTTCACTCAATACAGCAATAAAGGTACATATGTGTGGTGGTGACTTTGTCTCTTTCAGTGTTTTCTCCCAGGTAGAGAAACTGTTCTGAAATAGGATTTCAGGAACATCCCTTTCAGGTTCTTTGTTTGCAGTATGTTCTTCCATGCCTTTTAGAAACTGCTGGAAATATTTCCAATAATTTAAAATGTTTACTTTTATTTTAATTGCATATTAGTGAAAGTTACAACTGTATTAATTCAGTCAATTTCAGTTTATAGCAGGTTGTCTTGTACATATGATCATCTTTGAAATTCTTCCAAGAAGGAAGATCTGCATTTTTACTAAGTTTGTCCCTAATTTTTTTTCCATGCAGGTTTGTCTTACAAGTTGTGAAACTTGTGCTGGTGAGAGTTTTTGTTAGTCAATGGTATGCTTCTGCTGAAGGAAGAAGAGAAGAGATGGGGAGCAAAGGATTAGCCTTCATTAAAAAACCTGAAATTAAAGAAGAAAGCTTATATTTGGCTCTGAGATGACTGTGCTTCAATCATTTCAGATCTGTGTTGTCATGTTTGAGCAGGAGGGTGGAACTGAGTGTCCCTGCTAAGTTTCTTAGGCAGACACGCAGCCTCCTCAGATCTCTGAGTAGGATTTAGAAGAGATGACTCTTTGTTGCATTTTTAACCTACTTCTTTCCTTTAAAAGATAAAACTGAATGATAGCATAGCTTTGAAATATTTTCTTCAATTTGTTTGTAGGAGTGACTATAAAATTTAAAACTTGTCATTAAGAACCTTTTCTCAGTTGAAACTTCCTAATAAAACTCATTTTTCTCTGAAGTTTGGTAGGAATAAAAACCAACTTAAAAATGTCAAAAGCTTTTTCCAAATAACAGGTTTTTTACTTTTTAGAATAGATTATATAAGGGTTTAAGATTTTGATTAATTTTCTGCTTTCTGTGTGTACTAGTTTGAAAACAAACCAGTGGGAGGCACCAAGTCAGAATAACAATTTAATGGAAATTAAAGAAAAGGAAAAAAAAAAAAGTAAAAGAAAACACTGTCAAACTGACAGAGTCAAGGTACAACCTGACACCCTGTTAGTCAGGGTGGTGGTAGCAGTCTGGTAGAATGGTGGCTGCAGCCTCTGAAGCAGTGATCCTGTAGTAAAACAGTCTGCTCTTCCTCAGAAAGTCCAATGGTGGCTGTGTAGCTCCTGTCCTCTGGAAATCCAGTGGGAAGGGGTGTCTCTGGTGTTCAGAGTCCCAGATTATATCCACGATGGGATGCTTGGTTCCTCCCTCTGGGTGGAGCATCTCACAATGGGGTAATGAGTCATGAGGCCAAGTGTTGATTAGGCTCATTAACAGAAGATAGTCCGGAGGGAGTTATCTCTGAGTCATGCAGCAGGACAATGATGGGCCATTAACAGAAAGATAGTCTGGGGGGAGAAGGCAAGGAAACACTGCCCCACCTGGTTTCAACAGCTCCTGAGGATGGTAATAGAATACACTGCAACCCAGGACACTGTGTAAGCTTAGAAAAAGATTTCCTGCATCTTGCAAGAAGGCTTCTAAGGTTGCTCTTAAATAGTGCCCTCCCTCTGTCCAGCTAAAGACTTTTCAGTGCCAAAATTACATGTTTATTAAACTACAGAGAAAACAGAAGAATAACTTTAATGTGAGTTTTGGGGAAATCCAGTTACAAATCTTGCTGTAAAAAAATAAGAAAGCATTTTTAGATTCAGGTATATTTATACCTGTAATATTCCAGTAGAGATGTGAGTCATATTTTCACTTTAAAGACACAATTATATGCCCTTTGGCAAGGAAGGAGTAAGCAGGAGAAATGTTCATATGCAACATGTTCTTTCTGGAGAGATTAAAGAACCAAGTGGATTCTTTGCAAAATATGTTTAAGAATCACACCAAGTTTAATTTTAAGAGGGATGAGGAGGAGGAGAGAAAAGAATTAGCTGACTAAATCTTTCCCTCAAGATGGAAGATCATAAAAAAATGATGACACCAGCATCTTTCTTCTTCTTCAGAATATCCCATTTCTTTTAGTGCTAGTGAGTTTGGGGATTTGTGGGGATATAACAGTGAAAAAAAAACCTTACAAGACAGACAAAATAACCCAGTAGTGTTGCCTTCTTGACTTGATGGGGATTTTTTAGAATGTCATACATTGTGAATTTTCTGTGGAGACTCATGTATACTAAATAAACTTATTTGTACAATGGCCAAAGGCTTGCAAAGGTGAAAAAGAGGATTTGTGGATCACTTAGATCAGCTTTTACCCACTGTCTCAGTTCAGAAGGGAGCTGAAATAAGTGAACCTGTTTATACTGATTAAAAGACAATATCTGTAAATGCTACAGTGTCTCCACAAATGAACCTACTGTGGTATCTATAGGAGAGGTTTTCTTGTACTTCTGCTTTTCAACTCTTTTCCAGACAACATGATGAATATGACTGAACAACTCTGCTTTTCTGAAATGTGTGATGCCTCTGTGTCTTTGACATAGCTAGCCAGATCTAAAACTTTAAAGTCTGTATCTTCCCCTGAGTGTCATTTCCAAATCAAAGGAATAGCATGGTGAGGGATGGTTGCCATTTCTGATCTCCAATGTGCCTGACACCTGTGGGAACCCAGCTCAGTGGGTGAAAGGAAGATGCTGCTGCTGAGTCAGATAAGGTAAATTAAGTCTTGTCTCGTGGTCTGCTCTTTAACCTAAACTCAGTTTTGGGGACAGAGGCTGATGATCACTTTATTTGTAAATTACATGTCCCAGTGAATCAGTGATTTTGCTGTGACCCTATGGTGATTTGAGTGGATATAGAACATACTGTACTAGAAAGTGAGCTGTCAGAGCAAGATTTACAAGACACTAATTTATGGAGGTTGGTTTGGGAGGTATTGAGGGATCCAGAAACCAGTGTAATCTGTCAAATCAATCTACACGATTCTCTAATTCTAACTGTATATGAGCTGTATTTGGCTGGAATTTAGTCTGCCTGTCTAGAAGTAGGACACACATTTTGGAAAAAGGAACTGCAAACAACATCTGAAAACTGTTGGCACAATATGCCTGAGTCTTTATGCAGGAAAATGTATTTAATAGCATGCAACTGGAGGGGAGAATATTTAATAACTGATTTCATACCATTGGGTGTGCAGGAAACTTGTCTAGCAAATGCAGGATAGAGATGTCTAAAATCAATGTCAGCCTTCAATATTGTGACTTCACCAATTATACTGCAATCTTACATATTTACTAATTTTGAGCTTAAAACCAACAATTAGAAATTCTCACTCGATTGTGGTGCATTTTAAGCTGTTCATTATATTTGTTATTTAGTCCAGACTTATGTGTCTGGTAAAAATGTGTTTGCATTACGAGCCTGTAATTTTAGGTAAGGTATTGTGCCTGTGGCATAGCTGGGCCCTGAACTAGAAATGTCTTTCTCTTTAACCACAAAGCTGCTGTTCTTGCTCATTGTTTTTCCCTGGGGGGGAAAAAATCCCAGGTCCTGTGTTTTATGGGTTGATTTCAGTAGAAGCTATTTTTCTAGTTTTAAATAAGTTTTTGCTCCCAGTAGGATTTTTTAATATTCTTTTTGAAGCTTGAATACATTTTCCTCTCCTAATTTTTCCCTTATCCATTTGACAGCTCTAGCTTTTTGTGCATTTTTTTTCTACAGTTGAAATAATTGTGAAGCACTTTTAAAATTTTTGATAATATTTTGTTGTTTTGGTTTTGTATGCTATATCAGTGAGCTGTGAATACAGAACCTGTTACCTCACCACCTCAGAAACAGCAGTGTCCTTTAGGCCCTAAGGTACAAAATAACAGTTGTTAAATTTAAGAGCTGGAGGCTTTTCTTTTACTTTCAGATAGAACTTTGCTGATTACTGAGGGTGTGAAGATGCCTTCTTTTTTTCCTCCTCTTTCACACTTGATCGATGGGAAGCATGGAGAACTCCCAGTATCTTCCTCCCCCATGTAAGCCCTCTATGCTTTCAAACTAAGACATTCTAAGTTAGATTTGGCTCGATAAAGATCTCGGAGAGGTTGAGCAGAAGGCAGCTAGAGATGAGTGAGAAATCACCACTGTCTGGGAACAGCTGAAAATTCAATCTAGTTCATGTGGCCTCTGAGAAGATAAGACCTCAGTCCTGCAGTGACACAGTGCAATAATCTGTAGAGCTTTCTTGGCTTCACCCTCAGAGAGACCCTCAGACTGGGACCTGGCTGCTGCTTTCCCATCTCCACAGGGCTGCTTGGCTGAAGGAAGCACAAGCTATTGTAGCCATTACTACTTTTATACACTTGGTGTGCATGTACCCTTACACGTATAATGTATATTTAGTATGCCTTAATAAAAGATTGAATATAACAAACAGTGGCAATGAAAATTACATGCTCTTATAAACATTTTTATTTTCAACTACATTTTGTGCTGTGATGCTGCAGAGGCATCTACAACATAATCAGCTCCATAATAGGAGAAAGTAATTTCTCAGAATGATCCTAGAGCCCTTTGTTAATGTCAAGGATAATTTGGGCTGACTGATTTGATTGCTGCTCTTTTCCGGCAAGAGGTCTAGATAAATGAAACTGCTTGCCTGGATAATTTAGGCTTCTATGATTGCCAGCAAGATAATGATGCAAACACAGCTGAAATAAAATTTCTGCTTTATACTGGAGGTTAAAAAAAAAAAAAAAAAAAGGAGGGAGGAAAAAAATCCACTAAAACACCTGCCGTATGGATGTCAAAACAGGGAAGAGCCATTTGCCAGTCTCAAGATAGAAAGTGGCTTGCATGTTATCTGAGACGTTTCAGACAATTGGCCTTTATAGATCACTAGGACACTGTTTTATGTTGTTGCAGACAAGTGATCTATTCCCTTCTTTCTGCCCTTGTCGAAACAGGCTGTTAAAGTTTAATGGTTTTAAAGGAGGAAATTTTCTTTAAAAAAGAGGAAGAAAATGAAGCTCTGCAGATATTTACAATGAACTTAGTATTCTGCAGTGATTTTTGTGGATTGAAGTTACAGCTTCTTCATTTAGAAAATTTATGTATGAATTGCAGTACATTGGCTCAGACCATTTCTTTCTGGCGTGAGTACTTTGGAGAAAGAGGGGTTCTGGTGCACATATTGATTCTTTATGTCACATACAGTTCTGTCTGGGAGTAACAGAGCTGAGTCTGTTCCTCAGCTGCACTACTTAATGAGGAAATATTACAGGCCTTGAGGGGTGGGGGAAATGAAACCTAAAAGTGTTATTATATTTGGCTCTTAAAATGCTTCAGAGGCCAATTCATCATTTAGTTCTAGGTCAGCCTATTCCTTATTACTTGTCATTTTTTTGATTTCTTGTTGGTTTTGTGCTTTTTCATTACTCCATCAGGATTTACCAACTATAAGCAAGTTTGCAAATTACCGAGGTTCAAAGCAGAATAATTTGTAAAAAATTGTCTTTGCATGGATTGTTTTAAAGCTGTCTGTGTGAAGTGAGTTTTCTTCACTTCAGGTGCTTTGATTGAAGACATCCAATTTCTGAGAAAAACTGCACCTCATTATGAGCAGAAATGTGACATCATTAGGAGTAAAGCAAATCAGAGGTGTATCAGTGACTAAATAGCTCAATGAGTAGTGTAGTTCTATCTCTAATTAAGTGGATTTACAATGATGAACTTTGGAGCTGATCAGGGCATATTATTTATGCTCCTTACTGTTGTTCATTTTAATCTTTCTGCAATGCTTCCATTTATTTTCAAATCCTTCTGTCTTACAGATCATAAAAATCTAGATTTTTTTTTTTTTTTGGTGGCAATGCTAAAGTAAGTTGGGCTTTATTAAAGTTTAATTCAGTTTTTTATGAAATTTTAGGAAATGGCTTGAAAGCTAACAGGGTAAAATGTGTATGTGTCATATATGCACATTCATGGACTAGATATTGTTTAGATTAAAAGAGGTGCTTGTGTCCATAATGAATATGATTGTTTATTAATAACTTTACAAAAAGTAAAACATCTGTTTTATAACTTATTTATTGTTATGGTATATATGAGGGATCATGGAGTCATGATTTTCTTGCAGAGAAGGAAAATTGTAACTTCTCTTATATTCTTATGAATGCTGAATATTTTTACGTGTTATTATCTTGGACTTTTAAATTGGAAAGTCTGGAATAAAAGTATACACATGTAACTTCAGATGGGGAGCAGTATCCTTCAGTACTGATTTTGATCTACAAATAAGCCACAGGCCATCTGTTCAGGCCTGAACCTGTTGATCAGCTCTCCACCATCAGATTTCAAATCTGAACTCTAGTCTGGATTTTCTCTACAAATTTAATTTCTCTGCAAATTTAATAACTGCCTCTCCAGCTAGGTATGGCCAGAGTAATCCTCCCATATTTTGTTCCCTAGCTGCAGGCTGTAATTTTCAGCTTGGCTCTTGGGCGCCTCTACTTGCGTTCTAGAGAGGCAAGGCCATCTCAAAAGCCTGGAATGCCCATAGGCAATAAGGATACCTGCGAGGGATGTGACAGTATTTTTGAATGAGCAATTTGGATGACAGCCCTAGTGTAATAGCAAAATTGACCCAGCTCCTTACCTCACTTTTTCCTTAGAGATTCCAGGTTAAAATAGGATACAGAAACATTACAATCTGTACTTAAGAATGAGTGAACTTGATGGGTTTATATTCTCAGAAGCATGACTATTTTTTAATTGCATCAACTGATTTAATAGAAATTACAGTGTTTCCTTAGAAACCTCACCTTGTTTGACATACAGTTAATCAGCAGACAGCTTTGGGATGAAATGCTGCAGCCTAATGAGACCAAATCCTGATTGTGCTGATTAGTAATGAGAATTTGTAAAAAACTGGGCTATCTGATCAGCAGGATTGAATCAGCGTCTGTTTGGCTGTGTGTACACATGGCAGGGAGTGGGGGGATGGGGGGGGGGGGGAACCCAACTTCTTCCAAATACCTTGGTGACCAGGAAGTACAGAAGGCAGCTGCCCTGGCAGCCCCACAAGCTCCAGCTATGCTTTGTAAACACAGTCATTTTGAATTGAAAGTGCTTCCCAGACGTTCAGTGAAGTTAGTGAATGCAAGTCCATTTCCTACGATGGCATTTCAACTTTACTGAAGTTATTTCCCTAATCTCAAGTCTTCCACTTGTTGCAAAAACTGGAAATCTCCCAATTTCAGACTCCTTTTTCCAAAACAGGCTGCTGGACAATGGATCATATCTGATGGCCTTGGAGACCTGAGATTGATACCATGATTTCCTGCCTTTAAGACAATCTGGCTGATGGATCTGACATAAAGTCTTTCCTCTTTCTTTTGGCAGGGTGACAGATATACATTTTAAGGAAGCCTGTGGAATCTGAGAAAAATTGTAGATGACTGCTTTGAGGTCAGCAAAACACACACATTTATAAATGTACACACACATATATGTAGGTACGTGTATATAGGGACGGTTTTTTTCTTCCTATGAAACTTGGCTGAAACAGAAAGCTTTATATCAGTTTTCTAGCACCAGGAACAGAATTCACTTAACTGTTCACAGTGTTTTAGGACAGGTGGTGAAATTGAATAACTGTAAGGGAAATTCAGGTAAGAGAACATAATTACCCAGACTGGATTGTGGCCAGTACATTAGAGCTAACAGTTTCATTTCTGTGGAAAATGTTGTGGGATTTTTAAAGGCAATTTGGTTTTATCCTGTATTACAAATATTGCCTGTTTTTATGGCTGTATGATTTGAAGCTTGTATTTGAGCCTAAGGAATATTTTTCAGTGGATTCAAGACTGGGGAATAGCATAAAAAACCCATGGTACTGGTGTAATCAAATTTTATAAATAAAACTGTTAAATTTTATTTGATCCTCAACTGCTATAGGGCAATTTGCAATTCTTAGGAAGTGTGCTTTGTGGCTTGTTCAGTGTGGATCTAACCCTCCTGTGCTGGCAGTTACCTTTTTGTTCTTGAAGGAAGGTGTGTGAGTAATGACTAATTCATGAGCATATTAGAGGATCTCAGCGTAGGTGTGGCTGTTGAGTAACAGAGCATGTAGAAGCAAATCAATCATCTGCTTATAAATAGTACAAAATTAAGAGCAGCCAAGTTTCCTTACAGGGATTTGTTACCAGCAGAAAGAAATGAAAGATAAAAGAATAGCAATGATACCTAGTTGTGGGCAAGAGCTGTATTATTTTAAAGACTGTCCTCTGCTACAGTCTGATTCCGATCTGTGTTCTGTTTGTCTTAGTTTAAACTAGTACCAATATTGTGGTCAGTAGCTTTTTAAGAGCTGAATTGAGCCTTTTGTTGGTTTCAGGATTGGTTAAACTAAACAGAGGCATTAATGATTCATTTGAGAATCTAAATAACGAAGGCTGTTTTGAGTAAATATTGTATGCTGGGTGTTCCTAAATTTCTGTCCATGTTTTTAGCAACTTTGTTTGGAATCTGGTCAAATATGGTGATAGCCTGAAAAAGCATGAAAAGACAAAAAAACATCAGAACAGTGTCAGATGGTGTGTTGGTTTTGCAGGGCCGGGATTTTGGTAGTGGGGGGGCCACAGAGATGGCTTCTGTGAGAAGCTGCTTGGAGCAGAGCCAATCCCTGATGGCTCTGAAGATGGACATGCTGCTGGCCAAAGCTGGGCCAATGAGAGATGTTGGTAACACCTCTTTGATACCATGTTTAAGACAAAACTCAAGACAAAGTGGGGGCAGTTTTAATTCCAGCCAGAGAAGAGGAGAGGTGAGAACATGTGAGGGAGACAACATGGACACACCAAGATCAGTGAAGAAGGAGGGGCTCCAGGCTCCAGAGCCAAGATGCCTCTGCAGGCCGTAGCGATGACCATGGTGAAGCAGCTGTGCCCCTGCAGCCCATGGGGATCCACGGGGGATGCAGAGATCCACCCACAGCCCGTGGGGGAGGTGCCCGTGCCGGAGTGGGTGAGTGCCTGGAGGAGGCTGTGATCCAGTGGAAGACCCAGTGGAGAGAGAAGGCCCTGCTTCCAGGCTGGAGCAGCCTGTCCTTGGAGGACTGCACCCTGTGGAAAGAGAGAGCCATGGCGCAGCAGTTTTGCACTGTGTGCCTGTGGGAGGGTCTCAGGTTGCAGCAGTTTTGGGAGGACTGCGGCTCGTAAGATTGGAACCATGCTGGAGAAGTTTAGGGAGAACTGTCTCCTGTGGGAAGGTGTAATAAATGGTTAAAAGTTTTTTTTGGGTAAAAAGAAGTTAATATTTACTTGTTATATACAGTTAATAAGTTGATTATTATTGCGACTGTACGGGTGTAATGTTGCTATGTGATCGCTAGATGGTGACACCAATGGGGGAGAGTAATGGGTCTATAGAAAAGGGGAACATTCTGGAATGTTCTTAAGATGACTTAATAATTTATGATGTAAACATCTTGAGGAATTATTGGTTAGGGGGCAAACCAATCACTCGACGCCCCAGAGACTGACGGAGCTGAACACCAATGAGGACCCTAGCAACAAGCCATCAGAGGGAGGATTGGAGCTCCACCAATCATAACATCAGAGAGACTGTAAAACGGCCCTGGGGCTCAGCCCCTCGCCGGCTGGGGGTCTTCCTGAGGAACCTGAGTCTGAAGGAACGCCCTGTGCGTCACACTGTTGTTCTTTTCTGGGTTGCCGAGTGGGACTCAGGCTTATCTCAAGTCTCCGCTTCTGGTTTTTCTTTTTAAATAAATGAGCAGACTTTTACTCCACCCAAAAAAGTCCAGGCTCCGTTTGTAACAAAGGGACCCCACGGTGTAGCAGGGGAAGGACTCCTGAGACTCTGGGACTCTCTCCCAGAGCAGCGGAAGAAAACCTCGGGCAACGAACTGACCAAACCCCCATGCCCAGTCTCCCTGCACTTTCAGTGGGAAGGAGGGAGGAGCTGGGGGAAGAAAGGTGTTTTTAAGGGCTTATTTTACTTCTCATTATCCTCCTTTGATTTTGTTAGCAAAAAATTCACTTTGTACCTCTAAGCCAAGCCTGTTTTGCCCATGGAGTGTTTTCTCCCGGTCCTTATCTCAACTCATGAACCCTCCATTAATTTTTTCCTCTCCTCTGCCCAGCTGTGGCAGGGGAGGGTGAGTGGGCAACTCTCATGGGTGCCTGGTGTTGGGCCAGTGTCAAACCACGACAGATGGAAACATGAAAGCAAATAGTGTGGCATTCAGGCGCTGTGTAGGGCACAGAATTCTTAAACTGTGAAGGTATAGTAGTTTCTTTAGTAAGTTTGCTAAACTACTCATGCATCTAACTCTTCCCCAAACTTGACTTTTATAGCAATTTTTATTGCTATAATGTTCTCTCCAAATAAAAACATTTAGCTTTGTCAGTTCCCTAACACTGGAAGGTTTAATAATACATGTAATGTTTTAAAAGTTTTGGAGCAGTTGGTATTTGCTTAGTCTCAGTTTGGAGAGTAGTATGGTAATGAACAAGTGATGCTTGAAAGGTCACAAACTAAACAAATAATTCAGGCATTTGTAGTTTATTCCCTAATTAAACATTTTGCTGAATATTTTTTCTGAATGCAATGTTTGTGTGTGGTGTGATGGATTATTTGTCTTCTTCCACTTAATGATATGAAAATACTCATTCACTTCTGCATGTTGACAGTATTTAACCTCTTACAATAATCCTATCAACAAACACACTACTGAACATTTTATGACTAAGTTTCTGAGTTCTTCTATGAAAGTATTATTTAAACTTGCTTTTACAGCTAGGTGCAATGCCCTTGAGATGAGCTGGTGTCACCTCTTAAAACAAAGCCCTGCAGCTTTTATGCACAGTTTTGCCAGGTGTATTCTAGGCAACAGAACACCCGATTACATTTATTCTCTGAAGATGATTGTGGCAAACCTAAGGTCAAGGAGAGTCCACAGGGAAGAGTGGTAATCTGCATGCAAATTTTTTTTGGTTCAAATCAGGTTTGTCACATTGACCGCTACTGTCCACTGCCCAGGCTAGCTCCAGCAGTGTGCGGCAGGAGTGGGGAGCAGCCGGAGGCACAGAGCTTTAAAGTTGCTCCTCTGAAGCCTCTGCTCTACCCTGCGGAGCACCGGCTCCAGACACTGTAGCAGCCAGCAGCCCTCGACGAAGGGAGAGATAAAAAGTAGTGAGGGGCTTGCCGCGGGAGGTAATCCAACTTTATTGAAGGGTATCCACAGAGGACAAGCCTCAGTTGCAACGTGACCATGCCTTACAAAGGGGGGTTGAACAAGGGGAGTAAACCAACCAGGGACCAATAAGCGGATTAGGAGGGAGGGATGCTGGAGGGATGGACTCACATCTGGTCCAATGGTCTTGGTGGGTGGAGGGAGAGGGGTCACATGCCCCAATGGCGCATGGAGGTTTAGGGGATTTCCAAGAGGGGAGGTATCGGAGGGGGCAGGATCTCGGGGGACTGACGGGGACCATATAAGGGTAATTAGGGAGGGCTCAGGTGATGGACACCGAACCTTCGGGAACAACAGGAGGGGTTTGGGTGATTGATAAGGAAAGAGCCAGATCAAGGGGAGGAGAACAACCATATAGGGAGCACCAGGGGAGCGGCTTGGGTCTGGGACAAACCAGCTGGGACTAGGAGTGGGGAAGGTAGGGATGAACCACTGGGGTACAGAACTCATATGAAAATACAATAAAAACCTTGCATCACCACACAGGTTGATTTTTCTTATTAGACATTTGAAAGTTTATATTTTGGGGAGGAAGAAACATTTCATGGCCTTACCCTTCAGAAGTTCACAATTTATCCATGGCTAAAATATATTCCAAATGTTAAATGTTAACTCAAAATCGGATTTAGCAACTTTGAAATACTGACTTTTGACTATTGCTATTTGAACTATCCAGGCAAAATACACTCACTTTTCTCAATATTTTTATTATGAATAAATCATCTATGTTGCTTTGACCGTATATGTTGTAGTAATCCCTGCTGCAAGTATAAATCAGAGAAAAATCCAGGAGTTTTTCACACAGAGCAAATTGGTGCAAACCACTTATTTTCCTAGGTTTGTAGTTGGTTTTCATGTTATAATTTTGAAGAAAAACTGATTTTGTTTTTTTAATGTCAATTTAACTTTGTTCTATGTATTGATTGATACACTCAACCATATCAACCATGTATTAGTGGAGTATTGCAGATATACATCGATTATTTCCATGTATTTTCACTATTCACTATAACTAAATTAGAACTGATGCCAAATCTCCATTGCAGAGCTTTCAGTCTGGTTTGACCTTTGACTGTGAGTTGTGTTGCCAGAGAAAAGGCGCACAGGTTGCCTTTGGGGGCGAGGTGGGAAGTAGCACTGAAACATTAATCAAAGGTTTCTCATGAAGCGGGAGCACACAGGAAGGGGAAAGCACTGACAAGTGTTAACTTTTTCTAAGGCTCTATTTCTGCTTCAAGAAGCTGATTAAAAGGAGGAGCCTAAAAGTGTTCTGGCATTAGGGAGTTTAACGCTGAGTTTTTTAATTCTAAGTAGAACTCACTGAGGAGCAAACAGCTCTGGTTGAGTTCTCTGACTGTATTTTTTCCAGGAGGCTTTGTGGCCACATGCCTACATAGATTTTTGATGTCTTTCCCCTCTAAGGCATCCTCTTCCTCATTAAAATTCAAATGGGTCAGTTAAGCTGAGGTTTGACAAGTATCAATGTCTTGATTTTTTCCCCCCCCCCAAGGTCAAAAGTGTTGAAAATACACAAAAATCAGTTGGAAACAGGAGCTTCCAGGGGTTTAGGGAATATTATCCTTGTAGGATATCAGCATTATGTAGTTTCGTGTCCCAGATCTGGCTCTTATTTCTCTATAAAGTAAGTTATAAATGAAATATTATTATTTTTACAATTATAATTTTACAATATTATTATTATTACAATTATACAATAACATAATGAAATGTTATAAGTGAAGGTCAAACATTTTGTCCTGTAACATTTCCTACAAAGGACTGACAGCTGTCCTGTGGTACAGGACAGTTTGCTGTAAAATAAGGAAAATTAAGTTTTGAAAATAACTTTCCATCCTGCTTCAAAGCATTCTGACATAGTAAGTTATTCTGATAGGGATGAGTCCCTGGAGACGTCTTCCTCTGTCATCTCCCAGTGCATTTAAAGGGAGAGCTGGAAATGATAGAATTCCTTTTCTGGGAAAAAAGAGACATATTGAAAAACTTAAAAGGAGAAAAAGCCAAAGACAAACTTTCTCAGATTTCATTATGGATAGTTTTAAAATTTTAGACTTCAAAAGTTAATCAATGATAGGAAGCAAAATGCAGAGTAACCACATCAGCAAGTTCCTTCAGATAAGAAGTGGAATAGAGAGCGATCAATTCCTGCCTCTTAATTATTGAGGAATAACTGCCCAACTTTGAAAAAGGCCTCAGAACATCCAAATCCAGAAGCTTCTAATTAAGCGGCTGCTTATGTAATGGTAAAGTAAACAGTTGCTTACGTGAGCAACAGGCACATGTACCTTGGAGATGGAACACATAAAAACATTCTTCTGATCACTGAATTTTACAGCAGAGTTGATGAAAATTATATTAATTAGAAATTGTAGCACGGAGTTCTGAACCCCTCTACATCTTATTTATAAATACTTTTTTTTCCTGCTATTGATTTTGAGTGACACTGAAGGAGAACTTCCATTGTGCTCAAGCTTATGATTGAAAGAAGACAGCTGCAGCTGATGTTTTAAACAGTTCTTAACAGAAAGAATGACAAAATTAATACAAAGATTATGAGCTGCAATTTAATAAAAATACATTAGATTCTAGCATTCATTTTGATCTTCCAGTGCTTCACTCTTAACCACAATGTTATTAAATGCTTAAACTGTGGTACAGTTTCTAATAAATGTGTTGGTTGACTTAAGTTATAAATAATAATACTTAGCAATAAGCATTAGTTACCATGATTTTGTGTAATAGAGATAGTCTCTTGAAACTTCAGTTCTGTAATTAAATTCTTTCTATTAAATGCTCATTGAAATTTTTAATTGAAAAAGCACAGTTTCATTATACAGAATTGCCATTTATGAAAGGAAGGGCTGCCAAAGATGAAAGCTTGTGTGAAAAACTACAAAGCACTCTGGAGAGTCCACGAGTACAGGTACTTTAAAGATCAATTACATTCAAAACAAACTCAAACCAAGCAGGCACCTTCACACTGCCACATCATTGACTACTTGTTTAATTGAAAGGAAAAATATTTAATTTCCTTCCTATGGACCAACTGATAGTTGATAAATTAACAGTACTCTGGATCACTTTCTGTTCTGCCTCGATACACTGCTAAGCAGGTTCTCATTATTTCCTGCAATTTAGAAGAGACAAAAAGAGTCTATGATTAAGCTTTAGTTGCTTGTATAGTACCTGAAGCTCTGGTAAGGGACAAAGTGGCTTCTCATAGACCTTGAACCACTTAAAACAAAAAGGAAATTTTGCACTTTAGTCATGCTGAGAAGGAAGCTATATGCTGTAGCATAGAGGAATCTGGATGTAACAGCCCTGTCATTTTGCAGATTTTTCCTTTTCTCAAGTCTAATACAGTATTTACAATGCTTTGGCTGTATGGCTTCACTGGGACTGTGTCACAAGACCCAGTAACTGGTCCTTCAGTATGAGTCAAGCTTTGTGCAAGGAGAATGAGGATGCTGCAATTTCATTTTTATTACCTTCAAATCCTTCTTTCTACTCCACTTCTGTGGTTGGGAAGCCTCAGTACTTTGCTGGTTTTAATATAGTTACTTTAAATTATGATACTTTATTCAGTGACTTTTTCCTCCAGTTTTGTAGCTATTTTTCTTTCTCTAAAAAAATTATACATGAGAGAGTAGAACTTAGAGCATTATTGAATATCTGCCTTTAAAATGAGTTCTTTAATGATTTCTGGTTTGGGGTTTTTTCCACTTCTTATTGCAATTCTTGAATGAAAACATTCTAGGACTATTTTGATGCTAAGCAGGGACCAAAAGGAAATTTTTATTCTAGTTTCATAGCTTCAACTGGCTGATTTTTTTTGCCTTTTTCCCCTCCCGCTGTTTTGATAAAGCTGAAGTAATTCGTGAAAATATTACTTAAAAACTTACAGTTATTTAGGAACTGTGTATATATATAGGGTACTCGAGGCAGCCACAAGACTCTTTGATCCAACCGATAATGGTGTCTGTATACAGATCAGCGATACATTCAGATGGTTACAGTTATTCAGTCCTGTTGGGGTCTTAAATGATCATTAGTCATGTACATTTCTCTGTGGTATGTATGTAAAGTCTTATAATGCATTTCTTATCCACAGTGTGAGTTATTTTCACTCTGAACTACAGAAAATAAAGGAAATCAAGTAAGATTTTTGTGTATATGAATTAGGCTTGCCTGACTTTGTGACTAGAGAAATACGATCTCTCTGCTAAATCCTTAACAACTGATTTTTTACTCCCTCAAACTCTTTTGAAGAAGCTACAAAAAATGTATCTTTGCTTTTATTTTCTTGTACTTAGATCTAATTTGTATTCCCAAATTAGAAGGAGGTGCCTCTAGATACTTCCTTACTTGGAAAATCAGATGTTCAAATGATATGTATTGAAGGCACCATTTAAAAGTGTAGTCGCAGACAACTGTTGGTTTATGGCTCATGGAGTGTGGGATTTGAATCCTGGTTGCAAGCTTACTTCTGATGGGCTTTCTGCTTTCACTAATTCATAGCAGTGGAAAACTTTTTGCAATTTTGCATGTAACAGTTTGGGTTCTGTTAAACCAGTTTGGCTTGCAGGGCTGTGGAATTAGTTCTGAGACCTTGCTACTGAGCTTGTTCACTGCTGCTGTTCTTCATGTGGAAGTGGGTTTATGCTCTGTGCATGGCAGAGGTCATTCTGTGCAGGGGGGACACCAGGATGACTTTCCTGCAGTGCCCTTTGTTACTATGGTGTGGTGTTTTACAGTGAGGATGTGTGGTAGATCCTCTATCCTGGGGTAAACACTGCATTTCCAGCTGAGGGTGAAATACTTATTGGGGTGTTGGGGGGAAGAAGAAGAAGACAATCCCAGCCTATGTCTCTGCATGTGCAACAGGTATTTGTACTGCTGTACTTCACTGCATGGCTGAAATGGCAATTATGCACCATCTTGTTCAGAGTTGCTAAAAGATTACTCCAGCTTTGAAGAAAACTGCTTTGAACAAGCATTGCCTGTCAATAGCATTTATCTTTTACTTGAAGGTATCTCATAACAGTGTGGGCAAAAAACCCAAGTATTTTTCCTGAAGACTTCTATTCCCTAAGCTGTGTGTGCCAAATTTTGCTGCAGACTGCTGTGAGGTTTCCATCACTTTTTAAGAGCTCCCTGAAGGATGCCACAGTTGGAATCAAACCTGGAAGCCCAAGAGGTGCCATTAGCTTGTCTTCCTTATTTAGCTTTCCAAATGTTTGAATGGGAGTTTAGTACAGATACACATCAAGCAAGTACATTCTTCTGGGACCCAATTTATGCATAAATACTGTAAAGATTTTGCAAGAAGTCCATAATCCAAGAGCTTTCAAGAAGTATCCAGAAATACAGGTTTTGAAATGTTTCTTTGCTAAAGAATCCAAATTATTTTTGCTGAAGTATGGCATGTACTCTACAAAATTAATTTTCTTTATACAATTAATTTTATATAATGACTAATTTTATGGTCTTCAGGACAGAGAATTTAAAGTGCCTCTTGGCTGTAAGAAAAATTGTAAAAATAGTGTTCTATGTGAGCAGGTAACTGCTATCATGGTGAAGCCATAAGATCAACATTTCCAAGAAAATATGGAAATATTATATATTATTATAAAAGCTTTTCTTTGGCTTTCCCAGCCATTATCTGTCAGGCATATTTACATGAGGTTTTCTTCTCTGCCAGAAAAGATGAGTGCTGGCTGCCTGCCTTATGTTCCTTGGCTGCATTACCCAGCTGCTGTGGCACTTGGATTGACTGGTTGATGGTGGGGCTGAGAAGTCTTTCAGATTAGTAATTCAAATTGTCATTTTGTAATGCTGTGTATCTATATCAACATTCATTTTGTGTTGTAGATTTAAATCACATTTAGGAGAGAAAAGTGCTGGGCTATATAATGGGAAATGCTACTTTTAATAGAAATCCCCTTTAAGAAATGAAATCAACCTTGAACAAAAACAATGCAAAGTTATTGAGTGATGTTAACCCTCCTCCTCAGCCCTGGTCACTCTTTTTTTGACCTTGCAACAGCATCTGCTTTGTGGTAGCCCTGGTGCTTGGGTGACTGCAAACTGACCAAAGGAAAATGGGTTCATGGCTTACATGCTCACAAAAAAACTATGTGCTGGTGAGATCTGGGGTGGGAGTCAAAAAGACCGTTTATTTCAGGAAAGAAAGAAGGAAGAAAAAGTAACTCCAGTTACACAAAAATGTGTTTTGTTTCTTGTGGAGCAGGGAATGATAGGTACCAGCTGGAGAACACCTCATGTTTTGCATGCTGGTAGGATAACCTGCCTGGTATCTGATACTACTAATGAATGCTTTTGTCTTACTGCTTTCCTTTGTGCCAATAGCTTCAGTGATTTCCTTGCTAAGCCCCCAAATCTGTTTTCTAATCACTGTGCTGAGTAATTGTGGCATTTAGTACACTTTTCTTGTCTTACTTGCCTGCTTCCAGGCCAATTATTTTTTAATTGTGTGCTCAGAAGTGCTTTTGCCATCTGTTAGAGGAATCACTTAAATGATTGAAGTTGTTTAATGCTTGTGTTGTCAGTCATTATTTTATCTTCCTTAAATTTGATATAATCTACAGGCCTTGGAATTTTGTTCTTAATGTTGCTGCTACATAGAATTTGTTGTTGACAGCATCCCTAAAAAATTAATGAGAAATTTCAGTAATTAATTTTTGAGGTGTTTCAACATGTATAAAAACTTAAATCACAACATTTGAGTTCTAAAAAATAGATACAATTTTGTTTGGATTGTGGTTACAATGGAAACTAAATGAGTAGTCTACAGTGGAAAAAGGGTTCTGAGTTTTCAGTCTGAGACAGAGGTAGGTAAAAGTAAATGGTCTTTGTCCTGTTAGTAAGGATATAGTCCAATACATGCACGACTAACAACTCTATTAATCTAAAAAACAGTAGTAATAAATTCTAAATAGGTGAAATCTTAACACACAATCTAAAATGAAAGAATTAAATCTCATGGCTATGTTTTCTGTGGGTGGTGGAGCATTTGGGTTTGCCTGGTGCAGCAAGCCTCACCTTGAAGGACCTGGTTTTGTTTTGTTCCTGAACTTGTGTGGAGAATAACCATTATAACATCTTTTCAAAATATAAAATTGCAAGAATACTGAAAATCATAATAATAGTCAGATTTTTTATGATTGCCTTTGCAGAAGCTAAAATAGATCTTTGCTGTAGGATTCAACCCTTTAGAGGTGTGTGGAACATACTGACCCCATAATGATCTAGAAGATACTGTGGCGTCTCTGACACCTGTGTGGCAGAGTGACTCCGGAGAGTGACCCCTGACTGCTGTGCAAAGTAATAGCAGACTAAACTTTCTTCATAATCATATATGATGAATATAGAAACATTAATATAGAAACAAGGATTATATTTCTGCTTCTCTTGTCTGTGCTGAGGTTTTCCAGTGAAGAAGCTTCATAGTTTCCCAAGTCACAGAAGCCAGTCAGACCCACTGAAGTGTGAAGGGAGGCTCAGCTGTGTAGCCACAGACACTCCAACAGGTCTGTGCTTGCTCATGAGCAGCCTGAACACTGCTCAGAGTGAGCCCCTGCTCTTGCAGCCTGCTCCCCTCTCCCTCTGACATTGCCATTTCTGCTCCATTCAGGATTCATTAATATTTCTGAGTTCCCCACTGGGAGTCAGGAGCTCCTTGGCCACTGCCAAGATCACTGCCAAGGCTTTGATCTGAAGCCTCTCTGAAGCTGCAGGAATCACCAGCACTGACTACAGAATAAGAGATAGAGTCCAAGAAATATCTGACTAAAAAAACCCAACCCTGTTGTCTTCCTAATTAAACCCTGTAGTTACTCTATGCATAAAGCAGCTTTTGTTGTTTGAAGTACTCTTCTATATGCATATGATGTATTTATGATCTTGATAACAATTCTTAATAAGAGGGGCAAGGTAATCTTAATGTGGTATTAGAGCAATGCAAGGAATTGTGATGGGATGCATATTCAACTAAACCCAACAAAGTTTGCTTGCTCCTTTGAAAAAAATTATGATTTGCAAGCAGCCTTCCCATACAGCTACATTTGATAAGGATCACGAATGTTCTTTTTGTTTAAATGCAAAAACCTCCTAAGCTGCAGGAGAGCCTGTGGTAATTAAATAAAAGGTGACCAAAACTTACTGTGTGTTTCTTCAGTATTCCTCACCTGAACCTTGTAATTACTCAAGCATACTTGTGTCGACATGTATCTCATATAAGTATAGAATATAGTTCTTTGGAAATGCATAAGTTTTCTAGTTTACTGTCTTTAAGAAGAAAAAGAAAATTCAACAAATCACAAATCCTTTTATTTTTCTACACTTCAGAATAAAAACCAGCTCGTCTCAACAGAAGACAGACTATAAAACATGTAATTGATAATAAAAGAATATTATTCTATTCCTATTTTATTCACAGGACAAACATCTGATGCCCATTGTGTGCCTGCACTTGATGCGATAGTGCAGTAAGATATTTTAAGGCACTGCAGGATTAAGAGAATTACATAATAGTCTGTTTCAGTAGACCTAAATTCCTATAACTAACATTTATAAGGGAAGAGGAGAGTTTCCAAGGTTTAACTTTGTTCAGCTTACTGTAGGAAACTTTCTTTGGTTGGGGTTCAGCCACTGCAGTGTAAATTTTACATACATAAGCCTCTTTTATTTAAGTACTGATGAAGCATGGGCTTATCATGAAGGTTATGTATAATTCCTGAAGAAGTCAATTGTGAAATTGTGAATATAAGAAAAAAATGAATGTCATTGACTGATCAGCTGCATCTGACAATGACTGTGCCTTACTTGGGATTTGTGGTCTGTATAAAATAACCTTGAAGCCTTTCCTTTTTTTACTGTATGTTATCTTCTGTGACAGAGAAATGGATGTAAGCTTAGGCCCATGCTTAAGTGCCCAGATAAATTAGGGCCCTATATTTTTTAGCTCTTAGTACA
Organism: Corvus hawaiiensis; assembly: GCF_020740725.1. NCBI lineage: Eukaryota > Metazoa > Chordata > Aves > Passeriformes > Corvidae > Corvus > Corvus hawaiiensis. The sequence goes on along the minus strand of NC_063227.1, from coordinate 14,330,831 downwards.
TGAGTACACTGTGGAGAGGGCTGGTTTGTTATACTTATGGATGGAGTTGAGAGGAAATGCCATCTGACTGAGCTGGTGTTTAGTGTTGAATATTCCAGGTTTGAAGGGAAAGATTTGTTTCACCAGCTATTCTGTTATGGAGGGGAGCAAATAGACCCACCTTCCCCTCTCACCTGTGCCTGTAGTGAAAGCATGAAAACAAGTGCAGATCATGAGGATGGAGGCAGTGCTGATAAGTCTGTAGAGTGGTGAAGAAGATAACTCTACCATGTGTGTCCTTGGATGTTTGTTCCCATCCCTCCTATTATGTTGAGACAAGAGCTTGAGTGACATAGAGTGAGGTTTTGAAAATGAGTGGGGGTTTTATTCTATGTTTTGGCTTGGCTTATTTTGGCTGCTTAAGCTCCCTAGCCTGCTCAATGTGAGAGTTGGCATGAGGCAGGGGAGACAGACTGTCCAAGGACTGAGATATGACAGGACTGTCCCTTTCAATTCAGCACAAACCTTAAGCTGACAATATTATTGCAGCTTGTGGGTGCCACTTGAGGAAATGTAGCTTGGGTACAGCGCTCACTGAAGAAATTTTTCCCTTGCCTGGACTACTTGTCCTCATTTGCCTGCTGCAGCCTGTTCGTTGTGCCAGTGTGACTGTCCTGGGGCTGTGCTGTAAAAATAACTGTTCTGTGCAGCCAGTGCTGCTGCTCCCTTGTCAGGAGCATCCCTGGGGTCACACTGGAGCAGGTGGGAACCTTCTGCTGGAACTGGGGAAAATCCAGAGTTAAGCCATGAAGGCAATCTAAGTTTCTCTGACTGGTCAGTTATCTTGTCCACTCCTAGCACCTAAATGTAAATGCTTGGAAATTGAGAACAAATTGATTATTCTTTTAAATTGGTCTTTATTATAGTTTATTTAAATTTAAATATTGGAAATACCTTGAGGAGTACTACTGTAATCGTTTAACACATAAGCCAGAAAACAAGGTTTTCTAATTATTGATAACATAATTAAAAAAAAAATCAATGATAAGTAGGTTTTAGGTTGTTTATATATTGTAGAAAGCCTTTCAGTTCTGTGTTCAAAAAAACCCCACAACAGTAACTAGGAAATAGAATGAGAAAAGCCCAACCAAGCAACAACAAAACCAGACAAGCAAACCAAATCCTCCAAACCCCCAGACCCACAAAATTGTCCTCCCCAAACCCTGTTTTGCTCTCCACAAATACCTTGTGTTTAAAACTTCTGGATTGTTATTTTTGGAAATTTTCTTCAGTTTAGATGGTCTATCCAAACAAGTGTCTTCCTCGCCCCCAAATGCAAGCCTTTGAAACTGTAGATATGTTCCCTTCTGGCATGATTTCAAGCATCTGCAGGGTCTTACATCTCTTTTCTTGCAGAGTTTGTTAACCAGTTGGGCCAGGAGTGTGTGGTATAAAATACCTATCTGCAGAGTCCTAGTGCTCACAGCAAGTAGAAATAGCAATGCTGTAGACTGTCCGTCCTCTCATGCAGAGTTTGGTCACCTAAACCAGAGGCATAGAGTACCAAGGCCTGCCTGGGAACTCTGCCCTCAGTCTGGCTCTCTTCCTTTGCCTTCCTAAATGTTACTCCCCTCCAAGGATGGTACTTTCCCCCTGGGTGCCCTTGAGACAGCCAAACACAGCTGATGGGACAGTCTGCTTGAGTCAGGTAGCAGAAACATGGACTTGCCAAGTTTGGCTTCCCCTGCCCTGAGTGGTATTTTATCGTAGCTGACATCTTCATACCCCAAACCCCTCGTGCTCTGCCAGGCACACAGCATTCCTTGTGCTGTCACGTCATTCTGCAAAGCTTGGCCAAACAGCCATTTCACAATCTGAGATCTGCTGACGTGAAAAAACTGCACAGGGACATGTCCCTGGGCTGCAGGTCTCACATGGAGCCTGGATGAAATCAGGAGCAGTGCTGGTGGGGAGGGTGCCAAGCCAGGGCAGCGCTACTGTTACTGGCAGGCATTGCCCTGCTTGGCCCACAGACGGACTGCACTGCAGGGCAGGACCAGTTGTCACAGCACATTTCTGCTAGAAAGTGGTATCATTCCAGGGTTTTGTTTTCCTTGCCTTCTTAAAGATGGGAAACTTAACTCATAAACGTGTATGCTGAGGGTTGCGATCATAAGGATTTTGGGGGACCAAAATGCGCAATTGGTGAGAACTTTGCACCTACTGAAGTACCATGTAAAAATAAAATTTCAGATTGGCTTAAGTAGACTGTAGCTACTAACAGCAGAGAACTGCTAAGTGAATTTTAGTACCTGTGAGCATTGACACATGCAGTTAATGGGGATTTTGTTGTACAGATTCCTTGGGGAGTAGCAGATAGGCTTTGCACTAGTAGAACAGAGTGAATTTCCTCAAGTAGATCTTGACTGAAAACCTCCCTGGGCAGGAACCTGAAGATTTGTCCCTTGATTCAGCAGCTTTGAATAAGACAAGCAGTTTTTTAGAGTAAAGTAGGAAGTGCAGGTCACTGAAGAGCACTCAGGTAGTGCTACTTACTAGTCTGAAATCCAGATGTTTCCTTTGAGAAGAGGCAATACCAAAATATCCTGCTTGATGTGTTCTTAATTAATGTTTAATCTTGCATTTAGAATAATTTTGTCAAAAAATAAATTTAGTCTCCACAGATCTTTGTTTTTGTGTAGTGACTTGGCCTGAAGTAGGTATCCCTGAACAATTCTGTATGTGAATTAATGCTGAATTACAGGGGAGAAAATAAATACTAGGTACAAACCTCATTGTAGGTGCATAACTTGAATTAAAAGCTGCAACTTGAGAAATACATATTTGCACTAGGTGTATGTTTTCAAGGAATGCATCTTCAAGCTGTTTACGTGCTGACTCATGCCCCATGAATGTGGTTGGATAGGGACACTTGAGGGCACATGATCCCCTTTTCCTGAAATATTTGAATGGAAATGGTTGGCGGAGCGCTGGAGGAACAAACTGTCCAAGTGGAACATTTAGAAGCTTGGTTGTGTGTTTGAAGAGCTGCCAGAGAGAGTGAGGCCATTGAGGTATATGAGGTATCATTGGCTTGACTTTAGAAGTTCTGCGACTTGGCTTTCCAGGAAAATCTGTCCTCACCAGCAGCTTTTCACATGAGAATGAATGAGAAAAGTGGCTGTAACAGATGACTGTGTTGGAGTGAAATCTGCTTCAGACTTGACTTGCAAGTAGTATTCTTCTTTTTTTGCTACTTGTGTTGATGTGTTAGAATAATGGCATTCCCTCCTCTGCAGCCTGTTGGTCCTTAGAGCTGCTCTGTATGGCCAAGACTCTTAGCTCTGGTGTTTTTATTGACCTAAGGAATGAGGAGCCTGAGAGAAGACAGAAGGACTTCACCAGCAGGCATATGTGCTATGGATTGATGTCTTGCCTGATGCAGAAGAATGTGCACAGATCCAGATGGTCATCACAGCTCTCTTTGGGAGCAACCCTCTTGCATGTAAATGGCTCTGGGTAAAGGTTAGGAGCTGGAGCCACCGAAACAGCTGGGTGAGGATTTTGTGGATCCCCAAAGACACTTAGGGAAATTGCCCAAGTGCTTCAGCCTATGTCTTGGTGAAGCTTCTGGAGTCACACAGGAAATCTGTAGCAGAACAGATAGCTCTGGGTAGAAGTTCTGGGTGGCCTCTGTTGTTTAGTGAGACCTGTAAGATCTGGGGACTCAAACAGCACTGCTGTGCTTAGCACAGACTCTTGTGCCACAGGCGAGGTCTCCAAAGGATCAAACGATTTCCACCCTCCATGTACAACAAGTTTTTAACAACAACAATAACAACAACAACAACAATAATAATAATAATAATAATAAAGGCATTCACTTGATTTGCCAGTGCACTGGTATCTGGAGAGATTTATTTTTACATTTTTAGGGGTTGGTGGTGGCTTACTCAGTTTTCTTTAAATAGAAGTTTTCTTCAAGTTTTTGATCTGTCTTCTTCAGTCAATACTAGAACTGAAGTTGTATCATGACAAATTTGATTTCCAGGTTTATCACTTCGCTGTCATGACAGACTCTGATTTAGGTGGATAAAGAATTGGGTGTTGTTTTGCTTCTTATTTAGTCTGAAATTAGCTTGATATTAAGGGTGTTTGTCCTCTACAGGGGAAAAAGAAGAGTATGATGTGCCAGAAGTTTATTATTTTGCTATTTTTCATTTTTAATACCACCAACAATTGCAGGAAGTAGTTCTGAGACAAATTAAAGAAGAGATGAGTTGTGAAGGCAAGAGAACAACAGGAAATAAAGTGGAAAAATAGGCTGAGTGCAATTCTGACATGGAAAAAGTTTCTGTTCTTTTTTCTCCCAAAGGTTGGCCTCAAGTATTTGCTTTTAGGGGCATTTGCAGAGATCAGTTGGCCCTTCCAGTTCCTGATATTTACTCTTTCTTCATGAACAATTCTAGCCAGTTAAAATTATTGCAATGTTAATTTTCTCATGAAAATTAGCAGGGATGATTAATTTAAGCAAAGCATACAACAAAAGGCAGAAGCCTGGTCCAGATCCTTGTTGTTGTTGCTATTGACTTATGAGGATGAGGAATTATGTACTGAAGGATTTAATCATATATGTTTTCAGTACAAATATACAAAAATATTGTGCATTTGTTAGGCCAAAGCCTCATCCTTTTCAGCAAGGAGAGAAATAAGAGAATTACTGTAAAAAATGAGATGATCAGGAGACACAGGTGAACCTGCAGGGAATTACACTCCATTGACACATCTCTGTTGGTCTTGGAGGTGGTTGCTATTAGAAAAAAATTTTTTTTTTTTTTTGGTACCTTCTGGGTACTTAGTAAAGACCTAAAAGAGCTATGTAATTTAAAATTATTTTTCCTTTATAGTAGAATAATGACCAAGAGTTCCAACATGGATTTGTTTCTGCTGGGAATTTAAAAATGTGAAAATTATTCCTGATATAGACTTTAACATTTCCTAGACTCTGATTTCTTCGATCTCCTGCATCCCATCCTTCTTCATAGATTTGCCAATTTCTTCACCTTCATCCTTGCAAGGTGGGGATTCCCAAGGCCAGTTCTTAGCATGTCTCATTTCCAAATTCAGCTTTCTCTAAATGTGTTTTTTTAGTAGTTTTAATTTTAACAGAAGGCCTCAAATCCAATCCCAGTCATATTCCACAAAGTAAATTTACTGTCAAGGCTGGGATGTAAAGAAGGAATGAGAAGTAAAATGAACTTTATGTGAAATATAAATACAGCTGGACTAATCACTGCACTGATTGTAAGATTGTTGCAGATGCAGGGCTTAAATACATAAAATACAAGTCTAACAAGATGTGAAATGCAGATAATTAAACCCTTTCTGACTCAGCTGTCGAGGTTTCGTTTAGACATCTCCCATGAATTCCTTCTTTTGTTGAGGAAATGAAATTTTTCCTCCAATTAAACCCCTTATTGTTTAAAAATCTATTTGTTTTCTGAGCCAAAGCACAGTTCATTATTTCTTTAATGCTTATTCTGGAGATTATACAGGTGTGTTTCTTATAAAGTTTTTTTCATTTCTTCTTTTCATATTGTGCTTACAAATAGATTGAGTTATGTGGAATCAAAGATGTGCTTGCTCTGTTCCACCAGCTACAGTTTGACACTGAGGTACACACGGGAAAACATTTAAGCTTCCCTTCTACAACTCAGAGCATCTCAGTATATGCATATAAATAAACTGTTCTGTAGGAGACTGACTGCTGCTTAGCCTGAATTCTGAGAATCCACAGCAGAACCCGAAAAAACATCTTCAGTGTTTTTCTTCTCTGTGGGCATCAACTGCTCAAGTAAAAATATGTCCCTTTCATATATTCTAGGGGCACAGACTAAAGGATTTCTATGAAGTACCACAAGAAGACATCTGTTTCATCTCTTTGACCTGCCACTTTGCTGGTGATAGTGCTTTTTTGAAATTTTCCCCGCAAGGAAAATCAGAACTGTATGGGAATATGAAGTTCACAGTGTTGAACAAGAAAGTAGAAAGTCTGAAAGAGGATAACAGACCTTGGTGTGCTTTTTCAGATCCATCTAGACTCTCTTGTAAATACAATAAATCTGTGAGCTTGTGACCATTGAATAACATTTAACTTGAGTGGTTTTTAGTTTTCCTGAATTTTCAGGAAGAGGATGGATGTGCATATACATAAAGGATGTGAAGAGTTTATACACATACACACTCCTACATAAAAATGCAAACATTTTAAGAAATAATCAGTACTTTGCTGCTTTCAGACACAATAATGAAATCTTCACATAACAGTCATGTAAGTGAAAAACTAAACAGTTTAAAATCATACTGTAATTTAGTTTTCAATTATACATTCATAAGTAATTTCACTTGCAAGTAGCCCACTGAAAGCTGGCTTACAGAGTTATTTCAATTAGCTGTCTTCTTAAGTAATTGTAGAATGAAGTCATATATTTCAACAGTCATAAACACTCAGTTTTGCTTGCTGAAGGGTTTTGTTGTTCTATTAGATTTTCCCTTCATGAATTCAATTTTAGTTATGCCAGAAAACAGTCAAGCTGCTTCTAGTACTTTGGCTTGGCTGTGCTGAGGTGGTAATTGCCATAAAGAAACAAACTTTATTTCTTTTGAGAGAGCGAGACAGCGGGAGACTATTAAGTATCACTAGAAACCTGAGATGAAATCAATTAAATTATATGACCTAGATGTATTCTCATTATAATCTGGGTCATGATTCACTGTCTTGGCAAGAGGAAAAAAAGCATCAGCAAAACCAAGTCCCTTTCTGGCCCTGTGACACCCACCCATCTGAACCAGGCTGCCAGAATGAAGTGGTCAGTGCTGTGACCACTAATTTTGATAAGACTGGTTAATGATGTGTGACTTTCTGTACAAGCTGGGCAGAAACTCTTCTGCATTAAAACTGTTCTAATAGCTTTTTTAAAAACCATTTTTAATGACAGCCCCAACAAAAGAATGCGAGTTAATTATCCAGGGAGAGGTGGAGGGAAGAGGGGGAGATGACACACACATGCCAAGAAAATAACTTCCTGAAATGAGAGGAATCATATTAGGGTGGTTGTGTCTTGTTCAGTTTCTTTTCACAGTTTTAGACGTCTTGAAAAATTACACTGTAACTGTTGCTTAATTTAACACGTAGAGCAATTTTAAGCAACACTATTTAATCTGCTTTGACTAGTTCCTTGATTTTTCTGGAATCTTGTATGATAGTGAGTGATGCTTTGAGATGTGTAAGAGATGAATGATCTGTGGTAAAAGCAAGGATTAAAAAATAGGTGCAAACTCAACCAATTCCTTTTAGCAGTATCAATCAGTGCATTTTTGCTGTGCTCCTGCAGGTATGGTGCTGTCTGTTTTCAAGTGAGCGTTTTTGTAGGCATGCCAAGTGATCTATGGCATTGCTTAGGTTTCTTTGAGTTCAGCTTTCAAATTCCACTTGTACACAATTTGGATATGTCAGATGATGTTACTGTCCACCACAAGTACTTGGCATAATGTGGTTGAGTTCCAGGTGATATGTCTGAGGATGTCCTGATTACCAAAACCTCTCCTGGAAATCTTCTTGTATAAGTCCATAAGATGAGAGGTGTAGCTGACCAAGTACCTGGTATTCAGTGAAGTAGACACTATTGTTGCCCTCTTCTATGGCATACCCCTGCGTATTGTGAGACAAAGCATACAGCTGTTTGATATAGAAACACTGAGTCACGGTAGGAAGAAAAAAAATCTTTTTAGGAAACTACAATGTCTGTTTGTTAAAAGAACTTGCCACAGATATGCAACTGTCAGTTACAATTGTAGCCCTGGTTTTTGACCATGGATATGCAGACTGGCTTCAGATGCCAAACACTTCCATGTGGAAATCTATGCACCTCCCCTGATTCCATGCAGAGTTCATCAGGAATATTGCCAGGATCTTTAATTTTGCATTGTTATTTCCCACGAGTAAAACTGAGGTTATGTTTAAGTAATGAGATGCTGTCAAGAGTACAGGGAGCTTCTCTTTCTGTTTTGATTAAGGCAGCAGACAGGTGATGTAGCTTGGGGACAGCTTCCAAGGAGAAACCCTGACCATGAGGTCTCCAACTGCACTCAACCAGGTCTTAATTCAGCCCCCTCTGCTTGCTGCCCTCAGCCTCATTTATATTCTCACTCTTCTCTTGGTAACTTTCCACTGCTCTTGGCTCACTGTACATGTTCTACTTTACTACTTTGTCTCAAATTTAGCCAGGCAGGAGTGTTCCTGTTCCAGGTCAGCAGGCTGGGTCTCAGGGAACCTCAGCAGATCCTGAGGTTCCCTGTGGGACACTCTGACAGGGGTTCCTGGTGCAGTGCAGGATGGGCAAGCTCAGGAGAAGCTGGGGAAGCAGATGAGGGAGGATCCTTCTTATACCCCTGTGTGTTGACTGAAGTTTAATGCATAATTGACAATTGTGTGGAAGACATCTGGTTGGGAGAGCATGTTTCATTTAAAAACTTTTTATGAACGAAATAACCTGACTTGAGAATTCTATGTGCCTGCACTACAGCTCTGAAATTTTACTTTTTCATTTAAGTTTTTCAGTTTAGAAGTTACAGGTCTCAGGGTGGCTTGGAAGGCAAATGCCATGTACTGTGAAAAACTTGAATCCTGTTAATCTCTGACTGGAACTGTAGTGTTGTCATGCTTAGTTCTATAGCCCAGGAGTGTATTACAGCCCCAGAGTTCCTGACATGGAGGTTATGAACAGTACACTGTTCAGTTCCTGAGCAGGAGCTTTTTGGCACCTGGCAGACTCCCAGCAATCAGATGCTGACCAGTTCTGAGCAGGCAAGTTCACCGCAGGGGCACCTGGAACCACAGTCTGTAATCATGGTGTCCCTGAGGAGTCTGTGTGCATTGGAGGAGGAACTGGTACAATCTGTGTGTGTTTGTGGTGGCCTTCAGGGCACAAACTAAAGAAGGGGAGTGAACATGGGATTTTGGAGACTGGGGCGATAGCTTCACACAGGTTGAGTCTTGATCTTAATGGGGACAAATGTCCTCTTACACATCTATTAACTTCATAGACATCATGGGTCTAAAAATAATGCATATTGGAGCAGTGTGATGCCTAAATAATATGGACAAGGGAAAGGGGGAGCTGCTGATTCTGTATACTGAAAACATGCTTAAAGGATATAGATCTTTAAGATATCACAAAGAAATGTGCATGTTAATGTGTTGATATCATCAATGAAGTGGTGATCATAATGCAAAGGAACCAAACCATAACCTCACCAGCTGTGTTAGCATGACCTCCTGGAACTCAGCACACTGTTTTAATTTAATAACCTACTTTCGTTATGTTGATCAACAGCTATTAAGTGCTAGTGATAATATCTGTACTGATGTAGCTGCAAGACATTAAGCCATTTGGCCAAATATGGTGTTTTATTTAACTGTATAATTTAATCATATTGATATGTTGTAGACAGTTGGCATTGAAATGAAAGACTTTCTATAATCTGTATAAATCAGGATTTATGATCTTGAAAAAAGAAAAAATCTTTAAATACACATGAAGTGTTATTTGCTAATAGAAAATATGTAGTATGTTGAATTAAGTTACAGTTATTTTTCTTAGCAAGTCAACAAACTAGACAATTGTTCTTCAGTGCACCAGCATAATTAAATTGCTTTCTTATGATTTCCTGCACTGAATGTCAGGTATATGATTACCCCCATCTTATTTCCTACCTACCTGCAAATGCATTCATAATTCTGAAAAGATCACCCATTCAAGTGTTTTTATCCTGTTATGCCACAAATTGCTGTGTTTTCATCCCATTTTGAAAGTTAATTTTGGGTTCTGCAACTTAGAATAGGATTTGCTTTGCTGCCTTTTTTTTTTTTTTTCTTTCCATAACAGAAATCTTGAATTCTGGCAACAAGGGCTGTCTTCTACTGAAATTGCTAAAAAGTGGTATATGTCAAGTTCTTTCAGTGCACTGATTCAGCTTGAAATGAGAACTTCTATCAATCAATGTCTTTAAGTACTATTTGCCTTGCTTATATGACTGTTAAAAATGAACATTATTTCCAAGCATTGTTGCAAGACTTTATACCTATAGTTTTTCTGCTATGAGTGGCAAAGGTGAGCCCTGCAGAGGCGTCCTCAGGAGTGATTGGTAGTCAGTGACACAGGGAAATGAACCCACAGAGCATGTTTGTTTGTCTTTCATAAATTAAAACTGACAGTAGCTTAAAAACCTGCAGCCAATGCATAAAAGCAATAAATCTGTATTTACATAGAATGAAAGGAGATGGTGTTTGTTCGTAAATTGATAATCTGCATAGGCTGTGTGCCTGATAGCCTGGAATTGGCTGAGTGCCTAAATAAATGAGTGGGAAGGCCAATTTACCTTCCTGTGGAATATTCCACAGAAGTGAAAACCTATCATTTTTCTAGTCTAAGACCAAAGGCACCAGATGGTTTTGATTTATTTGGTTTCTTTTGTTGAGGAAATGACAGATCACTGTGGTGCTGAATTTTTTAAAAAGCAGTATTTTTCAAGGACCTTGCTTATAACGTTTTTTTTTTCTTTTTTGCAACAGTCTGCAAGGTGAAGGGTAAAATATAGTGGCATAATCTGTATATTTTGCCCAAGCTGGAATAGATTTGTTGACCATTAAAGTTGTTATGACTGCTCTCAGCATGGAGAGTTTTAATGTACCCCTTCCTCCAGTCACTGCAATGTGCCTGGCAGTGCTGGGAAATACTGGGGAGGCAACTCAGAAATGGTAACTGCACACTTTGTCTCACAAAGCTTCCCTGTGGCCCACTGCTGAGGGGTCATTCAGTTTTGTCTCAAATTGCCCTGGGACAGCATCACTGTATACAGTAAACAAGATAAATTTCAGGGGAAGAGTCACATCCACATCAACAGCTGGACAGGGACAAATAAAAAAGATGTGTCGCAGTGGCTGAACTTGGATGTTTCACTTGGCTTTTTGCTCCCAAGTGCATTCCCTGGCTGCAGCCAGGATCTTGTATTAGAAACATCAAGACAACTGTTACAGTCTGGAGAATCCCCTAGGATAAGGAAAATCACCTTTGGAAAGTCTGCTCATCTGTGTGTACCAGCGGGAACAAAACAGGCCTGACAATTGGGGTTTTGTTTGTTTTTCTTTTTTGGCTACATAAGAAGACACATTGATTTGGCCAAACTGAAGAGATTTCCTGGAGCCTCTGCTCATCCAGAATTGGTTGTTGCCCCAGCAAACTACTATTGAGGTCAATGAGGTTATGTCACCTTACTGCAAATTGATTTTCTGGGGATAAAATTGTATTCTGTGTTAATTAATATGCTCAAATCATTTCCACTGGCACAAAGGCGTGTCTGCTGCGTGTGCCAAGTGAAATATCCTGAGTAAGTGTAAGCTGTTCAAAGCAAAATGATTCATCCTGAATTAGATAAAAATTGGCATACATCAGTAGTAAATTTAGTCTGCTGGATCGATGCAAAAATGCTTGGGTCATTCGATCTGATCTGGCCTCCAGGCTCAGCCACATTACCCTGCTCACTGCTTGGTTGGCTGTGTGGGACAGAGCATTGAACATCTGGCTCACAAGATGCTGTGTACGAGGTAATGTTGACACTGACATTCTCTTTATTAGTTGCTGTATCTTTGGAGCCCTTTTCAGTGGACCTACTGAAGTCACTGACTCATTGGGCGGTCAGCTTTGAAAACTGAAATTATTATATTGATACTTCCCTCCTGGAACTAACATTCAAGTAATGGGGCAATGAAGGAAACAGGAATGATTTAGGGTACAAGAGCAATCGTCTAGAAAGAAATAAGGTCCTTTCTGCTGCTTGCCAGTTCTCAGTTTGTGGCAGTTGAGAAAGATATTGTATCTGTCAATGAAGTTGTTATTAAACATTGTACAGTTTTGAGATGGTATCTATGAAAATATTTGTATGAACTCGTAAGAAACAAAACACTGGTATGAAAAATAACTGTTGGTTTGGGTTTTTTTATTTTTAAAAAACACGCACTTAATCTCTGACAAATTAGAAAAACAAATTATGTTGTCAAAATAAGAGATCCAGAAGCTAAGAATGTACCTATGTATTAAAAGGAATGTGCTCAAAACATGTTGCAAAACACACCTTGTCATCGGAGAATATATCAGTTTTGCATTACTTTAGGGATAGATAATAGAATGTTTTATTTTGCATGTTAGACTATTAATTATCTGCAATTCCGTAAGTTCCCATGTGCCCCAAGGCATTATGTACCCTTCATACCATCTGTACCTATGAGGTATCAACACATCAGTGCTCACACTGCAACTCATTTGAGGATTTATCCCTCACTTTCAGGGCTGACAGTGAACATTCTCTCCTCTGGCAGGAAGAGGACTTCTACACGGGGAGATTTTACACTGATGTGAAAATGCAGTTGTAATATTAAATAAGCAGGAGAAACATGCAGTGCAGAATTACCATTCTGTGGTTTCTTGGTTTTCTGATTGTTTTTGCTCTATATCAAACTTGGAAAGAAGAAAGTTTTGTCATCTTTTTGTCCATGGCATAACCTCATTGCACTCTGCTGTACTCTTCTAACTGCTAGAAAAGATAATCAGTCAGAAGCTTCTGATAATGGTGATCAAGAAAATAATTTATTTTTCTGTCACTGCAGTTGAAGTGGTGCTTTTCACTTCATAAGGAAGGAAAAAAAAAACCCAAGCAAGATGGTATCATGGTCTTTTTATACTCCTAAAAAGCTGTTTGCCCATATTATTCATCTTGTTACATTATTTGCTTTTCAGTCCAGTCTCTCATACAAGTTGAAACCATAAAAAAAGGGAAAAGAAAAAAAGCCAGCTTTACTTCCAGTTCTGTGAGATACTTAGAACGTGGCTGGACAGTTAGATCTCATTGAACCTGGTTTGAGGAGGGAGCTGGACTAGATGGCTCCCAGAAATCCCTTCCAGCCTGGGCTTCTCTGTCATTCTCTGTGTGGCTTAGAATGAAACATTAGAGCTGCAAGCAAGTGGGATAGAAGGTGCTTTAGGAAGGTGGAGGTGATGAGGGCAGGTGTTCTGGGGCATAAGCTGTCATTTGGGGAATCCTAGGGGCTGGTGCTGAAAATTCACATGGCTACAAGCCTTTTCAGGAAGCTTGTAGGCAGTAAATGCTGCTGGAAAAAATTAACCATCTTATCAGTGATCCATTACAATGGGCTGTTTAATGTAAAAATACCTATTTCTTATGCTTCTTTATAAAGAGAATCTACAGGGTTTTTTTCCTTATAGTGGCTACTTCTTTCTGTGGTAAGCAAAAACTTCATGACAGCTTTAGCTGGCATTTCTTTTCAAGGACTTTTAAATCCTCAGAGTTTGAAAATAATAGATCAGGCTAAATGTATTACTATAATTCAGTAATTTGGAGAGAATAATGGAAGTGAAATTTTTGTGTCTGAATATAGAAAGATATGCATATTAGTGTGGTAGTGTATGAGCCGTATGCATATTATGTGCATATATTTACATTTCTGGCATAATACGTTCTAATTGAAACAAACAGTGCAACAGCAGTCAATGGACTATTATGTGGAAGTAGACAGGATTTACTTACCAAAAATGTAATCAGTTTTTACATTACTTCAGCATTTTCAAGATGCAAGATGTGTAATAATCACTTCAGATGCTATGTATAATTAAATTATTTAAATGTATTCCACTTTCCAGGTTTCAAGGTCACAGTGAGATATTAGATATTCCTTTTCTTTTGTTATCATGAAGGTAGTATGGACCACGTATAGAAGAAAACTTCTGTTAGAACAAATGAATATGTAACCAGGTGAGCTTAAGAAATAGTCATCTAAAATAATTACAAAATAAAGCAGAGCCTGAAGTGAATAAGCCTTTTTCTTTGTTTTTTTTCAGGATGGTTGAAGGTGTTTTAAATGCATTATTTGTGCTGTATCCTTATGACATGGTAATTTTGAAATTAGCTTTGTAAACCTCATTTTAAAAACACGATGCATGTTAAAAAAGAATAATATTCAAGTGAAACCAAATGTCACCTTGGCTAAGGCTGCTCAATGCAGCATATAGATGAAATGCTCATCTTATTCTCATTCTGACTAGCAACCTTTTTTTTTTCTTTCCCCTTGGAAAGGGGACAAAACTCACACTGTCTCATGACTGCAATGCTGAAAAGAGCAAGGTGACAAAACTCTGCAGGATCCTTCATTTTCTTAGCTGTTGTTATGTTTATTGAGATCATTTATTTCTGGGTAGGTCTGTATTACACTTTGGCAAACAAATTTGATATAATCTCTTCTAAAAATCCAATCACCCTTGTAAATGAAGAAGTCTGTGCTTTCTGCTGTGCTAATATCCCTTCAAATTTGCTAATTTTGAACAATAGTAAAATCTCTTACAGTATATGGTGTTTTGAGACAGATACTGGTAGACATTAGAAATTAATAATGATGGTAGTGGCTGGAGACATACAGTTATATATTAATCAGGCAGCATTGCTTATGTACTAACAAGATATGACTGATGCACTGTGGTGTTTTACAGGAGGTTTGGAAAGTGTGTGCATTGATTATTGACAATCAAAGATGTGTGTTTGTGTACTGGTTCCCAAGATACTGTGGATGCTAATCACAGACTTTGTCAGAGGATGCCTTCCTTACAGGAGAGGATTGGAAGTGGGGTGTTTAGAGGGAAAGTAACTGAAGATTAACTACTCTGGGCAGTGCTGGTTACAGACAGAGCAAAGGAAGGCTGCAGACTTTCATCTCCTTGTTGATTTTAATGGCTCTATTAAATAATGTGCTGCACCCTCCCCATCCAGGAGCCATGAAAATACATGTTTCTCCATCAGAAATGCTTGTTTATCTTCTGAAGCATAGAAAACTACAGCTTACTATATACCCACAGTCTGGGCTTTAGTTTTTGGACTATATAATTATTTACTATTTACTATATAATTATTTTAAAATTTGATTATTATAATTTTAAGTCAAAGATCAAGATTCAGATATATCCGAGAGGGAATGCAAATTTGCTGCACGTCCCAGGACACTTAAAATGCAGGTAAAAAAATACATCTTTCCTGCGCTTGACCTGCTGCTTTCTCTGGTGAGGTTGATAAAAACTACAGCTGTAGTATTAAAATGAATTCAATGAAAACTAGTAAGTTTTTCCATAGTACTCTGTGGTGTACTTACTCGTATGAAAGTGGTGATGGCAGATATATGGAGACAGGTGTCAGGTAAAGTGAGGCAGAATGGGAGGCAGTGAACAGGCAAAGCTGCTGAACTATTTTCGTAAGAATCACAGCAAATGAGAGTTATATATGGGATATAATAGCAGACAGTGAAATAGCTTTTGGAGGGATTTCTCCAAAATGGGAGCAAGGTTTGGAGAAGTTAGAGAGGTACTTGCTGAACACTGTAGCTGGTGGGTCAAAGTGCTGCTATGAGGGCAGATGGGAAGGGAGGGTTTATTTTTCAGCAATAAATGAATAGTTATAACTGGAATGAATGTGAACCATGAAGGGCTGTGCAGCTGAAGTCAGGTAGCTTGTGTGTTGGGGGGCAGCTCTGAATGGCTGCCAGGTAGCTGGAGTTGTGGACTAGGAAAATAAAAATTAGTGAGAACATACATAAGCAACAAAGACACCATAAAACCTGAATTATGTCAGAAAATTTAGTGTAAAACTGAGTTTTCACTTTTTGTTTTGAGAATGATGAATTTAAATTATTGTTTCAGTTGAGGGAATAACAAATGCTTTATCTGTGCACTTTATTAAAAAGTGCTCTGCAGCTTCCTGAAGTTAATACCAACTTCATTTTGTGCAGAAGATTTTGAAGGATAAATATAAGAGGTGGTGCCATTGAAGGTAAGATGGTGTCCTAGGCTTTGAGGTTCTATCAAAAGCAGGCACAACAGATAGGGAGCTGCCTTGTGAAATAGGAAAATGGTATTTCAAGCTGCATTGTCAGGACTGAAATGTTTTCCAGGAACTTGGTTTTGTTTCTGTGCAAGAGTTTGCTTTCATACGCACTTCCCATAGTTTCTCATGTCAAGCCCTGCCTCAGCCATCTTAGTGTTTATTATTTCTCCTCCAAAGGCAGATGGGTGATAGTTAAAAAAAAATCTTGTCATTACCATTGGCATCCCCTGAAGAATACCTGGTAGTGAATTCTTTCTCTTTTTGGAAAATGGAAAATATGTGAAAATGGCAGCCTTTCAGTCCTCTACTTTCATTATAGCATTCCTAGCATGGAATTTACGTCTGTAACATTTGTGCTTACTGCTTAGCTCTAAAAGTGCTGGGTAAGACTTACACAATTATATGCCATAGCTTGTTTTAAATTCCTGTGATTTATGGAAGACATTACTCAGTTATCATGCAAGTTTGTTGTAGTAATATTCAAGCAGATCTTTTTTAAAATCTATTTTTAGCATTAGAATACTGATCTTTTGTAATTCTCAGTGATATAAATAAATCTAAGGCTTCCTTCTGTGTGTATGAATATATTATGTTCAGGCATGTACAAGCATATAAGTAAAATATTCACTAACATATTTGTAAAATAATAGATAAAGACTAATACATTTAAAGCAGAGCAACAGCTGGGCAGAATATTTGGGTATTGTAAACTGTCACATCTTCAATGGATTTGACTAAATTTATACTGTCTGGATCATATAGAACTAATTGAGTCTCCTTACATAGGCAAGTATTGACATGTAAGTATTTCAGATGGTAATTTGAGGATTGCTAATGCATTGCTCTCTTGAATTTCAAAGGTGCTTGCATAGATATGAGGGAGAAGAGAGTTTCTCACACTCATCTTTTTATCATGTTTCTGCTGAAATGTAAAATATCAAGAAACATTCTGTTTTCATTAAAGGTTGTCCTGGTAATTAGATGGTATATTCTAACTTTCTTGTCTTAAAAAAACCAAACCAAATGATTTGAAAAGTGTTAGCAATTTCTAGCTTTTGCACTGATCCATGGTGTTGATTCTTTGAATTCAGCTTGTTGGGAATTATTTCTACAGTAGGTATGTTTCCACCACACATTTTGATAACTAGGAGTTTAAAATTTTTATTTTACTTATTAGAATTACAAAGAGAGCAATTAAGATGTAAAATAAATTGGTGTTGGCTGTATTAATATTAAATATGAAAAATGAAAAATGTGACATTTACTGGGTTATAATTTAAATGTCAAAACAAGGGGATGAAAAATAGGGCAAAAGCCTGTGGCATCCTTGAAATGATCATCCTGAGATGCATAGATGGCAATCTAGTACCGTTTCATGAGTTTCTCTTTCAATAGAAATAAAAATCTCCAAGCAACATGCTCCTTACTAATTGTTTTAAAATGCGAAACTTTTTTAATTGGTGGCACTTCCAAGAATAGAATATAAAGCAAACTTTCACTTTAAAGTAGTAGTTATTGACTGCCCACCGTGGAAGACCTGTCACTTGTGAGAGGGAAGGCTCACTCCACCTTGTGCTGTGTGGCTCTAAGAAGTCTACAGTATAAACTCAGGTGTGGACAGGTGTGATATTAATTCTGTGGTACTGAAAGTAAATTCTGGGAGTCAAAGGTAGGGAAATACTCTCCTTTTTCCTGTACCCCTCCAGACAATATGCAGCATTGGAGATCTTTTAACACATGACTTTTATATACCTGGTGTGGTGGCCTGTTAACCCCGTGATTCTGTATGTTCCCCATGTTCCCTCCCTAGCCTTGGCCACTCCCTCAGTTTCTCCCTATTTGCTTCTGTACCCCAACCCCACCCAGGGACTGCCCCTGGGCCCCTGGCAAAACCACCCCGCACTCAGACTCTCTCAGAGGTCTCTCTACCTCTGAACATCATGGGGACAAGATGTGATTAAAGCCATCTCAAACCCTCATGAGAGACCCTTCTCTGCCTTCTTTATCATCCACTGCGTTGTAACGCTGCCAGCTGCCGGAGCCAGATTGCAGGGCTGTCCGAAATGGACTCCGGGATGTGATTAATCACATGGCCCTAGGAAGCCCTCACTGAGCTTTCAGGCCGCAGCAGCCTGCTAGGCAGAGTCCAGCGGTTACAACAAATGGTGAACCAGTATGAGGCAATATGTGCCCTGGAGAGCCTAGTTGCCTTTGGGAAGCCATTTCCCTGACTGAAGGGACAGCCTGTAGCCTCCTGAGAAGAGTAGTGCTTTTGACAGAGGTTGGCTGGCAGTGATGGACTAAACTGAGTGCTTTTAGTTGATTCTCCGTTCTGGAAAGCTCTCAAAAGGAGCCTGGTGGGCCTGGTTAAAAGAGTGGGAGACTCTTTGCTGCTGGTAAGCCTCAGAAGGGAGCCGGGAAAGGCCTGGTTCAGGGGGTCGTTTTTCTTTTTAGTTTAATCCTTTTACCTCGGTTTGGGTGGAGGGTTGGGAGTGGGTTCTTGTCTAGGTGAAGGAGATCATGCCTCATGGAAGCCTCAGCAAAAAATATAACCCCATCCCTAACAAGAGAAGATACAAGTTTAGTGCCCCCAGTTTTGGGAGTTTATTTTAGCAGTGTGTGGGGGGTCTTCGTGCCTGAGAAATCTAACCTTTGTTTTGTTTCACTCAGTCATCTGGAAACAGAAACCTCCAATTCTCTCCCTCTGACCCTCAGGAGAGATTGGAAAATGTTCCGACCCTTCCGTGCCTCCCCTGTCCCCTTACTGTGCCAGGGCTGATTACCCTGGCCCGAGAGCTCCCCTAAAACCCCTATCTTGACCCCTAAAACCCCTGTCATGCCAGCTCTAAGCAGTAACCAAGATGGCCGCCGCCAAATGGTTTGGCCCCACCATGTTGCCTTCTTCTTCTTGTATCTTCCTGCGCACGCGAAAACCTTTGGCTCCTCCCTAACCCCGCCCCCTGCATTGGTCAGTGTACTGCATCAGCTCCCTTCCCCCCTGCCCTGCCGGGGTAGCGCGGCACGCTGCAGTCCTGCCCCGATCCCTCCCCGCCAGCCAGCTCGGACCACAGAGTGACAGCAGCGCCCAAGAGAGGAAAAAAATAAAAAGGCAAAAAGCGGCAAGGCTCCCCGGCCCAGCCCCGGGACTGCATGGGGCCAGCCCGGCCCCAGGCAGTGTTGGTAGCAGGAGTGGTGCCTGTGCCTGGGGGGAGCCCCAGCCCTGGATCAGACCCGCAGAGTGGACTTGGCCCGGGGATCGTGACCCAGTCTGACCTGATCGGCAGTTGCAGACGACGCAAAAAGAGCAGCGCAGCACTCCCCTTCCCTGTTCGCCACGCCCTGATGAGAGAAGTGAAGAAAGCAGGAACCAAAAGATGCTATCCTAGCAGCTTCAGCAGAAGAAGCCATGAAAGCCACTGCTGTGTGGAAACTCAGCCAGCACCGATCTCCAAAGACACAACCAGCTGCATCATAATTTTTAATTCAATTATTTTGCATTATTTTACCATTTTTATATTGTATAAAAATTAAGCCCTTCCCTTTTCATTTTAAATTGAAAAGGGCGAGATGTGGTGGCCTGTTAACCCCGTGATTCTGTATGTTCCCCATGTTCCCTCCCTAGCCTTGGCCACTCCCTCGGTTTCTCCCTATTTGCTTCTGTACCCCAACCCCACCCAGGGACCACTCCTGGGCCCCTGACAAAACCACCCCGCACTCAGACCACGTTGTCTCTCTACCTCTGAACATCGCAGGGACAAGATGTGATTAAAGCCATCTCAAACCCTCATGAGAGACCCTTCTCTGCCTTCTTTACCATCCACTGCGTTGTAACGCTGCCAGCTGCCGGAGCCAGATTGCAGGGTTTTCCGAAACGGACTCCGGGATGTGATTAATCGCATGGCCCTAGGAAGCCCTCGCTGAGCTTTCAGGCCGCAGCAGCCTGCTAGGCAGAGTCCAGCGGTTACAACAACCTGGCTCTTGGGTTGGGTATATTGTTGTAACAACTCTTTTTCCTTTGCTCCCCTATTTATTGAGGACATGAACATGTCAATGTAATCCATGTCCAGAAACCTCTCTAAGAGTTCAGACATCTGAGGGGTCTGGCAGTAGCAGCTTGTTAGTAATTCTTGTTGGAAGTCTGGGCTTACAGAGCTGGGAAACTCCAAGGATGCAGCACAGTAGTAACAAAAACCTATCACAAAAAGTAAGAGGGGAATACCTTGAAGTGCTTACAAAAGCTGATTTGTTAGGAAGATTATTTTCCCTTTGCTTGATGAGAGGCAATGCAGTTTAGGTGTAGTGCAGCTCTGCATTGCAAAACTGTTACAGTGGAAAACTTGGAGGTCTGGGGATGGGCTTGTGGTGGGATAGGCCAGGTGGGAAAAACTCAAATTTGCATGCTTGAAAACTGAGACTGCTCAGGAGCTTTGTGGCATGTATGTTTAGACTTGGTTTTTTTCTTCCTGAATTTTTTGCTTTTATGATTCCATGTTGACTTAAACCTTAAGTAAATGGAAATTAGACTGAACTTAGAAAGGTCTAAGAATTATGGGGATTCTGCTTGAATCACTAACAGATTTTTTTTTTTTTTTGCATAGCTCAGAAGTTCTCTCAAATGTCTCGTCTTCCATTATGCAGCTGAGATGTGATCATGATCTTATTCAAAACACTCAACTACTTTGTAATATTTATATTGATCTGCACATTTGACATGAGGCTGTATAACCATGTAACTTGTCACAAGGACAATGTATCGAAATATTAATGGCAAAATATTAATTAATATTAATTGATGGCCATGATGCTGAGCATCCAAGGGACAGTCCTCAGCCAAGCTTCCTCCTTGACATCCAGACAGTTTTCACTCTTGATTTCCATGGCTCTTTCCCTGTCAGAGTCTCCAGAGGAGCAGTGCAGCAAGTTTCTTTTTCTCACTTTAAGTCTCTTCTTTTTCTGGGCTGATTAACTAAAATTTTTCCTGTGCTGGACTCAAAGGAAATGTACTTGAATGTCATGGACACTATTTAACACCTTCAAACTGAAGGAAAAATTGGTGTGAAAAGTAATAGTTTTCCAGTATTGGAAAAGAGCAAGTGGCTGTTTTGATAGATGTTCATGCTTGCCAAAAGGAAAGATGTTCAACCTGAGAATCAATAATTCACACTACAAGATAAGAAATAGTGTGTTTTACATAAAGCTACTTATTTTATCTTTAAGCTTACCTTGTATTTGGCATATTTTCAGATATATTAATGAAAGTGCATTTGATCGAAGAAAAAGGGCACACTGTCTAATAAAATTATTGCTGCTCATTTATATTTTGATTAATGACTGCTTCAAAACATGATTTTAGTATTTGGTGTCAAGTAGAGTTAGAAGAAGGTTTCTACTGAGGAAAATCTTATGATCTGACCTTTATGGGTATGTGAAGGGAAGGAAACCTGATCATGGGGAGAGCAGTTCGAGGTGAAAGGAAAAGACAACAAATGGCTATAAATTCTCTGGGAATCCGTCTGGAGGATAAAGATTAATGAGAGGTGAAAAGTTAAGCAGCATCCCTCAGTAATTTGTCTCATTATCTCAGATGATACTGAGGTATAATACTAAAATTTTTGAGAAGTTGTATAGCCCTTATATTTACTATTTTTAATGTTAAGTGGGGTTTTTTCCTATGTCTCATTTGTAAGATGGCACGACTGGGTTCTTTCTAGCACAAAATTAGCTGTTTTCATTTGCTCCTTGGTGAAAGCTCACCTCACTGTAAACCTCTCAAACACTGCACTGATACAGCAAGAGTTGGCTCAGGTTTCTATGCAGAACTGTCACTTATTTTAACCTGTTTAACTTGAGATTTTGAATAGAAACGTTGTATGTTGCCTCTTCTTAGTCAGGGCCGACAAGATCTAAAAAGTCTATTGTTTCTTACCATATAAAACACAATTCTTTGTTACCTGTGATTTGAACATATAATATGGAAATTCAGTTTTCTTTTCTGGAATAAATAGTCTGCAAATCCTTAAGCTATGTCCTATTGTGTTGAATTAACCTTTCCCTGACATTTAAGTATAATCTTTTTCACTCCTTCCCAGTACATAATTTAGTAAAATGGAAATAAAGTGGCTTGCTGGAAAAAGATATCACTAAGCTCTTTTAAACTTAACTGTTCAGCTGCTCAGAGATATCAAACATACTACATGAGCAGTTTCTTTAGTGTATCACAGGACAGTACAAAAGTTCTTTGCCACTCTATAATAAAGCTATGTATTTAGATGAAATGCAGAATATTTTTCATTGAAGTTTCTCTGAAGTAATTGTGCTTTAATGCTAGGGTGTTGCTTCATGTTATTTTTCCATTAGTTTATTTACAAGGATCATAAAATCACTTCCCTCATTTTAATGAGCACTACAGCTGACAAACTGAAAGTTTCATATGAAATATTAAGTCAAGTTCTGCAAAAGAGTATGTTTTGGAACAGACCTAGTGATTTATTTCTTTTAATACTATTAGTCTTGTTCAATAAATATTTATGTATCACTAGGAAAAAAAAAAAGAAATTGAAATAGCCTTGATAATCATAATAAATTGGGGCAAGAAAACAATAATAATCCAGAGGAAATTCTCATTAAGGAGAGTCTCATGGAGAAGTTTTCTCACAAGTTCAAATATAGCAGCAGGGACAGGACTTCTGAACTGCTGTTGTTCTGTAATATTGGATATTGTAGAACTGAGCAGAATCAAGCAAATAAAGCTCTTCACAGCTGAATTACTACTGGAACATCAACTGCAGCTGCCTCTCTGAACTCTAGCAAGTGTTTATTAAAGTTTCTGACTTTGGTGTGTGATCAAACACATTCTCTGTATCAGTGAGAGGTAGTGGTAGCTGCCCTGAAGGTTACAAAAGCCAGGTGCTCTCAAAGTCACTATGCTTGAATATATTGGGTGGATGTGACTTTCTTTACAATTCCTAATGTCTGCTTATTTCAAAAGCCTAAAAAGTTATTTCAATCAAATTTTCCAAAGGCAAAAGGAAAAATACTTTGATACAAGTAATATAAAACTTTCTTCAGAGTATCAAAATTTTATTGTCACAGGAAGCAATTTTTTCTTCAAATAAAAAAAATAATCAAGAAATGCCAACTGGACTTGTAAAAATGGGCTTTAAAATTGTATGGCTGAAAGGAATTACTCATATGCTGTAAGAGGACAACTCTCTCTTTGGCTTGCAGAAGATTTATATGGAGGTGGTGCTGATCCACGGTGCCACCGAACTCCTACAGCATTTGTCCTCAGCTTGTCAAAATGGTTTTGTTAATTTGCCAAAGAAAAAGCCCACAGTGTCAGCTGGAAACCTGTTCTTCTCACTCGAGGTGGCTGAGTTTGCCTTAGGAAGATGGAAATGGAAAGCAAATGAAAGCACTTACTTACAAGGTCCCAGTCCAATGGCCAATATTTGCAAAATGTTCTTTCTTTTCCTCCTAATTCGCAATTGTAGAGTCAGCACTGCAGAGAGTATCTGGGCAGCCTAAATTTTCCTCATCTCTGGGTCATATACAGTGTATGATTCCTATGAGCCTGTGCCAGTTTGGGCAAATTTGGAAATACATCCTCTGAGAGAAGGCAGCTTACAACCATCCCTCCCCCACCAGGTTTGGGAAAAAATAAATTTTCCTTGAAATATTTAACAAACACACAGGAAAAGGATAATAATGCTAAATAATAATAGAACCTCTCGCTCTGCTGAGAGAAACCTGGGAAAATTTCAGAGTCCTTCTGTAGTCTCTCTCTCCCCCTCCTTGGAGCTGGGACGGGGTGGTGGGCCCACCTCCAGGGCCAAGGCCTTGGTGGAAAGTCCTCCCAATGTATTCTGATGTTGAAACCGTCCAGCAGAGAAGAAGGGAAAAATCGGAGTCCCAGGAAAACAAAGTTCAACTCTCCAGAGGAAAAGGAGCTGAAAAACTGGCCAAAAGCTGGCTGGAAAAAAAAACAAGCTGGGTGCTTCCTCCCGCTCCTGCCGCTGCTGTTAGAAGCAAGAGGAGTCTGTATCTCTGTGTCCTTGAAACATGAAAACAAACTGCAAAACTGCTTTGAAGAGTTCCCTCAGTTTTTCCTCTCCCCCCTCTCAGGCTCAGTTTAAAGGCATAGAAAGGCACAAAATTAATTTCTGGGCATAGGGCAGTGATATGGGATACACATCATAAAGTAACCCCAAGACAGAGCCCTAAATTTCTTAAACCAGTGCTTTCAGTAAATCAAAGAATCAAGGAGGCAATAAAATCTACTCTCTGCAGCTTCTCTATCAGAAGACATTTCATGATTAATGTCAGGAAAATTTTGTATTTTACTGTTGCAGTATGGGTGGATGGTAAAGTGCCACGACCTTCCCAAAAGCGTCTCCCTACGAAGCTGCTTGGCGAGGCCACTGCATGTGTGCACACCACACCGGATAGCTTAGAGTAAACCGGCAATAAAGAAAGCAGGAAGGGTCCTCGTATGGGAGAAGTTTATTCCAGCCACGTGAAGGGGTCCAGGGATGAAGACAGGGAACAGGGACGGTCCAGGTTTATATACAGGAGCGGAGGGAGCATCGGAGACCAATGATCTGAGGGCATGGGGGCGGTACACAGGCTGGGGTATGGGAGCCAATGGGAAACTCCAAGGGTGTGGCAATGGGGAAAGAGCCAATGGGGGAACAGGGAGTGGAGAACCTTCTGGAGTAGGGACTTATTAGGTAAGAAGGGGCAGGGAGGCCAATGGGACAACTGGGTAGGCCCACTGGCCTCCACATTTTACCGCAGAGGTTCTCTCATCCTCTGCTTTTCAGAACTTAAGACATCTTTTCTAGCCCTCAGCTGCATAAGTAGCTGTCAACAGCACCCAAATTAGCTGATATTTTGTATTTAACAATTTTAAACAAATTTTACCTGCTGTTAAAATGCATTTTAATTAGGTCCTAAAAGATGTGCAGGCTTGTTATTGTCACACTTTTCTAATATTCTTCCCTTCCAAACAAAAATCTCCAACCACACCCTTCCTGTCTGGGTTATCCCCATGGAGATCAGTATTTTGAGAGAAACTTTCTTGGAGCATGTGTCATAAAGTGTTATGTCTACAGATGCTGAGTTAGATTGTCACTGTAGTGATGTACACGTGTCAGAGAAACAGGACCTTTGATTGTAGCTGTTGTAATAGGTCTCTTTTCATTTTCCCTTCCTGTTGCTGCCTGTTCTGAACTTCCCCTCCCCCTCCCCAAGACACTTGCCTCTGCCATGTGCTCCGAACCCCTTTGTTCCAAGTGCGGGCAAAACCAAATGTAACTCAAACTCTTTAGCAGTGTCTGATTGGCCGGTCACCCCGGGTCTGCCCCCAGGCCTCCCCTTTCCCCTTCTCCAAATAAAAGAAAGGACCAAGGGGGGGCCCGCCCTCTTTGGCTTGCACAATTTCTGCAAACATCTTGTCGTCTGTTTCTTTTTAAAAGCTTCTAATTGAGGGAAATTAGGCAAGCTGAAAGCTATATTTCTCCCTCTTTGCTTCTGGTGGTGGTATTAGATTTGCAGCTACCATTTTGCCACTTTTAGAGCTACTGAAATCCTAGATTGCCCGTGCTACGTCTCTAGGCTGCCCGAGGCTTTCTAAGGCATTGAACTATGAGCCTAGCTGGTAAAAAGCTGTTAGTTCCTCATCTGGCACCCAGCGTGCTCTCTCCGACCCTCAGTTTTGAGAGACTTTTAGGGTGTCCCAGCAGCTGTGTGTCTGCTGGAGTTAGCTCTGCACATCCTGCCATGCCAGCTCTGTGTAGCAAGCTGTTATTTTTTGCGTAACAGCGGGCCCAGAGTCTCGGCCTGTACCCTCCCCCACACCAGGTGGTGAGGGAACGGCTGGAAAGTAGAAGACCCTCTTTGCTAATTTTTTTCTCCAGACCTGCTTTCCTGTGATAAATCCAGAATTCTGGTGAGTACTTCCCTGCTGGCTTAGGGGCTCCTGTCTTAAGCTGGTGCCGGTGCAAACTTTCTCTTTTTTTTTCCTCTTTTTAGCGATTAGGGGCTGAGGTTTATGGTGCTGCATTCGTAATGGGATCTGAGGTTTTTGCACACCATAGAGAAATATACTACCAAGTTCAGAGTTACCTTTCTTGTACTGGGCATAAATACCCTAAAAATCTAGTTCAATCTTTTGTACGATGGCTTTTTCAGTACTCTCCTAATCTAACCTCCGAGGACATGAAATCTTCTGAATTTTGGGATAAGGTGGGGAGAAAACTCTCCTTTCTTAGGCGTTCAGGAGATGAAACAGTTCAAAATTTTTTCCTCTCCTGTTACAAAGTTATACTTTGGCGGAGAAAAAAGCAGTACATGAAAGCCACTGCAAAAACCCTCTTTTAATCCCCTTACACCCTCTTCCAACCCGTGTCCCTGACCCCTCTTCCCTTACACTGGAAAACACAGACAGAGCAGACTGCTTTTTAGCTCAGGAGTGCTATCATCCTCCTGGGTCACCCGTGTTTCCTCAGCACCCTACCTTGGACTGGAATCCGGACACAGTAAAAGGACCTTTCCAAAATCTGGTCTCCACTCCTTTGTCCCCAGTTTTTAGCCCTCATGTTTTAAGCGCTCATAAAAACCCCTTCTCCCCTGATCTCTTTGTTCCCAGGGACAGCCATTGCCATGTGCTCGCAGCCCAGGAAAAAACCCCTCTCCCCAACCCCTTTTCTCCAAGTTTGTCTCCAATAATGGCGGATGCTACGTTTCTTCATCTCCAAACTACACCTCCCACAATCTCTTTCTCCCCCACCCCACAAATCCCTTCTTGTCCCAATCCCCTCCCACTCCCACGTCGGAACCTATCCCTGCCCCCAACCCACAGCATCGTGTTTCAGCCCTCCCTCTGTTCCCTCCCATGACTCAAGTACCACCCCTGCCTCCCACAACCCTGCCCCTAACCCCTCCTCTCCTCCCACTGCATCCCCGCCTCCACTCTCCGCCCCTGCCCCTCCATTCCCTGCCCCTGCTTCCCATTGTCCTGCCCCAGGTTCCCACAGTCATGTGACTACCCCCTTAAATCCCGAAACCCATGGTTACCAGGAAGTAACTCCGGCTGCTACTACATTCTCTCGTATTAGCAATGGAGCTAACCCTGGCTGGACACCCTTTCCTTATTCTAATATTAAGGATTTGTGCAAGGCAATTAAGGAGTTTGGGATGCATAGTAATTTTTTTAAGAGCCTTTTAAATGCTTCTTTTGCAACTCGCTTACTTGTACCTCATGATTTAATTACAATAATGCAAACTCTTCTCACACCTGGTGATTTTGTGTTATGGAAACAACAATGGAAAATAATTTTATCTGATTTATTGCAAATTTTGTGGCAAACTCCAGATAATTACCTGGACTTTGACAACAACTATATCACATTAGACGTTTTATCTGGTGACAATAATATGGCAAATCCCATAGCAATGCTTATCCCTTGTCCAGTTCTTACTGAAATCACACGTGCTGCTGAAAAGGCCTTAACATTACTACCATCTCAGACTCCTACATCTCATTATACCAACATCACACAATTGCCAAATGAAAATATTATTCACTTTTATAACTGTTTGCACAAAGCTACCTTTTCCCAGGTCCCTAATCCTGAACTCCAACAAGCACTCCTACTCAAACTGCTCCAAGTGAATATGAATGATGCTTGCAAACAAGTCATCCTCACTCTTCTTTTGCATCCCCCTCTGACTGTTGAATCCATCCTCGAAGTCTGTACAAAGAAGGTGCAGCTGAACACAGCTGTTCCCTTTTTAAAAAAAGTGGGGATGTGTTGAAGAATGGTTAGAGGATCAGGGGCATGGGTCATTGATAGAATTATGGATCAATAAAAGAACTGTACAAGCAAAAGGCCTGCAAGCAAAGGTTTGTGTGAGAAACTGCCTGCATGAGAAAGCACCTGTTTTGAGGATGGAGCAGCTGTGCAGATAAGATGTACTGACCATGAGAAGGGAGGGTGAACTCCGAATTCTTTAATCATAACATCACTAGTAGAAGCTTGCCAATGTAGTCTAATTATGTAGAAGCAGAAATGCGCTTGGATAGGTTTAAGCCAATTAAGAGTTAACAAGCTGGTATACTATATAAGTGCCTCTGGATTGCTAATAAACGGAGCTTGCTTTATCAATCACATTGGTTGTCTGCAATGTCTTCCCTCCCGAAGTCGTCGAACTTTTTCAACATTTGGCGCCCGAACATGGACTGGCACTTCGTTTCTTTTTGACTCGGCAGGAGGCCAATGAGGCGCTGGTAGCAGCGACCGGAGGGCGAAAGGATCAGCAGCTGCGGGCCAGTGCCTGATCTCTGCCTGGACCGACCGAAAAGAGGGGTCTGCCGTTTGGCTGACAAGGGCAAACCTGAAAGGCTGCACGACCCTGACAGCAGGGACAGCGGTAAGACACGGAATTGAGGTGAGATGCAGGATTGCGGTGAGATGCAGACATTGCGGTGAGACGCAGAGTTGAGGTGAGACGCAGAGTTGCGGTAGGACACAGATATGGAAACAGAGGTGGCCCTTGGTTTATTTTTACGCTTTTTAGAAAAGCGGGGAGTTAAAGAAGTAACCTTTATAAGGAACTAGCTGATCCAAGATCGTTTAAAAAGAAAGCTAAAGAAGCAAAAGCTCTCAAATTAACCTGGAGAGCAATAACTGGCACTCTCGCAGAGATGAAAACAGAAAAGACAGTGGCCGCAGCCGCCATAGAGACTTTAGAGAGTGGCAGCGCTGGCTGTAGCAGCTCCGAGAAAGGAACAGACAGGGTCTTACGGAGCAGCGGGCAGAGACCGGAGCGGAGCCCAGGGTAGCACGGTCCTTCGGGCTGGCAAGAAAACCGATTAAAAGCACAGCAGCACCCGTCCGCTTACTGCAGGAGCTGCTAAACTTGGCAGAGCAGGATGTTACCCCTCCGACGGCCGAAGGAGAAATGACCGCGAACGTGGAAGCAGAGCCACCCGACCCAGGGGGCGGGGCGCAGGCAGGCCAAGGAGACACAGGCAGTCCTGCTGTCCGGCCGAAAGTGGCAGAGCAACGGAAAGGTCCTAAAGCCCCCCTGCCGAACAGCGAAGTAACGTCCGGCTGCGAAGCGGCTTCTGCAGTTTTGTTGCCTGCAGAGCCGAAGCCAGCTGGGGCTGCCGGGGCTCGGCCCCGGGAGGGGGAGAAACACCAAGAAATGATACAATAAGTCATCAAAAAGCTTGCTGACTTATCTACACAAAGCATTTTGCAGTTTATCTTTACAGGAGATGTTCTGTGTCCGAATGATTGCATCAGCATCGCACAATTGTTATTAACCCCATCACAGTTCCTGCTCTGGGAACAAATGTGGAAGCGGCTAGCACAAGAAGAAGCTAGCAAACACCAGAGTGACACACAAGACCCACTGTATGCACTCCAAGCTGACATGCTAACTGGGAGCTTACAGGGCAACAGTAACACAGCTGACCATGCCCATAGTAATTCATCATCTGTCACAGACTTTTGCCCACAAAGTCTTGTTGTCAGTACCTGAAAAGAAGAGTCTCCCTTGTATGCAGCAGTCCGACAGGGGCTGTCAGAGCCATATGATCAGTGCATTGACTGTCAGCAGCCTTAAAGGATGCAACTGAGCTCTCTGAAGAGCTCCAAGAGCAAATGTTCCAAATACTTGCATTTAAAAATGCCAATAGGCAAGCTAAGACAATTCTTGCCATGCTGCCCCAAGGAGCAGGTGTAAACAAGATGCTCATACATGCTACCTGTGCAGAACAGTCATCTCAAACAGCTGCCTTTACTGCAACACTGCAGAATGTCCTGCGACAACAGGGACAAGTCATCGCTGCATCACTGACCAGAAGGGTGCCCAGCAAGTGGTGCTGTGCTACGCATACAGGACCCCGAAGCAAGAAGGCGCAGTCAGCATCGGCTTCTGAGGAAAGTGACGCCACTACTTCAACAGCTGGAACTCTGGGACCTCCGTCCCGAGAGGCCTTGGGAGAGGCTGCAGACGTGGCTGAGTGAAGGAGCTGAGGACTTGCCAGATCCACCACTCTCCGTAGCAGGAGAAATAGCGAGACTCTGGAGTGAATGTAACAGCTGCCCTGGGTGGTTGCTAGTGACTTGTGGTGGGTGTCGGGGAACCCTCTCCAAAGACAAAACTAAGAAGGAGAGTTACATAAATTTTTAGGTATAGCATCAGGCATAGAAATAGAGTAGGGAATTAGTTTTTTGACTGTCTTGAAACAAGAGTATTAGTAGACATTTTCAATCAGCTGTCTGCCCATTTAGATCAAGTGAAGGCAGTCAATTTAGCTAGCATGTATGTTTTTACCTGGTGCTTCAGCAGCCAGGGCTTACGCTATTTTGCATAAACTTGCTTGCTGGGAGAGGGATAAGTTAAACATAACTTCGCAAATGCTTAATGAGTTAAGTGTAAATGTTACTAGTGCTAGACATACAATATTACAAAATTAAGTAGCCATTGATTTTTTACTATTAGCTCACAGCCACAGCTGTGAAGAGTTCTAAGGTATGTGCTGTATGAATCTTTCTAACCACTCTGTCCTAATTCACAAGCAGATAAGTGAGTTACATCGATTAACCACACAATTGCAGAAAGAGAACAGTCTCGGCTTAGAAGGATGGTTAGAGTCACTTGGATTAGGACCATGGCTAGTCTCACTCATGCAGCATTTAGCAGCATGATTACTGTAGGACTAGTAATATTATTAATAATAGTGTGCTTACCTTGCCTATGCCAATGCTTGCAGAAGATGATATACAAAGTCACTACATCTGTAACCAATCAAGTATTGCTTGTACAAAAAGAAAAAGGGGGAGTTGTTGAAGAATGGTTAGAGGATCAGGGGCATGGGTCATTGATAGAATTATGGGATCAATAAAAGAACTGTACAAGCAAAAGGCCTGCAAGTAAAGGTTTGTGTGAGAAACTGCCTGCATGAGAAAGCACCTGTGTGAGAAACAGGCCTGAGAACAAAAAGGGAGTTTTGAGGATGTGCAGCTGTGCAGATAAGATGTACTGACCATGAGAAGGGAGGGTGAACTCCGAATTCTTTAATCATAACATCACTAGTAGAAGCTTGCCAATGTAGTCTAATTATGTAGAAGCAGAAATGCGCTTGGATAGGTTTAAGCCAATTAAGAGTTAACAAGCTGGTATACTATATAAGTGCCTCTGGATTGCTAATAAACGGAGCTTGCTTTATCAATCACATCGGTTGTCTGCAATGTCTTCCCCCCCGAAGTCGTCGAACTTTTTCAACAGGGATGGTTGGGGAAATTGTGGAGAATGCTATGGATACAGGGGAAACTCAATCGCGAAGTAACTTTATATGCTATCGTTGTCAGAAAAAGGGACATGTAGCTCACAATTGCAGAACAATTATAATTGCTGATAAAAACTCTCCAAAGACTGTTTCCCCAGGTCAACAGCAGGGAAACTAGCGACCCAACGTATCCTAACAGCTCCGCGTTCTGACATAAATAGAGCTGCAGACAAAGCAACTTGGACTTCTGAACTCAGGTTTAAGGTAACCTGTGATCAAACACACCATTTCAACAACAACAAACAGACTGTAATACCAATCTCATTCCAGAATCTGGACCACATGCCAGACTTTACATACCTTCTTGTTATTGGGGACACTCAGGAAACACCTGCTGGGATAGAGGTTACACCCACACTCATGAAAGTAGATCAGAACGGGTGTTCTAACCTAACTGTACAATGTATATATCTACCATACTTTATGCCAAAGGGTCAAGTCATTGCACAGGCCATTCCACTGCCCAAATATCTGCCCACAGATGGTCATATCCCAGCCATCTGTTGGACTGAGGTTTTGGGAAATGATAAACCTGTAATAGAAGGTAAGCTCTGTCACAGATCACATAAAATCACTATCAT
The DNA here is from genome assembly GCF_020740725.1 of Corvus hawaiiensis. Taxonomy (NCBI): domain Eukaryota; kingdom Metazoa; phylum Chordata; class Aves; order Passeriformes; family Corvidae; genus Corvus; species Corvus hawaiiensis. Next base: position 14,298,911 of record NC_063227.1, on the reverse strand, counting down.
GGGAATGATAGACACAGGTGCTGATGTGTCTGTCATTCCATTTGATAAGTGGCCTGCGCAATGGGAATTGCAGTCTCAGAGCATCATACAAGGGATTGGAGGTACCCAAATTGCAAAGCAATCCAAAAACACCATTCAAATTGAAGGTCCTGAAGGACAAATAGCGACACTTCGTCTGTATGTCCTGGACACCAAATTCACCCTATGGGAAAGGGGTGCCATGTCTCAGTGAAGAACAAAAATTTATATCATCCCTAGACATCAAAATTTTCCCTTGCGGCCGCTGGAGCAGAGTGCCAACCACAAAAGCTAACTTGGAAAACAGATGAACCAGTGTGGGTTAACCAGTGGTCGCTAAAAGAAGAAAACTTAGAGGCACTCAAAACATTAGTAGCTGAACAATTGGCTAAAGGAAATATAGTTCCAACTAACAGCCCATGGAACACACCCGTGTTTGTAATACAAAAACCGGGAAAGAACAAATATAGGCTCCTCCAAGATCTTAGAGAAATCAATAAGGTTATTGAAGACATGGGACCCCTTCAGCCAGGTATGCCATCACCTTCAATGCTCCCACAACATTGGCATTTAGCTGTTCTTGATATTAAAGATTGCTTCTTTCATATTCCACTCCACCCTGCAGATGCCGCTCGATTGGCATTTTCTGTGCCCTCTATTAATCATGAAACTCCCATGGAACGTTACCATTGGCTTGTGCTTCCCCAAGGTATGAAAAATTCCCCAACTCTCTGCCAAGAGTATATTGCTAAAATTCTATCTCCCATCCGTGCTAAAGCAGAGAAAGCCATCATCCTACATTACATGGATGATGTACTGGTATGTGCTCCCAGTAATCAGTATCTCGAGCAGACACTTAACATGGTGATTGAGGCCCTAGAGGCCAAGGGCTTTGAATTACAACCTGAAAAAATGCAGAGAACAAGCCCTTGGAAATATCTCGGACTCAAAATCACAGAAACCTCTATCACCCCAACACCCATCACCATTAATAATAACCCAAAAACACTAGAGGAAGTGCAACAGATCAGTGGGACACTGAATTATTTAAAACCCTGGTTAGGACTCACCACAGAGGATGTAGGTCCTATTGCAAACCTGTTAAAAGGGGAAGGCGGTCCAGCATCCCCTAGATCCCTGACAGAAGAGGCCAGGCAGTCTCTCAAAAAGATACAAGAGCTCATTTCCACCAGACAAGTACACAGGTACCAGCCCTTCCTACCCTTTAAGCTTGTCATTCTAGGGGAGGTACCACGCTTTCACGGCCTCATATTTCAGTGGGACAAAGAGCAGAAGGAACCACTCACATAATTGAATTCCTTCCACTCCAACCGCCTAAAATCATCACACAGCCACAAGAACTGATGGCAAAAATTATTATGAAGGGTAGAGCAAGGCTTCGCACCCTGGGAGGATGTGACTTTGCATGCATCTACTTACCTGTAACAACTGACACATTAGATCACCTACTTCAAAATAATATAAATTTACAATTTGCATTAGATAGTTACTCAGGCCAAATCTCCAATCATTACCCAAAACATACATTGTTTAATCTGGCATTCTCTTTCATCTCTCAAGAGATTCAAAGTAGAAAACCCCTCAATGCGATTACCATTTTTACCGATGCTTCAGGAAAAAGTAAAAAGTCCGTGATCACATGGAAAAACCCAAAGACGCAGAAGTGGGAATCTGACACCCAAGTAATCCAGGGATCACCACAAGTAGCTGAACTAGCAGCTGTTGTTAGAGCATTTGAGAGATTCAAAGAACCCTTTAATTTGGTCACAGACTCAGCATATGTAGCTGGAGTAACTGCTAGAGCTGAGCATGCTCTCCTAAAAGAAATGCTAAACAAAAAAATTTATGATTTGCTCTCAAAGCTAATTTATCTGGTTTCCCACAGAGAGCATCCCTATTTTGTCATGCATGTGAGGTCACATACAAACCTGCCAGGATTTATTGCAGAGGGTAATCGTAGAGCTGATGCTCTGGCTATGCCAGCAGACATAGTTTTATCAGCTGACTTACCAAAGCTCCCCCAAGTTTTTGAACAAGCAAAATTGAGCCATGCCAAATACCATCAAAATATTCCTGCTCTTATCCGCATGTTCCATCTGTCACGGACGCAGGCAAAAGCAATAGTGGCAACATGTCCCAACTGCCAGAAGCTACAGCTTCCATCACTGGGCATGGGGGTCAATCCCAGAGGCATTAATAGTGGTGAACTGTGGCAGATGGATGTCACACATTTCCCTGAATTTGGGAGATTAAAATATGTTCATGTTTCCATTGATACCTTCTCTGGTGCTATGTATGCCTCTGCACATGCAGGTGAAAAAGCTAAGGATGTTGAAAAACATCCAAGCTTTTGCTGTGCTCGGTATACCTGAGTAGATAAAAACTGATAATGGCCCTGTGTAGGTAGAAAAATGGTGTTAGTGAGGACTTTGTGTTATTTTTCTAAGTCCGTGAGAGACTCTTCTCTCTCACAGAAGAGGTAGCAGGGAATGTAAACAACCAAGCCACCTGCAACCTTGGAAAGTCTTGTTTATGGTATACTAGAAAATATTTTGATAATGGATGTTTTAGGATTTTGGCCAATCACCCCCAAGGGGTGGCTGGTCCTTTGTCCAATTAGACCATGAAGAAAAAGGTCTATAAAAGAGTTTGTAAAATAATTAAATAAATCAATCTTGCTGCACAATTCCTGCCTGCTGGATCTTCTCCTCCTCCTCCCTATGGCTGCGGGACACGGTGATATACCGTAGGAACCAGGCCTGCGGTAATATTTGGTGCAGCCCGACGTGATTTGCACTCTCTGACGTGTCCTGCTGCTGCAAGCCAAGCCGAATTCCTCTAGAGGTACGCTGTTCCCCTTCCCCCCGGGACCAGGAGGTCCGACAGAACTGAGAAATGGCGAACAGCGGCTCACAAACCGACGCTGTCGTACTGGTCTGGAAAGGTGTGTTTAGCATATTGCACACCTCCATTCCTGAAGCCTCAGTTCAGGAATTATTGGACTGGGCTACTTTAAAAGGGATTTCCATGGGCAGAGATACTGCCCTGGACTTTTCCTTGATACAAGAGCTCGGATGCACTGTCCGACACGAGCTCCCGACAGGGGAGCCGGCAGCGTTAGAATTATACAAAACCTGGCGGTCGTTATTTATCCTGCTGACAGCCCTTGACTGTGATAGCAGGGCTGGATCGCCTATTTCAGTGATGAGTGAAGGAGGAATGTCCAAGGGGGGGGCCCGCTGACTGGGCTTCCGGGGCAAATGATGGTGGATTTGGAAAAGCCCCCCTGGCTCCACAGGCAGAGCCTGCGCCGGCTCACCCTGCACAATCGCAGGACTCTGCAGCCCCCAGGAACCCCGCGCCGCCAGAGGCGGGGGGATCAGGGCAGAGGCAGGGTGCACAGCCTGCCTTGCCGTTCGGCTGGATGGCAGCCACGGCTTATCCAGGGCCGCAGATCAGCGGCTTAGCAACTTGGACCCCCAGAGAGGCTCCTAGTTCGGTTCCGTATGTACCTGGATCTAACTTAGCGGGCGTAGTGCCAGGCATGCCTGCCCCGGGACTGCCTGGCTATGGTCCACTGCCCTCCCTGGCGCTGGACTGTTCTGCGCAGTCGCAGAACCGAGCCATGGACCTTTTAATGCAGCATCTGGCCTTTCTGACAGAGCTACGAAACCTATCCCGAAGGATGGAGGACTTGCTCAGCCTGTTAGAGCGGCAAATGCCTGAGCCCGTGCCGCCAGCGGCGTCAGCACCGGCCATGCCGTCCGCGCCGCCCGCGCACCCCCCGCCAGAAGCGGGAGCCGCGGCTCCGAGCCAAGAAACGGCGCGGCCGGCAGCGAAACCGGAAACAGCGCTGCTGCGGGAAAACCCAGAAGCGGCAGCGGCTGCGGAGCGGCGGGCAGAGGCGGCGGCACTGGGCGTGTCCGCAGAGAACGGGCCAGCGGCGACACTGGGGGCGTCCGCAGAGCGCGGGCCAGAGACTGCGGCGCCGAGCGCGCCCGGAGAGCGCGAAACAGCAGCAGAAGCCGCGACCGCGCCGAACGCGGCTGCTGCGCAAGAGACGAGCGCGGCGCCGGCCGCGGTGCCGGCCGCGGCGCCAGGCACAGCCATAGCCCTAGAGACGGTGGCTGCAGCTTCAGTACCGACTCAGTCGGAACTGGCCGAGACGGCCTCCCGTAAAGAAACTGCTGTAAAAACTGCCGTGCATCCAGCTGCAGTCTGTACTGCCTCTTCTGGCTCTGGCGAACTTAGCCAAAGTGCCCCTCCTCCCGGTACATTTCTGTTCACTCCCAGCACCACAGAGTTGCCTTTGCCTGATGATTCCTCATCAGGCAGTGAGGCAGATGAGGTTCTGGCCCCAGGTCATCAGGCGGCTGTAGCCATGCGGCGAAGAAAAAGGCTGCGCCGGTCTCGCCCCTGGACCTTTCAGGACTGCACGGTAACTGTACGTCCGATGCATTATAATCGCTTCCTAGAGTCTATTAAGATGCAAGCATTGGAGGAGGGTGACTGGAGGTTATTAGAAATCCTTGGAATGCCACATAGATCTGAGGATTCTGGGGGTAACCGGGGAGCTGTTACACTCCATCCGCAGGCTGTGCCAGAGGTTCAGGATGGTACTGGTTCCCCAAAAGAGATCCAAGCTTTCCCAGTGTATAAGGCTCTCCCAGATTCAGGGGAGCATGACAAGCATGAGGTAATTGCTTGGAAAGTTGCCCAGGACCTCCAATCCAAGGTGGCACAATATGGGCTAGGTTCTGCTGAGGTTATGCAGATAATAAGGGTGATAAATACAGATTTGCTTTCTCCATTTGATATCAGACACTTAGGTCAAATTCTATTTCAACCTGTACAATTTACAGTTTTTGAGAAAACCTGGAGAAAGCTGGTCAGCAAGACTGCATTAGCAAATTTGCAGCTCCCTGCTGCTGATCCTAGACAGACAGCAGGAGTGGATGCTTTGATGGGGACTGGTCCCTTCTCTGATCCCAGTCTACTGGGTACGTTGTCCTCTAGCATCCTGCAGCAAGCTCAACAGGTCGGCATGGCTGCCCTGTTGAAAACCATAGAGTTGTCAGCACCCAGAAAGCGATATACTGAAATAGTTCAAGGGAAATCAGAGTCATTCCTCTCTTTTGTAGAGAAAGTCGCTGCTTCTCTCGAGAAGCAGGTTGAGGATGATGGGTTAAGACAGTTGTTGTTACGGCAGTTAGTGAGAGATAACGCAAATGAAGAGTGCAGAAAAATCATAGATGCCTTACCAGGGGACCCTGAGGTAACAGACATGGTCGAAGCCTGCGCTAAGGTGGGATCTGGGAACCAGGGAAGGTCTGCTTTGGCTGCGTTCCTGCAGCCTGTTCACACATCTTCTGGTCGTGAACCAAAGCAACCAAAACAGGTGAAGAAACGGAAGCGGCCTAAGCCGAGCCAAAAAGAGAACACACCGATCCCCCAGTGCAAGAGGTGTGGCAGGCCAGGGCATTGCTCGGGCTACTGTAGATCGCAGACTCATGCCGATGGTCAGCCTTTGTCGGGAAACTTCCGCCGGGGTGCAAGGAGGGGGAATTGCTCTCCAATGCAGTTGCTCCCCCGGAGAGTGGCACAGGTACAGGCACAGGCCTACCCAGCCACCCTAGAGACAGCACCCAGGGATCAGATGGCACCCACAGATTAGACGGGTTTGACGTCCACACCGCAGCCGCAGTCGTCTTAGACTCTAGCGGTATTTATAAGGTTCCCTTGGATGCATATGGACCCTTAGCCCAGGGATCCAGTGTGGTGCTGGTGGGAAAACCTGACGTTGCCCATCAAGGAATCTTAGTGCACTCAGGAGTTATTGATGCTGACTCTAAAGGTCAGATTTACGCTATGGTCTCCACGCAAAAACCCACTGTAACTATTCCTGAAAAGACCTGCCTTGCTAAATTAGTGCCTTTTAAGTCTTGTGTCCCCAGGATAGAACAAACTCACGAAGATAACGGCAGTGGATCTACGGGACTTCCGCAGGCCTTCTGGACTGCAGACATCTCTGACCAAAGGCCACAGATGACATGTACCCTGGTCCTGCCGAACGCCCGTCCACCCCGGATTCAGCTTCGAGGTTTGATTGATACGGGTGCTGATGTAACGATCATCTCCTTCTCTGCATGGCCTCCCTCATGGCCTTTAGCCCCGGTGGGATCGGCCATCGCAGGATTAGGAGGAACCACACAGAGCTATTTAAGCGAACGGCTTGTGGTGGTGAAGGATTCAGAGGGGCACACAGCTACGATTAGGCCTTATGTTGCTACCACTTCCCTTAACCTTTGGGGACAGGACGTGTTGGCAGCTTGGGGCGTACGGATGGGGACAAATTTTTAGCAGGGTCACTGTGTGTAAGGGCGCACAGTATCCTACACTGCCTTTGCAGTGGTTGATTAACCTACCAATCCGAGTCAGACTCTGCTCAGTTAGTTGAATTAAGGGCTGTTACCATGGCTTTTCAGCGATTCTCACAGGAACCTTTGAATTTGGTTACTGACTCTGCTTATGTAGCAGATATCACCCAACGCTTAGATTGTTCACTTCTGAAGGAGGTGAACAATGCGGCTCTGTTTTCACTATTGCAAACCATGTGGTCTACAATTCAGGCTCGAGTGCATCCGTATTACATTCTGCACATTTGAAGCCACACCAATTTACCAGATTTTCTAACAGAAGGCAATGCCAGGGCTGACATGCTGGCCAACCCTGCGTGGGTAAGGCCTCAGCCTGATGGAATTGCACAAACCAAGTCATCGCACAGTTTCTTCCATCAAAGTGCACATACCCTGCAGAAGCAGTTTCATTTAACGTCAACCGAGGCGCGCGACATTGTCAGCGCTTGTGCTGACTGTCACGGACTCGCTGCGCCTTTGCCAGTAGGGGTAAACCCCAGAGGGCTAAAAGCCTTGCAGATTTGGCAAACGGATGTAACTCACATCCCAGAATTTGGTCGGCTGAAATATATGCACGTGTCTATTGACACTTTCTCCTCGGCTATGTGGGCTACTGCTCACACTGGAGAGAAGGGCTGTGATGTCATTGCCCATTGGAAATTGGCTTTCTCAGTCCTGGGCGTGCCAGCTTCTGTGAAAACCAATAATGGTCCTGCCTACGCCTCGGAGAAGACGCGGCAGTTCTTACACCTATGGGGTGTAGACCATACCTTTGGTATCCCACATTCTCCTACTGGCCAAGCCATTGTCGAACGCGCTCATGGTACCTTGAAGCGTGTTTTGGACAAACAGAAAAGGGGAATGCATGGAGAAACCCCACAGAGCCGACTAGCAAAAGCTTTGTATACAATTAATCACCTTACAGTACCACAAAATTCAAATAATCCTGTTATTCTGAATCATTTTCTCTCATTGCAGTCTGCAGGCGACATACAACTGCCCCGGGCAAAAGTCTGGGTGCGGAATTTACTCACTAACCAGTGGGAAGGCCCTCATGAGCTTATCATTTGGGGTTGTGGGTATGCTTGCATTTCCACAGATACTGGGATATGGTGGCTACCTTCAAAATGCGTTCGCCCTGACCTATGGCACCAGAGGCAGAACAGGCAACCTCCAAATGATGACCAGAACGCCAACCATCCAAATGGCGACCAGAATGTAGATCATCAGCCTAATGACTCTTCTGATGATGACCAGGATGTCGACCATCAGGCAGATGGTCCTTCTACAAGCAGAGACTGGGATGGTCGTTCCACAAGCAGAGACTGAATTTTAAATTTCTTGTTATGGAGTCAGATAGTTAAAGCCTTAAGGACATATTTAGAATTAATAACTGATGTAGATTTCTATTTAGGATTAGTAGTAGGGTTGTTATCTTATAAAACAAAAAGGGGGAATTGTAGGTAGAAAAATGGTGTTAGTGAGGACTTTGTATTATTTTTCTAAGTCCGTGAGAGACTCTTCTCTCTCACAGAAGAGGTAGCAGGGAATGTAAACAACCAAGCCACCTGCAACCTTGGAAAGTCTTGTTTATGGTATAGTAGAAAATATTTTGATAATGGATGTTTTAGGATTTTGGCCAATCACCCCCAAGGGGTGGCTGGTCCTTTGTCCAATTAGACCATGAAGAAAAAGGTCTATAAAAGAGTTTGTAAAATAATTAAATAAATCAATCTTGCTGCACAATTCCTGCCTGCTGGATCTTCTCCTCCTCCTCCCTATGGCTGCGGGACACGGTGATATACCGTAGGAACCAGGCCTGCGGTAATAGACCTGCCTACACCTCTCAGGAGTTTAAAAACTTCCGTCAGCAGTGGGGATTTTGACGTTACAGGTATTCCTCACTCCCCAACTGGACAAGGCATTGTTGAATGTGCCCATCAAACCCTCAAGCGAATGCTGCTACAACAGTCAGGGACCACTAAACTCAACTCACCTGTCCTCAGACTCAGCAAAGCGTTGTTTACCATAAACTTCCTGAACGGCACTTTTGAGGATCTGAACCCTCCCATCTATTGTCATTTCCAGAACACCGGGAGACAGAAACTGAAGGAAAATCCAGAAGTCCTGATCTGGGACCCAGAGACTCAAAAAATCCAAGGACCATACAAACTTGTAACTTGGGGATGTGGGTATGCCAGTGTATCTACCCCTCAAGGACTGAAGTGGATCCCAAGGAAATGGGTAAAACCTTATGTCACTTCCTCTAAAGTTAAGGAGGTTAAAACTGCCTCCTGGAGGAGACGCCGTAAAAAGAATCCTGATTTTACACACTCATGTAAACCCCCTACTCCAGATTTTGATGTTAATCCCTTAAATTGCACTGTTTTGCCCTCACATTTTGCACTGTATTTTGTAAATCTTCGTCCTGATACCCCAGACCATAGATGTCCTGACTAACCCCCTGAGTTTTAACTAGGGAACTAGTTTAAGACATCCTAGGTACTGTCAAGTTGTAGGGATGATAGATTCCAATTATGTTTTGCACTGTTGTTTTGTTACTGTTCTATGCACTTTAAGTTACTAAGAGTTACAACCCAGCTTTAAAGAAAAAAAAATAGGGAATTGTTGCTGCCTGTTCCGAGCTTCCCCTCCCCCTCCCCAAGCTGAACCCCTTTGTTCCAAAGCGCGGGCAAACCAAATGTGACTCAAACTCTTCAGCAGCGTCTGGTTGGCTGGTCACCCCGGGTCTGCCCCCAGGCCTCCCCTTTCCCCTTCTCCAAATAAAAGAAAGGACCAAGGCGGGGCCCAGCCTCTTTGGCCCGCCCTCTTTGGCTTGCACTCTTTCTGCGACCGTCTTGTCGTCTGTTTCTTTTTAAAAGCTTCTAATTGCGGGAAATTAGGCAAGCTGAAAGCTATATTTCTCCCTTTTTGCTTCTGCTGGTGGTATTAGATTTGCAGCTGCCATTTTGCTGCTTTTAGAGCTACCGAAATCCTGGATTGCCCATGCCACCTCTCTAGGCTGCCCGAGGCTTTCTAAGGCATTGAACTATGAGCCTAGCTGGTAAAAAGCTGTAAGTATAGTTCCTCATCTTCCTGGTGACTTCCTGTAACCACGGTCTTCTTGCTTTCTCTGACTTCTGTTTGCCTTCATTATATTTGGGACTGGAATTCCTTTTATATACGTTTTTAAAGCATTTCCAGCCTGAGAAACGCAGAAACAAATAAAAAGTGTGTTGGGTTTTTTTCCATCAAGGTGTATTAAGGTTCCTCCATCCTCACATCAGCATCTATAATGTGAAGAGGCTATTTTACTCTAAAATTGTATCAGAAGCCACTCCACGGTGGCTGTGGTACCCCTGGATCACTTTCAGGTTTTTCAAGAGATGGATCTGGGAGCTTCTGTAAGGCTTTTAGTCAATAATGGAAGCTCCGTGGACAAAGTAATGGCTATCTTGATGTTCCTGTGCTCTGTCACTCTGTGCTGCCTCAAGCAGGACTTAGTTGCTGTCTCTCCAGTCATCTCTGGCCAGGAATCTGACAAAGTGCAAACTATTTACAAAAACAACTTACCAAGTGTGCAAGGAAGTGCAGAAATGAATACTTAATCTGCCAATAAATATTTCAGTGGCAAATCTTTCAGCCCTCTCTTGAGCTTTCACTTAGTCCTTGTGCTTATGATTCCTCCCTGCCTTCTATTCTATATGTCTTCTGAGGCTGGATCTTATTTATGGGGACTGTTCTCAGTTTTTGAAAAGCAAATACAGTACTATGTTCTCTCTCTCTCTCTGAAGAACTCCAGAAGGCTTCTGCCCACACAGGAAAGAAATGCTGAATCGTATTCCTATTAGACACATCTTCATGAGCATTCATCAAACTGTTCATTTAATCTAGAGCCTGGAGCAATGAGAGTTTGTGAATGAAACTCCCAGGACCAGGATGTTCCCTACCATATGCCACTGCTTCCCTGAAGAGAGATGGAGACTGATACATGAAAAGCTGTTTTTAAAACAAACTAATTCTTGGTGTGTTATGGTTTTGGCCCAGAAATAGTGTAGGCAGGCTAAGTAAGCAAATATTTTTCCTGTTTAAGTAGGGCCTTTAAAATAAGTCATGGAGAGGGGTTTGTATGAGATGCATGTATTCACACACACCCTGCCCTTTCATATTGTAAGTCATATGGAGGAAGAAATTGAAAAATGAAAAAGGATAGATCCAGAAGCAATGGTGTCCAAATCTCCCATTTTCTGTTTCAATATGCTATTTCTTATCTCTTGTCCTATGAATTCCTGAATTTCATCTTGGTAAGCTGAACAGCTTCTCCCACTTCTAATCCAGCAATGAATCTAAATCTGTACTTCTGGAAGAGTTTTGTAGCAATAGTGAATTATAATGAAATTCAGTAGTATTATGCTAATGAGTTGAGTCCTTGAAACCTGAGGTAAATTGTGCTGGACCCATTTAGGTTTTGAATAAAATTTTTTTCAGGTGTTTCTGACTAGCACATAATCAAACCATGTTTTGACTGTCTACCAAGTATTGCTGTAGCATGAAAGGAAGTTCATGTTGCATTTTCAATTCACAGGGTAACAGAGGAATATTTGGTTTTGTTTGGATTTATCTGCTTCCTTAATAGCAGGATTTATCTCCTTTCTTAATACTTGAGGATAGTTCTCCATATTCACATTTTTTCTCCTAGGCAAGCAGTGGCTTGCAACAGAACTGTATTTGAATTAGCTTTTTCTAGCTCTAAGAGATGGAGAATAACTTGAGAATGGATTGTATTGAGACATTTGTCTTGCATACTATTGCTATTACAGTAATGGACAGCCCAGCTTCAATTTATGCACTAACAGCAGCTCTTCTGGCAAGGAACACACACAAGGCTAAAACGTAGGCATGACAAGAATGGAAATGGCTGAGCAGAAAGCATCATAATCAACAATGAATAATCTGTAAAGCTGGTAGGGGCTGTGTTTTGGGTTTGTGCTGGAAACAGTGTTGATAAGGCACGGATGTTGCTGAGCAGAGCTTACACAGAGTCAGGCCCTTTTCTGCTCCTCACCCCACCCCACCCCACCCCACCTGTTGGCCTGGGGGGGGGCATAAGGACCTGGGAAGGGGATGCAGTTGGGACAGCTGGGAAAGCTGATCCCAAGTGACCACAGGGATGTTCCAGACTGTATGGAATGTCAGCATATGAACTGTGGGGGAGAAGGAGGAAGGGAGAGGTGTTCTGTTTGATGGCATTTGTCTTCCCAAGTCACTGTTACATGTGGTGGAGTCCTGCTGTCCTGGGGATGCTGAACACCTGCATGCTCATGGAAAGTGGTGAATGGATGTTTGGCTTGGCCTGCGTGTGCAGCTTTTGCGTTATCTGTGGAACTGCCTTTATCTCAATCCGTGAGTTTTCCCACTTTTGCTCTTCTAATTCTTTCTCCCGTCCCACTGGAGGGGACAGTGAGGGAGTGGCTGTGCACAGTTGCTGGCTGGGGTTAAACCGTGACACAGGTGAGGTGAAAATTAATGTATTTGGGAGATACATCTGGATGCTGAGGCTATTTCCATGCAGCTATAATATGCAGAGCAAATACAAGGATAGGATTTAAGGGAATAAATTAATTTTGAAGTGTAAATTCAGGGTAATTTCAATAAACTTTCAGAAAATAAACTCAGAAAAATGTGAAGAATAACCCAACCAGTGCTGAATTCTGTGTATTTGGTTTATTTAAAAACAAGTAAAGATACCTTTGTGTCTTTCAAAATCTGTCAGCTCAGAAAGCCTACAGAGAAGACTCTCCAAAAAGAGAATTTTTAAAAGCAAGCTTGTGCTATGCAAGGTTTAATTCCTGGTTGACTTCAATGATGATGAATGTCAAACTGCACTAGGAAAGCCTCCATAGGTAATTAGAGGCTCAGATTGGCTGGAAGGACTCAGTGGGGTCTTTTATTGCCAAAGAGAATAATTTAATTACTGTCCATATGGCCTGTTGGGCCTGACTGAAGCGCTGTGTTACTGGAATAAATCTGATTAGAGAAATGTTTCTACAAAACCATCATCTTCACCTTCCTCAACCAGTCTTGGATGGGGCCTTTTTGTCCATCTCCTCCTTTTCATTTTCACAGTTGTATACCACACAGAGGCTTCTGAATAGTTTTGTTGAGGCAGTAACAATACAGTAAATCAAAACTTACTTTTAATGATTACTTTGTATCACATTGAGCTTTTTCAAAGCTTCTTTTGTTTTAGCTATTAAAAGTTTCTCATGCAACTTAAGTCTCATAAAATATTTCTGCCTGCCTGTATTGATTGATAGAGGTTTTCAGCTAACATTTAGATGTTTCTTTTCTCAAACTGTTGACTATGTTGTTATTCCTATTATATAGGTAGGGAATTGAGGCTCAGGAAAACTCCACAGTTTGTGTAAGGTCACAGAAAAGACTGAAGCGAGGGGTCTGATAGATGATCATGAACCTGTGCATCTTGTGTCTCCAAGAATCATTGCACACTCCGTGGAAGCATCAGCTTCTTTAGGTTGTAATTTTTATTTGTTAATCCTTTGTTCAGGTTTTTTCATTGTTCAAGGTCACAGTGTAGCAGCTTTCACTGAAAAGTCTGGTAATACTGTAGGGGTGGTTAGAGAGCAAATGGAGTGGTCAAAGGTGAGAGATACTGTGGCTCCAGAACTAGCCCTTGCAAGCATGCGTGTAACTTGAAAAAAGTTAAAATTGGAACTGGAAAGTAATTATAACTGATAGTATTTATCTGTTGATCATTTATGTTAATATTTAAGTTTATACTTTTGCACTGGAATATAACTGCAGAACTGTCCCTCTCCCAGAAAGCTCAAGTCTTATCTTTATTTCATGAGCAGAAGTTATGTGAGACTCTAGTGAAGTTCAAATGTCCAATTCCATTCAATCTGGATGTTTTATCTTTACTCTTGTTCCTTGCAGATACTAATAACTGGTCTCATGTTATTAATTTAATTTGAATAATTTAATTTTTATGTACTTTAAAATTCATCTATTTTAAAAAGAAATGTAAACAAAAGTCAGTACTCAAAAATTCCCTTTCCATACTTTGTAGAGCATAACATTTCAAACTCTCTTTGGGAATCTTGTGAACAGATATATCAAACACTATTAGCTGTGCAGAAAATAGAAATTCTGGCAGGCAGGGAACATAAAAAAAAAAAGCTGTAACAGATCCAGTGGCATTTTCAAACTGATCTTTGATGAAGAGGTTAATAGAATTTATGAACTGTACTGCTTTAAATTCTTGTAACAACTCCCATCATAATTACAACAAATGCATCACAAAAGGTTCAGGGATTAATTTAGTTTGTGTGAGTATCTAGAAGTTTACAAGCTTATTCAGGGCATACACACGTTTTGAAATGGCAGACTTGGACTTCAAATCTTAGAAATTTTTCTCTTGAGGTTTCTGGCACTTCTAGTTTGGGTCAATATTTCTGTCATACCATGACTGAACCCCTCCTGCTCCTGCCTGGGGTACAAAGTACAAAGAAGGGTATGTTTAGATAAAAAAAAGTAAAACAAAACAGAAAACCAAAACCCAGCAAAATAAAACCACTTGAAATGCCTGGAAAAAAAATCTTCAGAATTCTAAATAAAAGTAATTCAGTTTTGTCTGGAAGAGGAACTTCATTATGCATAAACAGCTCTCCTTTACTCTCATGGGTAATACAGCATTTGTGCATAGGTAGAGACAAAATACACTGCAGCTGAATTCTACAGCTTTCCATGTCCAGTGCTTTAACGCTGGAGTGGTTGATATTCTTGTGTGATTTATCTCCCATGCAGCCCTAGTTCCACGTGGATGTAAGATCCAGGCAAATCATTTGCAGTCTGACTTCCTAATGGAAGTGTGCAAAAGCTGGGTGACAGCTTGTCATGCAGAAGTCCTCCTCCCTCCTCTGAAGCGCTTCATAAAATGCGAACACATGAAGTAGACATTGAGAATTGATTGGCTCTGCTGTGCTTCGGGGAGTGAGGGGAAGATTGCTTACGGATGTAGAAAAAGTTAACTTTTTTCAGAGAAGATCCCAGGTATTGATCAGTGGCTTGTTATACTGTGAGAGAAGTGAGTGGTTTGAACTGGGAACAGCAGGTCAGGGCAGTCAGCCAGGGCTCTAATAAATAGCTTTCATAAATAGTGCTGGAAAAAATGACTTTGAGTCTGTATAAATGATTCTTTTCATGTCCAGACTACCAGGAAATTATACTTTTACATTCTCACATGTGTTTTAAAGGCAGAAAAGCTAGTGGCATCAAAAAATGAAGAATAAACATTTGTGCTTCTCTTGGCCATGATGTGTGCACTTCTTGAGAAAAAGTAGATTGTGTTTATGTGCTTTTTCTGTTGTTGTGGAATATCAGATCACAGAGTGGCTTGGGTTGGAAGGGACTTTAATGGTCATCTAATTCCACCCCCTGCCATGGGCAGGGACACCTTCCACTAGACCAGGTGTCTCCAAGCTCCGTCCAACCTGGCCTTGAACACTTCCAGGGAGTTTTCTCCATAAGCTACCTGCAATATGGACACTTCAGTGCTCAGAATTTTAATTCTCTCTGTAAGGAGATACTTCAGAAATGCAGTACATTGACAACTTCAGTGTATTGATCATACTTTGGGATACTGTACTTCAAAAAGGGGTAGTTGTTTTTGTTTTGGATAAGATGTTCAAATGTGAGAGTAATTTCATTTAAGGACGTTGGAAGAAAATGGTGCCTGTGGGAATAAGGGAGAAGGGTGCTGCTCAGAAGATGGCTCAAAGATTGTGTTAGAGCTCAGGGAAGGGACATGCAGAATAAAGGTAAAATACTCCTTTCTTCTGAAACTCTAAGATGAACTGCAAATTCTGGAGTCTGTGTAGAAATTAGCTGGCAATGAACACCAAAGGAACAAACCTTTATTGTTTAGTTTTCAGTGCAAACTACTAAAGGATGATCACCCATCTCCGAAGTGAATATCTCTTCTGCAACAATCGTTTTCTCTAACATTTATATCTTGCTTAAGGCTAATCAGGAGAAGCTTATAAATTGTTGAAATCACTTTATAACACATTTAGAGCTCATTTCACAGCAGTTTAAGGGGTTACAATGAAGCTAATAGCCTTCTGCATTTCTTAACTGTTTGTGATTTAAAAAATGATATAACATTTATAGCACTTTAGAGTTATTTCCAAAAGCAACATTGTAAACCTAATCGTTATATAATTAGTACATGATAAAAATCCCAGTGCTGTGAAGGCCTATTTTCAAGTATCTTTCATCATGCTGTCCAATGTTTCATATATTTGGCAGAGTGATTCTTGCAAAATAAAGCACATGAGACATTCAACAGACCAGAGTGTTTACCAGGCCTAAAATCCTGATCGGGAGAGAAAGAATTTTACAGGTTGGTGACCAAAGCCCTTCTTTTTTGTGAAACTGATAAATTGGAAGAGGTTATAGATGATTCTCTCTTGCAGGAGCAATTAACCTGAAGAGACTGTTCTTTGCTCTGTAGCCATGTTTAATATAACTTGCTATAGCTTCCTGTATTCAAACATCAGAACCAGTTAGAAATGAGAAGTGCTGGACACTACAGTAATCAATTCACTTACAAAACAGTGGGAGGAGATGGAAATCTACTTGGCTTAGTTCTTTCTTCATATAATTTATTTGCAAATTCCCATCGGTAAAACTGAGAGGAAAATCTCATTTACTGGTGTAAAACATTTTTATTGAAGAAGCAGGAGTTGTATCTGTGCTATTATTTATGTACTATCAGATATTAATTTATCCAATTGTCAAGGCCAATCACTGAGTGTCATGACTTCAATAACAGGAATGTTAGAGAACCAATCCTCTCATCTTTTTGTATCATGCAGGAGAAAACTTAAGTCCAGGAACCTGTAGGTTCAGTGATGCTACAGAAAATCCCTTTGGGCTTTTATGGTTTGGGCTAATCAGTTTTAACCTTGATTTACCTATCAGTGCTTAAAAGCCATTGCTAATTCAGATTTACTGAGATCTGTCTGGTTGCCACAACTTCCCAATTCAAGACGTCAGATTCTGAAGTTCTTGATAACAGAACTGTCTCTGTGACATTTTTCTTAATTACCAAGTCAGTCACTGCAGTTATATATTTGAGTTAACCGCAAGGTGCTGTGGGGATATAAAGGATATGAACAGGTGTCATGGGTTAGCAAGCATAGTCCTGGACGTGATGTCCTTGCAAAGGAGTGCTTACAGTTTTCCCCATGACCTGACAGAGCCTATCAGCTGGCCAGTTTGAATATGGACAATTCTTTAAGCCACTTAAAATTGTGACCGCCTCTGTGATCCACACTTAAGAATAGACAAACTCCCCCGCCCAAGCTCTCTCTTGTTTCCGGCGCTGGGACAGGTGGCTGCGGGCCCCGTGTGGGGGCCAGCGGGCCCGGCCAGGCCCTGCTCGGGCCAGGCTGGGCCGGGCCACGGCCGTCCTGAAGCCATGGGCCTGTTCCATCTGTGGAACCCCCTCCACTGCCTTGCCGTGGGCAGCCAGAGCAGCTCGGCTCTCCCCCCTCTCCACTTCGATAAGCAAAATTCCAGCTGCAAGGCCGAGGTGAGATTAACCCTTTTATTGCTGTGAAGAGGTGAAAACCTGAGGGAAGAGAAAGAGGAGATGCTTAAAGCTGAAATTCTGTTGTGAAGCTATGATATATCAGAGTATCCCGTTGTAATTTCATGAAGATATGGGGGGTGGAGTGTTCAACTCGTAAGCAAAAGCACCTGCGCTGAGATAGGCAGATGCTGTCGCAGCTGTAATTTCATGAGAAGTTTGAACAGGGAGAGATGGAAGCGATGAGGACTTTTGCTCCAAATGGGAAAGGAGAAAACCTCAGTTCCTAGAGATGCTCCCAGAGATAGTCCTAAAGATGAAGAAGACCCTTTGCTCCCAGGGAAGGAGAAGGGCCTCTGTTCTTACAGATTAAATGCTCCCAGAAATGGGTGAAGAGAACTTTTGTTTCTGAACGGCTCAACCTTAAAATTGTACCCCAAAAAACTTCAAGAGTGGACCCTCAAAAGCAGTTGCGGGAAAAGCTGCAAGTCGGGGGAAGGGACTCACATGCGAGCAGAGAGACCTCTTCCTAAATGGACTGAACAATATTTGGAAGTGGGCGGCTGTCTCGTTGTGATAATGTTTTCATAGCACGAGCAAGAAGAGACTTCTCTTTCTAAATGGACTGAACAAGGTTATTATGGAAGGGGTAAACAGACTGAACATCTTAAGGGTTGTCTTTTTACATTGTCAGTGGGAGAAGGGAGGAAGGTGGGGGGAGGAGGAGAGTTCTGAAGGTATGGTATAATTTTTTTTCCTTCTTTTAGGTCTGTTAATAAACTTTTTTATATTTCTTTCAAGTTTGGTGCCTGCTTTGCATTTCTCCTCATTCTTATCTCACAAAAGATAAACAGTAATGAGTATTTTGGGCCAAACCACTACACTAAATTGGTGTTTCTGCCCGGTTACAGAACCAAACCCACTACAACAGGGAGACCCTTTTAATAAGATCCAACAGCATAATGCCAACCAGATTGTCTGCTGTGCCTCTTCAGTCACCTTGAAAATTTAAGAGCTGATTTCTGGATTGTGACTGTTATTGCTTCACTTTTTCCTGTCATGGATTTGTGTATGCTGCCTTTGTCTTGAGGACAGGAATTAGCAGTTGGTCGTGAAATATTTTTGATGCTGCATTACAATATTTTAGTCTTATATATATCAAAGGCTATGAATTTTCTTAATTTTCAGTGCTGCTTATGTAGTCATCCTCGAGAACTACCTTGGACCTACACAGTAGGAACATTTAGCATATCAAGGATATAAATCAAAACTGGTAGTTACTGGTAGTCAAGGTATTTAACATAAAGATTGGCCTGATAATCTTGTGTATAAGCCTGGACTTATTTATATCTGTACCTGCATTTCTTAATTTTAACATTTGAATTGATGTGAGAGTTGGGATTTGTTTATGGCCTCAGTGATTTTTTTTTTAATAATCTTAAATGGCAATGGGCCTAATAGGTAGTGCTATGTTTTATTGAATAAGTAGACTGAATAATATTGGGGTAGTAAATACTACAGTTCTCCATGTCTGCAGTTTTTTTATTCTGCTATAGAGCCTACTAATTTTTCTAATTAGATGCATGTCATAAAGTATGCATGGAAATGGTACATCCTAAGAAAACCATTGAGAGTATTCAAAACATTTGTCTTCATCAGAGTTAGTTCTCATTTCACTGGGTCCACTGTAGTTACCTATATCAAACTGTTAATAAATATGCATGAATTATTCCACGCACAAGCAGACATCTGTTAATTCACTGCTTGCAGTTTATTAGACTAATATGTGTAAACTGCTTTGAGCAATAAATTACAAGATTAGGGCTTTTAATGCTTAGGGATATCATTAGGTATTGTATGCTGGAGGTAGATTTGACAAATGCTCTTTGCTAATGGAGTATATTTAAAGGAAAATCTGCATGAATTAATTTTAATTACTGTCATATTAAAGGGTATAAAACTAACTAATGTCAAAGGTGTACCAGTGCTGTTGATTCAGAGTATTATCACGTGTGTATAATTAGAGAACCCTGTTTGCATAAATATTTCTTCAAATAAACACACACACAGACTTTCCTTTGAAATTCCAACTATATCATGGCCTAAATTTTTCAGGCATATCTTTTCGAGCTAAAGTTCATTACAGAAATATTTAAACATAAGAAGAAGCAACTGGTAGTGATCACTGAAGCTGCTGCATGATAAATAGCATAAGAACTCACAGGCTGAAGGTCTGACAAATCCAGATGTTACCTGTGTTTGGGAAAGGAAAATGTTTTGTCTGGCTTTTTGTTTTTAAAGAATTTAGTTTTAATATGGCACAAGCAGCTGTGTCTCAGGATCTGTCTGCCAGGTATGATACTGTTCTTGATTTTGTTTTCTAATTTATCCCCAAGGTTGCCATGTTTAGTAAGACCAAGAGAAGTGAATGGGTGAGCTTCAGACAGCCCTTCTTGCAGTATTCCATGAACACTGTTAGCTGCTAACTTTGCAAATATGGAAGAAAAATAACAGCAGTGCAATAGTACAAGTTAGTTTGGATTTGGTGGACCCCAAAGAAGTTCTGATGAGCTATTACAAAACAAAAAGAACAACTTACTGGCAACAACTTGCCTTTTCAAAGGACCAGCAGGAAGGAAAACTGTGATCCATGCAACTCTTTAATAGACTGCTATCCATAATGGGAACTCTGATCTCTGTCTTGGGAAGCTGAATGCAGGGGCAATGTTTTTTACCAGCAAATACAGTTTGCTGTACAAGTATGTGGCTTTATTAATTGTATTTGTTAACTTCCTCTTTTTAAAGTTTCTGCTAAGGAACCTTGATTAAGCTGTATGCTGCAGTTAGTTTCTCTCTCTGGAGTTAGAAAAAAGAAAGGGGAAAAAAAAGATTTCCCCTTATCTTATGGAACAGCAGGCTATCCATGGCTTAATGATCCAGCAGAACAGAGAGGTTAGTAAGGGGTATGACAGCCAGCAGCTCTGGAGGAATTTGTGAGTCACAATTCAGCCAAAGCACACTCTGAAGCAGAACCTCCTCCAACATATAAGTGCTGCTCTACTCCCTCCCTCTCTCCCTTGTGGGCCGTGACTTCTCCTGCCCCATGTCTGCTGTTCTGGTAGGGTCTGCAATAGGTGGCAGCACAGAAGAGACTTTTTTTCTTCTTCTGTTTTTTTGTTTTGTTTAAGTTTTTGATTTGCCACCCTCTGTGTTTTGAAGGTGCCCTGACTGCTGTGGGGAATGTAGAATGGCATTATGTCTATGCTTATGAGTTGCAATGCATGAATGATGAGCTGTATGGAGATGTTTTAAAATGGGGTGGGTTTTTTTGGTTGGTTTTTTTGTTGTTGTTTTTTTGGTTTGGTTTTTGTTTTGTTTCAGGTATCTAATGTATTTCTTTCTAAACTCCATTTTCTGTCTGCTCTGTCTCCCTGAAGTTGGAAAATGTCTGGAATCAGATGCATACCAAATGTCTGTCTCTGAAAACTCCAGCATCCACCAAGGCAGGAAAAGCTCCAGCTCTGCTATATTAACTGTTATACATGAATAGTTCCATCATAGGGTGGCTGGGAACAGTGACATATACACAAAAACTATTATAGCCCATCATTCATTTTCCAGTAGAATAATTCATAAACATTCATAAAAGTTTAGCTATGCCAAGTGGCAAATGTCCCATCCTGCAGCCCTGAAAAGCCTAAGATTTTTCATTTTCCATTGTAAACATTTTATTATGACATTTTCTGATTAGAATCACATAAATCTCTCAGCAGTGAATTTGCTGCATATATTTCTTGCTGAGATTGTAGCTGTAAGTAAGCATCCTCTGATATTCTTTATATGTAATTTACTTAGAGAAGGTAGCAGAACAACAATAACACCGTGGAAGTATTGGATCAAAAATTATACACGGAAGAGTATTTTCAAGGGGAAAGAGCATAACACAAAAGGAGCAAATGAAGTCTTATTTGCTGTGTGTTGTTTGCAAAATGTTTTGAACATTTTATTGAATATATCTTCCTTGTGAATTATGCATGCTCTCCAGTGCCTTTGGAAAGATGTAAAACTTTATATATTACGAATGGAATACATGACCTGCTGATGTTTCCCAGATATTGCTTTAAATCAAAAATGGAACAATTTCATATCTACCAAGGGTTATTTTATTCCTTTTTGAGATGGTTAAGCAAGAATATTGTGGTGAAGGGAAGATTTCTGAATGTATTCTCTCACTGGAGCCTGCTGCATGTCATTCCAGGAAGATTCTGTATATTGGTGCACTAATATGGAGGTTCTGTAGGCTAAAAATCCATCTTTCCAGTAAGCTGCAACTGAAAATAGTGTGTTCTAATTCCTTTAAGAATTCCAGTGAGGTCTCGTAACTTTTTTAATCTTTATATGTCCAACACCTGACAGCCGTGAATCCTTCTGGTGGGTCAATTAGTCTTGTCTTTTTGAGACAAGCACATGCCTTGCTGTATGAGTGAGTAGCCAAGGCTGGCATGGAGGTGGCTTTTCAAAAATGTGGAGGTTTCACTCCTGTGCTCAATGCATCTTCCATCATACCTTCTTACATTAGGTCTGAGTCTGAAATCTAGGTATCAACAGCACATATTTTACTCTTCTTGCTTTCAAGAAAATGTTTCAGTTTCTAATGTAGTCTCAGCTAAAGCTTCTTAGTAAGATATTCATCCACTCAGTGAACCTTTACAAAATACTTCAAAGTACCCAATATTGTCTTTTGGAGTATATTTTGAGAAAAAATACAATGTAAACACATATTTTGCTTTTTTATTTATGTGAATTCTAAAAATTTAAATGCTTGAGCAAAATTGCATCAAGGAATCTCTTGAAGTTAACTGAATTCTAGGGAATGGAAATTAAGAGTACAATGAGAAGTGGCATCAGCTAAAGTACATTGAAATACAGAATTCAGGATATGAGCAATTGGAATTCCAGCTCTCACTGCTGGCATCAGAACATGAAAGTGAGGCAGTATTTATTATTAAACAGTTTCGTGTATAAATGTCCTGAGTCTTTCTATTGACAGCATGGTTCTGTCATGTGATTCACCTTACCAAGAAAAAAATCCATACTGTTTTGATTTCATTAATTCGATTCTAGTCCTAGACTTTTCCAGAGATGATAATTGCTCTATTTTATAGAAAAGCTCTCTTTTTTTGGGGATATAAAGCTCAGCTCTTGAACCTTAGCCATGTTAATACATGGTTAAAAGTGGAACAAAGGGAAAAGGGAAAACAACCCCCCCCCCAAAAAAAAAAAAACCAGAACAAAATCCAAAACCCCCAACAATGACAACCAAAAAACCCAACACAAACAAAAATGTCCTTGTTAGCCACGCAGGCGCAGGGCGGGGTTTCTCCTCCAGTCAGCCACAGGGTGATTAAAAAGGGTTCTAGGGAGGGCAGCAACCCAGAGCATGGCAAACAGGAATGGGCAAACAGGGGTGTGGCACGTCTCTAAGGGCGTGGCACGGCAGTTTGCATGGCAGTTTGCGCAACAGTTTGCACGACAGTTCGTGCAGGCAGGGCAAGCAGGTAGCGTTGCAGGTTTCCTCCTGCTAGCTAGTGAGGTTTTTAGTTGTTTGTTGCGGTTTCATTGGTTGGTTGGTTTGGGCTTTTTTCGTTAGTAATGGTTTTTACATGATCAAAGGCTGCAGTTAGTAAAAGTGTATGTAGCCAAGCAGAACCCTTCAAGAAGGATGCATCTGTCCAGACGCCTTCCTGTGAGGAGTGTTTGAGCTTGTCGGTGGTACCAGGGGGTGATGAAAAAGAAACCTGCCTGTGGTGTGAACAGGTGAATGACCTCCTTTCGCTGGTGGCTCAGCTTAAGGAGGAAGTAGGAAGACTAAGGAGTATTAGGGAAAATGAGAGGGAAATAGATTGGTGGAGTTCCACCCTTCCATCCTTGAGGGAAGCCTGCCAGGACTGTGAGGACTCCCATACCTCCTACCATCAGGCAATAGGAGGACACCTGGTGGATGAACGGGAGTGGAAATGGATTCCTACTCGGGGAGGTAATAAAAATTCCTCCCGACTCCCATCACCTATCCAGGTGCCACTTCAGAATAGGTATGAGGCCCTGGATCTAGAGAGCCAGCTGAATGACACAGAAGGAAATGATCTGCCCAGTAGGCCTCCCAATTACGTTTCATCTGTCAGATGGATCGCCACCTCTAACATTAAAAAGAAAAGAAGGGTAGTTGTAGTAGGTTACTCCCTTCTGAGGGGAACAGAGGGCCCCATATGTCAACTGGACCCATCCCACAGAGAGGTCTGCTGCCTCCCTGGGGCTCAGGTATAGGAGGGATATTACTGAGAGACTCCCTGGGCTGATTCAGCCCACTGATTATTACCCAGTGCTGATACTCCAGGTTGGCGGTTATGACATCGAAAAGAGAAGTGTTAGGGCGATTAAAAGGGACTTTAGGGCTCTGGATCAAGTGACTGATCGAGCAGGAGCACAGATAGTGTTCTGCTCAGTCCCTTTGGTGGCAGGGATGAATGACAAAAGGAACAGGGGAGCCCACGTTATCAACAAGTGGCTCAAGGGCTGGTGTCATCAGCAGAATTTTGAGTTCTTTGATCACGGGACAACTTTTATGGCACCTGGCCTGCTGGAACCAGATGGGCGCCATCTCTGTTAAAGGCAAAAGGTTTTTAGCCCATGAAATGGCAGAACTCATTTGGAGGTCTTTAAACTAGATTTGAAAGAGGAAGGGGATGCAGTTGGGCTCTCCAGCAGCAAGCCGAAGGGGGGTAAGCCAGAGTTAGGGGTGAAATCAGCAGCCCAGCTGAAGTGCAAGTATACTAATGCACGCAGCATGGATAACAAGCAAGAAGAGCTGGAAGCAATGGTGCAACAGCAAAGCTATGATGTAGTTGCCATCATGGAACGTGGGATGACTCACATAGCTGGAGCACTGCACTAGATAGCTACAAGCTCTTCAGAAGAGACAGGAAAGGGAGAAGAGGTGGAGGGGTGGCCCTTCATATTAGGGAGGCTTTTGATGCCATGAGTATTGAAACCAATGGTGATGAAGTCGAATGCCTATGGGTAAGGATTAAGGGGAAGGCCAACAAGGCTGACGTCCTGTTGGGAGTCTGTTATCGACCACCCTACCAGGAAGAAGAGGTGGACAACTTATTCTACAAGAAGCAGGAGTATGTTTCAGGATCACCAGCCCTTGTTCTTGTAGGTGACTTTAACCTGCCAGACATCTCCTGGGAACTTAATACAGCAGAAAGGAGGCAGTCCGGGAACTTCTTAAGGGTGTGTGGAGGACAACTTTTTGTCACAGCTGGTGAGTGAGCCCACCAGGGAAGGGACTATGCTGGACCTGTTGTTTGCAAATAGAGATTGGCTGGTGGGAGATGTGGTTGGAGGCTGCTTGGGGCATAGTGATCATGAAATTTATAGAGTTCTCGATATTTGGTGAAATGAGGAAGAACATCAATAAAACTTTTACATTGGACTTCCAGCGGGCAGACTTTGGCCCATTTAGGAGACTTATTCAGAGAGTTCCTTGGGAAGCAGCCCTTAAAAACAAGGGAGTCCAGGAAAGGTGGGCTTGCTTCAGAACAGAGATCTTGACCGTCCGTGTGTGCCGAAAGATGAGTCGACAAGGCAAGTGTCCAGCCTGGATGGGCAAGGAGGTTTTGAAGTAACTTAGGAATAAAAAGAGGATGTATCACCTTTAGAGAGAAGGTCAGGTCTCTCAGGAAGTATTTAAGGGGGTTGCTAGGGCACGTAGGAAAAAAATTAGAGAGGCCAAAGCTCAGCTAGAACTTAACTTGGCAACTGTTGTGAAGGATAATAAAAAATGTTTTTACAAATATATTAACAGCAAAAGAAAGGATAAGACCAACCTCTGTTCTCTACTGGATGTGGGAGGGAACTTAGTTACTACAGATGGGGAGAAGGCAGAAGTGTTTAACGCTTTGTTTGCCTCAGCCTTTAGTGGGAAGACGGCTTGTCCTCAGGACAGCTGTCCTCCTTGGGTTGGCAGATGGTGTTAGGGAGCAGAATGGTCCCTCTGTTATCCAGGAGGAGGCAGTCAGAGAACTGCTGAGCTGCTTGGATGTTCATAAATCTATGGGACCAGATGGGCTCCATCCCAGGGTGGTGAGGGAGCTGGCAGATGAGCTTGCGAAGCCACTCTCCATTATTTACCAACAGTCTTGGCTCACTGGTGAGGTTCCAGATGACTGAAAGCTGGCCAATGTGATGCCCATTCACAAGAAAGGTAGGAAGGAGGATCCTAGTCATTATAGGCTGGTTAATTTGACCTCAGTACCCGGCAAGGTAATGGAGCAGTTTATATTGAGTGCCATCAGGCAGCACTTACAGAATGGCCAGGGGATCAGATCCAGCCAGCATGGGTTTAAGGAGAGGTAGGTTGTGTTTGACCAATCTGATCTCCTTCTATGACCAGGTGACCCGCCTGGTGGATGCAGGAAGGGCTGTGGATGTTGTCTGTTTGGATTTCAGCAAGGCCTTTGACACTGTCTCCCACAGCATACTCCTAGAAAAGCTGGCAGCCCACAGCTTGGACAGGAGCACTCTTTGCTGGGACAGGAACTGGCTGGATGGCCGGGCCCAGAGAGTGGTGGTAAACGGCACTGCATCCAGTTGGCGGCCAGTCACTAGTGGTGTTCCTCAGGGGTCTGTGCTGGGGCCAGTTCTGTTCAATACTTTTATTGATGACGTGGAAGAGGCTTATTCAGTCTTTCATTAGTGAATTTGCAGACAACACTAAGCTGGGAGCATGTGTCGATCTGTTGGAAGGTAGGAGAGCTCTACAGAGAGACCTGGATGGATGGGCAGACTCCAATACGATGAAGTTTAATAAGTCCAAGTGCCAAGTCCTGCATTTTGGCCACAATAACCCACTGCAGCGTTATAGGCTGAGGGCGGTGTGGCTGGACAGTGCCCAGGTGGAAAGGGACCGGGGGTGCTGGTCGACAGCTGATTGAACATGAGCCAGCAGTGTGCCCTGGTGGCAAAGAAGGCCAACGGCATCCTGGCTTGTATCAAAAACAGTGTGGCCAGCCAGACCAGGGAAGTCATTCTTCCCTTGTATGTGGCACCGGTGAGGCCGCAACTCGAGTACCGTGTCCAGTTCTGGGCCCCTCTGTTCAGGAAGGATGTTGAGACGCTTGAACGCGTCCAGAGGAGGGCAACAAGGCTGGAACACAAGTCCTATGAGGTACGATTGAGGGAGCTGGGGTTGTTTAGCCTGGAGAAAAGGAGACTCAGAGGTGACCTTATCACTCCCTACAGCTTCCTGAGAGGTGGTTGTAGTCGGGGTGGGGTTGGTCTCTTTCTCCAGGCAACCACTGACAGAACGAGAGGACACAGTCTTAAGCTGTGCTGAGGGAGATACAGGTTGGATATTAGGAAAAAGTTTTTCACAGAAGGAGTGGTGAAGTACTGGAATTGTCTGCCCATGGAGGTGGTGGCATCACCATCCCTGGATGCGTTTAAAAAAAGATTGGATGTGGCACTCTGTGCCATGGTTTAGTTGAGGTGTTAGGGCATGGGTTGGACTTGATGATCTTAGAGGTCTCTTCCAACCTGGTGATTCTGTGATTCTGTGTGAAAAAAAAACCAAAAAACCTGCTGAGCTGGGGCTTTGAAGGACTCACTTGCACTGAAGGCATCTTTTCCGAGAGGAGGGGGTCCAGCTCATGGTAGTGGACTGGTACAGTGGGTACCTGCCAGCACAGCTGGTAGAGGAGGCACAAAGGGTAAAAATGATGTGTGGTTTGATTTAGCCCATGGTAGGAAACCTGGTTTGGTCAATGTTGCTCTTTTTGTCCTGGGATATGAAAGATGAGTTTGCTGTGTCTGAAGCAAAGCCATAGTCAAAACAGTCAAAATGGAGGAGCTGGGAGGTCAAAACTGGCACAAGCCTCCTCTTCTTGTTGGGACTGAATATGCAAATGTAATTGTGATGGAAAGAGAGAGGTATATATATGGATATAAGGATAAGAGTAACTATTTCTCAGGGGAGTGTAAAACATATGAAAAAAGGGAGAAAATACCTGGAACTCTGCTTACAAATTGCCTCTATTTTTCTGGCAAGAGCAGTTCCCTGAAACTTGTCTCCTGATTGTTCAAGAGGCAACACAAATTACGGGAGTAAATGTAGAGGCAACAGCAAAACACTGAACTCATTTTTCTGAGGCTGTTCTATTGTGATTGTTCCTCTGCAGGTACACTACCCAAAAAAATCCAAAGCAATTCTTGCTTCCTAACTGTCCTCTGAAGACATACAGCTTGATTTTTAAGCTATTCTTGTTCATGATCTTGCATCCTTGAGTAAACAGCTTTCAGAGGGTGCTTTGTTTTTCATCTGTTTTCCTGGCCTTTTGTTAGGGCAAAAGCTGTCTTCTATAGTTCTTTGAAAAGTCTTGCTCTTCTGGGGCTCTAGCCTAGGTGAGGATCTACAACCAAATGATTAATAATAATAATGTCAGATCTTGAAGGATAAACAGGGTGTTTCTTAAATACTCATTTAAGAGGCCTGTGTATGTAAAGAAAGTTATATGTCTCAGTTTTGAAAGACAGGTGTCTGCTAAGGAAGGCTGAGGCCCCCCTTGAAGTGGCAGATATAACCCCTTTTCCCTCCAAGTTATTATATTTTGAAATCAAGGGCCTTTAGGCAAAGATGTGGGAAATAGGAATAACAGTTCTTTACTCTATATATATTTGTATATAACCAGTCAAACAAAACAACAACAACTATGGCAGTAACAGCAATCACAAACCCAGTGCCAGCCTTCTCGGCTGTCGGGCCCTTTCCCCTCGGGTGCAGTTCTGCTCGCAGCCGGCAGGGGCGCTGGCGGCTCCCGGTGAGCAGGGCAGGTGCGATGGTTCCCCCGCGGCTGCAGGGGGCGCTCCGGAGCGAGCTCGGGAAACCCGCGGCACTGGTGCCCTGGGATCCCGGGAAGGGATGGAACAAAGGCTTCACAAACCGCTGGGCAGTTGATCCCGGGCTCTCAGGAACAGCAGGCTGGAACGGCAGGGACGAACGCAAATCCTGGGTGGCAGACGAGATGTATCCAGATGGGAAAAACCCACGGAGGCCCAGGCAGGCAGGGCGAGCAGGGCTACAGCGTAGCGAAAGCTCGAAGCAGCAGCGGAGCAGGGCAGCCACAGCCCGGTCTCCAGCAGGGCAGGGAAAGCGGCTTTTGGGGTCCCGGCGTTGCTTCCAGCAGGAAGAAAGAACGGCCGAAAGAAAGAAGCAGCAGCTCCTTTCTCTGCAGCTTCTCTCTCCAGACGCTCAGAGCGAACTGCCCCCACACCCAGGTGTAGACAAAAGAGTAGCCAGGCCCGCCCCACTCCCCTTTTTGTCTTTCTTAAGTACAGCTATTTGTCCCCTAGCAACATGCATATGGGAGAAAATTCCTTTAACAGGAAAACCTAAGACTAAACTAAAACCCCAACATTATAGAAGACAGTACATCTGTTCTTTAGAAAAGTGACTACATGGTAAAAAGTGAAAAGAAAGGTTTGGATGATAAATATGTAACACAACCTGAATTATTTTGCAAGTGGAAAATACCAGTTTTGTCATTCATCTCTCTTCAGTAGCCTGTTCAACTTAATTTGAGAAGACAGACATGCCTCTGAGATACATTATATGATGAGTCAGCTAGAGACTTAGAGAAGTAGTCTAAAGGAAAAAAAAAAATTCCTGCAGGATCCAGATCAGAAAATTGGGTTGTTATTATTATGCAGTAGTTGGAAAAGGTAAGCAAAACTGAGTGTTCCTGCTGTCTGTACACTGTGTAGAATATATCTGGTTCAAAATTTTCAGCATCACCACAAAAATAGTGTTTCATGTCCTGAACTCAATTTTTCTCTTAAACTTTTGAAAGGTCATATAGGGACCAGACTAACCAAATTACCATTTTTCCTCCACAAAGAGCAACAATAATAAAAAAAGTCAGCTATGAAATCAGACACATTTTTTAATTCAGACGCCACTTGGATGAGAGAGTTATGAATCATGTGCTGTTTGTGGCTTGCGCCTAGTAATGAAGAAAAGTTTGAAGGCAACACTTGCAGGTAGTCAAGAAGCATCGCGGAGTATTATTGAGCAAGATTTTTCTGCCTTTGTAATAGAGTTTACAGTGTAAAGAAAATATTGAAAAAAACCCCAACTAGATATGGCTTACCCACCATAAAGGCATATGTGTGTATTTTGCACATAGCATGCGGTATTTTCTTTTGTAAACTGTTGTAACTTGTTTTTCTATTTCCCAAAAATGACCTTGTCCTTCTTGGCTTATTAGACTCATTGTCCAATCTGGTGCTGTCTAATGTTATTGAATAATTTTGCATTGAAAGTGGCAGTTAAAGTGGGTGCTACATGTCTGTTCCCCCTTTTTGGTTTTTCTAGGAATACTCATTAAGAGATCTAGAATATGCCCCAGAATCAGTATTTTGACATTGATACCTAGAAACAAAGTTTATATCATGTGGCATTTGGAAAATACCTTTGTATAAATTGGTCTAAATTCAGTTCCTATGTGCTTTTAATAGAAAATACTCGTAAGTATCCATGTTTAATGTGGCTGGTTGGTTATTTGACTTTCAGATGAAAAAATCACTAATTATTTCAGGCTCATAGTACAGCCATGGTGGGAGGATTTTTAAGTGCTGTGAAAGTTGTTTAAACACTAGGCTAATAATAAATGAGTATTTGCTTTGCAGCAGTTGTCACAAGGACTGATAAATTGCATCCTAACTTCCTTCTATGATGATTAGTCTGGTGACTATGGATCTCTGAAAAACTCACTCAACCGCAGGACTTCAGAAGAAACTGATGTACAGATCCTGAAAGCTGAACCCAAGTGCCAGCTTTTGCCTTATTGTTATGTTTGTCTTTCTACTTCAGCAGTGGAATCAAAACAGATTTTGTATTTGGATTGAATTGTATTGGATTTTCACTTTCATCTGTACTTGTATTAAATGGTTCAGTCTTTGCATTTTGGCATGCTAAACAGTGTTAATTTTCTTTTGTCCCTGTATTAAACTCATCATCTTAAACTCTTATGCTGCAATTAAGTTCCTTACAGTTATGTATATTAATAAGAAATGTTAGGTAACACTCTGGCAGTGTTTTAAATAAAAATGGTCAATCCTGCCTAATCTTAATTTTCTCTCCTGTACAGGCTTGTATTTCTTCTCTTCTATTTATCCCTCCCCCCGCATTAAATCCTACCTTGTATTTAATTAGATACCGTCGTAATTTTATGCTTTCTCATTTGTTTATAGGTAGAATTTTTAATGTTTCAACAGAATTTTTAATGTTCAAACAGGAAATGTTCTTGTTAAAGGGTAATCTGCTTGGGGTGACTACGGAGATGACATCTTGGCCGTATTGAGGACTGTCCACCCTTGGTGCATACGGGATTTTTGCCCTAATTGAATAGATACTTTGGATATAAACTACTTTATATTTTCATTGATATTTTCTGTTATTGTTCTCCCAATATAATATTCCATCAATAGGGCTATTATATATGGCTTTGATTCAATGCTTTCAAAATGAAAAGCTTTACTCATCTTTTCAGGGGGTTTTCAACTGATTCATCTTCCTTATTCTGCTCACTTTTATTCTCTGTCTCTTTTCATTCCTTTCTGACCTTTTAAAATTGATCTGAACTAAAAAGGAAACCCAAAACATTCTATTGCTCTCTATTTTGTTTTTTTTTACACCTTGAAAACGAAATAAATCTGTGAGTCCACATATAAATGTAATTTGCTTTCATCTTACTCTACATTTTCATCTACTCTACTCTAGTAATGTAGGTTTAAAGCATGGTTCTTTAGAAGCTGGGCTGGCATACCTTAACATGTGGAACCCTTTCTAAGGTAGCTGTAATTCCATTTTACAAGAGTCAGCCCTAACTGCTTCTCTTTAAATAGCCCATTAGAGTCCCCTAATAAGAAAATTTACAGCTCTCAGCTGCTTCTGCATATGCATAATGCATACAGAAATCAGATATCTCATGTGCCCTGTGGCTCAGAGATGTTTCCAGTCAATTAATAAGCAGTGAAGTAGATGACAAAATTATTAAACAAGTTTATAATAGATGAAAGATTTTATAGACTTATGATGTGGACTATTGACAGAGCTAAACATTTTTCTGAAATAATGTATCTTGGTTATTTATTGAGAGGTAGAAAGAATATTTTCTGTTGCAGCCAGAACTCCTGCAGTCATATTCTTGCAGGTTTGCATATACATGTGCAGATTTAAGAAAGCGTGGATACTTTGCTTCTCCTTTTAATGAGGAGTAGCTGTTCATTGGCACACTGACTTCAGGCCTCCACCATCAGCAGTATGACACAGTGCTGGATCTGAAGTTTGCTACTATTACTCAGTTTTGACTTGAAGCTCATTGTTTTGGGCTGTCTGGTGGAGTTATTAATCCATGGGAGGTAGACACCAAGTACAGGCCTTCTGAATGCTATTCTCGTGTGACCAAAATAGGAGTCAAATGTTTAGTCACATTTAAATAGCATCTCTCCAATGCAGTGATTGAAACCAAGCTTTTAATGAAACAGAAATTTAGAAAGTCTCACACATGATGGAACTACAGACAGGGGCCATTTTCTGTTTAACATATAAACTCAGGTTTTCAAGAATTTGATTGCAGTTAGTGCTTTTTAGTGAGGCTAATTAATGCCAATGCTTAAGGCAAGCATAAGGTCTTAATATCCACCTCTTGTAAAATACTGTAATGGTGACTGGACTAAGAATAAAGGCAAGAAAACAAGAAAGAGGTGAAAAGCCTAAAGATTGTATAAACGTCAAGGAAGCATGGGAAGTGAACAAGAGAACAGGAAGAGTTCTCTTACTGCTTTACGACATTCAGCTCATGTGAGCTTAGCACAACTCTGTCTGGGAATCTGTGATACTGGGTGGACTTTTTAGAAAATATTGAATCATTTTACTGGAAGTGTTCTTCTAGTAAAAAACATCTGTTAGATGCTTGACTGAAAATTTCTAATTGATGATCTTGCAAGAAAGTTGTCAGTAGGATTAATTTATCTCATCCAGTGAAATAAAAAGCAATCAATAATAAAAAGCAAAATAAATGACTAGTAATAGGTGAATCTGATTGTTTAAATGAAGCATACCATATGCATTATTACGCCTAACGGCATGTGAAATTCACTTCAGATGTTACATTGGTGCTAGTTTACTAAATTACAAAGCATAGCAGAGTGAACAAGGCAACATTAGTGGACAACATTATTTAATCTAGGAATCTTTTTTTTAAAGTAACAAAATTACATTTGTTGCTTTGTGGTAATTGGGACTGCAGATTTCATAATTTTTAAATTATCTTTTTCCCATCAGAGGACTTGCTGAGCTGCTGCTGACTAAAGCTATGTTCACAGCACAGTGACAAAGCCAGAACTGTTGATCCCTGTACCCTGAGCCTGAGGGCACTACCCTGAATTTAGTTTGGAAGTCACAAGAATATCCAGTTCCTGTTGATTCTTATCCAGGAAATAGAATTTACAGGACAGTAAATGATCTTTAATTGTCTTCTCCTTAATCTTCCCTGCCTGACAATTGGGTTTATTGGTTTCCCATGTCTGTCTTCAATGCCGACTATTACACATTTTAAGGATGAAATTACATCCTGCTAAAAGCTAGTAACACTTTAGGCAATATAAAGGAGAGTGTGAACCTACCTAGATATTTCTCTTCTGCCTCTGTGTCCTTTTTGGAGCAGTTCCCACTTTGCCCAGTCAGCTCTGGACGCAGCAGGCTGCGGGGGCCAGCCTCCGGAATCCGGGAGACCAGAGGTCTGGCTCGTGGGTCCTTCCACAGGACCGCGGCAATAGAGGCAGGTGGTGGAAGAAGGAGGCAGGCTCAATTGTGGATGAAATCCGGAAGGTTTATTGTGTCTCCGAACAGGGGACCTCGCCCCCCGGCAGTGTCCAGAAATGAGCAACCCTGAACGCGCCTGCCAGGGGTTTTATGGGGGGGTGGCGACGGGGGGGGATGACAACGGCATCGAATCAGGGAAGGAGAAGGACGGGTCTGCGGGATGAGGGACACACAAGGGAACCTATCTTGGGAAAGGAAGGGAGGGATCCTCCCTCCAAGACCAATCACTCGACGCCCCTGCCAGAACTTTCTAGAAGCTTGGGAGGGGTGCCGGAGCGATTGGCAGGGGTCTGGGAGGAGACAAATAGAGAAAGCAGGGTTATGAACACGAAACCAGGAGGGTATAAACTGGGATGGTACAGTAACACAAAACCCAAAGGGGAGACCCGGACTGAACCAAACAAGACACACTCCCACACTCTTCAAACAAGGACTAGAAATTAAAACAAGTGTGAAGGGATTAGATCAAGTGATAATCAGAAACAAAAATGACCCACGTTGTAGGGATCCCAGCTGGATCCTACAAACGGATTCCAATTCTTTGAAAAAGTGGGGCTTCTAATCTAGTCTTTTTCTCAGTTCAGCACCCTTACTGAAGTCCTGCCAAACTCAGATTACTCGGAAGAGAATGTCCTGTGTCAGCTCTTCTCGTGACAAACAGAGATCAACTTGTTTTAGTTTTTGTCTGGTGCCTCTTCCTCCTCTGCTCACAATTACTTGTGATCTTTCTTTATTCCAATCCTTACTCTGGACCTACACATGGCCAAGATTCCACAGAGTACGTTGCTGCTACAGTTGCAGAGAACTTTGCTTCAGACTACATGGAACTCCTGTACCAAGAAAGTGGTTGATTTAAATAATTGTCTCTTTTGGAAACCTTTTTTCAGTTGTGTAAGGAAGGACAGAATTTGAGAGTTGCTCTCTTCTAAGAGACAGAGCCACTTCACTGCTCTTGCAGAGCATGCAGTTATCAAAAAAAGTTATTTTAAAAGAAAATAAGAGAAGTTGCCAGAAGCATCTTGAAAAGTAATGTCAGCAATATTATCCTTTGCTAGAATAAGCCACACCAGATCACTTTCACTCGTGGGGGATCTAACTTAGAACACAAATGTGGAATAGTTCTAAAAGCTTTTTGTTACATTTCATGAAATATTTCACGGGCTGTTTAGAACGAGGCAGTTGCAGTTTACTTCTAGTTCTGTGCCTCATGCTTGAGAAACTTCCATATTCAGAAGAGATTCGGGTTTCTCTTAATTTTTTTTCTTTTTTTTGGCTGTATATGTTTTGGTTGGTTTAGGGTTTTGTCAATATCTGAAAAACAAACAAAAAAAGGCATTACCTTTTTGAGTGCTGCCTGCATTTCAGCAAAATTGGCCAAATCATCCAGAATGAAAAGTAAAACTGAAACTTGAAGTGCTTTGAAGGGTCTTCTAAGATAGCTTTTTGTCATGTTGAACCTTGTTTTCTATAGAGCTCAGAATGTGCTCACTAATGTCTGTTGGGGTGGGTCAGCCTGCTCTTGGGCTGAAACCATCAAATGTCAGTCACCAGAAGAGATCACTGCGGTCTAGGTTACCTCCCCCTGGGTGGCTCCCAATCCTAAATTACCTCCCCCTGTTCCAGAAAGTTCTCCCTTTTGTAGTTATTAATTGGTTCCCTGTTATGACTCCTGCCTCCCTGTTTTCCCCATTTGTTCTGAAAAATTGTATCCTCCCCTCTGCTTGTACCCCATTGGTTGTTTTCCCTTTCCCTGCCTTACTCCACCCCCCCATAAAGGGGGCTAGCCCGCGTCTCCTCGGTGCTTTTTGCTGGTCCCTGGTCCCTCCTGCAAATAAACCTGTTGGAATCCACACCAGAAGCCCCTCCCGCCTTCTTTGCCTCCGGGCAGACGCCAGCCTGATCACCGGCTGCCCGACAACGTGCTTCCTCTGAGGAGGAGCCAGCGCATGCACCCATCTCACGCTGATTGCACTGAGCCGTCCAGCGAGGACGCTGTGGAGGCTAATGCTGCGTCCCCTCTGCCCGAGGGCACGCCGGGGCTTGTGGTGACAAGCCCCCGGTTGCGTTAAATGTCTGTTGAGAATGTTACGATAATGGGGAATTTGCCTACCAAAAGGAATGTTTAATTGTTTGGGGGTCTTTTATTGAGTTTTTCACAAGCCACTTAGTCTGAGTAAAGAACATGTTTGGAGAATAAACAATCCATCTTTAAAAAAAAAAAAAAGGAAATAAAGACTTTTTTTGGGTAGACTTTTTCTTGATAAGCTTTTCAGTTCTTAAACAGTCATTAAGTTAAAACTGAGAGTGTTTTAGTTGGGGTTCTTGGATATAGATTCCTAAACTACTACTTGTCCTCATGAACCATTAGATGACATAACAGTTCCTTCTCTTTTTGTTCTTCAACATGGGCATAAATATTTATCTTCCCACATCAGTGAAATATTCTTAAGATACCCAAAGAGATTTGACCTCAGCCATGACTTTACTATTATTAGTGTACATTATTTGCATATGAGCAGTACCCATGAGCTATAGGCATGGCCTACATTTTATACAGAGTTAGAACAGGAGACATGTCATATAGCCTTTATGTTGAAGAAGATGAAGGGAGTCAGCAGGTGGACAGAGGAAGATGAAGAAATGGGAGACTGATATCATTTTGTCAGTATGGTAAACGGTATTTTTAACACACCACCTGTTCAGCTGGTGTGTATATTGTTTATGGAGAGGCTAGAACAAAAAGTAGCTTTCCAAAGGGAGATATGACAGAAACAGGCTTTCAGGTATTTGCAGGCAACTCCTTCAAGCATAAAATACAGGAAAAGGCCATTCCATCCAAAATTATTCCTTCTGAAAATTTAATGAGTAGGAGATGGGAGTTGATGCCACTGGCTGCTCTGAGTCAGCATCTTGGCAGTGAGTCAATTCACTAACCTCATCCAGTTGAGGGGAAAGGTCTTTCTGCCTTTCGTGTAGAAATGAGTCTTTGTCACATTGGCAGAGGTCTTGGGCACAGTAGTTTTACATTGAAGGTACCACCTTGAATTCCACAACATTAGTTGAGAACAGGGTGAGAAGAAAATCTGGTTGTTTGACACTAAAGTGACTTTAATATGAAGGCCTGACAACACACAAATAAATTCTTATAACTTTATTTGAAGACCATATGGTTTTATACAATGTAAATTTGTCAGCATCATACTACTTGCAGATTTGGAAGACAACATAAGCCTCAATATCCTCAGTGCTTTAATTACCTAAGTAAGCATGATGCTTAGTGGCATTTCTGGTTAAAGTCCTAATTAATCTTCTCTATCTAATGAGAACATGAAGATTTGGCTTGTGGCTTATTACCCTACTCATTATTATGAATGATAGGGCAACTGTATACAGCCTCCAGTTTTACACTGCAACATAATTATTTATGAAAAGGCCTTGCCCCAGAAATGGAAATAAAGATAATTATGTTTAATCTTTTCATGGTTTATTCAATATTTTTGCAGTGAAACAGATCCCTATAGGACACTAATTACTAAGAGAGGAAATGCAATAAACTACCAGACAGGCTTATTGAAAATACATGAAACTGAGGTTACATTTTTCAATATCCTTGGTATTGTTACTTTTCTTGTTCATGTATGTACTTTCCATGTGCTTGGCTTCATGTGACATGCATGTTCTATAAGCTAATAATTCTGTTTACTGCTCTGTTTTAGCAGCTTACAAAGGTGGACAGGAGGACTACAAAAAGTTGCTTGTTTAAGCATCTCTAACTGTGGCTGCTGTTGCTGTTTCTGCACTGATAAGGGCACAGAGAGTGCTCGATGCCAGGTGCCTCAGAAGTGTGAGTTTAGGGTTAGCACCAAGGGAACTGGTGGGTTTACACCAGTTAGAGCCATTCTTAGTATTCTGACATGTTCCATGAACTGCCTGAGAATGTCCCCACTGGGTGATTGACTCTGCTTTCCTCATGTTCTGCCAGCTTGATGTCCTTAGTAGGTGTCAAAATGGGAATTTTCTTTTGTAATTTCATCATCAGCTGATGTGTCTATTATTGAAATGGACTTGAAAAAGTAAAACTATTTAATGGGATATGACAACCTTTTGGAAAAAAACTACATTTGTGGACAACTTCATGATTTTTTAAAGTTCAAATTAAGCTTTAGCAAACATGATGAACATAATTTTTGTGCTCTCAACAGGAAGAGTGGTGAAATGGCCTTATTTTAGGCTATGGCTAAGCTGGAGAGCTGACTGGTTTTACAGCATTTACGTGTTCAGTGTTTAAGTGTGGATGGTATTTGCAGCATTCTTAAATCTGAGAGTCACTGCTAATGGCTTCTTTCAAGTGTATAGGCAGTGACCTTGTTCTCTGGGAGACTGTGCAGCAGGGCACAGTGCAGAGCCAAGAAGCAGTCATCAATATGTGAATGAAGTCAGTGTTTCCATTCTGTTCCCAGAGAGGCAGTGGTCTTGTCTCATGAATGTCACCTGGATTTGTGGTGAACAAAGAATTGTAAGTTTTACTGTAGAAGTATTTGAATGATGGCTGGGTACATGCATTTGAAAATTGATGAATAATGCAGCACGGGTAGGATTTCATGGTTTCTCTTGTCAGCTGCCATGCTGTGGTTTAATATTTTGAAAAGTGATTTTTATTTTGATTTCCAAATACATCTTCATGTCTGTCTAACTGCACTGCTGCCAAGACAAGGAAGTAACAAAAAAAAGGATGAGGAGCTGTTCTGATTTAACCTTAGGTAACTCTTAGTGTCATTTCACCATTTTAAAACAGTGCTGATGAATCACTCTACACTGGGAGTATGTAGATAATAAAAAGAGACGAAGAGGAGAGAACAAAAATATGCAGATTAAAATGCTGTTACCATATGCCACTATTTTTGTTGTTGGCACTTAGCTTTTCTAAGGAAATAGAGCAGAACTTAATGAAGGGAATCATTCTCCCAGTTGCTCTGGTTCCTCAAAAAGGGACCTTGGCAGCACCCGGCAAAATTGTTGTTCTGAGACTTTGAACCGCTCTTATGTGAAATGCATTTGAAAGTATTAAATCAGATCTAGTGTATATTGTAGCATGGAAATGTAATTTTAGCACAGATGTCACAAGGAATTACACTATCCCTGAACAGTGATGTTTTGATCACTCCCTTTAGGATAACATCTTGTACCTTATTACTGCTGTGCTCTGTCCTGATACTCAGAGAAGCACAGATCTCCTGTTTTCAGGCAGTTACCCCAAGTGATGCATGCAGCAAGCCCACACTTCTTTTTGCCATGGTACTCTACAGTATTCAAAATATTGTACGTCTGTCTTCAGCTGCTGAATGCAGCACAATGTTACTTTGGTCACTAGAGTTACAATTTTCATTTTCAACAGTATTTTAAAATTTGATACAGAAAAGAGTTAATGAAAGAGATTATTAGACTTATTATTTCTCAATAAACTTGAGTCACAGTAAAATGAATGCTTTGGATATAACATTTTTATCTTTATCTATTAACAGTGTCACTAGTAGTGTTTTAAATCCTGGTTTTTATGAGTGGAGTATTTTGAAGGAGAATGACTTCTTAAGTAAAGGAATCTACTTCATTATTTATGATTTCCTTTTTCTTCACACTTTTCATTTGTGGTTTGCTTTTGTCGATTGACTTTTTTGTATGTTCCAAATGTACTAGCTTAGTTCAGCAATTCTTTATAGCAAGACAGGTTACTACAGGGAAGATGCTGAATGTGGGTACATTCGTCATGGAAAAAAGCCCACGCGTGTCATAATGGAGCTGTGCTGACTGGTCTGGAAAGCTTAAATAGGTAACAGTTAATATGGATACCACTTCTTCAGTGTTCTGACAAAACCAGAAACTTCTAATGTCTCATGCTTTTTTTTTTTTTTTTTTTTTTTTTTTGCTACTAATTGACATCTTTGGTTTTATTAGTAGTAACAAAATAGAAGACTTACTGGAAAAGAAAACGAGGGTTGTTGGAGTTTTTTTAAGTTTTAGCTAGTTTAAAGTAGTTGCACTCATAATTCCTGGCTTTCTATCTGAAGGTGCATAAGGTTGAATCAAATATTTATTAGCATGCTCACAGCCCAAGTTGGATCCTCAGCTGTTCAGAGCGACTTTAATGAGAAAAAAAGAGGATATGAGCTGCATGGTGTTACAACTGTGCAGAATTCAGCTGTTCTTGGATAATGTTTCTAGATGGTTACAGTGAGTCAAAGTGTCTGCTGAAACATGTCACTGAACCTGTATGCTGTGGAATATTCCATTAAAGCACTATATGAACTTGCAGGAACTTCCTTGAACATAGCTATATAGTTTTCTACTGCTGAGTACATGAACTGAATAAAAATAGTATTCTTTTGTACTCTCCCAACCCTATGTGAATTGTTGAAGATGGTAATATATATTTTATTTGCAAGATGTTTACATTAGTTTTTTAAAACTAGGTATAATCTTTGTACTAATGTATTAGAAACTACAAACTGAGAGCAAGAACAACACAGCTCAGGAGGCAATTTTTTTTCCTTAGGATGAATTCAGATCTGTATGGCATAATCAATTCATGTGGTTACAGTCAAAATTCTGATGAAATCATTGGAAATAGATGTATATGAGATGTCTAAAGGAGATAAAATATACAGTCAAAGTCTAGATCATCACGTAAGTATTATGATATAGGTTTTAAGTGATTCTTATACTAAAAGATGTGTAGATGTGCAGAAATGCTGTTAAGGCAATTGTGGCTTTCCAGAAAAAAGTAGTCATCTTTCTGTTATACATTTGTATGGAAAATTTGCCTGTTTATTACCTCTTTATTTCTG
Organism: Corvus hawaiiensis; assembly: GCF_020740725.1. Taxonomy (NCBI): domain Eukaryota; kingdom Metazoa; phylum Chordata; class Aves; order Passeriformes; family Corvidae; genus Corvus; species Corvus hawaiiensis. The sequence continues at coordinate 14,259,056 of NC_063227.1, read as the reverse complement.
GTCCATTTCTGTGGCTCTTGTTTGAGTTTGCAGGAATGTACAAATACGCATGCAAAATTTCAACTCCTTCCCCAATTACTTTCTCTTTACTAAGACTATTGGTAAACTTTTTAAGATTTCAAAAACCCCTTTATGGTGTTTCTGTGTACTTGGCTGAAAACACATCTATTTTTATTGTGTTTCAGTAATTACCTGTGGTTAAGTTTCTTCCAAATATGTTGTTGTATAAAATCACATAATCTCCTAGAAAAACAGAAAGATATGATGCTAAATTGTTCTACTGTCATCACCATGATAGGAAGGATAGAATGATTGTTATTTTTTTCATTTCTCTGAAAAACCTACAAAGAACAAATGCATCATTTGAACATATGTGAAATGTGACATCTATAGCTAGCACACTCAGTAACGAGACCTCAGATGTAATTTTCTGTGCTTTCCCTGTTTACTTAGTTCTGTTCTGTAGAAGAGAATAAGATAGGAGATAATTTCTTGGGAATTAAGACAGTTCAGGCATGATAATGTGTGTTAGACTGGACAGACAAAGCAAAGGAAAAAGGATAATTAATAGTCTCAGTTCACCCAGATCTGAAGAACAGGAACACACATAAAAGATATAAAATTTGTCCTGTGTGGTCCAGCCCCAGGTTTATTGGGTCCTGTACCCTGTCTATGACAGTGACCAAGTATCTGAGGTGTTGGATGGGAATGGAGCACTCTGTAGCTCAAAGGAAAGTGGGGTGACTGTGTAAGTTAGAGGTTTTTGCCTTCATTAATTCGCTCTGTCTCCTCTTGGGCCTGTGTGAACTCTTAAAGTGCTGTGACAGGAGGTTTCATGCACTGAGTGCCTGTGTACAAAGCACCCACCGCCTTTCTGTCCCATGCCATCTGCCTTGTGCTGACCTGAGTCCATGGCAACCAGTGACATATTAGAATGATTCTTGTTTGGGGTAATCAGGCTTACAAATCTGTCCATGATTCTCCCTATTTTGTTTGAGCTGACTGTCCTTTGCCCTTTTCCATGTCACACCCTGGAGTTATATAATGGCAAAATGTCTTGTTCTTGTATTCCTCCCTAATCTTTCTCTGCCCACTGACTTGTTTGGGCAGTCAGCTAATGCTTTTGTCAGATGATGTCTTTGTGATCAAAAATTCAAAGCTCTTGTTCATGCAAGAATATGGACAGTCTGGATCATTGAGCATGTGAAATTAGGGGTTTTATATTTTTAATCTCTTTTAATTGTCAATTAATTAAATCAATATTCCCCAAATTGAGTGTTTTTTGGCAGTTGTTAAGTGACCTCCCTGCCTTTGTTTTGGCCCACAAGCTTTTTTATTCTTGTTCCCTCTGTCCTATTGAGGAGGGCCAGTGACGAGTTGCCAGGGGCAGCTGGCCAGGGTCACCCCCCCATTTGCCAATGTGTAGAAACAGTGGGGTATTAATTTAGATTGTGAAACTTCACTGGTGACTTCTTTGTACTGCAAAAACCATTTACTTCTGTTTCCAATCTGTGTATACATATCCCAGGATAAAAACCTTTTGTCTTATCTCAGGGCTCCTTAATATCCTGCAGAGCTGCGGCGCAGAAACTTGCATCTCCGTTCTTTATTCATTCCTGTTTGTTGATTTTTTTTAAGAACTTTAAATTTTGTGGGATAAGGTTTTTCCTTCTCATTACATAAAGGCATATGGCTGTGTCTCCAGTGTGCTCTTGGTCTGTGTATCTGTGCCCCTGAATGGTTATCTGGATTGTGTCAAACTGTGCAGCTGATGAGTTTTCCCAACCTTCCTTCCTTGAGAGCACTAGTTTTGCTTTCTTCTCTATTCCTGGCAATTGATTATCACAGGAAACCAATTTTCTTTATTTTTGGGCTCTATCAAATGCCAATGAATTCCAAAATTATTAGAGGGGGAGGGGAGGAGAGTGGAAAGGGAATCATAAAGGCCTTTCTTCATTTGAAGTATGAACAAAAACAAGAGCAGTGTCATGTAACACTGATTTTTTTTTTTTCCCCCTTCCTTAGATAAGCTTTTCCTATAATGAATACAGCCGGGAAATAGACAATTCTTTGGGTTTTTTATAAAGCCAGTGCAATGAACAGCTCTGATGTAACACATTACAAAAATGATGACCACTTCTGTTTATCCAGTTTGGTGACAAAGATGAATTTCTTCAGGAAAAAAAAGTTTATAATAGGAAGTATCTGTGATCTATTAATTATGTAAGATGGAAAAAACCCCCATTACAATCAGAATAATGGTACCTATATTAAAAAAAGTCAAGGAAAAAACCCAACCAGAATGTATGAATAGGGCAGTCTTATGGAGAGAAGACTGCTGTTAACTGAGAGTTACATGTGTGAGTATACGATTGTTATTTTGCATATTTTGCCTGGTGAACTTGACTAGCACGCCCAAACAAACGAGTTAAAGGCAGTTAAAAATCACTGCATTTAATCTTCCTAAAAAATGGCAACTGACCCACAGATTTCCTTAAGTGGGGGAGAAACAGGAAGAAAATCTTTATGTGAATGAGAAAATTTTTTGTGATTTCTTTTTCCACATATGAAAAACAGATTGTAGATACTTATTAAAAAAAACCCAAACAAAACCAACTAACAATCAAATAACTAACAATAAGTTGAAAATCCTTCCATAAGGATTAATGACTGGTTGCCGACAGTTTTATGTCTTGCAACCTCTCTCAAAATCTGTCTGGTCACCCATGAATCCCCTGAATGCTTTTTTTTGTGCTTTTGGCTGTCAATGAGCACCACATGCCGTGGTAGCTTTGGAACTACTCATGGTTGACAGATCATCTGATTATTGTCCTTTAGCTGATGAGTGAAATGAGTAGAGCAGCTAAAATTTTAATTCTCCCTGCTCTCTTCTGTCAGGGCTCTAATTGGATGCAGTTCTCTAGCCAGTCATTACAGTTCACAAAGTTGAAAGTTAAATTTGTGAAACCTTAACCTCATCAAATTTGGTTGAAATGGTCCAGTGAGCTGAAAAGTGATTGCAGGGAGAATGAAGGACTGACAAATGAAGATGGACAAACAGGGAGTGTGATATATACTGTTCGCTTTTTTAGGAAAATGAGAAAAAGCAAAGATAAAGCATAGGTACTTTCTAATCTGTTATGTTATCTCTGAAATATAGCTTAACTGTACTGGAAATAATTCTCTTAAAATTGGACATCGGTTTGAAATACTCAAATCCTTGTATCTTTAACTGTACAGTTACCATTCGTTCTTTTGGGCCACTTCTTGAGCCTCATTAAATTTAATTTAGAACAGTGTTCTTGAGCCGCATAGACCTGGAACATTTAAAGTTTATCTTACTGCTGTATTTCTGTGCCTTAAAAAACAATTCTTGTTTTGGGAATATAATCTGTCTGCATCTCTCCTGCTGAGTATATTGAAGCATCATGGAAGTTGCTTGGAAAACACGGCAGATATTCAACTCTTGCATATTTAATCCAAATATAATATCTAATATGTAAAAGCACACACATTGGGTAAAACACAATTTGGGTTTTTGAAAGTTATCTAAACTGGGATCCTGAGAGTTCAGAGTAATCCTATCTGACCAACAAATTCTTTCCATACAACTGGAAAATATCATCAAAATCTAGCGGATGAGAAAGAAATGCAGTTTATGAGAGCTTAATCTGAATGTTATTTTTAAATGAATGAACGTTCACTTTAGTGACAAATGGAGGCTACAATTGCATATAACTAATGCTTGGAAGAAACCACATGGGCATGGTGGTGGGGTTGTACAGCTGGAAATTATAGTCTCCCACAACTTTCCTAGTGGGTAAATATGGGGAATTCTGGGACGAACATTTGGTAAATCTATTGTTTCTGACATTTCTGTGGTATAAATAAGGATGAACTCATCTGAAATCAGTAGACTTATACCAGGAACATTTGGAAGTGAACTGCATGCTTTTTTTCTGTGCTTAAAATTTTCAACAGACTTTCATCACTAGACACTCTGCATGAAGTGCAGCTAGGCATTATGGAAACATTATGGAACCTCTTTTGCACACGTTATTCCTACAGACAGAAAAATGCATATGTAGATAAGTAGGAGTGTACATTGTAAATATATTGCACTTGATTTCCATTGGAGAGTCTCAAAGAGTTTTCAAGCTATTAAAGCTCAAGCATATGCAAGATCCTAAGCATTCAGGCAATAAATATAGCTAAGTTGAATTTCTTTCTCTAATGTAAATAAAGTTGAGCAGGGGCTAAAACAAAATGACCTCCAATGGTCCAGTCAAATCTAAATTATCCTGTGATTCTGATACTAAAGTTTAATGAAATCTACTCTCTGTTATATCTTAAGTTTATTGATAGAAGCGAAAGGGCCCTACATAGGGAGAAAGGATTGTGACATTTGAAATGATGAAATGCAGGATAACTAGGAGTACCTTAAACCTTGGAAATCATTAGGAAAAATCATGATCAGGGCATTTGTGACTCCCTAAGAGAAGAAGCAAAAGCTGACCTGGCATATTATAGTGGTTCAAGTGATTTTTTTAATATTGCAAAATGTAGATAGTTCTACAGACAGGAGTTTTCTTACATGGCCATGGACTACTGTAGGTCCTAATAAGCCAGTGTTGTGGCACTGTGACAGTGACCCAGGGCTGAATGATGCAGTGTGAGGACTTAAGCAAGCCAGTTCTCCAGGGTTTTGGTCACAAATGCCAAAGGCATAACAATTTCAAATAGTCAAACTTTTAAAGGTCAAATATCTGCAAAAACCAAAGCATGTACCGTTGGTTAAATTGCTGCAGTGAGCACAGATCAGTGAAACTGAAGTGATGATAATTGGAGTGCTGAAGAATGTTTACTGTAGTATTCACTCTGCCAAACACCAAAGCGCTTGATTTACATCCTCTGCATATGGAATGTTTTTAAAAGTACCTAAAGAAGAACGCATAAATTTTACAGTTTGAGAGTATAAAAGTTAGGAAGGTAGAAGACTGTAGAGAATGATTTTTTTAACATTTTCAAATAGCTTTTAGTGATAAATGGCAGGTGGACTTGAACTCCAGATGCAATGCTGGAAGGAAGCGGGTGAATATATTATCAGGGAATATTGGTGTAAGGACATGTGAAGGTGACATTGGGGACTTTCAAACTCTTAAGAATTATAGTATTGGTTTGCCATTGAGAGAAGACAACTGAATGCAGCAGGAGTCAGAGATTCATGATATGGGAAAGGAGACCATTAGGCTGGAGTTCATAATCAATTGTCAACCCAGTATAACTATACTGAACATCTCTATGGTAAGGCAGATACTAACTGAACTTCTGACTTGGTGTTTAACTATTAAGTAGTAGTGAATTGCTGATGTGTCAATATATGTAGGGAATTGCTGATTTAACATTTAGAAGGCCATAAGATAAACAATGCAATAGTATTGTAGTTAAGGCAGAGTGAGGGTGAAGGGGCTGGTTCTCTCTGGGTGGTTTTAGCGGGGAAAATTCCCAGTAGGATAACTGCAGGACAAGGACTGAGTAACTGGTCATGTTTGGGTTGGGTTTGGAACTGACTCAGCAGGGATGAAGAACAAATCTGTCTACACAAGTAGTACAAGAGGGCACAACTCATAGAAACCCTGGGATATACAAAGGTAATGTTAACATTTAGAAGTGTGACCTGCAAAGGATGCTGCAACATTGATGGTCCTCTCACCTGAGAATCCCCTCTTATGGAGGGGAACATCACCATGGACAACCCAGATGTGCCGGGCAAAACCCTGCTGAATGCCCATGCTGTGAGTGTGGATTGCATGGACGAACAGAGGAGTCTAAACCTTTGTGAGCTGGGAGAAGTCAGGGGTTCATGAGTATTTGTCATTATTATAATGCTTTGTCAGTCACTGACATTATGCCTGTGTGCTGTCAAGTTTATCTTAATCATACAAAGCTGGGGTTAGACAAACATAACTGACAGATCTGTGTGCTACTGCTAGGTGTGAGTTACCACAGTTAACAGGTGTAGTACGTAAGGAAGCTTTGCTACATGAGGCAGTCACAGCCTTTGTCCTTACAGGGTAATGCTGCTCACATTTTTGCTTTCCCACTAATAGCACAGAAAGGGATTAGGAGGGATTCAGGAGAAGCAATTGAAAAAAATAACTGACTTGTGAACGATTTAATGAACTGAATTTATTTGTATATCCAAGTGAAAATGAATTTTAGTTAAGGATAACACATACAAGGGGAATAATATTCTAGTAGTTGATGGCTTTTCAATCTAGTTGAAAAAGCGATCATAAAATGTTCTGGCAATCAACGTGACAACAGACATACTGGGAATGAAATCCAGGAACACGTTCATAGTTCTGTCCACAGTTAACTTAGCCATGGGAACAACCTGCTTAAGGATGTGATGCGTAATCTGCCATTATCCAAAACTAGGGGAAAAAAAATCTAATTTAATCCTGCATTTTTAAATGGATTCTGAAAAATATTGGGGTCAAGGCCATGCAGAAAGTGAAAAACATTCCAAAGCAAAATGTAGTTGTGATACACATGGGTTACTGCTTGTCTCTGAAGTACAGTAGCATTGCATGGTTTCTATTTTCCCCTGGAGTCAGCTCAGTTAATAATTATTGTTGCTAAATCTGACATGCATTCTACATTGCTAGGGAAAATGGAAAGATTTTGCAGAATAGTGATGAATACTGAAGTTGCCAGATTTTTCTTTTTCTTCTGATAAATGCTAAGTGTTTCTATTTCATCATATCTGTTTTTGGGACTGCACTTACTAGATTGCTCCTCAATTCAAGAAAAGAATTCAAGAAATGTCCACCATTTTATAATGTCATTAGATAATGCAGACAAGACAGAACAAGTCTGCTGAGATGAGATTAGATTAGATATTGTTTTGTGCTTTCCAAAGAGGACAGTGCTTGCTTCTAATTTTATCTTTGTCTAGACTGTGCTTCCAATGGCAACAGCTCAGCACTGAGCACTTTGCAGCAGGTGCTGGGATGAAATTACTTTCAGGAATGGAGTTACCAAACACAGTTCATTTTTATGGTACACAAAAAGAGGAAAAGTCTGGCAAGTGTTTTCTTGGGATCCTCACTGAAATTGACAGTTGCAAGTTTACTGTCCAAGAAGGATGAAAATGCCCCAGATTGTAAAAATTCAGACTTTTAAAATGCCCTTCTTTCCCCCAGAAGTTCATCTTGACTTGCTTTGGAATTTGCACTTGTGTTAGGCGGAAATAAAAATTTTGGAGGCACTTGTGCAAAGTATTGCTAAAGAAAGGCTTAGTTCCTTCACTGTTTCCCTTTTGATTTTCCTCTTGGTTAGAGCTCAGGCAAAACTCTATTTCATAGGACAAGCCCAATTTCTTGTTTCAACCACAGTGCTAGTTTTTACAAAAAAGGAAAAATAGATAATCTGTTACACTGCAGATGGCACAAACCCAGTAACCAGTACAACTGGTGAGAGAGATCACCAGAGATGATGGTGATGGGATCTTCTGCTTGAGCAATGGGAATATCTGAACAGGGCATGTGTTTTCAGTACATCCCTCTGCATGTCAGGCAGAACAACTGATGCAGTATTCCCACAATATTTAAAGAGCAGATCACTAACTTCTTGAGAAAAACTTCTAAAATTCTAAAACACAGAAGGAAGGAAATGCCAGACATAATGAACTCTGGACCACAGAACCTGAGACCAGTGTTTTCTCTACAGTTTTTCAAGAATCACCTTTTTATAAGACTCATTGTGGATGATAATTTAAGCAGAAAAAATTAGAAAAAGGTTTTCTGCAGGAGAAGAGATGAAAGTTTTGTCAGTATAGGTACGATAAAGACCTGGAAGCTGAGGCACAAGAGGATTGTCCTGGCTGGGTGAAACTAGGACACATCATAGAATTTTATTTATATTTTCTGAAGGTTCTATCAGAAATGAGTTCCCTGATCTTTATTCTTTTAAAGATTTAATTAATTTACATTTTATGTGTATGTGGCCTTCCCTTCTTATTACTTCTAAGAGTATAAACCTACACTTCTGCTGATGCCAGATAGGCTGCTTGTATGTACAACATGGACAAATGAATAGTTCAATAGTGTAGCTACAAAAGGCTCCTAGAGAAGTAGGACAAATTGAACTTCACTCCCATTACCTAACATCAGGTGATGTTACTAAAATTAAACATGCTTTTGGGCATGTTTGACCCACTGATGCAGTAAGACAAAACCTGGATATCCAGCATGAAAGAGTGTGTGCCCTTTGCATGCTGTAAAAATGTTTTCCCCCTCATTTTACCACTACATTAATGAAGCAGAAGCAATAAAATGAACAGTTCTACATCTGGGATATGAGTGTGATAACTTTTCCCATATCTTCATATACACTTTAGATTGTGTGTATGGATTGTGTACGCTATTGTAGGATGCTTCCATTTTTTAGGTGATATTAATTTTTTTTTTTAATAGAAGTTTTTATAGCTAATCCTTTTTTATCAAAAAGAAAGCACCTTTGATCACAACTCATTTAAGCTTTCATCTTTCAAGATGTTCTGAAATACACAAAATCAATATGTAATATGTGGAAGATTTGCCTGTGGTGAAAGGTCAAGAAAAAGAATTTTTCTCCTAGCTATTGACATAAACACTTGGAGGTAAAATATTTTTAAAGATATTTTGTGTCACACTTGAAGTCACATTGTGTGATATAGTAATCAATAAAGACCACAATGATAATAATTTCATTCCATCTGTATCAATGTTTATGAACAATACTGATAAATCTCCCTTTGGCTGCTACAGGGTTGGTTAGCCATGGTTATGAAACAGAATGATTTATTCTGCAAGCTTTTTCTTTTCCAATCTAAAATTGTAATGATGAAAGCACTTCTTAATTTAAAGTAGAAAAAGATATAATGCATTTGTTCCAACTGATAAGACTCAGTGCAGAAATATATAAGTTGCAAAGTTTGCTCTAAGCAAAAATAATCTCACAGGTATTTTTTTTTACCTGTGAGAGCGCTAATGTCAAGAATTCACTGTGCTTGAGAAACTGCTTCTCTGAAGCACGTGATGAGATCAGAGATACATACTAATTGTGGAATAAATCTTAAAAAAGGTTACTGATGTGTGGAGAACTCCAATGAGCTTTGAAAAGGAGTGAAGGTTTTAAAAGTGCTGGTAGGTGAATGTAGTGGCAAAGTATTCACACTTGTGAAGATGCCGAGGGAGCCTGCAAAAAGCTTTGCTGTGTTCAGCAGTAAAGGATCTCAAAAAATACCCCCTTAATCTTACGGTGTCATGACTTCATTCTGAGACTTGCATGCAGTTTACATACTGGAAATCAAAGTAAGTTAATTAAACTGGTATGATTTTTTATTTATTTCTTAAAAACTGCAGGAAACTGTACGGTGCTCTAAACTGCAAGGGTTAATATGACTGTTAGTCTGGCATTGGCTTTTAAAGCCCTAATAATGTGGTTGTGGTCCTTTAAGTACAACAAAGGACATGCATTAGGAATTGATTTGTTGTCTCCTTATTGAAAACCATGTAATGAAAAATTACTGATGAAGAGTCCACTGAGAAAGCCTGTATTTTTTATTTATAATATCCTGAGCTTTCTCATATAATTGAATTTCATCTTTTACTTTAAGATGTCATTTCTTTACAAATCATTCAAGGCAATTGTCATAGAGTCTTACAATAATTTGGGTTGGAAGGGACCTTTGAAACTCATCTCTAAACTAGAAAAGAATAAGCAAAGATATAAATCATGTGGAAAATTATGTTCAAAATGTACAATTTTAATGCAAAAAGCATTATAAATATTTTTACTCATATTTTGATACCTGCATCATAGGAAATTAAGTTGTTTTATTCTGCTTTATTTTGTAGATCTTTCTGAAAACCAAGTTGAGAACTAAGCTCATGGTGCTGGCTGCAGCCATTGTGCTAAAGATTGAAATGACCTCTGGAAACCCACTTGGAATGTCTTGGCCAGTCAAGGTAAGAATTGATTTTTTTTTTTCTTTTAATCCTTTTTATGTGTTTAGCTGGTGCTAAAGAATAAAAGCATGATGGGATAAAAGCCATAGACAGTCCATAGGAGAAGGGTGGTACAGTCTCACTCAGTGGTGATTTACAGAGATGGTGAATGGGTATAACCAAACTTTGGTCATTGTTCCACCAGCAGCAGTTCATACTTTTAACTGTAGATAGATCTGGAAAGCCAGGCAATGGCCCAGCTCTAACACAGGGATTTTGTTTGTGTTTATGACTTAAGCTGAGAAGAAAATCTCTTTTATTTAGGGCTAAAATGGGACTTGAACCTCCATCAGTGCACTCTTACAGAAGGCAGCATGGATTCACTGAAATAGCAAGCATTTTTTTTAGACTTTTATGCAGTTCTATATAAAATCATTGTGCCTGCCTGAAGCCCATTAAATAGTCAAACCATTAAAATATTCCTATCTTTAACCAGATTAAATTTTTGGTGACAAATTTATTGTAACAGTCAGTGAATGACCACATGGGAGTTATCCTAAAACATCAAGTTTTTTGGAATGTAGAATGCAATTTTGTGAGAAAATGGTAGACAGGCTACTGAAAGAGATGATTTTTATGAAATATAAAGCATAAGGTAAGTTTTCGATAAATCTGCTTTATGTTATTACTGTGTTTCCATAACAGCATCAGAATATCTATTTGAAACTAAAAATTAGTAAGTTATAATGACATTAATTCATTAAAAATGAAAGAAACACCATATTATGTTACATTAGGTTGCTGTAAACCTATTGCATTTTACCCTTATATTTTCTATCTCCATTGCAAAATACTCATTAGAAATAGCTATTTAGTGATAGCAAAAATCAATCATTGTGACTTATGAAATCAGATATGGCTGCAGGCCTCCTCATTTTCTTCTTGTAGACTTTATTTACATAATAAAATACCTACATTTTCACAAGGACCTATGAATAGAGATGTTGAAAAAAAAGACAACTATGCAATAAGAATTTTATGAAGATCTCAAACAACATCACAGGAGAAAAATATTTCCTTTTCAGTTTAACACACAACTTGGAGAGTTGTCTGTAAATCCAGATACCAAATCAGGACCATGAAATATGTATACGTAGAAATAGAAAAGAAAAATTAAAACTGGGAGAAACTCTTAATACAGAATCTCAGCAAGTTGTACTCCCCAACAGCAAATACCCAGTTCTGATATAAACTGAATGACTGTTCCTTCTGTTGGGCTTGGAGGTCTGCTCCCTTTACGTGACACGTTTCGGCAGTGCAGACCTGAAGCCTCAGTTGCACGTAGAAGCACAAATATGAAATTCCCAGGGTCTGCAGAAGGTACAGCTCAGGACAGAGCATAAGAGGATGTGCTTCAAGTCCTCCAGCCCCTCAGAGCAGTGAAATAACAGGCCAGAATTCAGTCCTGAAGACTGCTGGGAGCTTGAGTGCAAGGAGAATATTGCTTCTTATCTGTAGGCTGAGATTCAATCTCCTCCAGCTTCAGACTTCCACAGTACAGATATCCGTATCTTCGCTAGATTTCTTTTGAACTTGATGAAGAGAAAGAGGCTCTTTAGAGAGTGATTCATCAGAACTATTTTGTGGGTTTTTAAAGAGAACGATTAGATGACTTTTGTAACATTCTGAGCTGGGTGAAATGATAGATTTTGCTCCCTAGGAAGTACAGATATTTCATGCTGTTTCCTGTGGGAATTGTTTGATGAACAAGTTGAGTTAAAGCAACCTGCTGCTCTCCTGTTGTTTGAACTAGTACTTCCCAAGTGGGCTAACTATTGGAATCTGTAGTGGTAGCTTTAATGAATAACTCATATTGGAGTATTTTGTGGTTAAAATTTATGAGCACAAAATACTGCATTACCATATTTCTTTCTATGGATGCATTGGAACAATCCAAGGTCATATCTTCAGGTATTTTTTCTATTTATTTGGATACAAGTTCAGTATAAGTTCTGAATAATTCACTTCAGTAAACTTTGTATGATAGTTTATGCAGTAAAAATTATCGAGAACAATGTATCAATTTCAGTTTAGTGTATTGCTAACTATTTTTCAAGATAATAGGATTGGACAAAAAGTAGTGGTATGAATATATACACAATATCCCTAAAGGAATACCTGGAAACATTTTGTGAACTTCAAAACACATTGGCATATGAAATAAAAAGTCACATGACCAATGAAGGATGATTCCGTATTGTCCTGCTCTGGCATTGGTAACTCATGCACACTCATGCAGCACTACAGCTTCCCTCCAGGTTCAGGGGTCTGTGTGCCAGATACATGGACCAAGGTGAAGTTGCTGCAGTAAGGAGCATCAGGGGATGCCTGAGTGTCCTTCACAGACACAGCCCAACACAGCATTCCCTGCTCTGAGTCCAAGCCTGGGAAAGAGGGAACACTACTCAGTGCAGCTGTACAGCTGTGCTATTCCTAGTAAGTCTGTACCCGTTCCTGCAATGGAGAAGCCATTGAATTTTTACAAAACATACACTTAAATTCCCTAGTCTGCTCTTGCAAATATCGGCTCTTGTTTTTGTTCACCCTCAGCTTTTTCCCCCACCTTTGTTTACATGCTATCTCATTGCACATATTTGTCTATTTTGGCGATGGCTCAAGGCCAGAATTGAGGCTTACTGTTGCCTCTCTGCAGTATGTTGCATAAATATATGCTATATAAACATCAGTCAGGATAACACTGTGATCTTCTTAGAATTTTTCTTTTTTCCCAGCTGAATATATTAGGAAAGAATCACCAAATGCTTGTGTCACTATCAGACTAATTTCTGATTCTTTTCGGAGGCGTGAGAGCTAGATAGGTATTTCCTGGTGAGCAGACCACCAAATACAGAGTAGAGAGGAGTTTAATTAACTAGTGTGGGAGAAACTGCAGGAGAAGAAAATATATCTTGCGGTAGAAAGTGAGCAAGATCGATTTGTTTGTACTGGCAGTATCACCCACAGAGTATCACTGCTAACAGGGAAAAGGGCCTCACTCACAGATCCGTAAGGGAGGCCAGAAGGCATGTATAGCACAAAGAACAATGTTCACTTAGGAGGACTGAGATGTTTCTGTGACCTTTAACAAAATCTCAGGACATTCTGAGATTTTTATATCACGGGTGATTGTTCTAGGATGGTTAAAAAAAAAAGAGTAGCAGCAAAAAACCCCTCAGAATAGAATGTCTTGTTCATATGAAAATTTATAAAATCACTAAAAAAGAAGGTGCTAACTAAAAAAATTAACAATAATGTACTAAATTAATTCAGGAAAAAGGTAACAATTATCATTTTACAAAGTGATGCTGTGCTGTAAAATTCAGCTGCTTAAGTAATTTTTTAATAAGAGACTTAGTTCTGTTTATCAGTATTCTTGTAAAATGTCAATGGAGACCTGCATCTAGTACAAAATCGCAGTGTTTCTGGCATTTTTTTCAGTTTCTGGTCATTCTGGAGCAGAGCATCTATTTACTCACTGGCATTAATATTAAAGATCTGAAACATATTAAGCTGTCTACATAGGTCTTTTTAATTAGGTAGATAATTGGTTAAAATTTGACCAGAGAAGACTTTTATTTGGGGAACTTATTGAGCTGTTCTCCATTCCCTGTTCAATAGCTAAACTCTATGACTAGTAATAAGAGTTTCAGTTTAAATATTTTGAGGAAAGGGAGAAAAATCCAAAACATTTTTAGCATTTTCAGCCAGTTCCTAGCAGCCAGTAGATGTCATTCTATCTCTATTTTAATGCCAGTTCCTACTGTTCTCATTATATTTTTCTAAGTAACAAATTGCAGATGGGAATGGAGGGAAACATTTAAGCTTAACTTACTTCTGATTAATGCACAAGTCTGTATCTTTCTTTTCAGTAATGTAAGGTGTCAGAGTGTGAAATTGGTACCTCTTGATGCAACTGAGGCTGATAAGCTACTGTCTTTCAGTCACTCATCCATTAGTACTATTTAATTTATTTATATGTTTTTACAAGGGATTTGTCAGCTTTGCACTGTGCATGGTTTTTCTCTCTTTCTTTTCTTTCTTTTTTCTTTGCAAATTCCTTTTTCTTTCTGAGCAGGTTTGCTTGATGCTGTTCCCGTAGTTCTTCTCCTATCACTTCTCAAGATGTCAAAGCCAAATACAAGAAGAGTTAAGAAGAGTTTTGTAGCCCTGGGGGAACACACGGACTGCTGCCCAGAGTCACACAAGAGAAAGGTCTGAGACCAAATGGAAAGAGAGGTTTGATATTTCTTTTCTGAATAACCTTATTGTTAACTAAAACTCAAATGCAGAGCCCTGCTGGCAATTGTAGCAAATGGAAAGACTTCAATCTACAATATGCGGTCTTGCTAAGATAAGCAATTTGTAGTAAGTAATTTCATTTCTGTTCAAAGACATTTCTGTCCATACATAGTGACTGTCTTTAATGTGGGCAGAGGGCAAAACACTGAGACTGTGAGGAGACTGAACTGCATGCACTACGTTTGTAATGCTCACAGCAGCATGTACTAGTGAGAGTAGGAGGAAACTGGACACGGCATTCATTCTATGGCTGGAGTAGCTCAGGTGCCAGGATTATCAAGCTGACAGTTTTTAAAATACTGAATTATTATTTTTGCTCTTTGGCAGCCATTGTTTCACCTGCTCCTGTTCTGTCACATAGAGACCCCATGTGTTTTGTTAGCCACTGAGCTGAGGCAGATGGCCTCCAAGGTACATTTACCCTGCTCCAGGACAGAACTTGCAATCCATGGTCCTAGAGAAGCCCTTGCTGTGTCAGAGCAAAAATACCCCATTTTCTGCAGAATCAATTACAAACACAGGAACACAGGAAAGACAGGCTTAACATGAATTTTAAGATAGGAGAACCTATTGGCTTTACAAAAGTAAGGTTTTAAATGAAACTAAAAGAATAAAAAAATGATTACAAAATTACATTATATAAAGCCTTTCTGTGACACCTCTTCTTAAAGGGTTTACAATATACATTACCTTTGAACCCACAAGGGTTAGGCTGAATGGCAGACTTAGTATCTTGGTTTGGGTCTTACCAATGCCACTGCAGTTTCTCTCCTGGCAGTCACTGAAGTTTAATCAGGCAGGTGATAGTGGTGTAAACTGGTCTTCAGATGCTCAAAAGGAATCTAATCCTCCACATGATTTCTGGGTAATACATGCAGGGAATTAGTTACAAACTGCTGGTTAGAGTCTGGCTGTTCCTGTTGCATTTGGGGCTGTATGAAAACTCATGCTAGTTTCCCACATATGTTAATACCACACTAATATCACACCAGTGCCACACTGTTACTGGAAAGAATTTGACATAGGAGAATTGCATTTCCTCTGGATCTTGGAGCTGTGTTCTTAGGTAATTTTTTACCATAGAGAGCTACCATCTCAAGCAAATCAGGAATTAAAGCTAATAAGAATAGTTACACAAAGTGTTTGTGGTACTATGTGTCTTATTAGCATATTAAAATCATTAAAATTATTAAAAATATCACAGTAAAGAGCTACTACAGTCACAAAAAGAAAAAGACTAACAAATCCATGGTCAGCAAGTGGTACAAAAGCAAGAAGAAGAGAGACCGAAAGTGTCTTTATAGATACCAACTGGCAAAATGTCTGTCTGCTGAAGAATATCACAATCTTGGTACTGTTTGCATAGCTGAGGAAATCAGTTATATAAGCAAGCAAAGTAAGCACTACTCACTATTGCCTGTGTAAAGAGGAAAAAAAGAAATAAAGGAAATAAGTGTGATGGAGAAGTGAAAAGAACTGAAGACTATAAAGACACTGTGAATAGAGGGAATCAAGTGCTAGTCAGTTTAAATCAGTCTAGTACCGCTACAAGGAATAGCATGGAAACAAATCACTCTCAACTGGACAAGGAAATAAGAAAAAGGCTCAGCAAATGGGTTGTGGCAAAGGGTCTACAACACCAAAGATATTAAAGCTCAGTTGGCTGGACAGAGGACAAAGCTTTTGTTGACTTGCAGTGTGCATCTGAATACCTTTTGCTGAATTCTGTGCATTTTTACTCACAGCACCAAAAATAATGAAATTGCATTTTACCTTTTAAGCTGTGAGTCACTTTGCTAAAGGGTCATTGCCCAGACAGTCTGAATGTGCCCAGCAGACAGAGAATACCAAAAGGAGTTGAAATTTACATCATGTCTGTGTCGTGAAAAAGGAAAACGTAAAGACAGTAACTTCTCAGGGGGTTGTTATTAGAATCCTTTCAATCTGTGCCAAAAGAACATTTTTCAGAATTCATACTGGGATGTGACTTGTGACTGACAAAATCTTTAGTCCTGAATGTGTCTACTCATCAACTGGAAGAAGCTGTATTCCATTGCTGCATGCCTTTATAAAAAGGCTGAAAGAGGAAAAGGTTGAGAAGAGCATGGAAAGGTCTGCAAGGTGCAAAGGAAAGAAGGGAAACCTCTAATAATTTCCCAGTTCTTCCTATTTTCACCCACATGAATCATGCCATGCAACACTGAGTTTGTGCACACTTGGGGGTAAGGGAAGGGAGGACATGCAGGAATTTCTGCTTTAATCTGTCACCTAGCCCCATTAAAAAGGCAGGATAAATTGCTTTCACAGAAATTGGCACAGGCTGACTGGGATGGCATCAGAGCAGTGAAAAATAGGTGCTTGGAGAGAGGTTGACTATTCAGCTGCTTTTTCCTGAAATTGCGAACTTGGCAGCACAGCAGGCCTCATCCTTTTCATATTGCACATTTTGCATTCCCCTGATCCTGTAAGGGCCAGCAGGACATCAGGTTTAAAGATGTGTCTGCTCCACATATCTGTGGGTCATCTCAATCTGAAACACTGCAAAGAGATAAAGCCCTGAAGTAGGATTGCTCAGAAAGCTGTTTTTCTGTAGAATCTGATGCACAGGGAGTTATTTTACTTCTTAGGACAGGCCATGGGTATGGAAGGAGGCTGACTAGAGGGGCTACTGCTCCTCTTACCCCTTTCTTTGCATTTTCATTGAGCCTACGCTGAAATGGACTTCACAGGTTTTCAGATGTGCCCAATTTGTTATCTTCTGTACCTGTGGGAGAGTATGCAACATATTATCATCTTGAGATGATAATAACCTATTAATGCATCCCACTATGTACTTCAGTAATTGTATCCAGTGATTCTGCTGAAGGAAAAATTAACTTAGTGCCTTCATTTGTGCTGTGAATATGATCCATCTTTTCTCCTGTGTCCACGGCTTCTACTGCAATAGTTAGTTGGCATAGACCATTTGCAAATTTGAAATTACTATATTATGTGATTCTTTCTTTGCTTTATCTTTCTGCATATTTAGACAGGAAACATATGTCATCAACTGTGGATACAGCTTTTACAAAGAGATGACTCTGTCTTACTGTGCACTGTGGTGCAGAGATATCTCAGTTACAGATGCTTTGTGGTTTGTAGGCCCTACACTTCCAAAGCTAGTGCTTTCTGACAGAACAGAGAATTAACCTTTGCTTATCACTATTCTCTTTCTGACTGTAGTATATATACATATAAATGCCTTGACACAGGAATTTAATTATTTGATGTACATCACTAAGTCAAAGCAAGCCTTCCATTCACCTCTCCTTCCTCCTTTCCACTTCTCTCTTTTTTGTGGTACAACTGATTAGGCTTGTGTTATGGAAAAATTAAAGTGATCCTGTTCCTTCTGAAACATTTGTTTTCAGTTCCAGATAGGAGGGATATGTTGTACTTCTTCATGTGAAAATTTCTTTTTCACATCAATAAGCCTGAATCCCTGCTGTATGTCTCCAAGTGGTACATTCGTGTTAACTACTACTGGGTTGGATTGTTTGTTTCTTTCTTTCTTTTGCTTTTCCATTCAAAGGTGATGTTTTTGGAATCAGTGTCTGCCCAACGCCAGCTGGTCTGATACAGCTCTTTATGAAATATAGGTAATCAAAAGAAGGATCTACTCATATTTTATTGTTTTACTATTTACTTTATTATTCATTCTCAGTAGTCAAGGAAATATGTTTTTCTGTGTTGGTGTTTTACCTTTTTATGATGCACTAGAATTATAATTTTAATAAGCAGAAATGGTATTATTTTGGGGGTAAATAACTTACCATTATTTTAGGTATAGTTTGAAAGTTGTGAAATAAGTAATTTTGGAATACTCCTAAAATTGTACTTCATTTATTAGGAAAATATGAAGAATAAGCATTTTAAGCTCTGATTTTGTTTGTTTCTTAAATTTCAAAGCTAAATGGCTTTCTATTACTTACACTGTGCAGAATGTATACCTAAAATGTCGATTGTAATTATTAGGCTTTGTTTTCCCCATTTCTTTTATGAGAAGATATACAGTAGCCTTCTGAGATTCTTTAATTTTTAGCTGTTTCTTTCTACTGTATATAAGTAACCTGAAGAAATTACTCTGTTTACATGCTGAGTTTAAAAAGAAATACAAAGAAAAGATCTTTAAATTTAGCTATCTTCTATCTTTGGTCACAGGCTAGTTGTGGATATAAGAATATTCTGTATATAATAAAATACCTGGAAAGTACCAGCAGCTATTCAAAATTACTCTGCCTGAAATAAGCAACATAAAGGTCACACTTAAGATAATAAATATTCATGTAATTAGGTTATATGTAGCTACACAGAATACAATAGCACCAATCATCACAAGTGATTGAAATATTTTCATCAAATTGAGTGATGATTGAGAGATGAAGAACACTGCTATGTGGAATATGTTCTTGGAATACTCTATGGTAGTTAAGAGTGACTGTTCAAACCACTGGGATCATTTCAATCTCTTTGCCAAACCCCTGCTTTTTCTCTTTTGTATGGTACAGTGTTCCTTGGCAAAGCCTGGGTCAAGTTGCTCCCGTTCAGCAGCTTTTTACATCCTTTTTGTGTTAGAAAAATTATCTCTGCATGGCACAATGAAATAAAGAACTATTCTGCTCTTACAGTTTTCATTACAGAAACAAGACATAAATTAGTCACAACTTTCCTTGTACACGTGACACTACCTGTGTTCCTCCCTTTCCTTTTTTGTAAAAGTTAAGGCATTATCGCCAGTATCTTTTCTAAGCTCCATTTGAAATTATTACTTCCTGCTTCTGAATTCCTTCTGAAATTTCAGCAGGATTCAGCACTCATCACATCTAGTCTTAAACCATTTTGTCATGTGTAACAGTGCGCAGCAACATCTGTCCAAAAGATCTCTAGTTTGTAGCGGTGCTGGTTTCAAACCCATAGGTTACAAAATACAACATTATTATTCACCACATGTATTCATTTATCTTGCACTGCACTACAGTAGTTGGAGCTGCAGGCATAGCTCTGCACAAGGTACCGTGCAGGGAGATGGAAAGTCCCATGGGGCTCTCCCTGCATTTACATGGAGGGAGAGCCTGAGGTTCAGCACTTGGAGTAACGGAAGTTTTTCCTAACCCAGCTAATTTGCTTACCAGCTTGCAGTGCAAAATTGCAAGTATTTAATAGAAGAACAAATTCTAAGCAAGAAGGAATTAGTCTCTCAGTAGTGTGTATGTTGCCCTGCCCTCTGGAAACAGCCATACCCAGGCAGCTGAAGGCTGTTTCCAGTGCTCAAACAGATAAAAAATCCTCCAGGGTCTGGGTGGCATAAAGGAAGTTTATATATTGCCTTTCAAACACATTACAGCTGAGATATGATACATCTTCCACAAAGCACAGGGCGCTGATGGCTGTGAGGATCCAAGTAGCAGTGTGAAGGAATCGGTAAGAGACTGCAATGGTAAAGCTCCTGTGCCTGCTCAGGCAGAGCTGCCATCATTGCAGGGAGTAGGGGGATAAAACGGGTCACTTTGGAAAGGCTTGAAGAGAGAAGATCTGTGACTGGTTGTGATTGTCTTAACATATGGCATTAATAAAGCCATGAAAAAAAAAGGTTTTATTATATTGGACATGAATAAGCTCAATTTAATAGGTTTCTCATCAGAGACAATGAAAAACATTAACTGAGATAGAAATTTTTCATATTTACCCACCTAGAGGCTGTAATGTCTTTCAATTTCATGTTGTTCAACAATGTTGGAATGTGAAAAAATTCCAGTTTTTGCTTCAAGGTGAGACACTGTTAACTTGGATGAAATAGTGAGCTATTTTTATAGAGAAATGTCCATCTGTAACTGTGTTGAATTTCAGTTAAAATCAGCTCATAGCTCATTTCATTATCTGCTGCTTTCAGAAGTGTGACCCAGTGATTATTTCTTCTGGTCTAGTGCTTGTTTAGTTTCTTAAAAGCAAAACAAAATAAGAAACCATGCAGTACATCAATGTGTATACTTAATTCAAAGACTATTTGCTCCTGCTTGGCCAAAGCTACTGGAGCACAAAATATACTAGGAAAAGATGTCTTTCTGTATTGTTCTCATGTTGAATCTTCATTAAGATTTCATCAAAAATCCATTAGAATCCTCCTTGCTTAGTAACTGCAACAAGGGCTGTTCTTCCAGGTGCCCAGAAAGTCTGATGGCTCTTGAGGAGCTCAAATTCAACCTACTAAGAAAAAGTTCATCAGTGTTTACTCTCGCTTTTCTTTTTTCCCCCCATTTTTCTTGAATGACCTGACAAGCTACTTCTGTTATGTTTTAGCTTGTTATAACTAAGTTTGCACTTTTTTGCAATATATACATGCAATTATTTTTTTAGGCTGTCATGAAAATGAGGAAACTGAGGTCTAAGGCAAGGAATTTGATTTTATGATGGAAACTTAACCATCAGGTTTTACTAGATGATATTTTGTACTTATGGAATGCAGTTCAGAAATATTTACTATATTATATATGGTAAACTTTACAGTAGTCTATGGAGTTAGTAAACCCAGCATGGCGTGTGCAGCGAGCACCACAAAAATTGGTTAGATGATGAATAAAACATAAATAATTAAGATGACTATATAGGGCATTTTCATCTCTATGGCACGTATGAAATCAATGTCTTTCCAAAGCTGGAAAAAAGTACCTGTATTTGAGAACTGAAAATATGATGTGGTTCAGATCTCCGGTTCTTCATCCTGTCTGTGTTGTGGTATCCCAAGATTCTGGTCTCTAACTGGAGGTCTGAGAATGAGAAGTTTGGGCCTGTAATCCAGCAGCTAAAAAATTGGCTGACTTTGAGAGCTGTCATTCTCTGGGCTATTTTGAAGCTATATTCTTTATGCCATTTGCAAATTGTTCATGTGTATCTAACTTATCTCACCTGTCTGCCAGGCTGTCATGATGTCTTAATATAGACCAATAGTTTAAAATTCACATAGCTGGATGAAAGCAGTGTGCAAGCAAGCAAGAATTTAAGTTGTTAAGAGAGGAAAGTGTTGTTGGACACAATGAGATGATGTCAAATGGAAAGAAGAGGTTATTCCATGAATAGAGAAATCTTTCAGCACTGTTTCAGACTACATAAAATAGCTATCCTTATGGAAATCTCTTTCAAAAGGAATTAATGATCATCTCCGCTTTTTAATGCATTGTTTATTTTCTAAAGAAAACATGAAGAAGGCAAACAGATTTACAGAGACAAAAACCAACTTTATCTCTACTAAAAGGAAGAAGAGTTTGTGATCTGGAGTGGGATGTTTAGTTCAGACAGAAGGCACCAGCTAATAGCACAAATAATTAAAGAATATTCTTTTGTAGGTGTTCGGTTAACCAGTCTTTATGAATGTCTCTTTAAGTAGATCTCTGCTTTGTTGAAAACTGTTAGATCTTTTCCTTTTTAATGGTGCTGGTGTGCTAATGAGAGCTAGCTGCAGGGAAGTGTTCTGAGGGAAGGAAGCGTATTGGGAAACACACTTTTCATCATGTAGATAGTTTTTTACTGTGGGTAGCAATTAAAACTGGTTTAGTCCAGGGGTTAACAAGAAGGAAAAATCCCCCAAAACCTTCAACTTGCCATCGTATTTCAAGGGTCCTAAGAGAAAAAAAGGCTCCTCCTATTTCACATGAACGTTGTAAATCCAGTCTTTTGGGGTTTAAACAGTCTGAGCTGTTACGAAGTCAAAACTAAATGCTTTTACTGTAGAAGAGGTAAACAATGTTGGGACAGATATTAATATCCTGTGACTTGAGAGCTAAATGACTTCTGGTTTTGGCATGTTTAGATATGGCAGACATTTTAGAAATAAGCACTGCCAAGGTCTGATTATTGCAAACTAATTACAGCTGTTGAAGCTGAAGCTCAGGAAGTGTGAAGTGCCTTCAAGAATTGCAATTCCCTGGAGATGTGATTAGCTCACAATTGCCACCCTGGTAGTTCTGCTTGGAGCTTTCTTGTGTAAGAAAAGCAGACAGGATTGACAGATAAGCCTTGGTTTTATCTGAGCTGCAAATTGTCACAGGCTGATTCACCCGAGTAGAAAACTGACAAACCAGTACAAGAATAGGGTCTTGCATGGAAAGTTTTAGAGAAATTTTAGCTATTTACCTGGAAAGTGGGATACAATATTCTGCAGTGCTGTATACAGAAATGTACATCAGTGATTGTGTTCACTCCTTGGCTGATAGAACACAAGGGCAGTAGCCTTTTAATGCAAGCCTGTGCTTCTGCCTGTGTGACCTTGGTATTGACTCATCTCTGTGAATAATACTCTTGTGTAGATGCTTGCTATGCCTGTGGACTAGAGTTTGCAAGCACTCGCCCTGGGGTTTTTTATTCCTGTGGGTTTTTTGGTCTGGTTTTTAAGTCACAGTCTTTTAGCACACAGTAAAAGAATATCCAAGGTGAGGACAGAATAGAACTATGTTATTTAACCTGTCAAACTTACTCTTCAAACTGTTACAGAGAGATGAAGCTTCTGAGCTGAAGGCCTCCTCACATGGGGCACTGATGGCATGTTTGAATTGCTAATCATAAAGCCTCTGCATACTGATAAGAATTTAGGCCAGCACAGTTACTAAGCATATGCAGACTCTTCTAATCTTCTGCCTAGAAGAAGGAGATATTTGCAATAAAGCAAATTACTAGTATTCCATGTAGAAGGAATAAAAATGATGCCTGAGAGGGAGCTAGGGGATTTCAGAGATGATGGGAGACTGGAATTTCGCTTTGAGTCATTGAACTAGGAACTTGCTGAATTTTTTTCCCCTTATTGCTAGCCTTGCAAGTAGGTGGGATTTAACATGAACTTAGAAGAATTCTTTTACCTTCCTGGAATTTAGACTATCTGGTGGCTGAGTTAAGAGACACAGTGTGGGAGCAGAATGGGTTCATGGTTAGAAAACAATAAAGAGGACTGTGGCAGGGATAAAGATAATGATCTCCCTTATCTGGCTTTTCATTTTCTTCAAGATGTTTTCTTTTGGTTAAGCAAGACAATCTATCAAACTTCAAAGCTTATTAGAAAAATTCTTCAGGGCTTTTTGCTTGCTGCATGGTGCTAATGTGTTTTAGAGCTGTTAACTATCCTGGTTTTGAGTTATATCAGGGCTCCTGTAATAGCCTGTATTTCCTACATGCAAGATGGTAAATAAACCCTTGTGGAAATCAAGAGTTTGTAAATAACGTGACTCAGGATCAGGTTCTACCCTAAGCTTTCTGTTCTGGGTGAGCATTAGTGCAGAGTATACCATGAAGCTGGTAGTAAAGGGACTTCTCTGGCTGTTTAGCTGAATACAAAAATGAAAAAACAGGGGGATAGTCTTAATACCAAGAGCTGAATCAAGGTTTTACTGCTCTTTTAACTATGAGGATAAGAATAGAACTAATTGCTGGAAATACTAGTTGGCTAACACAGGCTAGTTGGCTAACCTTTTTTGAGTCTACAGAAACACCATCTTACTCTGAGTTCAGAAAACATATCTATAACTTTCTGCAAATAGTATCTAAAACCTAGCCTAGTCTAAAAAGGCCACTTTAGGCTTGCTGAACTCAATAAAATATATATTAAATAAAATATCAACTGTAATCTGAATATGTTGGGGAAAACTGGACTGTCAATCTTTTTTCTCTATTTTTTTTCCTAGTTTGATTAGGTGATAGAGGTCTGAGCCCAGCAGCAGCAGCAGCAATGTTTGATTTGTATTGGCAGTGTTATTTTTGCATGAAAGAGATGGCTGTATTCTCTAGGGATTATGAGATGCTGTGTTTGTGAAGCAACATGTTAGGTATTAAGCCTCCTAGCTCTGTATCTGTGCTTCTGGAAGAAGCATATTAGGAAACAAGGATTGCAAAAAGCTTTATGGATCAACAAATCACACTGGTATTGCTGTTTCATAAACTTCAGATCAAACTGTACATTAGTTAGGATTTTTGTCTTGGCTGCTGTACTTGGAAAACTATTCAGGAGTGTCATTGCTCTGAAGGCTAGAAACCTTCTAGTTTCCAGTCTGAGAGAATTCAGTTTATATGCATTTCTTCATCTACCTACTTTAACCTTTAACTTAAATTATTCTTTTAAATACCCGATCTTTACTCTAAACTGCATTTATATAGGATAGTCATACCCTCTGGTGAGCTGTTCTTTTTTCTCATGTAATAGTCTCTTCATTCTTCTGCCAATAGCTTTTTTTCCTGTGCATGTTTCAGTCTCACTTAACTTTTAAAAGTATGAATAACATAATAATGACAAAGATTAATGTTTTTCAGTCTCTCCTGGAAAGGCCTGGTTTAATTCTGTCTAGCTGCTCATTTACTTTTTTTACATTTTTATCCCATTGGTGGCTCATCCTGTGACTGGTGACTAATATGCCTGGGTTTCTTTGTGACATCTGCAATTGATGAGCTTATAGCTTCTAGCAGAATTCCCTGTTATTAGTCCTCTGGTGAGCTGAAAATTATCAAGAGCTGAACATGTAAGAGTTGGCCCTGTCATGTTAGTGACCTAGATAATGTTCTTAATTTTGCTTGTAGCAACTTTGTAGGACTTCTCAGACACTTTGTAAATCTGGGGGAAAGAGAATGATCGCAATTGTCGGTTTTCTTAGCTATGGATGAGGTTAGTAAATTGCATTGTAAAGAAATAAACCACAAAGTCAGGACCTCCAGAGCTGCAGCATCTTTAAAGTGAATTAATAAGGAAGTGCCACACCTCCATATGCCTGATAATTTGTACAAGGTGCGTGGCTCGTACGAACCCTAGAGGTGCTAGAAAGGAGGAACTGAAGGCATCTGAGGCTTCCCACTGAGGCGGCCACTTTGACTCTCTTTTACAACCAAGTCTAACCGTCTTCTAAACTTCAAGGAAATCTGAGGGCTTTAATTGACAGTTTATGAAGGTTTGTGACTAAGGACAAAGTATTATTCATTTTGTGTCTATCTCCCAATGAAACATGAAGATAAATAGAGATAATAGCCTCTGGGTATGGCCCTCAGTTGGTTGTTCCAGTACCCTTTGAACTTGTGAAGAACAGGAGAAAATCTGATGAATAATAATGAGTTTGGCCTATGTTCCTCTTGAATACTGGGAGGCACAACACCTGGAGTAGGAAAAAAGAGGCAGCTGATGAGAAGGAAAAATGATGAAGGTATTGAAAAAGTGAGATCTGTGAAAAAGTCGCTCTATATTTAAGTTAGTTTTTCAGCAACGTATTAGCAGGCCCTCACCTATATCACCTTCAGCTGGGGCAGCAGTGCAAATTCAGTCATGTTTCTACAAACTTCACCTAAGGCCTTTGTGAATTTTTATTAGCTGAGAGTTCCCTGTGCTGTGCTGCACTAATGACTGTATCTGCCCTATAACTTATGAACACAAGAGACAACAATGATTGAACACTATTTGTTTAACTTATTACTGGTAGCTACCTTAAGTCCCCAGAATATTATATCCCACTATTTAGCAGGCATTTGTACACTGCTGTATATTTAACAGACCTTCAGGTTATAATTTCAACAATAAAGTGCACAGCTGGGTGGCATAGGGAAGGAAGTGATTGCCAACCAGAGTGTGATTCAACTGTTTGTTGGTTTGGTTTTTAATAAAATATTCAATGTCAGAACCATTTTATTTTTTAAAAGAGTAGCAGTAAGAACGCCAGGTTCCATGGGGACTGAAAGGAATGAGGGACTTGTCTTTACAAACAAGGTGTGGGCCTGTTGGAAGACAAAACTAGTACTGAGACATAAAAGAAACAATGGGAAGGATTCCACTGACTGATGAATGGAAAGAGATTTGTCTTTACAAATAAACTATAGGTCCGCTGAGAAATTGTTCCGGTTTGGCCAAATTTAGAAATATATATTCTGAGAGAAGGTGCAACCACCCCTCCCCCACCAGGTTCGGGAAAAATAAATTTTCCTAAAGGAAAGTGAAGGAGATAAAACTATTTATTTACCAAACACACGGGAAAAGAAAAATAATGCTAAATAATAAAATCGTTCGCTGTGGAGAAAAAACCTGGGAAAAGTGTTGGAGTCCTCCCTTTGGTCTCCTCAGAGCTGGGGCCAGGCCCTCTGTGCCCGGTGGAAAGTCCTCCTGATGTGCTCTGAGGTTGAAGCAGTCCAGTAGAAAAAGCAGAAAATCCAAAATTCCACGGAAGGAAAAGCAAAGTTCAACTCTCAGTCTCTCTCCAGAGAAAAAGAAACTGAAAAACTGGCCAAAAGCTGACTGGAAAGCAGCAAGCCAGGTGCCTCCTCCCTCCCCTGCCGCAGCTGGGGAAAAAAACCTGCTATCTCTATGTGACCTTGAACAAGCTGCAAACTGCTTTGAAAAGTTTTGCTGTTTTTCCTTCCCCCTCTCAGGCTCAGTTTAGAGGCATAGAAAGGCACAAAGTTAATTTCTGGGCATAGGGCAGCGACATGGGATACACATCATAAAGTCACCCCAAGACATAAATGAAATTGGATATTGAGAGATGAAAGAAACAATGAGAAGAACCATAAGAATTAAAATAAAGGGGGAGTTATACATTAGAAGGGAATTTTAGGTATTAGGCATTTTGGGAAGTCTGTACCTCTCAAGTACCTCAGCCAATGGGGAAAGAGTGAGGGAAATGGGGCCGGGAAATTAGGATAAATATGAGCTGAGCTGATATTATATATAATGATAAATATATGCTGAGCCCTCCAAAAATTTGAGAGACCCCAGGGGAAATGTCCCATGGCCTCTCCCTTTATTCAAAGAAAGTAACAGGACTCCTCTGTCTCCTTTTTGGACATAAACCTCTGGTGTTTGTGGATTAATTTTCCTGACAATTTGCGGGCTCTTGTCTGGGATATTTCCACCATCCAGGGCCAGAGGGCAGCGAGCAGAGCTGAAGGCATGCCTCACCCAGTTTCGGTGATCAGCTTCCCTTGGTGGCGGCCGGCACTGGGCGATTGATTGGGTTCCCGAGACTGTCCAGGTGTTGCAGTTTCGGAGACAGACAAGCGACAAGGCACACTGGGTTCATGCACAGCAGCCAACTTTTATTTAGTCTTCTTCCCCTTATATAGATCTGAAGGTCTGCATGGTCAATCCCTATTGGCCGAACCAGTTTCCACTTGGCCAATCAGCCAATGGCTGCTCTCTTCCTCAACGGCCTAGGCCTTCTCTCCAACAGTCCACACCGGTCAAGTTATATCATCGAGGTACTTATATAATTAGTACCTTTCAGTTATAAAATGGGTATTAATTATAATTGTGAGGCCTTCAGGCCAGTTGTTGGCCACCACAATAATTCCCCCTTTTTGTTTTTAAATATAAAAGCAGCATCTGTCATCCTGTCTCCAGGGCCCTTGGAGACAGGGTGACAAACACGACTCAACAGGCCTAGGCCCTTTTGGCCAGAGATCTATCCTGCTGTATCATTGGCAATGTAACAATCACATCCAAAATCTGTCAAATGGGATTACCAGTGATACAAACTCGAAGTGGCATGCGGCAGGCTTATTAACTTAAAAGTTACAATTTAACAACTTAACTCTATGAACAGGAAACTTTAGAACTATGGGAAACCTAAACAACAGGGAAAACAACTTGTCCAATTTGGGTTTTTGACTCCTAGAGATAAAATACTCAAGTCCTCATTTTATAAAGTCCTCATTTTATAAAATCTTCATGTTATTAAATAGATAAAAATCCATAAATAAACTTGTCATCTCAAAAGGTCCCATATCACCGTGTATCAATTGCACAAGTCGTTTGACTCACTGCTCCACAACATCTGCTGGATCCTCATCAGGGAGATGTTGTCTCTGGTCCTGAGCAGGACGTAGGGCAGGACAGACGCACCTGGCTGGTAACCACTATGTTCTGGTGTCCGTGGAAACACACGCATACCCACAACCCCATGTAATGAGGTCCCATTGACCTTCCCACTTGTTCATAATAATGTTTTTTATCATTACTTTAGGTTTGGGTGATTGGGCGCCACCGGATCACTGAAGTGACAGGGAATGATTTAAGATTACTTCGTTTTGGGATCGTTCTGGTACTGTTAGGTGGTTTAGGGTGTAAACAGCTTTTTCTATTCTATTCTGTGGGTTTTAGCCACACATTCCCCCTTTTTGTTTATCTAAGATGTGCTTTAAAATACCATGTGCTCGTTCTACAATAGCCTGTCCAGTTGGTAAATGGGGAATACCAGTTTGGTGTGATACATCCCACAGCTGCAGAAATTGCCTGGTTTTCTGGGAGGTATATGCAGGTCCCTTATCTATTTTGATGTTATGGGGGATGCCCAAAGCAGCAAAGGCTAATCACCAATGTGCAATGGCATCCCGACCCTTTTCTCCTGAGTGTACTGATGCCCACATTACTGATGAAAAAGTATCAATTTACAAATGCGTGTATTTTAGTCATCCAAACTCAGGAATATGCGTGACATCAGTCTGCCATATTTGTAAAGCTTTTAGGCCACGGGGATAAACTCCCATTTGTGGTGGAGCACTGTGGCCCTAGCAATCAGCACAAGTGTTAACTATGTTATGAGCCTCTGTGTTCAACAGCATAAATTGCCTCTGTAGAGCTCGAACACCTTGATGGAAGAAGGCGTGCGAGGCTTTTGCTTGTGAAAGTGTCTGGTTGTGGTGCTGTCCAGTCAGGGCTAGCTAGGTGATCTGCTCGTGCATTGCTCTCTGTAATAAAACCTGGAAGATTAGCTTCTAATGTGAAGGATGTAGTAAGGATGATTTCTTGCTTGAATGGTATGGCACAAGGTTTTGAGTAGGCCAAATAATTGGGCATTGTCAACTTCCTTTACAGAGCTCGGTCTAATCTCTGTGTGATGTCTGCAACATAGGCAGTCAGTGACTATGTTTAAGGGAGTATGGGGAAAATGCTGAAAAGCCATAGCTACGGCACGTAGCTCAATGTAGCGGATTCAGTTCGTAAACCGGGCGGAAACACCGATTAGAGTGTAGTGGTTGGTTCAAAATATCCATTACTTACTTATTTTCCTTCTGTGAGATAAGAATTAGGAGAAAGCAAAGCAGGCACAAAACTTAAAAGAATATAAAGAAGTTTATTAACAGACCTAAAAGGAAGGAAAAAAAAGTCAGACTAAACCTTCAGAACACTTCTCCCCCCACCTTTCTCCCTTCTCCCACTGACAACGTGAAAAAACAACCCTTGAGATGATTTTCAGTCAGTTTACCACCACTATAATAATCTTTTTCAGTTCACTTAGAAGAGGAGTCTCTCTTGCTCATGCTATGGAGACATGTCCACAAGAGGTTCTCTCATGGCTTCAATGTCACAGCGAGACAGCCACCGTGGTTGGTTCTCTGCCCGCATGTGAGAGTCCCTTCCCCCGACTTACAGCTTTCTCCACAACTGCTTTCAAGGGTCCAATCTTGAGCTACTGGGGTACCATTTTAAGGTTGAGCTGTTCAGAAACAAAGGTTCTCTTCACCTATCTCTGGGAGCATCTTCAGCTCCAGGAACAGAGGCCCTCCTCCTCCCCTGGGAGCAAGGGTCTTCATCACTTTCATCTCTCTCTGTTCAAGCTCATCATCAAATCACAGCTACTTCAACATTTGCTTGTTTCAGCACAGGTACTTTTGCTCACAATTGCAGTTTGAACGCTCCCCCCCCATGCTTTCATGGAATTACAACAGGTACTCTGATGTATCATAGTCCATCACCATAGCTTTACAACAGAATTTCAGCTTCTGAGCTTGAAGCATCTCCTCTCTTGGGGTTTCAGCTCTTCCTTCTTTGGTGTCTTTATGGTGTTCTCTTCACATGCCTTCACCTTTCCCTTTCCTTTGACTTGGGAGAGGATTGATGTCTGCAGGCTTCATCTGCTCTTGAGGAATCTTACAGCACTAGAAGGGTTAATCTCCCCCTGGCCCCGCAGCTGGAATTCGCCTCTCGCTGTTGGTCACATGATCTTTTCCGGGCAGCAGCCTCAGATGAATTTTCAGCCGCTCTGGCAATCTTAGCCAAGCCGCACCATGGCTGACCCGGCCGGGCCGCGCTGAGCAGGGCCTGCCTGCCCAGAGCAGGGCTGCAGGGGTTGGCCTGCACGGAGCAGGGCTGCGGGTGGAACAGGGCCACACGGCTCCAGGATAGCTGTCTCCCGGCCGGCCCATGCCGAGCAGGGCCCAGCCCGGCCCCACTGGGCTGCGCGGGCCCCCAGTCACCTGTCCAAAAGCCGGAAGCAAGAGAGCTTTCCTGGGCTTTGTTCATTCTTAAATGTGGATCACAGGGGCGTATCAAGCTTCTTAAGTGGTTTAAAGAAGTTGCCAATATTCAAACTAGCCAGTTGATTGATTCTGTTGGGTCATAAAGGAAGCTATAAGCACCTCTTTGCAAGAGAATCACTTCTGTGGCTGAAGCCCTCTTTACTAAAAACCCAAACTATGCTAAACCATGACACTCAACTAACTGAGGTGACCCATTTTCATGCACTCACTGTCTTCCTTCCATGTCACAATTGCTTTTACCATTTTTCCCAAATCATCAGTGAATACAGTAAGGGAGTTCTACTATTCAGAAGTTTCAGGGATATTGCAGTGGTCTGACTCATTTGCAGCAACGTATGACTCGGTAGATGGTAACTGATTTGCCCAGAGAAATTTTGTAAGGCACTTTGCAAAGCAGTGCTGTTGGCATAACACCATCCAAATTCCTCTTGCATTACAGGAATAATGATTTTTGAAGGATCTTTTGTAGAGGGATTCCTTGTGGAACAGGAGCATATGCAGCAACGTATGACTCGGTAGATGGTAACTGATTTGCCCAGAGAAATTTTGTAAGGCACTTTGCAAAGCAGTGCTGTTGGCATAACACCATCCAAATTCCTCTTGCATTACAGGAATAATGATTTTTGAAGGATCTTTTGTAGAGGGATTCCTTGTGGAACAGGAGCATATGATACCCCAGGACAGTCTGGGCAGTCTGGGCTCCCCAGGGCTGCTGCAGAAGAACCCCTGAAGGGGCCTCAGGCTGCAGACAGGCTTGCAAGGCACCTGACAGCAGACAGCCTTGAACAGCCTTGGGAGAAGTTATACACTGGTCGGCTCCCCTGCTGCTTAGAGGCTGTCTCGTGGGAATAGGGCATGAATACTTTGCAAAGTATAACTTGGTGTAAGTGAACAATAAGGGAGGAGCACGATGCTCAAATCGTATCGGTGTTCATATCGTTACTCTGGCCGGTCTCCCCAGCACTCGGAACCCCCTCCCCCCCCCCCCCGCTAAAATCTTTTGCAGTCAATTGTAAGAACCTTTGATGACATTTCATGATTAGCTGGGCAATTAATTCAAAGATGGTAGGGGCTGTCTTTTTAGGTTGATGGGGTAAGAACATCCATTCTAAAACATGCAAAGGGTCAGACCACTGAGGATCCTATTGTCCAATAATTGCAGTAGGATGGAATTCAACAGTGAAAATAAACACAGTAATACACATTTCCAGTCATACCCGGTGGACCTGTCTGTTTGTGAGGGCCTGCGCTACTATTTCAAGAGTGGCTTTTGCTTCCAGGGTTAATTTCCTGGGGGAAGTTAGATCAGCATCACGCTTCAGGAGGTGAAATAAGGGTGCTAATTGTGGAGTAGTCAACCCTAGATAGGGTTTGAGCCAGTTGATGGTACCCAATAGTTTTTGAGCATCATTCAAATTCTTAATTTTTGTTGAGAATTGAATTGTTTGGGGCTGTACTGTCTGATCCATAATTTTGAGCCCAAGGTACTTCCATGGTGGTTGCTGCTGTACCTTTTCTGGTGCCACTTGCAGCCCAAATGTTTTTAATCATTGTATCAGGCTTGGCCGATTAGTGAAAGATCTTTTTTAGTTGGAGTGGCTATTAAAATATCGTCCATATAATGATAACAGTATGCCCCCAGGAATTGTTCCCTTACTGATGATAATGCCTGAGCAACATACCATTGGCAAATTGTGGGGCTGTTTTTCATACCTTGAGGAAGAACTTTCCATTGATAACGCTCAACTGGTGCAGCGTTATTAACAGAAGGCACTATGAAGGCAAACTTTGGGCTATCATCTGGATGTAGTAGAATAGTAAATAAACAATCTTTTAAATCTTAAATCAGAATGTTCCAGGTAGTGGGAATCATTGTGGGAGATGGCATGCCAGGTTGTAAGGGTCCCATCCTTTCCATGACTACACTGATCTTTCTCAGGTCATGTAGCATCCTCCATTTTCCAGACCTTTTTTTGATGACAAACACCAGAGTGTTCCAAGGACTCGTGGATAGTTCTATGCGCCCTTGAGCCAGTTGTTCTTGCACCAAAGACTTAAGGGCATATAGCTTTTCCTTCTCTAGGGGCCGCTGTGGTACCTACACAGGCTGAGTGGTAAGCCATTTTAGGGGTAGTGTGGGATATTTCATGCCCTTTAATACAGTGGCCCCCGTCAAAAATCCGTCCCCACCCGGACTCCCCAAGCAGACAAAACATCCCTCCCCCACAGGTTAAGTGGTGCTGCAGTGATATAAGGTCGGATCGTGGCTGTCTGACCCTCGGGACTTTTGACCAACACAGGCTTGCTGCTCAAATAGCTCTGTGTGGTCCCCCCGAGGCCAGCAACAGGGTATCCTGCAGGTGTGGTGGGCCATGATGAAGGCCAGCTGTTGGCAGAGATAATGGTGACATCTGCCCCTGTGTCAATCATGCCACTAACCTTTATTTGGGAGGGCCTTGCCTGAGGCATCATGATAGTACACATCATGTTGGGTCTCTGAACACCAACAACCTGGGTCCAAAATACCTGAGGTTCACCTGTCGACCCAAAGGCTTGGTCTTCTCTCACCTTAGGATCTGTATTTCGGACACAAGAGTTAAAGGGGATAAGCTGGGCAGTTCTGGTTCTTTCAGGGATAGTCACGGGTGGAGTAGGGGTGGAAACCATAGCATGTATTTGTCCAATAAAGTCTGAATCAATAACACCAGAGTGTACATAGATACCTTGCATAGTGGCACTGGACCTTCCAATTACCAGTGCACTCAATCCTCTCCTGATAGGCCTTTGGGCATCGAGAGGGACTTTATGTACTTTTAAGGTCGTTATGATTACTGAGATGAGGGTGGAAACATCCATTCCAGCAACTCCTCGAGTCCTTCCTGTGAGCCAGTCGCATAGGCCTGCACAGGAAAGCAAGGAGATGCTTGTATCATCACGTGTCTCCTCCTCGCGTTGGGTTTTCTGTTTCCCTGGTCCTTGAGAGAATGTCCATTAGTATGGAATTTTGATCTGCATTGTTTGGCCAGATGACCGTGTTTTCCACACTTGTTACAGTTAATATTCATATTCTTTTGACTTTGGCATGTTCCCATTGTGGCGGATTTGCAGGGTTGCAGGGACAGTTCATTTTTAGGTGGCCTTGCTGTCCGCATTTGTAACACTGAGGTGACACTCTTACAGCAGCTGCTATTGAATCAGCTAGTAAAGTCATATTATGGGAATGAGAACCAACTTTAGAACAAGCATTTATCATATCATTTAGTGATGGACTTTCATTTGGTAGCAGTTCTATAATCTTTCGACAGTCCTTGTTGGCATTGTCCCTTGCTAGTTGCAAAATCAAGTGATTTCTGGCCTCAATATTCGTAATTTGTTTCTCCATTGCATCTTGTAATCTTTCTATAAACTGTAAATATGGTTCTTTGATTCCTTGTTGGATTTTACAATATGTCTGGGATGGATTAGCCATATTTGCTATTTTAAATAATGCCTGCATTCCCAAGTCTTTCACCTGTGCCAATATTAGTGGATGCAGTTTGGCCTGAAGTCTTGGATCCCCTACTGGTGGTAGTTCTAAAAGTTGCCGGATCCCTACTTCATAACGTGGATCTTCTTGTGGAACCTTTAGATTTTTTAACTCCTGTTTTTCAGCACTGCTCTTCCATGCTGATTCAAACACCATATACTGAACAGTTGTAAACATTAATTTGGCTAGTTGCTTTACATCAAATGGTGTTATTTCCTCTGTTGTTAAAAAGCGGAACATATTAGCGACAGCAGGCAAACCTAATCCGTGCTTGGCAACTAGCTGATGCAATTCAGAAAGCACCGGCCATTGGAAAGGGGTGTATTTATCTGGTAGGTTTCCACTGCCTCTTACTATGGGAAATACAGCAATTGTCCCATCCTCTGGCTTCCAGCCCCCTGACATAGGCACATCAATTTTCTCTGCCCCTTCGTAGTCCCCACTAGCAATGCTGCCTGCTTTACCTTTTGCCAGACACTTACAGGATCAGGCAGGGCTGTCAGCAGTGTAGTGACGGTGACGATATCGCAGTGTTCCGAAAGGGGATGATGGCTCTGGGTCTCTCGTCTGGTCTGTCTTGCGTCCTTTGTTGGTATATGTTCTAGGGACAGTTCCAGCTCTGGTAATAGCAGCGTGTCTGCTGCTGTGGCAGCGGAGACATTAGGACTTCCTGGTCCACTGCTATTTCCAGGCACGACGCTTAAGCAGGGATCGGGCGCTTCTAACAGTGTGTCTGTCTTGGGCGAGCATTGTTGTGATGGCTGCACAGGCGCGTTTGATGTAGTGGCAGGACACTGTGTTTCCATAGAAACTTTGCGGCCAGCACCGCCAGGCATGGTCACAGAATGCCTGCTAGTAGTGGCCTGGCAGTGGCCAGAGACTTGGCAGCAGCTGGACACGGTCCCTCAGTGGCCAGCATTAAGCGCCGCTCTGCAGCTGTTGGAGGCAGGGCACAGAGTGACGGCAAATATTGCTCCGCAACCAGGTGCCGCCCCAAAGGGGCAAAGCGCCATCTTGCGGGGGCAGAGCACTGTCCTGCAGGTGCCAGGCATCTTGCAGGGGCAAGGCACCTCTTTGGAGCAGTCAGGCGCTGCTCCAGGGGTTTCTGCTAGGGAGGCAGGGCATGGAGGGGCTGGAGGACACTTCTTTAACGTAGCACAGCCGCCCGGGGCGCCTCCACCATTTGATTTGGTGGCAGTGCTTTTCTCCAACTCTACATCCGAGCATGGGCAAGAGGTGTGGCTCCACACAGCTGCATGGTGCTGCATGGGGGAGACGCCCCAGCACAGGCCAGCGGCACAGCCCCACTTGGTCGTGGGATGTTCCCTGGAAAAGACATCCGCAGCGCAGCCCTGCTTGGCCAAGGTGCTTGTTGGGGTGGCTCAGCCTACTCATAAGCTGAGACCATCAAATGTCAGTCAAACCAGGGCCATCCACTGGGTGGATTTCCCCACCCAGGACAGTGGGTTGGAAGGCGGACCAGAAGAGATCACTGAGGTCTAGGTTACCTCCCCCTGGGTGGCTCCCAGTCCTAAGTTACCTCCCCCTGTTCCAGAAAGTTCTCCCTCTCTTAGTTGTTAATTGGTTCCTTGTTGTGACTCCCGCCTCCTTGTTTTCCCCATTGGTTCTGAAAAATTGTATCCTCCCCTCTGCTTGTACCCCATTGGTTGTTTTCCCTTTCCCCGCCTTGCTCCGCCCCCCCATAAAAGGTTGTGTCCAGTGCTCCTGAGGGCCTTTCTGGTCCCTGGACCCTCCTGCAAATAAACCTGCTGGAAACCATATCAGAGGCCCCTCTCGCCTTCTTTGCTTCCGGGCTGATGCAGGCCTAATCCATTGGCTGCCCAACGTGCTTCCTCTGAAGAGGAGCCAGCGCATGCATCTATCTCATGCTCATTCCCCAGAGTCATCCAGCGAGGACGCTGTGGAGGCTAATGCTGCGTCCCCTCTGCCCGAGGGCACGCTGAGGCTTGTGATAACAAGCCCCCGATTGCGTTAGGTGCCCCCTTGTGCACCTGGTGCAGCATCCATGCCTCCCGCTGGCTCTCCCGGTACCCTCTCCTCGCTGCTGGTCTCAGAGGGCGGCACCCGCAGTGTTCCCACCATCATCCTTGCATTATTCTCGTTTTTTAATTGTTTTAGCAAGTCCACTATAAGCCTCCAAGGCTTTTTCACATTAATGGCTGTCTCATCTCCTATGGAGTCCGCTTTGATTATACTTTTGCCAGCCCACTTCCACTTTTTCAAGTCCAGGGCAGTCCCCTTGGAGACATCTAGTCTGTGGCTCTTACACCATGTGATTCAGGCTGTTAAAGCCTGTTTGTCGTATTTTATCCCTTTTTTTGTTAAAAAGAAAGTCCATACCTGTAGTATGGGGTCTTCCAGTGCTGAAGCCCATGCACCCATGCTGGCAGTGTCTCCCCCTTACAAAAAAGGAAAAAGAAAAAAAAATAGAAGGGAAGGTCCAGACCAAGCACAGCTCTCTACGTCATTCTTCACAGCTCAAAGGCTGAGGGCAGCTCTTCCCGCTGCCCTGTGCCTGTCCTGCCGCTCTTTGCAGCTCAAAGACTGCAGGCAGCTCTCCCCGCTGTCCCGTCTGTCTCCCCTCTATACCTGCAGCAGCTGTTGTATGACATCGGGATCACCAATTGTCACAGTTTCGGAGACAGACAAGCGACAAGGCACACTGGGTTCATGCACAGCAGCCAACTTTTATTTAGTCTTCTTCCCCTTATATAGATCTGAAGGTCTGCATGGTCAATCCCTATTGGCCGAACCAGTTTCCACTTGGCCAATCAGCCAATGGCTGCTCTCTTCCTCAACGGCCTAGGCCTTCTCTCCAACAGTCCACACCGGTCAAGTTATATAATCAAGGTACTTATATAATTAGTTACCTTTCAGTTATAAAATGGGTATTTATTATAATTGTGAGGCCTTCAGGCCAGCTGTTGGCCACCACAATATCCAGGAGACAGATGAGTGGTGGACCAGGGGGGTCTGTGAAGAGTCCACAGGAAAGGACCACTGAAAATCTCACTGGTGAGTACAATGGGATCTTCAGGGAGGAAACCTGGGAGGGCACCAATGGAGGGTAGCACAGCTAAACCTGAGAGGGCACCTGTGGAGAGTAGCACAGGCAGGTAAAACAAGGCACCCATGAAGGGTAGCAAACGTAAAGCCAGGAAGGGGTCCTGGCAAACAGAATGACGATCCCAAAATTTCTCCAAAGAATCCCTTGGAAGAATGTGGAGTTGGTTTACACATTCTCCCAGAGGTAATTAAGGACACAGATGCCCAGAAGGGGCAATAAGGGGAATCGAGAAGGAGTCTCCACAATCCATGCCCAGGGGTGTCAATAAGGGAAAGTCGAGAAGGGGTCTCCACAATCCATGCCCAAAGGGGGCAATAAGGGGAGTCGAGAAGGGGTCTCAACAAGAGGAGATGGACAAATAGGGTTAATATGGTTGAGGCAAGGAGCGGCAGGACCGGGCGTTGTTACGATCCGGTTAAAACTCAGAAAAGCAAAGAAAGCTACGTCTTTGTGCATAAACCGGAAAGAACTTAGAAGGTTCTAAATATTCCCAGAAACGAGATGAAAACCAAACAAGGTTAGATGTTGATGCCAAAAAATTGATGTATTTTATTTAATAGTAAAAGAGGCAAAGAGAAGGGAAGGGAAGAGAAAAGAAAGAAAGAAACAGAAAAAAGAAGTGTGCAGGGGGGGTTGGGGGACAGGGAGAGGTAACAGGGGTTAGGTGGAAGCATATCACCCATCCGAGGGTCCCAACAACGTCTCATTGCTCCCTTCCATCTGGTCTTCTGGTGGTGAGGGTCCCCCGTTGCCGCTGTGGCCACGCTGCCACACCCACCACACCACACACCACGCCAAAGAGTACAGAATCCCGTGTATTAATATACATTTTGGGCCAGGTGGGAATGCTCATGTGCCTCCTCTTGCAGGAGCTAGCTTGACACTGTCCCTTGCAACACTGAGGGTCTGTTGCATCATCTCTGGTGCTCTGATGCAGGGTCTGGGGACCCCTTTGAGGGGGGCCCCTTTGATGGGCCATGTCACCCCCTTCTGCTGTGGATAAGCCCTCAGATAGGCTCCTCTGCACAGTGGAGGATGGGCAGTCACTGCGCCTCTGACCAGAGGCCTTTCCAAGATACCCAAATATTACTGCAGCCCTGGGCCCTAGGGTATATCACCGTGTCCCGCAGCCATAGGGAGGAGGAGGAGAGAAGATCCAGCAGGCAGGAATTGTGCAGCAAGATTAATTTATTTAATTATTTTACAAACTCTTTTATAGACTTTTTTCTTCATAGTCTAATTGGACAAAGGATCAGCCACCCCTTGGGGTGATTGGCTAACATCCTAAAACATCCATTGTCAAAATATTTTCCTACTGTACCATAAACAAGACTTTTCAAGGTTGCAGGTGGCTAGGTTGTTTACATAACTGCTACCTCTTCTGTGAGAGAGAAAAGTCTCTCATGGACTTAGAAAATAGCAAGAAAATCCTTGCTAGCAGCATTTTTGTATCTACACCCAAAGCCTCTCCTCTGGAGGGTCTGTGGGAGCCTGGCAGCTGATAGCCCTGGGGCTGCGGTCTCCACCTTGGAGGTTATGTTAAGCTTGTGCTCTGTGAATGTTCCCAGCCCTGAGTTGTTACTTTATCTTATCTTCATCAGCGAGCGGTATAAAGCCTCAGTCAGGGCCCCATTCAGGGTGCTGTAGTCTTCTCTGCAGCTTTTGTAACACGGTTTTAAAAGTCCTTTTAGAAAATGCTTAAGTCATACACTATAGTATTTCAGTCTCTGACAGGCGCGGAGCTGCGGGACCAGTGATGCCTTAAGAGGCCTCCCAGAAACAGAGACTAGACAGGAGTAAGGGAATAAAAGAGGTATTCATTTGAAAGGCCTTCAAAGGTACACCATGGGGAGCCTGAAGCTATTCTCAAACTGGACCCCAAGATGGATGAAAGGCCACGAGTTCTTCACACCTTTATAGGTTTGGTTCATTTGCATATCAGGGTTAATTCTCCAACTAAAGCTTCAGTTCAGTGATGTAATTTCCCCTCTGCTGGCCCCCCTTAGAAGCTCCTTGGATTATGCTTTTTGGGCCTAGGACGGTCTGGGTGACCTTGGAGAGCAGGCCCAGAGAGGCTTTGTTATGTCTACCTAGCACAAGTGAGCAGAAATTAGCAAGTTACAAGAAACTTCAGAGTTACACTCTAAGCAGTACAGAATCAGGAAAATATAAAAGTTACAACCTTTAACCTTAGCAATTGTTGGGTCTGTGGAGGGCCAGGAGGATCTGAAAACTGGCCATGGGTGGCCAGCCCAGTCGAACCTAAATGGTGGGTCAGCACCCTGAATGAAATCCATAATAGAACGGGATTTTAGGGTGAAGAAGGAAGTCCATGGCAACTTCATTCTTCTGAAAGAGGCATTTATTGTCTAAATAGAATTGGAGGTGTATACGTGGGAAACGGTGTTTGTGACTGGACTTTATCTATTAGCAGAAGAAGGGGGAGTGTGTAGAAAAATAAATGACTCAAACTGCTGTTTGCAAATAGATGACAATGGAAAAGTAGTGAAACAAATAACAAAAGGAATAAGAAAGTTAACACATATACTGGTCCAAACGTGGAAAAGATGGGAATGGGACATGTTTTCATAGTTACCTGGTGGACTATGGGTTAAACAAATGCTTTTTTCTCTTATGTGCTGTAGCAACTCTAATCTTTTTACCATGCATGACCCCTTGCTTAGGGCAACTTATTCAACATGTGATCAAGGGGATGCAGGTAGCAGCCATGCCTCCAGATCCAGAAATGGCTACAAAAGGACAGAAAATTATGTCACTGCAAGTAATTGCAAAACCAAAAAAAGACCCAAGAACAGAAAATTAAGTCACTGATAACTAAAGTTTGTAAAGACAATTATTAAAAAAATAAAAGAGGAGGGATTGAAAGGAATGAGTGACTTATCTTTACAAACAAGCTGTGGGCCTGCTGGAAGATAAAACTAGTACTGAGTGATAAAAGAAACAATGGGAAGGATTCCACTGACTGATGAATGGAAAGAAAGAGATTTGTCTTAACAAATAAACTATAGGTCCTCTGATAAATGAAATTGGATATTGAGAGATGAAAGAAACAATGAGAAAAACCATAAGAATTAAAGGGGGAGTTATACATTAGAAGGGAGTCTTAGGTATTAGATGTTTCGGGAAGTCTGTACCTCTCAAATACCTCAGCCAATGGGGAAAGAGAGAGGGAAATGCGGCCAGGAAGTTAGGATAAATAGGAGGCTGAGCCCTCCAAAAATTTGAGAGACCCCAGGGGAAATGTCCCATGGCCTCTCCCTTTATTCAAAGAAAGTAACAGGACTCCTCTGTCTCCTTTTTGGACATAAACCTCTGGTGTTTGTGGATTAATTTTCCTGACAGGATGACGATGTAGAAAATGAAGATCAGGCACTTCCAAAGACTCAACCTGGCGAAGTTAACCATTTTTTTTGTGCTAATGTCATCTGTCTTGGTTTAGAGACAAGTTTAGGAGAAGAATACTCTGGAATTAGTGTTTCCTGTAATTAAAAAAAGGGGTTCCAACAATCCCTTTCTGCCAATGAGAAAATGAATACTAGTGGATGAAAGTGAAAAATACCCAACTGTTTACTGACAAAGTGCCCACATGTCACGGGGAAAAAAAAATGAATAAATGCTAGATACTGAATTTTCAGAACCTTACACCCCCCACACACCCACACTGAAACAAAAAAAAAAAAAAAGCACAACAGCCAACCACATGGCGGGGAGGAGGGGGAAAAAAAAGGGCGACGGCTTT
Organism: Corvus hawaiiensis; assembly: GCF_020740725.1. Classification (NCBI taxonomy): domain Eukaryota; kingdom Metazoa; phylum Chordata; class Aves; order Passeriformes; family Corvidae; genus Corvus; species Corvus hawaiiensis. Next base: position 14,218,023 of record NC_063227.1, on the reverse strand, counting down.
TGTCTCAGGGAAGAAAATGCAAAAGGTTCATGCAGCAGCTTGGAAAAAAGCAGATGGGAATCTAGTAAATCTCTGATGTTGGTCTCCTGTTCACAGCAGATAAAGGCTGGCGGATTTAGGTCCTTTCTTTCACTGGGTCGGCTTTTCTGAGGTCTGGGGCCAGGACGGAGCGGCCGCTCGGCTCCCCGTCAGTCCCCTGCTTCTCCCGTCGATAGTCCTCTCTGGCCTCGGACCAAACCAAACCAAGCAGTTCAGGAAAAAAAACAAAGGCCTTGCAGGATTGTTGCCGCAGTCTCCAAGGCCAGAGAAAGGGAAAAAAACTTGCTAAGCTAACAAAAACCCAAGCCTAGCTAAGCAACAAAGACAGGCCAGTCTGCCCGGCACCACGGATGCCTAGGGAGCGAGGCTTTGAAAAAGCCCGCGCACAGCCCCAAGGCTCCCCCCGCCCCTGGACCCACCCTAAAGCTACAGCAGCCATCTCCGGGCATGGAGCAGATGATCAGGGAATAGAAAACCGCCCCAAGACGCCATCTTCAGTATCCTTTGATGTGTCCACACCCTGGCAATCTCCTAACTGGCCTGGTACCTTGGATCTGGCAGGAGGCTACTTTGCTTACAAGTTTTTATACACGTTCTAGAAACACTTCCCCTCGTTTCTGCAGTGTAGCCAACCCTTAAGCAAATGAAGTTGCAGTTAAAAGTATAGCATTTGAGAATAATCTTTCTAGCAAGTAGTTGACTTTGCTCAATATTAGCACAATTAAACTCTGCAAGAAAACACATCAAAAAAACCTTTTTCCAGCTCTCTTTTATTTACTTTCAGAATTTTACATGTAAAACAGCTACTCCAGTTGGTATCAGCTGAGCCACTGAATTCTTTCTCTTTTATATGGTTATTCTGAAATTGAACAACAGGGACAGTTTTTTGGATGGTTTTGGACAGAATGTGGGTTTTAGAACACTCAAACAACAGAATTCTTTATTCCTTTGCTGAGAACAATACCATGGAGAAGTTCTTGGCAATATGAGTGGGGTTTTCCCTCTTCTGTGTGAAATATGGTGAAATATCTGGCACAAGTAGGGAAGTCCAATTTTTCCAGTGCTGTGGACAGATGCTAGTTTTGGATGACCTCCAATAAACCGCTCTCAGGAGTCACATGTAATTCTTGAAACAGACAATTCCAGCAAGTAAGCCACAGTATATAAATTAATGCTTGAAAAGTTGCTCAAGAAAATCCTTCATACAGAATGTTCTTTTGGTTATTAACTGAAAGAATAATTTTTCTGTGTTCAATTAAGTCAAATACATGTGTTACTTAGGAACAATGCTAAGTATTAATTTCTTTTCATTTCTAATTTTAATTATTGTGTACAGAAGCTTATAAAAAAATACCTGATAAACTTTTCCCTTTCTCTGCTCTCAGGTCATGAGAACAGAGGAAAAGAGTAGATACTTCAAGTGAACTGGGTCAGATTCTCATCTTGAGGAAAACCTCATAGCCATTAATGCATAAATAGACATAAATAGACTTACGTGAATTTGCTCTAAGAATCCAGTATTAGAAAGTATCCTCACAATCAGATTTTTCTTTTCCTTTAAAAGGAAAAAAAGGATGCAGAAGTATATAGGTCTTCTCTTCTGAATTTTCCATCATGCAGGACTTTTGGCCTTTAAAAAAAATTTCTTCCCTTAGAGAAAAGCCTTATTGTAAGATCCTTAGTGAAACAGAACAACTGCTGGATTGTTTATTTGAGTGCCTCCACGAAATTTTATTTTGCCTCTCGTTTTGCACCAAAGCCAAGCTCTAGTTTTACTAAGGAACATACGGGCAGGCCTGCCTGTGAAACAGATGCTCCATGATGTTGCTTGCTATTTTTGACATGCAAACGTTCAGGTCTCTTCTTTGTCTAAGTCTTTGTCTAAGATTAGTTTTCCCATTCTTTGAAAAGCTGCTGTAAACATATTTCTAACAAATGTACAAGCTATCTGGCTCTAGGGAACATCATCCATAGAATACTGATTTACTTTTGGGAATAGACCATGTTAGAATTATGCCACTATGCCTTGCTGCATTGTCATGCTCACATGAGACAGATGAAAAAATATTATTTATAGGGAAATTGCGGAGTAGAAATTGTTCAGTACCACACAGCCATTATGAATATTTCTGCTCTGTAAATCACCAACTGCAAATTACTCTAAATGACACTGAAATAGTGAAGAAGTCAAAAATCTGGCATGATTTATGTAAATCTTTCAAGTGTTTATAATGTCTTAAACACCACAAGATTTCTGTGTGATATCTTTATTTGATCTGCAAGCTTTACTTCAGTGTCAATAAAGAAGAAGAATTTTTATTCCGTAAGAATTTAACATAGATTGCTGATATGGAAACTTTTCACTCATTGATTATTCTATAGAGAAGTGTATGAGATCTACAAAACAGGTAATGTTATGTACTTACACATATGCACAACCTCTGAAACAGTCACCTACAGGAATTGTTGTGGAATTATTTCTTATTGCTCACTGTTCCTAGTAGTACATTCCCCAAAGATAAGGCCTTGTGGTTCTGGTTCCTGGTAAGTTATTTGGAATTATACTGTCCTAAGGTGTGGGCTGGCACTTTTGGTTTGAGAGGGGAACCTTGGTTAGGTGTGTCTATGCAACAGAGTAATAGAATAAAATAAGTTAGAACAGATACTTTTCTCTGCATTTGAGTTGAGGCAGGTACTATCATTGGCTACCTTTGAGAAGAGCTAACAGCAAGTTCCAGGAGGACCACACTTCTTGGTAAGAATATCAGTGTTTACCCATTGCTTTTCCCCCTAAAGTTTGTCACCAAGCTCCTCAAGAACAGTTAAAATGTAGAGGTATCTACAGTGCTATTGGGAAAATGCCATAGCATCTGTCACTGCACTAGAAACTGTTTGTGTGATTAGAAGTTAGATTATTGTTTCATGGCACTCATCAGTTTGGATAAAATAAAAAAGGAATACAAATGTTTTGTTAAAATTGACAGGTTTTTAAAAAATTATTAGCTTTAAAACAGGTGTCTGTTCTTCACTGAATTTAGAGGAAGGCATCCATTAATTTCACTAGATGTGCACCTTGGTAAGAAAAGCCAAAAGAGCTTTTTTTTATCAGCAAACCCAAATACTCCATTCCCTTGCTGAGCTCTGTGAAATCAGGCTGTCAGAAGATCCTGCATATCTACAGGGAGTTTTCTTCACCTTCTACATGTCCATCCCTCCACCTCACCACACCTGTCCCATAGCTCAAGAGAGAGTCCACTGACCAGTGCTTCTCTTGCTATACAACTTCATTGATGTCTTCGGCCAAGTTTAAGCATTATTTATGATTTAAAATATACCCTCCACACAATATTTGTAGGATTTGGGGGTGATATCAACAATCATGAACACTCTGCTTTGTTAGTCGCTAAGAGATTTTAGGATTATGCACTTTAATATTCTCTGCACAGTGGATTTTGACAAATATCAAACTGTGAAGCCTCTTTCTTCAGAATCTGCCTATGTAATAGATTATTTACAGGTCACCGTTTTTTCTTGCTCTGTATTTTTCTGCTTGCCTCAACAATTTAGCATAACAGTTCATTCAACTCTTCATGAAAACAGAGTAGAAAATACTTCAAAACATAACTCCTACCTTCTCCAGATACCTCTCTTTACTCAGTGTGTGGTTTCAATCGGAACATATTAATCAATACAGACTGTAAATCCAAATTAAAGTCATTCAAGATGTTGCACAAGCTTGCTGAAGTCTCCCTTATGCATGTGGTGTTTCAAAAAACCCAAAAGAGACTAGGATTCATCTTTCTGTCAACAACTGCTCTGTTTTGATGCAGGGACCCTTTTTTTCCACGTATAACTAAGAAGTTATGCATGTGTTGAGATCCAGTGGTTGAAAATCTGATCCAATGGCAAGTGAATGGAAAGTGATGGAAGCTTCTCTTCCAGTGATTGGTTATATGTAAATAGGAGATATTTAAAATTTTGTATAGTTAAAATTATGTTTTCAGATTATGTTTTCCGTTGCAGACTTGATACATGAACTGTGGGAAATGGTGCAATGATTTCTACATGTGTGAAAACCAAGTAAAAGAGAAATGTCTGGGAATACACATCAAAAAATATCTGACATGAAAATGGGTACTTGACCGCTTCCATTTAATATGTCTGACAGACTTTTCTGACTTACTGGTTAGGTGGTTTCATCATCCCAGTGTTCATGAATCTCACCTGTCTATGGATGTTGTGTGAACTTAAGGGGTCCTTTAACAGGAAGGGTACCTATTACGAGAATTATTTAATGTGCTATCTCACAAAAATGGAGCAGGATTCAATTAGTCCTGCATTACATCTGTGGAGGCACTGGCAGTGCCTCACTTTATGGCCTAAGATCAGAAATAAATCCCAGTGGAAGACTTTTTTTCTTAGATAATTACTTAATTATTGTCTGTCACAATTTCAGCAACATGAGATTCTGTAAACTGTGTTTCAAAGGCCAGTGATAGTTCAGCCAAAAGAGGAAAACTCAGTTTAAATCCAGTTTTGTATTTTCTGACCCCACAGGAAATTGGCATATAGCTAATGTGAAGTCCTTATTACCTTTGTTTGCTTAATTGTAATATTAGGAAAATGGATACTTATTTCTGTTAAGCCACATAATTTAAACTCTGCTTCTTAAAAAACTGCATTAAAAAATGACATCTAGTTATGGGGCAAAGAGAGAGAAAAGGTTTCTGCAAAGACAGTAGGGTTGTTGGTGTTTTATTTTTGTAATTGAGAAATAAGGTAATTGTATTTGCAGTTGACTTAGTGCAAGCATTTTAGATTTGTAAAACACACCTTTGAACTGCAGTGCAGATAGATGGACTCTTCCATTTCATTAGTATTCTGGGTGTTAGGGATGTGCCAGCTAAATGCGGCCATCCTATGGGAAATTCTTGTAGCCATAGCAACTGGGCTGCAGTTTCAAAGAGCTGTGCAGTGCAGGTCTGACATCTCTGAAGCACAAGGTGCTCGCTCATTAATCAATGTGCTGCTTAACAACCACAGGAAAGATCATTCAGTAAGCAGGCTAAGGAAACTTGGGGATGATTTGCAGTCAGTGTTATCTGCCTGGGGAATTTGCTGGTAGTTTTGAGAGGTAAAGTCTTGCCTGCTGTGGTGCCTCCTAAGCTGCCAGTGTTGGAGCCCATCCTGCTGGGCAGCTCCAGCTCTGGGTGGGATTGGCAGAAGTGCTGCTGCAGAGTCATGTGAGCCCTGTCAATGAGAGGCACAGTGCTGCAGCAGTGGGTGTCACACTCTCTCAAGCCTCTCATGACTGAAATCTCTGCAAATCTTCACAGTTCATCTGACTATGATCTGGGCGAGGCTCAAACTGCAGAGAGTGATAAGACCCAGTGGTGACAAGAGAGTCATAAAAATGAGTAATATTTGAGTGCCTAATTCCTTTGAATTTGTCTAGAAGTCCCAGCTGAAATGCAGTTCATTTTCTCATTGCTTATAATGAACTCCAAAATTTAGTCATGAGAAACTCACTGCAATTAACTATATGGTGTTTCCACTCTCAATTGGATCTCAACACCAGTGCTTACCAAGAGAGAAAAATAAAATGGCATCATGAAGAAGACAAAATAGTTATGGCCTACCAAAGAATGATGGATGAAGAATTTGAATCATTACGAAAAATCTTCATCTCTTAGTAAAAAATAACTTCTTATATCAATGAAAGTCAGTATGTATCAGAAATCTATACTGATGGAAAGACAAAGCCATAAAAATAATTTGCATTTCATCGAATGATGTGAACAAAATATTCTGGAAGCTGAAAAAATGCCTCAAGTAAAATTGACAAATATGCCAAATAAAGGTAGTATGATTAAAAGAGGAAGGATAACTGCAATGCCGAGCCTAGGGATAGCTCAGAGGGTGGCACAGCATTGCGCTGCTGACAGCCCTTGGCAGGCGAGTCACAGTGATTTTAGGGGCAAGCCCCTCACTCGGAGGAGTGGGCCCTAGGCTAAGGTGGTAGAGGCGTCAGCAGAGGTGAAGAAGCAGGAGGGACTCTCCGTATAGGTTCCACAAGCTAAGTTTATTGCAGGTGAAGGGTCCAGGGACAAAGAGCCAATTTTATAAGAGGGTCCAGGGATTTTATACTCGGGGAAAGAAAGGCTGGGATAAGGGTAACAGCCAATCAGGCAAGGAGATAGGGGAGGGACCAACTGACACCACTGGGGCTGCCCAAGGCTGCATGGCACCCAGCTGCAGACATTCTTGGCTTCTGCTGCAGCAAGCGGAGAGAGCCCCAAACAAGGATAGCAAAGAGGTGTCAGCGGAGGCAAAGGAAGAGAGAGGGGTCTCTTGTATGGGTTCCAGCTGGTTTCTTGCAGGTGGAGGGTCCAGGGACAAAAGTAAAAGGAATGAGAGGGTCCAAGGTTCTTATACTCAGGAAAAGGGGGTGGAACAAAGGGAAACAACCAATGGGGATTGACTAAGGCAAAGGAGCCAACAGGGGACTATCCAATGGGGATAACTTAGGGGAGGAGATTACATGAGTCAACCAATGGGACATCAAAGAAGGGAGAACTTTCCAGAATTAATACCTAGGCAATTAAGGGAAATACATAAACATGAGTTTATACATAAAACTGGATGGAGAACTCCTAAGCCAATAAACTTGAAACATGTAATCTAAGAACCACTAGGCATATGGGAACTCACCGTAACTGAGGGGTGAGAATCAGACCTCCGTGGTCTGGAGGCCTGTCCACCATTCCTCTGAATGTTCTGTTGCAGTGGCCACCAACCACATGCACCGCAACAACCAACAAGGAAGTAACCAATGAGGGTGACTTGTAGGAGGGGTCAGAAACAGTCTGTCAATGGGGCATCGAGTAACACAGAACTTCCCAGAATTAATGCATATTCAATTAAAGAGACAAATATTGACAAACTTATACATAAAACTAGGAGGGGAGAACAGTAGCCAATCAACTCTCGACAATCAAATTAAAGAAGCAAAGAGCTCCTAGCCAGGAGGTTATCTCAGACATCAGTGCCTGACCACCAGGACTCAGATGCCATTGTTCCCTCTGGGGTCACAGTGGCCACAGCCACTCGCACCACAACAGATAACTAATGCCAAAGTCAGCTATGACAAATGCACAGCTGGTTAAAATAATTTTTAAAGTTATGTATATAGAGATAGATAAAATTATTTCCACATTATATTTATATATATATATATATATATATATATATATATATATACATACGCACATATGTATGTATGTAGTTGTGGCTGTGCATCTGTTAGCGGCTTACCCTTTAAATCTAGTAGAGTTGTTAATTATCCTGAACCCAGTTAGGCAGAAACTGCTGTCTGCAGCAAGAACTGAAAAATGAACTGCAGAGTGGAAAACACATTTGCTATTAATATACTTTCTATCCCCTCCCCGAAAAGATAGCAATGTATTTTCCTTAAATATTTGCAAGACATTTAAATAAGAGGATTAATTTAATTCTGAAGAATTTGTCCTTCCCTACAAAAGAATTTGTACTGCCCTTCTTAAGGTTCTGCTCAAGAAAAATTAAGCCATTTTATATCATGTTTAAATCACAGAAGCATCATTAAAACAAACATACAAATCTGAGAACTTTCTGCTTTTTGTTGTCATACTATGACTGGCTGAAGTTTGGGGAGATTTGTGTTAAGTTCCAAGAGTTGTGCCAAAAAGTTTTTCATTGAGTGAGAGATTTAGTTTCCCCTAGACCAGCTCAAAATTATTCGCAGCAATAGTGTGGCTTTGCAGCCCAGTTTCTTACAGTGTCTCCTTGAAAACTGCAAGGCTGCATTTATATCTGATTTAATCTTCTGGTGTAGTCCATCTTCTGTCTTTCTCCTGTGGCTTAAAGCTGACTTAATAAAGGCTGTGGAAATCTTATATCAGATTTCATTGGAAGTACTTGTTACTAATTCCAATGTTACTAATTCCAAACCTTACTTGGCATAATAAATTATGTTGGCATTTAAAAAGTATCTCTATTTTCACTAAAATTGGTTTTCCAATAAATTATCCTAATTACCTTTTCTATCTTTATTTTTTAAAATAGGGTGTGCTGAGAAAACTGAAGTGTCATTGTTGTCAGCTGTTAAGTGGTTTTTTTTCATTAAAATCTAAGGCCTGCACAATTTTACTGAAACCACAGTGAAATGAAGATCAATTTAGTTGAAATCACATTTTTTATTTGAGTTTGATTCGATAAAGTAGACAATATTGTAAATAGTTCGGGTTGGATTTTATTTCTGAAGGCAGGTACATTCTGTTGTTTTCAATATGGTTATTTCAGTGCCTGAGACAGATGTTGTGTAGGCATAGAAAGCTATACTTGGTGTTCCGATGTTGGCATAATTATCCTTCAAGAAGTCATTGTAGTTCTTTTAAAATAATTTCCATATATCTGCAGGAATCTGTAGAACTTCCCCTGTCCTTCAGGTTTATAAGAATAATCTTCCTTCAAAGTAAATCTTCTTGCTTATCTTTCTTTGGGTAAGTAGTCTATTTTTTTTTTGGTAGAAAAAGTCTGCTTTTCTAAAGCAATTGTTAATGAATGAGCTGCTTTTAAGTAAGTTCTCTTTTGCAGCTCTGGGGGTTTTCATATGTAGTAGATGTCCGAGACTTTTTGAACACAATTCTTTCAAACCAAAATGGAGCAGAATTCCAGATCTGAAACTGAGTCTAGTCAATACTGTACTGAATCTTAACAGGCATTTAAAAACACTAGCAGTCATGTTTGTTTGGATGGCTGGTGTGAGACAAGGTAATCTGTAAAAATCACTTCTTCAGGATGTGGAGGCCCAAGGTATCCATAAAAATGATCTGGAGCCAGAAAATCTTTGAATATAAGCCTAAGTATACCCCAGTGACTTTAATTGGATCCTCTGAGCTCAAGTAAAGCAAATCCTTTGTGTTTATCCCAAGAAAATTTTACAGCACTTAGTTTTATACAATGATTGATCAGTAAATACTTTACCACTTCATGCTCTACCTCCTCATTGGTGTGAGCAACAATACAACTCCTCCTTCATCCTTTATCCCCATCTCCACACAAGATGATCAGTTAAACAAACTTGCGCAGTGCAAGGTTTCATCTGTCTAATTTACACATTAAGGTTATTTCTGAGGATAGCAACTAAATGAGGGTAGGCACTGCTGATAGTGTTGTCAGAAGCCAGACAATCTGGAATTAAATCTGAATTATCAGTTGTGCTATATCCCAACTATCACTCATTGAATTAATGCTTGGGTAGGATACCTGTTAATCACATTTTTCCCACAAGATATGTCCTGGAAACCCCATTTTCAGTTTTTGTCACAATCAGAATTTATCTCTCATAGTGCCTGTCTTCAAGATAAAAATTAAGGATGCTTATTACAAATATTCAGTACAATATTACATAATTTTTACTAGACAAAATTTTACTCTCTGCACATAAATAAGAAAATGTAAAAAAATTCCCCTCAAGTACAGAAATGTCTTGGTATTATAAATTCTTACATTAAGCACTGAAAGTAAAAACACATAAATAAAGAAAATGTAGTGTGCTATCCTGTGTTTTAAGACTATTACTCCTGTTACTTCATTATCAGGTTAGCTATCAGGTTAAATTACCAGAATATTGTCTTTGCTATTTGGAAGTCCCATAGGTCTTAGATTACCTTCAGAGATGAGGGTCCTATTCCTTTAATTTCCAATAGAAATTATTTAAACAGGTACAAAATCATGCTTTATATTCTCAATAAGTTTCTTCTTTCTGGTTTTGCTTGATGATTATGCTTGCTGTTGCATTCTTTTTTCCTGAGGAGTCATAATCTAAACTGAATTCTGACATTCTTTCACTAGCACAGACATGTTTACAACTGTTGCCTAATGAAATCTAGGACAAAATATGAAGAAAATTAATTATCCACTAATGTGAACTATCTGCAGCTAATTCAAATTACTTCTTTCATCAGTTCCCAGACCCTCTAAAGAACAAATACTAATTTTTCTAGACATCAGGTGTCTAGCAGAAAAGGCTTTCTAATTAATTAGTCCTTTCTCTAATGTTTACATCTGAGATAATTAAAGAATAATGTCATAAAGAATATCTAGGAAGATGAAGAGCTTTTCTAAAGCAGTATTTTTGCAGACAGTAACATAAATTGAGTTTTCTGCATACATTTGCTTGAAATGATGCCCTTTTACTTTTACATAAAGGAATTCACAGTCATGAGATGTTAAAATGCTGATCAGAGGTGTGTTATAACAGCAAATGAAGCCTTTCTCTTTGTGTTAGTGTTGTAGGATATATTAAGATTATTTTATTTATAACTTCACATTGGAGTAGCATTTCTGTTGGAAACACAATGCTGTTTACCTGGGCTAGAAAACACCATGAGGAATTTCAGTGTCTGGTGCTACCTCCTGTGGAAGGCCAGCGAGCACAGACTGGTCCTGCCAGCCTGGTTTGGCTTCTGTGCCTCTCCACAGGTGCTCTGTGTGCAGGGGTAAAATGACTGAGAAGAAGCAAGCTGGAATTATGACATTTGACTATATTTCCACAGGGAAGATGTACAGTGGCATAAGGCCAGAGACTGGAGAACATTTGCACTGTCACAGTGCTGCTGTAGCACATCGTAACTGCCCCAGTGGCTGTTGCCTCTGACTGTGTCCTGTTCACAGACCGTAGCATAGTTTATGTCACTGATCAGGCAAAGCAGTGAATTGTGTCAGTAAAAATACTTTTGCAGGTAAAAAATAGTATAACCAAGGAAGAATAAAATGTTTAAGAACCCAGAGACGTGGAAGAGTACTAAAAAAAGTACTTCTGATTAAGGGAAATTTATTTTGAAAAGAATAATCTAAAAAATCGTAATGAACTCTTAAGACTGATGCTAATGAAACCACTAAAAAGTAATCACTGCCTAGGGAGGCAAAATTGCTGTGTGAAATCAAACTAGGGTGTTTCTAATTGTCTTTGCGTTGCATGCCTGCATAAACTATATATTTTCCAGATTATGTGATTTACCATTACCAAATTTTAGATAAAAACACAAAGCATATAATTTAAAATTCTGATCATATATATGGTGAAAAGAGATACCAAATTAATTAAGATGCTACTTTGAGTTATATGTATTGTAAAATAGCATTCTTTCTGCTGGCTGTAGCTATTTACAGCATATATAGATGACAGCATATTGGTAAGATTAATCAGTTAAGGAGTTACTTTGAAAACTACCTCAAGTGTCTACAATTGTTTTCATCACAATATGAAATATGAAAATATCATCCTATAATATCTTTATATATTTTCACTTTTACTAATGTTTATAATTCTGCAGAAGAAGGGAATTTTACTTTGTTTAATATTTTTAAGGAAGATTGTCCTATGTCTTAGTTATATTTAAAGGTTTTTCTCAGGACTGATTGAACTGCAGAACTATTCTTACAAGATTCCCATTAATTTTCTGGCTTAGACTGCCAAACAGAGAACCTCAAGATAAAATTATGTTTGTTTTTGTCAGTGATTGAGGCATGGACCCAGACCAGCAGGAAATCTGAATCGTTTATTCAAAGAAATCAGCTGGTTTTATACACTTTTCCAAGGCACAGTATTTCCTTACATGGTAATTCTCGCTACGTGACCTATCCCGTGTTGCCACATCAGCAACACACTTTCTAAATGTCCTTCTATGGGGTGATCACGCGCTGTTCACCCGTCTGTCAGCTCCCAGCAGGCCCCTCTCTATATGACACCTCCTCCCGCCAGGGTCCGGTGGAGGAGCTTCTCTATTGCGCTTCTCTGTGCTGCCATGTGCTCCTTTGTGCTTCCATGTGCTCCTTTGTGCTTCCATGTGCTGCTTTGTGCTGCCATGTGCTCCTTTGTGCTTCCACATGCTTCTTTATGCCACCATGTGCCACTGCAGGCACGTCCCACAGCCCACAACCCAATTCCATCTTATCTCTCCTCACAGTTTTCATATTTGAACCTGTCTAAATTCTCCTTTAAAAAATCAGTTTTAAAGAATTAGTCAACTTTTCTCTGTATTCGCTTGATTATTTTCTCATGTAGAAGTACTATAGTAAAATTCTATAGTATAGGATTTTTGGTGGATTCACATTTGGTGTTCCCATATTACCACTGATCTGGCACTGCCATGAGTTGTTCCCTTCATTGATCCTTATTAAACCTCCCACCCAGGCAGCGATTACATTTTAGTGGTTTCATTAGCATCAGTCATGTTATGTGCTGGATTTGCCTTTCCTCATCACTTTGGAATAATCGCATTCTCCTCCCTCTATCAGCCTTCACATGCTGTCCCTCAACAAGCCTGTCCCTGGCATCCACTTTGCAGCAGGGAAGAGGAGCAGCCTGTTCTGGGAATTGCAGCATTTGGGCTCAGGAATTCATCTGCAGGATCCAGCCCAGCTATTTCTGCAGAACAGCAAGGCATGGCCTAAACACAGCAAACATTACATAGCTTGCACTGCTGTCATTCCCAGAGAACTTAAAATAATGGAAGCCTCTAAGCTATTTCCATTCAAAGCCATGTGCTCTTAGCTAAAGGGTGGAATGTCACTGCTAGGTATGCTCAGAATATGGTGATCAGGGAAAAATTTTACATCACATTAATAATAGAGGAGGCTTGTTAAGTTTGAAGTAATGAGGGGCTTGGGGTTGGGTTTTTTTATTTTTTTAGCTGCTTTGTTGCCTTGAGAACACAAAGTGAAATGATGATATTTTGGAGTTTGGATTGAAATCATACTACTTGGGAAAAGACTGAATTAAACCTCAAAGGAGCTTATGCCTTTAAAAGCATTGCTGAACATTGCAGTTTGGCAAAATGTGCTTACTCACACACTTCACTTTAAAAAGACAGCTAAAAATAATTAATACAATCAGAATATGCATAAAATAACTTCAAGGTGTCAAGCTATCATCTCTGTTGGATGAGAGCTGAAATGGAAGCTGAAAATCTTAAAGGTCAGACTATGACGCTCTTAATTTTGCAAGGTAATGTAGGTAAGCAGTTTTCGAATTTGAGGATTTGTCCCACCTATGTGTAGCTATATCAAAGTTAGTGTGTCAAGTCCAAGGAAATTGGCTATACTCTGGACATAGCAACTGAGATGTTTGGCCCATCCCAAGAGATTCAAATGAATGCAGGAAGCTGCATAAAGTCAAGTAGGAAAGAATCACATGCTAAATAGTTTTTACTGTGGAAAAATTGATTAACTACAAGAATGTGCACAAAATTCATATCAGTCTGTTGTATTTTAGTTGCACAAATTTCCTGTAGGTAAACAGGAAATGAAAGAACACCTGAGATTCCCAGTGTAGTGGTTATTCAGCAGTTGGAACATCTGTGTCAGATGCAGATGATCAGCATGCAAGTCAGGGGCCAAAGCACTTGTTAAATATTTATTTGTCTAGGTAAGAGCAGAAACTTGATAACAGAACACCTTTATTTCGTGTGAGTACCTTATCTGTTAAATTAATGACTACTCTGGATGGCAGAATCTTGGAGAAAGAAATCTAGGAGACCCTCAAGGCAGAATAAATTACAGCTGTGTACTTCCTGACAAATGTTTGTATAATTGTTTATAAAATCCTCCAGTGATAACTATGCCATGGCTTCTCTAGGCAATTAATTTTACTTTTTCTTCATTACTACCAGAGATTTTCCTCAGTCTCTAAGCTGGTGTGTTAGTGTAGTTTAAGCCCTTTAGTCTATCACTTATCTACTGTAACTATCAAATTGAAGCATACCCTGCTCTTGCTCTTTCTTTTGTTATGCTTCCTAAATCTCTGATTATCTACCTCAGTTTGTCCATGCCTTTGCTAAAGCACAGCTTCATTTGTTTCACAGAGGCAAAACTAGTCTTGCCGAAACCTTGCCCACAGTGACTAGAGAACCATTGTGACAAGGATTTTTTCACATTATTTATTGTGTGTATGTATGTTTGTGTGCATATGCACTGTGGTTTGTATGTTTTTATGTTATATATGTTTACTAAATGGGCATTTAAAACTAAACATTTAAAACATTAATTTTGTTTTATGTTTGTAATGCTGTGATACTCCTGCCTCTTGCTTCACTTAGGAAGGAATTTAAGTGTTTTTAGTCTTTACCAATTTAGTGTCAGATTTTTTTTTTCCTGTTTGTCAAGACCACTGTGAATTGTAGACCTCTCCCCCAATGTACATAGGGCCTTTCTTATTTTGGTGGGAGGTGCATATTTAATAAATGTACTCTCTCTTCCTTTCTTTAGGTTAGTAATGAAAATATTGCATAGAATACACCTCCGAATGAGTCTCTGTAACTTTGATGAGTAACTTTTACCATTTCACAGTAAACCACTAATAGTAATTCCATAAGCCTGGTTATCCCAAACATTTTTGTACCTATTCTTCATTACTTTTCTGATGATTGTACTTCCCTGGTTCACCTAATAGAATATGTTGTGTCAGAAGTTCTACAAAAATTGATATACACAGTATTTCTTCCTCATTGAAATGACCTGTTGCTGTGTCAGAGAAGAAAATTAGAAAATTAGTTTGACATGTTTTGTCCTGGACTAACACATACCAGCTCTTGGGCATAATTATATTTTTCACTTTCCTTGTTTATTTGTGATCAGTTTGGGGGTGAAGGGAAATTTAATTAATTTGGCTATGCTTCCAAACCTCTGATTTATGGTTCCTATATTCCCTTTCAATGATAGATACCGCAAATGACATTTTTTGCTTTCTAGTTCCTCACAGATACCTAATGAGTTTTAATATGTCTGATTTGTTGCAGCTAGTTCAATGAGTTCATCAGGCAGTATGAGTAGCTTGTTTTAATCTGTTTTTCTTTATTGAAAACTCTTTTCTCTGGTGTTTAGACTGCTGCATTAAGTTTGTTCCTGCTTTCCTTGGTATTTCTTGCTTTTAGTGCTGTTTTAGTTACATTATGTTATCATTCAACGTGAAGTAGACATTTATCCAAAAGAAAGGAAAAACATCCCTAGACTTACACAGTGCTCAATTTATCTTTACAGATACAGGCATGATTTTTGATTTTGTGTATAATTTTCATTTACCGTATGTGCAAGCTTGTTTAATCATCACTTTATACTATATGTTGTCATAAACAGGCCTCTATTAACATGTTTTTTATCTTGCAAATATGTGCTTTTCTTTTCTGTTCCAATCCAGAAAAAGTAGTCATTTTAGCACTTTCTGCAGTGAACATCACCGATTTAAAATAGTGCAGGGCAGTGTGACAAATGCACTATTGCTTCACTTTAACAAAGACATTAAGCATCTTAGAAAATATAGGGTATGAACAGCAAGGCAAATTCTGTAATTTTGAAGATACAACATAAACTTAAACTGAACTGTGTCCCTAAATATTTATGCTCCAAAGAAATACGAGAGCTGGCTGGAGTTACAAAGATGAGAAAGACACTTAGGACCATAGAATCCACGAGGGCTGAGTTTGGCAGGGACCCCTGGAGATTATCTTGTCGAAATCCCTGCTCAAAGCAGAATCAATTAAGCAGGTTGCCCAAGACTGTGTCCAGTTGGGTTGGGAACATCACCAGTGGCAGAGAAGCCACAGCCTCTCTGGGCAGCCTGTTCTATGGCTGTTTCTGGTATTTGATCAGTTTTATAGCAAGACATTTCCAAATGTTTAACTAGATTTTTTTTGCACTTCCATTTGTGTGCTTTTTCTGTTGTCCTATCATTGGATAGTGATACAAGGAACAAATTTTTAATAAAAAAGATGACGAAACACTGGAACTGGATGACCAGAGAGGTGGAGATGCCCCGTCCCTGGAAACACTGAAGGTTTGGAGTAGGTGACCTTCAAAGGTCCTTCCCACCCAAATTATTCTATGATTCCCGTGGGAAATTCCATTAACTGCTTCTCAGTAGATACATATAAATTTTGCATTGTTTCTAGTGCTGATCATATTTAGACAGTATGGGATGTAATATGTCCAACATGACACCATGATCCTGATTATGATGCTGCTGGGTATGGATTGTTAGCATATCTACTTTCTCATTCAAAAGAGACTGTGATGCTCCCTGGTAATTTCAATGCACAGTTTTTGTTTGGTATGTACTATAAACTCAGCAGGCAGTGTTAGAGTCATATGGAGTCCCACCCATGGAGCACAGAGAGGCCCTTATCAAAAATTCTTTCCAGGTAACAACTGCTGTGACTGGTATAAGTGAAACAAGAGAGACAAAGGGAAAGGGTGTTCTGAAAGGGAGTGCTCTTTGTCATAAGCTTAAATTGAGAAATTAATTAATTTATGTGGGAAATTAAAACCAGAAAAATAGGGGCAAATAAGTTGATACGGTTTGTAGATTACAAACAACCTTTCCTTCTATCATTTTTAAGCACTGAGCACATCTAAATAGTACTGAGAAAATTGAGTTAGAGCGTGTGCACACAATATTTACCTACCATGATGATTGCATTTCTGCTTAAATGGGATATTTAGCTAACAGAAATAATTTTCCCATTTATTCACATGTGCATGAAGAAAAGGACATATAGAATTAAATCTGAAGGAAAGCTCATGAGCTCCTGTCTGGAGCCTTCAACTTTATTAAGAGCCTCTCTGAATTTCTTGACTGCTTATGGTCCTGGTTTATTCTGACTATTAACTCAAGAGAATTCTTTGTGGCTTTCCGTGATAAAGCAAGAAATAGAAGCCTTGGAAACTCAGAGTTATTAGGATTGTGTTTGTGGTTTGTTTTAAATGAGCAGTATTTTCATTTGCAATAGATTTTTGACAGTTGTTTAACAGCAATCCTTTGACATGTATTTTAAGTAAAATGAATACTTGAAATCATAGCTGTAAAGCACAGTTTTATAATTTTTAAATACATATAGCAGACAAAATCATCATTATCTAACAATTAAGTTGCAATTATTAATTTTTGATAAAAATAAACTACTTGTTTTCTAATTAACCCCGTAATCAAGATTGTTCCAGTATATCATTATATCTCTTAAGATTTCAAATCCTAACTGGGTTTCAGTTGGCATAGTATTAAAATAATTTTTTTCTCTGGAATGTATAATTAATAAATGTGCAGGTTGTTATCATGATTGTTTTCCATTAGCTAACTATACAAAAAAAGTATGCCAAGGTATTTGAAAAGCTGATTTCATTATATTTTTAAATTTGTGGAGCTGTCTCTAGTGTTCACTGAAAATAAGACCCTATATCATGCTTTAGTCCCATTGGTATGCATGAGCTTCTGTGGAATTTTGAAGAGATTTACCCCTTGGCCAAGACATTATTAAGTTCCCCACTGGGATTTCTTTAGAAGAGCAGCCTTGTATGAATCCTGGCAGAGGGATTTTTCCTTGGAGCGTGATAGACTTAATCCCCTAAACCCTAATGAATGTCAAGTGAGTAAAACAGAGGCATAATTCTGTATGTGTTTTTGAAAACTTTCTTGAATAAACTAAAAAATCATAAGAGTAATAAAAAAACTGTGGTGGATTCACAGATCCATGTTCACATTGATTCCTTCCCATTTCCAAATTTTATTCTGCTGGCTAGTGGTCTACAAAATCCATGTATATATATGTATAGGGGTGTGTATATACATATATATATATATATATATATAAATATATATATATGTATGTGTGTGAATGTATGTAGGTATATGCATACAGGTATAGATGTACACATGACCCCCTGGCTGGATAGTTAACTCCCACATCACTGCTCCACAGTCACCAAAGAGGCATTTCTTGTAGAGGTTTTGGTAGAAGCTCCTTTGTAGATGGACCATTTGTAAATTGCAGTCAGGAGAATTTATCAGACATGCAGATAGAGAAATGTAATTACTTACAGACTCTGAAGTCCACATAAATTAAACAACATGTTTTCAAAAAGTGTTTTGGGACAGCTCTAAGGAATCTTGAATGGTTGGTTCCTCCAAAAGCCTAAATTAAAAAAAAAAATAATGCTCATAGATGTACAAGTGTTGGTTACTTATTAGACCTGATATAAACATACCATCCAATGTGAACAGACAAAATTCACCACAGCAGGAGGCATCCTGCTGACTATGCCACTTATGAGAGTGCATATATAAGAAAGTGGAGTAGTGATTATGAATAGAACTAATCTCTCAAAAACACCGATCTCCTGCAATTTATGTGGCCAAGCAAACAGAAATCAAATTGGCTGCCTCACAGAACAGAAGGAACCCTGAATTATGAACAGAAACTATAACTGGATATCCAAAAGTTTAAATGCCAAGATTTATGAAAATTTCTTGAACATTCAGTGTTGTGGATATTGAAATAAAATGCATATAAAATTCAAATTTTATTTTACATCTACTCAATTAGATTACATCTCATATCATAACATCTACAGGCAAAATTGATCATAACTCCCTAAATATACATACATCTATTCCTCTGCTTTCATGAATACTAAAATTTATTTAATGAAGGTAAACAGAATCTGGCTCTTGGAAGCAGGAGGAATAATATAGAGCATAATTGTTCAAACACATAGTGTTATACTGTTTTCCTTGGAGGTTTTTTTTGCGTGAATGTCTTGTCCTGATGTCAGTGTCAGCTGTTTGCCAAGGGGTAGCATTAAATCTGGTATGCTGAAGGCTGACTTCTACATGGGCAGGAAAGCAGTGACATGAGATTTCTGTGTATTTCAAGGATAAATTACTTAATTAATATCTCTTGGGAGAAGACCCTCAAAAATATCCAAGGTATTTTGTTTGGAAAGCTCAGTCTCATAGGAGTGATAGGCTCTCAATGAGAGATTCTTCATTACAGCAAAAAAGTCAAGCCGTAGGCCAGACACAGCCTGGAAAAACTGATCCCTAGTTTATATGTTATCACCCCTTGCTACCCCAAAATATCCCACAATTATATAATATATATATTCATGTGTATAAAAACAATGCACAGCAGTAGTTGCAAAGTTGAGTATTTGGCCTTAGTGAAGAAAAAATAGTGTGTAAAGATATGTGCAGCAGCACTTCACTGTGACATCAGTGGTACAGCACTATATTATAGAAAGAAACATGTATGAATTGTGATTTGGAGCGAACAGGGCTTTGAAAAGGGAATAGCCCCTGCACAGTTCTCACTGTCTGGGGCAAACCTCTGAGAAAAAGCAGAGAACTAAAGACTGCTTGGTTCATTTGTAGCTTCTGCTTCAGTAGACTTTCTGCACTGGCATTTTATGGTATTAAGGAAGAAATATGACCCTCATTGTCACATGGAACCCAATCCATGGCACAAATTCTGACACTGAGTTTTGCAGAGCTCTCCAGAGTCTCTGAGAGGTTTTGAGGAAACAGCTGTGGATGAACCAGTTATAGGAACCTGTGCCCCCAACCTCATAGGCCTGGCTTATCCCAAGGAGGAATTTTGCTATCTGTCATTCTGTCTTTACACTTTGTACCCTGCTCCTCTATTTTACTGCACAGGTTACCTAATAAAAGGATCTAGTGTTTCCCACTGTGAGGAATTTTTGAGTTATTTCTGTATGTTACTAAATTAAGTTTTTATATGTAGCTGCTAGTGCCTCTTTTCAGTGAGGTCAAAATACAAGCTTCTATTTAGACCAAAGTGAAGACCTTTTTTTTTGTTTAAGTTTTTTACACAGCACAATGTTAATATTTGTACTACAGTGTAGACTAGTTGCAGATATGAATTGTCCTTCTTCTTGTTCCTTGCTTCCACGGTTTGTAAATCAGTGTCAGTAGAAAATTAATTAATTAAATAAATAAATATATATATCTGTCTCTATCTCAAAATACTTTGACAGCAGTGGTTGCTACACTATGCTTTGTTTTCTCCCACCAGAGCTACACTTTGCAAGTCTGTTGTGTTGCAGTGGTTGAGTCCACCACAGGATTGGCCAGGGAGCCTCAGGACCACAAAACAGTGGAGGTCCACTGGTGGGCAGGCTCAGAGGTCTAAGACGACCCCCTTTTACCCCTTTTAAGTTCATGTTCTAGATAGTTCTCCTTTCCTTGATACCCCACTGGCTCCCGGTTCCATTGTTCCACCCTTTGCCTTCCCCACTGGTCACTGTCCTGTCACCCCACATCCTCTCCACCCCTTGGCCCCCAGATGATAGGTTTCTGATGTTCTTCCCGGCCCCAGTGCTGCCCTGGATAAAACCCCAGACCCCTCAGTGTTCTGTGTTCTTTGTCCCTGGATCCCTTTGAGCGGGGACCCCAATAAACCCCTCAGAACTCCATACAAAGGACCTCTCCCGCCTCTTTGTCCCCGGCGACACTGCAGAAGTCTGGCTCTGGGTGTGTGAGTGGCTGCGAGTATCCACCAACTACGGTGTGTCAGAGTGTGTCTGAGTGCATTTGCGTGGCACCCCCTGGAGCTGCTCCAACAAGGACATGATCAGGATGGACGCAACGCTCTTTCCACCCCCTACCACGCACATCGCGTCACTGTTGATCTGTACTTCCTGTAATAAGGATTTCCTCTGTGTGGCCACTCTGTTTCAGTAGTGACATATATAAGCAGAAATAAACTCCATATAGATGTTTTCTGTTTTTCTTGGAAGCCCAGCTTGAAACTACTAATACTTGAAAGATTCTGTTGGCAGTACCATGCTAATTTGTTCATGAAACATGTAGCCCCAGAACCAAAATGAAAATGTTATATAATCAGGATTCTTAGTGAAAGAACATTCCCTTTTACCTGTATTCATATATCACACAAAAAATACTAAGAACTACGTGAAAATTTAAAACTATACAAAATGACTGTTAATTCTTTCTCACCTTAAAGTTTAAATTGCACTTTAAATAAGCCCATTCTCATTTAGGAATTTGGGACTAGACCTTTCACTAAAGAATGGATGAATCAATTTTTAATCAGTTACAGTAAATTCATTTTGTGCCATAATTAAGAAGTAAAATTAGTGAAGACAATTGAAATTCGTTAACATTTAGTGAAAAAATTCAATATAATCACAAGCAAAATCACTCTTTTGTTTGTTTGCCGAGTTGTGTAAAACTGCATTTTGGAAAAACACTTTGCTGGCTAATTTGGGAGAAGATCATAAATAAATCTTTCCACACCCTCTAAATGCAATGTTGATGAATCACTGTTAGCATTAATTACTATGCTTCAATACTTGTAATCCATGAGAGTAAAAATTTTATATAAATCATGTTTTGCATGAAACCGAATCGCTTTGACTCTTGGTGGACTTTACGTTTGCATCATTGTCCTGGTGTTACAATAAGTGCACATCATATATACCTTTAGGTAGTTAACGCTTGTAAGAGATTAGAAAGTTGAATTCTAAAGTGTAGTACTCATGGTTTTTATTGCAGCTCTTGAGATTTCATAATATAAGACAATCCATTTCATAATTTGCTATTTCAGCCTCTATGCAATAGATAGAGTTGACAATGAAACGTGAAACTCCTATTATGCCCTCTGTCCTAGAAAAAACTATTCAGACAGCTCAAACTTTAGCAGGACTTTATTAGTTTAGTGTTAACAAGTTAGAAAGTTATCAGAAGCTAAGAGATGAAATACTAGTAAGTTTTCTGCTTACTTTTCCTTTTTGATAGAAGAAACCAAACAAAACCATAGAGGTGAATGCATATGCTAAGACTTCTTCAGGGTCTATGTGAAAAGGACTTTTTTTTAGGGAAAGTGATGCTAAGCAAAAAGACTAGACATTCTTATTCTTCGATAATACCAGTTAGGTAAGATTTAACACGTCTCTCAGAAATACAAAAAGTCTTCCTTTACTCTGCTTTTATGATTACCTCTGAGATTTTAGGCTTGCTAGTGGCTGCTCTTCCGTAAATTCATGTTCTCTTTTGCTTTGAACTTTTAAACATCTTTTTCACTAACAGGGTGAGAAGTTTCAGCAGTCAGAACTTTTTAACCTTTTAACCATTTCTAAGATGAGTCAGTGCTAAAGGAAACCAGCAAAAAGCAGTAAGCTGACATGGTAACTTATGCTTTATCTCACATTTTGATTGAGTATGTTAATTCAAGGTCAAAATAGACTATTAAGGCTTTTAAGTCAATAAAATTTGACCCGTTCAACATGTACATAAAGGATTTTCCATTATACTGAGAATTCAAAGCGTCTGTATAAATCAGTGGTTTGCAGCAGCTTTTAAACAGAAGATGGTACCAATTCAACTCACACTGATATCGATCTAACTATGAAAATTAGTTGGAGTGGAATTTTTAAAGTCTCAGGGAACATGAAATTTGCATGTGTAACCTGAGTGTTTATTGCTTACTATTTTGAAGGCATTCAGTTAGCAATACCACCATGTTCCTGGTACTGAAACATACTGAAAGCCCTGCTAAGATTTAGTGCCTCTAAAAGATGTTTTATATGTTGACTTGTGCATGTTCTATGGATAACTCTAGTGAGAAGTGGTAAAGTGTCGCTGTTGAGGTGGGTCACGACACATATATACACTGACAACTCCAGGCAGTGGCAAAAAGCATCTTTAATTCTACAAAGCCTCTTTTATACAGTTTCTTGGCACTCGTGCTGGTTCCCCATTGGCTTCTACATTAACACTCCACAAAACTACTGGTTACTTGCAATTAACACCCATCTAAAACAAAGTGAATAACAGCCTCCCCAGTGCAGCTGTGCATTCTTCATCTGTTGTTTTGGGTTCTTGCTTCTGTTGATGTTAAAACTTCTCACAGGTACAAATCAAATTCTCAAGGGTACAAAGTGATTGTGTCCAAGTCAAGTTCTGTGAAACTTCCAGAGCAGCTTGTCGGTTTCCACAGTAAAGGACTGTCCAGTTTACAAATTCTAATACCTTCCCATGGGAAGCAGACTCAGCGCAGTTTATTACAGGTGTATCTATATGAAGACCCCACCATATGCTACTAAACCTGTGATATCAATGCAATAAAAAAATTGAAAGGTCTAACCCTCTGGTGCTCATGTACATCTTCCTTTAATTTGTTCTTTCTGTCAGTTCTCTTTTGTACTTTGAGAAGATTCTCTCTCCCACTCTGGATTATTCCCCAGTCTCTGTAGCTGTGCTCTTCACTTGGATTCTCATTACCTGCTAGAATTTGGATGCAGCAAGTCCACTTCAATTAAGGCAGTACTCTGTGAACACAAGAATAACCACTATCTTTGAAAGAATGGATGATCCTCTTAATAGAAGGGTCAAGACAACACAGAGCAATTAAAAGGACATACTCATTATATGAGTCATTGAGAATGTAATGAACTGCAAAGTCATTGTGCCTTGGAAGAAAAATTTCTCAAATTCATGTCTGATAATTAGAGAACAAGTCCCTTCTTCTGTTATTATTACCAGGTGGCATTTCTGATTCCACAAGATCTTTTCATAGTGCTTAAATTCCCTGAGTAATGCTCAAAATTCACACCAGATTAGCATTCTGCGTTTTGTTCTTTGTAACATTTGTCTCAGCAGGGTAATGAATAACCAAAATAATTAGTGAATCCTTTTGCCTTTGCAGTAAAAGCAGCACGATCTCTACCCTCTGTACAAAGAACATCCTTTAAAATGAATGCAATGGCCTTGACAGGAAGAAAGGCCAACTGCAGCCCAGCGTGTCTGGCCTTCCTGCCCACATCAGCTGCATACCAAATTAGTATTTCTGGAAATGATCCACAGGAGAGAGAATTGTGACTCCCCAGCCTTCAAGCACAGGATAAGGCCTGGTTAAAGGGATGTCTGGGCTCCCTGGGGTGACACAGTTGATGCTGGTCACTGGGTGGGACAGGTACTCCCATAAACATATCTGCAGAACAAGGATCTGTCTCTGAAACATTTGGAAATGAAAAAACATACTGCCCTGAGTATATTAGATGGTGATGTGTAAGGATTAATTCCTATGTTAAAGCAGTATTTAAAGAAAAAGCAGGGGAAAATAAAATCCCAAGACTGAGGCTGTTCTATTAGAGTTTTTGTCTCAAGAACCTCCATTCTGGAGCAGATCACTCAAGGAATCTAACTGATATAAATGAAGTACAAGATAAAGTACCATTGGGCAGTAATCTATTATAAGACTAATACTTCATGGGAGGCTTGTTAGGATTAATACTTATAAATTGGCAGAGCTGCCTGGATCATTTGGCAAATTTGGAATGCCTCATTTTGTGGAAGTGTATGACAAGAAAAATTTAAAGAGAGCTCAAGTGACAGGTTGCTTTATTCTCATTACGGCATTCTTTTTGCAGTAATAGCTTCCCGTGTAATATTTAAGATAGTATTTTTGCATTTTGGAACAAATCTAAAGATAGCCAGTTAACTGATGGATTGATTAATCAGCAGTTAGTGTGAGGGGTGAGAAATTCTTGGCATGGTAAGAGACTTTCAAGTTCTTCTAGTTTCATAGTAAATGTATTCTTGCATGAACTAACACTTTCTCAGAAAGAGTCTAATACTCTGTGTGCACCTGGACCAGTTTTGTTATTTGTATTATTCATCATTGAATCTCAAATTACTTAAAAAGCTGTAAAACTTGCTCTGGAAAGACCTGTTTTCTCCCTACAGTTTTTTTTGGGTTTTTTTAGGGATTATTCTTTCATTGCATCTATCCCTTCAAGGTCATTCTTTCAGGAATCTGTGTACCAGAAAAATAAAAGCCTTCATTGAAGGTTGCTGAGAAGAAACAGAAGCAGATATTTTGCAGCATGAGATCTGGGATATTACAGCTGGTGGTGGGGTCCGAGGCTGTGACCCAGGAAGAGATGACCGGTCCGGGGAGATGGTCCCGAAAGGAATCGCCTTCCCGAGGTCCGGTGTCTTCCTCTCAGCTGCTGGCAGAGGAGCCCTTGCAGAGGCTGTCAGCTCTTTAGTGATACCAGCTCGTGGTTTCAGCTCAGCTCTGCAAGGCAGCCTCTAGGCCAAACCAGACCAGAGAGAGAGACGAGAAGGCCCGTGTGGCTGGTTCCGCACGAAGGTAGCTTTATTATGGGTCCCCTCCGGCAAAGGGGGGAGCCAGGGATGAGCTCTCTCTCGAGGGGCTCAAGGGAACTTGCCTTTATAGAGATACAGGGGATCAGCAAAGGGACCAATGGATTACAGAGGGTCTGGGACAGACCAATGGGTTACAGAACGATCTGCATAGTGTCTCCCAAAGGATTGTGGGTCTACCTTTCCTTGCCATGACCCAAAAGTAGTTGCCTTTCCAGGGAGTCCTGCTGGGCAATTGCAAAATCTTTTATCTCAGCAGACATCCCTCCAGGGCAGTGGCTGGGCATATCCCACAACTTCCCCTTCTGTATTTATTAAAAAGGCATTCCCAGCAGCCTTTCTGCAGCAATGTAGGAGGCAAGAGAACATAAGTAACACAGTAATAATTACAGTGAATACCCACAAAGCTCCCTTAATCAAAGATGCAATTCATCCCATTATTCCCCATCGTCCAAAAAGGTCATTGTCTATTTTTAGGTCATCAAGGCTGTGGTGAGGACAGCATCAACGTAGATACATTTCATCTTTGGGCAGGGATGGGGCTTCTGAGAGGGAATATAAGCAAGATTTGTTAGCTTTGTGGTGAGAGGGGAGGTTTTGGGGTTTAGGGAGGTTTGACAAGGGTTGAGGGAAGGAGATACTTTGGGGTAGCAAGGGGTGATAACATATAAACTAAGGATCAGCTTTCTCAGGCTGTGTCTGGCCTACGGCTTGACTTTTTGCTGTAGCTTCTTGTTCAGCTTTCTGTTTCATCTGCTGCCGTGTGGTGGGACGATCTTTTTCCTGGTTGGTGGGCATCCGGCGACGTTTTTGTCTCCATGCAGAGCTGGTCTGGTTTGTGGAGGTCCTGTATTTGTCTCAGGAGAGTTCTTGGTGTTTGTGGTAGCAGTGTTTGTAGGGCCTAAGTATGGTTTAATACTTTTTCCTGGGAACCACTTCGGGTCAGATGGTAGCTGGACACAGGTATAGCCTCTCCCCCAAGTAATCAATTGGAAAGGCCCAGAGACCTGGTGCGATTCAGGGTCCTTCACCAGCACTGGTGGCTTCTCCGTGAGCTTAGCTTGGGTTGAATTTGAGAAGTGGCAGAGTACTGGGGGGTCAGGCTCTGACGATGTACCATTTAGGAAGTTAATGACATAGAGAGCCTTACAGAGTCTTTCAACAGGAGACAAGATTTCTGTTTCTCTCCGTTGCTGGTTGAGGACTCTTTTGAGGGTTTGGTGGGTCCTTTCTACAATGGATTGTCCTGTGGGGTTTCTAGGTATGCCTGTCTTGTGTTTTATTCCCCATTGGCTGAAGAAATCTTTTAACTTGTGAGAGGTGTAGGCAGGCCCATTATCTGTTTTGATTTCTTCAGGGATTCCCAGGGTGGCGAAAGCAAGGAGAAAATGCTTGATGACGTGGATGGCACTTTCTCCTGCATGGGCTGACGCAAACACTGCCCCAGGAAATGTGTCAACTGACACGTGCACATATTTGGATCTCCCAAAGGATGGGAAGTGGGTTACATCAGTTTGCCATAATTGGCAGCTGTTCAGACCACGGGGGTTGACTCCGGTACTCATAGATGGTATTTGGTAGTTCTGGCAGTTCGGGCACGTTGCAATGATAGCTTTTGCTTGATCTTTTGAAAGCTTGAACATTCTGACGAGTGCAGGAATGTTTTGGTGAAAAAATGCATGTGACAACTTTGCCTGGGCAAAGATGTCAGGGACGTCTGCAGTCTCTGCTGGCATGGCCAGTGCATCCGCTCTCCTGTTCCCTTCGGCAATGGGACCAGGGAGGTCAGTGTGTGACCTCACATGCATAATGTAGTAAGGCTGTTTCCTGTGCGAGATTAAATGGATTAATGTAGAAACCAATTGGTATAGTTTTTGTTTGGAGACCTCCTTTAGAAAAGCATGTTCAGCCCTCATAGCTATGCCAGCGACGTAAGCCGAATCTGTGACCAAATTAAAAGGTTCATTTTTAAACTTCTCAAAGGCTCTGACAACAGCTGCTAATTCAGCAATCTGTGGAGATCCCTCTACTATTTGGATATCAGATTCCCATTTCAGGGTATTGGGTTGTCTCCATGTCATGACAGACTGATGTGACGAACCAGACCCATCGGTAAAGACAGTCAGAGCTTTAAGAGGTTTTCTACTTTGGATTAATTTTGCAATCAATTTAAAAGCTGCATCATGGTAGAAAAGTCTATGTTTTGGCATATGAATGGAAATTTGGCCTGTGTAGCTATCTAGGGCTAACTGGAGGCTCTCATTGGTCCGGAGCAACAGCTCCAGACCTTCAGTGGTCAATGGCAAGTATATGCATGTGAACTCACACCCTGCAAGAGAGTGGAGACGAGTTCTGGACTTTTTTATTAAATGTGCCATTACTTCTTGGAAGGTGGCTAATGTCTTTGTCGGTTGATGGCTTGTGAAGACCCATTCAAGTATCAGAAAAGGGTCTCTGAGTTGAGGGTCCCATTGGAAGATCAGTCTGTGGAAACAGGGAGCTTTACCCAAAACTGCAAACTGAAGAGGCAGGCTGGGTTCAACGCGATGGGCTTGGCGTGAAGACAGGGCTTCTTGAACTTTGGTGATGGTATCTCGGGCTTCAGGCGTGAGGGCGCATGGAGAGTCCAAGTCTTTGCTGCCGTGGAGGAGGTTGAAGAGGGGAGCGAGGTCTTCATTTGTGACTCCCAGTAGGGGGCATATCCAATTTAAGGATCCACACAGGCTGTGTAAGTCCCTCAGGGTTTTAGGGTCCTTTTTGATGGCGAGTTGCTGGGGTACGATGGTTCTCTCACAGATCTGGAGGCCGAGGTAAGTCCATGGGCTGGAGTGCTGCACTTTGTCTTCACGAATCTCGAACCCTGCTTCTTCTATGGCTTCAATTGTCTTTTTAAGAGTTCTGTCCAAGTTAGTTTTTTCTGATGCACAGATTAGTATGTCATCCATATAGTGGTAAATGATTGCTTCTGGGAATAGGCTCCTGATGGGGGATAGAATGTGGGCGACGTACCACTGGCAGATGGTCGGGCTGTTCTTCAAGCCTTGTGGGAGGACGAGCCAATGGTACCTTCTGAGTGGGGCTTCATCGTTAAGAGAGGGGATGGAGAAGGCGAACCGTGGTGCGTCCTGGGGATGGAGTGGGATGTTAAAGAAACAGTCTTTAATGTCTATGATGGCCAGCAGCCAGTCTTGGGGCAGCATCGATGGTGATGGCAGGCCAGGTTGGAGGGGGCCCATGTCTTCAATGACCTCATTGATCTTTCATAGGTCATGGAGTAGTCTCCATTTATTTGTGCCAGGCTTTTTCAGTACAAAGACAGGGGAATTCCAAGGACTTGTAGTCTCAGTGATATGACCTTTGGCAAGTTGCTCCTCCACCAGGGCTTCCAGCGCGCTGAGTTTTTCTTTTTCAAGGGGCCACTGCCTTGTCCATTTTGGGTTGTCAGTCTTCCAGGTGAGCGGGGGAGTAGGTGGCAGCGCACGTTTCTCAGTGGCCCCAGTCAGAAATCCTAGCTGGGAATGGTAAGAGTGGCACCCCACTGGGATAGAAGGTCTCTGCCCCATAAGGTGATGGGGGCTCTTACCACGAATGGTCGGGTGGTCACCCTCAGGTCCTTTAATGACAACATTTTGTTTGCTCCTCATGGATACTGCAACTCCACCAATCCTGGAGATCATACCTGCCACTGGCTCCAGTTCCCAATTCCCTGGCCACTCGGAGCGGGCGATGATGGTCACGTCTGCTCCAGTGTCCAGCATCCCTGGGCGGTAGACGCTCTCTCCTTTACAGAACAAGCTGCACTCGATGGTCGGTTTGTTTGAGCCCATGATCTCTATCCACATTGCTGTAGGATTGAGAGGAAGCTGTTCTGGGCGGTTCTGTGGAAGTAAAAAAGCTTGAGCAATCGGTGTTCCCTGTGGGAGAAAGAAAGGTGTGTCCGTGCAGCAAAGCTGGACAAGAATCTCTTGTCCAGGGTGCACTGTTTGTATCTCAGGTAGTACAAAGAGTTGTTCTGGACCATGGATGGTATCTCTTAGGATAAGAATGTCCCACGGGCCGTCATGCGGTCCATACTTTCCTGTGGGAATACGATAAAAACGCTTGTCAACAAAGTTAAATGGCAGTGATGTTACCAGTTGGCGTCTCGTTCCGATCGGTAGTGCTCCATGTGTTGGATCCTTGTCATGTGTTCTGGGATCGCCTGGGATGATGGTGCCGGGCGAGGTCCAGCTGTCTGCTCTCGGTGGTCCGATGTGGAGTTCACAGCTGGGGCGGGGTAGTATGGCCTTTGATTTGTTGTCTGGGTGCGGGGCCTTGACACTGTGCTCCGATAGAAGTTTTTTGGACGCTGCTGGTGCTGTTTCTGTCTCTGGTGCCTTTGGTAGGCGGCACGATGGTCCTGGGTGGGTGACCTTTGTGGGCAGTCCTTTATAAAGTGTCCAAGTTCGCCACAATAGAAACAGCGGGCATTCTCCTTAGAGACTGCTGCAGCAAATGCACCGGAAACTCCCTCTGTGATGCCCTTTACAACTGCTTGGGTCATTGTGTTCTCTGTGGATGTGTGTCTAGTACAGGTCTCTATCATTTGTTCTATTGTGGGTTCTGTGTCCATGGGTAGGGCCCTCAAGATATTCTTACATTGTTCGTTAGCATTTACCATGGCAAGTTTGCCCAAAAGTTCCTTTCGTCCATCCGGACTTTCTATCTGTTTTTCTAAGCTAGCTTTCAAACGATCAACAAACTGAATGAAGCTTTCATTTGCTGACTGTTTGATGTTAGAGAAATATTGTGTAGGAATAGAATCATCAGGGGTAAGAAACAGCGATGTCTTAGCTGCAATAGCTATGTCTTGTAATGCTACTTCAGGTAAGGTTGTAGCTTGATCTAAGGGTTTTTGGAGGTCACCTTCTCCAGCCGGTTGTTCTATTGTCCAATCTGTCTGATTTGCATCTTTAGCATGTGTCAGACAGTGTTTTTAAATGTCTTTTCCAATGCCTTTCCCATAACATATATTCGGCAGGGGAAAGGATGCAGTTAATAATGTTTTTAATATCATGTGGTACTAATGTATAGGCAGAGAAAGTGGCTTCCAATAAGTTTCTAAAGAAATGTGACCCTCTCCCATGGTCTTTTGCTGCCTTGCTAAGCTCTTTGATTTCTTTGTATGGGATAGGTTCCCATGTTTTTGTAGATGGACCACCCCTCCTCCCTCTCCCTATAATGACTGGAAAGGCTGAAATTTTCTGAGCCAACTCCCAATCCCCCTCCCGGTTCGCTTCCCTGCGTGTCTGTGCCCATCGGTCTTCAGATTCAGAGTCAGAGCTACTGGTACTGTCATCTGAACAGGATGAATAAGCTGTGGCAGGGCGGGGCTGGGATACAGGGGGCGTAGCGCGGCGTTTTTGAAATGCCGGCTCTGCTTTACCCAAGGCAGGGATGGCGGGGGGTCGGGGGTGGTTTGAGGGGCGGGAAGGGGTCCTGTTATGGCAGCATGTGGGTGGAGAGGTTGTACAGCAGCAGGTCGTTTGAGGGGGGGTCAGGTTACAGGTAGTGCCGGTTTTGCAATTCCATGTGGAGTTGGGGTGGGTGAAAGGAGGGTGGGGGGGGGGGCAGTAGGCTCTAGCGCAGCAGCGGGGGGAATGGGGATTGCGCAAGAACCCGTGGTAGGGGGAGAGGGGGGTGCAGGGAGAGGGGGAGCATCAGCAGGGATTGCGCAAGATGCAGCTGGGGGAGGGGGGAGCGGGTGTGCCGGCACCTGCCAGGGTGGCAGAGCCATTTGTGGTGGGGGAAGGGGGGAGGGAGATTCCATTCTATGGGCGATAGCCTGAGGCGGTGCTGAGGATAGCTGCGTTCCGCCAGCGGCAAGAGGGGCAGACGCTGGCGGGGGGCGTGACGCTTGTTCCGTGTCCCACAGGGTGTGCACGGAGCTCTGCGGGACCGGTCCCGTGTTGTACCATGGCTGCTCCGTGGGTGCGGGGGGGGGGGCAGCGGCAGCGGGGCGGCTTGCTGGGACGGGGCTGCCGCGCTGGGGTGGGGGGGGGCAGGACCGCGTGGAGCAGGGACGCAGCGGGGCGCTGGGACGCGGGGGCGTGGGACGCGGTGGGGTGGGGGGGGGTCGGAGGCACCGCGGGCCGGTGTGAGAGGGGGAAGGGTGGTGTCGTGCGGGGAGGGTTGCGGGATACCAGGGGCACAGGGAGAAGGGGCTGGGGGGGGCTCCGAGGCATCCATCCCAGGGAGGGGGGATGGGTCTGGGATGGGTGCCGCGTGCGCTGCCTGGGGGGTGACAGCGGAACCGAGGGGGCGAGCAGGGGGGGCCGGGTACGGGAGGACCTTTGGGAACAGAGCATTGGGGAAGGGAAGTGGGGTGGCCGGTGCCCCTGCCGGGCCAGGGCCGGGGCGGCTGGTGGGGTCTGCGCTCTGGCTGGCCGTTGCCGGAGGCGGGGGGGGGGTGGGAGGGGGGAAGGGCAGAGAAGGGGTTTGGCTCGGGGGGGGTTTTCGCACGACACATTTTAACCAGTAAATGAAATAAAGGAATGAATTTGGAAACGGAGAGGTTTCCCGAGGCTTGAGAGGAATACAGTTTGTTCCCCACACTGTCCCAGAACGAATCAGAAAGAACAGAATGTGTGGTAGCATCAGGGAAATTTAGAGATATCCAATTACTGAAAGATTTAAGATTTTTCTTAGAAAGAATACCTTTACGGAATTTAAAGTCAGATTTTAAGAGAAGGGTCAGAAGAAAGGGGTATAGGTCTCTCTCAGTTTGGGAAAGGCTGGGTTTAGCTTGCCTATTTCCCATCTTAGTTCCTCCCTCAGCAGAAAAAGAGAAAAAAAAAACAAAACCAAAATTACTTAAAATGCGTGCAAGAGGAGGAGAGAGCCCCAAGTTTAAACTTACAAATCCCGTTTTCTGGTGGGGCTGGCTCCTGGAAAGGTCTGCTGAAGGGGTGATCTGGCAGTTCGATCCTCAGGGACATCGTCCTAGGTGGGAGGCGAGGGTCTCGAACTGTCCCCGTCCAAAAGGCCTGCTAAAACGTAGGTCTATCTTCAGAGGATCAGCACACGAACGGCTGGTTCTGTCTTGGCGATCAAGACACAGCTCAGGCCAGGTCCGGGAGTCCGGGGTCCAAGGCTGTTCGGGTGCCAGTTATTACAGCTGGTGGCATGGTCCGAGGCTGTGACCCAGGAAGAGATGACCGGTCCGGGGAGATGGTCCCGAAAGGAATCGCCTTCCCGAGGTCCGGTGTCTTCCTCTCAGCTGCTGGCAGAGGAGCCCTTGCAGAGGCTGTCAGCTCTTTAGTGATACCAGCTCGTGGTTTCAGCTCAGCTCTGCAAGGCAGCCTCTAGGCCAAACCAGACCAGAGAGAGAGACGAGAAGGCCCGTATGGCTAGTTCCACACGAAGGTAGCTTTATTATGGGTCCCCTCCGGCGAAGGGGGGAGCCAGGGACGAGCTCTCTCTCGAGGGGCTCGAGGGAACTTGCCTTTATAGGGATACAGGGGATCAGCAAAGGGACCAATGGATTACAGAGGGTCTGGGACAGACCAATGGGTTACAGAACGATCTGCATAGTGTCTCCCAAAGGATTGTGGGTCTACCTTTCCTTGCCATGACCCAAAAGTAGTTGCCTTTCCAGGGAGTCCTGCTGGGCAATTGCAAAATCTTTTATCTCAGCAGACATCCCTCCAGGGCAGTGGCTGGGCATATCCCACACTGGGAAGCAAATACAGGTGAACAGGCAGGCAATATTATGCCCCATGCAGATGTTTCCTTAATGGAGAGCTGTTTTCCTGGGATACGATGAATAATTCGAGGTATGCATTAATTCAGTGGGCAATGAACTGAACTCTTGAACTGCCAGATTAGTGGGCCACTGCCTCTGAAACAGTGCTCTAAAGCCTTTATGATCTGAAAAGATGTGCTTATTAGTTGTATTTCTCAGGTGGAAGAAGATTCTTCATCACTGTTGCCAATGTATTCATGCATTATTTCATTCACTACTGCTCCTGCATATTTTATTCACTATGGCTCCTGCCATATATTCCTTCTGTCCATGAATTCTTGCCTGATCACTCAGGGATGGGCTGGCAACCAAACATCTGTGTATGTGTCTCTCACAAGCCTTTGGCTCAGGTGTTGCAGAAATAAATATTATTATGCACAATGAGTATTGCTACAGTTTGTATGTATAGGTCCTGAAAGAAAACCCCACAGACAAAATAACATCTTGGACAAAGTTCAGTTGAGTGGCTCAAATATTGTCAGTATCAATGGTAACAGATCTGTTACTGAGGCAGGGCATATTGGGAACAGTTAAACAGGAATTACCTGTTTGAAA
Source organism: Corvus hawaiiensis (assembly GCF_020740725.1). Lineage (NCBI taxonomy): Eukaryota > Metazoa > Chordata > Aves > Passeriformes > Corvidae > Corvus > Corvus hawaiiensis. The sequence continues at coordinate 14,184,625 of NC_063227.1, read as the reverse complement.
AAGGTCTGAAAGACAGTGGTGGCTAAAATCAAATGAACATATCACTGTTTAAATGGTGCTTCTGAGATACTCCTTGTGCTGAGGTAGGTATATAGGTGACCCTTATACCTTTCACATAAACTGGAGATATTTTGTAATTTTTGTCCTGAAGCTGAGAAAGAAGAGAGTAGAGTGTCTGCGGCAGTGGGAAGTGGACAGATGGATGAATAGCTGTAAAGACTGGTGGCTCCAGACCTCTGACTCAGATGCTCTGTGGAACTGGTGGCTGGAAAGGCAGGAGTCCATGACCCACTTCTTTTACCCCCAATCATAAATGTATCAAGAAATCTTTAGTCAAGCAGCAGGTAATAGAATTTTTGAGAAACAGTTATGACTTCTGATAGGAGACGTGTTCATCTGAATAAATAAATGGCAGATTCCAGAGAAATGGGCTCAGGGTATTGCAGAGCCCAACAGGACAATAACCAGACTTTCTGAGAATGTATGGAGAAATGAATGGGAGCCACCACTTCTGCAGCAGGGAGTTTGTTTCTGTTAACAGTGAAAATACTGTTAATTGACAGTTTTTTAAATAACAGTTTGTATCTCCTTTGTGGTTTATTTATATGCTTCCACTTTTTAACTGATGAATCTATTGTTTTTTCTTTTGTGATTCTCTCTGACTACAAATACACTGTATAAGGTATTTGTTTCAGACTGGTAAAAAGCAGGGTTGGTACTGCGTAAAGGTGCAAAAATTTTCTTGGGAGTATCGTGAAGTGTGAGAAAGAGTCTCCAGTATGAAACATATGTTTGTGCTCAATAAGCAGAAAAGAATTGTTTCCTCAGTGAGTCACTCTTCTTCACAAGCATGTGGGTGACAGAAGTTTCATGATTATGATGTAAAATCCAGAAGCCTTTGAACTATTTGATACAAAAGAGGAAATTCTGCAACTCAGTTTTTTTTCTTTCCAGTGTAGTTATCAGCAGCACACAGTTCAATTACCATGGGCGTTATATAAAACAATTACTTTATTGTAACTATTTTGAGTATAGATGTAATAATTTCTCTGGAAAGAAGTGACACATTCTCAGGATCAAATAATTCCATTTTGTGAACGACAAGCAACGCTTGTGAAGTAAAAACACTTCTAAAAGACCTGGTCTCAAATCTATTCATATGGCTTGGTTCAACCCCTACTGTAGTCAGTGAGAAGTCTCTGATTGAGATTCTCAGAGAATGTGGCAGTGCAAGTGGCTCCAGCCACTCTGTCTCTTGAGGAGAACTCAGACAACCAGCTGTCTTGGTCAGTGACTCAAGTTTAGCATGTAATTTGCAGTCATGGTGAGAACCCATGATTCCCTTGTTCTGCCTTTGCATGTTTTCTCCCGGTTGGTTAATGTTTTCCCCTCCCTGTTTTATGTATGAGGTTATGTATATATTCATTTCCCTTCTTTAATATGTATCAGTTCTAGAAAGTTCTTCGTTCCTCGATGCCCCATTGGATCCTTCCCTAAGTCCCTCCTATGTGTTGTTCCCATTGGTTCCCTTGCTGTCAACCCCGCCTACTTACCCCTATCCCATTGGCTGTGATCCCTTTCCCCGCCTATTCTGTACCCAGTATAAAATCCCTGGACCCTCCTACCAATTGGGCTCTTTGTCCTTGCCTTTTCAGCGGAATAAACCTGTGTGGAGCATGTACGGAGAGTCCCCTCTCTTTCTTCTTTGCCTTCAGCTGTGTGCCTGCTTAACAGCGACAGGAAGATACAGCCCCTTTTGGGTGAGGAGCTCTACCCCTTTTTACTGTGTGTTGGGCACTGAGTGCTGCCTTCCAAAGGGGTTTCACCGTTGACCTCCGGGCTTCTTTGTGTTGGCACGCGAGGGGTAAAACCGCCATCTGCCAGCTCACAGCTGCAAAACCCCTCAAGAGAACTAGATACAACAATCTTAACTAAGTGTTTCTGCAAAAAAGGGGTTATTTAGTGTGAACAAAAAGGAGAAAGGAAGGAAGACAATGAGTTGATAAAGAACATAATGTAATAAGACAATGAAATACCAAAACAGTTCCAACATTTCAGATCTATGGAGCAGGACATTGCTGTCGCTGTTGTCCCCAGGGACGGCAAGAATCACGACACAAATTCAGGTCCAGGATGAACAGGGATTATTTAATTAATTATCACCTCATTTATATAACTTGGTTTGCAATAGAGAAATGACATTATTGGGTGCTTGACCCTACACCCCCCAGAGTGATTGGCTGAATGCTACAACGCCTATTTCAAAATATTTTTTTCAGTGAACCAAAACAAGACCTTGCAGGTGCAAGATAGAGAGTTAGTTTACAGAAGTTCTTTCACTGTTTCTCAGCTAAAGCATGAGAAAGGAAAAACTTCACTGTTGGGGAAGATGAAACAGGAAAGCCTTGGAAATATGATTGCCTGACAAAAGATTTTGGGAATATGAAAACTACAGGCAACATCGAAATGAAAGCCACTTTTGAAATACCAGGTCTTAGTTACTGAACAACTAGAAAACAATGGTATGGCCGACTGAAGTAATCCCCTCTTGATGGAACAATACCCTCTGCTTGCAAACAGGTCCAAGGGTCAGAGCAGACCCTACTAGCTCAGCAGAAGGGGTCCAAAGAGTAGTTTTTAGAAGTTAAGATGTAACACTCTATGGTAATATAAGAACTCTTATAGGCTGTATGTAAATGCTATAGGATTTGTATCTTGTATTAGATTGGTTAGTGACAATTAGAATATTCAGTGCAGAAGATGATTTATTGTATTGTAACCAGGACTTCAGACATTCTCACTCTCATTCTCCTTCTCATTCTCATTCACATTCTCACTTTCTCTCTTCCATTCTATTCTCCTGCTCTCTCTTCCACTCTTGCTCTTACACTCTCTCTCTCACCCGTTCACTCTCTTGCTCTCTTGGGCCTGCTCAGAGCTGAGTCTACCAGCTCTGAGCAGTGCCCCAATACCCACGCCCTTTACAATAAACCGGCTGTGTCCCAAGACCTGCCTATAGAGATCTCTCGTCTCCATCCGTCACCGTCTACGTCCGGCCGTCCCGACTGGACCCCAGAACCCCCGTAACCTACACTTCACAAATGCTTCAGCAGCTGGAAAATTCCTCTGTTCCCACTTTTTAGCATCCACACACTGCATTCTGTCTCTTCCTTTTAGGCTGCTTAGACTTACCCAGTCATCTCTTCCATTTAACTTGATGGCACATGGCAGTAGCTATCTTGTAATTTGGTCACTTTGTCTGTTTGACAATACCCAAGCAATGTTTCCTTAAGGGTTGATAGAATATTTCAGAGGTGTTGAGCTAAGCACAACATGACTACTTGTCCTTAGACCAGGTGTGGATACTCCTCCCAGCACACACTGCATAATTCCTAGGGGACATTGTAGACATTACATGTTGTGAATGGAAAGGAAATTTGGCCTCAGACACAGCCTAAAGGGTGTATTAATCAAGGGGTAAAAAAATGTCACGTAAATTCTTTGTTGGCAAAGTGATTTGAGTGACTTGTGTGTTGCCCACTTTACTTGTATGAGTTGGCCACATACCTCAGGCTAATCCTGCCATCTTTGAACAGCAGTTTCTATTTAGGCATCACAATGGTTTTATTTCCGATCTGTTATCCCTTAATTGCCTTGAAGGTAATCCATTCTTATCATAGAAGCCCCAGTCTTAGTGTGATGACTGACACTGTAGGATTGCTTAGCAAAATTACTGAACTCAATGAGCTCTATTTCTGTTGTCCTTTACTCAGGCGAATGCTGTTGGACTTGTATCAGGCAAACACATGCTCAGGAAAAGCAAAGCTTCTTTACCTTCCTGAATACGTGTCCTGTACTCTGGAAACCGACAAGCTGCTCTGGAAGTTTCACAGAACTTGACTTGGACACAATCACTTTGTACCCTTGAGAATTTGATTTGTACCTGTGAGAAGTTTTAACATCAACAGAAGCAAGAACCCAAAACAACAGATGAAGAATGCACAGCTGCACTGGGGAGGCTGTTATTCACTTTAGATTTGTTTTAGATGGGTGTTAATTGCAAGTAACCAGTAGTTTTGTGGAGTGTTAATGTAGAAGCCAATGGGGAACCAGCACGAGTGCCAAGAAACTGTATAAAAGAGGCTTTGTAGAATTAAAGATGCTTTTTGCCACTGCCTGGAGTTGTCAGTGTATATATGTGTCGTGACCCGCCTTGAGTGCAACACTGTGAAATCATTTAATGGAGTTTTTACCTGCTTTCCTGATGGTTACACATTAAAGCTATTGCTTTACCATTTTTTTGCTAGCACAAAATACATCTTTAATTAGGATTTTAAGATAAAATGCTAAATATTTGAGGTTGGTAAAAGAAAATTCCGGCACATGTTGATGAACTAGAAAATTGAGATAAATGGTGTCACCTTTAACAAATGCATTCCAAAATGTAAAGGATAGATACACAGTAACGCAATCAAGCTTTTCCAATGTAATAGTGTTTTTAACAAGATTTGGGGCCTAAAATTGGCATAGCTGAAATTTAAGTTCTGCATGCTCATCTACCATGGCATGCACACAGCTTTTCTTAAGTCTCCTCTAACAAAAAGCTGAAGAAATACACTCTAAAATGTAATTTTTAAAAAATTCAAATATATTTATTCCAAGTAGGGATATCAGCACTCAGGCAGCTCCTGCAGGGAATGTGACTGGAGTTCGCAAATTAAACAATGTACCTAAAACTTTTATTTCATTTGTTAGCTACTGGTGATCATTCATCTGTATGGATTTTTTTCTGTTGCATTTATAAAACTCTGATTAATATGGTATAAAATCCTATTCTGCTTATGATATCTGAAAGAAAATAGTGCTTTTAGTTCAAATACATTTCTGTATGAAATCTTTCTGTAACTTTCTATCCTCTTACTTCATTTCCTAATTTGCAGAAATGTATTTTCTGTTCTGCCCCCTTCCATTTCACATTTTCTTTGCTATGCTTGCTTTCTTATTCAGCATAAATAACCATTATGCTCTGCAGTTATCTAACTTCATTTATATTAGGAATTAATACCTCCAGGCTGTCTTCTCACTAGCCAGAACGAAAAAGGAGTCTGGCTTCAGCTCCTAATGAATCATTCCTTTTTGGGGAAAATACAAAGTGCAGTTCACTGAAATTCCATTAAAATCTTAGATATCCATTAAAAGTGCAAGTGCAAGTGTAATACATTTAAATGCAGAATGGAAGACAGACTGGGCATATGAAAAATGAAAGAGCAGTTACAGAAATGTTTGTGCTCATTTTAAAACCTCTGAAGGTTACTCTGGAAGAACTCCAGATGTTGTGACCACAACCACCTCTCAATTTTCAATACTATGCCCGGTCACAGTCATGAACTGGAGATGGGGAGACTCACTTGTAGAGTGGCCCCACTGTAGCCTGAATATCCCATTACCCCAGGTCCTTCTGCATGGTCATCTTTGCTCTCAGTTGGTCCCTTTAGTGTTACGTTTTACTCCTTCTTTGTACTGTATATGCTATTTTAATATAGTTTTAAGATTTTAAGATTATTTTTAGCTAAAAATAAAAATCTGAATTACAATTTCTATTTTCTTCCCCATCTGTGAGCATCAGACCAGTTATATTTCTCTGCATTCATTTCTATTTTTCCCCCTTTATAAAGGTGCTACAGTTATGTAAGTACTCTAGTAGAAACTCTCTAGGACATAAGATTTCAGCTTCCCCTTCCATATGGTTGATAAATTTGTTTTTACAACTGGAATTTTAGTCTTTTGTTCAAAGTGAGGCTTTCAATATTCTAAGGTACTAATTTAAACAATAATAGACTCTGTTATTCATGAAATTGTGGAGTTTGTTTTTGCATGGTTGAATGTTTAGATTTTGTCGGTTTAAATAATTAAGATAATTAAAAATAATCATTTGGTGGTTATGTTGAAAATTAGTGATGAAGTTGTGTTAGTCGGGTCACTCCTTTTATTAAATGAGTTATCGATTACAGTTTTTAACGGTAAACTTAATAATCTTTTTTAAGTGTCTCCCTCCCCAGAGACTTTAAACCGTCACCACAGGCAGCATCCCCAGAGCTATCCCTGAGGGACTGCAACTTGACTCCATGGCAACCATGCATACAAATGAGAAGCCTTTCCCACCCACAGAAGGAGATGAGATCGCCCCTTCCAGCTGTCCCCTAGCAGCAGTGAGCCATTGGAGGAAAGACATGATATCAGAAATCCCCTCACCAATCATCTGAAGCGTTGGAGGCAGGACTGTGGGCAGACTGTGGGCATATCTGGGAGGGAACAGAGGATATAAGACCCTGATACAGACTGAAAATTTGTCCTTTCTCCTTGGATTAGCCACTGGAGAGATCTGACGCTGGGACATTTGGTCCTGATCTCTATTTAGAGACTCCGTTAAAGAATTTTGGCCTCAGATTAGCTGAGGCCTACCCAGCGTCACTGGATCGCTGCGTTGAGGCATATAGCCGGTTCAGTTTAAAGAGTTTTTGATATCGGCGCCCGGACTTTTTACCTTTTATTTTAACCTTTTTTTTTCCACAATAAATCACTTGTTCTTGGGCAACCACACCAAGAGTTGGTGGGTTTTTTTATAACAGACTCTGCTACTGTCTTTCCTAGTCCCTTACAGCTGGTCAGGAAACTTTTGATGACCATGAGGCAGGGAAAGTGAAGAGACAGAATATTGATCATTTAGGGGAAAAAATACTGTCCCATAGAACAGGTTCTGATGAATTTCTCACCTGAAAAAAAAAACAGGGAAGAAAAGGTTTTTTCCCTTTTTTCAAATTTGAAAAATTTAGACCAAAAATATCAAACAGATTTCTTTCTATCTGTCCTGTCAATGACAAGTATCTGCAAGTGACTGGAAGTTGGCAGTCATTATGTCTTCAGAAATTTCTACTATATGTAAATATGTATGTGTGTATATATATATCTACAGTATGTTATTCAACATTCGTTCATATGATTTTAAGTTACAAGATGAAATACTCATATTTGTCAAAATAAAGGCTCCTCTCTAGTGCTAAAGTACAAAAGAAAACCAGTGTTTCTAGGCCTGGATTCATCCCATCCTGACATGGAGATCTAAAATAGTTCAGATGAATCATGACAACTAGAGCATAGAGCACATAAATCCCGCATGGTATCTTTCAGTAGCAGATTGCATACAACTAAATTTAGATGTCTAAATGTAGGAAAGCAATTAAAATGCCTTTCCATGTTTTCCTTTGCTGCAGAGAGGGAGTGATTTGCTGCTGGACCATACAGATGATGTTTTCTCTGCCCACTGTGCAGAGACAGGACCTGAGGGAATGGCCTGAAGTTGTGTCACAGGAGGTTTAGGTTGTATATCAGGAAAAGGTTCTTCACCCAGAGGGTGGTTGGGCACTGAACAGGGTCCCCAGGAAAGTGGTCACATCAACAAGCCTGACAGTGCTGAAGAAGTGTTTGGACAAGGCTCTTGGGCACAAGAGTCTTGGTGTGACTCTTGGGGATGATGCTGTGCAGCGCCAGGACTTGGACTCGATGATCTATGTGGGTCCCTTCTAACTCAGCGTAATGTGCAATACTGTGAATACCAGCTGAGTGGTGTGAGAAGGAAAGAAACAACATACAGCCGCTCCTCCCCAGTTCAAAGTTACTTCAAAAAAATTATCACCTATAACTAACACACTAGCACAGAAAGTAATGGAATAAACGTCTCCTTACTCTTTGTTCTGGAGACAAGCTTTGGTTGTAGTATTGAAATAATGCTTTATTTAATACGGGACCTAGTTAGTTAATGTGACATTTTAATCAAACATGCTAAGATGGAAATGGAAAGGTTTTAAATAATTATGTTTAATTACTTAATCATCATTTAATCAAAATCATCTTCAATGGTAATGATTATCATTGTCAGTCCTTTTCTCACACATACTCAGATATATTAGTATTAACCTTGATTACTATGCTTATTGAAAACTACATTCTAATTTTCTCTTTTAAATCAGCACTATGCCCCAAGTAAGTGAAGAAGTGTCTTAAGTCCTTTATATTTACTGGTTATATTTTCAACAAATTTTATAAACAATCATAAACCCTCTAGCTTTATAAATCAATTCTGTGTATTAACCTGTTTATGATGATCTAATGGCCAGTCATTCATCAATACATTCATGTATATACATTAATGTCTAGCACATACTGTCTTTTCAGTTAGGAGTATTTAAACCCAACAAAGTGCCTGTGTGAAAGACTTCAAGGGGTTTGAGTCCCCTTTTAAATGCTGGCTGACTCACCACGCTCAGGTTGTGTCTGTATTGCAGGTGCTGGAGTAGTGCTGTCTGAGCAGCTTGAAATGGGCACTAGAAGCCAGAGAGCTGCTGGATCACGGTGGTTTGGGTTAATGGAAGCTACTAAGAAGCGTGAGAAATTGGTCCCTGTTTTGTGCTGTCTCAGTTGGTCTGCACCGGGAAGCTGAGCTGGGGGACTTTAAGTTATCTTGGCTGGCTAGGTGCAGTGATAATGTATCTCATTAATTCCAAGTCTGGAATAATTCAAGAATTAGCAGAGCTTTTTAGATAAAAAGACAAAATAAACAATAGTAGTGATGAACCCCTTCAGTTTTGCTCAGTTTCCTAGGGAAGGTTGTTGAAAAACCTCTTATTCTCATTTCCATAATAATGATACAAATCATTATTAAGATGGCACAAAGACACAAGTTATCATGGTTAAAATTTGGCCTACCAACAAACAAAACTTGATTTTATACTTTTCCAACATGGAAAAAACCGTAGTGCAAGCATGGACTAGGCGGCTTAATTGGGGTGACGTAACTGTGTGTCACTAAAAAAAGTGTTAGTCACTTTTTAATTTTATTCTGGAATGTACATACAAGAAACACTGCCATGTTCACATCCAGTTTTGAGGCTTCTGACACATATTTAAGTTCAGAGTAAAACAGCACAGCTGTGGCTTCATCCCTTTAAGTGAGATGGCTTAAAACAAATGATCTAGGGCACTAGGCAGGAAATAGAGAAAATGGATTTGAGGATTGATCTAGATGACTTCAAGAAGGTCCTGTCCAACCAAATTGATCTTGTGGTGAATGAGATGGTTGAAGACTTCAGGGTCTATGATTTTCTTACTAAATGTGTAGGTAGTGATGAGAGCTACCCCAGTGACCATGGCAGCTACACAGAGCTGTCAGTGTATGCTCCTCTCTAAACCTGCTATTCCCACTGCAGTAGGCTGGCAGGCCATACTCAGGTCTCCAAGTGAAAACAGAATGGCAGGAAGACGAAGGCAGAGTGATAGGGAAGCAGCAATGGTCATTTGCTGGAATTGTCTGTGATTGCATGTCCTAGGTTACAATGTAAGATGTAACCAAAAGTATGTATTCTATTATCTTCACAAGGTATTAATACTGCAGGTGGGGCAGTGTTCGTTATCTCCTACCATGACTCATCCCTGATAACTCCCTCCGTGAGGCTGTCTCTGTTTAATGGGTTATCAAGGACCCACCGCATGACTCATAGAATTACACCATCCCACTGTGAGATGCTTTGCCCAGGGGGAGGAGCCAAGTATTCCCACCTGGATATAATCTGGGGTTTGGAACAGCATGAGCTGTCTTTACCTACTGGATTCCCAGAGGACAAGAGCTACCATTGGACCTTCAGGTGAAGACCAGACCCTTTTCTACAGGATCACCGCTTCAACAGGACTACTTCAATCTGGACTGCTACCACCACACTAACAGGGTGTCAGGTTGTATCCTACTCTGTCAGTGTTCTTGTACTATTGCATTTATTTTAATTTTCCTGTTAAATTATAATTCTGATTTGCAATCTCCCACTAGTTTGTTTTCAAACTAGTACATTGCATAAACATGGAAACATCAAAAAGCTCTTCCGAGGTTGCCGAAGATCAAATTCTTATGCTTCTTCAATAGCATAAACAGATTTGAAGATGGGGAACAGCAAATCTTGGATGCCACCAAGATGCCTCAGGAGTAAGAATCACTGACTTGCAGATACAGAGAGAGACTAAGGGAAGCAGCTGCCATCTGCCGTGGTGCAGAACAAGATGGCCCTGTTAGTTCTTGACGTACCTGCTGTAGTACATAGCCTGACATCCACTCTCCTGAGGAGGAGGTATCCAAATCCTCACCATCTGCCCTTCTCCTCACTATTCCATGCTTACTCAATATTAGAACCAGTACTAAATATTGGGGCAGAGGGACAGGTTAAGCCTGTTTCCTAGCAGCTTTGCCAGGTTAGTACTTGATTTCGGAAAGTTCTCATAAAAATATCACCATACAAGGTCATAGTCATTCAACAGGGAAAGAAAAATATACATTTAATTTCTTGGAGCAGCTTTTTATATTAGAGTTGTCAGGATTCATTGGCATGAATGGAATTCTGGAGGTTCAGGCCTCCACTAGAGGCCTGTAATAGCAGCAGAACAAGTTAACCTCTCTTTACTTTTGTGTGTATTTTAAAGAAAAGGGAAGAGAGATGAAATAATGCAAACATCCTGAAATGGTCTATACTTGGATGCTTTTCACTTCTTCCCAGTCTGTATTTATGATCAACAAATCTGGAATTAATATTAGTTACGAGAAAACAAATACCTGATCTCCCTATCAGTTCCATGACTATATTTTCTATTTTATTCTTCTGTGTAGATTTTGTGCTGTTTGTATTCTAGAGACTTCCAGTCTATAGAAAGAAGGAAGTGGAAAGACCTAAAAAAAAATAATCACACCCAAGAGATTCATTCCTGTACCAGAAGTCCTTGACAATTCCAGTCACGTTGGGTCCCTTTTAGAGCTGCAAGGGCTGTCACTCATTCTGTGCTGTAACCTGGCATTTGAAAGCTTCCAGCTTCCCTGTTGACATCTCCCACTCTGTTTGACTTGTTCAGCTGTATTTCCTTCACAAGAATGTACGGCTCTGAGGAACTCACTCTTTTTATACCTGTGTTTAACTTAAGCCATTTAAGCTCTGGTTTTCTGTGAAATTTGCTGCATTTTTTTCTCTGTGATGAAAAATTCTTAATTTATGCAAAAAGTCTTAGAACATATTAGTAAAATTCAGTGGGATTCTTTCAATTTTCCCTGCAATGCCATATTAAATGGGAAGAGGTCTTATTATACAACCTTACTTAAAATATGCTAAAGAAGATGACTTCTCCACTAAAATATGCATTTTCCAAATTATCAGGCAGAAGCAGTTTGTTTTCTTTCACAATTTAAATTAAAATGTAATTGGAGTTTGGTCAAAATTGGCTGAAGTTGAAGACACTCTGCCCAGCAATAACTTAATTAAAAACAAATTAAGAGTGGGAAAATATGTAAGATGCAGAAATGGAAGATGTTCAGTCCTCCAGGAAAGGAAGAAAACCAGTCAGGTACAGTAAGAAGGAGAGGAAAAGAAAGTACAGTGGTGCTGCTGTTTGGATGCATTTCCTTTTCTGATATTTGATACAAGGTTTGACTTGCTTAAAAAAACTCTTTGGATTTCTGTTGGTGGCCTCTTTTCCTCATCCTTTGGGGGTTAAATACTTTTGGGCTGTAGTTTAAACAAGTGTCGACACGTGATGGACAAGGGCCCCTCAAAGCAGCCGCTACAGTGGACTCCAGCCAAGGAGGGCAGCAGGAGGACATATAAATGGTGTGAGCTGAGCAGATCAGGACATAAAGGAAAGCAGATAGTAGAATTTTCTGGAATCCGGGTTCTTCTGTTAAATTCTTAGGGCAAAAGCTGATTTGATGCCTCTTGCCTCCCAAGAAAGGAAAGGTTAGAATGGGTAACAAGGAACCTTACAGGGCATCATGGGCAGTCAGTTAGAAAAAATAGATGCATAGCTGCCTACACATCACTGGTATTCTATGAACACAGGTGCTTTTCCAGAGGACAGCTCCCAGCAGGAACCTTTTTGCTCTCTATCTCGTATATAAGGAATCCATAAAGACTCAGAGCCTGAGATTAGGTAGGTAGGATGGAGAGTTCCTGTAATCTCAGCATAGCTGTTGGTGCTTTGCTTTTCTGACCATCTCTATGAATTTTGGTGCCATTATATTCTCATGAACACACAGGTAATCATCACATTAGTAAACACAGACTGCAGTTACCAAGTAGCACATGGTTTGTTGAGCTTACCAGAATTTAATAGGTCACAGAGAAGAAAAGTGAATTACTAGTCAGGCAATTAGGAAATAAATTCTTCTAGGTAGTTGACAGCAGAATTGTGCTCTGTAGATGCAGAGCCTACAGTAAGCCTTATGAACAAGATTTATATTTGAGTATGAAGTCAAAGTAATACAAAGGTATTGGGCTGTTTAACAGATCTGCACAGATAGCTACTGTATATATTTATGCAGCCTGTTATCCTTTCCATCTGAACAAAGAGGGATTTAAGTTCCTCTTTCGATCACTTAAGGAGAAGTGGTTTTCCCAGGAGGTCTCATTAAACTGGATTGTTTCAGCATTAGTCAGATATTTCTTTAGCAGGTTTTTTTCTGGTTGTAGAGATTTCAGAGATGATAGACAGAGGAAACCAGAGACATTTCAGCAATATTGTGCCTACTTAATTAATCTGGTGTGCTGGAACTGCAGAGCTGCTAGGGTAATAAGAATAAGCAGAAAGTTTTTGTGTAGAAAATGCCCATCCAGAAATATCTCAGGATGTCTGATTGTCTTGTGCCGGAGTCAGTTGATGGCTTTGAGGTTCCTTCCCCTGCATCATCATCATCTTTCACTGGGCGATCAGTTTTGGTTGTGTGTTTTTTCCTCGTGACAGGAGCCACTGTCAATGGCTTAGACTCTCCATCTGGTTTGGGCTTGCTATCTCGTTTGGCTGCAGTCTGAGTGACTGGGGTGTCTGCAGGCTTTGCTGATTTATCTTCCTGCCTCGCTACCTTTACCTGCTGCAGTGTGTGATAGGCATATGCCAAAGCCCAACATATTGCAAGGAGCTTGTTCTCATTGGAATTGTCATTATATTTCTCTTTCAGATATTTCACCACCTCAGCTGGTTTCTGAACTTGTTCAGGGGGAAAATTGAAAACCATTGGGTCAGAGAATTTCTTCAGGATTTGGCCTATATCTTCCCATTCCCCACACCACTCAGGATGTTCCACCTCTTCAGGTGTCTCAGCAGTCACCCTGGAAATCTGAGCTCTCATTCTAGCCAAGCTGTGAATCACATGGAGGAAGATTACCAGATTAAATACCAGGAGGATGGTGTCTTTAACATCCAGGGGAAACCGAACATTCTCAAAAGATAACCTATCAAATTTAAAGGGAAGGGAAACCCCGTCTCCTCCTCCTTTAACAATCTGGGTGCAGTTACTAATAAATTCCCAAAACAGGCTACCAAAGCTAGGACTGGGGTTAGGATGGAGAAACCACATATCATACACACTTCAAACAGCTGCCTGTACCTCGGTCAACTTCTTATAAATCATTATCACCGAGCACAGCAAAATAGAAATCCGAATTCGTGTCCCTGCTCTGCAGAAATTCCTTATCAAGGATAAGATCGGACCAACTTGTGGATAGGCAAATAGGCCTAGGGACCAGAAAGGCAATAGTACCTTAAACAAACCTACGGACCAGAAATACATGAATACATCAAGCCAGAGAAACATTATGAACTCAACCAACATGGTGACTATTTTATCCCAACACAGAATAAGTGAATTCAAACCAAAATGTAATTAGCACAGGTTTTTCATTTTCCTTTGAGCCGCACATTGGGCGCCACTGAATTTGTTCCGGTTTGGCCAAATTTAGAAATATATCCTCTGAGAGAAGGCACAACCACCCCTTCCCCACCAGGTTCAGGAAAAATAAATTTTCCTCAAAGGAAAGTGAAGGAGATAAAACTATTTATTTACCAAACACACGGGAAAAGGAAAATAATGCTAAATAATAAAATCTTTTGCTGTGGAGGAAAAATCTGGGAAAATGTTAGAGTCCTCCCTTTGGTCTCCTCGGAGCTGGGGCTTGACCCAAGGCCAGGCCCTCTGTGCCCTGTGGAAAGTCCTCCTGATGTGCTCTGAGGTTAAAGCAGTCCAGTAGAAAAGGGAGAAAATCCGACATTCCGGGGAAGGAAAAGCAAAGTTCAACTCTCAGTCTCTCTCCGGAGAAAAGAAACTGAACCACTGGCCAAAAGCTGACTGGAAAGCAGCAAGCCGGGTGCTTCCTCACTTCCCTGCCGCAGCTGAAAAAAAAGTCTCTATCTCTATGTGACCTTGAACAAGCTGCAAACTGCTTTGAGAAGGTTTTGCTCAGTTTTTCCTTCTCTCTCTCAGGCTCAGTTTAAAGGCATAGAAAGGCACAATAATTAATTTCTGGGCATAGGGCAGCAATAGGGGATACACATCATAAAGTCACCCCAAGACACTGATGCAATATAATTAGACTCTGAAAAGGTTATAAATAATGTAGTAATTGAGCCACTATGAAAATAAAGAGCAACAAAATGAAACCAAAAGATAATGATTTTGTTATAATAATGCAACATTTTGACACAAAATAAAACTCTGCTTTATGAAGTTCTGTTACCAAGGAAAACACCAGAGCCTGCAAAGATGCCAGTATGTGTGATAGCTTAAAGTCCTTGTATGGCACCCATGCCTAGAAGGTCCAATTGAGATGGATGCTGTGCTCTGCCAGGTACTGTGTGAACAAAACTTAACATATGATCTGTTTCTTTACAAAAGATGATGACCCTGGTTCTTTGAAATTTTCATCAAGAATTCATATTATTATGTAAAGGCAGCAGTCCTGTAACAGTTCAAAAGCTAATAATTGAAGAAGGAGGATCTGAAAGCATACTTCTTTCCTACAAGGAATAGAGTGTAAACCTCACTCATTCATAAATGCTGTGCCTGTCTGAACAAGATTTCTGGCTTTCTGTAATTGGGGTAGTGCTTCTTTTACTCACAGCTGGTAAGCTACTAAAAGCAATTTTAATCAATTACTCTGCCTTTCTCGATGAGATATTTAATTTTCATATGCTAGTTTCTGAACCAAAGCCAATCTATAATTTATTTGAACTAAATCACTGTTCCCTCAACTTCTTTTGTAGGCCCTTGAATAGTTTCCAGAGTAGCTGCTGACTCTTAAGTAAGAATTTCGGCTATGTCAGTAAGATCTTTCCTAGTTTAGAATGAATTTGTTTCTGTACCTCCACTAGCAGGGCTGTGAAGGCCTAGGGATCAAAAGTGCTTTTTTTTTGGTCAAGAATGGAGTGAACTTTGCTGGTAGCACTAAAGATGTTTTGGGGGAATATCCCCATTTTGCCTCTAAGATGACACTGACAGAACATTGATTTGATTTGCTTTGAGACAGAAGAGCGACCTTCAGGTTATATTTGCACTGTAAACTGCTGGGAATATTTGTCAGACTAGATTTGACAGAAGCTGGTCTGTGTTGCTGAGTTAAAGGCAAGAAGAGTTTAGGGAATGGTAGGTGGGTAAACTGAAGACTGAGTGTTTCCAGCTGAGAGTTAATATTAAGTGAGGATCTTGTGCCATGAAAGACTAGAAAAATACAGCACTCAAAGCAACAAAAGATAACACTTGAATTCAGACATTATCTCATCTGAAATCTTAAGAACATAAACCACTAGGAGCAATGGAGCCTTCATGGAAAAGCAGGAAATCTTAAGGCACATGGCTGGAAGAAAAGTCTAGTTATGCTTCATCTAGCACTGAATCAGCTGCAATAATGAGAAGGGGTGAACTCACTGAAGAATCATGCAGGGCACATGTCTGTCTTCTTTTATACCTGCATGTACTGTATACATATATATGATACAGTATATAGTATGTAAGATAGATAACTTGTATCTGTGTATACTCTCACCTTTGCAGGTGACAGACTATACTGCAAGTATGGCTGCTAATACAACATTTCTCTTTTTAAAATAGATGCAACCTTTTCTAAGAACAGGAATTATGATCTGGAGCACAGTTTTTCCTTTGCCTGAAGATAACAGTGTTAGTGGCTTTATTAGCAATAAATAAAAACTATATTACCTTTTCATTTGCACAGAATCATAAAATATTATTTATCTGACTCTGGGTATGGTAGGGAAGAACACATGGGCCAAGTCATGAAACCCAGATAAAATGTGTTATCTACTTACATATTTAATAGCACAGTTTTATTTCTTATATGCCAGATCCTTATTTGCCCAAGAAAGAGTGCTACCAGCCTCCATTCTGGTGTTAATTTGGAGGAAAAGAACACTTTTAGAAATGTCAAGTAGATTCTAGTAAACATGCATTGTTAATGGCTAAATAAGTTTGAAAATAACCAAGTTGAAAGAGGTCCTCAAAGGGCTTTCTAAGAATGTTACTATGTTCTTGTTCAAAATGAGGATGGCAAAGATGCTTTTATTTCCTCTGGTGAGAGAGGTTTAAGAGGAAACTGGAATGATAGTTGTGACTAACAGGAAAAATGTTAGATTTTTTGACCATGTCTTTGCATGACCATGATTTTAATGTCACTATCGAAAGATATAAGTGGGGTGTCCTTACAAAAGCTTTGGCAGTAGCAGTCAGAATCTGCTGTAATGAACTCCAAGAACTTCTAATGCCGCTCATCCTTCCAACCTGACAGCTGTTCTAAGGTTTTATTCCTATTTGCTACCATTGAAGGTGTTGTGTCTAATGTAAAAAGGAAAATGAATGCTTTTTCACCTCATGTTCCAAGGCATTTCCTATCAATGATTCCAACTGTCATGATTTGGCTGATGTTAGATCATCAGTTTTCTCCAGTGTATTTGTCTCAGTGTATTTCTGAGAAGAATACTCTTAAGGGTAAACCAACTAAGAAATACCATGTAGCGGGTTTGGTTTGTAACCGAGCAGAAACACCAATTTAGTGTAGTGGTTTGGTCCAAAATACTCATTACTGTTTACCTTCTGTGAGATAAAAATTAGGAGAAATGCAAAGCAGGCACCAAACTTGAAAGAATATAAAGAAATTTATTAGCAGACCTAAAAGAGGGGAAAAAAATACCATACCACACCTTCAGAACACTTCTCCTTCTCCCACCTTTCTCCCTTCTCCCAGTGACAATGTAAAAAGACAACCTTTGAGATGTTCAGCCTGTTTACCACTTCCATAATAACCTTGTTCAGTCCATTTAGAAAGAGGAGTCTCTCTCGTCCGTGCTATGAAAACATTATCACAACGAGCCAGCCGCCCAGGTTGGTTCTCTGCTCGCATGTGAGTCCCTTCCCCGACTTGCAGCTTTTCCCACAACTGCTTTTGAGGGTCCACTCTTGAAGTTTTTTGGGGTACAGTTTTAAGGTTGAGCCGTTCAGAAACAAAAGTTCTCTTCACCCATCTCTGGGAGCATTTCATCTCTAAGAACAGAGGCCCTTCTCCTTCCCTGGGAGCAAAGGGTCTTCTTCATCTTTAGGACTATCTCTGGGAGCATCTCCAGGAACTGAGGTTTTCTCCTTTTCCATTTGGAGCAAAAGTCCTCATCGCTTCCATCTCTCCCTGTTCAAACTTCTCATGAAATTACAGCTGCTTCAGCATCTGCCTATCTCAGTGCAGGTGTTTTTGCTCTCAAGTACAAGTTGAACGCTCCACCCCCCATGCCTTCATGAAATTACAACGATACTCTGATATATCATAGCTTCACAACAGAATTTCAGCTTTAAGCATCTCCTCTTTCTTCTCCCTCAGGTTTTCAGCTCTTCACAGCAATAAAAGGGTTAATCTCACCTAGGCCTTGCAGCTGGAATGTTGCTTATCGCTGTTGGTCACATGATCTCTTGACAGCGGTGCAGCTTTCGGCTGAATCTTGGCCCCACTGGAGAGGGGGGAGAGCCAAGCCGCTCCGGCTGCTCACAGCAGGGCTTTTGGGGGGGTTCTGCGGGTGGAACAGGGCCCATCGGCTCCAGGATGGCCGTGGCCTGGCCCAGCCTGGCCCGAGCAGGGCCTGGGCCTGGCCCGCTGGCCCCCACACGGGGCCTGCAGCCACCTGTCCCAACATGGGAAACAAGAGAGAGCTGTGGGGGGGGTTAGTCTATTCTTAAGTGTGGATCACAGAGGTGGTCACAATTTTAAGTGGCTCAAAGAATTGTCCATATTCAAACTGGCCAGCTGATAGGTTCTGTCAGGTCAGGCCACAGAGGAAGCTGTAAGCACCCCTTTGCAAGAACATCACTTCCGGGACTGTGCTTGCTAACCCATGACAACCACTACATTTATAGTTTAGAGAAATGCTCTCAAGACAGCTGAAGAATGGGAGATTAAAAATATAATGCAGTTTTTAAAGTTATTATGAGAAACTTGAGGTTTTAACAAGTAGTGGACAGGAGAGTTCAGTTTTCCCTTTTTCAGCCAGGCATTTCAATTCTGCAGACTCACTGAGTGCCAGATGATGCTACTGTGATTTTATAGCATCTGAAAAACTTGTCCTGTTGGTTTACAGTCATTGTTTCAGTGGTGACTCTCAGCCCAAAGTCTTCCCTCAATTCATATACTCATTAGTTAAGGAAGATTTTGAGAGTGCCCTCTTCATTGTGGCAGATCAGCTGGTCAGAGAAATGTTCTCTCTTCAGACATATCTCTTTTCTTCAGAAAGATGGGATGAAAACAAGTTTAGATTAAAAGTGATTTTTGTTTTCTTTCTCTTCCTTCAGAACCCAAAGTAATAACCAGCTCCGATTAATGGGTAGGATTGGTTACATAGAGAGCCCTGGAACAGGTGGCTGGAACACATGTGTTTTGCTAGGTGCCTTTGTCAAACTATTTAAGTCTTTTTAATCTCAGCTTGTCCCCCTCTAAAAAAGCAGGGTAAGGGTCAGGTATTTATCCTTCTTCATTAGGTTTATCATTAAATTACCGTAAGTGTTCACAGTGAGCATACATGTGCCCTGAGTTACTCAAGAAGGTTTCTTGGTTTGGGCTTCTTTTTTTATGTGAAATTTTCTTGTATGTTAGAAAAAAATTATATGCATAGAAAATGGCTCAAAGCGTGGAGTGGAGAGCCTGGGGATGGCTCTGGATGAATCCTCAGCCAGTGGGAAAAGCTGCTGAACAGCAGTTCTCAAGAAACAGGTTGAAAATTAAGCAGGCAAATAGCATCACAACCATGGACCCAGGGCAGAGAAAGGGTCAGACCTCAAGTAGTATTGAAATTCAATAAGGACATAAAATATGCATCATTTTTCCTGCACTATCTATCAAGACTACTTTCTTACTCATTTGTATTTAATGGCTACAGCCTTAGAAATATTGCAACATAAAAACCAAGACACCTTCAGTCCCATGGCAATTAAATGTTCATTAACGAATCTGTATCTTCTCCTAATTCACTGTTGCCATGCATGAGCAGCAGGTGAATGTATCATCTGGCTTGCTATGATAGTGTTTAAAAGAAATGTCACATCTACTTTTCAAGTAATTTTTCTCATTGGGTTTTGAATACAAACGAAGCATTAAGCTTGGCTGCAACACTCTGTGGGGCTGAGCAGTGGAAGAAATCAGGTGAATTTTCAAGGCAGTTTAAGGTTCCTTGAGGTTCTAAAGCTGAACAGAAGAGGGAAATTAATAAAAACTAATTTATTTTGTTAAGATCCTCAGTCTAGCTGGTGAAGATCACTAGGCCCACTTGGTCTTCAAACAATGTCCGTATGAAATTGCACAAGGGGGTGAACCTTGGAAACTGCTGTGGAAAACCCAAGCACTTAATTGTGTCTGTTTAAGGAGTCACAAACTACTGCAGAAGAGGTGAATGTATATAAATAAATGTACATAAATAAATATAAATATGTGGCTATAATTCAGCATTATTGTATTATGTGGCTGTAGACATTCTGTTGGCCTAGAAGGTAGAACATAGAATGCATGACAAATTCGGTCCAAAAGGTAGTGTGATACATAAATTAGACATCACCAGAGAAATGAAACAAGCTTACAGATACAGATTGAGTGGATGACAGGTTAAAAACCTAATGTAGGTTTTTAGTACATTTCATTGCCAGTCAGGTGCATCAGTCACAGCTTGCCAGTTGTGTTTTAAATGAGCTCTTTTAACTTAACAGTCCTTATGCTGCAGCTGCTGGGAAATGGTACATGAAGTAGAAAAACCTGCAATCTTTCAATTGAAAGCTGATATTTTAATATCAGTTCTTACTATGCTCGTATTATTGTTACCGGTATGAATGAACAAATGAACAAAGCCTAATTGGTTTAAAATCACATTGGTCTGACAAACTCGATCATTGGAGAGCTGCAAATTAATGATTTATAAGCAGTTAATTTATTCCTTCTGGGAAGATGTGATAACTATTGTTTTCTAGATTGCAATCTATTAGAATTTGGTGAAGATTAACACCTAAAATAAATGACTTTGCTGAAGAGATGAATTAGTATTTGGTGTGATTATGTATACACTTAGAAATCAAAGGAGAGGTGACATTACTAGATATTAATACGCTAATTCTTCTTCCAGAAAGGGAATAGTATAGAGGTTTGTAACAATGAGAGCTTCTCCTGCAGGGACAGAAAACCACAGTGGCAGTGTCACAGAGTACATGCCTGTAATGGAGAGAAATTCCCATTGCTTTCTTCCTGGGGGCAAAGTTCAGGTGGATGAGATGGAGTACTTGGACTTGGGCGTCTCAGTCACAGAAATCTTAAAATGTGGCTTTAATTATTGGATATTGCTGCTGATTTGTCTGGGAGCGTTAGACAGCAGGGAACAATGTGAGCTTCCTGCAGTTGCAATGTCAGGGGAAGTCGATTTCTCAGCCCCTCTTAAAATCATGGCGAGTAACTCCTCTGAGGATGGGATAGATGCAAGGAAAGGCCTTCATAAGACAGTTATTTAACTCAAATTGTGTTATAATGGACCAGTTCAAGAAAACCTGTTGTGGACAGAGGATAAACAGCTGCAAGTATATGCAAGAATTTTTTTTTTTTTTTTTTTTTAAAAAGGTGTTTATCAAACCATAACTGAAAGAGCTGGACTGTGCAGCAAAGAAGCTTCATAACTCACACCCTTGTCCCTTTATTTCATTCCTATCTCTACCCAATGGTAACAGCTTTGTTAAATTACCAAAAATTCAAGAATCCTGAAGTAAGGAAGTAAAACCTGAGAGAAGGAATTTTTTCTATGTTCTTTGTGTTAGAGACTTCAGCAGGCATCCAAATAAAATCCCCAGGGTCCTTAAAAGACGTTAGACAGACTAACCATGAATCTTCCCCTCACCTCCTTGTGCTGCTAAAATTGTTGCTGACAGCAAAGATCATTGCTTCATCTTTTCTGCTTATATTCATATTTTTGGCATAATTAAATGCTTGAGTCTCTGTTTTTGTCATGGAGCCATGGCAATCGCCTTTAGTTTTTATTGTCTTGTGACTACATATAAAAGAAGTAATGGAGGATAAGACAGCACAGAGATTCCAATATCACTATCATAAAATATGAATGGCACCAAGGTGGTTTATATTCCTCAGTTTGCAAGACGCCTCAATGTTTGAAAGAAATAAATATGTTGCATAAGTACTGAAATGAATAGGAAAGAAAGGTTTTGAAAATGAGGTAAACATGGAATGATAATAGAGTGTAAGATTCTTTCAAACAAATGTTAATCCATGCCAATTTGTGTGGCAAAAAACCCACTAGATAAACAAAACCCCACAAACAGCAGCTGATCAAAACCAAATCCCAAGTGTTACTTGCTATGCATAGATTATTATTTAAAACTTCTGAGCAGACATTGGCATATATGGAATTGACTTCTGGGAATATTGACTTGCTTAATTTACTTGTTTTATATCTGTAATTGAAATGGGGAGGAAGAACTTCACATGCTGATTCCCCAAAGGGCCCATAACAAATGCAATTACTCAGATTCAAAATTATATGTTAATGTATGATTTTGGCACTGTCTTTATATGTCATTGGTTGTTAATTATTTGTCCAGTATGGTATAGGTGTAAAGTATAACTCCAGTCAAAATGATCAATATTTTTCCATTCATATTTTCATAATTTCCTAGATAAAATATTTTAACATGAGCATCTGAAACTTTAAAAGACACTTAAAAAGTACTTTTCAAAGATCCTAGATTTTGCCTGAATTTTTGGAACTATACAACAGATACTTATGATCCCGAGGCTTGCAAACTGATTCAGAAATAGAACAGAAAAGTTCTTTAGACTTTTGATTTAATTATTATGTGTGGGAAGAAGTAATTTTACAAATTGTTTCATTTTATTTTATTTGTTTTAAGTGGAAAGTTTGGACTTCTACAGTTTTTTATACAGTCTATATTGCTTGATTTGCAAACAGGTATTGTTGCTAAGATACAAAGCAATGAGCAATCTCTGTTAATGTATTGATATATTTTTAGAATCTTTACATTTTTACTCTATGTTACCACTTAGAATAATAGCTAATCCTAAAAACAAGTTCTAATTAGTTTTCTCTTTGTGGGTGTTTTATGAAAAATACACCTAATGGAAGTACATCAGAAGTAAATGTGGAAATGCAGAATAATCTGAACTTCTCAGTTCCAAGTGGTAGGGCGTGGAAGCAACTCTTGATGAGCACCTGCTTTCACAAACACAAATTAAACTCATCTCTGTGCATGTCAGAAATAGTCCACAGCTTGCTTTCTTCTCAGTAGGGAGCAGATCCTTGCATGTATTCCCATGTTGCAGAGCTCCCTGCTGGTGCCCCACGGCTGCTGGGAGCAGGGAGAGGTGGGAGGCTGGACCAAGGCACCCATGGGGTGGACAGAGCAGTGTGGTGGCTGCGGTGCCCTGGCAGGGGCAGGTGGCACCAGCACAACCTTGCTGCTCTGGCCCTAGCAGAGAAGGGGAAGAACAAGGAAACTAGAAATTGTTATTTGTGTGCTGTAGGGCTATATCTAAACAAATGATTCTTTCTGCATTTGTGAGATCATATCTATTGCTCATGGAGCACTTAACAATCCACTCCTGTCACCTGTCACAACACAGTGAGTGGTCAATCCACATGTTTTGTCTGGGGACTCAGAGCTACCAAGCTGAATACTGGAAGGACATAGAACATTCTTTAACTACTCCGAAATGCTGTCATTTTGTCAGCTTGTTTGTCGCAAGTTCATGTGCAGTCTGCACCTACAGAGAAGATGGAAATTGAACTCTGCCACACAATTTAACACGTTGTGTCTGAAAACAATGTGCCTTCCCAAAGCCCTGAACAGGCAAACTTGTCTCATCTTTTACTTCTGTTGATGTCCTAGTGGTGGAGCTCGTTCTTTGAGAATTTTTAAACAGAGGCTTTAAATAATTCCAAGGGTGATAATGTGAACATTTTTCAGTGAAGCCTCTTCCTCCACTGAGGTATTTTTGTATGACTTTTAACAGGTGAATTTCTGTGAAATGGTTCCACTTCAGTGGAATTCTCTATTTCACTAGAGAATATTATCATATTCTCATAATTCTCATAATAACTTAATTTCACTGGTTTCTGTAAAGTTCCTGTAGGTACCTAGTAAAACTTGTACTTCCAGGTCTTGTGAGATCCAGATTTTCCTTGAGGAGCAGTTTTTATATCTAGAGTACATATTCCATGATGTGTTTATATTTTCTTATGGCTGAAATCCTGTAGTAGATCATGGGAATTGTACTGTAACTAGGGGGTCCAGTCTCTAGGGTGAGAGAGGACTAACGATACCAAAAGTTAAATTCCCACAGATTCATATCCTGTAACTTTCATTAAAAAAAAAAAAAAAAAAAAAATTAAGTGGATTTGAATGATTTCTAAAGATTTTGGGAGCAGCAGAAGAAAATGCATCTGTCTTCTTTGTTCCATTTCCATGTGTAATGGAGAGATGCTTCTGAACATATTATAAACACAGTATTTGGTGACCTTTTCTGAAAAAGTCTTTATCTGAATTTTTTACATCATTTACTGTCATTTTCTGTTGTGTGTGTTCTGTTGTAGAGCTCACAACCAGCATTGACAGAACAGCAGCAGTGTGCATATACCACATCAAGAGTTCGTTCTTCACTTTTCATCAACCAAATTACATCCACGGTTGGTCTAAAACACAGCAAATTATTGGGAAGCTAAGTTTCCAGTTCTGTCCAGTCTTTGCTTTCTATGTAGGCTATCAAAATAAATAACAATATCAGATTTCATTAAGATTTTCTGCGGTTAAATCTCCCTCTCAAAAATGTTTCCTCTTCTAAGATGACGATAAGATAGGAGCATATAAATGCATTTTTAGGTTATTTGTGTATTAAATCAAAGTAAAGAAAGATAGGGTAATTAATTTGGTTTCTTTCAAGGGTGTTTGCTTTTTATACTAGTACACCATTAGTTGTTATCTTTAAATACTTCTCATAATTACTTCTTGACTAATATTCCCTGATTGCACTTGACTTTTAAGTTTACCCTTCCTGATTAGAAAGCCAGCTTCATCAAGTCAAAAACAGGAGTCAGGAACAAAATTATCATAATGTTAATTGATTTAGGGGAAGGAAAAAGGTGTGGGGTAGTGGTGTGTGGCAGAGGGGAGAACCTGAGACAGTCTTTAATGGATGCTTGCAACAAGAGCTCCATTTTACTGGTGCCTGATACGTCTCAGGTACAGGCAGTAGGGAGGAAAATTTATCTGCCTCAGACTCTCTGAGCTTGTGCATGAAAAATGTAAATCTGCTTTTCTAATACTTTTTATATTAAATTTCTGTCAGATATACATGTAACTCCCTGAAAGAATTTACAAAATTAATAAAAATTGATTCAATGAATTTTCAAGAGGTAGATATTAGGGGAAAGTCTGCCAACTGTGAGAAGCCTTTAAAAAAGCATTAAAAAACCCCAACCTGTCCTGTATTTTTTCCTTGAACTTTCAAAAGCTGTTTTTTTAACATCTCCTTTAGCAGTTGTATTAATGTTCAGATGAAACTTGTTCATATTAAGTGAATAGAGTTACTTTAAAATATATTGACCGTCCATTTTCCATTCTCCAGCAATTGTCTAAAATAAATATACTTGCCTTCCACTCTTTGCTAAACATTTTTGTCTCCTTCTGGAGAGAGACTTATTGAAAGAGAATTAATTAATTCAGGGGGAAAAAGCAGCATTTATTATGGCAAAAACCCAGCAGCATTTATTATGGCACCTGAAAGTCAGTAGTGCATACTATTTTTTCTGAAAGCTAATGAAACATATAATTAGAATTTTCCTTCTGATGTTTTTTGGGGTTTTAACTATGAAGTGTGTGCACTGGGCAAGCAGAACAGTTAAGCAGGATTGCTCAGATTCAGAGCAATTAGTATGCTAAGAAGCACACATACTTTTAGGTCATTTGTTTCAAAGTGCTTGGATCCAAAGCTGTCTTTTTTGAATATAAACAGTGCTTTTGTTTGAAACTATATGAACTTCAGGATGGATAGTATTTTCATTTTCCTGTATTTCTTATTCTCCTCTTGCAAGAGAAGAAACCAGAATGTTTTATAAGTAGACTGAACATAATTTGTGCTGCTTCTTCATATGTGGCTAAAAATTTAATTTTTGAAACATATTATGTAAAACTTGTCTCTAATGGAATTATTATAAGGATATTGATGTTAAAGAACATGTTAAGGTAGTGCAGACTTTGAGAGACAGAAGCTGTAAGTCCCATCCTGCAGAATCTCCTTAAAAGTATGGCAGATAAGTGAAAAGAAAACAGAAGAGATCTTCATATGTGGTAGCAATATAATGATTCCCAAAGATAGTTCAAAACTCTCTGTTAAAATCCAGTTACTTTGGAAACCAGAATAATTTCATAAAAAAGGACAATTCAAAGCACTTAAATTGTAATAATTACATCTGCTTTGTCAAGGTTTTGTGAGTTGTATGAATTCACAGACCCCCTGAGCCTCCCTTGATCAGCATATTTTAGGGATTAGTTCGAGAGATACTGAAGGCAGTAATCTGTCACCTTGCTCCTTTTTGGTTGTTCATCCTGTTATGCCTCTGTCTTGGGGTCATTTTATGGTAATACTGTATTCCCCTATCGTCTGCCGTATGCCCAGAAATGGGTCCTGCAGCTTCAAGCTGGGTCCGAGAAAAGTGGGGGGAAGCTGGGCAAATTCTTCAGCATGGTTTGTGTTCAAGGACTCACATACACACTCCTCCATGTTTCTTGGCTCCGCTTGCAGCAGGAGAGAGGCAATTCCTGCTTTTAGCTAACTTGATAGCTGAGGCAAGAGGTTTTTCCCAGGACTGCATACCGGCATACCAAAATCCTCCAGTAACTTCTTCTTCTTCTTTTTCTGGAACTGTTTGGCCTAGCTGTGATCCAAGAACCAGATCATCGGACCCTGTGGACCAGCAGGGAGACTGCGGGGACACCACATCCTGGCCTTGGGCCTCGGGAGGAGCCAAGCCAGCTACAGAAGAGAACTCTGAATCCACCAGCTTTCTCCACAGCAAGAAGGTTCAATATTTAGTAGTTATTCATTTTTTCCCGTGCTCTGCGGGCACTTTGTTTGTTAAATAAACAGGTTTTTTCACTTTCATCCAAAAAATTCCTTTTGTATTGGTGGGGAAGGGAGTGCCAAAACCTGTGGAGGAAACATTCCTTCCAGAGCATTTCCCCCTAAACTTGTCTCAAACCAAGAATGCCTCTTAATTTATAAATAAGAGGACCAGATGGCAATCTCCTATCATTGCTGCTCATTTGTTGTCCACATTGAGTTTCAGCTTCTTACACAAATTTAAAACTCAGCTAAGATTTTGTTCTTGTCCTCAGAACTGTTCTTTTTAATTTTAAAATGCGTTTGTACCAGTCTATTTGATTCTAAGTTGTATGACTTCTGGCTGTAATATAATGTTTCAGGTTGCATTAAACTTGTTGGCATGAAGGCACTGAACCTAGCAGATGTTTTTGGACATGATGCCCTTTTCAGTGTTTATACTGGCAGAGCTTAAGCCAAGCTATGGAGAAGAGGAATCTGGAAGGGCTTCCTTCACTGTCTTGCCCTATGCCCCATTTCTCTTTCAGAAATACTTGCAACACTGAAAATGTGTATGGCTGGGCTTGATTAACCCTAAGGAACTCTGAGTTTATTTAAATTTCAAATAAATGTATGTGTTCATCAGCTGATGCTGTTACCCAAGTAAACCACAATCCCTTATGTTCTGTCATGAAAAGAACCATAAGTGGACAAAGTGCTCCTTACCGCGTAATGTGCTGGGTTATTAAAAGTACTGAATTTTCCAGATGCACTCTCTACTTGCAGATAATCAGGATTTTACATAAGTGTTGAAGTACAACCTCCTATCTATATCAGCCACATACAAGGAATAAGTTTAACCCCTGGGCAGGAACAGAAAAGTGGATGTTTCAGAGTGCTCAACAGTCCCTCTCTGGGCTCCCCTCAGAAAGGAGGGGCTGCTTGAGGGTAGGTTTACTCCTTGGTGAGCTCTTACTAGCAAATTTCAGCTGTTGGGTTAGAGCAGGTTAAGAGTGCATTTAGACTTTTCAATATGGGTCTCTGAACTAAAAAAAGTCACTTGGATATGTGATGACTGCCCATATTCATCAACCCTCAAAATATTCTTGGCTCTTATGTCAATTTTAAATTCATCATAGCTATTCTGCGAGACAGAATTTCATGGGATTTGTGTTGTTTGACTTTGATAGGCGCCTCAGAAATCATCCAGCTAAAAACAACACACAGTCATAATCTGTTATAGAAATTTCTTTGAAGAAATATTCCAAATTCATTATGTAATATATTGGCATCTTTAGCATCTCAAATGGTAGGATGTTTTTCTTTTCTTGGTGCAGAAAATGTGGCATATTTAGCAGCTTCCTAAATTTTTTTTTTTTAATTGCTATCACAGGTTATCATAGAGATGTTGAAAGGACTATTGAGCACTTGACAGAAAGTTCAGGATTTAGGATATTCTTGAGGAATAGCTGTGCTGGAGGTTTATGGTGCAGAGACTAAAAGTGTTAGGATACAACTCAGTAGTGATTACTTGCAGCTGGGACAAAGAAGCCTCTCCAAAATGGTGACCTGCCAGTCAGCCTGTAAATAAATGGAAAAGTTTCATTTCCCAAGAAAGCAAGTATTTAGTCAGAAATCCTCAGGGCAGCTTTAGATTTTTATTGCTAAAATTCTGCTTTTTGCAGTTATATGATGCAAATCAGCCCACTGTCTTACTTTCTAGAGAAGTAAATTCAACTTCCAATAAACAAATCAACACTATATCAAGATTTTAGTTTCTTATCTCAGTTCTAATCTAGATACCAGTGAGTAAACAGAGGCAAAGATGGGGCCTGTGATACTCATTGCCTTTGTCTGTGTAAGAGATTCTAATTTCTGCAGTTAATGTTTTCTAAATGATCCCAGCACTAGAAAAAGATTTTACTGGGTTGGCAGTGAGGCTGTGCTCCTCGAAATGTCGCTTTGCATTAGAATTACCATTTCTCACAACTCTAATGAAAAACAAAGCAAACCCTCAAATCATTAATGCATTTCCAATCATTGATTTCGTTCTTGCTTTTACTTTTTCCCTGTTAAAGTATTTTATCATCCTTAATATTTATCCATACCTTTGAATAAAGTCATAAACCATCTAAAAATTACACACCTCTTCTGATTTTTTTTGGGTTTTTTTGTTGATTTTTTTGTTAGGTTTGGTTTTTTTTCATACAGAAAAAGAGCACTATCCTACATGGCTCCCCAGTAACAGTCAATTACTGTTAAATGTTAGCTTTTTAACTGGATATTTACCAAAATCTCCATGTCCTTCAACTGCTGTTTCAAATGCCTCAGCTAATTTTGTAGCCATCTACATGGAATGCCAACAAACACTCAGTAATTTTCAATGGCTAAGTCCCTCATAATCCTTCCTGTGTCATCTTAAATTATTTGAACTGCTGCTTAGCATTGTGCTGTCAGCAGTTTTGTATCTCTTTTCATTGATTCTATCAGCTAAATTGTTCCTATAGAGAGCATCAGGACATAAAATGGATGAGCAATATGAACCAGCTTAAGAGTGCTGTCTAAACACTCATCCCTGAAGAGTTACATACAGGTTTCATAATGCCTTTGGCATAGACTAACTGCAGATCTTTATAGTGTTTCCCAGAAAATTTCTGAAGGACAGAAGCAAGTCAAGCACCCTTCAGAAATGTGTCATTAGGCTATAGCAGTAATTAGACAATAGTCACTGTTGCAGTCTGGCTGCAGAATGCAGCAAGGTCATTCCTGCAAGGTCTAGGTTAATACATCTGAGCAACTGTTCAGTGTGGAAAATATTCAGTGTTACATGTTATCATTTTTCTGTTCAAAATTTCCTTGGGAAACGATCCTTATTTTCCTAATTTTTCATACCAAATACAGTATGAAGCACAGTTGGTTGTTTCTAAGTGTATGTTTTATATAGAAGAAGACTGATAGCAATATCTCAAACAAAGCTGAAGTCCCCTCTCACTCAAAACAAAAATAGTCATGATTGAGAAGTTATTCCGAGAATGGACATTTTCAAAATATTCCCTTTTTAAGAAACCCAAGAAAATTTCTATTGCCAGCT
Source organism: Corvus hawaiiensis (assembly GCF_020740725.1). NCBI lineage: Eukaryota > Metazoa > Chordata > Aves > Passeriformes > Corvidae > Corvus > Corvus hawaiiensis. The sequence continues at coordinate 14,155,033 of NC_063227.1, read as the reverse complement.
CTTGGGGTGCTGGGGGTTGCAGCAATGACTGTGCTGGACTTTCATAGAATTGGGATCCATGACAAACTCCTTGTGGGGTGACCTGCCACAGAGCAAATCTCAGAGATGGTATGGGATTGTTTCTAAACACTGTTACTCAATATCCAACCATCTCAAAAAGAAGACATGGTCTGATATTCTGCAACAGAAACTACCTTTTTCTTTAAAGAATGGCTATATTGCAGATGAAGTTGAGGTATAAAAATGGTCCAAAGGCATAACCATACTATCACTTAATCTGTAACAGACTTTAGCTATTATATTTTGGTCACCTTTCTTTTTTCCCCCTCAAAGATGTGCAGTGTAGTAGGGATTTGGACACCCTTCTCATCAGATGCCTGTGATCAGATGCAAGCCATTGGCTTTAAAATAGTTCACACCATTTCCACTTTTAAAGTCTCTAGCTCCAATTTCTAGTCAGAGCAAGAAGAATTTACCAAATACAGAATGAGGTCTGAACTATAATGAACATTATTTCCAAGAGTAAGGTCTACTGAGACTATAATACATATAGTACCAATTTTATTAAGGAATAAGCTCATGGAGTAAAATGTTTCTGAGAGTTTCAAATAATTTTTAGGGTTTTAATATGGTATAAAAGATGTCTGCAGTCTTTAAACTTATTGAATATGTCTAACAGTGCAGTGAAATGGAAAAATAACTCAGTATTTCTGGGAGAAAATTTATTGGAAATCAGTGATGTTATTTTCTGTATTCTCTCTTTACCTAAATTAATTTCCAGTGGTTATTGGCAAGTACAGCTTAAAATAGTGTTAACTTCTGTGCTATTGTTTATCATAGGAATTAATAACAAACAAAAAGCAAAACCAAAATCTTTTCCCTTGAGCAACTAAGCCATTTTCATTTCACATAATGTTGACCTTTTGACTCCAACAGAGTAATACAGGACTGTGTGAAGTATCTGAGTTTCAAAGAAACACCACAGTTAAGTGTTTCATGGTTCAATTATCCCTTGACCTTTGGGTTGAAACACTCAGTAAGTGGGCAAATTACTGTCAATGATATCTGGTTGTTTTCCACTATAAGAAATCTCTTTCATACTTCATTTTTCTCTCAGTGTACTTTATTGACCTTCTCAAGTAAACACCATTTAATATAGACCAAGGAAAATTGCTTTTAGCTATAAGCCAGTCATACTAGTGTTCAGAATTAATTGCCCAGATCCTAAACTGAGAAACAGAATGAAGGAAAAGCCTAGCTCAGATACCTGTGTTTAATCTCTTGAGATATTACATGCAATTATATTTTTCCATTGTTTCAGACTGAGAGTTTATTTTTTAGTATTACAGTTTATAATAGGCTTTTTTTTTGATTGCATTTATGCTTGTATTCTTTCTGTCAAACTCAAACTAAACTCAGGTTGAGGCTTTGGTTGTTCTTTTTCCTGCTGTTTCAACAGATGCCTCACTTTGTTCTGCTACATCCAAATCTGATTCCCTTGTGTTGGGTAGATTCTCCAGACACAATTTTTTCACGTGTAGGCTGTGGTTAACATCTCAGGGAGCATGGTTTGATAGTGGTGGTGAGGATTCAAGTGGCATTGTGAGTGTTTGAGAATCTTCCCTTGACCTGAGTCTCCTCTATGCCATGAACTGCATGAGCACTAGCAAGCATTTGAGTTCCTCAAGGCTTCTCACCAGTTTAGTTTTCTGCCAAAGAAATCTGGTTTGTACAAGCTGAGAGCACTCTGCAATGCACACCAAAGCATGCTGGATTGCAGGAACCAGGAGTTTTTGTTTTAGAAGTGCATTGCTAAGTCGAACTAAAAAAATAGTATGGATGCAGCAATGGATTTTGTGTGTATGTGGTGGTGTTTGTGCTCTAAAGTTGTTCTTTGTTTTGCTCTATTAAGATTAACCTTTCTGCTAACATTTCTGCTATGTTCTTTATGTGCTTACATAACAATACAGCTCTATCTGAGAAGATAATACTTCATGCTCTTGGTTCTAAAGGTCTTTGCTCAAATTCTCCTGTGTCTCATTTAGTCTGACAAAATTCAGTTCATTGCCTACAGTCCAAAGTGTGTCATCAGTCACAGGATGGTAACCCAACCAGATGGGAGATGCTACATGCTTTAGGCAGTCTTCTTTATTTTCTGCTGTGCTCTTTGAATGTTATTCTCCTATGCTGGATGAACTCTGAAGTACATACTTAAAAAGATGTTCCTTTGATTAGATCAGTTAGTTTTGACAGAGTTCATTAAAATCAGTGTGAGGCTTTCAATTGATTTTTGGTGGGATTTGGTCAGAACCTCAGACTCCTCTATCTTCTGGATCTCATCCATAGTTTGTCTGTTTCTGAGAAAATTTATGTATTCAGTGTCTGCAACCCTATCTGTGTTCTGATAATCTTGCTATGAATGTTCTCTTACCCATTAATGCTGTCTCATTCAGTCTAGTTAAACTAAATTATTAGTTAACATGACTAGAGTGAAAGCAAAATGACCTGATGACAGTTGGTTGCTTTTCTTGTGTAGCACATTATTCTTGTTTCTTTTGTCTTTTTGTAGTATATTTTAGTTCCATCTCCAGATGGTTGTCTGAAAAGTAACTCTTCTGAATTTATTTTCATTTCAAAACCCACAAAGTTTCATGCAGCTGGCAAAATATCCCTTCAGTCTGTAAATGTTTTGATATGGAATTAGACAGTTTTTATTCTTAGATAATGATCTGTCACATAGAATCCCAGCACAAATTTTGTTGTGTGATCCTGTCCAATTCACCTTTTTTTGTCCAAGCGTGTCCATTGAGTCACTGTCAGTTTCTGGTTTTCTTGTCTCAGTTTCTTATTCATGAAATAATTTGACAGACTATTAGTTCACTTCCTTAGATTTACTTGCTGTGTTATAATCTTTAGAGGAGAAGTTAATAAAAAATGTTTTCTTCCTTGATGCTTGGTTTAGAATACCAAAAGAACATAGATAAATGTTGACATTTCAGCAATTCATTCATTTTATAAAAAAATCTTACAGATGTAATATTGGCTAGAATAACCATAATTTGTTCTGCCTTAATACATGCTTAAAAACTACTTGGGTGCTCAAAAAAAACTAATTTGCCACAGCTGAGTCAGCCAATGGAGAAATAAACTGGAATAATGAAGAATTTGGATTTTGTAATACTAGTTGGGGTTTTTTGATGAGGGAGAGTCAGTTAGTTATTAACATGAGTATCTTTGCTTAATTGAAGTAGCTGCCTCACAAGTACTTAGTAGTCAAACTGCATGTCTTATCCTGGTTCATTATATTAATTAACTTTCTAAGCAGTGTAAACTTACCTTCCTCAAAATACATTTAGACTGAAAGCTGTGAGGTCTTGATTCACTGGTCTTATATTAGGAGGGGACTTGACAAACTAAGTGGGACTTGATGTTGGTTTTGTTCTCATTTTTGGGGCTACTCTTCAGTTTAAACATCAGATCTGTGTGAAGAGGCATCTATGCATATTCTGGCTGCTTACCCTCAGCCCATTCTGCCACAGGAATTTTGGAGGACAGTTGGCTTCTCCTGTCTGCTGCATAGGTGCCCACTTGTGTTACAGTGAGAGGCAGAAAATACATAATTTTCATGCTGGTGCAGAAGCTGTCTGGGTGGGAGAGGAGACCTTTAGCTCTAGTTGCAGCTGAGTGGCTCAAACACTCCATGCCTGTTTCCCTCTGAGGACACAGCAGACAATCAGAGGGAGCAGTAACAGCTCAGTTACCAAGTGCTGTCAGCTCCATCTAAGGGACCCCAGCAGCCTAACAGTGGCTGGTAGAAATAGGTTACTTCACTGCCTTGTTCCAAGAGATGACATGCCATCCTGTATTTATCCTATAGGCTTGCAATTCTATACAGCTTTAGGAAAGAAAGTGTTTTCTGGATCTTCTTTTTCTACAGTACCTACAGAAGCATCCTACCCTGTTTCTGGGACCCTAAGAATTATCTTAGTATGAGTAAGAATATAATAATACATCTGTTAGAATATAAAAATACACCTGTTTTCCAGGCTTGCTGAGATGGCTTTATCACCAAGCTCATATGCCTTGCATGAGAAGAAAGTGTGTGCTAGTGTCTTTCAACAGTGAGGAATAATTACTTTCTGTTGTTGTGGAAAGTAACTTCTCTCTATATTCATACAAAAAAGATAACTCTGATGGAATGGCTTACTAGAAGTTTTTCTGCCTTGTTAGAACAGATTATATGCTTTATAATACAAACTGAATTTAGGAATAATATCCCTGTAATATTACACCAGTAGAGAACTATTAATTTCTTAAGTATTTTTTCCTATCAGCACCTGCTGTGTCTGTATGGGCTCCTCTGTATCTGTCACTCTAGCAAATATGACACTAAATATATGTCCAGTAGACAGGAACATTTGCCAGTGCCATATTGTGTTCGTGTCTCAGCTTCCTGGCTCATGTTTAGTGCTTTTGACTGTAACTTGGTGTGGTTTGGTTCCCTCTCCCAGAAGGCTCCCTACTCTAGGATACCATCCCTGTATGATAACACAGTATGTTCCCATCCTTGGCAGGGGTTGTGAGGAAGCAGATTGAGCACTTTTTGAATGTGTGGAACTGATTTAAGGAACATTATCTCTTTAGGTACCATGACAGTAATTCATACTATTAATGATTCAATACAGGGAAATAAGTTTCCCAAATTGTAGTTGGAAAGCAAGAGGAAATCGTCTCAAGATCTTTTAATAGCCCAGTTATCAGATTAGCAATCTGTTAGCAGCCCGGACTGTCATGAGCAGGAACCTACGCACAATATGAGCTGTCATTTATTCTTAGAAACAGAAAGAAAATGTAGAAAAAATTGAAAAATTTCGGTCTCAAATAGTATTAAAGTTACCTTGTAATACTGGAACTATGCTCCATCATCACCAGGATCCAGGAGAGCCATAGATAACTGCACTGCAAGAGGAATGCTGAAATAAAAGGAGGCTAAAAACAATCCAAACCAAAGATCCTAACAAAAGAAAAGAATCCTTTGGCATATCCTTGAGCTCCTGTAGAGAAAACAATAAAACAAGTAACATGTACTGGGCTTTCTGAGACTTAGGGTCCCAAATAGTATCAGAGTGAACAGAACACAGAAGTAGCATGGAAGTTTTTTAAACTTTATTTAACTGAGAGCATTTGAAATGCAAGAACCTTGCTACTAGCACAATCCTCTTTTTCAAGATTGTATCTTACTTTCTAGGGTTTTTTGTTGGTTTGTTTTTGTTGTTGCTGTTTTGTTGGGGTTTTTTTAAGGGTGCTTCTGAATCCCTGACATGTCAATTTTATGTCACAGCATGGTGTGACTTGAGTAGAATGTGGGGTTTACTGGTTAACCTGGAGGAAATCATTCAAACTGTGTCTTCAGCAGGTGAGCCCTGCTGGAATATTGCCAAATATCTGAAATGCCTGGTACAGCAGTTGAAAAGAGGTTGGAATTGGAGACTGTCAGCAGACTCCCCTGTATTGTTTATTTATTTTTATCTCAAAATTATCTCTATAAAATGAACAGAAATTCAGTAACAACTTTTGCCTCCGTCAAAAGTTGGCTTTGATTCCTGTTTCTAGAAATTCCATCTCACAAGCCCTCTTGTGTTTTGTTCAAACTAGTCAGTCTTGGCTATTCCCTGAAGACCAAAAGAATAAATAAGATGAATTTATAAAATACTCATTTTTCTACCCTTACATATTCATTGTGAACAATCAGTTTATTAAACACTTGTAGAGGTAATATAAAAGTCTTTTACAGAGTCTGCAGTTCGAAATAGGACACTTTGAGAATAACTCTTTGATCTGCTGCAAAAACTATATTAGGTCTATGCTTTTGATAGCTACCAGAAGTATTCCATAGACTGTGTAATTGATCCTTCTTCCCACTTCTTTACCCGATTGCGAGATTGTTTTATTTCAGAATTGCTTTGTGGTAAAATAAAGTCAGTGAGAACTGTAAAAGCTGTAAGAACCTTTAAAGGACTTCTACAAAAAAGTTTTCTTTTTCAAAATCTTTGTTGTCTGTATGCTGTCACTCTCTGTTGTTGTCACAGCAGAGGGAATTTTCCTAAAATATGACGGTGTTGCTTTTTAGCTGTGGTGAGATTTGGTGTGCACTGACACAGGTGATCATACACAGCTCTGTGTGGTAGTGAGCAATGCCTAGAATGTCAATTTGCTCTGCTAGTTTACAGCTGGATGATTTTTCTATATCTCTGGAAACAACTGGTATGACAGAATGGGACTGAAATGAAGCAGTGTATATTAAATTAAATTACTAAAGTTCTTAAATGCTCTTCATTTCCTCAGTCTCCCATGAGGGGCTGCATATTAGCTCTGTGGTTTTCTACTCTGTACTTTCACAACTCTCCATACTGCAAACAACTGTTTGAGATGGATTGCTGTGAACTGGGAATGATCTAGATACCTCACTGTCCTTTTACAGGCAAATGTGACTAAGATATGTAATTGAAAATCAAGGCAAATGAAAAACTTAAGGACTGTTTTATTTAATGAGGCACAGAGCTCAGATGATTTTTTTTTTATAAGTATTAACTTGCATTTAAGATTAATATTGCAAGGCAAAGTTTCTGGGTTGAAAATTATGTGATTCTTCTTTAATTTTTGTTATTCATTGAGCATATTTAAGCTTTCAATATAAATTTGCATGAGCGAATACTTTTAAATGGATGGAGTACTTTGGATTATGGAAAAGGATTGAAATGGACTGCTCTAAATTGCCATTCCTGTGATGCCTCTAGCAGGGAAACGAGCAAACAGCTGACATCCTGGGATGTGGTGATGCAGAAGGGTTTGAGTTGGTGCCCAGTGTATTCACCCCTCTCAAGTGCTCAGTAACATTTTGTTTTCTAGTGCAAAAAGCAAAAATAATCTCCCTTGGATGCTTCCATGCAGGAAGTAGTTTGATTAGTCTGTTCATTTCCTGTGTAGCTGTTGGATAACTAAGTAAAGTCCCTTGGTAGTTATTTTCCAAACTTTTATGTATTAGAATTCAGTCACCCAGTGACTGAAAATTTCTGGCAGAAGACTCATTTCATTACTGTAGGCTTAGAAGAAATTAAATGAAAGATGTCAGGCTTTCATTGAAACATGTAAAATATGCATGAGCCTACTGAATTTAGTAAGTATGGAAATTTACCCAAGTCAAACTGAAATAGCCTGTTTTGATGTTTGTTTCAGTGGTCTTTAAGTACATTCATGTATGGCACTGCATTCCTCATAGTCAGACTGTCATACACACTGTTAAACATAGAGATCAGGATTATATGCTTGTAAAAAGTGACTCAGTTAAATTTCCTCTCATAATGCATCTTTGGTTTGGCACGATGAAGTTCTATTCAATATCAGGAAAACTGCTTTGTTCTCACGGTTGATACTATCATGATGGCTAATTTTATTTATCTGTAAGCATTTCTTATATTTCTGGGAGGTATCTGGCAAAAATCTGTCCCTTCTTTACTGCATTTGAAATGTCAGTGAGGCAGAGACTGAGGTAAGAGACTGAGATTGGCAATGTGACTGTTGACGTGCCAGTGTCAGGATCTGTCTCCACCCAGATTGCAAACTGTTGCTTGTGCTCAGTGACTCTGAAAAAGGGTGCAGTAACTGCAGTCAGTGGGGAAAACAGAAAATAAAATCCCAACAAACAACCCAGAAATCATTTATGTGCATTATTGTTAAAAACTACATTTCTTTAAGAAAGGGTCTTTGGTCTAGAATGATAAGAGAAGAAAGCCTGTCAGGAAGAGCCTGCTGTCATCTCCTGCTTAATAGCAATGAATGATAAGTTGTTTCACCCAATGTATAGTTTGTAGTAACCAGCTATGACCAGTGTTTAGTTTACCAGTTTATCCAAAGCATCTCCTAGGGTAGCATTTAAAAATGTCAACGGTGTCCCACTCTGAGGCAGCTGAATTGAATGGTATATACCTTAGAATCTAAACCATATTGTATTTATGATACAGTGGTGTAGATGATACAAAGTAGGTGCTGTCAGAAGGTCATTCGGCTGCAAACCATGCATACAAGTGATCAGACCAGACAACTTTACGAGACAACTGCTATTTTATCTTATCCATCTGATTGGATGTTCATTTAAATATTTTTAAGTGTTTTTTCTCCAAGTGGTTGAGCAAGAAAATAAATGAAGACTGAAAAACAGATGTTCAAATATATATGGCTTATTAATTAGGTCTATTGCAATAGCTTTCAGTGGGTCTCAAATGTGCAAATAACAACTTAAAATAAGAATTGTATTTTAAAACAAAATTTCCCATTCTTCAAACATAACCGTTTTCTGTTCTACATCATTTAATTCAGTAATCAAAAATCTACATCTCACAAATCATTGCTATTCTCACTTCCCATGAGCAGAATGCAAAATTTTCTTTTCCCATTTAAACTATTTAATAAGCTTTACTGCAGAATGTAACACTGCTCTTTGATTCCAAATGAGTGGATCCCTGTATTATCTCAACTTTTAATGAGAAGGTACTCTGTGATTCTGACAAGAAAATCTCAGGATGCATGTGATCTTGAAGAAGAAGGAAAAAAGATTAAATGGGAAGGTCAGAGGAATCTCATTAAGTTTGTCATTAAATCTTGAAGAGTCAAACACTGAGTAGGTTCCAGCTGCCTGAGTTTGGCCATAAATGTGCCCATCCATACCAGGGGGTCAAAATGTCCTTTTAGGACTGGAGGAGGCTGCAGGTTTCTGAGCATGGGAAGTGGGTGAGTTCTGTGTCAGATACCTTTCACTTCTCTCCAGAGGCAAAAGGAAGGAAAACAGGAGCCCACTGCACTCGACTTGCACAGGGCCAGTGTCTCACCACTGACACTGAGATAATTTAATAATGTCACTATCAACAAGATTCATATTTCTCCAGTCACTGTATTCCCAGAACGAGCACTGACTTTGTAACGTCTGTTACCTTGGATGTGTCTCTGTATGTGTGTATACATTTGTTTAATATATGAAAAGCTTATATTATAGCCTAAGTTATTGTATTACAGCAGATAAACATAGCTTTTATGATTATAAATAATGAGGGAGAAAGGTTTTAGAGGAACCTGTGTTTGCTGTCAAAATGCATACTATATAGAAATTAACTTTCACCTGTTGTTGTAGTTGAAGCATCAACCATATTAAAAAAGTTATGAAAAACCCCAATCATATTAAGACTAAAATGGTAAAAACCCACTTATATTAAAAAGCAGAATAGAAAAAAGCTGTAGATATTTTAAAAAAGTAAAAACACCGCCCTATATCAAAACAACAAGCTGTAATAAATCAACCATCTAAAAAACCAACCTTGTTTAAGAAAACAACTGTTGAAAAATAAACCAGATTAAAAAGCACAGAAGAAAACAGCAATGGCCTGAAAGGAATGAGAGAGATTTGTCTTTACAAACAAACTGTGGGTCTGCTGACAGGTAAAAGCTAGATACTGAGAGGTCAAAGAAACAGTGGGAGGAATTCCACTGATATATGAAAGGAGTGAGAGGGATTTGTCTTTACAAACTGTGGCTTTGCTGATAGGTAAAGATAGATACTGAGAGACTTTTAAGAGCAGCAATGGAAGAACCATAAATTCCATAGGAAAAGAAAAAAAAGGGGGGTATACATTAGAAGGGGGTCTATATTAAGCAATTCAGGAGGCCTGTACCTCTCAAGTACCTCAGCCAATGGGGAAAGAGAGATGGAAATGCAGCCGGGAAATTAGGATAAAAAGGAGGCTCTAACAATTTGAGAGACCCCAGGGGAAATGCCCCATGGCCTCTTCTATTATTCAAATAAAGTTACAGGACTCCTCTGTCTCCTTTGTGGACATAAACCTCTGGTGTTTGTGGATTAATTTTCCTGACAGATCTAAAAAACCAGCCTTAAAAAAAGGAGAAATGAACCATATTAAACCAAACCATCTAAAACCCCAACTGCATTAGAAATGATCATAGAAATTATTAGAAGTGTGACATTGTTGGAGATTAGGATTTTTCCTTTTTTTGTTTATGGAATTTTCTCCCATTCGTTGCGAAGAGACAATAACTACCAATACTTAAGAGACAAACCAAATGGCCAAGGTGGGGGAAGGGTGCAACTGGCTACTCTCTTACCTGAGAGGCTTTCTCTTGGGAAGAGCAGAGATACCATAAGGTTTTGGCTGGGGGGTGAGGGGCTGGGCTCAGCCCTTAGCTTTCACTCACTCTTGGTATCGGAGGAAGACAGTGGAGCGGTTACTTTCTGCGAGGAGAATCCACTGCCACCATAGAGCCCAGCCCTGTACTGCTTCTTCCTTACTGTGGGTGAGCCCTTGCTCATAGGAGCAGCCATTGGACTGGGACCTTATTAACACCCCATCTGACTGGAAAGGACCCTCACCATGTACTAGGGTGTCCCAAATAAACACCCAGGACCCCGACCCCCTCCCCGTTCCCAGAGGGGTGCATCGCCCAGCTGCATGCGGCAGCTGCTACGGAGCAGGCCAGCTGCCACTGCCCAGGTCCGCTGCTTTCTGCTGCTGCCTCGGGCCTTTTTCGCTACACTCTAACTCAGCACTCCATGTCTACCCAACCCCCATGGGTCCTGCGGAGTTTCTGCTACATTTTGTTTGCCACCCCAGAGTCTGCTCATCCCTGCCGTTCCAGCTGCCCTGAAGTTCCTGCTGCAGCCCATTTCGCCACCTGGAGGGGCACCAGGACCAGCTGCCCCTGGGGGTTTGCAAAGGAATCCCCTTTTCTCTCTCTCCCGCGGGCCCGCCCGCCATTCCCCACTGCACAGAGGCGGCCGAGCTCGCACCACAGCGCCCCCTGCAGCCGCGGGGGAATCATCGCACCCGCCCTGCCCGGCCAGGAGCCAACAGCGCCCCTGCCGGCTGTGACCGGAACTGCACCAACGGGGAAGGTGCTCGACAGCCAAGAGAAGGCTGTTGTTGGGTTTCTGCTTTTGTTTGTAGTCGCTGCTGTTGTTGGTGGTTGTTTGCCTTGTTGTACATATATATACTAGTAAAGAACTGTTATTCCTTTTCCCATATCTTTGCCTGAAAGACCTATAATTTCAGAGTTACAATAATTTGGAGGGAAGGGGATCACATTTTCTATTCCAAGGAGGTTCCCACCTTCCTTGGCAGACACCTGTCTTTCAAACCAAGACAGATATATATATAAAATACATATATACGTTGTTACAAACAGAAGTAGGGAATTGGCTTTTGTATGTTAATGAGTTTATTAACTGTGCATTAGTGAGTTAGTAGGCTAATGAGTCATTGTATCAGGAGTAATGTTTATGTGAAGTAATTAGTTGTACAAGTTGAAAAATGTTCTTCTGTAAAATTTGTATTTATGATTGAAAACTGGTCATAGAAGTTTCTGGGTGTGAGGTGAAGGAGGGACACAGGTGGTAACCACATTAACATAAGGGAAGAAGATGGAAGACCCCATTGGACAATCACACACCAATGAAGAAGATCCCTGGGCAAGAACCAGCCAATCCAAATACCGTGCGGAGGTGGGCTCAAGGGAGGAGCTGTGCTTAGCTCCAGAGTATAAAAAGTATCCTCCTAGCTTAACGGGCATGCCTGTGGGTCTTGGCTAAGCACCCAGCACTGCTTCCTTTGTTTTGTAGCTCAGCAGTTTGCTGTCTATGGTCTCTTACTGTCTATAGCTTACATTTGTTAATAAAAATACAATTAAATTTTAATTGCCTGAAGCATTTATTACATATGTGTATATATATACATATAAATAAATAGTAGAAAAAGCAAAAATAGAGAAAATAAAAACCCTGCTGTATAAGCAACCAGCTATATCAAAATTAACTGCACTAAAACAACCACATAAAACACCCACAGAATTGAAAACCAACTGTATTAAAAAATATCCATTAAAAAAACCCCAACTGTAATGTAAACCAAAGTTTAAAAAAGAACTTATATAAAACACAGCCAGGTAAAAAGTCCATTCTGTAAACCCCAGTTGTATAAAAATGCAACCCTATAAAAGCAAATGGTATGAAAATCCAACAGTATAAAAACCCAACTGTTATACGAAACAAAGGCATAAATCCCCAATGATACAAAATCTAACCATACCAAATAGCACCCATATTATGAAAAACAACCATGTGAAAAAAAACACTGTAAAAACACCTATAAAAATAACTGGTTTAGAAATAACTGTGTAAAATCAAACATATTTTAACCAGCTGTGCAGAAGGCAATTGTGGAAAAAAAGAAAAAAAAAAGTGTGAAAAAACGGGGGGGGACAAAAATCATCTAAAACCACCCATGTAAAAATCCAGCTATACCAACTCCAACTGCATTGAACCAGCCTTATAAAAAAGCTTGTAAAAACCAACTTTCTTAAAACCAAATGTGCAAAAACCAGATGGGTAGAAAACCAACTATAGTAAAAACAGCTGTCTAAAAACAACTGTGTAAACCCCAAACATAAAAACCTGACAATAAAGAAGCCCAACCGTATGAGAAAGCAGCTGTATGCAAAACAGTTTAAAAACTAAGTGTATTACAATATGAAAACATAAATACCCAAACACATTAAACAGCCAAAGTATAATGAGCAAAATGTATAAAGAAGGCCAGCCAAAAACCAGTTGCATAAACCCCAAAAGTATAGAATACACTATAGTGGTAGAAATACAACTGGATGCCAAAACCCAATTATATTACAACCTGACTGCATCAAAAGCCAACAAAATCAACTACCAATGGTTTAAAAGCAATCAGCTGGAATAAACAACCAAGGTAAAATGCCCAACTGTATTTAAAAGCCAAAATGTAGTAAACAAAAAAGTGTTTAAAACCCCAATCCTGTTAAAACCAACCCTACCAAAAGATTATCTGTAATTACAACCACTGTAAAAAAGAGAAATTTTTGAAAAATCTGCCATATATAGAACCTCCACCAAATTAAAACCAACTGTGTAAGTGTAGAAAAAAAAAATTATTTAACAAACAGAAATTTTAAAATAAGCCACAAAAAAAATACAAAAGTCTAACAATATTCAACCATAGGAAGAACCAAATATAAAAACCAACTGTATAGAAAGTATAAAAGAAAATATAAAATCAGAGTACAAAATACTAACTCTAGAAAAATCCAAAGTTTAAAAAACCAAACCGCATAAAGGATCCAATGTAAAACACCCAATTTTTTGCATAATGTATTGGTTTTGCATGGCCTGGTTTTTGGTAGTGGGGGGGCTACAGAGGTGGCTTCTGTGAGAACCTCCTGGAAACTTCCACCATATCCAGCAGAGCCAATGCCCTGTCTCCCTGTACTGTTGGTGGCAAGGAGGGAGGGGCTGGAAAAGGTGCTTTAAGGGTTTATTTTACTTCTCATTATCCTCTTCTGATTCTGTTAGCAATAAATTCACTTTGTAACTTTAAGTTAAGCCTGTTTTGCCTTTGAAGTGTTTTCTCCCGGTCCTTATCTCAACTAGTGAATTCTTCACAAATTTTTTTTTCCCTCTCTCCTCTGCCCAGCTGTGGCAGGGGAGGGTGAGCGAGCAACACTCGTGGGTGCCTGGCGTCGGGCCAGTGTCAAACCACGACAGTCTTAAACAGCATTTGAAAAATATATAAAACCAACTCTCTAAATTGAACCATTAAAATCCCAACTGTGTAGAATCCAAAAGTATTAAATTAACTAAACCTTATAACTAAATTAAATAAACCCTATTAACTACCTCAAAAGTATAAAACCCTACCAACCCACAACAAAGAAAATACTGCTTTACTGTTGTTCTCCTTCTCGCTCTGATTTTTCCAAGTTAGGAATTAAATTTAAGGTGTGTTAATTTGACATTCACCTCAAGCTTAAAAATCCATCTACAGCCCAATGGATTCTTTAAATACTGTCAGTACTGTCAGGCCTCATTCTGCTGTTAGATTATTGTTTAATCAATTACAAACTCGCCTCCTCTGTGCAAAAAAAAATGCAAAAGCTTGTGCAGAAAATCAGTTGTATACATCAATTAATCTATAGCCTAGATTTCATTTAGTTACGGGACTTGACAAGGTCAAATATTTGTTTAGAGTATTAATATGGTAACATATTTACGGTAGGCTGTCAAAACTGATGTGGAGGTTGTGAGGGCTTTTTGACTCACTGCTTTATTGGTTTGATACTGTTTTAACCCTTTGAATTCAGCTGAGTTTTCATGGGTTTACAGAGATCAGAGTGAAATCTGAAGAAGACATTATTAATAAAAACAATTCCAATTTTAAAAGTGCATGCAGCTGTATCTTCTAAGAGGATTCTATTGTCAGGCTATGATCCCATTCTGAGTCATGGCAGAGAGGCAACTGACAGAGATATATAATTTTACTGCTGAAAATACTGATCCAATTCATCTGTGGGATCATAACAGAATCTGAATGTATTCCTGCTATTGGTATATGGATAGACTCATTAGCTGAAGTGGTGTATGACCTTAATCTGTAAAACTATTCTAATTAGTAGCATTTAATAAAATATTTCCATATGCATATTCAAAACTTCTGAATGTATGCAGGTTTCACATGGATGCTGTTTCTGGCTTGGGAATTACCAACAGAAATGGGCATTAGGTAGCAGAGTTTGAAAAACCCTTTCTTTCTAAAAAGCAACTTTCTCAAATTACCTCCAGCTTCCTCACTGACCAAAGAGGAGGAATAGTCTGTGGAATTGTGAATTAAAGCAGAAGCCTTTACTGAAACATGCAGTGAGGATTATTAGGGTGCTTGGTTGGTTACAGAAGATTCACAGCCTCACTAGGCTGTTTTGTTTCCAAATATGTTTCTGAACTGCTGTTAAATCACTCCTGTTCAGCCCCACGTTATTCAAGCTGTAGTTGTGGACCTGCAGGAAGGGCTTGCCTGGCTGATCTGTGGAGGGGTGGTGAGGGGTGAGGGTTTGGTAGATCTGCCTGAGACTCAGTACTCATGAAAAAATTTCTGAACTGTCAGTTAAAATGAAGGTGGTAGTTGAGGAAAAAGAATTATCTGTAGCTTGAGAAATATGATGCGAGTCAGTCATCACAATGTCATGTGGAAACCTGATACCAGTTTTATAAAGTAACTTCTCAGCAGACTCATACTTTACAAAATAAGTCACCTCTTAAGACAGAAGCAGGACACGTCATTTCAGCTGGTGTAATGCACTGTAACATTTAATTTAACATTTAAAACCCATGTAGTATCATTGCCTAGTGTCAGGACACTGACCCTTCACATCAATGGACTTGGCAAAGAGAAGTAAAGATGTCTCCACCAGCAAGTACTGAAATGTGTGGGGAATGAATTCTGTATTGACCTGTCATGGAACTCAGTAGTGTCAAATATATAATTTTCCTTAGCAGACGGTGTCAATGATTTAGGAGCTAGTACAGTATCAGAAATAAACAGAATCACCTGTCTCTACCTTAACCCTGCTTTCAGAGTGCTGACATAATGGGAATGATTGGACTTGTGTGGGGTTTATGTGTTGGGACACAGGCAAAGGTACACAATACACATTTTATGTCATGCCAAGTCACTTTGTATAAAAACAGTCATGTTTATTTCATTGCTGCATAATGACAGTCAGTGAGAGAAATGTCCAATTTCCTTCCCAGTGCAGGAAAATTTGTTTTCAAGTCTCAGGCAGACTGTTCCCTGATTACATAAATAGATAAAATGTCCCTGGGGGGACAAGAGTGACTTTGTCAAACAATAACCTGATGGTGTGTATGTGTGTATGTACTCTCTCTGTATCATTTCCATACTACCTTTTCTCTCTTTGCTAATTACAATAAGTTAGTCATCTTCATGCTATAATACCTTCTTAGTTTCTATAATTCTCCCTAATTCATGTAATTGAGGACACTGGCAGCTCTGACCAGTTTTGAATGGGTTGGCCTGGAGAGGTTGTAGAGTTTCAATCCATGGAGATATTGAAACCCAACTGGAACCATGCTGGTGTGGTGTTGTTCCTGCTTGAGCAGGGGATGTAGGGCATCTCCAGAGGTCACACCAACCTCAAGCATTTTGTGATTCTGTTTTTACATCATGATTTTGTCAGCTTGGGTTCCTCTCAAAGCCTCATGAACTCAACCTGAGATCAAATCTAGTATCCAGCTCTAGTTGTGAGATGTTGCTGAAATCTTTTGCATATTTTATTTTTTTTCAATGGGAGTTATCTTTTCCTCAGAAGTAAAATTTAGTTCTGCGAAAGAGCTTCTGTGATCCGTTTCTGTATGGAAAAATAAATCTACAAAAGTTTGGTAATGAGCATGTTTAGTTACTAGGAATATTTGGTGGGTGAGGCAGGGGTTGAACACTGATAGTCCAGGTTCAGGAGGGCTTCCGACTGTGTGGCAGTCTCCTATTCTCACATACACGGTTCTCTCCAGTATTCTCCAGTCTTACAAGTTATTTTGGAGTAATCCCAGACTTTGAAAACCAGTATTTTAGTTTCCCAGACAATTCTTTCCATTATTCATACTCTATAAATCCTCAGCCATTTTCTAAGTCATGATGCCTCATGGCATAGGAAGGTGTTTTCTCACCTTGCCACCCAAGCAGAGGAATGCTTTGCCCACATATGCTCATTGTCCTGTGTAGGTACAAAAATGCTGTTAGTGAGGATCTTCTTGTTATTTTTCTAAGTCCGTGAGAGACTTTTCTCTCTCACAGAACAGGTAGCAGGGAATGTAAACAACCAAGCCACTTGCAACCTTGGAAAGTCTTGTTTATGGTATACTAGAAAATATTTTGATAGTGGATGTTTTGGGATTTTGGCCAGTCAGCCCTGGGGGGTGGCTGGTCCTTTGTCCAATTGGACTGTGGGGAGGGGGGTCTATGGAGGAGTTTGTAAAATAATTAAATAAATCAATCTTGCTGCACAATTCCTGCCTGCTGGATCTTCTCCTCCTCCTCCTCCCTATGGCTGCGGGACACGGTGATATACCGTAGGAACCAGGCCTGCGGTAATATTTGGTGCTGCCCGACGTGATTTGCACTCTCTGACGTGTCCTGCTGCTGCGAGCCAAGCCAAATTCCTGTAGAGGTACGCTGTTCCCCTTCCCCCCGGGACCAGGAGGTCCGACAGAACTGAGAAGTGGCGAACAGCAGCTCACAGAACGACGCTGTCGTACTGGTCTGGAAAGGTGTGTTTAGCATACTGCACACCTCCATTCCTGAAAACTCAGTTCGGGAATTATTAGACTGGGCTACTTTAAAAGGGATTTCCATGGACAGAGATACGCCCTGGACTTTTCCTTATGGCAAGAGCTCGGATGCACTGTCCGACACGAGCTCCCGACAGGGGAGCCGGCAGCGTTAGAATTATACAAAACCTGGCGGTCGTTATTTATCCTGCTGACAGCCCTTGACTGTGATAGCAGGGCTGGATCGCCTATCTCAGTGATGAGTGAAGGAGGAATGTCCAAGGGGGGGCCCGCTGACTGGGCTTCCGGGGCAAATGATGGTGGATTTGGAATAGCCCCCCCAGCTCCACAGGCAGAGCCTGCGCCGGCTCACCCTGCACAATCGCAGGACTCCGCAGCCCCCAGGAACCCTGCGCCAGCAGAGGCGGGGGGGTCAGGGCAGAGACAGGGTGCACAGCCTGCCTTGCCGTTTGGCTGGACGGTGGCCACGGCTTATCCAGGGCCGCAGATCAGCGGCTTAGCAACTTGGACGCCCAGAGAGCCTCCTAGTTCGCTTCCCTATGCACCTGGATCTAACTTAGCGGGCGTTGCGCCGGGCGTGCCCCCCCGGGACTGCCTGGCTATGGTCCGCTGCCCTCCCTGGTGCTGGACTGTTCTGTGCAGGCACAGAACCGAGCCATGGACCTTTTTATGCAGCATCTGCCCTTTCTGACAGAGCTACGAAACCTATCCCGTAGGATGGAGGACTTGCTCAGCCTGTTAGAGCGGCGAATGCCTGAGCCCGCGCCGCAAGCGGCGCCAGTGCCGGCCGTACCGTCCGCGCCGCCCGCGCCCCCCCCCCGCCAGAAGCGGGAGACGCAGCTCCGAGCCAAGAAACGGCGCGGCCAGCGGCGAAACCGGGAATAGCGCTGCCGCGGGAAAACCCGGAAGTGGCAGCGGCTGCGGAGAACGGGCCAGCGCCGGCACTGGGAGCGTCTGCAGAGCACAGGCCAGCAGCGGCGCCAGGTGCGTCCGCAGAGCGCCGGCCAGAGACAGCGGCGCCGAGCACGCCCGGGGAGTGCGAAACAGCAGCAGAAGCGGCGACCACGCCGAACGCGGCTGCTGTGCGAGAGACGGCCGCGGCGCCGAGCGCAGCCGTAGCCCCAGAATCGGCTGCAGCTTCAGTACCGACTCAGTCGGAACTGGCCGAGACGGCCTCCCATAAAGAAACTGCTGTAAAAACTGCCGCGCAGCCAGCTGCAGTCTGTCCTGTCTGTTCTGGCTCTGGCGAACTTAGCCAAAGTGCCCTTCCTCCCCGTACATTTCTGTTCCCTCCCAGCACCCCAAAGTTGCCTTTGCCTGATGATTCCTCGTCAGGCAGTGAGGCAGATGAGGTTCTGGCCCCGGGTCGTCAGGTGGCTGTAGCCGCACGGCGAAGAAAAAGGCTGCGCCGGTCTCGCCCCTGGACTTTTCCTGACTGCACGGTAACTGTACGTCCGACGCATTATAATCGCTTTCTAGAGTCTCTTAAGGTGCAAGCATTGGGGGAGGGTGACTGGAGGTTATTAGAAATCCTTGGAATGCCAAATAGATCTGAGGATTCTGGGGGTAACCGGGGAGCTGTTACACTCCATCCGCAGGCTGTGCCAGAAGTTCAGGATGGTACTGGTTCCCCAAAAGAGATCCAAGCTTTTCCAGTGTATAAGGCTCTCCCAGATTCAGGGGAGCATGACAAGCATGAGGTAATTGCTTGGAAAGTTGCCCAGGACCTCCAATCCAAGGTGGCACAATATGGGCTAGGTTCTGCTGAGGTTATGCAGATAATAAGGGTGATAAAATACAGATTTGCTTTCTCCATTTGATATCAGACACTTAGGTCAAATTCTATTTCAACCTGTACAATTTACAGTTTTTGAGAAAACCTGGAGAAAGCTGGTCAGCAAGACTGCATTAGCAAATTTGCAGCTCCCTGCTGCTGATCCTAGACAGACAGCAGGAGTGGATGCTTTGATGGGGACTGGTCCCTTCTCTGATCCCAGTCTACTGGGTACGTTGTCCTCTAGCATCCTGCAGCAAGCTCAACAGGTCGGCATGGCTGCCCTGTTGAAAACCATAGAGTTGTCAGCACCCAGAAAGCGATATACTGAAATAGTTCAAGGGAAATCAGAGTCATTCCTCTCTTTTGTAGAGAAAGTCGCTGCTTCTCTCGAGAAGCAGGTTGAGGATGACAGGTTAAGGCAGTTGTTGTTAAGGCAGTTAGTGAGAGATAACGCAAATGAGGAGTGCAGAAAAATCATAGATGCCTTACCAGGGGACCCTGAGGTAACAGACATAGTCGAAGCCTGTGCTAAGGTGGGATCTGGGAACCAGAGAAGGTCTGCTTTGGCTGCGTTCCTGCAGCCTGTTCACGCATCTTCTGGTCGTGAACCAAAGCAACCAAAACAGATGAAGAAACGGAAGCGACCTAAGCCGAGCCAAAAAGAGAACACACCGATCCCCCAGTGCAAGAGGTGTGGCAGGCCAGGGCATTGCACAGGCTACTGTAGATCCCGGACTCATGCCGATGGTCAGCCTTTGTCGGGAAACTTCCACCGGGGTGCAAGGAGGGGGAATTGCTCTCCGATGCAGTCGCTCCTCCAGAGAGTGGCACAGGTACAGGCACAGGCCTACCCGAGAGACGGCACCCAGGGATCAGACGGGTTTGACGTCCACACCGCAGCCGCAGTCGTCTTAGACTCTAGCGGTATTTATAAGGTTCCCTTGGATGCCTATGGACCCTTAGCCCAGGGATCCAGTGCGATGCTGGTGGGAAAACCTGACGTTGCCCATCAAGGAATCTTAGTGCACTCAGGAGTTATTGATGCTGACTTTAAAGGTCAGATTTGCGCTATGGTCTCCACGCAAAAACCCCCTGTAACTATTCCTGAAAAGACCTGCCTTGCTAAATTAGTGCCTTTTAAGTCTTGTGTCCCCAGGATAGAACAAACTCACGAAGATAACGGCAGTGGATCTACGGGACTTCCGCAGGCCTTCTGGACTGCAGACATCTCTGACCAAAGGCCACAGATGACATGTACCCTGATCCTGCCGAACGCCCGTCCACCCCGGACTCAGCTTCGAGGTTTGATTGATACGGGTGCTGATGTAACGATCATCTCCTTCTCTGCATGGCCTCCCTCATGGCCTTTAGCCCCGGTGGGATCGGCCATCGCAGGATTAGGAGGAACCACACAGAGCTATTTAAGCGAACGGCTTGTGGTGGTGAAGGATTCAGAGGGGCACACAGCTACAATTAGGCCTTATGTTGCTACCACTTCCCTTAACCTTTGGGGACAGGACGTGTTGGCAGCTTGGGGCGTACGGATTGGGACAAATTTTTAGCAGGGGTCACTGTGTGTAAGGGCTCACAGTATCCTACACTGCCTTTGAGGTGGTTGACTAACACACCAGTCTTTGAGCCGCAGTGGCCCCTACCAAAAGAGAAGTTAGACACCCTTCATCAGCTAGTTCAGGAACAGTTACAACAGGGGCACCTTGAACCTTCTACTAGCCCCTGGAACACTCCTGTTTTCGTAATTAAGAAGAAATCAGGGAAATGGAGGTTATTGCAGGACCTCCGGAAAGTTAATGCAGTAATGGAAGGTATGGGGGCATTGCAGCCTGGCATGCCCTCTCCCACCATGATTCCTATGGGGTGGGACATCCTGATCATTGATTTAAGGATTGTTTTTTCACAATTCCTTTGCATCCTGATGACAAACCAAAATTTGCCTTTACTGTGCCTGCCGTTAACAATGCTGAACCTGCTAAGAGATACCAATGGAAGGTCCTCCCTCAAGGGATGAGGAACAGCCCAGTTATCTGTCAGTGGTATGTCTCCCAAGCTTTAGCCGGAGTTCGCAAGCAGTTTCCTGATGCACTCTGCTACCACTACATGGATGATATCCTGGTGGCAGCATCCACTCGGGACGAGCTGCTGAGAATACAGCCTCAGCTGCTCGCTGCTCTGCATGCCTATGGATTAGAGGTAGCTCCAGAGAAAGTTCAACAGCATCCTCCTTGGAAATATTTAGGAGTGAAAATTGTGGACCAAACTATCCAACGCGAAGAGGTGCAATTCCCGGATTCGATTAAAACCTTGAATGATGCTCAGAAGCTGTTGGGTGTCATCAATTGGTTACGACCTTATTTAGGTCTAACTGCAAAGCAGCTTTCCTCTCTTTTTAATATATTAAAAGGGGACCCTGATCTGAATTCACCTCGGGAGTTGACTCCGGAAGCACGGCAAGCACTGCAGGAGGTCCAACGGGCTGTTTCCACTTGTCAGGTTTATCGAGTGGATCCCTCCATTGCTATCACTGTTTTCATTACTATTCCAGATCTCCATCCTACAGGTATCATTGGCCAGTGGAATACACAATGGCCTGATCCTTTGCATATCCTAGAATGGGTCTTTTTGCCTCACCAGCCAAAAAGGACGGTGACCACAGTGTTTGAATTGGTCGCTTCTCTGATAATCAAATGCCGTCAACGGTGTTTGCAACTGATGGCTGCGGATCCTGCAGTAATTGTCATTCCGATCTCAAAGGAATACTTTGAGTGGAGCCTCGTCCATAGTGCTCCTTTGCAAAGCGTGCTGCAAAACTTTTCAGGGCAGATCACTTACCATCTGCCCAGCCATAAATTACTGCAGCTGGCAAAATCGACCGTACTTTCCTTGTGGCCGAGAAATAGCCGAGTGCCGGTGCAAGGACCCACCGTCTTTACGGATGGTTCAGGGAAAACTGGGAAAGCAGTTGTTACCTGGAAGGAGGGATCGGAATGGCAGGTGCTGAAGGAACACGAGTCAGGCTCTGCTCAGTTAGTTGAATTAAGGGCTGTTACCATGGCTTTTCAGCGATTCTCACAGGAACCTTTGAATTTGGTTACTGACTCTGCTTATGTAGCAGATATCACCCAACGCTTAGATTGTTCACTTCTGAAGGAGGTGAACAATGCGGCTCTGTTTTCGCTGTTGCAAACCGTGGTCTGCAATTCAAGCTCGAGTGCATCCGTATTACATTCTGCACATTCGAAGCCACACCAATTTACCAGGCTTTCTAACAGAAGGCAATGCCAGGGCTGACATGCTGGCCAACCCTGCGTGGGTAGGGCCTCAGCCTGACAAGATTGCACAAGCCAAGGCATCGCACGGTTTCTTCCATCAAAGTGCACATACCCTGCAGAAGCAGTTTCATTTAACGCCAACCGAGGCGCGCGACATTGTCGGCACTTGTGCTGACTGTCACGGACTCGCTGCGCCTTTGCCAGCGGGGGTAAACCCCAGAGGGCTAAAAGCCTTGCAGATTTGGCAAACGGATGTAACCCACATCCCGGCTGAAATATGTGCACGTGTCTATTGACACTTTCTCCTCGGCTATGTGGGCTACTGCTCACACTGGAGAGAAGGGCCGTGATGTCATTGCCCATTGGAAATTGGCTTTCTCAGTCCTGGGCGTGCCAGCTTCTGTGAAAACCAATAATGGTCCTGCCTACGCCTCGGAGAAGACACGGCAGTTTTTACACCTATGGGGTGTAGACCATACCTTTGGTATCCCACATCTCCTACTGGCCAAGCCATTGTCGAACGCGCTCATGGTACCTTGAAGCGTGTTTTGGACAAACAGAAAAGGGGAATGCATGGAGAAACCCCACAGAGCCGACTAGCAAAAGCTTTGTATACAATTAATCACCTTACAGTACCACAAAATTCAAATAATCCTGTTATTCTGAATCATTTTCTCTCATTGCAGTCTGCAGGCGATAGGCAGCTGCCCCGGGCAAAAGTCTGGGTGCGGAATTTACTCACTAACCAGTGGGAAGGCCCTCATGAGCTTATCGTTTGGGGTCGTGGGTATGCTTGCGTTTCCACAGATACTGGGGTATGGTGGCTACCTGCAAAATGCGTTCGCCCTGACCTACGGCACCAGAGGCAGAACAGGCAACCTCCAAATGATGGCCAGAATGCCAACCATCCAAATGGCGACCAGAATGTAGATCATCAGCCTAATGACTCTTCTGATGATGACCAGGATGTCGACCATCAGGCAGATGGTCCTTCTACAAGCAGAGACTGGGATGGTCGTTCCACAAGCAGAGACTGAATTTTGAATTTCTTGTTATGGAGTCAGATAGTTAAAGCCTTAAGGACGTTTTTAGAATTAATAACTGATGTAGATTTCTATTTAGGATTAATAGTAGGGTTGTTATCTTATAAAACAAAAAGGGGGAATTGTAGATACAAAAATGCTGTTAGTGAGGATCTTCTTGTTATTTTTCTAAGTCTGTGAGAGACTTTTCTCCCTCACAGAAGAGGTAGCAGAGAATGTAAACAACCAAGCCACCTGCAACCTTGGAAAGTCTTGTTTATGGTATACTAGAAAATATTTTGATAGTGGATGTTTTGGGATTTTGGCCAGTCACCCCCGGGGGGTGGCTGGTCCTTTGTCCAATTGGACTGTGGGGAGGGAGGTCTATGGAGGAGTTTGTAAAATAATTAAATAAATCAATCTTGCTGCACAATTCCTGCCTGCTGGATCTTCTCCTCCTCCTCCTCCCTATGGCTGCGGGACACGGTGATATACCATAGGAACCAGGCCTGCGGTAATAGTCCTGTATTTCTGTTTGACTCAGGAAGATCACTGAGATTTTTTCCATGCTATAAGCCACTCAATTGTAACTATTTTCCAAATAAAGTCTTTCTTCTAAACCCATTTTAGTGAACTGAAAAGGAAGGAGTGAGTCTGCTTAGGGTTTAAGACTTTGTAATTACTGAAGGAAATTAAAGGCATTGAGCAGTTTTATCACATTTTCCCAAAGAGCAGGTTTTAGTTCAGAACAACGTGTGTTTCTTTCTACTTTTCACCTGACTAAAGCGGGCATATATTCCTGGTGTACCATAATGAGAGATGATTTAATTCCTTTTTTCCCATCTACTTGTAATGTCATGAGCCTAATGTATCTTATCTTCTACCCTCAAAAAAGCAGTAATTGAGGCACAGAGAGCTGACACACTTGCTCTTCATTTGGAGGTGGTAGTAGAGCAAATCAGGAGACCTGTGCAGCACATAAAAGACTGTAGCAATTGGCCCAGTTAGAAAAAATACTATTACTGCCTGTATACCAAAATAATCTTTTTTTTCCTGTGGAGGGCACACGATGCCTTTAATCTGTATACGGCTAATGGTTTGCTTTGTATAAAAATGACAATTATTATAATGTGGAATATGCAATTTTGCTAAAGTAACATTTTGCTGTGTGCTTTAAATGCATTTTGAGCAAGTCCAGTGCTCTCTGATGCAGTCAGTTTGTGGTTCTCTACAGGAGTTCTACTCTGCAGAAGACATGCTTAAGCAAGATGCGGGAAATGTTTCCTTCCAAAGAGATTGGTCCAGAATTAAATTAAATGTGATAAAACATCAATTTGCCATGATACAATTTGTCAGTGACTCAGCGATAAGGGCAGCAGCTGCAAGAAGGTAGGAGATGAGCTTTCAGGGAGTGCCGTGTGGGTGTGTGAGGCAGTGTTAGTGGAATGGCTTTATGCACTGAAGCTGCAAGATGAAACAGAATGGTGGTTCTTTGCCTAGAGAATGCTGATAATGAAGTGCTGTAAAAAATATTAAAAAGTTTATTTATTAGAGACTGTCCAGATTTATCTTGAGCGTAGTTCTGGTCTGGATTATAAAAAAATCAACACTGAGGAACTGAAGAAAAACACTCCGGAATATTCATTGAGAATGTTGGGATTTTGTTTCAAATTTAGTTTATGTGAAAGCCTACACAGTGGTTGTTTTTTACCTTTAGATAAAGTTGAGGAGGGCTTCTGTTATCTCCAGTATAACGCCATCACAAGATGTGATTCATTTAATTATTAAGTTGTCGGGGTCCCTCCCCCCTGCCATGTAGCCCTGGGAGAGGGGCCCTGGGGGGGAGGCACGGGGTTTCCCTAGCCCCTGGTCAGCCTCATTTCCCATTGGTTGTTTTGTGTTCCCCTGCGCGGACAAGGACCCTCTGGTCCCGTGACTGTAGGAGCTCCTCGGCAGATCTCTGGCCATACGGCTGGAGAAATAAACATCTCTGAAACATCTATCAAGAATCGGTCCATATATATTTATTTTCCATGGCCCTCCTTGTTTGATACATCGTGTTACAGAATCCCCACTGTAACAAATGGTAGTGAATGTGGGCAGAACGATCCCTGATCCCTAAGCGACTGATGTGTGTGAGTAAACCCTAGAAACTTTGGATTCCTCTTGTTTTTGTTTTGCTATTCCATATCTAAACTATGGAGGAACCGTGGGAAGACTCTTGGCTCTCAGAGCCGCATACGGACATTTATCTTAAACTTGAAAAGATTCTTGAACAACGATTTGTAAATTTTAGCTTAATTCAAGCTCAAAAGGAACTGAAACATTTCCTTTCATGGTTGTTTAAGAACTTTTTCTATGTTTCTTGGGATTTAATTCTTACCAAAGACTTCTGGAATACCGTTTGGACACAGTTAATTTCTGAGTCAAAATATATGCCGATGGAAGAATATTTTCGTGAATATTATTTAATAACTGAGCCTGTTGAGCAATGTCAGCTGTGTCTTAGCAAAGGGAATCCTGGCTCAGGGACCGTGTGACCCAGGCCACGTGGACCGAGCCCTCTCTGAGCAGCAGCGAGACAGTTCCTGTGCAAGGGCGGAGTGGCACGAGCTGCAGTGCTGGCGGTGGAGCGAGGCGCGGCGGGAGTGGTGCGACCCAGTGGTGCCCGCCCGGCCCCGTGCAGCGTGTGATGGAGCAAGCGCCATGAACGCCTGACCAAGAGGGGCGGCACGCGGGCGGTGGCTGGCCGTGGTGGTGGTGGAGCGCCTAGCCGAGATGTGCACTGGAGCAGGGCACAGGAGGGTCATCGCTTGGGGGCCCGGCTGAGACATGGGTGCAGCGCCAGGCAGCAGCAGCACAGCTGAGAGCAGAAGCGGTGATGCATGGAGAACTGAGCGGCGTGGCCCAGCCCGGCCCGCGCAGCCCCAAATGCGACCCCGGGAAGAGCGCGCAGGCACCAGCAACCCTGACAATTCCAACAAGGGAGTGACTGAAAGCAAAAGAGACAGCAAAAACACAGCGAGACAGAAAACAGCAGCCACTCGGAAAAAGGAAAAGATCACCGTAGCTAAGGTTTTAGGAATAGTAAAATGGTATAATGTTAAACAAAATTATGGTTTTATAACAAGATGCGACAACCAGCAAGACATATTCGTTCATAGAACTGCTATTAAAAAGAATAACCGAAAAATGCATCCCAAGCTTGGGAGATGGAGAGGTGGTGGAATTCAAAATTGTACAAGGTAGAAAAGGGTTACAAGCATCAGGGGTCACTGGACCTGATGGTGTTTCTATAAATGACAGTATATATGCTAAAAATCGTAGTCATGTTAGACAATATCTCCATTATAAGCCCCCCCTACAGTCTCCCTTTCCTAATCCCACCTTTCCCTTTTACCCTGTATCCTGTTACCCCCAGTGTATTCCCAATCTGTTTCTCCACCAATGGTTTCCCTCACAAAACCATGCCTTTACTAATTGTTTCCCCAAAAATCCCTTTCCAATGCCGAGTGGGGGATGAAAAGGGGGAGGGAAGAAATTAAACCCTCTCCTGCCTCAGTTTCCCCACAAAGCATGCCCGGAGAGTCCTGTCTCCCTCCTGTCAGCCTTAAGATGTTCCAGAGAATCTGTTTGGACATTTAAAGACTCAGGAGGTTGGCTTATTTTGTTTTAAAACTGTTCTTGTTATGTTTATCCAGTTGTTTTCAATGTTAAGTTTTAAATCTCTTTTGTTAAAAATAAACGGGTGAAATATCGGGGTCTCCCCCCCTGCCATGTGGCCCTGGGAGAGGGGCCCTGGGGGGGAGGCACGGGGTTTCCCTGCCCCATTCCCCATTGGTTGTTTTGTGTTCCCCTGCGTGGGCAAGGACCCTCTGGTCCCGTGACTGTAGGAGTTCCTCGGCAGATCTCTGGCCATGCGGCTGGAGAAATAAACATCTCTGAAACATCTGTCAAGAATCGGTCCATATATATTTCTTTTCCACGGGCTTCGTTGTTTGATACATCGTGTTACAGAATCCCCACTGTAACATTAAGTGGTAATAAAAAGTAAGTTTTCAGCATATTCTAGAATAACAGTAAGTAGCTTTTACATTTGGAGCTATTTCTTTAAGGAGATCAAGGAGAAATTTCAACAAGATTCAACTTGAGTCATGTGCTTAAACCTGACTGAATTAAGGAGAGAGGAGGACAGCTTTCAAATTAGACATTTGCTGAAGTGCTACTCTGATTCTTTCAAAAAAGATTCTTTTCAAAATCAGGCTTAAGCTGCCCATACAACAGCAATCGTCACAAAATTGCACTCACAAATACTTCAGATTGTAAGTACAATCTGTCATCTCCTGTCTGGCATTTAGAGGAGAAGGCAAAAGCATTTCTTTCAGCTCTCACTTGGGTAAATTTGATAAACTGAATCAGGGAACCAGAAGAAATGTGTATCTTTAGTGATATGTTCACAAAGTCTGTTTCAGAGTAAAAGAAGCCTTTTTGAAAGCTTAAATGTCTTTTTTCCTGAATATAAGTATTCACTGAGTTACTTGAAGACATTCAAAAAGAGGGATATAATAAGAATCAAAAATTCATTCATTGCAGTGAATATGGAGTTGTCATGTCTGGCCACTGATTCACTGCCAGTCAGTGTTGCCTGGGCTTTTTCAGAATTCTGATACACTTTCTAAATAAGTGAATTAATCTAGTTTCAGTGGGACAATAGCCATCAGAGAAATTATCTGTTATAAGGGTAATTGCTAGTCATATGACAGATCCACTGCACAGTGTAAAAAAAAAAAAAAAAAAAATCAGAAATGGAGACTGAAGTGTTCTTTCAGCTGGGAAGAGGTTAGGGACAGGTTATCTTTCCAGTATGCTGAAACCAGCCCCAGGATAAATATTTTGCAAAGTTATTCACAGGGGCTGTGTTGGGGTTTTAGGAGTTCCCCTTCTGGTTTTTTTTTTCTCTTAAAGAATTTTCCCCATACATGCACCTGCCCTGCTCACTGGGAGCCGCCAGCCCCCCTGCCGGGCAACCGGAACTCCACCCAAGGGGAAAGGGCCTGACAGCCGAGAAGGCTGGCACTGGGTTTGTGATTGTTTGCTGTCACTGCCATAGTTATTGTTGTTTGTTTGCCTTGTTACACACATATATATATAAAAGAGTAATGAACTGTTACTCCTCTTCCTCATATCTTTGCCTAAAAGCCCCTTAACTTCAAAATTACAATAATTCGGAGGGAAGGGGGTTGCATTATTTTTTTTCATTTCAAGCAAGACTCCTGCCTTCCTTGGCAGACACCTGTCTTTCAAACCAAGACAGACTGTGAATTCAATGTGCTGGATGAGTTACATGAGAGGAAGGGGGACAGTGCACAGCAAACAGCACCATGTACAGTCTAGGCTGGTGGGAGCTGAGGTTCATACTTTCCTTGAGAAGCTGTCTGTGGAGGGAGAGAGAAATATCATGTAAAACAGTGAAACTCAGCTCTGGACTGAATTAAGATTTTTTTTCTCTCCCTTTAGGAATAAGGTTAAAAAAAGTCATAGGTGGGTAAGCTCTCCTGGGGGATATTTGAATCTTAGGCAAAGAAGTAAAAGCCTGCATGGAATAGAAACCAGTACAGTAACACAACCGGGGGCTTGTCACCACAAGCCCCAGCGTGCCCTCGGGCAGAGGGGACGCAGCATTAGCCTCCACAGCGTCCTCGCTGGACGGCTCAGTGCAATCAGCGTGAGATGGGTGCGTGCGCTGGCTCCTCCTCAGAGGAAGCACGTTGTCGGGCAGCCGGTGATCAGGCTGGCGTCTGCCCGGAGGCAAAGAAGGCGGGAGGGGCTTCTGGTGTGGATTCCAACAGGTTTATTTGCAGGAGGGACCAGGGACCAGCAAAAAGCGCCGAGGAGACGCGGGCTAGCCCCCTTTATGGGGGGTGGAGTAAGGCAGGGAAAGGGAAAACAACCAATGGGGTACAAGCAGAGGGGAGGATACAATTTTTCAGAACAAATGGGGAAAACAGGGAGGCAGGAGTCATAACAGGGAACCAATTAATAACTACAAAGGGAGAACTTTCTGGAACAGGGGGAGGTAATTTAGGATTGGGAGCCACCCAGGGGGAGGTAACCTAGACCGCAGTGATCTCTTCTGGTGACTGACATTTGAAGGTTTCAGCCCGAGAGCAGGCTGAGCCACCCCAACATCTCCCCCTTCTTTATTACATTGAAATGAGGGGAAAGGCTTAAGGGATTTCAAAACCAAACACTTAAAAATGGGAAGGGCTACTAAAATTAACAATTCCATAAAGAAACCCCCATACAATGTCCTTGATAACTGAAGGAATCCGGCTACTGGAGCTCCCAGTGTACAGGAGGAGCTGCAGCAGCAGGTGGGACAGCAGCATGTAGGATGTCATCATGCAGTTATGGGAGATAACTTTAGGAACAGTGTAACATAAATAAAATTAATACAAATACAATTAACTTAAATAACAATGGCTCCCTTGGACTCCCCCTCTTTCAAAACAAAGGGCCACTTCGGGGAGGGAAACACAGAGAAGGTGGGAAAGGGAATGTTTTTCTTTGCAGCCTGGGAGGAGAATTTCTTGTTTATTCAAGAGGTCTTGTTTCTCCTCCTTTTCCAGGCTGTAGCTACTGCATTTTCAGGCTGCTTTGGTTTTGATGTCTTTGTTAAGAAAGGTTTGATCCACTTTCCAGGGATCCATTTAGGTCCTTCTGGGGTTGAAATACACCCGTAGCCTCTACCCTGGGTGACCAGGGGGTATGGGCCACGTATCTGTAAAGTGTCAGGGTCCTTTATTAGGACCTCAGGTCTCTCAGTCAGTTTATGTTTAGCAGAGTTTGTGAAGTGTCTCAGGATGGGAGGATCAGGTTCCTCATAGGAACAGTTTAAAAAGTTCAACGTGAACAATGCTTTGGACAGTCTTATGGTGGGGGCAGCGATCTCATTGCCACCCTTTTGTTGTTCAAGCAGTCTTTTTAGTGTCTGATGTTTCCTCTCCACGATGGCTTGGCCTGTGGGCGAGTGAGGGATGCCAGTGATGTGATCCACACCCCACTCACTCATGAATCTGTTCAACTCTGCAGAGGTGTACGCAGGGCCATTGTCAGTTTTTAATTTATTTGGTGTCCCCAACACAGCAAAGGCCTGTACCAGGTGGTTGATGACATCTTTGGCCCTCTCCCCACGGTGAGCTGAGGCAAAGGTTGCACCAGAAAAAGTATCCACAGAAACGTGAATATATTTCTGGCGGCCAAATTGGGGGAAGTGGGTGACATCTGTTTGCCATACCTCACAACTGCCTAGGCCTCAGGGGTTAACCCCCTGACCTAGTGATGGAAGCTGATGTTTTTGGCAGTTGGGGCACGTCGCCACAATGGCTTTCGCCTGGTCTCTAGTGAGGTGGAACATCCGGACGAGAGCTGGAGCATTTTGATGGAACATTGCATGGCTCAGCTGGGCTTGCTGGAATCTGTTAGGCAGATTCACTAGCTCGATGGGCATAGCTAGGGCATCTGCTCTCCTGTTCCCTTCGGCAATAAATCCTGGCAGGTTAGTGTGTGACCTCACATGCATTACGTAAAAGGGTTGCTTTTGGTGGGAGACAATTTGGATTAGCTTCGAAAGCAATTTATAGATTTTTGGATTTGCCACCTCTCTGAGTGATGCTCTTTCTGCTCTGGACACCACTCCTGCTACATATGCGGAATCTGTTACCAAATTAAAAGGTTCGCTGAACCACTCAAATGCTCTGACCACTGCGGCAAGCTCTGCAACCTGCGGTGATCCTTCAACCACCTGCACATCAGACTCCCACTTCTGAGTGCGAGGATTCCTCCAAACGATGACAGACTTGTGAGATGCCCCAGAACCATCCGTAAAGATTGTAAGGGCATTGAGGGGTTCACGACTCTGAATTTCTTTTGGAATTAGTTTAAAGGCCGAATTGAACAATTTGTGTTTCGGGTTGTGAGCCGATATTTGTCCCGAATAACTATCAAAGGCAAATTGGAGATGATTGTTGTTTTGAAGGAGATGGTCCAGTGCATTGGTTGTCAGTGGCAAGTAAACACATGTGAAATCACACCCCTCAAGGGTATGGAGGTGAGATCTAGCCTTTATCACCAACTGAGCCATGAGCTCCTGTGGTGTGGTAATACTTTTGGACAGCTGGTGCGAGAGGAAAACCCACTCAATAATCAGAAGGGGATCCCTCTGCACCTTGTCCCACTGGAAAACCAGCCCATGGAGGTATGGCATTTTCCCCAACACTATAAATTGAAAGGGCAGACCTGGGGCATAACGATGGGCTTGGTGAGATGACAGCGCCTCCTGGACTTTGATGAGGGAGTTTCTTGCCTCTTCTGTCAACTGCCTCGGGGATTTGAGATCCTCGTTCACACAAAGCAGGTTGAACAGAGGGGCAAGGTCCTCAGTCATCAGTCCCAGGAGCTGCCTCACCCAGTTGATGGACCCGCAGAGTTGATGGAGTTCCTGCAGAGTCCTGGGGTTATCATTGATCTTTAACGGCTGGGGCACCACTGTCTGCTCCTCAATTTTGAGTCCTAGGTATTTAAAAGGTGAGGTCTTCTGGACCTTTTCGAGATGGATTTCAAATCCATCAGCCTCTAAAGCCCTGATTACCTCCCCCAGAGTCCAGTCCAGGTACTGCTGTGTGGGCGCACACACCAAAACATCGTCCATGTAGTGTAGGATCACAGCTCTAGCTGCCTTTTTCCGGACAGGGGACAGAATGCGAGCGACATACCACTGGCAGATGGTGGGCGAGTTTTTCATGCCTTGCGGCAGAACTTGCCACTGGTAGCGCTGCATGGGAGCCTCTCGGTTGAGGGAAGGCACCGAGAAGGCAAACCAGGGTGCATCGTCCGGATGCAGGGGGATATGGAAGAAGCAGTCCTTGATGTCTATGACTGCTAGCTTCCACTGCCTAGGGAGCATAGAGGGTGATGGCAGTCCAGGCTGCAGGGGTCCCATGTCTTCAATGACCTCGTTAATTTTCCACAGGTCGTGAAGGAGTCTCCACTTGTCTGTCCCCGGCTTCCGGATCACAAAGACCGGGGAGTTCCAAGCACTGTTGGAAGGCTCAATGTTCCCCTTCCCCAGCTGCTCCTCCACGAGTGCAGTGAGCGCTCTCAATTGGTGTGTTTTTAAAGGCCACTGATCCACCCAGACCCTTTTATTAGTGAGCCAATTCAATTTCTGGGTGGGGCGCTCCGCAGTGGCCCCTACTAAAAATCGCGGGGTTGAGATGGGATCTCAACCCGGGCTCCCCACTGGGACATGAGATCCCTGCCCCACAATGTAAACCTAGAGTCAATAACATGGACGGACTGTTGCAATCCGCCCCTCTGGGCCCTCAATCTGGACAAGCGTCCTGCTTCTCTGGGCAGCCACAGATCCTCCCACACCTGTAACAATACCTTCTGCTGGTTGCAACCCCCAATGTGAAGGCCAGTTGTTGGAGGCAATGACCGTCACATCTGCCCCCGTGTCCATCATCCCTGCTAGGCTGATGTCTGAGCCCTGGCATGAAATCTTGCAGCTTAGCATCAGCTTGTCCTCCCCTACCACCTCAGCCCAGAAGACAGATGGGTTGTAGTTTTCTGGTGAACTTCTGGGCATGAGGATGGCCTGGGCGAGAACCTGGCCAGCTGCAAGAAAGAAAGGTGGATGAATACATTGGATGTTAATTGTAAAGAGTCCTTGTGATCCTACTTGGATGATCTCTGGTGTTATTGAGATCTCTGGTGGTGTACGCGTGGTGTCTCCTATTATAAACAAGCAGCAGTCTTTCAGTCCTTTGCAGCTCACGAGGACCCGTTGAGGTGTGATGGAGTCCATCGTGGTTGCAGTGGCTGCAGTCACAGTTTTTCTGGTTGCGGCTTCTTTATTTATGTCATCATGCGGGGCTGCAGATCTGTGCTGGGTCCTCAGTTTCCCGGCTGTACCTCCATGGGAGTGGGCGATGGTACTTGCCCTGGAGAAACAGCTCGGGAACTTTGATTAATTGGGGCTGGAGCTCTGCAGTTCTGGGCCACATGTCCTGGCTTGCCACATCTGTGACAGGTCCAGGTTCTGTTTGTCATCCTCTTGTCCTGAGGTGCCGTTGCCTCAGTGGCACCCGCAACTCCTACCACATTCCCCCTCATTTTTAAATTTGGTTGGCCAGTTGGAACTAAGGTTGTGCAGTGTCGAATCATCTGCTTTAACGTTGGTGGAGGATCAAGTGGAAGGGTCATAATCACTCTCTTACAAGGTTCATTTACATTAGCTTTAGCTATTTGAGTGATTATGCTTTCTCTAATTCTTGTATCTTCCACTTGCTTCTCCACCACTAATTTTAATTTGTCAACAAAGTCAATAAATGGCTCATTTGGGAGTTGCCAAATTTCAGTAAAATTTAGTAGAGGCGCCGATTTAGGGGGCATCATTAAAAATGCTTGCTCCGCCGCATGTTTAACAGCATTTAAGACCGGCTCTGGGGTGTTTCGGGCCTGGTCTTGTGGCTTGGCAAGCAACCCCTCACCAGTAAGGTGGTCCATGGAAACCCCTGCGTTATTAGGGTCTTGCAACAGGATTGGGAGGACCTCTCTTAGTTGCTTTCTCCACCCATCATCCCACAACTCGAATTCAGCTGGAGAAAGCAAGCAGGAAAAAATGCTTTGGAGGTCTGCTGGGACCAACACTGTATTAGTGAGGGTGTCCCGCAGGAGATTCCGGAAATATGGACTCTCCCTCCCAAACTCCTTCTGGGCTTTACAAAGTTCTTTGAGCCCAGCAGGGTCAAAGGGTTTCCAGGTGGGGTTGCCGCCAGCTCGGTTATAAGTGACCAGACCGGCGAAGGGACCGGAGGAGGCTCCCAGTTCCGGGTTCAAGATGGCGTCGGTTCCGGTTTCCACAGCGTGGGAACCGGAAGACGAGGCGTGGGAACCAGAAGGCCCCTCCCGGTAGGCGGGGGCTGAAGACAAAGAGGAGTGGCCATGGGAAAGATGGGGACTCCCGACGCAGGGGGCGGGACCCAGCGCGAAGGAGGAGCTCACAGACATCACGTTAGGAGGGGGCGGGGCCAGGACAGGGTGAGGAGGAGGGGGGGCAAGAGGATTTTGGGAAGAAGAAGGAAAAAAGGCGGGCTGTGCCATGCGGTCTCCTCCATTTTGGGGGAGTGCAGGAACAGCAGGGAAAGGGGACAAAATGGTGGACGGAGAAAAGCCTTCACCGTCATTTTCAGGGCAATAAAACTGGGAACCGCTTTTTGTGAGAACAACCGGGGAAGAGGGCATAGGAGAGAGGGTTTGGGTAGAAGCCGAAACAGCCTGGCCAGGGCTACTGCGGCAGGGCGGCTGAGAGGATCGAGGAGAGTCAGGGAGACGGTGGCAGCCCTGTGCCTCTGGGCATTTTACAACTCCCGGTCTTTTCAGCAACGGGGTAGTGGGATGAGGAACGCGAGGGGGGGAAAGAGGGACTTGGGAGGAACTGGGGAGAATTCGGGGCTTTTCTTTAATTTTCTGATTAGCTTTGTGTATATCTCTCAAAGCCCAGACCATGTAGAGAAACCTCTCTCCGGAGGAATCTCCCCTTTGGTTTAATTCTAATATTTTGTCCCCCACAAATTGCCAAAACGTGGCTGACTTCAAATTAGCAGGGGACATCTGGGGAAAATAAAAGAACAGCCACTTAACAAACCTTTTCAAAAACCCCTTTGATAACTTTAATCCACAATTCTTCAGGGATTCCCCAACTTGGACACAGACCTCCCACTGAGGCTGAGAAAGCTTAGCTCCCATCTTAAACCTCAGCCTCTACTTCACCCACCACCGGCAAAAAGGAGAAATTAAAAATAATTTTCCAGGGGCCGGGAATCACAAGAATACTCACAAGAAGACACAGGCTTGCAGTCCTGGAAACAAAAAGGCACGGTGGGGTCCTCCGGGACAGGCTGCTCTCCTGGCAGGAGTTGGCAGCCTCCTCTCGGAGCGCGGCTTTTAAAACAGAGCGCGCTGCCAGGAGAGGCGTCGGCGTCTCCGAATCGCTGACACTCGCAGCCTCCTGGCAGCGAGGACGATGCAGGAACGCACGTGTGTGTCGTCCCTGTTCGGTGCGCCAACCTAACGCAACCAGGGGCTTGTCACCACAAGCCCTGGCGTGCCCTCGGGCAGAGGGGACGCAGCATTAGCCTCCACAGCGTCCTCGCTGGACGGCTCAGTGCAATCAGCGTGAGATGGGTGCGTGCGCTGGCTCCTCCTCAGAGGAAGCACGCTGTCAGGCAGCCGGTGATCAGGCTGGCGTCTGCCCGGAGGCAAAGAAGGCGGGAGGGGCTTCTGGTGTGGATTCCAACAGGTTTATTTGCAGGAGGGACC
The DNA here is from genome assembly GCF_020740725.1 of Corvus hawaiiensis. Lineage (NCBI taxonomy): Eukaryota > Metazoa > Chordata > Aves > Passeriformes > Corvidae > Corvus > Corvus hawaiiensis. The sequence continues at coordinate 14,119,339 of NC_063227.1, read as the reverse complement.
AGGGACCAGCAAAAAGCGCCGAGGAGACGCGGGCTAGCCCCCTTTATGGGGGGTGGAGTAAGGCAGGGAAAGGGAAAACAACCAATGGGGTACAAGCAGAGGGGAGGATACAATTTTTCAGAACAAATGGGGAAAACAGGGAGGCAGGAGTCATAACAGGGAACCAATTAATAACTACAAAGGGAGAACTTTCTGGAACAGGGGGAGGTAATTTAGGATTGGGAGCCACCCAGGGGGAGGTAACCTAGACCGCAGTGATCTCTTCTGGTGACTGACATTTGAAGGTTTCAGCCCGAGAGCAGGCTGAGCCACCCCAACAGTACAGTATTTGGACTATTTTATAACTTGTAATTTAAAAAAAAAAAAAAAAAAAAAAAGGCTAAATCAAAGAATAAAATTAGTTTTATATTGGATTAGAATAAGTTATGAAGTGATTTATAACTGTTCTATAAATATTATCATTGTATTTCTATTTAGAATGACTGTAGATTGTAGAGGGATTCCTTGTGGAATATAGGATACCCCAGGAGAGCTTGGGCATCCCAAAGCTGTTGCAGAAGTACCCCTGATGAGGCCTCAGGCTGAAAACAGGCTTGCAAGGCACCTGCCAGCCAGCAGCCTTGAACAGCCTTGGGAAAAGGTATACACTGGTCAGCTCCCCTGCTGCTTAGAGGCTTTCTCATGGGAAAGGGGCGTGAACTTTGCAAAGTATATCTTGGTGTAAGTAAACAATAAAAGGGAAGCACGATGCTCAAATCGTATCGGTGTTCGTGTCGTGTCTCTGGCTGGTTCCCCTGCACCCGGGACCCCCCCCCGCTAAAGTAGATGTTCTTTCTCCTGCCATCTCTTTAGTCATCTAGTAGTCCAAGTAATGACAGTGGGGACTGGAGAAGGGAATGATGGAAAGTGTTGCACAGGTACCAGAAGTTTCCTAAACTCCAGTAATTGTGACAGAGTCTGTTATAGACCAGGCAGTCCCCAGAATATTCTGGCAACAGCACTGAGGGCAGCAAGAACTGAAGTCTTTGTACATAATCCCAAGAGCGTTATAGGCAGAAATACTTTTCACACCTAAAAGCAGAATGTAGCTCAGTCTCCTGTGGGGCTTTGGCCAGGAGGCCTCACAGCACTGCTGCTGAGCATTGCCAGTGCTCTCCCTCTCTTTCTGCCTCCCAGGCACCATTAATCAAAATAATCTTCTGGTTCAATCTGTGCCAAGATTTCCAGCCCAAAGGCACTGGAGTAGCTTTTAAACCCCACTTAGCTCTTTTGGGAATCTCCTAATTGCACATGTGGTCCTTAAAAATGGCATTTATTTACAGGTCATATTGTTTTCTTCTGAATGCTCACAAACCATATGTTGCAAATCAAGTATTAGGAAATGTTTTAGTAGGCCAGGACTTCCCATGGGAACATACCGGAAACTAGATCACACAAAAGTGCATTTCTCCACTTTCCCTTAGTGCTATGCCCTTCGATTTGCAAACGTACCTGGCCTGCTAGCTGGCATTCTTCATTGCTGGAATTTTACACTGTGAATTCATCTTTTTGACCAGTATAAATCCTTGCAGTTTCTTGTAAGAGTTGTAACTTTTGAGAAAAGGGGAAGAAGAAATTTATTGTAAGAATAGTTCTCATTGTCACAATATTGTTCTTACTAACACTGTCAGTGCTGTTTTGTGCCAGTTTGTTTTGGATGTTTCTAAAATCCTCTTGATCTGGGCACATATATAGAATATAAGAGAGATTTTCTGAAGCACAAGAAGAGACTCAATTTTTGTCTACCACTACAGCTACTGTCTTCATAAATAATACCAGTAGTTGGTCTATTAGAATCCCCTGTAAAATTCAAATTAAATTTTGCTTCTGAAGGGTGGCCCTAGAAAAATACTATAATTTATATCAAAAGAGTACCATTTGCATTTTCAGCTGTAATATAAAATTAGTTTAATTCAACTTCATTTCTTCATATAGTTTTTTGTGACATATAAACTTGCTCTTAATTACAAAGGAAGAATATCTAGTAAAAGCTATACAAGGCAGTTAATCTCATGCCATCATATGGCTGTTCATCAAAGTTTTTAATCAATATTTGATGATGCAAAATGATTTTTCTCTAGTTGGTTGGTTTTGCGGCCTTGTGATTGTACAGAAATACCCAGAGTATGTTTGCAAGACTAATTTCTTGGCACAGGAAATTAATTTCTTTACCAAATTAATGAGTAAGTGGAGGCTTTTCCTTGAGGAAAAGAGGCACTAGGGAGATTAGTATGTTTTCCTCATGAAAAATAAGGGAAAATGTAACAAATCAGTTACAGAAATTCTAGAAAAAGGTCAAATAGATTTAAAAGCCTGTGACTTAGTTTTGCTTTCAAGAACTTGGAAAATGAAAATGTCCCTCCTCAAACTCTTTATTTAGAATGGGTTAAGATGGGTAAAACCATGTCTCTTTTAGGGCACCTGCACTGAGCATGTCACTCCTTCTGGCTGGATAAGCCTCAGCCACCCATATTTGAAGAGAGGGCAGTTGTTACCTACCAGTGATAGCTATCAGGTTTAGGATAAAAATTCTTTTGGTGATAGCAAATGTAACCTCAGATTTTGCTAAGCTGCAGACTGGTCGGTACTGGCTTCCTCCTGCCAACTGTGTGTTGTAGTCAGCTGAAATAATAGCTCAATGCACAAAGCTCTTACAGCAACATGTGAAGGCAAAGGACACTTGAATTCAAATATTGCAGATCTGGAAAATGTGTAGAAGGAAATTTTTTCCCCCTGAAAATTAGACTCATGCGTTAAAATGTGACCCCATAATGTCCTTCAATCTGCTTTGCAAGATATTCACCGGTTTCTGGAGCTAATGCCGTAGATTCCATGAAAAACAAGTGCAGGTCTAATTTAATTGCCAATGAATCTGTTCAAGCACCATCATGTGGATTTTGTAAAGTGCTTCTATGTATTTAGCTTGGCATATGCTAAGTACATCCAAATGGCTTGGAGAAGACATGACAACTGCAATCAATACCTTTTCCCAATGTTTTCAGTTGTGGCTCCATAATACTACTTTCTGAGCAATACATACATTACACCCCAGAGGGTTTGCCTGAGTCAGGGCAAGCAGGATATTAAACATCATACAAACGTGGACTTGCAAGACCCTGCTATTGAAGAGATTGCAATCTCAGTCTATGAAAAAGGAGATATTACTGTATTTTCAACTGAGTGGTTAATTCATTTTTCTCATAGTATTTAGGATATCTGTAAGAGGCAGGATCTGAGTTCAGTTGTGATTTACTGTCATGATCTAAGGCCTCAGTGCTGGTGTATGTTTGCACATATTGAATATAGTCTGCAGGAGGATCCCTAGAACAAAGTGAAATTCAGCGTAAATAAAAGCCTACACTTTCTGAGATTCAGTATTGCAGCTGATTACATCCCCACGTTGTATCTGATTTGTGGACTCTTCATCCTTAAAAAAACCCTAAAAATTGCACAAATAATGTTCACTTTGAGAGAAAGCCATTCTTCCCATTTCAAAGCTCTTACCCTATGTCAGAGAACACAGTGTACTCCTATAAAACTAATTATACTTGTAATGCCAACAGATATTAATTTTCTTGATTTTGTTAGTATTTTCCCCTACTTTTTTCCTTCTTTTTTTTTTTTTTTTTTAATTTGGCAAGATACCAAACCATGGGGGTTTTTCTCAATGAGGCAGAAATAGAATGAGACAGATACACTGACCATGTGAATGCAAAGGAGATGATTTTGCTAATGAAAGGTAATGTACTTGGGAAAAAAAGACTATTTGAATAATGGAAATAGAAAATGTTTTGGCAGTGTTCCCTTGCAAGCATACCTGTGTCTGTTCATACATTACTTCCCAGGAAACAACATTACCAGCTGGCCAAGACAGTTATGAAAATAGCATTTAAGATCCTGGACAACTGGCACATGGGGCCACATGATGTGTGGGTTTTTGCATCAACCTATCCCCAGCATTGTAGGAAAAGCTAGTAAGTTTATGGTTTCTCCAAATCTTGATGATACCTCCTTGGATCTATTTAATCCCAACTCCAGTGAACCTTTTAGCTTCAGCACAACCCAACTGGAGAAGTTATGAATGATTTAGAACACTTTTGTGAGAGAAAATATCATTAAGGTCCAATGATTTTCAGACTGTAGGTTGTGAACCTCTGACAGTCCAAAGTGTAAATGTGAACTTTGTAAGTTTATTACCACTTGACCAATCCAGGGCACTTTGCTATCAGTTAGGAGTTAGCAAAGTCTAGATTTGCTTTGAAGCAGCAGCATAATAACATCAATTTAAGCAAGATTATTGCTCTCTTTTAATATAAATAGTAAATGGTTTCAGATATATTAGTATTTGTACTAATAGAAGCAGTTTTATATCTTGATGTGTAAGAAAAGCGTGATATTTCCTAGAAAGTCTGACAACTGAGAACTTGCCATTCACTTGAAAATCATATAACTCATTTATTTGCTTATTTGTGGTCATTTTTGTGTAAAGGAATGAGAGATGAATAATTGTTACAGAGACAGGCTAAAATTTTTCAGGAATTATTTATGAATCTGCTAAATATATTTTTATGGAAAAGGGATTTACCAGACTCTTTCTAAAAAAAGGCAAGTACTCTTCTATCTTATATACATTTACAGGATGCTAAGTGCTAGGAGACAGCAGGGGAGCCTCAGCCCCTCCTTCTCCTCCTAGCAGTAGAGCAGCTTTGGTAGCTGTATTTTTTTTAACATGAGATGATGTTAAACTTCTTGATTTTGTCTCTGATACATGTATAGACATCTCTTTGCTTGCCTCCATTCCCATTGAAATATATACCTCTGTGCATGCTATTATCACCTCTTGTGAATTGCTTTCAAATTGTATGTGTGAGCAACATCCTAGAATGTCTCCAGGTATAAGCACATAAACCATTTACAAATTTACGTGATGGACACACTTATTCTAATCAAATGGGACAGAGATATGGAAAAGGGACATAAGATGTTTTCAAGAAAAGGCAGCAGAACAGATTAGTGAGCATAAAGCTGAAGCAAGAATCAATAAATATTGGGCAAGATCCTTCTTAGGTAAGAGATGAAAACTCTTACGAAAGTATTTTCTTCCTGCATTTTCTAGAGCATACTGTAATTTTACAATGCTAAAGCAAAGGTAATAAGCTTATTGACATTGGGTGCAGTGTCGTTCACACAAAAACATGGATAGTGAATGAGAATAATTTTAAAAAAAGAAAAAAACCCAAGCATGTAAACTCTCAAGGGGTCTCTCACACACACATTTTTTTTGCGTTTTAATTAAAGACAAAATGTGCAGCAATTCCAAATTTTAAATTTTCACTCTCTCCCTATCTACCTTTTGTACCCCCTTTTTCAAAGCATGCAGTTCCCACCACAAAATATGACCCTCATGGAGTCACTCAGCAAAGCAACAGTAATGAAAAGCCTATTAAACCTTGGAATCTTCCTGTTGCAAAGAGAATTTGAAGAAACTTGGCCAGAGCAGTCAAAAAGCGGTGGGGATTTGGAACAGTTTGCAGGGTTATAAATATCAGCAAAATCAAACAGAAAAGACTGTACAAGTGACAGGATGACAAAAATCAAGTTTTGTTCACAAGTATTGAAGTTACTCCTTGTTCACAGTAAAATACTGCACCATCTTCTGTCCTGCTGAGACAGTGCTATGGTGAAGGCTTCGGTGAAGACAGCTATCTGGATAAATGCATCACTGCCATATTTCACTTCTCGCCAAGCACGTTTCCAGTAATGTTTTAGAGACTTAGATTCAGCTGCTACCTAGATGCAATATAAAGCTCCTTCTCTTATAGGTGCTACAAGCCTCCTCTCTTTCTAGTCATCAAAATATTTCTCTTTCCTATATTCTATTCCATTAACAGAAGTCAGTCCAAGTGTTTCTTTTTTATCTACTGCTCAAAGAAACCTCATAGTTTTGTGTAATTGTTGAGCTGCCTGTTTGAGCTGTTCTAACAGCAGATTTATTGCTCATGCCAGTGTCATGAGGTTTTCATTAGATCAGCTCAAGCTTCTTAGCATGCAAACCTTTCTCATATTTCTGTCATTCTCGTTTTTGTTATCATCTGTGGAGAGGAAGAGAAAATGGGGCCACATTCCAGGATGTCGTTTGTGCTAAAACAGAGGTTTCTGCATACAAATAGGATCCAGCTTCCCTACAGAAAAGCTTGGGGTCTGGATAAATAATACCCTTCTTGAAGCATGATGTATAAATCTGTCTTTTCTGTCCTTTTGCTCTAATACTTCCAGACAGTGAAACACCTATTCGGTTTCTAAAGTAGGTCTTGTCTCTCTTTTTTTCTACCCTGTAGAGATATTCTCCTGTCATTATACCTGACAAGCTGCTCCCAGCTCCCTTGATTCAAAGCACATCTCCTCCAGAATGTGTCAGCAGCAGCAGCTGAGCATCTATGTTTGAATCTCCAGCTCGTGTTGAGCTGTTCCCTTCAACCCATATCCCACCCTCTGCTCACTCTGGTGTGTGCAGGGCCGGGATGCTCCCTAGTGCACACCAAAGGTCACCTCCACACAACTCAGATTTTGCTGTCAGCCCAGTTTGATGATGTCAGCATCTCCCAGACACATAGAGTGGTTTTGATGGATAGTGCACTCACACATTATAAGTTGCTGTTTGAACTTTAGGTTAAGATTTGACTCTCAGAATTCTTGTAAAATCTTAGATTTACTGGAATTTGTTGGGTTACCCTAATCCATCTAAAAAGATCAATACTCTTATAAGACTTATTTTTCCTCTGTCACTAACATACTGGAAAATATGTCAAGTTTGTTCTTAAAAAAGATCACAGAAAAGAAAATGTTATGATTTTGTTTGTAGTGTGTATTTAGATATTTTTACACCATTTTGCTTATATATCAGTCTAAACCCTAAATAGAAAAATACAACCTCTTGATTTAAAAGTATAATGTCAACTCTAGTAAAATCTGTCAAATGAATAACCACATATTGCTTTCTTCCTTCTCAAGTAACTTTTTTGACGTCAAGGAAATTATTCACCTGACAGAAACTTAGAAAAATAGTCAGTTGCAAGTATGTTTGAAATTTCAGGATAAAATATACTGGAATATACTGTCAGCTTCAGTACTATAAAAGAGCAATTTCTACCTCAAAATAGACATTTGAAAATTTTCTGCCCATCCCTAAATAACATATTTTGTAAACATGAACCTTAGCCAAGTGCTCAGATTACAGCAGAAACTGTCTTCAGACATAAACAAGAGAATGGAGCTTTCAGTTTCCTCTTTTCTTCATTTCTTCCCATAATTTTGCCTCTATAGCTCTACAGAAGAGGTTTCTGTTCACAACCTTCCTATAGAAAATGAAAGACTAAAATAAGTGAAAAATAATCAGTCTCTTCATCTCAGTCCCACATCTCTTCTAACTCACAGAGTAGAAGGAACCCTGCTAATGAGAGAACACACCTGGGTGACTTCTGCCTGCAGCAGCCCAACCCTTGGCACATGTCCTGAGGGAACAGTTGTGGTCAGCAGGAAACTACAAATTCTCCTGTCTTCAAATTAACTGGACTTGAATAAATTTTCAGAGATTAAGAGGTCACAAAGGTCAAAAGTGCACATTTCAATGTGCTCTTTGACATAGGAAGGCCAGTGGCATACTGGAATCCTTGTCACTATCAATATGAGAATGAATCAGTAAGAAAATTACAGTGATGATTTTATTTTGAAATGTAGATTTCCAAAGGTTTGCTACTGTAGATTTTACTACAGAATACTGCACATTCAGGTGCTTCAGTTATTCCAGTAATTTCTTGGTTTACTTATTCTTGCACAATAAGCAGTTAAAATAATTGCTGTATCTAGTCCTTTTAACATATTTCATTTCTAACACAGATAATCAAAGATGGTCCACATGCTCCCCTCTGCCCTCTCAAGCACTGGTATTCTTTTCTAAACCCTTTCTTTCTCAAGATGAGTTACATTTCAGAAGGCAGTTAACAAAAAAATGCAGCCTGAGATGCTGAAAGTGACACAATGTTCAGCACTGATGTTTTTGCAAAGCAGAGAGCAGGGCTGAGGCTGCTCCCTTTTGTAGGATTGCCATTTCCAGTCTGTCTGCTGCCCTAAAATGACACATTTAAGACTGAAGAAGTTATCAAAAGTTTGTTGAGATTTTTTGAACGTTGCTTAAAATTCAAATCTATCTCAGTAGAAAACTTGCAGCCTATCCCAGTCACTGAAGGATGTGAAAATGTACAGAAATTATTCACTGAAAACATAGGATGGAAATGTTGCAGACACAAAAGCATCTCAAGTTGGTCCCGGAGGTATCTGGTATTCTTATATTTCTTTTTAATTACAATGACAGTTGACCTACTGCTTTTAATGTTTGTAAAGTATTAGAACTGTATTGATATCTGTTCCTGGTGCTTTCTGCATTGTCACATCCTCTGCAGCTGTGGTGCTTCATTTCTGCCTTGTTTCCATGCTAAGTCAAGTTCTTGCTGAAGCTTGACTCACTGGAATGATGCAACAAGGTCTGATTGACTTCAGTGAATTGTACAGGTTGATTGAATGACACAGTTCCTTGGGGAAGACACACACTGTGTTTCAACCTCATTTAAGGAAAATATTTTCATTTTCACATCTATTTTCAAAAACAAGTTGTTCTGTGAAACAAAACTTGTTTTTCAATGCCTCTGTGACCTTGTCTTTGTATCTTACATCATTCTCTGATGTCTAATAAAATGAAAGCTTCTGTTTAAACTTTTCACTGTATCAGGCCCTCCTCTTGTCTGATGTCAATGATCCTTTTGTGCTTGGGAAGGAGTTTTGTTGAGTTTCAGCCTTTGGAAGGGGAATTCGAGCGTTTTCTCTCCTCTACCTGGCTACCTATTTTAGTAAATCATGAGGAAGTTATTATCTTTAGGACTTACACTGCTATTTGAAAACAGCTAACAGGATCATAAGAAGACATCTAATACACACACACAAAGGCATTATAATGACATAAGTCCTCTTGACTTGGAAAAGTAGGTAGAAAAATGCTTTTCAGAGGGAAGAAAATTTATAATGCCTGGTGTCTCAGACATCAACAGAGAATTTATCCACACAATACTGCTAATACCAGCCAAAGGGGGAAAACCAAGAATTATTTTAAATAAGGAGTTGGGAAGTGACAGCAAATCTATAAACTATGATTTTACATATCGAAGTTCTCTGGAGCTGTATCTACTGTGTGGGTGGACTCAGTTTGCAGGGAAGTCTGTGAGCAGGAATTGTAGAGATCAAGTTTTTTGGAGTCTTCCAGTGCAGTAATTTTTACGGATGAGTACTTCTGAAAGTGCTTTGTAGGAAAAAGGAGTTGCATTAAAGAGAAAAAAGTATGTGAGCTATATATAAATGTTTGTGCACAGAAAGAGGTGTACCTAGAGTGTTTGAGGACTTTTGGTTCTGAAAGGGTCTGGATACTCTTTTGAATCTTTAACAGCCTCTGGGGGGATTTCAGTGAAGTAGCCATTGCTTTCCATTGTGTGGTTAACAAAAGGAGGAAAAATATGAAAGGAATTATGGAAAGAAGTTCAGCTCTAAAAAGTTATACTTTTCTTCCATGTCTTCCTTTCCTGTAGTTTTCTCAGGTGGAATAAGTATTGTTATTTGCATTTTAAAGGCAAAAAACCTGACTTACAGGATAAATCAGCAGCAGAGCTCGGGATAATTCAAAGATCTGTTTTGACTAATGTCCTATCCATTAGCTATCACTATGCACACAATATCTGACTACCACATGCTATTAAATGTAAGAAAAAAAGATGTTTGAAAAAGACACATTAGGAATTGCTAATAGAATTTTGCTGAAATTTGAAGACTTCTGGAAAGGATGGCTGAAATCAAAGACAGATTGACAGTAAGATAATTCAAACTTTTTTTTCCCCTGGTAAAGTCCTAAATGTTCTACGTGAAAATACTACCATGCCTCTCCAGGGTAGCTGCTTTTCATATCCATCAAGTTCCTTTTCTGTCCTACAAACCAGCTCTATCACATACTGTGTCCTTCTATTAAAAACGCAGATCCTGATAAAACAACCATTATAGATATATTAGAGCAAGCACTGACCATTTATTCTTTTGCTTTTTAATGTATTTTCTGATTTTCCCAATTAACTGTCTCCAATTTATGCTACAAAATTAATATTTTCAGAAGTAACTTTTAAGAATGTTGAAAATACTTAAGCAATGAATTAGTCATAAGGTCCTAGGGAACAAAAAAAAGACAAATTATTAGAGCAAGAACAAGCAAAAGAAAAAATATCAGCAAGGTAAGGACTTCTCAGAGAGAATAACAACAAAGCAATTATGGTATCAGCATGAAGCCAGGAGAGAGCCAGTGCTTCCATGGTATCAGCTCTGTGAACCAAATTGTCACAAGTATAGAGTATGTTCTAGTCATTCAGTCCAGAAAGTTTGTGAAGACATCAACTAAATAGTTATTCTGTGTTTGCTGGATTTGTAGATTTTTTTAAATAAAAAGCCTAAATAATACTCTGCTAATACCTCTAAGGCTCTAGAACAATTCCAAATTTACTTGGTTTTTAAGTATTTTGGGTTTAATTTAGCTGAGCATTGAAGAGAGACTTTTCAATCCTTAAAGAATTCATGAGCAGTTATAAAATGCTAGTTGATCCAGTTGCAAGCAGAAGAGGAAATATTCAAAATTACTGAGTAGATAACTCAATTCTAGGAGTACTGTTTTCCTTACCAAAAAAAAAAAAAAGGAAAGGCAGGTTACTGAAGTTGTTCCAATACCCTGTGACCGATAGGTAAAGCTTTGTAAAGGGAAGGCCTGGTGAAATCATGGCTCCAGCCTGTTACTTAGCCTAAGCAGAAATGGACTGTGGGAGAATGACTCAGCTAGAATAGAGGAAGTGAGATATGCTGTGTGAATGCCTCGTGCCTGCACCGTGCTGTATAGTGGTTGGTTAAATTTGGTTTGTTGTGCCTTAAAACTATGTAAACTAACAACCAATCAATGGCATAAAAAGGCCGGGTTTTTTTTAAATAAAGTTCCTCCTCTGCACCTGCCTGGGGACTCCTCGCTGCTCCCTAGCGTTACATCCGGCACCCGAAACGTGGAAAGCAACCCTATGACAAAGAGTGGACCTCACCCGGGACTGAAGCCCCCAGTCCCCAGGAGCAGCCCCGGCCCGCGACCTACACCGGTTCCGGCGGACCCTCCACAGCGGCCCCAGGCTGTGCCCAAGCCCACGCAAAGGACTCCGGCAGCGGCTCCAGGCAGCGCAGCCCTACAGTGAACTCTGGCAGCGAGCTGCGGCGGCAAACCCAGGTGGCACGCTTAGATGACCTGAGCGACCTGTCAGCTTCACCTTATCAAACTTCAGCGCGTGCATTTGACGCTTTGAGGTGAGCTGCGATTGATAACAGGTACTAAGCTGTCTCTTGAGCAGAAACAGACCCTAGAGACCATGCAGCAGCTTTTACGAAGGCAGAACAGAGATGTTTCCGATGCTAAATTACTTTCTTTCCTAGATTGGCTTTATCAAATGTGAAAAATGAGGTTCACTCTCCTGTGAGAATTTAAAGAGTTTAATATAAAGACAATAAGAGACACATAAAGCAAAGGGATAACAGCCAGGTGCCTTGGCACTCTGCCAAGAGCACACCTGATGCTAGAGGTGAGTCCTTTTTATACCATTTTTACTGTCTGTTCTCTATTCATATTAAAACTTTTCCTGGAGCTGTTCTGCATGGCCACTCCTTGGTTCCACCTTTTTAGAGCATGCATAGTCTTCTGCCTTGTGGTTTTATTTCTTTTGATTCTTGGGGTTGGGCCCGCTAGGTAAGAGTCGATGGTAGGGTGGATCTCTTAATTCTCCAGACAGTCAGGGCTGATTGCAGCTTTGGGCCTCTTTGCCCCCCGGGCAGAGCGGTGATAGCGGCTCTCGGACTCTCCTGGCCGCCCGTTCTCCGGGCGGAGTAGCCTTAGGGCCCTTTTGTTCCCTGGACAAAGTGTTGATCAGCAGCTTCTCGGGCCTCATCCTCTGCTCGCTTGGAGGTTATCTTACATGCTCACACTTGCTAACATTCTTGCTAAAAAGAGAGAAAACTACATCCACACAGCAAAAAAGCATTTCTAACATTATATAGTATCTACCTTTATACTTTGCGAGAAGCCAATATTATAATACATGTTTATAACACAAAGATTTCCCGCTAGCCAGCATTTATCACTCAGATGCTTGGCAAATGGTTGCGCAAAAACTTTCCTATCTCACAAGTGTGGGTGATGTCTGCATTTCCAGGCATCTCGCGACTTGGGGAATTATAATGTCAGCTCTTACAGAATCTAACGCAGGTTCGGCTTCTCTGCTCTCTTGGGAACCTGTCTTCCCCCCACAGAGCTGCCTTCTTTGGCAGCTGTCTCCCAGGGAGACACATTCCTGCATAACAGCTCCCCCGCATTCCAGTCTCCCTCCCTGCCCAGAGCTCCCTCAACGCCTGCCCTCCCCAGCTCCGCCCTCCCCACCTCTGCCCCGCCCAACCCCGCCTCTGTGCTGCCTGGCCCTCCCGGCTCCGCCTCTGCGCTGCCCACCTCTCCTACAGTTTCCGCGCCGCCCACGGCTTCTCCCGCAGTGCCTCCACTTTCGCTGCCCACCCTCTCAGCACCAGCCCCGCCTAAGGTTGTTTCACCACTCCCCTCCACGGCTACCTCTGCAGCTGACTGTGGCCTCCCGGCCTTGGATGCAGATATCCCTACAGCCATGGTGAATATCAAGGCCTCTCCGACTAGTCCCCCGTCCTCTCAGGGCCTTTGGAATGCTGTAGCTACCCCGCCCCCATGCGGGCCCCCAAGGCCAAGCCACCCCCCCGCCTAGCCCATGCCAGGAGCTGCTGGCCAGCTCCGCTGTCCCTCTGGAGACTGTTACTTTGAAGAGATATTCAGACACAGCATCTTGTGATGCCCAGGCAGTACAGCAACTGTACCCTACACATGATCGGGACAGGGTTCCCCCATATCTAACTGCAGTTACCCAGTTGTCTACGAACAGGCCAGGCCTCCATCCTATAAAGATGTAGAGTACTCTGTCCTGAAAGAGTTGCACAGGCTGGCACAAGATGCGGGTGCAACTTCTGAGCAACTCATTACATATCTACACACATTAAGTTCTGCCTATATTCTCACTCCTGCTGACTGGAAAAATATGATGAGAATGGTCCTGACGATGACCCAGTATCTTGTCTGGTTTTTGGCCTACCCTTCATCTTGCCTGTCTCAGGCAGGGTGTCTACAGCGGAAGGACACATACAGCCATCCTCTAGCCCTTGGAACACTCCTGTATTCTGCATTCCCAAGAAAAGTGATAAATGGTGACTGTTGCACAACTTGCATGCGGTAAATGCGGTCATTGAACCCATGGGTGCCTTGCAACCTGGACTTCCCTCTCCTGCGATGATACCTCTCGATTGGCCCCTTGTTGTCATAGATGTAAAAGACTGCTGTTTTGCCATTCCCTTGCACCCTGATGATGCACCATGTTTTGCTTTTTCAGTGCCCACCCTGAACCATGCAGAGCCAATGAAAAGGTATCACTGGACAGTTTTGCCACAAGGCGTGTGCAACAGCCCAACTATATGCCAGAGGGTGGTAGACCTTACTCTGCAACCTGTCCGCCGCCAATTTCGTGAAGCGACCACGTACCACTACATGGATGATATTTTACTTGTAGTTAAAGATCATTCTGTTTTGTGTTCCATACAGGTGGCTGTCGTTCCAGCAGTTCAAGCAGCTGGCTTGGTTGTTGCACCTGAGAAAGTGCAGCAGCAGGCCCCGTGGCATTACCTAGGGTGTAAAATTACTCAGCAGACTATCTGCCCTCAGCCTGTAAAAAAAAAAAGCTTTCTGTTAAGGATAACCTGACCTTGAATGATATGCAGAAAATGTTAGGTTCCTTAAACTGGTTACATCCCATTCTAGGTTTATCCACAGAACTTTTGCACCCCGTTTGCTTTACTTAAGGGTGATCCTAATCTGAATTCTCCCTGACAGCTGACTCCTGAGGCTAAAAAAGCCCTAGATCGTTGTGCTCAGGCTCTGGAAAGTCGTCAGAGCTGGAGATGGGACCCTGATGAACCTGTTTCTCTTGCTATAGTGGCTAGCAAGTTTCAACCCTTTGCTGCCATGTTTCAGTGATTTCCTGATGACAGTGATCCATTGCATGTGCTGGAGTGGCTATTTTTACCTCACACAGCAACAAAAACTGTATGGACTATCCGTGACGTGTTTGTGCAGCTAATCATGAAAGGCCGCAAGCGGCTGCAGACGCTCAATGGCCATGATCCACATGTAATTTATGTATCTGCGGACAAAGAAAACTTGTCATGGTTGTTGTCAGAGGACACTAACTTTCAGATTGCACTTGCAGACTTTTCAGGACAATTGTCTATCCACTACCCTTCACATTGCCTGTGGACGGAGGTGGGTAGCCTCCCCTTATATGCAAAACGCAGCTGCAGCATGACTCTTGTCAACAGAATGACAGTTTTTACAGATGCATCCAGTAGAACTAGCAAAGCTGCAGTAGTATGGCGGGAGGGTGACTGCCCGATGGCATAAAAGGGTTCTGACTATGCAAAATGCTTCAGTGCAAATCCTAGAGTTAGCTGCTATCCACTATGCTTTTCAGTTGTTTTCACAGGAACCGCTCAATATTGTAACTGATTCTGCATATGCTGCTAATGTAGTTGTTCATTTGGAATCTTCATACTTGCGCTATGTTGATATCCCAGTTTTATTTGCAGAGCTGTGTACACTGTGGCTTTTGATTAACAACCGGCAGCATGACTTTTACGTGCTTCATGTCCATTCTTACACAGGTTTACCTGGACCTATCATGTAAGGTAATACTTGTGCTGATCTTACTGTCATGCCAAATGTTGTGCCTAATAAGTTTGCTCAGGCTAAGCTGTCTCATGACTTCTTTCATCAGAATGCATGCTCCTTACAAAAGCAGTTCCAACTGACTGCCTCGCAAGCTCAAGACATTCTGCTTTCCTGCCTCTCTTGCTGTGGAATTGCCCCTGCTCCTTTAGCAGAAGGTTTCAATCCTTGAGGCCTAACTGCTAATTCTGTCTGGCAGACTGATGTTACCCATGTTCCAGAATTTGGTCATTTAAAGTATGTTCATGTAACTGTTGACACTTCTCACATTTTTTGATGGCAACTGCCCACACAGGAGAAAAGGCTCGTGATGTTACTCGACAGTGGCTCATATGCTTTGCTACTTTAGGCCTCCCAGACAGTACAAAGACTGACAATCACCCTGCTTATGCTTCTGAGAGGACTCGCCAGTTCTTATAGCAATGGGGTATCTGCCACAGCATGGGTATCCCTCACTCTCCCACTGGTCAGGCAGTTGTTGAACGTGCCCACAGAACACTGAAAACTATGCTTCAGAAACAAAAGAAGGGGGAGTTGGAGTGCCCACATGGTAGGTTAGCAAAAGCCCTGTATGTTCTTAATTTCCTGAATTGAGATGAAGCTGGCCAAACAGCATGCAAAAGGCAATATTCCTTTGATACAAAGGCTCATTCTAGGCCTCCAGTGATGGTAAAGGACCCAGTAACAGGGTAGTGGGCAGGACCTTTAGACTTGTTAGCGTGGGGAAGGGGTTATGCTTGTGTCTTCACAGATCACCACGTGAAATGGGTTCCTTTGCAGTGTGTGCGACCATTTGTTGCATCATCTTGATCAGTGAAGGCACTGCAAGTGTTGTACCCCCTACACTGGATGGCACAAACGTATGGATCACCCTTGCAAATGCTACGCACATTGATACTATGTGCATCTCTATGACAGCTCCTAATGATCCTTTTTGCACATGCTTGGTAGGGGTACCCATTGACAGGAAACGCTTTGGTAAGCTGTATAATGAAAGCGTGCAGCAAAACTGCATGGCCCCAGGTATATTGCAGCCTATGTGGTGTTGCCAGGACCCCTGGTGGAAGACCGCAGGACAAGATGAGATATGGTATAAAGATCTGAGAAGGCTGCATGACTTTCCAGCTTTGCCCTCGCGGCCACAAGAACTAGACATGCTAGGGACTTTGCGTGCTTCACTACGCTTTCACACTGATGGTACCTTTGGTATTTATATAAACAGTGTTAACTTTGATGTCTCTCCTAAAGGTATTTTCAGCAATGCTTCCTTGTGGTGTAATCGGACCTTGGAAAGTCAACTGACATCCAGCATCAGCACTATTCCTCTCCACAGACTTGTTCTTAATATGTGGGGAGCATGTCTGGAAAGGTATACCAGGCATAGCTGTTGGCAGACCTTGCACCATTGGCCAACTAACCTTGTTTCATCCAAATTGGACTGCTCTAATTGCAGCAGCACAGCATCACGTTAGGCGCAGCACGCAGGTTCTTAACGAGAAGTGCAATCCGACGGTAACTTTCTGGAACACTACAGAGCACATCTCTGCCAGTTTAGTACCAGCAATTGGTACTACTCACGCTTTGGCTTCTTTAAACAAGCTTGGCTGCTGGCTTGCAAAGGAAGCTAATGCCACTAGTGCCACTCTTTCAACTATGCTGATGGACGTTAAATCGGTGCGACATGCAGCAGTGCAAAACAGGGAGGCCATTGACTTCTTGCTATTGGTTCAAGGCCATGGATGCGAAGATTTTGACAGCATGTGCTGCATGAACTTAATTGATCATTCAGAGTCTACCCATAAGAGTATCAGTAATCTGAAGCAGCTCATTATACAGTTACAGCAACATAATGAGGGTGACTGGTGGGGGGTGTCTTCATGGCTCAACAGCCTTGGCTTTGGCTTTGGGACATGGTTTAAATGCTTAGCAATGTATAGCATAGTTATCCTTGGTGTGTTCTTAATGATTATGATTCGTATCCCATGTATTTTATCTTGTGTGCAACAAATGATCAATAACAGTCTCAATAGATAATGGCCATACCAGCGCAGTTTTAGCTGTGCAACACTTAAAAAACAAAGAAGGGGGAAGTGTGACCGATAGGTAAAGCTTTGTAAAGGGAAGGCCTGGTAAAATCAGGGCTACGGCCTGTTACTTAGCCTAAGTAGAAAGGGACTGTGGGAGAATGACTCAGCTAGAATAGAGGAAGTGAGGCATGCTGCATGAACACCTCGTGCCCGCACCATGCTGTATGGTGGTTGGTTAAATTTGGTTTGTTGTGCCTTAAAACTATGTAAACTAACAACTGACTAACGGCATAAAAAGCCTGAGTTTTTTTTAAATAAAGTTCCTCCTCTGCACCTGCCTGGGGACTCCTCGCTGCTCCCTAGCATAACAATACCCCTTGCAATGTCTCTGAGTTCACGCTGGGTACATTCCAGACCCATAAGAAAATCATTCTATGTCCACACAGCTGTTTTCAAACTCAGTAACCGCTATTCTGCCTCGAATTGTTTTGGAGAAAAGGGAAGATAGCATTCATGAAGAGCAGATAGAATACAATGAATTGTGGCACTGTTGAGAACAGCACCAGCAAAGACAGGCTGCACAGTCAGTCCACATTTGCCTTCTAATGTGAGCTCTTCACAGCTCTGGTTTAAAAAGCTTTAACTGAACGAGCTGCTGCCTATTGGAGGTGGAGGAAGCTCTTTGCATAGGATGGAAAAGCTGCTGAATCCAAAAATACCCTTACAACCAGGCATTGCATCCTGCTAATTCAGAGTGAACTTACAGCAAGTTCCCAAATTTTTATCTGCAACCTTTGTTAATCAGAGCTGTCTTAATTAAACACACACTCTTTTAGTCATCCATAGAGAACCTTTGCGGGCGCCAACGCAGAATTTACTAAACTGCATCAGGCAGTAAAATGATAGGCAGTGTGAACCCAGGATGTTTTAAGAATAAAAACTTTGAATTGCTGGTGTGGGCAGTGAAAACAACAGTGCCTTCCAACAAGGTTTGAAGAGCCATTTTTCTAAAAATAATGAAAGTAAAAGTGAAGAATTTATTTTATTGTATTATAGGCTGCCTTGCATTGTTTAGACACCTCAGAAGCTCTGGGAAAGTCCACTGCAAAAGGGCCAAACAGAAAGATAGGGGCTCAGAGAGAAGGACATAGGAAGATGTAAAACATAAATGGGAAATGGGCATTCCTCAGATGAGCTGCTTGGCTCCTCATGACTGATAGGAATTGTAGTTTAAGTACAGCAGCACCAAGCTTGGTGTAATTTCATGGTTACTCCTCATAGAGCCTCCCATTGAACTCAGGAAGAAAAGCTCCCCCCTGCCTGGTTTTATGGCTACCTTTCATGTCCCCTGCAATACATGTAGTATGGTATTTAAGTAAAACATTATAAAATGAAGGCCTTGTTGCCTGTGTAAAATTGTGGCTCAGGCCTGTTACTTTGACAAGAGAAGGACTGTGAGAAAAGTCAGTGAGAAGAAAAACAGTTTTTACCCATGAGAATGTAGTATCAACAGAAGCAAGAAAGTTAAATAGTAGAAGGAGAAAACAGCAACATATCTGCACCCATTATTTTTCTGAATGCTTGAATGGTTATGCTATAGGTAGCCAATGGTAGTATGTTGTAGTTAGTAATAGCCTATGAGTCTATTGTAGTAGTTTAGCAGCCAATGAATCTGTAACATGAATGATAACATACAAAAAGTGTATAAAAGAGGCTGCTTTGTTTAATAAATGGCTTTTTGGCCCTTGAAAGAGGCACTGTCCGTGTGTGTTGTGACCGCCCCAACAGCGACAATGTAGTGCACAATTGAATATTGACAAATAATAATTTAGTGGGCTTTCCTCCTTTCCTTTCAAATGTAGCTGAATGACTATTCTTCACAAAATCCCTCCAAGGATCTCTGGTAATGATTGTAACCTTTTCTAGACAGTACCTCCACTGCTGATTGTCTTTTTCTCCAATAACTCTAGCTAAGAACACTGGCAGTGTCTGTTAGACATCACTGCAGCCAACTGAAATAACTCTTCCCATTTGGCCAGTGGGCATGTTTAAGTTATATTTTGCATAGTCTGTTATTTTGCAGTCTGGTGACATATTGCAGGGGTCAGCATGAGGAAAAACAGACATAGATCTTTCACATTTAGCCTTACCAAGTGCTCAGTTTTTAGCAACCTCTTCTCAAGAAAACTATTCCACTTGGCAGCTTTGGTTGGTTTGCTCCATGTTATGAATGGAAATAGCCACAGCACCACCCCTACTTTGAAATTCCTTAGAGTGCTTATTGTTTTATGTTACAGGGCTTGCAGAGTTAGTGTAAGCACAGTACTAGATGCTACAGTGTGACAACTTACACCTCAGATCTTTCTCTCTGGGAGCAGAAACATTTTGAACAGCCAAATGCCATGGTTGTATTGAGTTGCAAGTGTGGGAGGATGATGGCAGTTTCTGCTCTAGCAGACCTCCAGTGTCATGTGGCATTTAGCATTACAGTCTTTGTTAAGCCTTCCACTAGTTGCTTTCTGCATATTTACATAAACACTTCAAAATTGTGAAACAGACCTGTTTGCCTTGTTTCTCTCCACATTTCTCCATTTATCTGGGTGTCCTTTCTCTGTCATCGTTTTGGCCTTTAGAATTTTTGATTTTCATGTCTAAGTTAATCAAAATCCCTGAAAACCACTCAAGAGCAGTATTACATCAGCTTTTATTTTAGGTCAATTATCATTGTTAATTGAAGAGGAAGTTACACACTCCTGAAAAACTTCCCTTTTTTCAGGAGCATGTTAGGAGACAGTCCAGGAGGTCAGTGCAGCCTTCATCTCTAGGCAGCTTTACGCTGCTCTCCATCCGACTAATTCCCATTATCTTCCACACAGAAACAAACTCATTACTCTGCTGGACCTCTCTCTGCCCCCTCAAAGGAATTAATTGCAGGCAGTGGGTCAGTGTCATGTGCTGTTAACAGTCAGTAACAGGTGAAAGGGAACTGCTTGATAAGGATCCTGCATTACTGAGAGTGATGAATGCCTACGTGATTTACATGGAGATATGACAACATCCTGCCTTTAGACCTGTAGGCTCTGTTGGTCCTTGTAAAACAAATGAACCCATCCCTCTTCCTCATGTTGTTGATTTATATATTTGTGACAGTTTTGTGCCTTACCTCTGAAACTTGCTAGTCTCAAATATCTTTTGTAGAAGATAAAGGATTTTGCTGATAATTTCCTATTACGAAGTGACAGAGTGGATCCCCTTCTCATAGAGGAATGGTTTTATGGTTCTAGCTTTTAGGGAAGGGCAATGCAATCTAACTTTAATACTGAGGTACTTCCAAAGAATGTAGTACTAAATTAAAAGCTTCCTCACAGTTTATGGGAATAATGGGGCTAATATGTGGCAGGCAGGATCATGCATAACACTGAAGTAGCAAGGCAAAGATATTGGGAACCCAAAGAAATGTTAACACCAAACCATTAATTAACAATTCTTCTTGTTAGCTGCAATCAGTGTGCCATTTAATTCACCCACTGTTTTTCTGTACTGTGTTTGGAGCGTCTACCCTGACAGATAATTTTAGACTAATCTCACAGAGCGGTCTCTTCATAAAATTAACTATCTAGACAATAAGATACATCAGCTTTAGCTGGACTCCTGCATTAGATTAACAGAGACTTTGGGGATTAGCAACAGTATTTGTGAGATGGATGCAGAGCTCACTTGACCAAGCACCGCATTAAAAGGAAAAAACCCAAGGCTGAGCTCCTGGACCACTTCACAAATCAGCATGGGAACTACTAGTCAGAATGAATGAGAATTTCCCTATGACAGAAGAATTATGTTGTTAAAAATCTAAAAAATGAATGTAAAATATCTGTTCACCTCAAAATTGTCTCTGGTTTCGGAGTGGATTTTCATTCATCCTCTCTGTTCTTATGATACATCTATAAATTTATTTATCTATCAGCTTTCTGTCTTTGTTTTACATCAACATATACAAGAGAATAATTTACTCTTCTTTAGTCCAGAGTTTGATATCAGCCAGAACAAAAGAGAGGAGGAGACAAAGAATGAGCAGAATAAGTGAAAGAGACTGGCTAAATTAAACAGAAATAACTGAAATAAGAAATACGACTGCATTGCATGCATAATCCAGTGGTTTAATGTAACCAGTTATGGTTTCCTTTTCTGTATTTTAAACCCTTCAGTGCTATTTGATGCTAAGAATTGTGCTTTTATTCTGATTCCAAACCAATGTATATATGGATAAAATAATAACATGTTCATGTCTGAAGTAGTGACATAAGCATATTGGTTAAGTCAATTAATCTTGTAGTTAATTTCTAATTTCTTGATTTTCTTTCCCAGTTCATTCTTCTTTAAATTATACCACCTGGGGCACATCCAGCTGTCATTCTGTTCAAACATATAAAAGTCAGACATTTCCCATGTTGAAGTTCTGAGGCTGTGTTCAATTTTAATAAGTAGCTTAACCAAACGTTTTAGAAATCAGTCTGTATCCTATTCAACATCCTATGTAAAATACAGCCCATTGAGCTGAAAACGAGAAACAAATTCATAGCTATTTCTCTATCTTCACATATTTTAGCTAATCTTATCAGACTTCAGTTCAATTTCCAGCAATAATGCTTTCTGTATGTGCTTGTACTTACGAATATTGTTTTTTACATCAGAATTCCAGATATCTTGATCTATGTGTTGAGGTTATTTATATTCATTTGCTGTACCATTTTGGGTCTGACTAGGTTAGCTTGATTTTCTTATCATACATATTTTGAAATCTAGCAGTAATTTATTCATTAGCAAACTCTGCAAATGATTTCTGTAATGCAGTTCTTACTTGAGAACAGCATGTATAGAAATAGACTAGAATTAAAAAAACCATACACGTTTTATAGTTTTAACTGTACAATGAATGCAGGTCATCTGCTTTTCATATTGGAAATCAATGCTTGGCACTTACTCTTGAAAAGGATTCATGTATTTTACTGAAAAAAGATCTGGAGACTTTCTAGCACATTCTGAAAATTTAATAATACTTACTCTCATTGTTGATTTCTGGGTATTATAACATTAAGCCATAGGACAACTCTATTTGTATTCTACACCTCTTCAAATCTCTGGCTGATGTCACTGAAAAACCTTGGATGTAAATCTTGGCATGCTCAGAGGCAGATGTGGCTTCTTTGCCCATTGAACATTAGTGTTAAGAAACCAAAGCTTACAGTAATCTTTTTATGGGGCTAAAAAGGCATTTATGAGGACTGGCAGTCTGGATATGCTTTTAAGAATTCATCAGTTTGGTTTTTTGGACATCCTGGACCTCATGCATGAAAGTGATTCTGTGCAGGCAGATAAAGAGATGGCAGCAGGGGTCACCCAAACTTTAAGATACTGTTTTGAAAACAGCTTTAAACTATAGAAAGAAAGGGATGAGAAAGAGAAAGCACTTCTTGGGAAAAAATTGGCAAAAAAAGAAGTTGTTTGGAAAAAGGCAGCCTCATCCTTGAGGTCTTCTATAGATCATGTTGTAGTTTTCTGTAGAAAACTTTTCTTTAAATTGGATAGTGGCAGTTCTGGTTTTTGCACTTTCTCTCTCTCTCTCACACTCAGCAAAATTCCCCTACACTGACAGCCTTTGGATTGAACAGTGTTCAGGAGACAGCTGAAAGCTGTGGCAGATTTTTTCAATATTATATCACTTTAATATTTCTGGTTTCCTGTTTGCTTCCTGATTTCAGCATACTTTTACAACGTGGGGAGCTCTTAGCCCATCTCTCAATGTTTATTTTCTCTTTGTCTTGAGCAGTGGCTTTCTTGGCTACCTAAACAATTTCACTGCAACCTTCACCTGATCTGAGATAGTGGTATGCACCCTGCACTTTTAAACTATTTGGTGTCTGTATAATGGAAACACCTTCCACTACAATAGATGACCAGTCCTGGGAGATTATTAAAAATGCTGTAGTAAACTTTTGCACTTAGGTATAATTTACACCTATATCCATATTATATTGGAAAACTGTCCTAGCAGAATTACAGTTCCTTGTTGACAAAAATATCTTTTGGTAAGAAAAATGATAATAACTCTGCAAAGCAAAAGGACTTATGCTGCAAAAGAATCACAGAAATATTAATGGCAGAAATTCTGGTGATGGAATTATTCTGGTGACTCAATTAGGAGTATCAAATAATTTTTGCCATGCTACTACATCATTAAAATTTTCTGAAGTGGAGCACAGTACTGTATTTCTATAATGGTGTTACACACCTACTCCAGTGTAAGCAAGGCTTTATTTAGTTCAAGGAAATCCTTAGAAAATTGAGTAGCATGGCTCTTATTTCTGGCGACATTTAATTTATGGGAGATAGCATGGAGTCTGACAGTACAAAATGAGCTCACTGTAAGGGAATGTTCAGATTCTGGATGACCTTCATTTGTAGAAGCAATCATTCCCTAACTTGTGTTATTCATTGTTTTCCCCTGGGTATGGAAGCTTAGTGGATGGTCTCAAATGTTAACTGGATGTAACCTGCTGCTTTGGAGACTTGTAGTGTTTGCTGAACATTGAACAAATCCTCACAGGTTTCTTTAACCATATAAAAAATCACTTCGTATTCCTGTCCACTGCAGCATCAGCAAATTGCTTAGTGGAAAATATTTCCTTAGAAATTACTTATAACATGACCTGCTGTTTCTCTTTTCCCCCATGTTTATACCCTGAATTTTAGTTTCTTGGAGGGTCAGTGACTTTTTAAAGCTTGTTGTGACAGCCCCTGTGGAGGGCAGAGCTGTGGGCTTCTGCCCATTTAAAGACCTCTGTGAGAACAAGAATTTATTGTTTATAAAATGTTCCTGGTTTTCAAAATACTCTACCAGCAGGTACAACAGCATTAATAATAGGCACACACCCTTTCCTTTGCCCTTACAGTCCTGCACAAAAGGACAGGTCGTTTAGAGAGGCCTAGACTGCACCTCCCTGCAGAGGCAGCTCCTGTCTCAGTCACAGAACTGATGCTTTGCAGTGAGGGTGGAAACGCTTCCTGCAGGGAGAAGTTTTCCTCTGGCCTGCATTTTGAAAATGTGTCACACATGCATTTAATCTCCCTGCTGCATATTGTGGGCATAGTAGCTGTGTGGTCTTAAAGCTACATTTTGTGACATTTAAAACTTTGACGTAAAATTCAGAGTGATTGCATTGTTTACATTATATTATGCCATCTGTCCAAAATGTTACAAAAATATGGGTCTAGGAGCCATTTCAAAAGAAATGCCCACTCCTGAACCCTGCTCTGAGTGAAAATGGTGCATTCAGGTCAGAATCAATTTTATAGAGTTTTTCTAGCCTTTTCTTACTAATATCATTATTATATTTATTTGTCTGTGCTTATTTTCATACGAACATATAAAACATCTAACTTCTTCCTTTTTCAGTAGACCAGTGACCTCAGAGACAATTAAACCTATGTCATACAGTTTGTCCTTGTCAAAGTCATGTCAGCTGCATTTTTTCTTCCCTCACTGTTTTTCTTTGCCTCAGAAATTATTATTATATTTCTTAGCACCTTTCACATATTGCAGCTGGGATAACTGATCACTAATTTCCAGGAGCCTGCTATTTTTCTCTTCAGGATAAACATTATATCTGACATTCTGTGGCCTTCTGAGCCATCCCACATTTCATATGTATTGTCTTGGAAAGTGCAGAGATTGTTTTGACAGTCCCTTATGTACTCTATACTGAAATTCATGTCATGCTGATAAGGTGAATAGTTCTACATTTTATAAAAATTCTTTAGCTGGTCCTTTCCCTGTTTTGCTCTAACATCTTAAAATTCAAGTTAGCTTGGTGTTGGGGTTTTAGGAGTTCTCCTGGGTTTTTTTCTGTCAAAGGAATTATCCTCATATATGTTGCTAGGAGGACAAATTGCTGGGTACTTCAGAAAAACAAAAGACCTAGCCATTGTGGGGTGGGGTGCATCTGGCTACTCTTCTGTTTCACCTGGGTGTGTGGACAGTCAGTTCCCAGTGTTTGGATGGAGAGAGAGGCTGCTTCTTCGGCTGCTTTTCCTTCTGCCAGAGAAACCCCGGGATCCCAAGCCCGCCTTCCCTGCCCCGCTGGGAGCCGGGCCATGGCCGCCCTGCCCCCGCCATTGCTTTGAGCCTTCGCTACATTGCAGCCATGCTTGCCCTGCCTGCCCAGACCTCTGGGAGGTTCCCACCGCAGCTTCGCAGTTTGGATACATCTTGTCTGCCACCCGGGATTTGTGCTCGTCCCTGCCGTTCCAGCCTGCTGTTCCTGAGGGTCTGGCCGGACACCGGGATCAGCTGCCCAGGGGTTTGTGAAGCCTTTGTTCCATCCCTTCCTGGGATCCCAGGGCACCGGTGCCGCGTGCTCCCCGAGCTCGCTCCGGAGCGCCCCCTGCAGCCGCGGGGGATCCATCGCACCTGCCCTGCTCACCGGGAGCCGCCAGCGCCCCTGCTGGCTGCGAGCGGAACTGCACCCAAGGGGAAAGGGCCTGACAGCCAAGAAGGCTGGGACTGGGTTTGTGATTGTTTGCTGTTACTGCCAGAGTTATTGTTGTTTGTTTGACTTGTTATACACATAGAGATATATAATAGTAAAGAACTGTTATTCCTATTTCCCATATCTTTGCCTAAAAGCCCCTTGATTTCAAAATTATAGTAGCTCGGAGGGAAGGGGGGTCGCATCTGCCATTCCAAGGGAGGCTCCTGCCTTCCTTAGCAGACACCTGTCTTTCAAACCAAGACACTTGGTCTCATCAGTAATGAGTTATATGTGTAAACAGTGAAATTTAACAACTTTTATGTTACAAATTAGTGGGCTGGTAGGAAAACAATCATGTCATTCTCTTTTTTTTTTTTAAATGCACACAAGATACGAAATGCTTTATACCTGTATGTAAAATTAAATTAATTAAAACATACTCTTTTGCAAAATGGGTTAACACCCATTGGCATGTATGTCTTTGTCTGCACCAATCAAAGTTTGGTCCACAAATATTCAGACATAATCAGATTGCCAGAAATTGTATTAGAAGAACTAATCAACTGAAGATTCCTTCATGGTGAAGAACAAGAGCACTGTCACCTCTCTGAGATCAGGGAGGACTGCTTAGATGGACTTAATGTGCTGCATTGCACTGACAGGTAATGGTTCAGGAATTAAAACATTTTAATATTACTGAGTAGTCTGTGCTACTTAGTTGAGACAAAGTTCCTAGACCCAGCCTCTGATTTACAGATCCCTTCTACTTAAAATTTTAGTGTAGTTTAACATTTGGTATATTGTAAAGGTGTGGTTTTTACTGAGCAGCAATTTTTGGGTCTTGGCATCATGACATTCCCATGCATATGCTCCTGCTTCTCCTGCCCTGTTTGTGTGCCACTTACAGCGACCACTTCTGCTACAAACTGTTGTTGGTGAACAACTCAAAAAGGCAGAGGGAAGAGATTATACTGATGACATGCAATTAAAAGGAAAAAGTACCATTTCTACATCTCCCACAATTAGGAGTTTTTGTGCTATCTATAGCAGCTGCATCATGAGAGTTCTCAGAGCATTTTGCATATATTTTCTGACAGTTTATGCATTTTCCAAGACATAAAAACCACTGAACATTGACTCATTAGCATAACAGACACTTAGCAGACACATTTTTTCTACAGATTTGTTTTCTGCAATGCAGTCTATTTTGGAGTTGATGTATGAAGCATTTAGGAAGACAGATTATTTCTTATGAGTTTTACTGTCTCAACAATGCCAAAAAGAGAAGGAAATGAGCCTTTTGTTCCACAAATAAGCTGAACACATATGTCATCGATGCCATAAAGAGAATAAGTGAACTTAGAACATCATACATCTTTATTTTGTTTACCTAAAATACTAATTTAGAACTTCTAAGTTAAAGAGATTTTCTTACAACTATTTTCCAGTCTAATGTTACAAGATTTTGTGTGTGTAGGTTGTTAGAATTCAGGTCTTTAAATTTTTTTTAAATTTTGGTATTCACATATTTTTAGTTAACACAAACTGTATTATCACCTAAAGGGTTTTCCTTTTTTTTTTTTTTTTTGTTTGTATGATACCGAGTCTGTTGAAGTACTTCGATCAAACTTCCCCAGCTGTTTTTGAGTTCCAAGAAGGTTAAAACATTTTCTTTCTTTAGAAGATTATTACATTTTTTACTCTTTTACTTAGATGACTGCTCAATGCTTCAGTTTCCATGGACCATGGGATCCAGCCATTGACTGGATAAAGCTGAGAGTACTTGTAATTGGCTCTACACATGCTGTGGATGTTTCCAAGAAAGCCCATTTGCTTCTGAGAACATTTAATGCCTTTGAAATCCAAGTTTGCTAGGGCTCCACTTCCTTTTTTCATGGACAGATATTGAGTCTACATTTTTCCATGCAGGTATTGTGATCAAGAATACATTGTAAGAACAATATGGGGAATTTCTACCATCCCTTTGGGCTCTTGGGTCATGCAGGAGATGGAGGGAGATCTTGGATGGGAAATATAGGCTGGTCAGGGCCACATGAAGTTATTAATTTCCTGTTACAAATTAGATCTGAGCTGCACATGGGTTGTCCCACAGTGGAACATGAGATACCAGTGTGGATGTGCACACCAGGCTTTTTCTCATAGCTGGCACCCAGCTGTGACTGAGAATGTGATGGTAGTTGTGAGTTTACAAGCAGATTCAGGTTCTGCTGGAATAAATGTGTGTTGTTGGTAGATTTTCCTTTACCAGGTACGGTGTTGGGATTTCTTTGTTCCTTGTGCAGATGCCGTTGTTCAGTTCGGTTGGAGTTTTTTGCCCAAAAAGGCTTTCAAGGATTCTCTTACAGCTGCTATGGTATCTGCTGCAAGGAGGCTTTAGTGCTTAGGCTGCAGTAAGGCCCAGATTTGCATCTCTCTCACTTTTGAGCAAGCGAGTGCAAGAAAAGTAGATGGAATAATATGTGAAAATAGTGTTATAGAAAGCAGAATCAGCAGTAATCAGCTGAGGTGTATTAAAAGGTTGTGGTCAGTACTCCAAGGGTGGATCAGTGGCATTTCATTAAAGATAATGAATCTACTGTGAGTTGGACTGGCTGAAGTTTTGGCCCTAGGTCACAAAATTTTGATATATGTGTATTCTGCCTGAAGAATTTACACTGCTTTGAAGCTTTATACTGTGAAGGATTTTAGGTGGTTTATCTGTAAGCACTTTTTAACCATGAATATCTGCAGTGGTATGAAAGTCCATGACTCTTCAAGTATCTAAAGTTGCTTTAATATGCTCCACATTTCAGAAAATTCATTTTACTTACTTTTTTTTTTTTAAAAAGTGATCTTTTTTGAAAGCAGAAGAACGTGAGTGAGGGAAAACTTGTCAAGATTATGACAATCTTGACATATCTTAAATGCATTCAGGAAGTTGACAAGTCAAGGTTTCAATAGTGGTGGTAGTATTGCAAAATATTCTTGTCTATTCTTGCTTTCCTTGCCAGTTCTGACACTAACGTGAAAGATACTATGCAAGTCATGCTATACAAACTTTAATAGCATCTAATAGCATAATTTTTTAAATAATTCATTTATTCAGGAAAAAAATATGGGAGAATTCTGTCAAACCTCATAGTTTATTGATTTCATAGCTATAGTAGAATTTTAAATACCACCATATGAATCCCTCTATGTTTGTTTTAGGAAAGCATAGATTGACCAGATCATTTAAGTGTATAATTTACTATAATTAGACAAATTATTTCATGAGTATATTTTAAAAGAGAATTTAGACCACTTTGTAAGTGGCCAATTGTTGGGATTCCTCCCCCCTGCCATGTGGTCCTGGGAGAGGGGCCCTGGGGGGGAGACACGGGGTTTCCCTACCCCCGGTCAACCTCATTCCCTATTGGTTGTTTTGTGTTCCCCTGCTAGGAAGGACCCTTGGGTCCCGTGATTGCGGTAGTTTTCCTTGGCATCATCAGCTATGCAGCTAGGAAAATAAATATCTCTCTGAAAATATCTACCAAGAATCAGTCCATATATTCTTTTCCACGGGCCTTGTTGTCTGATACACATGTTGCAACCATACCCGCTGCAACATTTGGTAGAGAAATGCTGGCAAGACACTGATCCCTAAGGATAGTGACTGATTTGTGAGTAAACTCTGGATTTCTCGTCTTGCTTTTGTTTTGCTGTTCCATCTCTAAACTATGGAGGAACCGTGGAAAGACTCTTGGCTCTCAGAGCCGCATATGGACATTTATCTTAAACTTGAAAAGATTCTTGAACAACGATTTGTAAATTTTAGCTTAATTCAGCCTCAAAAGGAACTGAAACACTTCCTAGCATGGTTGTTTAAGAACTTTTTCTACGTTTCTTGGGACTTGATTCTTACCAAAGACTTTTGGAAGACTGTTTGGACACAGTTAATTTCTGAGTCAAAATATATGCCGATGGAAGAATATTTTCGTGAATATTATTTAATTACCGAGACTGTTGAACAATGTCAGCTGTGTCCTTGTGAAGGGAAGCCTGCTTCAGGGACTGTGCGACCCAGGCCACATGCGCCAAGTACTCTGTGAGCGGCAGCGAGGCAGTTTCTGCATGGGCAGAGCGATGTGAGCTGCAGTGTCGGCAGCGGAGCGAGGCACAGCGGGAGCAATGCAACCCAGCAGTGCCTGCCTGGCTCCGCGCAGCGCATGGTGGAGCGAGCCCCATGAACGCCCAACCGAGAGGGGTGGCACATGGGCAACAGTCAGCGGCGATGGTGGTGGAGCGGAGCCGTGCCCAGCCGAAATGCGCGCTGGAGCAGGGCGCTGGGGGATTGTTGCTTGGAGGCCAGAGGCGGCAGCAGTGGCGGCGTGCGGGAAGCTGAGTGGCACAGCCCAGCCTGGCCTGTGCGGCCCCAAATGCGACCCCAGGAGACCCCACAGCGAGAGTGCACAGGCACCAGCAGCCCCAGCAGCACCGGCAGCCCTGGCAGCTCCGGCAGTTCCAACATGGGAGCGAGGGAGAGCAAAAGCAAAAACACAGCGAGACAGAAAACAGCAGCCACTTGGAAAAAGGAAAAAATCATCATAGCTAAGGTTTTAGGAATAGTAAAATGGTATAACGTTAAACAAAATTACGGTTTTTGTAACAAGATGTGACAACCAGCAAGACATATTCGTTCATAGAACTGCTATTAAAAAGAATAACCCTGAAAAATATATCCCAAGTTTAGGAAATGGAGAAATAATAGAGTTTAAAGTAATCCAAGGAAGGAAAGGTTTACAAGCAGCAGATGTCACTGGGCCTGGTGATGCTTTTGTGAAAGGCAGTATATATGCTGCAAATCGTAGTCATGTCAACCAATATCCCCATTATAAACCCCCCCTACAATCTCCCTTTCCTAATCCCACCTTTCCCTATTATCCTATATCCTATTACCCCCAGTGTATTCCCAATCCGTTCTTTCACCCATGGTTTCCCTCACAAAACCATGCCTTTACCAATTGTTTCCCCAAAAATCCCTTTCCAATGCCGAGTGGGGGATGAAGAGGGGGAGGGAAGAAATTAACTATTGTTGTTTAGAGTTCCAACAGGTACATATGGAAGAAAACTTCTCCTGCCTCAGTTTCCCCACAAAGCATGCTCAGAGAGTCCTGTCTCCCTCCTGTCAGCCTTAAGATGTTCCAGAAAAAAAAAAAAAAATACATTTGGACATTTAGAGACTCAGGAGGGTGGCTTGTTTCGTTTTGAAACTGTTCTTGCTATGTTTATCCAGTTGTTTTCAATGTTAAGTTTTAAATCTCCTTTTGTTAAAAATAAATGGGTGAAGTGTTGGGGTTCCTCCCCCCTGCCATGTGGTCCTGGGAGAGGGGTCCTGGGTGGGAGACACGGGGTTTCCCTACCCCCTGGTCAACCTCGTTCCCCATTGGTTGTTTTGTGTTCCCCTGCCGGGAAGGACCCTTGGGTCCTGTAATTGCGGCAGTTTTCTTCGGCATCCTCAGCCATGCGGCTGGAGAAATAAACATCTCTCTGAAAATATCTACCAAGAACTGGTCCATATATTCTTTTCCACGGGCCTCATTGTCTGATACACATGTTGCAACCATCCCCACTGCAACAGCCAATCTGGACATAATTGGTTGTATTTTTATGGCTGTCTTCAAACATGATAGAAATCAGTATAGTCACAGTGGGGCCAGTGCGAGGCTTTGGAAAATCGTGGGATCTGTTTAACATTGACAGCCTTTACTACAGGCTATATTTATATTATTTCCATTTACAGCTTGACCTACTAGTCTGCTAAACCTCTGTGGAAAGCGTGAGCAGAAGAGAGGGGCAAAGCAGGACAGACTCCCTTCATCTTCGTCAGAAAACATCATTTGCTGAACAAGCTTTGTCAGCCTTAAAATCTTCTGAGATGGAGAAGGTAGAGACAAATGCTGGTTTGAATGTTATGTAAGGAATGATTCCTACTTCCATCTGTAGTGTTTATCAATGTATTTTCTGGAGTACTGTCTATTGAAGCCAGTATTTACAGACCAAAAAGGAAAGCTGGTACAAACTAGTGTACACCAACAAACGAATCACGAGTATATTCAAGCTCCAGTATACCCAGTGCAGCATAAGTGGAGGACTTGACTCAGTCCAGTAGACTGAGAGGAACATGCATGGAACATGTGCTTCATGAAGGGCAACTGGTGATAGCCCTGCTTCCCTGTGCCAGGGAGTCTCAGGAGTCTCCAGTGCTCTCTTTCAGTCAGAGTCAGCCGTGTGATGTTGTCATTAGGTGGAACACAGACGTGTTGTTTTGTGTCCTGTTCTCCATGATGATGAAGTTTCTGACTACTGTCTCTATGGCAGCAGAGGTTCCTAAGTCACTTCTACAGATTCATTCCAGAGAGGTTTCAGTTTGGGAGTGAAGATTGAATATTAGCACAGAACTCAGTTTCTGCTTACTCTTGCCTTGCTTAAATTAGGAAACATTTACTCTGGAGGACTGGCTAGCACAAAGCAGTCTATAAAGCAGAGCACTTTATGGAGGGCCATTAATAATAGCTGCTCGTATTTTATTTTAATCTTGTAGGGAACCATTTTCTTGAGATAAAATTCAGGCTGGAATTTAAATCTCTTAACTGAAGAACTACTAGCATTCAATTTTGCAACTAAACGCTATAATACAGTCTGTATCAGAAGGCTACTTGCAATGAAATATATGAAGCTGTGTTTTACAGAGAGTATCATGGAACAGTTCCTCCATTGTGCAGAGAAAAGAGACTTCCGCCTTCTTGCTTGCTAACTATTTCTAATTATATTCATTTCAGTGAAATGAATACTAATGGTTCTAATGTATTTAATAAAGTTTGCTCCTGATTTCTTTTTCCCCTTCAAATTAATTTCTCTTTTCATTAATTTAAAGAGATTTTACTTCATGTAAATTAATTACAATTTTTCCTTTTAGAGGGAAAACATTTCAGATGATAAGTACTATTATTTTAACAAGTATAATGAGGGCACACAGCATCTTGAAGATGAGTTTCTTTATCCTTTTCTGTAAGTGTTGTGGGCAAGCCTCATTTATATTGTAATATTCCAAATCCTCTATCAGCCAAGGTATGAGTTACTAACATATCTAATAAATTTACATATGCTGATCTGATATGCCATGCACAGCTAATGCAGTAGTGTCTGCATTAGAGAAAGATACAACTTCTTTTTTAGGCTAAGGTTTTTTCAGTTATTAAGGTAAATGAAAAAATGTTTGTGAGTACTAAGATAAGAAATATAATCACTCTGAATGTCGTGGGTGTAAGCAGTAATAAATTTTTTCCATAATATGTTTTTTCGTATGTAGGAGATACCTAAAAATGTCATAAATATATTTCTGCAACAACAAATGTGAGTTTATAATCCCTCAGAGGTCAAACTGAATTTTATAACAGTTTCAACCACTGATACAGAAATATTAAGTTCACACTAATGGAGTGAATGGTGACTTCTTGAAAGATGCTTCTGTTTATCACAGGAATACTATGGACGTACAAAACAACAATATATTAATATAAGTGACATGAGTGTATAATAAGAAAGTCTCTTGAAATCATCCTAAAAAGTTCTGCTCAAGAAAAAAGGGTTGCTGTGGAAAACAGTCTTTTCCATTTCTGTATTACATGATTGCTGACATCTTTTCAAAGTATTTGCTCTTCCTTCAAATAAGTATAGTACCAAGAAGGACAAAATCAGTTGTTGGAAAATACAAAGAAATGTGGACAAACTGGGGGGGAGGGAAGGACCTATTAAAAGATGGCTCTATCAAGGCAAATTCA
Source organism: Corvus hawaiiensis (assembly GCF_020740725.1). Taxonomy (NCBI): domain Eukaryota; kingdom Metazoa; phylum Chordata; class Aves; order Passeriformes; family Corvidae; genus Corvus; species Corvus hawaiiensis. The sequence continues at coordinate 14,085,963 of NC_063227.1, read as the reverse complement.
AGTGTAGAGAGGGATGATTTGAGTTTGTTCCAATACGACTGACCTTAGCTGAGGGTAAGTTCCCCAAATACGAATAATGGCATTTTTGTTGAAGATTAGAATGTTGTGAGTAATCAAAGTATCCCTTAAAACAAATAAAATGCAGAACACAGAAGCTGGGGTTTTTTTAAAGGAAGTGTAATGGTCTAGGTGTTCCCAAAGGCATCTTTCCTTTTCCTGTGGAATGGAGACCTTTTCTGACACAACCATGTTCTCCTTCAAGAGGTTGATTCTTCCTGAAATTCATAATGCATCTCATCCTATTATTGTAGCTGTTACTTTTCTCCCCTTTTTCCAAAAGCTGTAGAAAATGGCACTTTTTTTTTTGTTGTTAAATAGCTGCTTTGTAGCTGCACACTGCAAAAGGATTTTTTTTATTAAAAGAACTACAAAGCAGTTGAAACTAATATCCTTTCTCCCCATAGTTTCACACTGCTGATGGTCCTAGTCATACTATAAAGGATGATATCTAGGCAGCTGCTGTTTACAATTACCTGTTTACTTGGAAACCAAAATCTACTTTTTTAGCAGAAAATAGCTTTCTTCTCTAGGTATACACGTTAGTTTGTTAAACACAATGTGAAGACTGCATTAATGGCAGTAGAATTAAGAAGGATTTAAGATTTTGCCTTATCCATAAATCAAGGGAATTGGTGATTGCTAAGTTCCCAGATTCTGATGGAATTTTTGAAGGGACCTTTTGCAGCATCAGCACTTAGTGTATTCCCTCTAATCCCAACACATCTTATTTTTGTTTTCTTTTTTAAATGGTCTTTTAAAGTTTATTCTATTTTCCTATATGTTTTGTTCCCATATTTAGATATATGAGTAATCAGATAAATTGCATGCTAAGATGTAAGTAAAGGCAAGATAAACTACCTACATAAATAAGGCCACTTACTCACCGGAGGGCTGTGTTAGAAGAGAAATTTAGGCCCAACCTGAAAAGGGGTCCTGGCACTGTGACTGAGTTTTGTGGTAGGGCTGAATCCCGGCTTCATGTTGTGCACATTTCTGTTTCCCTACACAGAGAGTGGGAAACACCATGTGTGCCCTTGACTGCTAAACCCCAGCCCCAACATATTGATTGAGGCAGTGCCTAAAATCAGCATGGAGAACAGTTCAGTGTGTGGGGAGCTCATTCCAAGCAGGAGGTCTTGTTAGCTCCCCAGCAAGGCTCTGGCTCCCCTGATTCCCATCCCTGCCAGCTGCAGGGAAAGGCTGGGTTCAAAGGTACTCAGTCCAACTGTCACCCGGTCATGCACTTTACTCTGAGCTGCAGGAAGAAGTTATGTTCTTGTTTTGGCTGCTCTGTCATTCTGAACTTTTGGGGCTGGTAAGTGTGACTGGGGAGAGGCTGTGAAATGACCTTGCAAATGACAGATGTTGCAGTCCTCTTTCAATTAACTACAACTTTTTTCAAAATAAAACAAAACCTGCTGTTGTCTTTTAACTAAGGCTTGAAAAGGGAGCTTTGCGGAGATGGTCCTCCTCTTCATAGCATTTACCAGGAGGAAATATTGGTATTCACATCTTCAATTATCTATATACAATATAGATTCAAATCTTCCTTTCCAGGAATATCATATATCCAGGATGCTACAGTTATCATTAATTTACTTCAGACATTATTAAAGCAGCAGAGAATATAGTGACATACAGGTTAAGAAGAACCCAGAGTTGATGGATTCAGGCACCTACTTTTTTTGCAAGTGTTATGACAGAATAAATTGCTTTCATGCCACAAATTTCCGGCACCTTCCATGTGCTTCTTTTCTCCTTACAGTACTTCCATACTCATATGATAGCTGTACATTGCAGGGCTGGCCTTAAAACCATGGCAGCAAATTTCTTAAATCAGACCCTATACACCAACTTCTCACACACTCAGCAGTGCTTTCTCCCATCCATGGAGCTGTATCGTGACTTCTTTCTTGTTCCAGATCCAACATTGCAGACCATGTGGTCAGGATGCTCTGTGAATGAAGCTGGAAAAGTGATAACATGCTGCAGCTGCTGACTTGCCACTTAGCATAGTTCTAAGGAACATCAGCTCCCACACATCTGATCCAAGGTTCCTTTCAGACGAAGGGAAGGAACTCCAGAGCTCTGCACTGCACATCCTAGGACCTCATGCCCCACAGAGCCATGTAGTTGAGATAAGGAGCCATTCTCTATCCCAGCTTGTAAGGATTTATCTCTCCCAGTTCCAGGAGTTCTCACAGATGGGCCTAGGTCCCCATGCAAAGCTGGGTGACAGGTTACAGGATCAGAACACCTCAGTAATTTCAGAGCAGGGAGGGAGGGGATGAAATGTGTGATCAAGGTAGAAAGAAGCATGCTGGATTAGTGTAAAAAAACCTTGAACGATTTCAATGCAGAACTGCAGAGGACAAAGACCAAATATGCATATTCCAGAGAGGCAGATATGGGAAGACATTTGAGAGCTACCAGTACCTCCTTTACTTATTCTTCAGTCATCTGAGAGAGTGGTCAGGTTGTCAGTATGACTAAAAGCTGGTCCTGGGCTTTTGCCTAAAACCTCAGGCAGCCTCCAGTAACACAGGTTAACAGCAGAATTATGCTCAGATTAGAGGTCTCAGGTGAGAACACCTGATGAGAGAGTGTCAGGACCTAAATAAGAAACTGGATTATCTCTAACTTCACAATATACACAGAAAAAGATTAAGATCTTGTAGACTCACTTTTATGAGGAGAGGTCAGGGAAGACTCTCGGTTTGCTCTGCAAATTAATGCTTTAATTGTGAACAGCATGAAGAGTCAGAGGGGTGAGAAACATCATGAAAAGTTTAGTGCAGTTGATTCCATGAGCTTTTATCTGCTGATCTCATGCAGGAGATTTTTGGAAAAGGGGGAGGGAGGAAACAATCCAAGGAGTAAAAATATGAGAGAGCAAAACAAGAGCAGAGAAGATCAGTGATAAGATTTTGTGAGCAGATATGGTGTGATTTAATGTGATTGCATGTCATTGAGGGATGATCCAGAAATGCATCAAATTCACTGTAAAGGAAATTGTCATGAGCAGCTCCAGCACTGACAGAGGTCAATATAGGTAGAATAAGATCAGTGCGCATTTTGACATCTTGCTGTTCTTGTCTGCAGTAGATAAACAATGCTGAATTGGGCAATTGTACTAGCTACACCAGATTTTGGTAAAAAAATTGGTCTATAAATTTTGCTAACCACTATCTTGAAGGTTTAGAGTGGTGATGATGCAGGCCTTTGAAGATTAAATAAAAAAGTTTGAGAAATCCTCCATATAGGTATAACTATGGGTTTGGCAGGGGAAGAGGAGAGAGTGGAAGAGAGAATGAAAAATGTTATTTCACTTCTCTATGATTTTTATAATATTTACTGGCATTCCACTGATTTATAGAAACAGAAACAGTCATCAGAAATTGGCAAGAGTACAGGAAGAATAAGCCAATGAAAGATGGAATTAATAGCAGTCATAGATGCTTAAGGGATCCATGATGTATTGATGCCATTTCTTTTTCAATGTCACATGCTGTACTAGTGCATTAGGCCAGATGATACCTGAAGACAATGACCTATAATCTGCTCTCTTGCCTCAATGCCTTGCTAATATTTTACTGAAGGTTTTGCTGTGCTGCAGCTTAAAACAGAACTTTGCCAGCTGCAGGAAGAAGGTACAAAGACAATTTCTGGTGCTTGGTACAGAGAAAAAGAGGCTGCTGGATTTAATCATTACTCATAATCCTCACAAACCAGTCGAGCTCGAAACAGCAGTGAGAGACAGTGACACCTTGCCTTGGTGAAGGATTATAATTGTCATATTGTAGTGTATGATCCCTTCCCTTCCCATTCCTAATAACCTGCACCAGGAAGGGACCACGTGCCATGACACCAGAGGAAAGCGCAACAGGTTCCAGTTAGGGTCTGTATCAGCATGCTTAACATTAACTGCTCAGGCTTGCTCTGCTCATTAGTGTCAGCTTTTGCAGACCATTTTTAGTGCAGGAGACTCCACTCATCTTGTCACACCTGATTTATTACTTCTGTTGGGTTATTGTGCTTCTTGCCAAAGAGCTGTTCCTGGCTTTGTATCCTTTTCCTGTCTGATGGGCTGCATATGCTCTCTGATGCCAGCTCTGTTCAGTAAGCTACTCTTGCTGTCTGATCCCACTCCCCACTTCTGTTGTCAGGTCTTGTTGTTTTTATAATCAATTGTTTTCTTTTCCATTCTGTTTATGTTTTGCTCTTTTCTATTTGTATTGCCTGGCCCTGGGGCCCTCAGATCATTTCTTGCTGCCTGATTTTGGTGTCTAATGCACAGCTGCCCCACAGTTGTACTTGCTGGGTTCTTACTCACTTACTAAGCAAACAGCTGCATGGGCACCTGTTTCTAAGTTCCAGCTGTCTGATCAGCTGTTTTTGCAGAGTTATCCTTCCCATGGTGTAATCCCATTGTCAGTAGCTGTAGGATCAATTCTTTTTTGCACAGATCTTCTGGATGTGTAATTATATATTTCATATATCATCTAGTTAATCCTTTGAGATTGTTCCAGATATCTGAATACCTTCCTCTTTCTCTTTTCTTGCTTTGTTCATGTTTAATTTCAGTCTGCCTTGATCACAAGCCACTTATCCAAGAGAATCCTTTCTTTCTGATTTCTTATCAGCTGCTCTTTAGCATCTATTTTTACTTTCACAGCTTCTGCTAGTCAAGGATTCTAATGTGTAAGTTGCTATTCCTGCAGCCCCATGTCTACCACCATCCATTCAATCATCGCTATTGTGTGCTGCTCCTGCTATTCAATCAGCAGTAGTTTTTTCTTTCTTTTGTGCAGGCCTGCAATAATCTGATCAGTTCTGTCTGTCATATTATTGCCCCTGGTTATCTTTCCTATCGGGTAATCATCACAAGGAACTCTGTTCTTGCACAGGCTTGGATAATTATCTTCTTTTGGTGACTTTCTCAAGCCCACAGAGTGGAGTTACACAGTTCTTAGAAACACATGCTGCAGTAATGGTATTGCTGGACTTTGTGGGGTTAGTATCTTGGAGTTAAATATATAAATGGGTATTCTTACCTAAAAGTTTGGCAAATAGATGAATTTCACTGTGCAGTGAAATAAAAAGTTTCTATCCTCTCCCTTCTGTCTGCCATATTTTTCCCTTTCACATATTCCTGTGTTTACCTGGTGAATAAGAAATAGCTCTTCATTAATCAAAAACATCTCCATCAAGGCTCTGTTCTTCTTTCAACTCAGCTTTTCTTCTCATTACTTATCCAGGCACCACAGCTAGGCTGATCCCTGATCCCTGTTGTATTATAATATAAAATAAAAGAACAAAACTCAACTGATGTAAATTATTGTAGTTCATTGACTTCAGTGGACCCCAATAATTAAGACAGTCAGCTCAAAGTCTCTGGAGGAGAAGACACATGCTGTGACTAAAGAATACTGTCTCCTGTTTCTGGCCGAGAAAAGTAGATTGATTATCTTTGCTTTCCAGAAGATGATTAGGAATTAGTCGAGAAGAACAAAAGCACATCATAGTTTTACTAAGAGCTTTAAAAGATATCAGACAGGGAGCTGCATATTTCACAACCCTGCAGAAATCTGTGGAGTTCTGTATAGGAGTAATCTATCTTTCCTTCCTCAAGGAATTTCTCTCCCAAATAGGTCTTAGGCGGAATGGCCAAGGTTATATTTGGTGCTTTACCTCTCAAGGTGTGACTGCCTAAGCTACAATGCTGATTTATTCTTGGAATGTTTTAATCAACTGATAAATTTGACCTCAGCTTGTTGCACATAAAACTGTTTTGCCATAACCTCTCTGATCTTGCAGCTCCTTAGGGGGGAAGAAGTCAGAACACTCCTGAATCTGGACAAGTATTTAAAGCTATCCATATAGGAGCAAAAAGTCTGATTTTTTTCTTGACAGTTGTGATACTTCAGGGAAGGAAACTGGGATTAAGAAACTTATGTCTGTTAAAATTAATTCTTCTGTTGAAGAACTTGAAGGAATGCAAAAATTAGGGTTAGCAAGTTTTGCATCAGAAGGGTGGATGAGACAGCTGCTTGAAGTATCTTCCAGTGTCATCTTCTATGATTGCCTTCACACTAACCTGTGATGTGTGAAGTTTTATAGAAAGTTACTCACTTTTCAGGTAGCCTCCCACATGCCTTCCTAAATCTTTCAGATCTATAAATTCTGAAAGATTGGAAGAATGTAAAAATTGGTATAAAGTAAATTACGCCATACAGTTCAGAATTTGGAGAAATACTTGAACTTAGGTGTTTGGGTTGGGTTTTTTCCCCCCAAATGCATGTATAATTAGAATAAAAAATTTAATTTTAGAACTTAGACAAACATAATTTTAGAGTCTGAATGTGTATAGCACTGTGAGATTTTTTTAAAGGAAAAAAAAAGAACTTGTAAATATAAAATAGAATCTTGTCCTATCAGTATCTTTTCCAATTGAAGCAGCAGGTAAACTTAATTTTTCTAGTATTCATATAATCCTTCATGGATCAAAGAATGTTACTCCATGCTTGTCCTATCATTTGATAGCACTGGCTTTGTCTATGACAACTACAGTAAATATTACATCCACATACACAGATAGGCTTCAAATCTATGTCTGATTCCAAAGCAGACTACAGCCCAAAATCTCAATCATCTGCACCCATTTCTCTAGGCTGTCTCAGTAGTCTATAGGCACTTCTTGGGTACTTCTGGGCCTTGATTTCTTATCAACGCAGCTCTATTTAACATAATGTCTTAAACTTATGTTTAAGTGATCTGAAATTAGGTTATTAAGAATTCATGTAAGGTATAAGTCGAGTTTTTCCCAAGTTTAATACATAGCAAAGGCCTTAAAAGTGTCTTGCTTTTGCTTATGCTCTTGCCTTAGAATTATGCAAAACCCCACAGAACCAGGTGACAACATGGAATTCTTTCCTGCACTGTTTGCAGATGTGGAAAAAATCTTTTTATTTTACACCCTTAATTTTACAGTTGTTATTTTTATATCTCTTTAGGCAAAATATATATATATATATATATATATATATATATATAGTTAAATTTAATGGAATTTGATCCAGCTAAGAATGACTGTTCATCCAGAATCTGATAAAACAAGCCAGGTGTTAAAGTCTGACAAAGGATGTAGATAATGCATTGAACTGAAGCCTGTAGTTTCTTGAGATATCAGAACTAAATGAAGAACCATATTTTCCAGAATTAATCAAATGTCTTAAAAGCATTAAAAATTCCAAAGAGACTCACAAAACCATTTCCGATCTGATTGGGCCTGAAGACTCCAGATCTTTCATTATCCCTTTCTGTGGCTGGTATCCCATTGGGTACAATGAGGAGCCCTCTCAGGAGGCTGCTCTCTGCCCACACTGCCAACAGCCACAAGCATGGAACGCACTTGGGGAAGATTTCAGAGTTGAGCAGCACTATATTCAATTATTACAGATACAGCATTATGAACAAATCCACTTTTTTTCAGTTTCTTTTGTTGGCTTTTTTTTTCTTTTTTTAATGACCTACCTGGATCTATTCATTTTTCATTAGCTTAAAAACCAGTGAAAATAAAGTAGCAGAGGGATAATGTTCAAGCCTTCAGGTTGCTTCATAAGCATCATCTAAATCTAAGTTGATCATTAGAACAGAGGATTTTTCCCTTTACTTTCTTCACTGTAGTCTTTGAAAGATTGATGGACACCATAGAGCTGGCAGTATCTTTTCCAACACATGCTTAGATATTAATCAAGCAGAGAAGAGGAGCAATTTTCATCTACTTATAAAAATATTTGGAAGAAAGTATTTATTACAAAAGCTGTTTGTTCACTAGTATGAAGAATAACATGCTATTTATATTTAATAATCAATTTGCAATTGAAAAAACAATGAGCCAAATACTGATTTCATTTATTCTGTATGAATAGGGATAGATACAGTTAAGGCAATATAATAATCCATTAAAAAATTCTTCATTTTTCATTTTGGAGGAAACATTTGTTGGAATTACCTTTAAATTTGTAAAGCAGTTTCTGATAGGGTTGTCTGTGCTAGACCTAAATCTCTGCTTAATGCCCACAAAAGTCACAGTGGAAAATAATGGTGAGGACTTATAGAGCTCGTTAACAATTATAAATACTTAGCAGGGTAAGGCAGTGAAAAGGACTCCACAGGTTTCTTTTAAGACTCTTCATGCTAAGTTCCTTATTAACAACAGGGAAAAAAAGAAATAACAAACTTATATTTTCTTCTTTCTCTCTCTTTCTCAGCTAATTCAAAGTGAAGCTGTTAATTAACAGCCAGAGTACAATCTTTAGTTACTGGATTAATTACAGAAGACTTGCTGTGGGTTTTAAATTCTCTTGGGGTATTTTTAAATCTGGTGGGCAGTAATACTGCCATCTGTTTTGTGAGCTGATGGTTAGTTCCTACTGAAATCATTAAAATTTTGAAAACTACACTGCCTGCTATCAAGGTTCATAAATAAGTGGTGTTTTTTTAAAAGCAAAATCGGCCTATATTCTACTGTTCACATCAGAAACAACATTCAGTGTACCTCCCACACACGCCATGGGTAAACAGCTGGTCTGGGAAGGCAAAATGCTCAACCCGTTTATCCAGATCACATAGAATTTCCAGATAGTTAAATGAAATTTACAGATGTAGATCTTAATGTTACAAAAGCTTTCCAGCAAATAAAAATCATTAAATAACACTGTTTTTAAAAAATCATCATTTTCCATGTGATGCTGGAAAAATAATTGATGAGAACTGGCTGCTGCTGTTAATTTGGCTTTCTCTTTAGCCTGAGAGGCTCATCTGCATTCAGCTCTGTATATAAATAAAACCTGATTTTGTAGGGAATACTGTTGAGCACATATTCACCACAACTGCCCTAGGGGAAAAAATACCCAAAAGTGGATTAATTGTAGATTACTCAGTCCTCTCTTATTCTGAAATAGATGTCTTTTCATTTGTTGTTAAAACCCTATTGGATGAGGTAGTTTTCCATCTGTATTGCTGGCAGGAATCTGACAGACTTGCAGAGACCCGAATCATTTCCAAGCAGATTTGCATGCACCATTTAATTTAGGATTTTCAATCAATAGAATTGTCAAGATCTGGCTGATGGTCCCTTTAAAGTACAATTAGTTCAAACCATGTGCTTGTAGGCTTGGAATTCTTTATCTTTCATTTCATTTCATGTACTTTTTAATAATCTCAATATTCTCCTATTTTTTCATCTTAGGACTCATGCCTCAGCTGCTAGCTGTGTCAAACACTTTGACATATATAAGTTTAGATAATTGTTTAATAATTATTGACTATGCCAGGAAGGTATTGCTTCTTCCTCCAAATTAAAATTTTGTTTATGGCCCAAGAATAAATTACCTTGTTTTTTTAAGGAAAAAAATCTTGTGAAGCTCTCCTAAAGTTGAAAGGTGTTATATTTCACAGTTGAGTTATTTCTGTTGCCTACTGTATTGGTGTCTGACAGTCATTTGGAAAAAAAATATATATTTTACCCATCAAGAAGCTGAAAAAGGAAAAGGACAAAAGATTATTCTGTAGTCCCAAGGAGGGATGATCCTTTTTCATGTTAATGAGAGGTTGTGAAGTAAATTGCCTGACATCCCATGGATTGAGTAAATCCAGAGAACTGACTGAAGGAGTAATGGCATGCAAGAATTACAGGAATTTAATATTTTTCAGCCTGGTTCAGTATTTTGTGAGATAACAGAAAGATCTTAAGGAAACAACATAGGGCCAGAAAAATACCAAGAGACATTGAGAAAAGCATAATATTTAGTTCTCTAATCATACAGATTTTTTAATATATCTGTTACTTAAAATATGAAGTGTTTATTTGCATCACACTTGAAAAAGTATGCCTTATGTACTGTTTAAGTAGAGGAAGAAAATCAATCATGAACTGCTCAGTACTGCAGCAGTTACTATATGGCTGTCTTAGATCTTCAGCCCAATATGTTTTTTTCAGATTCCACTTGCAGGGACAACTCAGAATGCAATGTATCTTTTCTGGTGTATTATATTTCAGTAGCACTGCTGCAGTGTGAACAGACTTTACCACCCTCACTAGAGAAAGAGCTCTGGAGCTGTGTTACACCAGCTGGTGAGTGCAATGCCCACTGACATGACAGAGAACTGCTGCTGGAAACAATCTCACTGCACAAAAAGAGAAATGAAAGTGATTTTTTCCCTTTTCTTTACTCTCTCACTACTTCAAGATTAATTTTGGATCTGACCTTCAAAAGCTTAGATGTCAAAAGCATGTGTATTTTAGACTTCATTTCTGCAGAGCAGGGAAGTTGCTCTTAGTACATTTCCACTTGGAAGAGCCTTGCAATCTCCCTGATACCAAATCCCTGAAGGTATTGATTACCACTGAATTTGATCCTTCTCATCTTCTGCATAAAAATCCAACCTGATTAATTTCTAAGGCAATTTCATTTAGTATATGGATATGTGCCAGTAGTATCAGCAGCTTGTGAGTGCATTTCCATGATATTACACTGTTGACTAGTAGGTAAATACAGACCAACTAAATACTTCTTTTTTTAAAAAAAATTGTAAGGTAAAAGTTATAAAAGATAATACCTGTGCAGCAAGATTTAAGATATCCATTCAACACACTTCAGTTTAAATATAGTACAAGAACTCCAATAGATAATAGTTTGTTATACTTGCTTATGGAACTAATATTAGAGAAATCTTCTCAGGAAAGTAAATCCTCTAAAAAAACTCTTATGCTTATTGTTTCTGTCCTGAAGCCATGGAGTTTGCATCTGCATCCATAGCCTGTATCCCTTTTCTGTGTGCCTTAAAAAACACTGGATGTACCTTACGCATTGGTTACCATTGCATGCATTGCTCCCCCATTTTAGACCCCCATAACCCTTCTTCAAACTTGGATTTCAAAGGGTATTGAAAATACTGCTTATCTTCACTGAAATCATAAAAGGAACACTGTTAGAAGTAAAACTTTCTGTCTCATTTACAAACTTAGAGGATCTAACATGTAACACTTCCCCTTACAAAAAACACCCACCTTTGCTCATGTTTACTTCAATGGTAGTACACTATTTTTACTATTATTTGCAGAATCCAAATGCCCTTACAATAAGTGCTTGTCTATGCTTTTTCAAATCCTACTAAAATGTTGATAAACCACTGAATGTCTCAGTCTAGAGAAGAAGAATTCAGTTCAGGTAGGCACACCTTTGGCATGGCAGTTCATGTCATGGCTCTCACCCTCCCAGAGCTGTTCAGGTGGGAAGTCACGTTCTCCATAAGGCCAAGGATTGCAACGTACATCCTCACATCCTCAAGGAGCTTTCACTGTGGTAGAGTCAGTTCTCCAAACATCAGTGAACTTGGAAATCCAAGCAATTACTTAAGACTCCTTTTTTCAAGTTGCTTTATTGCCTTTTTTTTTATTCTCTCTTTTCTTTTTTTTTTAGGTCTTTTATGCTGTGCATTCAGTGATTTCCATTCATTTGTACCCTTGAAGTATCAATCACTGACAGGCTGAACAGAGTATGAAAGGAAGAACTTGAAAAATGTCTTGACTTCTCAATATTGTAGTTAAGAGGACTGTCAAATGCTAGTTCTGTCCTGAGGAGATGTTTGAAAATTCCTTAATCCCGAAATGGGAGGCTGAAGAATGTTAGATAACCTCTTCCTGTGAAAACTTTTATTTGCAATCAATACATACCTATGATGCAATTTCTCTGTCACTTAATTAAACTTCTGCAACTGCTTCCACTCATTTAAAAAAATTGCAAGTGTTTCTTCTTTCCCTGATGTCTTTTCCAAGCCCCTTTGTTGCATTCTTGATTTGTTGATCTTTGCTTTTTAAATCTTTCAGCTCTAATGGGCAGCAACATTACTAAAATTTCCTCAAATTTTAACCTTTGGAGTTATTGCTGCACTGTGCCAAAGCATTCTTAGATTAGATAATATCACTTTGAGCTTTCTTTTGAGAGGCTGATAGTGGTGGAAGGGAGGCATTTTATGGGATTAAATAGAAAATCGATACGATAAACAACCCTTTAGCTAGCATGTTTATTTTTATTTCCTGATTGTATCTCTCTTTCTGAGAATTGCCTGTAGCAGAAAATAGGAAGCTCAAAGATTAATGTTGCAGCTGTACTCTACAGATTTTGCTAGGGCAAATTATAAAATAATATGGAAATCACCATCTCATTCCTACAGTCTCAAAGTAACCTCCATGTTTGGAACATTTACTTCGTAATTTAATGGTATAAAGTCTAGTCATTAAAAAAATACCCAAATAACATCATTTATTTAATAATTAGACTGAAATTAGTCTGGCTTTAGGTTTTGAATATAAACCATTCTAGATAAATCTAAGCCTCTGGATTATTCATAATTGGCTGTTTTGATAGGATGGATGATTTCCTTTTACCACAAGTTAGAGTGGGGGGAATTTTCTCTGAGGCTTTTGGGAGTCACCTTGCGTAGGAAGAAGAGGTAAATCCTTCATTCTCCTTCCCTGTAGGATACAAGAGCAAAGACATTTCTTTAAACCCAGTTTTCTATCAAGTGGGTTTTCTTGGCAACAGAAATTTAATCCTCCCTTATCAGTATCTCTAAATCCCTAATTATTTTCCTAAAATCTTATTCCAGAACTGTGAGCCTGATCTGTCCTCCAAGGGAACTATTCAGGAATTTTGTAACAACTGCAGAACAGCTACGGAATAATAATGGCAATGTCAGCTCCTCCACATAGCCCAGACTGTATGAAATTTTAAAGGCACGTTGAAGTACCTATTTGGATTGGAAAAAACTTGTTAGGATGTGACTGCATTTCAGCTGAGAGTTTCTTTTAATGTTTTCTGAAACTTTTGTTGAAGCTCATAAAGCTTAGGGTCTGAAGTTTTAAACTTCTTTGTTGTTCTCATATTTGGTCCAAAAGTCAGAACAAACCTATGTGAAAATATCAGTAACTCTCATAAATGATAATAAATTATAATATTCAAGTAAAGATTTGTTGTAAGGGTTTTTCAGTAATGGTGCATAACATAATTAAAAAATAAATATGAAAAGAGGGGCTGTTGTGGAAAGTGGTTAACATAGGAGAAGGTGCTAAGTCTGAGCTATCCACATACCACAGCAATATGCAACTGATCCAATATTTGGGTTCATTCTTTTGCCTAGATGAGTCTTTTTCATGCTGCTGAGAATAATGGTATTGTAAGAACAACTCTAGACACCCCATCTGTGGATCTGCATTTTATCTACCCATATTATGCGTGTCTCAAAGAACAGAAGATTGGAAGTCCTGTGAAAAATCTTTTGAAGACCAAAAGCTTAGAATTAATGGGGCAGAAACATAAATCTTGAATATTAAGTCGGAATCTAATATGCTATATAAATACTGTTTTTACTTAGGGGGTGTGTGGAGACCAAAGACAGGGAAGTGACTTAAAATTTCAGTGTTGAGAAGTCAGAAAGATTTTGGAACCAAAGATTGATCAGGAATAAATTGGCCAGGTGTGTATTTCCTCTATGCAGCTTTAACCCAGTGCTCTCAAAAGTACAAAACTTGTCATGAACTTGACAGTTGCTGCAGTAGCTGCTAAGTCTTACTGTGAGTTATAGAACCATAGTACTCTGTTTTAAATCAAGGTTTTTCTTGGAGGCTTTTTATGAATGGAAATAGGGGATTGGGGTGTTGTCTTAGGACTTTGTTTTATTGTCTGACTTTTTTCCTGCCATATGCAGAGTATTTTTTTTCTTCTGTCTTTCAAACCATGACTGAATTCTTTCCTTGCTTACAAGTGTTTAGTGCTGGAGAAGCCAAATAATTCAAAATAAATAATTTAGTAGGCAATGCTTGGCTTACTTTATTTGCCCAGTATATAAAAAGCTCTCACACTGCTTATATTTCCTCAATGAAAAATGCTGCAAGAACTGGACTGAGCCAGTGGGTTACTCACAAATTGAGCATATTCATTGTGTGTAACTTTATACTCAAGCTGTTGTAATGGGTCACCTGAGACACATTGTTCCGCTTTTATAGTTTCAGTTCCATGATTGGATGCCATAAACCATATATGTTGCTTTTCCAAAAATGAATTTTGTTTGGGGACTCATTCTATTATCCACTTAGTAAAATCAGCTACTCCAAGTGCACTAGTGGGGGGCTGTGCCTGTGCCAGGGACTCCATCAGGGAGTCAAAACTGATTAGTTCAGGAATGCACTAACATCTAATCAGCCTTCAGCCTAGATCTGATTCTCATGATTCAGCTGAAGCACCCTGGGGAGACGGCAGGAAGGAACAACTTGAAAGTACTCAGATCCCCAAGTGTCCTCACAGCAACGTGTCACCCAGGCTGTCCCCAGTAGTGTCACTGCCAGGATCACACTGGACCCCAAGGAGCAGTGGGACTCAGTGGGCACTTTCCATGACTGCTCTTTGAATGTGGCTGTTATAAGTGTTTCTTCATAAAAGGAAAACAATACCTTGATTTTGTTTACATTTTGTTCCAAATTTTGGTCAGAAGTTTTTGGTATCCTTTGCAAATGTGCCATGGGTTGGCAGGAACCCTGAGTTGAACTATGGCTTTTTTAATGTTATAGAATCCATTTGGGAAATGTTAGTCTGGTTCATTCAATTAACTAGGCTAAAAAACTGTTCTGTATACAAGAGGAAATCATGTATTTGTTTAAAATCTGTCTATATCTTATTCTTCATGTCAAATTTTATCATCCTTCTAAAAAGTGAGCTCTTCCATATAATCTCACATTTATCACTCAGTCTGAACTTACAGCAGGCAACTGCTCTTGGACTTTGTTGAGACATGGGCCAAAAAGTCATTCATTTCCAAAGTTAAAAATGTTGAATTTTATTTGATGTAGTAACTTGTGTAATTAGAATTCAAAACTACTACTAGCATTTAATAAAAGTGAATGCTAAAATCCAAAGATGCATATTGAAAAAAAAAGAACAGCTTTTCTGCATATGTCTTCTAAATCAATACTTTGTCAAAGCATATTAATAGTGTAATAGCCTAGAGTATGGGTATTCTTCTTCAAGAAAGAATCTATGTATGCCTTCTTTAAAGGTACCCACGGCTACCAGCTTCAGGACCATACTTTCCCCCTACACCCTCGCCCAACTTGCACTTTTGCGCCTCTGGTTCCTATTTCAGGGCCATAACTTGGATCTTTCCCTCCTTATTGCTCTTCACAGATGCAAGTGGTCGGATGCATAATCCTCCCTTTGCCTCGTGATCGCGGCATCCGACCGACTTGGCGCTTGTTTTCTTTTTGGGGTCTCTTCATTAAACCCTTCAAGTGCGTAGCAGGAGTTATCTTCCTCTTGACGTGTACATCACATGGTATTCGAGCGGCTGAACGTCTGTAATGTACCTGGTGTCATGGTTGTTCGGATAAGGTCGTCTCAAACTTGACACTGATGCACTTTTACCCCATTCAGGGTGGGTCCCCCAGCTACCTATACGGTGGCAGATAATGTTATGGTTGCCGGACATAATTTGTTATTTTTCCTTCACTAGGAATTGTTACCTAAACCTTCATTTTCATTCTTTTTTTTATTGTTTATTTTTATATTGTAATTTTAACAAAATAAACAACGATTTTTATATGATACTAGCCTAGATTTTCCAAACCATTTATCATTCGTTCATTAACATTTAACTTTCCTCCACTTTTCCCCTATTTCCAATCCAACAAATCAATAACTTATCATAGCTTCCATAACCATTAATTCAACCAAATTACATAAAACAAATCGATTAAAAACAATATAAAAGTACGCATCCTTTATGCACTATCGCACACAACTTACACCAAAACTTAACATACCCTATACCACAAACCCATCTTTCATTTAAAATAAAAAACAAGATAAAAATACAAAACATTCACACCAATAATAAGCCCAGGTTGTTTCTTCCTGAACTCTTTTGGATCCTTCCTTTATAAACTGTATATTGTCTTAATAGGCTGTACCTGAATTCAGGGAACCTAATTTCTGCTTTTATCTCTTTTAGCAGCCTAAGTTCAAGTTTCATTGAAATTATTGAAAAACAAAGAAGCAAGCACTTAAACCCTTTCCATTGACTCCTCTTTTTTTTTTTTCTTTTTTTTTTTTCTTTTTTTTTCTTTTTTTTTTTTGTTTTTCTCCAACAGGATATACTGGGTTGAATAGGATTTTGGAGAGAATCAATACAACATTTTTATGATAGCAGATAATCTTTCTCTTCTGCCTCAGCTTCTCCATTTGTCAAAAAAACCAAAATGATCAAGATCTCTGTTGTAAAGTGCTTCAATACATATGAACAAGGGCAGTTAAAAGAGTATCAGATATAGTTATCACTTGCTTTAAAAAGAGAGTTAAAAAAAGAATACAAGTATCTTACTTATAGAAAGATCTTATACAATGCTTCTTGACTTAATCCAACTAAATCTTTCTGTATGAGTCTTTATATCAAAATACATTTTCTGTTTAAACATGGTTGTCCTATTTAGTTTTATTTTCATCTAATGATATAATCCCAAGATGTTTCCTCCAAATGCTACTTCATATTTAGTAATCTCCTTTTCCTTTACATTCTGAATTCTCCGTAATTCTTGCTTAATATTGGACAAATCTTTTCTACTTTTTTCACATCGATCTGATAGCTGCAGGAAAATGTTTAAGTATTGTTCTCATTTATGAAAAACTCTCTAAAATTTTCTTGGGATGTACTTCAGGAAGTGTTATTCCTTTTGGGATGAATCCTTCTGGATGACACAATGAAGCAGGTAGTCAATTTTCATACTTCTTTAAATCTTTGTTGACATGAGGTCTGCATCTCTTTTAGTCCTCCATATTTTGTATTTAGAGAAAAGTTTGTAATCATGCCACCCTTGGAAAACAAAAATTGCTTCTAATTAGAAGTGGATCCTTAAAAAACATCTGAGTAAGTCAAATCACTGCAGTTGCTTCATACAGTTGTATGCAATGGACAAATATTTGCCTTAAATTGAATTTTAATAAATGACATTGTACCAACTTTTACAATATGTGTTAGTAATGACAATAGACAACAAAAAGTAACATTATTCATAGAGTGAATCATACCGAGGCTTCTTTGAGCTTGAACAGACTAGTATATATTTGATGAACTATTTTGATTTCATTTTTTTTATTTCAATTTGAGATTCATAGGTAATATAAAATATGGAATAAAAAATTAAAATTTTTCCTTTTTTTTTTGCTAATCTGTGAAAATGCATTATCCAATGCTTTACTTTAAAGCATTTCCAAATAAGTTGAATTTATCCAAATTTAAAAATTCAATTCTTAATGTCTTAAGTTATGAACAGGGAAGATGAATAGACTTGCAAATGGATAGATTGATTTTTGTTATGCATAGTCCCTTTGCGCTTCATACATGCTTCAGAGAGATCATGCAGATTCATTTTTTCATGAAGTTTGAAACATTAATGGATTTCTTTTGCCTGGAAAACATGGTAAGTAAGTAGCATTGTAATATAAATGATGTAATAAATCATATACCAATTAGAGCTGCCTACATATAGAGAGAGATGTTGCCTTGTCAATGCCTACTTTGGTATCTAACTTTTTATTTTGGGAAGTTTCTGTGAATCTTTGCCTTAGATAGAAAAGGCTGTCCTGCAATGCTGTTCACTGCAGAACGCATCTGAGCCAGTGCCCAGACTGGAGAGATGCTCAGGCAGAACAAGTTGGAAACAGCATTATTCCTGCATTCATTCAGTGCAGGAAGTATGATGTGTTGTTGTCTTTTTAGCATCTTTTCTGAAATATTTATTTGCTGTAATATTTCCTCAGACTCTACAGTAACTCCAGGGATGACCTCAAGTTTTGGTTTGATGCTTTTTCCCCTTTTTTTCCCTCTCTCTTCTTATACTTTTCCCACTTTTTTCCATTATGGCCTTGTGACCTTCATGCACTTTGTATTCTTCCTCATAAATAATGTAAGTAATCCTATACTTACAGTAGGTTTAGCCAGATACAGATGACTGGACATGTGTGATAGCAAGTATCTTGTACCTGACATAGATAAACTCAAATAAATTCCCCATGTTAAAATTCCTCACGGTAAGAATACATATTTTTTGCCTGCTGTGAGAACAGGGAGCAAAAAATGTTCAGAAAATACAACATAGGACGTTTGCAAATGTTGCAAAAACAATGGTCCAGGCATTCATGGGAGACAGCCTCTATTTTTCATTAAAAATCAACTCAAGTTACAGAAGTGAAGTTTATATTCTGAACTCTATCCTCTTCAGTTTAGGATTCTTAATAATTAACACTCTAGGTTAGGAAACTACTCTCCATGCTTTCCCTTGCATCAGTGAAACATGAAAATTGCTTCCAGATTCAGGTCTTTGATGGGCTTTTCCACTTGGGGAGTGGATTGTCTCCAGTGATGACAGAGGGAGTCTGAAATTAGCATGCATCGTAGCATGCTAATTTAGTCCTGCATCAAATTTGCTTTCCAAACTGGGTGTACAGAGAACATGTCAAGAACACATATCTGGTTTGTATCTCACACCTTTAATGACCAGGATGCTGTTCCTCACATCAGTCAGCACAGCTGTTCTGCTTTGAGGGCTGAAGCTGCAATCTCACTTGGAACTACAGGAGGACCTCTAATATGGTGTGATTCTGCTCTCAGTTGGGTTTCTGGTTCTCTGTTTGCCAGTCTGTTCAAACTGGGCTTCCTGAGAGCAGCAGGCCAGTGCAGGTTACTCACCACTGACTGCCAAACATCTACCTAAGAGTGTTACATGTGAGGAAGAGAGATCTGATTCTAAATCAAATTGTTATTCAAGAACATTTACGCATTTTCAGTGTTATCCTCCTTTATTCAGGTTCCAATTGGAACTCATTTAAATGAATAAATAACAGAGAAACAGCATATAGGTATAAGTTATTAAATGAAACTGACAGTGCTATGTTCTTTGGAAAGATCTGATTTGATTAGAACATCAAAGTTATTATGCATAAAAGGCATCTTGAAATTGCCTGTTATAAGATTTAATTTGTTAAAGATACAGTATAGAAAGCTGGGTCCTTCAGGAATGAGATAATGTTGTTGGGTCCCAAAGTTTTTGCTTCCAAAAGCTATGACACAGATTGGCTTGTTTGGCCATTTAGAGGCAGGAAAAGGACATGGGCAAATTAATGGGAATGGTACAAGCAAACTGGAAAAGCTGTAAAATATGAACAATGCAATGGTATCTTTCTGCTCATTGTCTGGGCTTAAAACCAGTATATATCTATTTATTTCATTAGTATTAAACTCCTCTTCAAGAGTAAATTAGATGCAAGGAAGATAAACTTAGCATACATTGCTCTTATTTGTTTTAGCTGAAACCCACACACAATTCCACTATGATACATTTCAAAGACTTACAGAAACACATTTTTGAGTGACATGAAAACACAGTAGGATACTCTCTTATTGTAGCCAAGAAATATCTTTGTACCACAAAGGATTAAAAATCAAACAAACCAACCAACAAAAGACACTCATTTTTTGCTGCCAAAATTCAATTCTGTAAAGGAAACCTTGATCTACCTGGCTGGATTCAATCTGGGCTGGGAACAATAGAATGGTACAGACCTTACCTGCACTAAACATGCTCTTGTAGTTCTGAAAAGCTGGTTTATTCACTATAAATGTATCATAAACTGGTTCAAGTTGAATAGTAAATATGTGATGTATAGAAAGAGAAAAACTGCACTAGTTGGAAGTGATCCTCTGAATTACAGATGATGATTATTATTTTACAAGTTCATTAAACATTTACTGGAAAACAGAAAAAATCTTAAGAAGATTAATCTTCTTTTCCTTTTCCCATATGTTTTATTTCTGTGTGTTCTGGCTGAATTTTTAACTCTGGATTTGTCCCAGTTAAGTAGCTAAAAAGGATATAGTTTGAAAAGATTCTGAGATGTATTATCATTTTTAATGTCCTGTAAATCAATGGATGTCAATATAAAAACTCAGGGAATTATAGTTTACAAACAGCTGCAGATAAGACCAGAGTAGCATAGCTGACAATTAATATGATTAAATTCCAAAAACTCAAAACCTTCCCAACCTACTCAATCACACTGACTTAAATGAAGGAAAAGAATCGCTAGAATATTTACAGACATCTTTCAAAAAAACCTAAAAAACAAACAAACAAACCTTAACCCTGGCAGTAATACAGGTTTGCAAAAAGTCTTTGAAGTTGAATTATCCTTATGAACTTCACTGGGGGAAACAAAAAAATATGAAAAGTATTTCTGTGCTTTTAAAAAGTATTTTGTGTTAGTTTTTGCATTATACAGAGTTGCTTGTCTTGTTTTTTTGGAATGGCCAAAAAAGTTTTCAAAAGAGAAAGCTGATTCAAGGCCAAGCCTGGAAGTCAGGCAGAGTTGAATCCAGGAAGTATATTAATAGATTCTAACATTTTTTAGGTTCCTAAAATTTAGGATTTGGTATTAGGATTTGAAACAATGGTAATCTGAAATACTTGTTTTTCTGCGGTGTTTTTCTATAATCACAACTGAGCTTTTCATAGTTGTCTGTATGACATTCAAAGAGTTCTTCAACTTAAAAAGTCCCACAGAACTGCAGAGCTCAAGAAATGGAGCACAGCTAAATATTCTACATTCTTGGGTGGGTAGTATTATATAATTTCAAAGTGTTCATTGGTTCTCATTATGCTTTCTCCACAAGGATACAGAGTACCAAAACAGAAGGTGGTCCCAAATTTTGGCCTTCTGGCATAATAAAGACTTCATTCTGTGTAGTCTGACCTCTAAAATATAATCTATCTTTAAATAAAATTTACATTTAATCTTTTATTGCTTGGTCAGAAATACTTCCTTTTTACATGTTTTGTTCTTCATGGCTGCAACGGTTTAAATTGATATTTTTAAGCTTTGGGGACAGGAGTTATGCAGAACTTTTTTGTTACTGTATTTCCTAGCACTTGGAAAAATGTGTTGAGACTTCAGAAATGTGTGTCCTGTGGGATTGAATTTACTAAAGAGCAGCAAGTCACTTATTAGAAAATGTCTGCTAGTCCCTGAGGATCTTTTCCTATTACCACCTCTAAATGAATGACTAACATAATGGATTAGGCTGTTCACTCTTGATACATGACTGGAAGACTTTATGAACGAGCAGGAACATATTTTGATTTCACTGGTGTCCTTCCCTATCACTGCTGTTGAAATTTCAAATGCTTTTTTTACTCATCAGAATCCAGATAAAGAATTCTCTGAATTGTGAGAAGGTAACAGTGTTGTTCTGATTCTCTTTTTGCTTAACCTCCATGTGTCCCCTGCATAATTCTGCCTTTTCCCAGCATCAAATCTGTGACAAGATCAAAAATGGATCAAGTCAGACAGCAAAGGTGTTACCAGCTAAAATGTACAACTAGAATTTTAACAAGAAAATTCAAAGGAAGAATTCTAAACATGTATATGCATAAATTAAGATAAATGTATTGGGTTGTCTTAAGGTTTATACCATATGACTGAACGCATTGATCTTTGTGAGGCTCCTCTATACTGACGTTGAAAAACTTACCATGCAAACATTGTGTATGGAGAATATCTTTCAGAGAGACCTACAAGGATGCATTTGAATATATTCAACCATCTTTTTATTTACATGTTCCATTTAAAGCTGTAAATTACCATTCAAAGGCTGGGATTTTGACCTAATTATTATGATCTTAAATACTTAATTATGATTAAGTACTTCAAATTAAAGTTCAAAAATAGCAATAGATGTATTTAAAATTATATACAGATTCCAATACTGGAATCTGATGAGAATTTCTTGCCACAGAAGCTGGGGTTTACATACAGCTGGGTAGCTGTATGCTCTGATCTCACATGTATTATCTCTGGTGCAGGCTGGAGTAACCTCTTGTCTCACTTGCAACATTTTGTAGTGTGTTTTCTGTAGTCATTTCTGAAGTAACATCCCTGAAACCTCTTTTATAACAACTTATAGACTGATCCAAGGCTGGTGGAAGCCTGTTACAGTCAATTCTGTATCAAGAGAGCTTTTTGGCCATCCAGAGAATTGTCAGCTAGCCACATCTGATTGCTTTTTTTCTGCTCCTTTTTTGAGAGTATAAACTGATAACACCATTAATTACTCCACTTTATTTTCTGTTTCTCAAAATTGTGGAAAATACCGAGTTTGCAATGCATCACAATCCTTTTTCTCTCTCTACTGTGGCACTGACAGGAGTCAGATATACCATAATGGACAAGTGTCTTCACAGACAAGAGTCCGCTTTGCTGGTAGCTGGATACCAAGCACAGTGTAACTTTTTCTCTTAAATATGCAGCCTTTAAACAGAAAATTAATTTGTAAAGGTGAGAGAATTGCTCAGAACAACCATACATGCTTGCTTTTATAAGAAATAAATGCCAGTGGAAGTTTTGGTAATGAACAGCTTCTATGAGAATTGCCTACCTCTTAATTAATTGGTCTACAAGCTGTTTGATAATCCACCTTAACAGGTGTAGCATATGCTATGGAACTGTCCCTTGCAGCCTCTAAACAAAGTCTGAGTGGAAATGAATCAGAGATTAGCTGAAAAGTCTGTTCTAGTCACTAAACAAACACTCTGCAATTAGAGGTTCACGTGTTGACTTTAGAAAGACCAGACAGGTGAAGTGACATTCAGACTGTACAATAGAAAGAAATGCAGATATCATCTTCAGAAGCAAGAAAAATCATAGTCCAAGAATTGCAGAGGAACTTTACACTAAGCTGTTACTGCTCAAAGGAGGTAAGTAAATAGTGAATTCAGTAATTTGCAGGCCCTGTGAGTTGTGCTTCACAAAGAGGGAACAAAGAGAAGATCAAAAGGCACAGGCTCTGCAAGATTAGAACAATGGAAACTGTTCTCTTTCTTCTCACAGCTTCATGCAGCACTGAGCAAATCTGGGCAGTGCCTCCTGGGGAGAGTGTCTCTTTTCAGACAGTGCATTCATTATAAAATACTGGGGGTTGTTGTTCTTTAAAATGACTATACAAGAACTAACAGAAACCTTGAATGTACACATGCATACGTTCTGACAGCACTGCTGGTAATTACAAAATATTAGTTTAAAACAGAGAGGGGCAGAACTAAAATAATACAGCTTTTGTTTTCACCAGAAATTGGTTGGGTTTTTTTATTTTTATTCTCCCCCATCAAAAGTATTGTTGATACCTTTTTGTATTTAAGAAAAACAGGATTTGAGAAAAACACAAGCCTTCTAGGCCTTTTATTCAGTTATTTTAAGATATTTTAATCTAATTGTTGGTTTACCATCATTACTCATTTTATTGCAAACTGACAGATATTATTGTAGTTCAATGTCAAGTGTACCAGAAACTATGAAATTTAATCTCCTTGCAAGCAGAGCACCTTCTTATGACTTCTAAACTCACAGCTCTGTCTTCAGAAGAGAATGGGCACATAGAGCCGTCTCACTGCAGCATACCTGACTTCCATAATGGAAATGCCAAATTAAAAAGGGTTGGCTTTTAGTTCCAAATTATTAGCTATTTCAGAATGTAATTTACTGGTCGGGTGCTTGAGTTTTTTGTCTTGAAAAAGCAGCATTTCCAGAGGGCAAGTGCTGGGGTGGCTTAGCCTGCTCTCGGGCTGAAACCATCAAATGTCAGTCACCAGAAGAGATCACTGCAGTCTAGGTTACCTCCCCCTGGGTGGCTCCCAATCCTAAATTACCTCCCCCTGTTCCAGAAAGTTCTCCCTTTTGTAGTTATTAATTGGTTCCCTGTTATGACTCCTGCCTCCCTGTTTTCCCCATTTGTTCTGAAAAATTGTATCCTCCCCTCTGCTTGTACCCCATTGGTTGTTTTCCCTTTCCCCGCCTTACTCCACCCCCCATAAAGGGGGCTAGCCCGCGTCTCCTCGGGGCTTTTGCTGGTCCCTGGTCCTTCCTGCAAATAAACCTGTTGGAATCCACACCAGAAGCCCCTCCCGCCTTCTTTGCCTCCGGGCAGACGCCAGCCTGATCACCGGCTGCCCGACAACGTGCTTCCTCTGAGGAGGAGCCAGCGCACGCACCCATCTCACGCTGATTGCACTGAGCCGTCCAGCGAGGACGCTGTGGAGGCTAACGCTGCGTCCCCTCTGCCCGAGGGCACGCCGGGGCTTGTGGTGACAAGCCCCCGGTTTCGTTAGGCAAGTGCTGTTCATGAAAATCTCACCTTGTTGAGAACCTGGTATGTTTAAGTTTCATTAGGAAAAAATAAGTTTCCTTGTACATATCCCTAGCACCAGGAGACCCTCGTAAGATACTGAGAATCCTAATTAGAATTCTTGTTCCAGTTTAAGAATATAACAGAAAACAGATAATAGGAATTCTTATTTTGCAAGTCACTGTCCCTCCTTTCAGTCTGTTTTCCATAAACGCATAAAAGAAATGTCAAGTGAGCTTGTTGTGCTAGAGAACTGGAACTATGAGGTAATAAAACTGTATGACTTGCATGAGTGTGACACACTTCCAGTACAAAGTCCAAAAGTGTAATTTCACTCAAATTTGCAGAAGTGTAAAAAGGACCAATACAGACCAATAAAGAGCAGCACTTGTACTATCAGCATATTATTTTAAATACTTGACTATGATTAGTAGGAATCATAGTTGATCAGTGTCTGAAAATCATGTACTTTTATTTGCATGTTGAAATACCTGATATCAACATCTTTTATTACATTGAAAGAACTTAAGAACTTGAATTTACAAACAGGCTTTCAGTGTAATTCTCAGATGTACTTATGTAGCATTTATCTGTATCTTTAGATGCCTAATACTTGTGAAAATATGAATGTAACTTCAGAGATCTTAGCAAATCTCTAGAAGAAAATCTCTGCTTTTTCTGCAAGAAAAGAAAGGGAAGTGCTAGCTTGATCACTTGTACTGCCTCTTCCCTGTAGTTCATCTTCTTAATCTGCATGTCTTCAAACAGAAGTTATTTTGATTATTTAACATATAACAGGGTCATGTCCTAAGAAAAGACCACATGGTTGGAGCATGGTGCTCCTTGGAATCATCAAATGGCTCTGTAGATGGGGACATAGAATGTATTAAATTCAGTATTAAAGGCAGAGAGGATTTTACCCCATACTGAGGTACTTAGTTTCAAGAAATAAGGTATTTCTTTAAGGGTCTGGAATTGTTCTGACTCTCACTAGGTAGCATGGAGCATGTTTGAGCGAAGTGGTACAAGACAGAGCTGCTGAGTGACTTGACAAAATAAAGGGGTTGTTAAGTTACTTCTGAGCCTTCTCCCATCAGACCATTACAACCACTGAAGCGAATCAAATGGTTACATAAAACAGTAGAACTAATGGAATGATTTTATTTGTACTAGAGCAAGTCTACTATTGAATGCCCTTTGATTGACTCTAAGTATCTGCATAACTTTATAGGAAAAGACATTTTCTAGCCCTAAAAAAAGTCAAGTGCATGTTTCTTTTTTCCATATTTTATATCCAGGTTAATTCCTGTTTCTTATGCTTCATTTTATCTTTTGAAAAATGGAAAGAGAGCTGTACTTAAATTTTCTTAGTTCTAGTGAATAGGGAAGCAACATTTGCAAAGGCAGCATGGGAAATACTACTTTCATTTTCCAGAAGTAGGCATGGGCATGGCACCCAAGACAGAATTCTGTGTATTTTTGAAACAAGTAGCACATTGAACCTTGGCACAATGATAAGCAGCTGCCAGAAGGACACTAACAAAAGTAAGGGGAATTGTGTAATGTGTGGATATCCTTGGAGTTCTGTACATTTTCAGCAAGGTCAGGTGTGCAGTCTCCACTGCTGGGATCTGCACCTGATGCTAGTTATAGCAGGGAGCAGGCTCACTCCAGAGGGCAATAGCTGTAATCCATTTATGTGAGCAGTGCAAAGTGACTTCTCTTTTCTGAAAGTCTTGCCTAGAATGCCCCCCAGCACTCAGAGCTCTAGACTGTGGCCACCACTCTATAATTTTCCTCTAGAGGGATGATGCCAGCTGCTCTATCTCACTATACTCAGATTGAGTAAGTCAGCTTTGCACTTTCCACATGGAAGTCTGTAATACTCATCGCTTGAAAGAATTGTAACTCTATGAATACTTAGAGCTTGATCCTCTTTCCATTTAAGTTATTTGAAATTTTGGTCACTCGAGCAGGTGGGGTTCTTGAAAGGGCATGGTCAGGCTTCAGAGACTCAGAATTTGCTTGTAGAGACAAATTCTCAGTCCTAGCCCTGAATCTCTGGATGCTCATGGTAGATGCTTCCTACATATCAATCTATCATGAAATGTTTTTTCTAGGATATTCCCTGGACAATGTCTGATCTCTTGAGGGGATTATTATATGGATGATTTAAGAATTATTTTCCTTTATGGGGTGTTTCTGATGCATACAAACATTGTCCAGTTTGTAAGGTGAGGCAATGTTAGAGAAACATCTGTATAAGTTAATTGAAAGTGAGGGGATTTAGTATCCAGAATCCAAGATGATAAATGAACAACAATTTTTGCAGGGAAAAACAGTGGGCAATTTCCATACTGATTTTTATGTAGGTCAATGTAGTTTATATATATATATATGTATGCATATATATATATATATAAGATGTATATAAATGAAAAATATTCTCTCTCTCTTTTGCTTCTTTTGCTTTGTAATTTCTTTTAATTACACTCTTGATTTTTATGGCAATAGTAGGTTTGGTTGTTCTTTCTAAATGAGCTGTTCTTGTCAATGCCTGTTGGAACAGTGTTGGGGTTTTTTGAGAGATTAAGGAATATTGTTACCGTATTCTGTAATATTAAATTCTTTTGAGGACATAAGCTATTTTTTATCACTAGTTTTTGGGAAATAAGGTTGTATATTGATGAGTTTGCTTTAGGGTATTATAAAAATTTCCATGCTAGAGTATTTAAATATATTAACCCATAAATATTAAGGAAAGAATTTTTATTAATTTCTTTAAAGTGATTAAAAATATTGTAAACATTCTTGGAAGCAAAGCTTCTTGATATCTCATTAGAATGAAAAATGTAACTTTTGGCTGGGAAGGGGTACCTTATATATATACCCTGCTGTTTTGAAGCTTAATTTGGACCAAAAGCCTAGTTCTGAATTTTGATACATGAAATACCAGGCTTATTCATGTCTAACAGCATGCACTGAAAAAAGCTTTATTTGTTGAACTCCCTTCCAAATGCACTGTAGAAAAAAATTTTGCCTACAAGTTGAGCAGGTGGATATCAGTACAGGTGACAAATACTGCAGAAAACAATCACCTGAAATATAAGAGACATTTGTTTCTGTCCTTCAACTCCTTGGCCTGGAACAGACTGCATTGGAAATCACTCAGACAGAAGTCTTGAACTGATAGGGAGTTTGTGTGAACACAGTTACTGTACAGTGCAAACCTGTTTCGACATCCATCATTCAAAGGACAGGCATAAATTTAACTTGTATCCAGCTGCTCTTGTGTTTAATAGTGACCAGATCATAAAGTGATTTTAGAAAGCAGGGCTGCTAATGAATATGCATTTTTAAAAGCCACCAGCCAGTGTCAAATATATGAACACCTATGAAAAGAAGCTAGTTCTTTTTATCACAAGGATGACTTCCAAGATTTTATTCCTTATTTGACTCAGTGTATTCTGCACATATCCCTAGAAAAGAGGTAATTCTCAAAATAAATTGTTTCTTCTTTGTGTTTAAGTACATTAGTGACGTTTGACTAGACATCAAATTTTGGACAATGTGTTCTCTAATGATGTGAACTTGACAACATTTCTATCAGACTGGTATTTTGGCTTATTTCATTATTTCAAAAGGAAAAGCAAAAGAAAAATCTCAGCCTTTTAAAAATAAATTTTAAAAACATTCTGAAATTTACAAAAGACCATTAGACCTTGCACCTGCTGTGTTGACTTCTGCTGACCCCTTTTGACAGAGCAAAACACACACTTAGGTTACAAAGAATGTAGAGTATTAAATAAGTTCTCAAGTTTACTATTCTAAAAAGAGCCAATACCTGCACTTCTTTTCTGAAAAGAAATGAAAGCAGCAAATGTTTAACATATCTGAAAGTAACTGTAAAGAAAAGGAACATAATTTTCTTGCTAGAAGGTAGGAAGCCCTCTCCTCGTTGCTGTGTATTGGCAAAGCTTTACCAACTTGGATAATGCTATGCTAGTTTTTTATGTTTTACCATCTGAGAAGTTGGCTTGGCAATGGAATAAAATGGATCATCAATTCAAGGCTCTCTCATCAACAAAGGCATTCCTTAAAATATGTAAATACACAGAAACTTCCTTCACTTTTCACTATACACACCTCTATAGTTTGCATTTCAGTTCACATTCAGGGCTTGTTGATCTTAGTCCCTTCTCTAGCAGCTTCTCCTATGAACTGGAAAAGGCCTTGTCTGTGTTGCCATGAAAACCCAAATCAGCTGTTAAGCCAGCAGACCATGACCACTGCAAAACTCTGTCTAAAGAAATTATGTCAATTCACATACCAACTGTCTCTGTCTGAAAGCAGTAGTTATGCATTTACCAATGTGAAAATCTAATTCTTCAGGCTGAAACATATTTTTTTTATTAGCATGCAGTTTACTTTTCATCCAAATATGTGGAAATGAGTAATTAGGTGGAGAAAAGAACTACCCCAAGATAATGGTTTCTAGACAGCAGAATATAGCATAAGCAGCATGTTAACTTCTTGAATCACAGATTTCATATATAAAGATGTTGTTCCTTTATTTTATTGTATTTCAGACACAAAAAGTAGGAATATAGATTTTGAAATTGTGTATGACAGCTCACAGATGCAGATGGTTTGTAACTAATTTTAGGCTGCATTTCCCATTCAGATGAAAAGATTCTAATGTTAGAATTTTCATGATACATGAAAATGTAGATAGAGCTGTCTTGAGAATCAAAAGTCATTTATAAAGGTGTCATTCTGCTTTGGATGGAGAACTGCAGAAACTCTCTTTTCTCCATACTGGTGCCAACAGACTAGGAAACAAGATGTTTCGATACCAATGCCACCAACCTGTGTGTCATTGAACACCTGTTTTTACATGGTCTATTTGAAGATTAATTGCCTATTTTGCAACAAAAGCTTCTTGTCAGGAAAACCCTGTCCTGAACAATGCTTTTCCAGATCATTACCCATAATGTAACCACATATACAACACAATGATTATTGAGTAACCACATTTAAATACTGTCATTTCCAAGAAAAAGACAGAAAATTGCTATAAGTATTCTGTACTCACTGTCATGGCTACGGTTGACTGCCAAGTGTTTTGCCTTTAATCCACCCTAGTTAGAGTTGATGTACAAATTTTAATAAAGAGGCAGTGTAAGCTAAACAAAAACTTCATTAACAGCTCCAGGACATTTTACCCAAAAAATGCCAACATCTGGGAGAAAAAACAGGCAAATTATTAGTTTTAATTTTTGAATTTTTCAAATGCAGCATATGTATGTGATATCTTGGTTGCAGTATTTTTCATTACTCAGAAAGCTTTTTCGGTGCCAGAAGTCTGAGAAGATGGCGGGACTGACAGAGATAAGAACTGAAGATATGTTTGATCAGAAAAAATTGTCATGATTTCAGAGCTTACAAAGAAAATGCAATGATTTCTTGGCTTTTTCCTCTAAACATTTTCCCACATGAAAACCTTTGCAGCCCCAACCAGCTTCACAAGCAGGAATGTCTGTGCACATACAAAAATCCTAATGAGAGCAGCTTGGCAGGACACAGTCTCCATCTGAATGCTGAAAATCATACAGCTTTGCAAAGCAGGCCTGCACCAAATCAGAGAAAAGCACTTGAAGCATTTTTATTTGTGCACACATAACTGAAACTTTTATTTTTATTTACCTTTGTATCTAGGCCAAGCACAAAACAAGCAAGCTTATCTTACCTGCAATGCACTGTATTAGAGTGATCACAGTGATAGTCATGACCAATTTTTCTTTTGCAAAACTACTTCTACAAGTTGGTTGACAAAAATATTAAAATTTGGCCACATCTTTTGCTCAAGATTGCGTAAAATCTATGTTGCATTATCATACCAGCTTAGATTAACACCACTATGTACAGTGGGTACTCAGTGGTTTTCTGTGTGATGCCACATATTTTAAACTTCTTTGATAAATCAGTTGTTGTCCTCTACATTTAATAAAGACATGCAAATACTGAAGATCCTTGTTCGTGCTTTTCTTCTCAGTGTTCAGTCTAGATACTTATACAGCATTGCACATCTCCAGTAAAACACTATCAGCAGCAAGAACTCAGTCAAATGGACTCTCATTTGAAAAGATACATATTTTGGTATAACAGCAGGTTCAGCAAGGCCTGTTTTTACTGTTGGTTAAGCTTGGCCATACCACGCTGAGAATGGCCAGCTAGCTCAGCTGTAGAGCATAAAACCCTTTATAATTTCAGAGTTGTGGTTTGAGTTCAGCATTGGGTGCCACGTAAATGATGGGGTGACCCTGTCCAGCTGCTCACCCAGACACTCCTTCTCTCCCCCTTCTCAATGTGATGGGGGAAGAAAGGAAGGTGAAAAAGCTGTGAGTGGAGACAAAGACATGGAGATTCCCTGCCATTACAGGGAATTAGGCAGGATTTGGGAAAAGTGAATGTAATTTATAATGGAGTTGGATGGCAAGAAACAAATAGAAAAGCTAAAAAACTTTTTCCCAAGCTCAACTTCATTCCCTGTGGCCCCCATACCTGCACAGGGACACCTGAGACACATACAGGAATTGTCTATAAAGTTAAAAAAATGTTTCTATGACAATGTGGCTGCACCAGCAAGAGAGAGATCAAGGTCTCAGGTAACCCCTGGTTTCATCTGTGAGTTATTCAGTCTGCCTCATTTTCATAACCTTTGACAAAGTGAAGAACAGGTGTGGTTTTGAATTCCAGCATTATCTTTATACCTCTGTATTGGATTTCATGCTGTAAACTCTTTTTATGAGCATTTTAGTAATCTCACTGTGTCTAAAGAGTGAAGAAACCTTCACTACTTTATCATCACAGTATTAATCCAGGCTGGATACTTAAAAAAAATTCTTCCCTTGTTTGCCTTCCTGACCCTAAGCGGTTCAGTCATTTATATTAAATGAACTTTGCTGTGGACCTCTGTGCCAAACCAGTGCTGCAGTGTTAAATGGTGAATATGAGATATTATCATCTTGGCTACTACATGAGATTGCAATTAAAGTCATCTTCAGCTGCTAGTTGCTTTTTCTTATAAAGTGGAAACATGATGTTTCAGAGGCTGTTAATTCCTAGTCTTTGCTGCTGTGTTCTCTCTCTGATGCTGTGCTAAGTCAGAAATCAAGGCAGGAAAAGTTATGCCCACAGGCCTGATGTGAAGGTTGAGCTCCATGGAGTTCCTAAAACAAGTAAAAAGTTATGATTGAATTAGGGCCATTATTCAGCACAGAAAATTGGCATTTAGGTTAAGACAGTCTCATGAGTGCAACTGCAAACTCCTGAGTTAGAGCAGAACTGCCAAAATGAGTAGTGTCCTTTCCTGCTTTAGTCTGTGACCTGCAGCTTGGACATTGATGACAACACACAGCAGCCACACTCTGCTCAAGGTGCAATGCTGGGCTCAGGAGAAGCTTTACTGTCATAAAGGGCAGTGGAACAGCCCCAGTGTTGGGGAGCAGCTGTGTGGCCCCTTATGGATTGCAGCATTGGACTTAGTGCCAATGTTTTACTGAAGTAAATCCCGTTTCTAGGATGCAGGCTGAATCCTCTCTCTGTAAGGGCCAGGGCCAATAAGCACATGGCAATTCAGCTGAGTAGAAGGTCCTGGGTTCAACTGAGTGGCACAGCTGAAAGTGTGATAGGTAATGAATGAAAACTAATTAGGCTCTTGAATTGCCCCAAACCGGGCCCAGAGACACTGTCAGAGAAGTGGGTATTTGCTTCATTTGGTGTAGGGTGTGTGGGGGATTGTTCCTCCAAACAGACACACACAGAGCACTCCATACAGTCCAGTATTATGGGTAAAATTCATGAATATTCATCACATTCCTTGGGATAGGAGTCGTTATACAAATTACTTTTGGAAGTCATTAATATCATTAGCATACGTGCCATGCATGCGCTCTGTACCCTGGTGGTCGCACTGAGGAAGGCTCCTCTTCTTCCTCAGGGGTCTTTCTGATAAAGGCTAGTAGTCTTCATCACAATGCACTTTTCACCTTTCTTTCTGGAGCATGTGCAGTCCTTTGTAGAATGATTCAACAGTTTTTGTTCTGGTTTAAAACAAATTCTTGTTCTTCTTATCTTGACAAGATTATGGCAAATCCTGCTTCTTAGGTTTTGTGATTAGCATTTGCTGTCTCTTAATAGTTAACTGTGCTTACATGAGTTAACTATTGATCATCCCTTTCTCACTCTAACTGCAACTGGGCCAGCAATTGCTTTAATTGATACAAAAAGACATAAATAGGAAAGTATTTCTTTTGAGTGAGGTGCTTTGTAGATCATTAGAGTAAGAGTCAGTTTGCAGGAGGACTGGAAATTTAGTAGATAAGGGCTTTTTCTTTATAACAGAGTAGGAAAGAAAAATGAAAGCTCTCTAGTTAGTCATTTGTATTTCAGCTTTTCCCTTCTAGCTGTTTTATCTGTTTTTAGGCAAAAATGTTCTTCTACTTTATAAATTCATTAGTAAGGAAAAATATTTAGGAACTGTTCAAAAACTTGTTTTCTGGAAAGCAGTGTATTGCTAAATGCAGAGGTTTTGAGGGGCCAAATTTGAAACCAAAGGAAGAAAATTAGTAGTAGTATGCACCTGGCAAAAAAAGGAACTGAAAAGTTTTAACCCTTCATTTAGCAAACCAGAATGGAACTAGTGGATTCCATTTTGTTCAATTTATTAATGTGGTTTTAATTTTTCTATTTTGCTTTGGTACATTATCAAGGCTAATAGGTCAAATTCTCAGTAGTTGAGCAGTAGACATTTTTAATCTGATGATTAAGGAGTAAAATGGTGCCATAAAGATCAAAAGGCATCAAAATGAAGTGTCTTTATCAGCGGAGCCCATTTACACTGGTGTCTGGTTTTATCAGAACCAATATCTAACGACTCGTGATTTTTAAAACTGAGAGGCTACTGTTAATAAGAAATATGTGGGGAAATCATCTAATGGTTTTTGCATTCTGAATACTGCTACTATTTAGAAATGAGTAGTACTCTTTAGAAATGAAAATGTCTCTGACTTTTTTGCAAAGACTTCTTGGACCCCTTAGACTAAGTGTGTATGGAAGGAAAATATTCCAGTTGTCTGAAAGTTGCACTGTTTCATGTGAGATAATTGCAAAGTGCTATTATTACTTCTAATAGTAGTATGCTACTTCCAGTAATAACATACTAGAATAATTGTTTTTTGGAACAGAAATCATAGAGTCAATAGGCAAATAAGTGATATTTCACTGGTGATTTAAATGTCTACTTTTGAACTAGACTGTGTAGAGTCTAGTTTTTTTTCCCCAGCAAGGCAACTAGAGCAGTAGTTCTGATTGATAATGTAATTTCAAATTGTATCATTTGTATCTTAGTATTTCATAGGTGGATACAGCTGCTATCCTATCTTTGCAACCACACTGCCTTTAACTTCTGGAGACTTGTAAGGTATGACCCAATATGAATATTTTATCAGTCTAAATCAAACTTCATTCTTTTTCAGTTTAAATGTTACAAGTGCTTTGATTGTTAAGTCCCTTAAATGGACTGTAATACCACCAAGATGAGGGAGAAAATTTATACAAGCTTCAGCTTGCTGCTGTGTTTATAAAGTACTTCAAAGTAAATGCAAGTGACCTACATACCACAGTAAAGAATCAGTTTAACTGGATTGTACAGTGAATAAAAAAAGAAGTATAATATGGATTTTTAAAGCTGGAACAGAAGTTACTTACAAAAACAGACTTTTAATGATTTAGGTGGTATAAAGGTGTATCTGTTTTTGAAATGGCCTATCTATTCATAATTTATTAATCTGAAGAGACTAAACACCCACTAGATCAAGTGAGTTTTTTGTAATCTATGAGTGTTCATTAGGAGACGAGTTTCTGAGCTTACAGGTTTGAATGCTGGCAAAGCAAATATACATTTCCACATGTTAAGATTTGTACTGGTTATGAAAATTCACATATGTCACACATCTTTGCCTGCTACCGTGTGCCTTGTGGTGTCCACATGCTAAGTGTGTTTCTACACTGGAAGTAGTGTCTTTACTGAAACAAGCAACTGCTATTAACTTTCTCTGTTGTAACAGACACAAAAGGTTCCCTTTCAGTCAAAACCCAAACCCAATTGATAAACTACATCAGATATCAACTAAATCCAGCAATCTCTCCAGGATCACTTAATGGAATACTCAACAATGGTCTTTGTGCTACTGGAAATGGGTGAAGAAAAAACATACATAACTTGCTAATGATGGATTTCTGTATGCAAGCATTGTTGTTGGATTACAAGGGTGTTCCCTCTTTCTTGATTGTTAGAAACAAAAAAGGGATGTTAAGACCAGTCGAAATGCTAATGGCTCCCATCTAAGGAGCAAAGCAGTGAAAAGAACTGGTGCTCACTTTTCTGGTAGTTAATGACTGAAACCAATTTTTTTCTCAAATACTCAGTTCGTGAAACTAATTGGTTTCTATTGTTGTATCACAAGATGTCTAAGCATGTGTATAAAGGATGTTACATTTTTGGTCCTGACTATTATTAGTGGCACCTGTTTGGTTTCAGGAAGTATTTTTAATTTCTTCTCTGAGGTCCTCATACTGATTCCTGGCACCCTGCATTTGTATACTGTGTGGTTTCTTTAGATACGTTTCAACTTTTCACTCCACGGCATCTTTCTTATGGGATTTCAGAAGAAAAAGCAGATTGTAAGATTTTTTTTAAAGGCAAGTAAATTAGCAGCATTATCACCTTGAGGCTGTCAGAAAGGGGTTGAATCTCATGAAAATTATGATAGAAAAGCTAAGCTTCACTGATTGCTATGAAAAGCCCTGCAGACAGTGTCAAACAATACTTCTCTGATAGCTGCTTATTTGATTTGGAGTCATTCACTTCTTTTCTCTGTGGAGGTAAACCTGACAGTTTTGCTGTTCTTCTTAGCAGGGCAAAAAGCTCTGAAAAAATCCAGTCATATGCAATTATGTTCTATCATGTACTTGTGCATCTATTGCTCTGGTTTATTTAATTTTTTGATAGAAGTTATTTTTCCTGGTCTCTAACCTGTTCTATATATAAAAGTTCCTTAGTTCATTCAAGTTTGACAAAATAGGCTACTGTTTAAACAATTTTTTTTAGTTCTTATTAGTCAGCATAAGTACCAATTTCTGGTTTAGAATTTGGAGTCAATCTAAAGCTAATCCTGCTAAAATTAAATTTTAGAATATTTTTTTAAACACCTTTAAGGTTTATTTTCCTAATCCATTTTTTTGCCTATAGTGTGCTACATTCTTTCTAATTAAGGCATGATTAGTGGTTCTATAGTTACCATTCACCCACTCCTTTCCTCAAAATGCCAAACCCAAGGAGCTGCTGCTGCTGGATCCTATTCTTTCCTTAATGGATTATGACATTTTTTAACTTTACCCATTGTGGAACGAATTCTAATTCGTCTTTTTAAAGAAAACAAACAAAACCCCCTACAGCAGTTGCTAAAACTTCTTTCATGCACAAACCTTACATCAGCAACTTCTTCAAAGGTGCTAGTTGCCTTAGTATGATATGACACTTGCTGCATGCTTCTGCTCTAAGTGACATTGAATTGCTGGGATATTGGCAAGCCTGTCCAGTAGACACTCAGCTTCTCTTCCTCTGGTTCTTGTTCACTTCACTTATGCTGAGTCCTCTGTTTTTTCTTGTCATTTGAGAATCTCCTAGTCAATGAAAACCTCCTTTTGAGACTAATTAGAAACAAACTAGGTATTTTCTTTGAAGCAAACATGTAAAGAATTGCACTGTCTCATTAGCAATAAAGACATGTCTGCCTTGCCAGCTGAGGTTTTTGCAGCTGATCTTAGTATAGTTATAATATTTAACAACTGTATATATTGAACATTGCTTTCTTGGTATTCTCCATGCTGCTTTTCTTTGCATACGCCATTCCATACCCATAATTACTGCTGCTGTGGTAAGATGATGAGCAAGTGCTTGACAAGTGCTGAAATGAACACTTTCTCATTTCTTACACTAATTTAATATACACTAATAGAGTAACAACATACAGATTTTCATAGTCACATTCTGAGTTCTTGTTGATGCCGTGATGCTGGGTGCTGTAGATGCACAGTACTTGCAGGTCAGGTGGGTATAGATTACTGTCTAGATGTGAAGAACCATAGATTTCTTTGCCTTGTGTCTAAGTGTCTCATTTTACTTTTTTTTTTTTTTTTTTTTTTTTTAAACCAGGGAGGCTCTTAAAAGTTTGTTTTACACTAACCTGTGACAAAAAATTGCTATGACTGATGCCGAACAAGACTATGCAGGGAGACTCTGTTCAGCTTTCTTGTATTGCAAACCCGCTTTACTTCCATTATCTCTACTCCAAGAGTGCAGCT
This sequence comes from Corvus hawaiiensis, assembly GCF_020740725.1. NCBI lineage: Eukaryota > Metazoa > Chordata > Aves > Passeriformes > Corvidae > Corvus > Corvus hawaiiensis. The sequence continues at coordinate 14,049,189 of NC_063227.1, read as the reverse complement.
CTTTGTAACGGTGAGGTAACAGGAGAGCTGCAGTGTGTGTGGAGGGCTTCACGAAACAAGTCACCATAATCTTTTGTTCATTACAATCTTTCTATTTGCACAATTTGCAGTGCATTCCTTTCCCCTGGCCATTAGTCTAAAATTACTTGTTCCTTTTGACAACATGCCACTTGTGTTTGCTTCTTATGATTGTAAAATACTTCTTTGAGCCATTCTGAAAAAGAATTTTATCAATTCTTTGTTTCAGCTGCTGAGATGTTACTGCTGTGTGCCACCTAGTATTTCTTAGCAGTAAGAAAATCTACATGAGGGAAAGAGGGATTAATATCTAGTAAAAAGTAATTAAAATAAGTAGAAAAATGTCAGGTTTTGAGGGAGGATAAACTTTTGAAGCCATGTCAAGTCTGTGCTGGTTTGCTGGATTCTTGAATTACTGGTCAGAGAGTGAACAATGAAGTGGCATATTTTACTCTATCTAAATTATTCATCATAGTTGAAATGTAAATGCACTGCAAAAAGCTTGAGAGGCACTAAGCAATAAGTTTTAGTCAATAATAGTTGGGTGATAAACTTGGAGAAATCCTTAAGAGGCATCAAAATGGCCTGTAAATTCCTGGTTACCAGACAGAACCAAGACCCCCATGCTGCAGTGTTGAACATACTGGACCAGCACTGAAAATACAAGAATATTAGATATTACAAGCTAAGTATATAGAAATAGAAAAAAATATTTATGCCACTGGTCTTATAGACAAGGAAAAACCTTGTGTGTAATTATGCCAGAGCATCTCCAAATTTAGGAAATACATTTTATAATGCTACTATCTGGACTTTTCTGATTTCTTTCACACAAAACCCTGAGCTAAATTTTCTGTAATAGAATACCCTCCTGTTATCTCTCATTTCCTCATCAGTTCTTAAAGTTTTTGCTTTAAACATGTGCCTTATGCCTTTTTATTTGTAAAGTATTTAATTTTGCAAGCTACTTGGAACAATAGTTTTTATATGAGGGGCTGTTTCATGCAGTGTGGCTTTTTATGTCAAATGGCATTATTCATTCTCTGCTTTAATACTGACAGCCTTCTACAGGCAAAGATGTATTCAAGATGGAAAATGTTTTGGATATACTAAGCAGAAGACTGAAGTTGAGCAAGTTTAACTCATACAGGTAAAGAAATATCTTTTCTGCCTGTGGTATTTTATGCACATTGGTATTTCCACTGGAGTTTACATATAAATATCTTTATCTGCTTCTTATCTCAAATACAGAAGGAGTTCATCTGGCATGCTTTAATTTGATGCATTATTACAATTAAAAATCCTGGCAAGTTTTTAAGTCTGGAAAAGCACCACTCTTCACGTTTGGAAAAGCATGTTTTCCTCTCTGCTTTTTGTTTTTAACCAATAAATCATTCTCTCTTGATGTTACAAACTAATACAATCTATAATAAGTGGTACAGGTGATCTCTTTGAGGGAAGGAAGGTGCTGCTGTAATAAGTGAACATTCACCTGGGTTTGTGTTGCTGGTAACAGAATTCCGCAGTGATTACCATAACAGTAAACCTGCACACATGTGCTTCCTAACCAGCACATTCGTGTCAGGGAAATGTGTGGATGTGTTTATCATTCACTGAAAGATGCAGACTGGTTACACTAATTGACTGTAAGATGCTGTGACTAATGAAATAGCGTACGAAGGTGTCGGTGCTAGGATGGACGAGGGAGGGAGATGTGATGGCAGTTAAAGAAGTGCACTTACATCATCAGTGTTTTCTGCCTTTAACAGGAGAGACCTGCTTTCTATAAGCTTCCTTTTCTTCCAGCTGGTGTCAAACACTGAATATTAACCTTATCTTTCTGGACTTAGGACCATTGATACATATGTCTCAAATTAAATGGCAGAATGAGTCATTCCTGGCAGCAGTGGCTGATTATTAATATTGTGGATCTGCACATGTGTTTGGGGAGATGCTCTTGCAGGGCTACGTTGTGCTACAGGGAGGAGATAAACCTGCCAGTTCTGAAGCTTTTGATCACTGTGTCCAGCCTCACAGCTTCCTGAGCTCTAGATCTTTGAATCTGCCTTTCAGTTCAGCCTGAGGAGTTGGTGCATATTTTATTTCTCTGTACTAATGCTGAACAAGTAACAGCCATTTTTCCTGTATCTGCTTCGATTCTAATTACCATTTTTGTTTCTTCTCCTTTTGAGTTTTCTAGAAGAGCAGAAAAGAGGGGGGATTTTTTCCCCCCCAACCAATGAAGATGCATTCCTACAGCAATGTGGGCATAATTAAGGTCAGAGCTGGGTCTTGAAATATCTTCCTATCTCATCCTCGGTCTGGAGACATCATTAACAAATGCTGTGTTTATGCTCTTGCACTAGAGAGGTGTTGACATTTAAATTTGTTTGGTTGGGGTTTTTTTCCCCCCCTACAGGACAAAAGAAGGTGAGAGAGGAGCTGCCTGTTGCACATTGATGAGGTCCTCTCTCAGACATCTCTTCTGGAGGCTAAACAGACCATCTTGGAGCTGAGGTGGGGTGGGCTTGCAGTGACTCTCAGCCAGGACACCCATGACCCCAACACATTCAGCGTGTTTCACAGATGTAAAAATGGCCACAGATGGGAACAGAACTTCCTAAGTGCTGGGCATGAGGTTGTTTTGCAAATACTTCCAGGACTAGGACCAAACTTTGAAGGACTACTTAAAAATCAAGTGAAGTAGTGTGTGGTCCAACTGGCACTCATTGGTTTTCAAATTGAACAAGGCCAGAAAAAGACAAATTGCAGCAGACACTTGGCCACACTGCGCTGGGCTGAATGGCAAGTAGGTGGCAGCAGGACATACTGAAAGCAACATACCTCAAGGTGCTGGGACTTGGCTGGGTCCCCCTTGTATAAATAGCCCTGCTGAGTGCCCAGCGCGGCCATAACAGAACATGCTTGTGTTAGTGAGCTTCCAAGCATTCATTACTTTATAGACTCAAATTTTAAAAAATATTGTAGAAGCTAACATTTCTAGCTTTTCTATGGTACAGTAGCTAGTAGAAAAGCCCACATGTAGCTGAAAATCTAGGGGGGTAATCTGTTAATCTTTCTTGACAATACTAGAGCTTAAAAAAAGAATCACAGTGGATTAAAAAAAAAAAAGTAGAGGAAAAGAAAGTGAAACTGCATAGGTTTTTTTAAATTATGTGCACTATGGGGCCTAACACAAACCTCTTGGAGTTTAGCTACCCCTACACTAGGGAGTCTGATCACTTCAGTTTGAGATTGGAGCCAAACAACGCTGCTTTGCCATGGGATACACAAATGCTCACAGTCCATCCAGTCAATGTTTGTAATAGAAATGAAGTTCCACCTCAATGGCCCAGTCCTTTTGTCGCTGGGTTTGCTTTTAAACATGCGATTTCTCTATCCTTTGTTATTCAATTGTGCAGTGTCTCTGTATGTGTCAGGATTAATATTCATAAAGTCCTCCAGGCAAATTAACTAGCCACATGTCAAATTGTAATGTCTGACTTCTTTGCGATCGTTAAAAAGGAGAATTGAGAACTCAAGATTTGTCTCTCCTGAGCTCCTGCTTTGAAGTAACATGATGAACCCATTTACAAGTGGAAATATTAAGTTTCTGGCATACACAGGCATATCCATGTAATCACCTTCTAATTTTGTTATTCCCCTGATAGTACCCTTGTCCCTTTGAACCCTGTAAAATTCAGGCTGCTTGACCAAGATAATTGCTCTTGAACAATGCTGTTTTATTAACATGCACATCAGCACTACAGTCCGGTCCTGCTGGGGCCTTGCTGCAGTATGTATGAGAGGTACACAGAGCACCAGAGAAAAACCCTAAAAGAAGAATTCAGATGCCTGCCAGCCTCCTTTTTGGCTCTTTTCCTCTTTTTTTTTTTTTTTAATTTGGGCACATATCAAAACTCCTCAGTTCACTAAGCAAATGTGAAGCCCTCAAGAGTATAAACCAGGGTCAAAGTAGACTCTTGCACTAAGATTGTAGAAAGGATTTTCTGTTCTGCAGATTTTCTCATCCATACACATTGGAGAACAGATGATTTTTCCTCTGCCATTGGCAAAGAAATCCACTCTGTTTAATTGTATTATTATCCTGTGACTCAGCAATAGCTGTGCTATTGTATCTCAGTATTCTGGTTGACAGTGCTTAATTTCCAGCATAAAATTTTAGCAAGGCTGGTAAGGTCAGCTATTCTTAAATGGACAGCTATTTCTTACAAGTCTGTCCCTTGATGGGGCACAAGAAAGAGATGGAGCAAGAAAAGAAGTTATTTTAATATCCTTGTGAAGGTCTTTCTCAAGTTATAGGTACCTTGAAAGAACTTCTCGTCACAGACTTTCGATAAGAGCTGCAGTCTGGAAAAATGAGCACCGACTTATTCTTTGTTGTTCTTTCAGATAGCATCAGTCTGCAGTATTAATTAGTCATAGATCAGTATATATATATTGTCAATACGATTAAAAAGTTTTAAAAAGCACAGATTTAGGAGAGGTAATCAGGGTCACAATCAGGACCACCAATAAGCCTTTGTTTGGTAATGTTCAGACCATGGAGAAACCTGCGCTGGCATTTGCTGCAGGATCTTGCATGCAGATCATACTCAAATGAAACTTAAACCAGGATAAGAGTATCAGCCTTACAATGAATCATGGCAATGAAACAATATCCTAACATTGTTCTTTCATTCTGTTATGACCTTTGGCTCAAAATGACAGTAGACATTACACACTCAGCTGGAAGCAGCAGAAATTTTAAGTGTATGTGAGAGGTTTTTGTTTATTAAATTAGGGACTGATAAAATATGTAAATCTGGGATTTGCACCTTTTAAAGTTCATATAAGCTCAATTAAAAGTCTGACAACAATACAGATCTGGAATTTTGGTCTAGTTCCTTTATCAGTGGAACTGCCCTACCTGTCTGTCATTTTAATACTGCACAGTGGAATTTAGTGAAAACTGATCCAGGAATTTTATCAGAAGTATCACACCTTAATATGAATACTCTTGCTCTCTGTTAGTGTAGTATTTCTCCAAGGTTTTCTCTGTAATCAAATGTATTAAAAGTGTTTTGATCAAGTTGATGACTAAGGATAGTGCAACACACAGAGATACCTGGAAAAATCAAAGCAAGTGTAAATTAAGAATAAAAAAAAAGACATAACTATGTTCTGCACCCCCAGAAAGTGAATAAAACCTATTTTATGGAGGGACCAGCATGAACTGAGTGCCTAGAGAAAGGCAAAGGTTGACATGGTACTTGTAAAGTTCAAGGCTACTTTGAAGACTGAAATTTCTTTGAGACTGTTGGTTTAGCAGGGAAAGCAGTAGCAGCAGCATGCCAGGTTCTGGATAGGCAAAAAGATTTTTTGGATACCAGCAATACTTTTTAACACAAATTCACTTACTCGCAACTAAAAGAAGTACCAAAAGACATTTGAGTTAAAGTTTGCATTTATTTTAAAAGTTGTTAAAAATGTAGGCATCTAAGATTTAAGAGCAATTAGTGTTAGAGCTATTTCCCTTAATCTAGTTCACTTTACTTAATCACAACTAGAAAGAATTACTGATTGTAGCAAATTACAGTTTGCCAGCACAGTACTTTCACTTTTGCGGAATCCCTTGTAGGTAGTAGTTTCAATTTTACTGCAAATATTTTAGCCATTTCAGATCAGAACCCAGAAAGGATTTCCTAGTTGATTTATATCACTGAATACTTTATATAAGCTAGTATAAATTAGTTTTCTCCTTATTTTATCTGTGTGAATGGTATTCCAAAATGTCTGTCTCTTTTTGACTGCTGCAAAACCTTCTAGTAATCTCATAACCAATGTGTATTAATTTCTTTTTTTAGCTTGGAGGATCTTCTGTCTTTTACATGTTCTCTTCATTTTCCTTATCACAGTTTTATTTAAGAGTGGTACTGAACTGCCAACCTGCAGAACTCTGCTTCTTTGTTTCTAACTGGTAGAAGAAATTTCAGGCTGTAGTTTGAGCTAACTTGATTTGAGGCTTTTCTATTATAGTACTCAAGATCATTGTATTTTTATGAATTTATTCTTTAATACTACTTTTTTATTTAAGAATTTCCAGGTTTTTTTGTGGAACTCATAATGCCCCTAACTCTGTGTGTAAATAGGTTGTCTAGATTTTGCCTGACCTGATCATTGTGAAAGCTGAAAGGGAAACTATAGGCTGCAGTTGGTCCTGTAGCTGGTTTGATAATTCTCAGTAGCTCCAAAGCTAAGCCAGATGGTGCTTGCAGTATTTTGTCTCATGTTTCATTCGTGGAACCTGATCCACACTTCTGACCAAAAATCAAGTAAATTGGGTTTTCTGATGAAGAGGTGTTGGGGTTTTAGTTTAGTCCTAGTTTTTTTCCTGTTAAAGGAATTTTTTCCCATATGCATGTTGCTAGGGGACAAATGGCTGTACTTAAGGAGGACAAAAGAGCTGCCCACTGGGCGTGGGGTGGGCCTGGCTACTCCTTTGTTTCACCTGGGTGTGGGGTCAGTTCGCTCTGGGCGTTCAGAGAGAGAAGCTGCAGAGAAAGGAGCTGCTGGTTCTTTTTTTCAGCCGTTTTTCTTTCTGCTGGAAACAACGCCGGGATCCCAAAGCCTCTTTCCCTGCCCTGCTGGAAGCCGGGCTGAGGCCGCCCTGCCCTGGTGCTGCTTCAAGCCTTCGCTACGTTGTAGCCGTGCTCGTCCTGCCTGCCCGACCTCCGGGGGGGTTCCTCATTGGGATACATCTCGTCTGGCCTCCGGGATTTGTGCTCGTCCCTGCCGTTCCAGCCTGCCGCTCCAGCCTGCTGTTCCCGAGAGTCCGGCCGGACACCGGGGCCAGCTGCCCAGGGGTTTGTGAAGCCTTTGTCCCATCCCTCCCCGGGATCCCAGGCCACCAGTGCCGCGTGCTCCCCGAGCTCGCTCCGGAGCGCCCCCTGCAGCCGCGGGGGATCCATCGCACCTGCCCTGCTCACCGGGAGCCGCCAGCGCCCCTGCCGGCTGCGAGAGGAACTGCACCCGAGGGGGAAGGGCCTGACAGCCAAGAAGGCTGGGACTGGGTTTGCGATTGTCTGCTGTTACTGCCATAGTTGTTGTTGTTTTGTTTGACTGGTTATATATATAATAGTAAAGAACTGTTATTCCTGTTTTCCCACATCTTTGCCTAAAAGCCCCTTGATTTCAAAATTATAATAACAAGGAGGGAAAGGGGTTACATCTGCCATTCCAAGGGAGGCTCCTGCCTTCCTTAGCAGACACCTGTCTTTCAAACCAAGACAAGAGGTAAAGACTTCTGAAGGAGAGCAGACCTCAGAGGAAAAAAGACATAGTGTGTTGAGATTTTTATGTACCTGCCAAAGCCTGATAAAATGTCATTAATGTAAACAGATCTGTGAGTCTCACTCTGGGGCCAGTCTTTACAATTCTGGTTGTGGTATCTGTGTAGAATTCCTTGAATTTTTCATTCATTTTTTAATTACAAGACTTCTCAAAGCAAAGCACGGAGCTTTCTCAGGTCATGAGCAGTCAGTGCGTGCATATGGCATAATCCCATCTGCAATGCTACATGCAGTAATCAGATTGTCATATGAACTGGAAATGATGAGTCCGCAGAAACTACATTCATGTACTGGAAGAGTCTGATGATGTTGCCTTTTATTACCTTTCTCCTTCAGATGAACACTATCTATAATTAACTATGGAACACAGAAGTTCTGCTTAACCCAGATCATCATCTGGGTTGGGAAAAATTATTTGAAATGTCACTCAAAATTCAAAATTTCTTGTATCAAGATGGAAAACTAAATATGTTAACAGTTCTCATTTGATTAGATATGCCTAATTGCTTCTTTAATTTGTGAAGCTATTACAGAAAATAATTTAGTGTGGTATACATAATATAGCTGCATAGGGTTAGGTAACAGGTGAGGTTTTGTCCTTGATTTACAAAACTAATACAATTTGAATCTTTCTGATCTTCTTTCAGTATTTGATATTTTGTACAAACACTGAAATTTAAACCAGATGTCAGTCTAGAGTTAATCTGCACTTAGCTGCTGGTTGTCTTAGCATCATAGACCCTTCTCTTGTGCAATACTTTATCACCTTATTCCCTCCAAGCTCCACTCTGACACACTATCTTTGATCCAGAAACTGTGATAGTAGAATTCATCAGAGGTATTCTGGATAAGGAACAAATCACCTCCACAGATGGTTTGAAAATATACTTTTTTATTGCTGTACAATAAAAAAGCATATTTTTTACATTTAGCACTGTAGAGTAGAAGAGTAGTTGTTGTTAGCACATCCTGACTGTGCTCAAGCATAAAAACTCTACAAGAAGGCACAGTCCTGTTGTGAATCCTGATTTAGGATCCTGCTGATGGCACATTTGTTGTGAATCGGTGATTTAGATCACTTAAAGAAGCACTGTCAGAAAGTATTAGCAGAAGTGGGCTTAATATAATGTTCTAAAAGTGCAACTTAACAAAGTTTGATGGAAAGGTTCACTCTCCTACTGTACAGCACAGTCATTTGAAAAGGGATTCAAAACTACCACGGCACAAATTGTACTACAAGGTTGTGTGACACTTGTTACTCAGCAAAGATGTGTTGTTGGTACAGGGTCTCTGCCTGGAGGAGTGACCCTGAGAGGTGTCCCAGCTCAAGGGAAGATCACTGCCCTGCAGCCTTGCTACCCAGTGAGGAGGGGTCAAAAAAGACTTATTTAGGCTGTTGTATTAATGGAATAAAGTGGTTGGCTCTTAGTCACATTGCATACAGTGGGAAAGGTGTGCTTGAGGCTCCTTGTGCCCAAAACTTTCTTTGTCCTTTTATAAATGAATCTTGCAAAAGCCACATGCTGTTCATGTGTTAATTGCATGATTTTGTTCCAAGCTAATATGTTTCTGCTCACTGTGTCTGTCACTGCTCATTTATGGGTTTTCAGAGAACACATTGAATCTAGAGGAGTTCAGGCCTTTACCTCCTTTGGAGCCTCTAACAAAATAACTCATTTGATTAAGAGGGCGAGTGAATCTGTCACAGATCTATAGGTCTCCCTAAACATAATACCTGTTATAAAACTCATTTAATGAATAAACTGGTGGAAATTATGGTCAGAACCCACATGAATTAAATTTTGAGGGTTCTCGCTTCACATGATTCACTGTTAACAGTGTAGGCCTATTTGGTTAGCTTTCATGTGAGAAAGGAGATATTCTGTGGTAAATAGAATTTCAATTTATTCTTCAGCTGGGTCAGTTCTTGGCTACAGGCAAAACTGGTTGATGTTCATTGTGTTGCTGTTGTACAGAGGAAGCTGCAGGTTATTACAAATTGTCATATAGGCCCTTGACAATGACCAGAACTTCATGCCTTATGATTTTGTGACCCACTAGTAAATAACTAAAAGTAGCTTCTTATTGGGTCATAAATTATCATCAAAGAAGGAACTTGTGACACTCCTGAGAAACAGGTAGGGAAGTCTTCCCAGTCAAGTTCCTAAGCAGAAAACTACTTACTCCTAGATAAGGAAAAGTAACATGAGAAAAGGAGAAGATTGAAAAAACTCTTTGGTTATCTGGGCTGGATAGAGAATGCAGGGAGAAAGAAATGCCTGTTTTGATCTGTGAGTCTGGGTCAAGTGTAGAAGATACATTTAAGGCTTCTAAAATTAATATACAAAGAGCGCGTAAATGCAGGGGAAGTATTGCATGCATCATAGCATGTGCCTGTACATATTTATAGGAAGGTGCTAACATTTCAAGATCTCTTGGTTTTAGACTAGTAGGTCTTCCCCACTAGTGCTTTGATTTTTGTTCCACCAAAGCTTTTCGGAAGCCAAACCACTCAGAGTATCTTATCCACAGAGTGGGACATTCAGTCTGGTGCAAGTCCAAAACCCAGTTTCAAAGCAGTGATAATTTTGGGGCGGCAGGGGTGGAGAGATTGTCTTTTGACAAATCTGAATTTCACTAATGGAATTTGCACATCTAGTGATGTGTATAACATAAAGTTCTGACCAGATTATGAGGGCGGTCACATAACAATAAAGCCCCAGTAACCTTGTCTGAGTTCAGAGCTGCCTCTGGTTTGAGAAGGTGGTTGGACTAGACACCTCCTGAGGTCTATTCCAACCTGGTCCTGGGCAATTCAGACTAGGAAGAGGAATATTTTAAACAGTAAATGAAGCTTATCTAAAGAAGAATTTGTAAATTTTCATAGTAGATTATTTATTGTTGGATATTTTCAAATGAGGACTTGGCTTTCATCTAAAAACCCCTCTAGTTTAAATAAAAATTACATCAGGAAACTTTAAGGCCCTTTTATAATGGGGGTATAGACTGATTTACTGTAATATTCTTTCTAACTCTATCAATATAATCCTCATTGAATGTTTTTATTCTAGAGTGGCTTTTTGTATCTTTGATTCTTGATTTTTCCTAAGACATTTCAGTCTTTATTTATTTTATTATGTACAAAATAAATACATTACTATCTGATATTTATTCTGTGTATGTTTGATAGAGCTTAGGGAACAACTCACATGGAAAATGCACAGAACTTCTGCTGAAGCCAGTTGAATACTCATTTGTGATTTGCTCTTGTGTATTTAAATTTACTAAAATGAGAAATGAAAATGTGACTAGTGTGGTGTGAAAATTAAGCGAAGGATGTTTCAAACCAACCAACTAAGTTAAAGGACTTAATGTATCTGCATGAAAGGACACCCTTTGGATTCCATAAGGATTTAAATATGGAATAAAGAACAATCCTTGCTTGGAAAGTAACATAACTGGATAGAATTATGAAATGAACTAAAATCCTTGGAAACAAACTAAAATAGAGTCACAATTCGGACTAAGAGGTTAATGATGTAATAACAAAGATTCATGTGGAAGATTATAATCTAGATATTAGAAAGAAAGCAGGATCTGTTGATGAAACACAGAGTTTTAAAAGAAACATAACGATTTAGTTAGAAGGTTAGCCGTGCTGAATTTAGTTAAAATAGAAGTGAGTTTAATCAATTAAAAGTTAATAGTTAGTTAAGAAGAGCTGGACCTGAAATGAGTTTTCACGATGCAAGTAACTGATTACTAAATAACTGATTACCTGTTACTTTTATGTTTGTTTAGCTGTGCTTAGAATGAGAAGCAGAAACATTGATAAGTAAATCTAGGGAACGTAAACAACTGTCAATTTCCTCCCCATATGAAAACCTATTCAAAAGTCATGCAAAGAGGAACTGGAAGGTCACCAAAAGTAATTTGTATTGTCAAAACCCAGGAAGGCAGAAAGGTCAAATCGAGGAAGACCACTTTTACTTCACCTTTGAGACCACCGACTCAATTCAGAGAACATACTATGCATACTATGCATGCTTAATGACATTTAAGCTAATTTCCATATGAAGTGGAGAATGGGAGGTGTTAATGTCATAAACATGCATTTGTAGTTTGGATATTCATAACTTTTGTAGATAAATAGACTCTGTATCAGTTCGTACCTTTGCACTGTGTATTAGGGAAGTATCCTGCACAGCTGCCCGGCACTGGAATAAACACATGCTTTCTAATTCTAAACTGTTAGAATTTGTTAGAAAATATTAGAGTCTTTGTCTGTCTCATTTGGGTATCGATATTAGATCCATACCCATATTTTGGTAATTCAGTGATACAGAACTTTTCTGGCTAATAGGATTGATGTGGGAATGTGCTCTTAGTTTTGCCTCTATCGACAATGTGGATGAGGCCTTTTTTCTGTCTTTCTTCTGTTACAGGCTGGTGGTAAAAACAGCCTAGAAAGCTGTGTTGTGTCAAACATATTTCAGTGTAATGCCAGTAGTAGTGTAGAATGAGACAATGGAATGATCTCACAGTGGAATAATTGAGAGAAATTGGGAAAAATTTCAGGGTCTCCAGAGGTACAGGGCCAACTTGCGAACTTTTTGCCACAGACCAAAAATAATCTTCCCATGGAGTAATGTGTGTTCCAAACCCATCCTCTGTGTTAGCAATACCTAAAAGTCAGATTCATTTCATGTGGGATTGTCCAAGATCCTCAGTTTTGTAGTTGATGTTTGGTATTCCATGAAGATGATCTGATGCCGCTATTTAGGATTGCTCTCTAGAGAACAGAATGACGACAGTTTAACTGCTGTGAATAACTTTTAAGTCAAGGCAGCCTTTAAAGGAAAAGTGAAAATGGATTTATTTTACTCCAGTGAAAAATTACCAAAGCAGTTGTGTTTAGAGACTGTGATGCAGAGGAATAAACAAATACTTGGAGCTTTATGGCAGCTTGTAGCTTTAAGATGTTTTCTCAGTTCCCTTCCATTACCTGATTGTCAGATTAAGCTAACTATAAAGATATTTCACACAGCTCTTCTGGGGTTGGATCCACTTATTTCTAAAGCCCCATTCTTGAGCTTGTTACCTACAAAATAGATTCCAACTTGTGATGAAATAGTCTCTTTTGCATTCCTTTTTCTTCGCTGCCTTTCTATTTAATACAAACTCACTCTTAGGTCCCTACTGACTGCAACTGATTCAATGGCACCCTGAATTTATGTTCTGCCTGTTGGGTTCTGTCTGGTATAGCTTCCCTGCTGTCATACATGGGGTTTGTATCTGATTAATCTATAAACAAAACTACTTGCACAATGAAAATACATAATACATATCTGTTGGGGTTTTGGGAGTTCCCCTTTACTTTTCTTCTCTTGAGGAATTTTCCCCATATATGTTGCCGGGGCGACAAATTGCTGGGTGCTTGGGAGAAACAAAAGACCTGGCCACTGAGGGAGGAGTCCAATGTGCTACTCTTTTTCACCTGGGCTTGTGGGCAGTTAGTTCTCGGTGTTTGGACGGGGAGAGAGGCTGGAAGGAATTCGTCAGCATGGCAGGCTTCTGCTTTATTGGCTGCCTTCCTTCTATCGGAGAAACCCCAGGATTCCCAAGCCCACCTATCCCTGCCCCATTGGGAGCTGGGCTGTGGCCACCTTGCCCCCACTGTTCCTTCGAGCCTTCGCTACTCTGTAGCTCCACATGCCCTGCCTGCCAAGACCTCCTGGGGTTCCCGCTGCAGCTCCAGAGTTCAATACATCTCGTCTGCCACCCGGGATTTGCACTCGTCCCTGCTGTTCCAGCCTGCTGTTCCCGAAAGTCCGGCCGGACACCGGGATCAGCTGCCCAGGGGTTTGTGAAGCCTTTGTTCCATCCCTTCCCGGGATCCCAGGGCACCAGTGCCGCGTGCTCCCCAAGCTTGCTCTGGATCATGCCCTGCAGCCGCGGGGAATCCATTGCACCTGCCCTGCTCACTGGGAGCCGCCAGCGCCCCTGCCAGCTGCGACCAGAACTGCACCCGAGGGGAAAGGGCCTGACAGCCGAGAAGGCTGGGACTGGGTTTGTGATTGTTTGCTGTTACTGCCATAGTTATTGCTGTTTGTTTGCCTTGTTATACATATATATATATAAAAGTAAAGAACTGTTATTCCTATTCCTCATATCTTTGCCTGAAATCCCCTTAATTTAAAAATTATAATAATTCGGAGGGAAGGGGGTTGCTTTTTTTTTTTTTTTCATTTCAAGGGAGACTCCCGCCTTCCTTGGCAGACACTTGTCTTTCAATCCCAGACAGTATCTTTTCTTGGGAATGTTGACTTGGATACCTTTGTATCATGTCTGGGTGTATGAAAGTTCATGTACATATGGGATTTAGGAAAAGGTTGACTTTAAAACTGTTTTATTGTAACAAGATATAATTAAGTGTGATGCATGCATGTAATTTCAGGATCTTCACAGGCACTAGTCATATTAACAGACTAGTTCATTTGAGGATGCCAAAGTATTAGTTATATTGCTTGCTGAGTCTAGGGACATGGTAAGGAATTACTGTTGCATAATTTTGGTAGTTTTCTCACTATAACGGCTCTCACTAAAGAGCTGGTACTTTTTCATTATATGGGAAATGAGTAAAGAAAAAATGGTGCTTTGTCACATAGTATTATCAAGAATAATTAATGTTTGTAAACATGTGGGCATGTTTGATTGGAAATTGCAAAGGGAAAAAAATGAACATATGCTGTTTCCACTGTTAACAGTTAACACATAATAGGTAATGGTTGTGAAAGAACTGGCCTATTTGGCTGCATTGACTAAGGAAGGAAAACATTTTAAATTGGGATGATTCTTCAATAATGTCCTTTCATTGGGAAGTCTGGTATTTTAAAGAAATTCAGTTTCATATGAGAGAACACTTTATTAGCAGCTAAAATATGAAAAGACTAAGCCAGCCCCTCCTTTGGACTAGAAAGCTGTACACACAGAATACTAATATATTCTGTCTTTTGCTTTGCAATGCCTGTTTAGGAGCTTGGAAAATTGTACATTTGACTGGCAAATGAGGCATGGTAAGATTCAGTGAGCAAAAGATGAATGTGATCCAGTGTGGCTCAAAGGAATAACCTGATCACAGTTTAAACACAAACAATTACAAAAATTACTATCATTGTAGTACTTGTGCTCCAGTTTTGATAACAGGGCAATATTACTTCTTTCTTCCAGAGAGTTCTCAAGATAGTTAAAAAGCTATTATTTTTGTAGGAATTACTATTGCAGATTTATTATTGTAACTCTTAAATATTTCAGAGTTAGAAACAGCACAGCAGCATCCAACCAATGTAAATTTTCCCTTTCTTTGTTCATAATCTATAAAGAGATGTTTTGAAACCAGAGAGAATCCAGCTGTATGGTCTCAAAAAAAACGCTGCGGGTGCACTGCTTTGTTTTACTGCATTTATTACACCAGGAGTCATTACCTAGGTCACAAAGCCATTGCTAAATATTAACCTCTTTCATTACCTCTATCATATTTGTGCCCTGCTTATGAATGTCTATTACCTCTGACCAGACCCATTTCTTTCTTACAAATCATGGTGATATCTAGGAGGTTATTAAGGTTATATGCTTTTATTCAGAAAGTCAATTTCCATTTAGAGAGTATAATATTTATTGTTATAATACAAAGTAATTTATCTTTAAAGGATGTCATGTGTCACTGTGAGCTTTCTGGCAAGTCTAATGCTACCAGCTATAAAGAGTAAAAATTGCTCTGGTGGAAGAAACAGAACATTTCAATATAACAAACTTTTAAAAAAGGTGCTCAGCAGATAGGAAAAAATCAGAGAAGACTAATTTTAGTTAATATAGTAGAAATTTTGGACATATTTAGTAGATCAGTTTTGCACAGAGGTTTTCTTCTGCTATATATCAAATTATATTTGTTACTCAGGTAGATAACAGTAAATGCTATAAATGAGACCAAAATCTTTAGCAAAGCTTTAAAAATAGTTCTTTCTTCCCCCTGCCCCCAAATTAGTTTGACCTAGTTCTCAAATCAAACAGGAGAAAATATCATGTCATAGTTGAAATTTTTAATCTATTCATTAAAGTCTACAGGGAATATATTTTAAGAAAAACATAAGTTGAATAATTTATTAGAATTGCTTAACATTTATTTCATTCAGAGCAGGATCTGAGATCTACAGTGTGCGTGTGGAGATTTTTCAGTTACTTTATATTCCACTTTGTTACTTTTTTTTTTTTTTTTAACTGAAAGGAGGAGAGGCAGGAAAAAATGGACCTACATCCTTATTGGTATCTTGTCTTAAAGATGTTTGCAAGGTATAATTGCCTCTCAGTTGGATATTCTCCAAGGGTGTCCTCTTTCTTTTTCACATTTTACTGGACACTACAAAAGAGTAGGGAACAAAATAATCTTATAATAGATAGGAAATTACTTATTGTGTGTACCCTTTTGGTTTTGCTTTTATCCCTAAAGCAGGAAAGAACTGAAGGCTTCAAACTCCTGTTTAAGAAAGTTTTTTAACTTTCTAGAATCCTAGACAGAATCTACCAGAAAATTTCTCGGACAGTTTTCAAAATATTGACACTAATTATGGAAGTTTTTAGAAAAGAATCTGTCTCTTGTAAGGTCTAGATGTATCTTTGATAAATGGAAACACGTACTCATCAGGCAAATCTTATAATGTGCAATAAATAATCCGCATGAAGTGGTTGCTATGTTTGTAAGTATGAGGTTTGTCCCTCCCTTTCTTAAAGGGATTTTGCAACCTCAGACTCTTACACAGCCTTGTGGGAATATAAAACTTTCCAGACTCTGGAATTATGCTAACAGTAATGAAACTAAGAAATTACCATTGTCATTTTCTTAGAATATTTTTACATTTGTGCTATTAAAATAAAAAAGGGAAGAGAGCTTTCAAATGTGAATAAATTCAAAGGTCATATTTCATCACATTGCCAAAAACTAAGTGCCCTTTTCTGATGTCTGTTGACTTTTAAGTTCTTGATATTTCTCTTGGCAAATTCCATTTTGAATTCAGTTTTCTTCACATAGCATAAGAAAATTGCACATATTATGTGGTATAATGAAGCATTACTGTAGTTCTGACTTCTTATTACAAGCCTGAAAGTGAATTTAGCCAAGGCAAGTAGGCAGAAGTCATTTTCATCTGGTAGCTGCTAAAGGTCACCAATGACAAGGCCATAGGCATTCCTGTCATTAGAATAACATTGCAGTTAAAGTAGAAACTGCTTTATTTTAGTGCTTGAAAGAAGTATAAAATTCAAATGCATAATACCTTGAGGATAAGAAGCAACTGTCCTTAGCTTGCAACTAAAACATCTTGATGAACTTCTGAGCTTCTCCAGTAAAATCCAAGATGTTCATCTTCCTTCCCATATTCCCTAGCTAAACTTTTTCTTCTCCTACTCCTTTCCTGCAGTCCAAGCCCCTGCTAAAATACCCTATCCTTGAAAAACATCATCAGTTAATACATAGCATGCTGTTACAGGGCACCTTTCTAAACTGTTGCAAATACTGTTGATGTTTTCATGCCAGACCTTGAAAGTGTTATGCTTATATTTTTGTTTTAAAAGTACTCCCAAAGAGCAGTTGACTATCTCATGGAGTGTGGGAAACTGAGATAACCCCCCACTGAAGATACA
Source organism: Corvus hawaiiensis (assembly GCF_020740725.1). Classification (NCBI taxonomy): domain Eukaryota; kingdom Metazoa; phylum Chordata; class Aves; order Passeriformes; family Corvidae; genus Corvus; species Corvus hawaiiensis. Next base: position 14,032,123 of record NC_063227.1, on the reverse strand, counting down.
GAAGTGATTATAATGGGATTTTAATTACACTGCAGCTACTGGCTCTCTGAATCTCCACTGACAATGAAATCGAGTCCTCACTGAGTAGGGTGAAGCTTTAGCTATTAAAATTTAATGACCACAATCTCTTTCCTTGTCTTTAAATGAAAATTGGTTTAATATTGATAGCTTGAATTTTAAGTCTTTGCTCTGCACTGTACTACATTACTGGAAGTAGCACAAGTGGTCTGACCTGCTTCTCCACTGCCCTTTTTTTGGCCTTACTGAACTAAGGATGTGATGTTGGTTTCTCAGCATGTTGGCCAAAACAACATGGTGGCTTTTTTGGATGAAGACTGCTGTAGCAAATTAGGCAGTTGAAAGCCAATTAAACTGATTTCCTGTGCCTGCTTTTTCTTTTCCTTAATGATCTAACCTTTCTACTGTGGCTAGATCTATCCTCACTCAAGGTATCTGATTCAGGGAGAATTGAGGTTTCATTATTTGGTTTGAGTTTTTCTGGGGAGAGGGGGTGTTTCAATGTTTTGGGGTTTTTTTCCCCCCACTATATTACATGAAGACATTTTATGTAAGGCATATGTTTTATGAAAGAATAGACACATCTGTCCTGTCTAAATGGAAAAATAACAAGTCTCCTTTTAAAAATGGGGATGACATTTTCTAGATCCCTCTTCCCTCCTCCCTACAACGCCACCTTGTCCAAAACCATTTACCAAATAGTGGACTCAGGTTGTCAGAGCTATTAGAACAGTCACAAATAAGTTTTTCTAAGAAAGTACTTGTCTGATAGGTCTTAAATTTTGTTAATTTTCCACCGAAAATATTTCTTTTAAAAATGTGTAAGGCATCTTCTCTTAAGATAGAAGTGATCTTGCTGTAAACTGTTTCCTCACAGCCTCCAAGTGCCTCTTCTATTCAAAGAAGCTTCATTGTATAATAGCTGTACTACAGAACACTAAGATAATATTTCAGTGTTATCAGACTTTTGACATTTCATTCTGGTTTTGCTTGCTAGACTTTTATTTTAAGTGTTATAATTGATGTGAGGACAGAGAAAAGAAAGGTCTTAGGGCATGTTAAAATTCAGAAGAGGGAAACATAAGCATAGTGTAATAGAAAAGATTCCATTCTTTCAACCTATAGCTTTATGCTTGTGTGTACAGGAAAAGTCCATGAGGATTTTATTTCTTATTGCTCTATGCGATCATGTACTAAATTTTATTTGTGCATTAAAGCATGAGAATGGCAAGCTGGAGTGTTTTGTTTTATGAGGAGAAAGGGAATCCAAAATGTTTTGAACTAAAATGCACAGTTTTGACAGGATATCCAAATGGTTTCACAGAATACTGGGCAAGTAATATTTCAGATTGGATTAATTCTGTGGGATTCAACCAGCATGAGTGCTAAGAGGAATTATTTTTATTGTCTTTTCATCCTGTAGAAATGATTGGACAATTTTGCCAGCAAAGCAGTCTTTGCAGCATAGGCTGAACACAGAATATTCTGTTCAGTTGTGTCAATCTGACTTTTTTGCCTAGATCTGAACTAAAAAAGAGATGGATTAATTTCTAACTACGCATTTAACCTTTGGCAAAACGAAGATGGAATTGTCAAGTGGGCCATGTAAAGATCTTTACTGAAGGTTAATTGCCTGTGCTATATAACTTCCTATTTTACTGTATCTTACATGGCTAACTTAAAATCTGAAAGGACTGATGAACAAGTAAGTATAATGGCTTGCACATCAGAGAGGCCTTTTCAGTTTCTCTTCATTTAGTGAGCACAATTAGGCTGACTTGGTCCCCTATGCTTGCTCTTTCCCAGTGGGGTTTGCCCAAGCAATAGCTGAAAACCTTTTGATATTTGCTCAGCCACATGGAGGACTAGTGCTGTACCCAGAGTAATGTTCCTTCAGATTTTTCCTGGAGATGTCATGGGATAGCTGCAGGTCACGATAGTCCATTGAGCATCCAAATGCAAAGATCTCCAGAGGCTTCAAAAGCAGGGAGTTCTTTCAGCCTGCTTACCCAAAGTGTTACTTTTGTATGATGTCCACCTAATAAGGGCATCCCATTGGGGTTACTGCTCTCTGTAGAAATGTGTTTAAATTGTTATGAGTGACTAATATGAGTAAAATCACATGTAACAATTCAATTTCTCTGACTAAACTAGTTACCACTCATCCTTGGTGCCAGAGAATCCAGTGTACCTATCACCCAGGGATTCTTCCTTCCCACTCTGGTAGAGCTGAGTTTGTCAGACTCTGTGCCTGATTCCAGGTTGGCTGCTGAGGTTTTGGTGTGCCCAGGCCCACTCAGATGCAAGGCTCAACATTTGTGTGCAATAGGTTTACACACAAGGACACACTATCAAAATAGAGCTGGACACACAGAAATGGTTTCCACATAAACACACACTGCGTGAGTAGCTTAATCCTGGGTCTACAGGCTGATAATCAGAGGAACACCCTTTTTCTGTATATCCCTGATCCTACTCAGTGGCCACATTAACTTGAACTCCACTGGACTTCCCACACCTGCACACAGTGGGGTCTCCCTGGTAGCTGGTCCCTGCCCAGCTGCTGGTCACTTGCTCTTCAAACCCACACTTCCCCATCACTGAGTGGCACTCAGAGCTCTTGTGCTATTTCAACTCTTCTTCATGGTTCTATTCTGATGTCTTTGTGCTCAGACAACCTTGATGCTCATAAATCCATTAGATGCCAAGATATATGAATAAATAAGCTTTGGCAGGCTGTCATCTGAAAGAGGCATGATTAGTTTTATTGCTTTGCTCTGGTTCTCACTGAACTTGACCTTGAGTTTGTGGGTGGTTTGGGATACTATTTTCTGAGTCTATGACTGAAACAGATGCTTAAGGTGAATTCAACCCAAATTTTATATTAGTTTATGTAACCAGTTCCCCAAACACTTAAGATTCCTAGCATTCTAGTTCATCCCAAAATTACAGTTTTAAAGGGGTTTATTCCATGTTTTTTCCCAGAACATGCAAGATAGTGGAGAAAATTCTCCTTGTTTTCCTTTCTCAGAGTTGTATTTGCCAAACAATTAATTTCTCTTTAAGTACAAACTTTGCATCCAGGTTTTGATGGTTGACAGAAAAGACAAAGCCCTGTATTACATGATCTCATGTGAGTGAAAGATTGACATAACTGGGACTGTCAATAGCATAGCTAGATTTTCACTGAAGTTAAAATGGTGACATGGGTCAGGCAGAGAAGGAATATTTGCAGTTACAGGGAAGTTAGAATCACAACTTCTGAGGTAAGAAAGTATAAGGATGCTGGTGGAATACTTTCCCTAGATTGTCAATGTGAGAAAGAAGGCAGTAGATAACCAGGTGATGTTCTTTCTCTCACTTGCTTAACTGAGGAACACATAGTAATTAAACCCCCTTCATCTGTGGAACAAAAAACTGTTTAGGCAGTCGTATGTGCCTCTGGCAAATCTTTGTAGATTATTTTTCCTATGTGTACAAGCACAGGAGCTACCTGTATAAACTTCTCTTTCATTGGAGAATCACATTAAAAACAAATGTTGAGAGCCAGGTCCTCCAATCTGTTTGCTTTCCTTTCAGGAAACTTGACTTTTTTATCCCCTCAGAGTTACCTCATTTAAAATGCTAATAGTATGTTATACATGCTGTGTTTAGTTCTCTTTAAACTCGACTCCATTAGTAGAATGGTATGAATTGCACAGAATGACCAATTAGTGGAACCAGAAGCATAACTGTGGCCATGGATAAACTCATGATTCCGAACAGAACTTTCAGTGTATTGAAGGTCTTTCTGTAGATTGGTAAAAGTCTCTTAAAACAACTTTAGAAAGATCATTCACAGACACATTTTCCTTTGGCTTTGCTATAGTCTTCAGGCAGAGCTTCTAGCCAAGAACTCTTGACCCCTACTGATGCTGTGATGGCACTTTTGAAAGCTTAGTTCAAGCCTTCAGTGTCTCTGGGTCCACTGAAGTTAATTATGGGGAACTACTGTGTGAAAAAAAGAGAGTCTCATTCCTTGTTTAGGCATAACATTTATTGGCCTCCTGGGATGAGGAAAGATCATGATGGCATATTCAGGTCACTTCCTTGACATAGCAGCTGTAAGCTTAACTTTTAAAAGTTTGACTTCAGCTATGAGTTTCTATTGACAGTAATTGACAGTAGCTAAAAAATATGATTAAGTTCTCACCCTCTGCCAGCTTGTCTTCCTTAATTTATACTTACTGATATAAGTCGACAGCAGTTTAAATTCCAAAGAATGTGCTGGCTTGGAATATTACACATGGTTCACTTAAAAGTGACCTAATTCTGAAAGACTTTGTAATAATTTTTTGTGCAGTGCTAATATCCTTTTTTTCTGTCTCAAACTGTTTTGCAGAGATTTGTTTTTGTAGCAAGAAGTTACAAATATGTTTATATTTGGATCTAGCTTTATATTATGATCTATATTATCATCATCACATTCTGCTACTAAAAATGTAAAATTCCTAATAAAAAAAAAAAATATAATAAAGCCTAAAACAACAACAACAACAAATTCAACTCCAAACCCAGACATATTTAGGTATGTTAAGTCCATTTTACACTGCTCTGATATTAGGTGGTAAATTGAACAAAATCAGCTTAGGCAAGTGTAAGACACCTTGTGGCTCCATTCACTATATTTTCTGTTACAAATAAATGTTGCATCTTTTTTCTTGATGAGAAACTATTTTTTTAATGTAGTGGCAAATATATTGCAGGTCCCACATTCATAACACTTGGTTCAATTCTTTTTACAACAGATAATGTATTTGTAATTGTTTTTTCCATTTACAAGAGAGTGAGAATGAGAAGAGCAAATGTAAGTAGCAACATGCAGCTCTGATCAATAGAGTCCCCACATACAAATAGAAGTGCACTAATTTCTGTAGGGCAGCCTTGAGTCATACAGGAGATGTTGATTATATACTGTCAGTGAGCAAATAGCAGTAAGTTATTTTAAAAACAAGTGTATTCTGTATAGTGCATAAAAAGTACAGAATGTGAATGTGAGATGAATGAGAGAGCTGGGCAGAAAGAGAATGAGGAATAGACATATTTCTTATTGCATCTGCTTGATGTATTGTTTCCTGTTACTTTGTAGGTGTCATTGTCTTGCTTTTCTCAGAAAGACTGAGGGCAGGGAGGGAGAGGAAACTAATTATTAAGTGGGAGTTGGTAGTGAAAAACTGTGAGCCTTGGTGTTTTGCAAAGAATGGGAATTACAGCAATGAAGGGACACTGCATGGAAAAACCAGTAATTCAAGCCTCCAATGAAAGTTCAAGTTTGGCTCTCATCTATTTCAGATCAGCTGCCCATACCATACTACACGCTTTGTCAGAGGCTAGAAAGGATTTTAGATAGAGGTTTTCATGGGATGTCTATAGGTGGAGCTAGGAATTAGGAACAAACATTAAGTTTTCAAAATCAAACAGGCTTTTTTTAGAGATGGCTGCCTTGAAGTCCTGGAAAACAGGCTTTAGTCACAGTGTTTGAGAAGTTTCTTTCTAAAACTGGTAGGGTTGAATTCACATTTAGTCCGGTAGTATTACGAATCCTATTAAATGTTGAACAATTTGCAGATTCTAGTAAGATAGGTGTAAGTGTTAATCCCCCAACTTAGACTAAGATGAAACAACTAGGCTATTCAGAACACAAATGTCAAAATACAAAGATAAATGAGGACCGTGGATTAACCGAAATGGGTTTTACAACAGGAGCTTGCATTGAACTGTATGACACCAAGACTTTGGCTTTAAGCAGCAGGTGTGGACAGAACTGCAGTTCACTGGTACTTGCTATTTTGCCTGAACTTGATTTTCTGATTGTCGACATTTTTCATTCCTTATGTAATCACTCCATGTTTTACCACAGTGAACAGGCCTTAGTTCATAGACTGGTGCTTTTCTTTTTTCTTCTTTCTCTTCAAGTTCCCAGAGGTACTATCTTTGATTCAGTTGGACTCAAAGGAAATGTGATCTTTGGAAAAGAGCAAGCTCACCTTCCTGCAGTCTGAGCAGCACCTCCATTCAATTCTTAAGCCCCTCCTTATGGTGACAGTTCTTTGTGCCACACTTCTTATCTATCTATTCCATTACTTAGCTGCCAAGGGATTTGCATCATTTAGAAGAAAAATAATACAAATCTCAAAGCTTCTTTAAGACTATTGTATCTTATCAATTATGTTCAGTAACTGTTCTAAAGGCAGTTCTCCTACTTGTCTGTAATTCACTGCTTTCCATAATTAATAGTTTTGGTTATCATATTACTCCTCTGAAAACTGTTTAGTCATAAAATATTCATAATTATAGCATTGGTGCTATGATTAAAGTCACGTTAATTCTTCTATTAATAAAATCTTCAATTGCAAGTGGTAAAGTTTATATTTATCTAGAATTTGTCATGAGATACAGACACAGACTTTCGCACAATGAAAAATGTTTTCTATTAAAAGATGCTGCCAAGTGAGACATTGAGGAGCAGACAGTAGAATTAAATAGCTTTTCTTATTAAAAGACTACCGTGTCTCCCCTTGAAAATTCTGGAGGCTTAATCTTGGTATTCATTCTCATCTTGGAAAGTCTTTCTATTTTGACCCTGAGAGTGGCGAATTTCATGCAGTTCTGGCCTCTGAAATCTACAGATAATTGCTTTATTAAATGTCATGGTCATATCTGCAGAAGCTGATTCTGGGTTGGGTTACACCAACACGTACTCTCACAGTTCTGTAACATGTCACTGCTGTGGTCCTGACTTTCTACTATTGCTTGCCCTTCAGGGCTGGGATACCACACTTTACATGACCAAGGAATAGAGACATTATGTGGCCAGGAAGAATCTTTCTTATCAAGGTTTTTTTTCTTTGCTGATTAAAACTGTTTTCCTTTGAAGTACATCTCAATAATTTCCTTTATTTCATACCAGTTTGTGGTATTAGATCAAATAATGGCTTGACAGACTTTAGTACCATATATTTCTTGATTTAGTTCTGATAACCCCTATTTGTTTTTCTGTTTCTTTGTCAGTGGCTACTTTGTCAATGGTTTGAAATGTTTGCATATAGAATGATTCATCCTGTGCTGCCTGCTCAGTCTCACACAGGTCTCTGTGATATCTGGGTCCTTCCATACATTAGACAGAGCTTCAAAATTTTATATGCAAGTTAAATTAAATCTGAATGAAGCTGTGGTTTTATTTGGTGTCCCATGTTTAAGCAAATCTGAATACAATGAAGTAGTTAGCTGCATGGAGATCCCTGGGCATGTGCATGGATCCTTTCTTAGTCTACTTGTACAGACACTGAATCACCTATAAGGTCAGTTCAGAGGACGTTAAATTTTCCTCATATGCCATGAATACCTAAACAATAAGCAGGAGTCATATATGAGATGTTCTCCAAAAAATATATTAGGAACCAGAACTTATACTTTTGAGTCCATGGAATAGAGTCCACAACTGCTTTCTTCCCCCCTCAAAGGTTTCAAGCTGTTACTATTATATCTGTGCCTTGATTTGGAAAATCCATGGATGAGAAAGTGTGAAAAGGGCCATGCTGCCTCCAGTACTCTAAATTCACATTGGACTGGGATGAGATCTGTGCTCTGTCACATGAGTTCCCAGCCATGTCACTTAGCAAGTAGCTGTGGAACTGCTGCTCAGTAGGATGAACCCACCAGCAGAAGGTGACCAACAACTGAAAGGAGTTACTCTGTCACCACCAAATCTACTTCACATTGAGAACTGGGAGAGCCACATGACATTGCACAATACCTAAAAGGCCACGCAGAAATAACTTTTGTGGCCAGTGATAAAAAACGAGCATTTCAATAGCTTCTTTACTAGGAAAAAGTAGAAAATAGGCACTAAATCATCACCCTTTTAAAATGTTGTGTTGAAAATTTATTGGACTTGAATTGTCCCAGTGCTTTCCACACTTCTGCTTTCATCAGTGGGGCCAGGTTCCTAAACTACTAGAGGTATTTTTTGACATGCCCAGATATTTATTGACATGTACTTATTCTGATGTTTTCCTTTTATGTAACAGTGAACCTGCAATATATTAAAACAGACCCAGGTTTAAATGATGACATAATTACTGCATTTCTCTCATGAAAAGCTGCTTTCTGACCAAACAGTGGCTACTGCAACGAACCTGTAAAATGATCATTATTGTGAAATATTCTGGAGGTTACTCACTTTGATATGAGCAGTTGGAGCCTGGCTGATTGCTAGCAATTAATTAGTGCAACACCATATGTTAGCAGATACACAGCAGATGTGTGTATGTGTGTGTATATGGCAGAACAGAGTAGAAAATTCTGCAGTTGGAGTTAAAGCAAGAGAAAAGGCTAATTTAAGGCAGAATTCAAGAATAGCAACTTTGATTTGTTTTTAAGCAGCTTTCTGAATGCTTTAAATGTTTATATTTTTACTGTGGTTATTGTTAGGTTACTTCTATTTGTGTGACTTCTAATGTTATCTTGTTACATAATAACTCAGACATCTTTTTTAATTTCCACTGACTGGAGGCACATGTGCCAAAGCCTGTTGTGTCACACAGCAATTGTTCCATGTGTGTCTATCACTTACATTAAGAAAGAAAATTGTCTCTGTAACCTAAGCGCTAAAGCACTAAAAGAGTGCTTATACTCTATGTACAGCTCTTAGAGTATTGCTAACCCTTGGTTCAAACGAGACTGTGTTTTTCTTGCTGTAGTAAATGATTGTTAGTATCTTCCTTTAAACCTGATATACTTGATTCTCAAACTGCTGATTATTATTATTTCATATCACCTCAAATACTGCTAAATCTAACTAATTGGTTGAGATAGAAGAGTGACGCAGTGCCAAGGCAGATCTAGGACCAAGATTGAGTTTAAATAATAAAAGGCAGTATCACTATCATTCTATTTTAGAAACAGCCTGCATGAAGTGAGTTTTAAGATCCATAGAACATGTGAATGAATAATTACAGCCTGTACATGGAGCTAATTGGTAGCCTTGCAACAAAAATTTATTGTTATTTTTTTAAGAATCAGAATTTTAGTTCTCATGGAAAATTATACTGTGTTTTAGGGTGAGGTGCAGCCCCATGGAAGATGCAGTTCCCACAATTCTTGCAATTTCTGTATAAACAAGGCAACTGGAAATCATAAGACCAGGCTTGAAACAGGGTCAAGAACAGTACCAAGAAAGGAAGTGGCTGATTTAAACATTAATAACAGAACCTCACGTTCCTGAAATCTTATTCAATATTCCTCAAATATTATTCAATAGCTTTTGATAAACCAGGTGTTTTTATATCAGTAGATTTTACAAATTTAAATAAGCAACAGAAAAATATATTGGAACTACGTGATTAGCATTTCATTTTCAAAAATGCCTTGCAAGAATTTCCTGTGCTTTAACAAGACAGAGTTATGCCATCTCAATCGATCTTTGGGAACATTATGCCTGTATGTGTATCCCTGGTGTTGTCATGGTATCTTACCATTCTGCAATGAATCTCTTCTCCCTTGTCCCTACCTGGCCATTCCCTTTTCTTCTGTATGTGTCATCCATCTCCTTGTACACCCTCAGTTGCTTTTCTTGTCAGTTACATTGAAAAAAGCTTCTTGCATAAGTAGCAATATTTAAGACTAAGTAAAAGATGATTGATCTGGCATATAGACAATTTAAAGGACTATAGATTCTTTTAGTCCTTCTTAAACCAGAAATCATATAATAGTTTCTTTTTCTTATTTTAAGTTATTTTCTGTCAGGGTCGTAGAACCTGAATCTTTAAATTTTTGGCTCTTATTCAAGGTCATGCAACGTGTCTGTCTATTCTGTTCTTTCTCTGAGGTCTTTTTTTGTCTTTTTTTATCAGTGGTTTGCTTCACCACTGGTGAAGCACCATCGAGGATTACCTACTCTCTACTCCGGCAATGCTCTGGGTTTTCACTGAATGAGACACATTAGTGTTTGCTTAGTGAATCTGAGGGGTACCAAGTGAGAGATCAGAACATAACCACTACGTCCTCAGAAACCTGCTGGGAAGCCAAAATCAGAATCTATACACCAGTGTAAGAAGAGCAAGGATGCTCTGGACGGAAGGGTTTGTGGTTAGTAGTATGTGTATAAATGGTTAAAATGCTGTAAGAAGTAGGTGGGAAACAGATAATGCAGAACCATCCCCAAGAATAGAGAGCTGATATCAGTTTTGTCACTTGATGAATGGAAATTTGAATGAAAGAGATGTGTGGTGTGGGGTGCCTTTAACAAGAATCTCATAACAGAAGACTAATATGTATTTGCCATGTCCTGTGGCATGCTAGTGGATCCAGCTAAATGTGCTGCAATATGAGGCAAATACCAGCAGAGGTCATGGAAGCAGGAATAAAAGCATGAAAAAGGCTAATGGACTAACAGAAAAGTAGTCTGTGGGGGGTAAAAGGTAAGGGCTGCAAAGCAAATCAAACAGTCACAGAGAGTGCAGAGTACCAAGAAGAATTCAGCAGCTCACAAGCCTATATAACACACTGCACTAATTGCAAACTTAATGAAAGTGTCACCTTCTCAGAGACAATCCAAGTAATAAATACAAGTTATAAGGTGCTTCAAACTCCAGTGCAAAATTATCTGCTAATAAGGTGTAACTAAATCATCTAGTGGATGAAAGAATAATTGGGAATATATTTCAAAAATTAAATTAAAAAGCAAAGTACCATTCATCCCAATAAGAAATGACAGGTTTTTAATAAAGACCAAATTGATATTCTAGGAAAAGCACTTGATGAAGGTAAATTAAATTTGTTTATTCAGGCTTCTCTTTGTAAAGTTTCAACATCTATGTATGTAAAATTTTCATGATCATATACACTAAAATTGTTTTCATTTGGTTATTAACTTATTGAAATTACTTCTTCTGGAGATTGGGAAGGTTAAGCTTAATTAGGAAGCAATTACATTCTATTTAATTATCAGGAGAAACTTTCAGGAGTCTGATTTATGTAAATATATCCTACAGTATGCATCATGCCATTATTTTTGTAGGGCAAATAGAGATAGATTAAGAAGAGATTTCAAGTCTACTTGTTATTGTAAATAGTTTTACATGCTTTTACAAAAATGGTGGGTTTTTACTAAAGTAGTAGAGCTTTAACTAGGAAATAGCAATCAAAGAGGAAGAAGGAAAAGCTTACTTGTACGTACCTTTGTGGCCTCTCTTCCACTACATCAACATCCATACAACATACAACGTACAACAAAAACTATAAATCACTGGGATGTAAAAGTGGAATGTTTTTAAATACCAAATGCAATACAGGGCAATTCTCCTAAAAGCCTTTTACATTTTAAATGGTACTTCAATGCTTTCTGTAAAATGAAGTCTAGCTCCTTTAGAGAAAATCTTCAGTTTTTTAGTGAATTTGCTATTGATCAACCTGAAAGAATTGAGCCAAACATTTAAACAATAGTCTCTATGTTTTTAGGGCCACATTCCTCTATGCTTCTAGTTTGGGTAACATAATTTTCGGTCTTATTTACAAATGTACAAATTTTATTTTTGGAGATTGCTCATCACCTGAAAATGAGGACTTTGAGGTTTTGCCACATTTTAGTCCGTGTTTTAGCTGCTGACAAAAATAGTCCACTTTTTTTTTTTCAATAAGAAAAGCTAAAAAATACGTGTTTCTGGTGGAACTGAGGTTGTGAATATGAAATCTGAGTCATTAGAAGATCTTTGATTATACTATGACGAATTGGACTTGCTGTATTTTACTGACACTGCACAGGAAGAGAGGACCTAGCACTTCTTTTCTATAGTCTTTTTCAATATAACTGGTCAGCCATAAATGAAAATATATCAGGACTATAAAATGAGCAATGAAAATGAACCCTTGATAGCTATTAAAAATTCGTCCTGTAGAATCTGTCTTGTTGTGATAAAGATGGCAGGAACGGAATCAATTGTAAGACCTTTCAGAAAAATGACAGATTTCAGAGATAAATATGAATATCTTGAGGGTGGAGTAACTTTATGTTAGAAAATTTAATTTCTAGCACTTCCTTTTCATATCTGTATAGGCAGGATTGGAGTGATGGCAGCTGTCATCAGGCTTGCATAGTATAAGTGACAATATGATCTTAAGAAAATTAGTACGTACTGTGACTTCTAAGACTTCTGCTTGGGGAGTCTTTGATCTTAAGCTGTAATTGCAATTAATTACTTATAAAGCTATAAAATTTTAATTATTGCTTTTTAAAAAAAAGAATTCAGTGCTTTTATAATGCGATTCAAGGTGATGTCTATCACAACTTGCATAATAATAATTCTGGGAAACTCAACTATATGACTGGAAAGATAACCTATAAGATGTGCACTGATAAGATCCAAAATTAGACTTTACATATTGCCCTGATCAAAAATGAAGCCTGTCAGCTATTTTAGAGGCAAAGAAGTTGTCCATTAAAAGGGTGATAAATTTAGCAGTGATTGATAGAGTAAATCACTTAGAGTGAGGGCAGCACCAGGAGTCTTTAGGGGCTTTGTCAGCTGCACATGTTCTATGATCCTTTTTCTACTCTTGCTTCTGAAGAAAGTAATGCTTTATATCATGTATATACATATCGCCTGTATCAGAGACATTGTGAAGCAACCAGCTAATTCCACCTGAATGAATTTTTTTGTGAATACCTATGTTAGGAAAAAAAATGAAGCATGAGAAATGCTGCCTGATAAACCTTGACATGGACAGTGATCACACTGCCGTGACTGGGATTATATGTGTGGACTTTTTGATGTGTGATCGAAGAGTGCACTCCCACTGCAGCATTAGTACAATTCAGTTTTGAAAAGACAGTTACTCAGAATACAGGAATAATAGAAGCCCAGAATTTTTCATGCCAGTCCTTACAGGACTACTCTCTCTCATGGCTGGGGCATTTGGAAGAGATAACTCAGGCCAGATTAATAGCCCAGCAAAGGGTCAGAGAGCCCAGAAAGGGGTCACCTCCAAGCACTGAGAGTCTAGAACTCCAGCCTCAAGTACACATCGTGGTATGAGAGCAGATGTGGAAAGAGATAAAAGAAAATAAACATCGATGACCAAAAGACATGGTTTTTATGTCTATAAAAGTCCACATGAATTATCACAGAGGCGGAAGTCTCTTACACACTCCTTTGGAACGTGCAAAAGGATTTCTCCCTGGAGCTTGGATGCAACTTCAGGTCACTTTCCCGGGAATTGAGAGAGAGGATTTTTCGATGTGTACTCCACCAAGATTGGATGGTAAGAAACAATGGGTCCTAAATTATACTGATTCTTAGCTAGCTGTAAATTTAATGGTACCTTTAACTCTGCATGTATTATACTAGTATCCCCTTTTTGTCTTATTCCTGTGTAGTAATAGTCTGTTTTAAGTCTTATGTGTGTTAGTTTTGTGCCTATTAATAAATAATTCATTCTATAATAGACTGAATCAGCCATTATTAAAGAACTTGTGAGTAAGAGTGGATCCTGGGGTGCTGGACACCTCAATAAAACCACTGCCTGCTGCCAGAGGCCTGGGCAAAAGGCAAGAGCAGATTTAAACCTACATCATCCATTCATAACAACTACACACTCAGAAGTCGGAGCAGTTAATGGTGTTTGATAGCAGTGACGCATTGTAGCACTATTAGCATATGCCTTCTAGCTTTACCTATTTCAAGAACAAGTAATAAGTAGCTCAGGCCACTGTAACTTTGTTTTTTGACTGTATATTTCCTTGCATTTACAACTAACTGTATGTTCTCTTCCACTGTGTCCTCAGGATATCTGCCCTTTTTCCCGTGCTCCAGCAGTAGCTTACACACTGCTATGGGTTCCACGCTTAGCTTCCTACTGCCTGAATAATATTTAGACATCTGCCCCTCTGTCTCTGCCTGTGTGTCTCCACTGGAGTGATGTGTGTGCCCCAGACAGAAGGGAACAAACAATATATGAGCAAAAATGGAAGTTTTCAGTTTTGAACAGGAGCAGATACCACAGAGGCATGCAGTCATAAACTGGGAGGCTAAACATCACCTCTGAGACATCACTGTTTTTTGTCATCTCTCAAGAAACCTCAGAGAGGTCACAGACAAATGCTCAACTAATTTCTCTGAAGTAAACCTGAAGGTGGACATCTGGGGAGATGCCTAGAAAAAAAAAAATCTATCCAACAAATCTCTTTTAAAAAAAAGTTTTGACGCAAAGTACATTTCATGGACTAAAATATGTGGGTGAAAAAAAAGAAAAATTAGTGCCAGAGGCCTGTGATGGAACCTACTGAAACTTTGCAAAGATAGGAGATTTCCATCACATCTTGTAATATTTTGTGGATGTAAATTTGAACCAACAAACCATCTATTAAAACTTGGAATGTTGTGTCTCTCACTCAGAATTTGTGGAGTCAGATTAAGATTCAGCTTTGGTAGGTAACATTTATTAGTTCCAGGGGGACCTGTGAGTAGAAGCAGAAAAATAATTGGGAAGAGAAGTTGCATCTATGTAAAAGGGAGGGTAAATTTTACGAAGTGTAGGTTTTAATTTTCTCAGAAGAGTTTCTGAGAGCAATGTTTTTCACGGAAGCAGTTAAAAGGATATTTTTCCTGACTTGCTTGGGATTTCTTGGGGGGATGATGGCTAAAAATTCCATATCAGTTCGTACTGCTTTGCACAAAGAATGTGGGCTCTCCTGCCTGCATGGTACTATACCCTCAGGGTAGATTACTGCTTGTTATCTTACGGCGTGTATTCATTCAACTCACTCTTTACATTAAGGTGGGAAAATAGATTATTTTTGAAGAAAGGACTGTTGTTAGCTTGGAATTTCCCCTCCCTTTCCAGTTCAATACTTAAAAATGGACCGAATTTTTTCTATGTTAGCCAAACCCTTTATTGTGTTAGTGACCAGAGTAGTTGGTGAGTTAGCTGTTACTGGTGAAATGAGCTATAGGAAGAAGCTCAGAGTACTCCGTGACTTAAATTTAAACCATAAAAGCAAGTACAATAAATTAAAGCAAAAGAAAAAAAAGGTCTACATAAAAGTGGGATGTATAGCTTCATGTGAATATTCTTGGAGTTAAAAACCTCCACCTAAACAATATTCACATTAAGGTAATGTTTTTAAGGAGGTAAAAAAATAGGAATGACAAAAGTACAGAATGAGTCAGTGCTAGCCAATGGGAAAAGTGGAGGATCCACCCCAGGGGGGAACGAAATTGGTTATGACTCAAGTGTCTGATATACTGAGCTTCTATTTAAGCCCTGATTTTAATAGGGAAAACAGTGACAAGAAGTTGAGCATTTAGGCTGCAGTCCAAAACCTACTGACCTTGACAAAATTATGCTTATTAATTTGAATGCATGCTGAATTAACCTCATGATAAATAAACATAAGCATCTAAAAAAAGAAGTGTATATGAAGTGCAGCCTGTCAGCCTGGTGATATGCAAATGAGGAGGACAGGATCTAGTTTATCAACTCACCATCTCTCTTTGTCACCCATTTACTATTTAGATCCTTAGTTACCAGATATAATGAAGCAAATTTGTGCTTGACAAATGAATATCGATGAGGAAATGACTCATGGTTTTTAAAAATTTATAATAAAGAGCACGGAGGAGGGTGCTTGATTTCATAAAAGTATTACACAACCCTATGCCATGGAATTCCTGATGATAAACCTCTTAGATACAGAAGAAAACTGCCACCTGCTCGAGAGCTTCTACTGCTTCTTGTGGCTTTCTCCCTGTATTATGAATACAGTTTAAAATTTAGTTTTTTCCCAGTTATCTGTTTTTCTGCTTTGCACAACTTCTGCTTGAAGAAAATAAAATAGAAGAGTTAAATGTGAAACTTGAATTTAGTAACAACAACGCTTTTCTTTTGGTTGCTTTAAAGGCAAGTTGTGTAGAAATCCTTTCTGCAACCTGAACACAGTAGGTGGTGAATAAGCTCTCCACGTCAAAACCTCACCCTCTTCACACAGAAACTCCAACCTCTCTTTCGGATACAAATGCTGCAACCAGAGAAAGGCACTGAATTTTTTTGTAGTGATTTATGACAAAATGTGTCTGTTAACCATTGGGGAATGAGGAACACTGAGAAACTTGTCATGAAATAAAAGGGACAGCTGTGTGGCTTTTGGGGTTTGGGTGTTTTCCTCCAGTTACAATTAAAATTATGCTTGCTATAATAGTAACACTGGTGGTGTTTGCAGTAACCTGATACAGATACTTTTTTCTTATTGATCCTCTTTTTTCTTACTGATCCTCTTTTTTTCCTTTCTCAGTAAACTGATTTTAAACTGACTTTGCTAAACAAACTATAGCTTAACAAATTCTTTAACCGGCAAAAAGGAAGGGAAAATGAAATTATTTCTTATAGAATCAGAGTATACCGCTGAGTCTGTTTCCCTTAATCCATGACTATGAAAGTCTTATTCCTGTTCTTCACCATTAACTCAAATTTATAGGGAAAACCCTTGCAAGTGAACACTCGTCTGTGAAGCAGGCTATTCCCTACCTGGCTCACAGTCAGACACAACTTGAAAAAAGGCTGCTTTAAATTGGCCCCCTGTCAAACCTCTTGCTTTATCAACCATTGTAAGATATATCTTCAAAGCATATTTAGTTTGCAAAGGAAACTGGTGTTGAATCTCTCTCTGTGGGCATTTTAAACCCATTGTTTTGTTTTGTGTGCTAATGTTTTCTATTGGTTATGACAATCATTAATGTTCTATGAAGTACTGCATTTATTTGCTTAATGCTATTCCAAATCTTTTCTAAACAGCCCTGAACCAAGCATGGCTGGCTGCCTGGAATGCTGACAAATACCAATGTTCGTGGATGGTCAACAGAGCAATGAGCTAGGCACCACCCTGTGTAGAACATACTGTATTTTTGAAAGGCCTAAAAGCAAATGTATTTCTCTTTCATGTGTTCCAGAATGTGAATGAGGTTTTTTAGCTGGCAATAGCAGAAATAGATTAATTGGTATGGCAAATACAAGCTACCTTTTGCTTGAGCTTTGGGCAGGGGCAGAGCAGAACAAAATGACTTGTTTTTTGACAGAAAACTCCTTTTGCACCTCATAAATTAGTCAGTCAGTTAAGGCTCACTGATAATGCACCAGAATATACAGGGTGTCTTGTTATATGCATTATACCTGCACTACAGCACCCATGACTCAACCTGGAAATGGGGTAAACTGCTGCTTCACCATTTATATAAAATTTTTCTTCTTTGCTCATGTGAAAGTATTTCTTTGCTTTTTCATTGGTTTGTTTGACTGTTTTTACAGTTTCAGCTCCAATTTGTATTTTACTGGGTAGTGATGATGACTAATAGGTATTTCATTAATATATTCGTTTCATGACTTTTCAGAAGTACCTGGGACTAAAAATGGATAATGAAGTACGTAATTTAAACTGATAATATCCTCTGAGATGGTTAGTCATGGGCATTTCCTGTGTTTATCCTGATCAACTTGTTGCTTAAAATATCTATATAAAATATCTATATACATAAAATATCTATCTAAATATTTTTTTGGGAAGAAAGAAAAAAGAAAAAAAAAGCTAAAAAGAAATGAAAAAACAATCAAATTTGGTGAGTTGGTATAGTTGGCATATACTGACGCTTTGAGATCAGAATGGTTTGGGTTGCAAGGGACCTTTAGGGTCACCTAGTTCCAAATCATCTGCTGTGGGCTGGGACACATTTCACTAGATCAGGTTGCTCCAAGCCCTGTCAATGAAAACTTCCAGGTATCTGAGTTTCAACCAATCAGACACCAGAGCTTGAGGCAGCTTACAGCAGTCTTCTCCTTGAGAGTAGATCTTCCTAAAAAGCCAGAGGAGGTAGCAAAAGGCACTGGCATGATCAGGTCAGAAGCCAACTTTATCCATCAAGTAATGATGCAGTAAAGCCCTGGGTTTGCCAGGGACAGAGGCCATTGAGCTGCACTCAGGGTAATTGGCTCAGGCTCAGAACCATGTGAGTGGGAGTACCATGGCCCTTCACATACTAAATTCTCTGACCTCTCAAAATGTCCAACTTTAAACTAGCTTGCACCATGTAATTTTTTTTAAAAGAAAGTTTTATCACTATTATTATTATTTTTAGAAACACTGTATTGACTTTGCTGCAGGCAATAGGTAGCAGGATAACAGCAGTGTGACTCAAGAAAGGATTGTTAGCATTCAGTTAGAGTAAATGACTGCTGTTAGCATTCAGCTGGAATAAATGATTACTGCCAAGAGACAGCTATACTGCAAGCTCTTCAGCTGTTCTGGTTCAGTCTTAGTGCTTAGAGCTGAAGAGCCTTCCAAAATCCTGCATTCAGTCTTCCAGAAGAGTTATTAGAATATGAGATTTCTACTCTTCTTGGGGAATGAAGGGGTGGGGGGGTAGGAGTGGGGCAGGAAATAAGTCTAATGTTTGGCATAAGGAAAAAGTTGTAGTAACTTCAGCAGCCTGAGAAACAGTCCATGCTCTAGATTGTTGCATTGTAAAGCTGCTAATGTTGATTAGAGGAGAAAAAGATGGTGAGAGTTGAAATGAGAGACATGTTTGCTTGTGAATTTTTCAATGTGATACCAAATGCAATTAGCCACCTACACACAGAATTCATTAATACAGAATTTTATTTAATGTTGGAACAGCAGGAATTTACTGAACATAATTGGAGAAAAAAATCCAGTCCATTGAACTCCTTTCACAGAAAATCTTTCTTTCAAAAGCTGCTCTGAATTTAGGAAAAATGTAGGTCTCATAGTCATAGGAAGGTGGCCTATTTCTAACAAAAAAATACAAAACAATAAATCAAATTATACTATCATGAAGCTGAGAGCCACTTTGTGTTGTCTCATTTATTGGGAACAACAACTTTTAAAGATTCCTGTGGACACACAAAATGTAATCACATGGCCCTTTCAGCTTTAATCATGCAGGTAGAATGCACAGCCCTTTGCAAACTGAATTCTGGGCTCTCAAAATGTGCACCTTTAGCTTAGCTTCCAGTGTAGGATATAAGAAAATGAAAGGTTGGACAAGGGCAGTGGCTATTGAGAGTGGCAGTCTGTTAGAGGGGGGAGGATGGTTTTCCATGGAAAATGAACCTGACTTTTCCAACAGTGTCACCTGCCCAAACAGTGTCCAGCTTCTGCCCATGTCCTGGTGCTGCAGGACAGAGCCAGACCCAGAGCTTCTTCTCAGGGCTGGAGGGTTGGCTGCTGCCAGAAGCTGCCCATGTGGCATCAGGAACAATGAGATTCTCCTCGCAGCTGCAGGAGGAACAAGGAGCAATGCACTGCTGAAAACTCTTGATCTGTAACCATTCACAATCATGGTCCTATTTCTTCTGCTGTCTCTGAGCAGGCTGTGATCAAAAAACATCAGCTATGCAGAGCCCTGGGAAGAACTGCAAGTAGACTTCTTGGAATGGGAGTGTACTTGGAAGATTATTTCAGGCTTGCAGGAGGCAAGATAGGAGAGAATAATGCAGGAAGTCTTTAATAATGCAATATATAAAAACTTCAGTATATGTTTTTTTCTGACAAGAATCTGTCAAGTTTGAGGATTTACCATTACCTCTAAGTGGCATAATTATTCTTTTGAACTCTGCAAGAAAATAACTGTTAAATGGTGTACACAAAAAAGTAACTGTCGGTGTACATGGTCATTTGAACTTCCATACAAAATAAAATTATCCATGTTACAGCTGTTGGTTTCACTGATATATCCCATATTAATTTCCTGGTATTTGTCATAAAAGGAGTTTCCTTTACTTGAGCTTAAAATTCTTTTCCAGCCAAAATGCCTTTTTTTTTTTAACAATACAATGAATGTGCTTTTAAAGAACGTTAATGTATACGACTTCTTTCTGAAGCTCTACAAGTATGAGAAGGCTGAACTTTTAGCTCTCATCTTGTGCCAGCTCAAAACCAGGTACAATATCTAGAAGAAAAGGTAATGGTTCAAAGGCCTTTGTGAATGTACAAAATGTGTTACACAGTTTGCCTTTTTCCAGAAAGATACTTGCCAGTTATTCAGATTTAATTTTAGGCCACTGGAAACAACCCCTGTTTTCTTATCCTAATAGTTAAAGAAACCCCTAATGCAACCTATATTGGTGTGCTCTTCAGTAGGTTTTGAACCCAGCAATTGATATGCTGAGTATGTCCTAAGTTTATAGCCAAGTGCTGAGGAAAAGATCTACAGAATGGAAATGAGGAGAGGGTCAGAGTGAACACTGGAACACTGCTTTATAGAGTCAACTATAGGTAGAAATTTTTTTGGCATCCTGAAGGCAAAACATCCTGTTTGTAATGCCTCAGGGACAGGAACTAAAACAATGCACACAAAAGTAAGATCATGAATAGAGTAAGGACTATGCAGATCCTGGTAGTTTTATTAAACTATTCAAATTCAAAAGCATGAGGCCAGATTCTTGACTCAATGGAATGACTCTGTCGGACTGACGCTTGGATATCTGTGTTGCCTTTTAGAAGGGAGCCACGCACTAGCATTGAACACTGTTTTGGAGGATTGTAACAGTCTTCGCTCTAACAATGACAGACACTTCTTCCAATATTTATTGTTTCCACTGCTATTACTGCTGTTGTGTTTACCTCTGGCTAGTTTCTACCTCCTAAACTGGCAAATTTAGCTCAGTGTCTATGAATAGATGTTTTTCATTGAAAAAAAAATCAGGTCCTGAAAGCAGTCATCTTCTGATGAATGTTTTAAGTGGCAATCTGAGATCACATATCAGCACCTGCTGGTCGGAGATTTTTTTGTACTTTGTGATTCACTGTCTTAAGTAATAGTACTTCAATCAATATATATTTGAAAACATCTCAGTCTTTCATAAAAAAAAATTTAGCCCCATGAAAATGCCTTTAAATAGGCAAATTTAAATAACTTCTGGCCTATTATTCAGTACACATTGCACAAGCAGATATTACAAAGTAGTTAATGGTACATTCTTTTCTTTGAACTCATGAAAAAGGATTTTAATAATTGTCCAGAATTCTTTGCTTCCTAAAGTATTTCAGCATATTCTTTTAACAAATATCTATGATCTTCATTTTTTACTTTAGAAATACTATAGGCTGGATTGCAAAGTTAAATCACAGGCAGCTCAGTTTCTACTGTTGAGATGTACTGTAACAGCCTTGAATCAGTATTGACTTCATTTCTCACTGTCTCATTGAAAAATGCATACTTTTGATGTCTTGGTTAATTCTGAAGAGTCCTAAGAAGAGAGAAGAGAGGAGGGATAGCTCCTATTTCTAAGCCATAATGTCTTTCCTATGAGGCAAAACTTCATTATATTTGTTCCTCTCCCTTCACTCTAACCTTGACCTTTTCATCTAAGTATTTAATTCAGGATATTAATACTTTCACTATGTTCGCAGTTTATGACCTTTTTGTACAGTTTGTTACACAACTTTAGGAAAATTGACTTAAGGCTTTCTTAAGGCTCCTCTGTGCAGGAGCCTACAGTTTTTCAAGGAAGCTCTCTGATATTCTGTGACAATTCCCTTCTACTGAACAAATTTGCAACTAGACACTTCAACTCCTTTGTCTGTTCTTGCTCCCAAAGAAATTCAGATTTTCAGATGGAGGACTGGTAGCTTAACTTTCCAGCTGTTTTTTATCACTGGAGGCTCTTCAAAGAGCCAATAATGCATTGAAAACTTTGTGAGCTTATGCAGGAAAGTGCATTTAGGAATAAGGATTTTTTAAAATTATTACTTGATTTCTGAAGACCAACTGTATTTCCTGTTTTGAAGATGTCCACAAGTTACAATCTTTACTTGCTTTTAATGCCTGTGATGTTTGCAAATATTTCAGCTGTTTTATGATGCAATGACTGAAAAATGGGCATTCACTAGCTCCCAATGTTCACAGCTTCAGGTGCACCTGAACTAGGTATACTCATATCTGCCTGCCAATACTGAATATTTGAATAAGGGGATGAAAAGAAACTAGGTGCCCAAAATTCCTTCTTACAATATAAACTGCTGATCCTGGTTTCCAGTATATCCACAGAAATATCTTTCCTTTCAGGTAATTCCTAGGATATGTTTATGACCTTGTACAATTTGTCCTTAATTGCCTTTTATTACTGTGTTGATTGCTAAACATTGTTGCTTATGGTGGTGCAAGTGGCTCCAGCCATTCCGTCTCCTGAGGAGAACTCAGACAACCAGCTGCGGTGGTCAGCAACCCAAGTTTAGCATGTAACTCACAGTCATGGTGACAACCCATGATTCTCTTGTTCTGCCTTTTGCATGTTTTCCCCTGATCAGTTAATGTTTTCCCAGTCCTGTTTTATGTATGAGGTTATGTATATTCATTTCCCTTCTTTAATATGTATCAGTTCTAGAAAGTTCTTCGTTCCTCGACGCCCCATTGGATCCTTCCCTAAGTCCCTCCTATGTGTTGTTCCCATTGGTTCCCTTGCTGTCAACCCCGCTTACTTGCCCCTATCCCATTGGCTGTGATCCCTTTCCCCACCTATCTTGTACCCAGTATAAGACCCCTGGACCCTCCTACCAATCTGGTTCTTCGTCCCTGCCATTTTGCTGGAGTAAACCTTGTGTGGAACACATATGGAGAGTCCCCTCTGTTTACTTCTTTGCCTCTGCTACTGTGTGCTTATTCGACCAGCTTAAAGGGAAGCAACAGTTCAGGTGGGCATGAAAAACACACTGTGCATTCTTAATGCTTGGAGAAATTTTCTGTTGGACTCCAAGTGCCCATTTGTATGTGGGGTCTAACCAAACTGGCATTGGCATTACTGAATGCAGTGGTTGAGTAATCAATCTTACTTGTGATACAAACCCAGAAGTATGCTTAGATATACTTAACGATGATGCATAGCAGAGCATAACTGATGAACTAGCATATTTATTTCATCACTGTAAAAAGCATTTTAGAAAGCTTGCTAGTTTACATTTCCACTGTTACAAAAATGTCATAGTTGTTCGGTTTGAGATAGGCTATACCATGTCCTCTCAAATTTTGTTTCCTGGTCTGTAACCTTTACAGTTGTTCATTACATGTGGCGAAGTAAGACATTTGACATAAAGGGCAGCCCAAAACTAAATGTATTTGACCTTACAAATTAATAAATAGTATATGAATGCTAACATGACATTTCTGTGAAACTGTATTCCCAATTAAGAGATTGACTGTATTTTTCTTATTTTTCTTATTTATATGCTATCATTTGTTGGTAGACAGATTTTTTTTTTTTTTTTTTTTTTTTTTTTTTTTTTTTTTTTTTTTTTTTTTTTTTTTGTCCGGAAGTTCTTGACAGAGAATAGGGTGAAGTCTGCTTGCAGATGAGTAGGAACAGAAGTTGGAATGGCTACTGACTCACCTAAACAGTCAAGCACTGAGATGCAAAATTGATAGTACTTTCTAAAACGTAAACTTCGTATTGATGAGAAAATGTACCAGCAGTAACTGTGCTCTCCTGGTATGGACAGCATAATCTGTGAGTGACGGTTTTCTGCTTTCTCCTGTGCACATCATGAAATAATCTGTAGGAAGTCCCACAGCTTGTCCTGTACATGCTTCACAGATATTGATGGGTAATGAGGTAAAAAATGTATAAACTAAAATATTCTAAAGAATTTGTCAGCTTTAAACAAGGATTTTTTTAAAATTCAAGATGAAATACAGTGAGCAGGAAGCCTTCAACATTTTTATAAAACATTTCCTCTTAATAATTATCTTGGACACAAACTTACTACAAGGAATATTCCATTAAGCAGACAAACTGTAAGCTCCAGAGTGAGATTTTTATAGTGACAAAGTTCAGTTCCATTACTGAGAAAATGAGAACTTGGCTCTGCAATCAAATCAAAACGTGCTGACTGTAGCACTGGCCCCCAGATTTAGTTAAAGACTTTTAAAGAAAGTAAGTTAAAATAAGTTCTTAAGTAGTTTTTCTTGTGTGCTAGCATAAGGTATACCCCGGAATATTCACACGTTTCAAATTACAGGATTGCATTTTATTTCTCAAGTGCGAATGTTTTTTAATTTTAATTTGATTGTGAAGTGTTTGAATTTAATCTGCTTATAACTGAGATGAGTCTTAAAAGTGAGACTTAGAGTAAGGTTACTTTCCAGTTTGTGATGTCTATGGACACTGCACGAGCATGCAAACTCTGTTCCACCTGTACTATCACAGGATAAAGAATAAGGGATGTATAAGCTAAAGGAGAAATGACATAAACATCATCCTGTAAGTTGTGTTCATGTAAGGTGCTAGAGAAGAGAGTGAAGCTTTTGTTTCTTCATCGAAGATTAAAAGAAAAATAAAGCCTTAAAGCTTGAGATGACAAAAATAAGCTACACCACTCTGTAAGGCAGCTGAGTAAGAAAAGGTGCATGCGATCTGGTAGTGAGAGCAGTTCTCTTAGGTAGTTAATTATATACATGCATAGACCGATCCTTACTTTTACAAAGAGGAACTGTATTTTTTTTTAAAAACATGATTATATTTGTCTAGAAAAAAAATTCTAAAAATTCTTTATAGAAGTAATGGTCTGAGACATAAATGGCTGCTAACTGCACAGTAGAGTTTTCATGTGACAGATATATTGCAAAATAGGCATGGTCCTGACCAAGCAGGATTTATGACTGTCAAGGTCAGCAAATGTTGTAATAGTTTCTCTCTCATTTGAAGTTTATTGTGCTTATCTAGATTGCTGTGACTTCCACATGGATTATAAGTGGTAGTGTACAAATGTTCTACAAATTTTAATGCACATTACCTCCTAAGTTATTTTAGTGCTGTTAATAGAGGTGTAAAACTATTACAAGATCAGTATTGAAGAATCTAGAATTTGCTTCCTAATCAGTCCCAATACAAATTAAGAAGTTACTCTTTTTACAGATAACAGGAAGACCAGGAGGGTAAAACATGCATTGATAAGTTTGAGCATGTGTTATAATGTGTTTTGAGTTGCTAGCCTTGTTGGCAACCAGGTTTTTCCCTGGCAAACACAGCCTCTAGTTCAGTTGCCCCAAGCAGTTTAGCTAAAGAAAACCAACATCAAATAACTTAGCTGACTGATCTAAATGTGAATTTGTATATGCTTCTAAAAGGACCTGCAAGCGGCTGTTTCTATAAGCACAAAGCACCCAGGTATTCTCAGGACGTCACTGATATCTGAGAATGGCAACTAATTTGCATACTGTTAAATCGTGAGATATTTTCCAACCCATAAAATTAATCTGGCTTGTCCAGATATTATCTGCTCATCTTCACAGTGGCTTTGTTATGCACCCTCAGAAAGCAGCTAAGGAAGAGTAGGAGACTCTGCTTTGCTTCTTTTGGCAACTTACTTTGTCTGCTGAAACTGTGTTCTCGCACCACCGCCCCTTATGGATCAGAAACAGTGTGGATTATTCTGGCTTTGGTTGGGATGGAGTTAACTTTAAATGTGTTTTGCATTTGTGCTGAAAACAGTGTTGCTAGCACAGGGATGTTTTAGATACTGCTGAGCCGTGCTTGCACGGCATCAGGGCTTTTTCTCCTCTTCACCCACTGTGTTTTTTCACTTCTATACTTCCAGTTGTCCCTCCTGTCCCGCTGCAAGAGGGTGAAGGAGTGGCTGTGTGGTCCTTGGTTCCTGGCTGGGGTTAAACTGTAATTATGCAGGGAGCTGCACTGTGCAGGTCTTCCTTGGAATCCTGAGGGCTTTTCTGTGTCCTTCTGCTAGCGGTGACCAGAGGAGCTATGATGACATTCAGTCTGGCAGCAGGCACGTTATACTGCGGCTTTTGGCAGCCAAATCTGCTTGGACTTTCAGAGAGTCCACTGCATTTAAATTAGACACCTGAAAACAGAATCCAAACTTCTCAGGTGTAACATAGCAGTTTGGTAAGCATAGAACGCAGTGACCTTCTTTTTCCATTTGGAACATAAAAGAGGATGAATTTAAAGACAGAAAATTTTTTGATTGTGAAAAATAATGAAGCTTAACATCAGGTCATACAGAAAAAGTGTTGGTCCTCCTTTAATTTCTCCAATATTTTTTTACAAACAGGATAAGCAGGGGAGATATTAAAATACAGGTGTTATTCTGCTAGATCTAGTAATGGCACAGTGTCTCATAGTGCCTCAGTTATGGCACTGGGATGGCAACAGAGCTGTTTCCTATTATGCATCATCTAAAGAAAAACAAGCAAGGACTTCTGTACTTGTACTTGATATTGCTTTTATAAACACAGGAAATATATTCCTTTCATTTAGAAAAAGACTTCTAGACTCCAGATATTCATCTAGTTATACAGATCAAATATTTAATTAAAGAAATCATGTTGAATAAGCAGCATAAAATTAAAGAAATTATACTTCTTCACAAAGGATGCTATTGCACAGCAGTCCAGAAACATCCTTACACTACTAGTGTAAAGTAAGAATCAAGTCATCACCTGGAACTAGCAGGGCTGCTGTTGCCTCATGTGACTTAGCTCATATCTGGCTCATTTCCTGATTATATTCTACTCCTAAAATGGTCAAAGACAGCTTCAAGGACTAAGCAGTAGAACAGTATTTGTTTGTAAAAAGTGTCTTTCTAGAGGAAGGTTGTCTGTTATCTCAGAGGTTGAGGGGATTTTAGTGTTTAGTCTTACATTTTTATTCACAAGAAAACCAACTTCAGACTTCTTTAGCTGACTTAAGTGCAAACTGTGTGGAAATTTACACAAAATAATGCAAATTGGAATGGTTGGAGCTACATGCCCGTTTTAACAATGTTAACATTTTTAACAGTGTTTTCAATAAAAGTAAACATCGGATCCTGCCCAATATAGGGTGGATAGCTTTTTACTCACACAGCTTTTTCTTGCTTCTTATTTTATGAGAGATTGGTACCGCAAAGGTTCAACAAATACAATATTTAAGGCTTGTGATCCATAAACTTCAAGACAACTGTCATTTGAATGTTACTGATCTGTTTTCCAAGCACAATATTCCTCTGTGCAACAGAACAGTTGTTTGTCTGTTCCTAGTTAGCAATATGGAAGATCCGCTTCTACTCAAAATTACAGTCTGACTTGCTGGTCTGGTTATGGAGCAGGAACCCTTGATTTGTCCTGTGATAAAAGCTGCAGCTCCGTAACGAAGTTGAGGAAAAAAAGGGAAAAAGCAGAAGAATATTTGTACAAGTAGAGTTCAACCTCTACTAGCTATTAAAGCAGGAATAATTACACATTTATATTTTTGAAAGATCTGTGCTTTTTCCCAGTATTCAGCAAATACTTTTTCCACTCTTCAGTAAAGCAGAGAGGAAGAAACACAGGTAGAAAGAGTGAACTAGAAGTAATAGTACTGAGGAAGGATAAAGTTTCATAGACTACGATAATAAAAATAAAATTAAATAAATACTTTTTTAATATTATTTTCCCAAATGACACAGGAAAAAAATAAAAGATTTTTAGCAATGGTGTAGTGCTTATTGAGTTACATGGGCTAGATCATTGCAAGGCAGCTCAGAAGTAAACACATGCACAAAGAATATCCCGGGAGTCTTGATGTGAAGTGAATGCATAATATTAAGTAGATTTGGACAAAATCTTCTTATATGTAAGAAGCACTAATCCGTTATAAGTTTTCTATCCTAATTTTTATTAAATAGGGGACAGTACATGAAAAACCACCGTATTACAGTTTGATCTGATCAAAACGTCAGAAAAAGTTACAGAAAAATATTTTTACATCTTAATTTTTTGCATTCCGTATCTTGGAACTAAAGGTTTATTGTGTTTTGGATCCTGCAGACATTATTTAGGGCAGTTTTTCCTGTAAGTCCTTAATACCAGTGTGAATCTATTTAACTGTAAAACAGTTCCAGAGAACATGCATTTTAGGAAGATACTATTATCTAGATATGCCAGATACTTTAATGTTGTTATAAAACATTATTCGATAATTTTATGATCTTGTAAGGTTTATGCTAATACTGCTCTGCCAGGACCCTCTTGTGTACAAGAGGAATTAGAAACTTAGCAACTTCACATCAGAGTAAATATTTGGTGAGTAAAGATGTTGCCTGTACTATTTTCATAATGGGTTATCAGTAGCAGCGGCAAAGCCCAGAATTTTCATATCACAGCACTGAAGATTATTCCCAAGCATACACAGAGACTCCTTTCTTCCTCATTTTCAAAACCTGAGCTGAGTCATAAACTACAGAGCATAAGGAAAGCAGTCAAGTGAAGAGAATAAATAGGACACAATGATGTGCAGTAAGAGTCTGTGGGGCTGCTGTACAGCTGGAGCTCAAGGGGAAGTAGGTTTCTGAGAAAACAACAAAAAACCAAAACCCCAAACTGCATCCTAAAGAGGGTACTGAGAGGGATTGGAATCTCTTACTAACATATATAGGAGAAATAAGAAATGTTGTTGTTTAGAAGTTAGACTATGCTGCTTCTGCAAGCTAAGGTAGAAATCAGATCTGTGAGCATCCATAGGCAAGAAAACACACATAGTCAGTTGTTTTGGTGGGAAGCTGTTTCACTACAGCAAAAGCATAAAACCCAGCAGCTATGAATAACAGGAAGAAGGGGATTAAATCATATTACATGTTATAATGATGCAACTCTACCTGGAATTAGGGATTATACTGCTGTTATTATCTCAGTTAGGAAAAAATAAAAATACATTATTAACTGGAATAGTTACGCTAGCAGAAAAGTTAGCAACTTTCCAGGATGCTCCTATTTTTTAATTTCTTTTTACTAATTTTTTCCTACTTGGGTTTATTCCAGTGACAGTGGTGTATATTACAAATACTTAATTTTGTTTTATTTCATTTCATTAGGTTGTTTTATAGAAAAGACAGATATTTTTATATAGGCCCTTGTGAAGTAATTTCCTCAAATTCTTCAAATACCCAGGTTAGGAACCTCCATTGTAGTGCAATATTTGGAGATGAAAAATGACTGGAAAACTCGTTTTTGTCATTGGGCTGAAGGTACCAGAGGAGGGGTGTGAAGGAAGAACTGAGTAAGCCACCCTAGCCCTGTCAGTAAGCTAAATAAATAATAAGAAACAAACTGTTGGATTTTAACCATTTTGTATTCCTAAATAAGAACAACTGGAAACTCACCTTGAAGGAGAAACAAACCAGAAATACTTTCTCATATTTTAAATTTTTACATGCTGTTTCTTTTTTTCTGTTAACTTTTCTGTAATATTCAAGATAAGAAACTTACTGTATTCTCGTTAAATTAAAAGGCTAAGCCAAAAGTCCACAGAAGTGTATTTGCAATTGAAATGTAATTTGCAGCAAAGAGAATGCTCTCACTTGAAGCAGTATTGGTTATTTATATGAATCACCTAATCAGAAATTTTTTAAAAATTATGTTGCATTACTTAGTTTATTAACACCTCATACATATTTTGAACATGAAGCACTTGTGATAACTACCCCAAATGATATTCATGGACTCAGAATTGTCTGCTAAGGGATGGGATTGAACATTTCAATTGGTAAAGGGAACCACAGGCAGCCTGAGAATGAAAAGAGGAAAAAGTAACTGACTATAGTTCAAAACAGCTCTGCATCAATGGGTGCAGGTTCTGCATCACTGTCAATCTTTAGGGAAAAATTAGATAAAAATTCGTGGGAATATGTAGCTAGGCATATCTGAACCTGCTTTGAGGCAGGAGAATAGACCATTTAACTCAAAGGAATATCTTCTTCCCTAAATTTTTTATTTTGTTATGGCTCTAACATTGATTTGTTCGTTGTTGTCTTTGTTTTGGTCAGCCCAAATGACAGGAAAGACATTGGAACATTTTCTACTTTGCTTTATGCTTAACCTAAGCAATGAAATGCTTTTTCTGTTCATGAAAGGAGGCATATTTCTGCTCAAGTTTAACAGAGGCTTGGTATCTGTCAGTATAAGTGTTCTAATATCAAACTATAACCTTACAAAAAGAGTTACGAAAATATGTGTTTGTTCAAACAATGAAGTTTTTAAATGCCTGCCATTGAACAGGTTCTATATTGTATGAAGATGTAGATGGTTTGAAAAGAGACAAATAGCATTCCCAAAGACCCTCTTTCTGTTAAATAAATAGGGATATTTATGAGACAATGAGAAAAAATATGCTTATGCTTTCTTACTGATCTGTCTGTTGCCAGTAAATGCATTTCAGTGTTAATACAACTGCTCTGCAGTTGGCCGCTGACTTGGTCGGTCCATACCCTGTACCAGCTGGGATCACCTTGGCACGAGGTGGGGAGATGTGTGACTGCACTGGCAGAAAGCTTTCTTTTATGGTGATGAAGTGTAACAGCTTGGGAGAATGCCTTTCTGAGGAGTTGTCTGGACCGAAAACAAGCCAGGCACATCAAAGGACCTAAATCCCTGACAAGGGGTTTGAAAAATAGGTCTGGGCACACAGAGGAGCAAGAACCTGACAAACACAGAAGGGAATAAAAGTCTATAGTATAATGACCAAAAAAATGTTTGAGAATGGACACCTCTTTCTACAGTCTGGTACCACTTTACTGAAAGCTTCTCTTGGAGGGGTTTCAGTCAACCATTCAGATATTTTCTGTCAACAATTCCTCCAACACAGCTGCCACTTTATTTATTTCTGGTTTGACTAACACTCTTAAAAAGTACCTTTTGAGAATTAGATTGAGTTGTAGTTTGTCACCTTCAAGAGAATAAAAGCTTTTCATGTGTCAGGAAAAGTAATAAAGGATGAAGGGTTGAATTTGGAATGCTGGCATATTTTTATTTGTTTTCTAAGGAGACTTAAAAACCAGAGCAGATATAAGTGGGCAAGGAAACAGGTAGGAAGAGGTCTGGAGGAGCAAAGTATATTTTTTGAGAAGGTAGCTCTAGTAAAATAATCAGAGGTTTGGTTGAGTTGAATTTAGTAGAGTTTTTTGAGTTTTTGTCTATGAAGGCAGAAATAAGAAGCAATGCTTGAATTGAAGATACTCCAACTATAGCAGTGCAAGGAGGAAGACATCTATGCCTCTCTCCTCAAAGTCAAGCTTTAGGAATTATGTACTCCACATGACCTGCTTTTAAATCTGTTTCATTTGCTTGCGCTATCTCTGGAGAATTTGAAAATCAAGTTAGAAAATTTGACTTGCTGTGTTTTTTGCAGTTGTTCTGACTGTGGAGAAGCAAACAGGAAAACTCTCTTTGCTAGTCCACTATATATTTTTTCAGCTTCCATTTAGATCTACAAGCCCTTTTTTGTCAGCAGTGTGTACTGTTTAGTTTGTTTGTGCTGATGTTTAAGGGCATTGTACTTTGTTTAGGCAACACAACTTGGACCCAACCTTCTGGCATTTAAAAACTCTTTTCATTAAATATCCTCATAGCTTTTCTTTTGCCCCCAAAATCACACTGTAATCTTTTAATACAATTGTTTTTCAGCCTTATCCATTGCATTATAAAAGTATTTTAGGCAACTTTCCAGAGACCTTTTGGGTTTATTTGGCAGTGCTTATTAGTCATAATTTCTCCAGCAGGTCCCTTGTTTCTTTCCTGCCTCAGTAATAATATTTAATATCTAACTGGTACTGGGCACTTGGCCCAAAACTGGTTTTGGTTACTTCTAGTGACCTGAATTTCAAATCTGAAGGCAATAGAAGCTGTGGTGCTCAGAAGCTATGAAAAAAAGTGAAGACAAAATTAGGTAACATGAACACTGTTGTCTTGGTCTTTCAGTTGCAAAATGAATTTCAGGTTTGCCTCTGAAGAACGCTGCAGTGACTGATCTTTCCTGACTATGGTCTGTTTTGCAGTGCCATTTCCAAGCAGGACCAGCAGAACGGCCAATACTCTCCTGCCTTTTCTAGGTCACTGACAGCCCAGGAACTTGAGATTTTCAGTCCCTCTCTAATGGATTCCTACACAGTTAATTACAAAGGGCCATTTTCCTGGATTACAACCAGAGTAAAGCTTTCTGAAAATCACTTTTCTACAAGTATCTGAACTTCCTGCTCCCCAAAGGTGAGGACTGTGAAGTTTGCTGTTCATCCACAGAGCAGATGGTGGCAGTGCCCATTTCTATAGGACCAGCTTCCATGTGGAAGATCAGTCCTTTGGAGCGAAACGTTAATTAAGTGTCTTACGCTTTTGAGTCCTGCTATTTCTAATGATGGTGCTGATTTAGTCTCCCTGCAAATTCAAATTAAGCTTCTGCCTGAAGCAGCACTTAGCTTAGGTGTCTCTGTCCATTATCTTTCAGACATTCAGGAGCCAGACTCTGTGATTCAGCTAGACCTATTTTTTTCAAATTTCCAGTGAAAAGTAGCCTTCAAGTTTGAAATATTTCCCCTCTGTGAGGCAACTTTGGGCAGGCAGAGATAATACTACACAGATGTCTTGTGTCAGCAAAACATTGTCTGTGGTATGAATCAAGGAGAGTACGTGGTTAAAACCCTTTTAAATATAATTTTTGGCTTGAAAATGGAGAAGAAAATAATATTTGATTTGTATTCAACTGTATTTACTTTCATAATATGACACTGTTTCAGAAAGAGAAAACCAAACTGGCTATTCCCAGACCACCAGGTGTTTCACGAACACCTGAAGTCTCTGCAGTTAGACTGCAGAGAGAGCCAGAAAACAGGCTTTCCCAGGATAAGCTTTTCCCCACCAATGAGTGTAATCCTAGAGTAACCTTATGATCTTAGTGTAAGTCAGTGCTGCTGCTATCGAACGATGAATTATGAATTCTCAGTAGATCCATTCCTTGCACTTCTCTACTCTAAATCCGTCCCTGATATTTCATTTTTTCCTAATTAATTAATAATTAGGAGACTCTAGGAGCAGAATAGATTACAGAAAGCCAATGAATGAGATCAGATGCTTTTCCTAAATTATTTCATTAATTAATTTGAGATAATTTTTTTCAAAAGAAAGGAAAAGATGTCCTATTTTTCTGGCTTAAGGAAACTGAAAGAGAAAACAGAAAAAATATCAATAGTTTTAAAATTAAACATTACAAATTTTTCTTCAGAGGAAAACTGAAATGTACTTTTACATTTGGGTTTTTCCATTGGTGCTGTAGTGCTTCAGAACAGATGAAAATATATATACAAAATGCTTAATAGTCACACTTACTGGAGGTCTAAAGTTACACATTGCATAAAAGAACCTACTTTAAATAGTTCATAGACAGTGACAATACTTACCTACATGTCATATTTGACTATCAATATAATTTGCACAATTTCAGCCTGAATAATCATAAGGAAAAAATTCATCTTTGGGATATGGACAAACTACTTCATTACAAAAGTTGTAAAATGTTACCTCTTGGCTTTTAGAAAATGGAGGGGTTTTGTTGTTCTCATTCTTTAAAAATTAAATGTTAAAAATGAGGAGGGTTTTTGTTTCACAACTGAGTCCCCACAGCTATACACATCTT
Source organism: Corvus hawaiiensis (assembly GCF_020740725.1). NCBI lineage: Eukaryota > Metazoa > Chordata > Aves > Passeriformes > Corvidae > Corvus > Corvus hawaiiensis. The sequence goes on along the minus strand of NC_063227.1, from coordinate 13,998,628 downwards.
GTTCTTAAGTTTCCGAACAGCTGTTGCAACAGGAAGACTAGGAAAGAATTACAGTTTGGGGACTGATAATGAAGTCCTACAATTGAATAAAGATTGTATTTCTGTATTTTCCAGTCTAGATAGCTTTTAGTATTTCAGAAGTTTCTAACAAAAGTATGTACTTGTTTGCAGGGTAGAGAGAAATGGAACATATCAACTGCCTGCCTTCTTTTCTCTGGCACAGTTGCTGCTGTCCTGAAAGAGGCACAAACCTCAGAGCAGGGAAACAATGGGGTTATGTGGTGTGCATTTCCATTTTCAGAAAAAGGAAACTTGGAGGTTCATGAGTGCAGCCGAAATGTAGAGGGGTAAATTATTTTCTAAATATTTTGACTTTTAACTAGATTACTAGCTAGATCTACCATATTTACCCCTCATGTGCTGCCTCTCCATAATTTTCTTTTAAAATGAGATTTGTTTAGTGTGAATGCTGATTAAATGCAAATTTTTATGTAGTACTAAGATTTGTATAATCAAAACCTGATTTTAACAACTAGAAATAGTTTATAAAGTTCAAATTAAACAATCAGGAACAGAATGTATCTAATCTGAGTTTGGTGATCAAGGCACAGGACTGAACACTTGAGCAATCCAATTCGTATTTTGAGAGTTCTCTATAGGCTGCAATGCAGAACTTGTAATGAATTGATAAAATATAGATAGTTTTGAGTAATAAAAAGGGTAAATCAATTCAATTAATTGTCACCACAATGTTTGTGTATGGCTGTTCTGTTCATAATGTAACTATGGAATTTATTTTAATATGTGTATTTAAGGAAATAGGTCTTAATTTTTTTCAGTTTTGATTTTTAGATGGAGCTCCATCAAGATTATAGAAGCTAGGAAAAAAAAAGCTGTCATGATTTTAGTAAATTAACTTATTTTAAGAGTTCAAAGCAAGCCACCAATATGCAATACATACAAATTTTTAGGTTAATCAAGAAATTTAGAGAAGTTAAATACGGAGCAGAATGTTTCCTAATGCCAGAACAAGCAATATGGATATTTTAATGTGAGTTTGCTGCTAGAACACCCTGCAATTTCTTGTTGGTACTGAATATTGAAAATTGACAAAATAATTAATAATAATGTATGAAATTATTTTATTGATTTATATTTACAGTGGAAACTGGTGCCAGTTAGTTACAAGAGACTCAAAAGTTCGGACTCCCAATGGCAGAGTTAGAGGTTCAAAAAGGAGAAGGAGATAAAATGCAATCCACTAATGCTCCAAAATAGGAAGTTAAAAAAGGTTTGCAAACTCATGTATTCCTACTGATAGATCAGATTGCTGCCCATGCTAAGAACTTTCATATATATATGGTCTTTAGTGTGATTTGAATTATCCCATTGTAAACTTAGGATGCATTGGACTCTTAGAAAGTGCTCTGTGTGCAGGATGATGGTCCAGGATGTTTCTTCAACCAGAGACATTGAGGTACAAAGGTATGTGGAGTCAGGGCACTCTACATTTAGTGCTGTCAAAATACAATACAATGGAGCAATAGTTGTGACTTGCTGATATGTTGCTCAAGAGAAAACTGAAATCGAGTATGTCTGTGCTGTTAGAAACTGATGTCAAAGCTTCAGGGAGCTGCAGAAGTACAAGAGAAAAAGATGTAAAACAAAATCACAGCGTGATCTTGGGGTCTTTAGAAGTACACTTTCAAAATGATCCTTTGTATTCCTAAAAAAGGAAGCGGTACTTGAGACAGTGATGGCTAAAAAGGTTTTGTCCCAGTTACAGGGATTTTTCGCCCCAAGCAGGTGGACACCATAGTGCAACATGTTTCCCAAATTCCTGTGGAAGAAACAGGAGGGAGTGTTCCATGCAATCTCAGGCCAACAGCTATGGCTTATTAAAAAACAGAGCCATAGGATGCAGTAGAATCAAAACAGACAGTCTTGCCACCTCTCATCACCCCTGGAGTTTGGTTTTAAAGTGACGAAACAACCAGCAAGACCCACAGCTTGGGAACCAATCAATTAAATTCACTGTAGACAGAAAATACTGGCTTGCAACAGCTCATGTTTTATATTGTATGGCCACAGCACACAAGTGCCAGTGTTCTGCTGCATCTTCCAAGATTCAAAGTGATTTTCAGAAGAAAACAGGTCAGAGATTTTGGCTGGTGTGCATACGATATAACCTGATCTGTTTTGCCCCATTAGTGAGACACTCTTATGGTTCCATTCTGACCTGGGGTACATGCAGGGTTGCAGTACATTCTCAGCAGGTTTGGTACTGGTGGAAGTGGGTACACTAGGGTTCCATGCATTGTGACAAACTTCTGTTGGGGTCTAAGAGATATGGAAGACGCTCACAGTTTGTGAGTGCATCAGTTGGGGGTGCAAGGCTCTGTATCACATTGCCATTAACATACTTCCTCTCCAGATTTGCACATTCAGAACATTGAAGTCCTAATGGACTTTTATCCAGAACAAAACCCCTCTTCTTCCCTCCCACAAAATCTGTTAGATTTCTGTATGACTTTAAGAAAAGGGAAATGAACTTGCCTGGTTGATGTAATTGTGAATTATTTTAGGATTTGCATTGTGTCATTCTTTATTCTATGAGTAGTCCCAGGAAAAATGACAAGGGCTGCAGAATTTGTGGAAAACGAGTCATTTATTCAGAAGCATTTGCAGAAAATAATTGCTGATCCTCTGTGAGGGATGGTGAGATTTTTCACGTATTTTTAATTAAACTGAAAACTTCTGTGTTTGCATAATAGGCTGCTTTGCTTGCTTGGTTGCATACTGGTTTTGCTCTTTTTAATGATTTCTGTTTCTTACGCAAGAATCCTTTTCACCATCCTTTTGCTCTAAGCAGTTTGTTGTTGTTCACAGTTGTATTTTCACTGACAGTTTGCTTTGCTGTGTTTTCAGTGCATAAAGACCAAAACATACATTTCAGTCTCAATGACTTTCATTTTAGATTAGGAAAACTGAAATACAAAGTGAGAACAAATATAAAATCTTCATGAGAGAGAAAGCAAAGAATCGCTAAGATCTGCAGTTTAAAAAACTCTGTAAACCTTTCATCTTTAATCCTCTTACAATGCTGTCACTGGCTGACAGGCAGGTGGGGAGATTTTCCATTTTATGGCATAGAAAGGACAGATCTGTGATTAAGGCATAAGTTGGGCCTCAAAGGATTCTAGTTCAGTTTACATCTTTTGATATAAACTTTGTACGGATGTTAGTTTAGTCTTCACGTTGCTTGTATCTTTTTTTTTTTTTCCTTTTCTCTGTAAGGATAGCATTCCTTTGTCTATTTAGATGTCAAAGTATCAAAAATGTTGGTTTTTGCAGTGGAACTCTAAACTTTGCTGTAATCTGAAATTTAGGCCTCCGGTTCAGGGATGCGGTTGTGCATGTGCCTAATCCCTGTGGGAAGTCAGACTAACAGTGTATCAGTGTGTCTCCATACACCCACTTGATGCTGAAGAAGGAAGCCATATCAGAGAAATTCAATGTACCAAACAATGCATCTATTAACAATATAAAATTTGCATAGTACAAACATTCAGCTAATTTCAGTGTTGGGGGTATATTTACATTTCAGTGTATTGCTAACTCTGCACTACAAGCAAAAAATGAATATTCATCTTTTTGGTGCTGCACAGACAGCAGTGGTTTCAAAGGCAACTTCAGTAGAGTTTGAAATGCATATCAACATTTTAAAACATTCTTATTGGAAGGTTTTACTTTTTACTCATCATCTGACATAAAGACAGTGTATTTTGATGTTCACATTTAGTTGTTGTGAGTTTATATCTCATCTTTTATGCTGTTCATCTCATCATGGAATCAGGTTCCTTTTCAGCTGAGAGTAACATGCCTTGTTTTATTTTAACCTAAGTTTTGTGCAATGGGCAGCTGTGTGACCCCTCATATAATAGTCAATCTTTTAGACTTACAGTATCAGTCAAGCAAAGATTTCTACACAAACAAAAGAAATGAATTTGTGATGGTTTGGCAAGCAAAACATTTTTTTTCCAACTAGTGAAAATAGAAAGTTGTTTTTTAATTGCACATTAGGAAACCTTAAATTGATGGCTTCTTGATAGCCATCTGACATCCTCTGCTTACAATTTTAATGTTTACAAGAAAGGCAAATGGTGTCTCAAGGTGATTTCTCACTTTTTCCAGAGTCTGTAAAATAGGTCAAGGAGGAAACAAACAGACTTGAAAGAATGGAAAAAGTGAGAAGAGGCTTGAACAAATGGCCTGTGCATTTACCACTTCTTCCAATAGCAATATCATCAGAAAAGTTCTTGGTAGGAATAATTGCTTGGCAGTGTGAGCCAATTTGTCCTTGTTTTGCTTGCAGATCATGGAGACTGTAGAGCACTACAGGTGGAAAGTTCTGTGAAGGTGTCCAGGATTGCTGCAGTCTTTGTCTCCCTAGGACTTTTGTCATTTTGTCCTAGACAATATAGAAACCGAGTCATCCTCCTACCATCTAGTGGATTTACATTCATTTCCACCTTTTATTCTTCTTCAAAGACAGCCTTCAGAAATACATTTTCTGTTCCTCATTGCCTCCAAATATGTATGTCAGTCTTAAATGGATTAAACTCAAGAAATGGGTGTAGGGTCCACATCCTTGGTTTCTACAGTAGAAAATGGAATTTCTTCCAAGATTGCCTGCATGAGTTACTATGAGGTACAATTGTAGGGTGATCACCTAGAGGAGGATTCTGGTGTCTTGAAACTGGAGAATCTTAATTTTATGTAAAATTCTAAGTCAAAAATTAGGGAATTACTATGGGGACAGAGAGACTAAATCCTGGCATTTTCACTGCTCATGAGTGACCTGTTCTGACATGTGAGATCATATTTTCCTTCTGCTGGTAAGGAACTAAGATGACTACTTTCATAAGGTTAATAAATAAGCTGAAAGAGCCTGAATGTTGGCTATAGATTGCTATAGGCTTTGTTAACTTGAGGTAAAGAGACGTTTTAGATTCAAAATAGAAGGAATAATGCAGTATATCTTTATATGTTATCCCCCAACCTGCAAAAACACCCAAACCAGAAATCCCTTGAGGCAAGAGGGTCCCCTTCTGTCTAGAGGTGACATTCATAGTGCTTCCCTCCTTAATGGGGTTGGGCAGTTTGCTAGACAGTTTGAAAATGCAAAGCAGTGCTTCTCCTTCTCTCCAAGTAGAATATTTCACAAAGAATATTTGGGTATAGTTTATGAAAATCATAAAATGGTCCACTTTCTTGTTTTCAATATTTACTGTAAAATATGTAGTATGGTTAAATTGAAGATTACCTATGAAGATGGTATACCCAGCTGGTACTTTAAACATTTAGTGGTAGAGCAAGCATATTAAAGGTATGAGTGAGATACACAGTAATGAATATTGACTCTTTATGCACCTTAATATTTAACTTTATATAAAAAAGTGTTACAAAGAGATGATGTATCACTGAAGTGATAATTCTTTAAAATCCTGTATGTACCTGTCCAACAATCTGAGGAAAAAATGTTCATTAACTTGTGAAGAACCTTGTAACTGTCTCCTTCTATCTTTTTTATGTTAATCTGTGGATCTCTGTTGCCATCTATACCTCTCTGTGAGTTTGAGTGTAGTCAGAAAAATCCCTGACAAAACGTGACAAGGCACACCTAAGAGATAGTTCTGCACCTTTTGCGGGCATTTTTGCTAATGCAGGTTAGAACATTGTTCTGCACTTGTGAGCTTGTGTGGGAGATCCCAGCAGGGATTTCTTTGGTCCCTCTTTGGTTCCTCCGCCTTACATGGCGGGTCTGTGGGATTGAAGGCTCCTTACGAGCCTGGACACGTTACATGAAGGAGCTCTGTCCTGTGTCAGTTTGAAGGCCATTTCACCTGAGTTTTACAACATACACTATTGAAATGTCAGCTTTTTCTCTACGTGAGATCTGGAGAAAAAGTGAAGATACAAATTCTGAAGTTCCCATAGACAACTAAGTGGTAACTTGCCAAGTTACCTTTTTTTGGTGATCTAACTTCTCTCCTTAGGTTTTAATGGTCTAAAAATATCACTGTCCTGGGCTCTCTGTGGCTTCTGTGCTGTAGCTCGGGGTGCAGCGATCTTCCGAGAGCATCTTGTTAGCGAAGCCGCTCGGCAGGATCAGCCACACACTCACGTACATGTGCACGCACAAACACGCGGATGGCTTCAGTAATATGGCTCGACAGCAAAAAGGCAGGAAGGGTCTCTGTATATACAGAGTTCCACGGACGGAGGTTTATTGCAGCCACACTGTAAAGTGACCCAGGGACAAAGACAAGAAACAACAGAGGGTCTATGGAGGGTCTAGCACCAGAGGGGGGTGCAATGCCCACTCTGGCAAGCACCAGAGACCAATGATCTGAGGGCACAGGGGTGGTACAAAGGTGGGACTGGGGAATGGGAGCCAATGGGGAAGCTCTGGGAGAGTGGCAAGGGACAAGGGCCAATGGGGGGAACCTGGAGTGGAGAACCTTCTAGGACATGAAACACATAAGGTAGCAAGGGGGCTGGGCAGCCAACAGCCAGCCAGGAATGCAGAACTGGGGTACATTACCATAACAGAACAAAGCATTCTGGGAGAGGCTTCTCTTCTCACCCTCAGCTGACTGAAGTCTCTGGTATTAGGGACTTTCTTACCCGAGAGCTCTTTGCCTGTTGTAACTCGGGCTAATCAGCCACCACAACAATATACTAAGGACAGGTGACATGATATTTAAATTTTAAGAAAATTGTGCAAAGAAGGCTTTAGAAAGAAAATTGGTATCTTGTGCTGAACAGGAGGAAACGAAACAGAAATGCAGATTTACAGAGCTAATTATGGATGGTAACTTTACTTTCAGGTAGGGATATATTCATTGCTAGTTGTGACATAACTCTCCAATGGTTCTGATTTTTGAATAATAATGTATTCCAAATCAGTGGAAAAGAGAAGTGTAAACTTTAAGAATGTTAATTCTTAAAAAGTATCTAGTAAGTTTTTAATTTATGGTTTCCATTATTTTACCATTTTTTCAGAGATACAGTTCTTTTGACTGCTTTCTTTTTACTTTCATTTCCTATGTAATTATTTTAATTTTTTTCTTTATAAGTAAAGCACTTCTTTTGTATTCTAATTCTTCAAAAAGCATATTCCTCGTAACTGGTAATAATTGCAGAACATCTTTAGAAACTGTTGCTGTTTAGGATAAAATGCATCCTGTTCTACTGTGGCATGAATGATTTTGATTAGCATTCTGTTTAATATTTTGCCTACTACTTATGAGTTAAACAGAACTTTTCAAGTTAGTAAGATTTTTATAACTAAACCTGAAAAACTGGTACTTTCCTTTTCTGTTTCAAAATGTTCATTGAATACATTTTCTAGGCAACATCAGAATGTCAGTCCATTTATTGGAACAGTGATAAGTGATTCAGGTAGGATATAATTATTTGTACTAGTAATCAAAATGATGTAGGGATCTGGTGTACTACTTCTTATAGGAATGGTCATGATGGTCTTAGTCTACCAACACTAATTTACTAAATTACAGTACTCTAAATTTTTCTAAGATGTTTAGAAAGACAAATAGAGAACAGAAACTAAACTGCCAATACTTGTCTCTTTCTTTACATAGAAATGTTTATTAAAAAGTTAATTTAGAGTTTTTATTTTTTAAAACTTCCTCCCAAATACCACTTTCTAGTTCTATGGGGTTTTTTGGGATTTTTTTGGATGACGGGGTAAAATAAGGGCATCTTTAAAAAGGAGCATCTTCTGCCCTTCTACTTCTCCTTTCCACCATGTATGAATTCAATAGTACTGGGATCTCGTTTCTTCTGTGCCTGGATGCCAGGGAGGGTGGGAGGGAAGGCAGAAGGAGCAATAACAGAGTACTTAGCATTTATTTGGCAAAATCCCCAGAAGAATTTTTACAGTTATCTCAGATGTACATGGGATGTGAACTTCAGCCTGTTTGCATAATCAAAACCCATGTGTCTGCATTAACTCAGCATTATAGGCTCTTCCCCTTTGTACAGGAAGGAAAAACATCCTCTGGAGACTAAAATGTGTGTTCATGCAATGAGCTTGTATTCAGCTCATCCCCTAGGAAATATTACCATAGCAAATATTATTTCAGATTTGGGATGGATTTTATCCTTAAATTACCTGTTTTATCTTTAAATTCCCTGTAAAGGACAAAATTGCCAACAGAGGGGAAAAAAAAAACTGGATCAGATTATTTTCAAATTTCAAAGATTTTGAACAGTGCCACCCAGTTCACTACTTTACCAGGCAGGCATCCTGTAGTTTTGTTCACATCTCAATAGCTCTAAGTTACGCAATTACAGGAGAGATGTATCATTTACACTTTACATTTCTTAAGCAGGTTTTGCTGCAGTTTTATTTTGTGGACTGTTTTTGTTTTTTAGACTTACTTCTTCTATATGCCAAATACTTGAGCTGAAGAACAAATGTTTTATTTTGATTCAAACATAACATGTAGTAAACTACCTTCTCTCCTGCCTGTATAGTCTCTACCTGTGATTCTTTGATGCTGAGAATCTCCGAAGGGCCATCCAGGGTAGATTGACCAGTGTATAATTTTCCAGCAGAATTGCTGAAGACTCCTAAGAAATTGGCAAAGCTACTGGAACCAGCTAGAAATGTATGGAAGGTGTTACTTGAGGTTTGAAAGAATCGATGATGTCTGTTTTGGCTTGACCATTGTCTTTGCTTTCCATAAATACTTGAGGAGCTTCAGCATCTGTAGGCAGTACCCTCAGGTGCTTGAAGCCAGCAGGACAGGTCCTATATGGGAGGGCATGGTTTGGGTGAGATTTATGCCACACCTGGATGTTGTCAGAGTCTGCAGATTATGCCGATATGGGCACTCTGAGCAATTCAGCATAAAGGGATGGGCCATAACAAGAGCTGGCGGCATCAGCTCTCCTGAAAGCAAGTAAAATAAAGGTGAACTTGAAGTTAGCAATTGGTCAGTCTTACCTCTTTTTTGTTTCCTGGTATTGCATTCATTAACTCTATGATTTCACTTACAGCTTCTTTAGAAGCAATAGTTTTCAAATTGCAATAATTTTTCAGGGTTGAAATGGAATCACCGATTTAGGTGAAACTGTGGGGTGGTGATTTATGGGACAGAAGCATTTGTGCAAGAAAGATCCAGAACTGCTAAATCAGCAGGAAGCTGTCAAATTCAGGTGAATGTAACTGAGGGCAAAGGAATTGGAAAGCGCACAAGGAAAGTGCTCTCTTCTGTAAGAAATCTCGCTGTGGCAGCAGATTAAAGAGTTGTGATATAAGTAGAACAAGAATGAGAAGCAGAAAAGCTTTTGAAATCAGAATAGATTTGTGAGACTGTAGAATTGCTAAAACTACCTGAAGAGTCTTTTCCTTCTAGTCCTAAGGGAAACACTGAAATGAATTCTGATAAATTATGGTTATTCATTGTTTTGTCTATACAAACATGGAGACGTTTTAAAATTTTTTTATCTTAGTAAAAACATGGTAAATTTACATGGGGTTTTTTTATTATTTAATACATCAAAGTATCCAGCTATGCTAAATCATCTCTAGCAGGTCTGTCTGACTTTCAAGCAGTTTATAGCATGATTTGCTATTTTTATAGACATCTTGTAATATTAGCTGTGTGGATGTCTCTGTGCTTGTGTCTCATTTTAGGAATGAAATGAGAAGTCTTGATTTGGAGCCTTTTTGGGGAAAGTTGGTGGCAGTTTTTGTGGTTTTTTTCCTTTTTTTTTTCTGTGCGTAAATTAATTAGGCTTCTCACAGCAAAATAACTGAATCTATAGTTAGGCTTATAGCATACACCTGAAAATTCTAAAAAGAGTGATGGCTGAGTAAGTCTTACCAGATACAGGTTTTAATATGCCAGTATTAAAAAGCATGTTTCTGGTGGAAAGACTGATATTTCTAATATTTTTCATACTGGCTGAATTAAAGCGATATTAATATTTTCTCTTTTTTTTTTCCCTTTTCTCACTTTGATAATCAATATGAATTTTATGTGAATCCAAATGAGAATGTCTTATCCAGTCTAACATACCGTGGTTTGGTTTTGTTGTTTCCCACAAGAAAGGCAACCTTTTTTAAAATGTTTTTGTGAAGTAATTTGACATTCCTGGAATTAATTATTCAAATATGTTTTCTGACTTGTAAGCAAGCTTTTAGTTCATGCCTATTATTCAAGATCCTTTAAAGGTCATGAGCTGTCTTTCGCGTATTCAACAGGTATGTTTGTCATTGTAAATCTTGATTTAAAAAAAAGCCCCACAGTAATTTGTAAGTAGGAAGTCTAAATCTTTTCATCTACAGAATCCTACTAAATAAGGAGGGGAAAGTGCACTGGCTTTTAATTTTTATAAATGGAACAATAGATCTCCCATGGGTATAATAAACTGATTTATCTGTGAAGCTTTTCGTAAGATTTAATTAAATTCTCAGCAAAGCAACTGAAATTTTGTTTTAAAGACAACACTTGCTTTTTAAAATGTTATTTTGTCCCCTGGGCTCTAATTATGTTACATTTAGATGGATTCTTTATATTTTACTTTCCTTCTTTTCTTCACTCTTATTACTTGGTTCTGCCTTGGATGATCCCTTAATTTAAAATAGCAGGCTTTAGTCCCTAAACTGCAGAAGCCCACGAACAGACTTTATTTTTCATGAAGTCCTCATCTTGTAGCTAATAATTTCCAAATAACATTAACTTTCTGCCATGGCATGTAAGGAGCTTTGGGGTTCAGTCTGTACTGATGGTTGGAGACGGACGGAGACGGACGGTGATGAGAGATCTCTATAAGCAGATCTTGGAACATGAGGTTTATTGCAAAGGGCGTGGGTATAGGGGCACTGCTCAGAGCTACAGCTGGCAGCTCTGAGCAGGCCCAAGAGAGCAAGAGAGTAAGCGGGTAAGAGAGAGAGAGAGCGAGAGGAATGAGAATGAAGAAGTGTGTGTGAAGAGAGAGTAAGAGTGTGTAAGAGTAAGAGAGAGAGTGAGAGAGGAATGGAATGGTGAAGTCCTGGTTACAATACAATAAATCATCTTCTGTACTGAATATTCTAATAGTCACTAACCAATCTAATACAAGATACAAATCCTATAGCATTTACATACAGCCTATAAGAGTTCTTATATTACCATGGAGTGTTACATCTTAACTTCTAAAGACTACTCTTTGGACCCCTTCTGCTGAGCTAGTAGGGTCTGCTCTGACCCTTGGACCTGCCTGCAAGCAGAGGGTATTGTTCAATCAAGAGGGGATTACCTTCAGTCGGCCATACCATTGTTTTCCAGTTGTTCAGTAACTAAGACTTGGTATTTCAAAAGTGGCTTTCATTTCGATGTCGCCTGTAGTTTTCATATTCCCAAAATCTTTTGTCAGGCAACCATATTTATAAGGCTTTCCTGTTTCATCTTCCCCAACAATGGCATCACTAAAATCTGTGCCTTTGTGCATGTAGATGAAGCCTGAATCCCAAAGGTACTCTATTAAAAGTTCAGAGGACTGCAACCTTCATTATTTTAGCCTTGAAAATTATTTTCTGTGGATCATTTTGCCTCTAATATGCCTTCTTAGCTTGTTGTTCTGGGCTGCCACTTCAGTCCATTAATGTATAAATTCTTTTGTTTGCTTGTCTAATTCAGTTCTCAGCTGCAGCCTGGATAGAGCAGATCGGGTTAATATTGACTTCAGCATCTCTTAATATCCAAGCCTCAGTTTCTCTCCTTAATTATCAAATTCTCCCGCAAAGTCTTTTTTCACATTCTCCTGCCTTTCCTCTGAAGCATGAGAAACACTTCATCAAACCTGGAAAAGTCCTTGCTTTCCGATCCTTATTTTTGCATCTCATCTCTATCACAGTCCTACAAAACTCAGATTTAGTGGTAAGGCAGATAATCCAAAACTATATTTTCCAAAATATTTTTGGTTGCATATAAAAAAATGCTATCCACTAAAATTTTTGCAGTTAACGGATTTTTCTTGTTCCTTTTCTGACATTATTCACTTGCTTAATTATTTTATAAGTATACTTTTTTTTTTTTCCCTACACATTTTAATACTGAAGGGCTTTGGGGGCACAGGTGGAAGGAGGTCTAAATATTTGTACCTCCAATATTTGCTGCAATAGCTGTGTCATTGAAACTGACACATGTTATTGGGCCAGTCCAGCCAAGTTACAGCTTTATATAACTGTGGGAAAATGAGGTAGAAATGAGGTAGAGTGGATTTAAAAACAGACTCCTTGATTATTTTCCCCCCTTTTTGTGTGTGTGCATAGTTAGCATTTTTTATTGTACAGAGGCTAAAATTATTCCATATTGGCTTGGCAGAATATATTTTTTTGGGGGCTGGGTAACATAACAAATAGAAGAACTATTGTTGAGTCACATGATCTCCCTGAATACCAGCTCTTTATTTACAATCTGTGTTTGTAAATGGTATAAGTGTATAAAGATTTATAAATGCTTTGAAGGTGTCCTGTTTTGGTATAATCCCTGGGACAACAGTGTCTTGTCTCGGTCAGGATATTACATACTCTTGGAATATAAATAGCAACTGAATAATTGTGCCACTAGAGTACACTTGATAAAACTTTCAGTGACGATCTGAACACCCTCAGGCACATCCCAGAGCAGTAATATTTATTTGCAGTGTGATGAGCTTGAAAACATTTCAGCAAGCCTGATGCATCAGCAGTAAGTTTCTTCCCTGGAATGCAACTGGGAGGGTTAGTATGTGTAATGTACATATTAGCATAATATTTTCTATAATATGTATATGTGAATGTGTCTATATAGATAGGTTTCTGGGTAGTTTTCTTCTGAATAATAACAGCACACCCAAATGTTATTTTGCCTACTGTTTTGTTTATTGTGGTGGCAGTCTGGCTTTACAACACGAAGGTATGTTTCTGTACTGATAATATAATCCCTGTTAGAGGGAACACTTAATTAGCACTAGATTGCACTTCGGTGTCAAAATATTACTGGGAATTATGTGTTTCTCCATGAACCATTGTTTTGAATCGCCTCCATTTTCCCCAGGAGGAAATGACAAAACCCCTCAGTACATGTGGCAGGAGCGAGGTGTTGGGTAATGACTAATTAAGGTCTTATTTCCTCTACTTTGTGTCGTGATGTATGGTGAGAAAAGTTCATTCGCTTCCTTAAGGCAGATGTGGCACACTTTTTCAGTTTGTGTGGTTTGCATTATTGAGGTGGGGATATAACAACTTAACTCATCCCTTGCTGGAAGGAGAAGCCAAACTTGCACAAGTGAGGGATCTGATCATTTGTTCCTCATTATTGCATCTGGTTCATCAATACCGCAGGTTTTCTTAGGCACAGGTAACCTGATGGCTGAAACTAGGTTGAAGGGCTCAGTGTCACTAATTAATTAATTTCACAGATCAAGGAAAAAAAAAAATTCTATGTATGTTAACCAAATGCACTTGGACTGAGGGCTGGTTTGGGCTGAGTTTCATACTGATATGTATAAAACTTACTTGGGAGCAGAGAAAAAATCCAGGGAAAAATTGAAGCCTTAAATGTATAACATTAGTCACTCTTATTAGTTGCAAGAGACTAAAAGAAAGCTCTTAAATCTCTGACAACTGGGAAAAAAAAAAAAATTAGAGATCAATCTGGTACCAGTTGAAACACCTTCCCGTGTGAAAGGTGATTGACACTCATTCAGACAGTGGAGACTATCTAAGTAGATAAAGGAAGGTTTTTCTCTTCATTAAAGTACTTCCAATTCAGTGATTTCTTAAATATTTTTTTTTTTAGAATAAGATAACCTTCAAAGGAGTTAGTCTACATTCTTGAAAGTTATGTGTAAGCCATTTGACTACAAAATGAGACAGTGCAAAGGGTTATAGGGATCATAGTCGCTTATATTTAGGCAGCTGATGAATCCAACTGGTGAAGCAGTCCAGCTCTCAAAGCATGCTTTTAACAAACTCATCACAGAAAAACTGGAGTTGAGTGCAGCAGTTTTATTGAAAAAGTCCCAGGTGTGTGCAATTCCTTTATTAAAATGTTTTAAAATACACTGGAGTAGGAGCAATTGATGATCAAGGGATATTCCTTTTTTATACATTTTTATTTCCAAAACTATACAAACATTGGAAAACTTTCCTTTTCCTCCATTTTAATTAATAATAATTCTGTTGTGATAAGTTACAGATCTCCCTTTTCAAGCTGCGAGCCCGGTTTTCTGGAGGTGACATTTTGCATCTTTGACAATAAAAAAAACTCCAAAACTGTCAGTCATATTTACATGTGCTTAAGGTTGCATAATTGAACATCATACAGGTTCTGAAAACCAGTGGTTTTCAAGATTCACCCAGGTGGGTTGAAGGTTTTAAATACATACATAACTGCATACATGTGATTTAGTAGCCAAGACACCCTTTGTTCCATTTCATTTTCAAGGCTATCTATAAACTCTGTGCTAGCCATGGTAAAGGTTTGATGTAGTAAAGGTACTCACTGAGTGAAAGCAGCACTGACAACAACTATTGCTGATCAAGGACATGAATGGGCAAAAAATTGTGTGTATATATACAATACGAAGTCTAATGTTCAAAATTAACTTGAAGCTCTTATGTAAAAATAATGTCTAGAATAAAAGCTATTTTCTGGACTAGATTAACGAATAAAAGACCCCCACAAACACTTGTGTTAGGAAAAAAAGTAGAGCTCAACATGGGAAAAGAACAATAGAAGCACATGGATTAAATTCGGAAGCTGATCTTGCAATGTATAGTTACTGGAGACTGAGTTGAAATAGAGCAACGTTATCAATGGGAAATGAAGGCTACAACTGCAGAGGACACATACATTACACTTTATGAGCTATTATATTGGCCATACAGATTTGTCTATATGTTATTTATTTGAATCCTTAAGGCTTCTCTAATGTCTTGCATGACAGTGCTGTCTGCTTGGATCTTCCATGCATGAGGGAAACGGGCAGTTTTTCAAGAAAAAAGAAAATTAGGTTTGTCCACATTTCAATTACAATAGCACATCCAGAGACACAAAATAAAAGACAAAACTCTATGGTACCTTTTTTCATTTATTTTGGCCCCAAAAGATGCATGCATTAGACTTTATGTACTACAAGGTATTGAAATATTTACAGCATTGTACATGTGCTCTTAAAGGGATGGCAAAGGGAAAGTTCTGTTTTCATCTTGGTGGGAGTAGAAGTTACCTTTCCTAGCCTAATAATACCTATTCAAAGTGAGAGATGACTCTTCCAAAAAGAAAAGCCCACAGAGACTAAAGCTATAGCATAATTATAGCCAATGATAACAAACTGTACAGCACTTTACCTAGGAATTTTCCTCTCTCTCACTCCTGTTTGGAATCACAGTATCAACTGTTAAGTGATGTTGCTATGCTCCTCTTGCCCTGTCTGCCCTGTTTCTCTCTATTCCAGTAGATATAGCTGTATATTACCTGTTTACAGGATTTTATTTTTAAATTATTTTGGCATATGGAATGGACATGTAATTCACAATAACCTGATGGCAAATTTTGGACAAATGATATGACTGATATTTACGGGATTATGGCACTAAAGAATTCAGGTCACTATAAAGCGCATCATAAATACTTCAAGTGGATTTAGGAAACCATCTCTCTTAAGAAATTCAGTGAGTAAGGCTCATATCACTGATTTCCTACTGCTTTTACAGGTACAGATATGATACCCAATACACCAGGTTAAACAAACAGAAGGCAGTTGGGAAGAAGATCCGGGCATAGGAGTCCATTTTGGCAATGCGGATGTGTATTCTGCCATGCCGCCACGCTCCCGTCCGACAATCCTCAAAGCAGCAAAAAAAACTGGCACAGTCCTTGCCATCAAGACACTCATACCCATACTCTTCATCCCTTTCTTGGAGGTGTGTAGCATTGTTCATTTGAATAGTAGCTGATCGGGGGCGGATGTCGATAGTAGGTGCCTAAGGTGGAGTAGCAAAAAAAGAAAAAGATGGCAGAGGGAGAAACGTTGTTATTATCACCAGACCAGCCAGGAGATAATGGTCAACATGAGCATGATGGTTGTGGGGGGGTACATGGGAAATTGCTGAGGTGTTCTAATGGTGGTATTACCTTGAGCTAATTAAAGTTAATCACATCATCCCCCTTACAGGAAAGCAACCTAAATAAGTCTAAAGTTAACAGCTATGGGCAATGAACTTCAAAGCTAAACCGAGTAAATATTAGAGGTTAAATGAAGCATCCAGGAATGTAATTGATGGTATTTTGAATTTTTGTTTTATATTTTACATAGTTGCTTGATATCTGAAAGCAGTTTGTGTATCACATGTGAAAGGAACTGAACAATTAGAAATGCAGGATTTTAATAGGGCCGGTTCATGTTGAGAAAGCAAATACATATATACAAGAAAAAGGCAAAAACTAGGTCTTTTGAATAAGATTAGGAGAATCTCTATAAAACTCTCCAATTATTTGAATATATGCAGTTCACCACCTACTAATGTTCACCAACTAGAAGGTTCAACATGTTCCGAATTTTATATAGTAGCTGTACATATATATATACACACATATATTTAGAATGAATTGAGCACTTTCAGCATTTAAAACACATTTTAGCCCTGGGTGAACACTGGGATGATAGGCATTGAAATTTCATGGTTTTAGGGTAGCATAACAATTCTGCTTCATAAGTATGTAAATTCAATGTAATTTATTTAATGTGGTTTCTCCTCCCCCCTTCCCCCTTCTTTTTTTTTAAATAAAATATCAGCATTTCTGTATGGGGATAAGGTTTAGATGTGGAACACAGCTAGATATATTTGCTAATTTGCTAAGTGTGTTGATCCAGTGACAACATTAAAAATCTATATGCATCTTAAACCCTTTCAAAACTCTGACGTTTTTTTTTGCAATAGGAACAGCATTTGAGTAATTGATGATGACATTGAGTTTCGTTCAGGTCAACATCAGAACAGTCTTGCTTTTATAATTAGGAATGAAATCACAAAGGTTAAAAATCCAGGGTCAGAGCTGAGTTCTAAAAGGGTGTATTGCAGGTTTTTACGACAGCTGGTGTTATTGGATCCCATGGCAAATTCAGAGAGAGGAGCAGAAATGTTTTAAAATTAAACTCTCTTAATTCATGCAATCCAGTAATGTTGGTCACTCTTGAACTTAGGTAAGTTCAGAATTGTAGTCCATTTGTATTTAGGCTGCTGAATCAACTCTACAAATTTTTTAGAAATATGTAACCATTCTACTTAATTAGGAAGTACCTAGAGTAGAATGCTTAGTTGTCTCATTAATTAAAAGACCCAACAAAACACCACTCTTATCTAAACTCTAACAGTTAAATTCAGCAGTTGCATGCAGTGAATTTCCATTCCAAAAAACATTATACCTTGAAGGAAAACATCCGAAGAAGCTTTCATTTTGTAGACAGAAAAGAGAATCAGAGGGTTTTGTTTTAAATTAAAGAAAGGAAAGAGAGACAAAAATAATGTAAATTAAAAATACATTTCTGAAACATGGTAAGTCACAAAGAACTAAATTTATAGAAAGGTTGGTATTACAGCAGTTGAGACAAGTATCTGTAGCATAAATCCCCACATTTTCAATTTGTCACTGTCTTGTCTACATCTGGGCCAAAGACGTAAGATATCAAACTCCTTTTAGATATTCATGTCCTGAGGGGATTCTAGTCTTTTATGCTGAGCTGTTTTGAAAAAGACCATTCACAGTTTATAGAAGCACTTTTTAGAAAGAAGACTTTTTAGCTGCAGACTGTGCCCTGAACACTCTACTTTTGAGGTTTTTAGGCTCTGTGATTAGGATTCAGGCAAACATTTATAGTTCTGTTTCTTCCCAGATGCTCACAAATAAGCAGTGTAGAGAACAAGTTATTTGTCCTTTTATGGATGCTTTAAAGTGAAACAACTAAATCTGAGGTGTATTTAGTTTTGCTCCTTTACCTGACTCCATAAGACACTCATACACGCAGACACTTTTATTTCCACCTAACACAGGACACATCACTTTATCATTACTTTGTTTTATTACAGTCTACTTCTCAGCAGCTTTTACGCTTGAAATTATAGGAATAGTTTGTAGTGAAAGTTCCTTAATTGCTATTTTTCTATATCCATTTTTGTGATGTATTTTAAAACTAAAAGAAAATATCTTCAAAAGTCCTTGAATATTTTACCAGAGCAAATCCAAATTACTTTATTCTTTGTTAGATGCCTGAAATGGAGATGAAAATACTCTTTATTAACATAAAACATTTTTCCTTTACAAAATTCACGTATTTTTTTGGTTGGTTGGTTTGAGGGTTTTGTTGTGGGTTTGTTTGTTTGTTTGTTTGTTTATTTGTGGGGTTTTCTGTTTTGTGGGGTTGGTTTGGGTTTGTTTTTGTTTTTTAGGGTTTTTTTGGTAGATGATTAGGCTAAATGTTTTAGAGATTCTAGACAATACATTTGCCAGCTCAGTTGCCAAAGGCAGGGAGAAATCTGTCCTGGACAAAATAAGCAGCAAATTCTTTCCCTGTCTGGGCAAAAGCCCAAATCACTACTGAACATATTTTCAGGATTTTTTTATTGTTGCTATTATATACATTTTTTTTTTGTTATTGGGTAGCATATATCTGTAAGTATCATTATAAACTACTGCGAAATCACTTTCTAAGGCAGAGAAGTAGGTAAATGAGGTAAGAAATACAAGAAAAAGAATTTAGGGAAACAATGGAAAGGAAAGAGATGCTTAAGGGGAAGTTAGAAAAAGCACACACCACAGTTTGAATGTTAAAGTTTAACTGTATTCCTGATAAGCAAGATTGCCATGTCAATAATGTGGACATAAGTTAATGGCATAGAATATTGCTAATACTAAGACACAGAAACTGAGATCTTTTCTATAAAGAGATCTATAAATAGCATAAATAATGGCTTTGGTAGTTGTGATTTGCAGAACACTTTGGTTAAAAATGATCTTTATCCTAAGAAATTAATTGTGGATACAAATATGCAGCTAGCAAGACTTTCTCTTGCTTCTTTCCAGTCCCGTGAGATATTTTTCTCTCTCATGGAAGATATTAGTAGAGTTCTATAAACTATGAACACCTGCGACCTTGCAAAGATTTGTTTATAGTACAGTAGGAAAATATTTTGACAATGGATGTTTTAGGATTTTAGCCAATCACCCCAAGGGGGTGGCTGATCCTTTGACCAATTAAGACTATGAAGAAAAAAGTCTATAAAAGAGTTTGTAAAATAATTAAATAAATCAATCTTGCTGCACAATTCCTGCCTGTTGGATTTCTCCTCTCCTCCCTACCACTGTGGGACACCGTGATAATTATTTTCTCTGGCATCCAGAAAACTGTAATACATGAGCTTTTGATTCTCAAGGTGAATATTTACATTCCTATTGTTACAAAGTATGGGTATATATGTAATAGAAAAGTATGAAAAAAGGTGCCATTATAAAGAAGGATTTAAATGCTCTCTCAGAAAAACTAATTAAATTTTAGGCCTTGCTGGTAAAAAGATACATACTGGGTTTTTCTTCTTTTTGTCTTTATCCTTGCTTGGTTTTCTGTTGCTGACAAAATAATGCAAAGTTCCATATTCCACCAGTGCAGAGAACACAAAAATAAAGCAGACTGACACAAAAAGATCCATTGCTGTCACATAGGAGACCTTGGGAAGAGATTTACGAGCAATTGTACTTAGGGTGGTCATTGTCAGGACAGTTGTAATTCCTAGCAGATAGATAGAAAACAAATAATATTACTTCAAGTAACAGACTGATTTTGCCAGTTATTTCTCTCTGATTGGTTTTGAAGTGTGCCTAGAGTTCAAACATATAGCACAAATATTCAATAGCACATTCTAGCAGTGAAATGCCAATTCAGTGGGAGCTTAGAGGATTAACAGGGGTATGCAACATTTTTACATGGTCACTGCCAGTGCTGCTCTGTAGAATACTTGTTTAGATGGATTCTGATTCTAAGAAATTTAATTCAGGGTTTTGGTTTTGTAGTTGGCTTCTGGGGAGTCTTTATTGAAAATTGAAGTTTAGTGTTTATGTGTTCAAATTCTTAAACAGAGCAAGAGCAGGGTCTACAAAAGAGAAGTACTGTGACATGCCTCACCATCCCTTCCCTTTCAGAACATTATTGTATGTACTGTGATGTGAAAAATGTTAAAAATGCATCAGAACATTTAAAATCTACCACATTTTATATGGCAAATTTCACACCATTGATACTACCTTCTTAGTGGTGCAAATAGACTTATTCTCAACAGAGGGATAAGTGTGTTTTGTGTATCCAAGTAAAATTTAAAGTAACAGCTGAATGCCTTTATTAATTTTGTACTACTTTAAAGCAGATTTTTATAACCTCTTTTTAAGGAGGATGTGAAAAAAAAACAATAAAATGCTTAAAGCTTTCTGTTATGGGAGCCACTGGCCCTCTGTTATGTTTCTTTCTAGGGAGACTGGAATTACAAGTGTGTCCCTTATTTTACACTCCAGTGCTCTCTGCTGTGGTTCTGTGAAGAAATGAAAATGCAGAAGGAAAAACTGAAATAATTCTCACTTGTGTGGATTTAATGTAGAAGAAGAAAATGTGTTAAAGTTTCTCTAGCTGAATGTTTGTGCTTTGCTATTTCTTATGACTACAGCTGCTTTGCACAAGCAAGATTAATTTGGTCTCTCTTAGTTTATTTGTGGATAAGTTGCTACATGTGTAGAAATTTCTAATTGTGATTAATTGCATGTCACATTTTCATGTATAAGGTTTTGGATACTACCAAATTCAGTTGATTTTTTTGCCTGAAGTCTACATTTGATTGTTGGTCTCTAAAGTGGTCATGGTGTACATTCTCCCCTTATTACTGCTTGGACACACACCCCAGAAAGGTGGATTCCTTCTTGGTAATTATTTAATTTGTGTTGCCAGTCACCAAGATATGGAAGTAGAACGAGTGAAACTAATGCATCCTGCCTCTAATCCAACCATGTGTCCCCATCCTCTTGATGTTTATAAAAAATACTGCTGTAACCAGAAAAAATGTGACAGCTTTTATTGTTGACAATTTACAATAGTCAGAATCTGACATCATAAAAAGGAAGAGATGCAAATACAGCTTAGACCATGTTATTCCTTGGAAGTTACTGCATTCCTCTAAATGAGGAGAGTTCATGTGAAGTTGTCTCTTTTCATATTTACAAACTGGTGATCTGCAGAAGTGTCAATTAAACATCATAATGCTTGAAGAAAACAGGAAAGATAAACTCACCCAGTGATGTTCTGGCTGGAACTGCATCCTTATTAATCCAGAAAGAGACCCAGGACAAGACAACAATAAGTGTGCAGGGAATGTAGGTCTGAATAGTGAAATAACCCATTCTCCTGCTCAGGTTAAAGAAGACAGACATGACTACATAGTCTCCTGTAAAACAAAAGCAGAACAAAATAGAATAATATGTTAAAAAACCAGCATAACATTTGTATGTAAGAGCTAGGGGTTTCCTATTCCATGTCTGGGGTGTGTGTATATAAATATTAAACTGATTCACCAGATATACTGATGACAAATACATGCATACATCATCTTCAACACTGCTGTAGCTCAAGATCCGGTGGATTTTCCACACTGTGAAAATAAAGTCGAGCAGATTCACTTAGGTAACTTCACTATATGATTTCAAGGGTAACCTCCCTTGCATAGAATGACTTCTACCCAAGTCACTCCTCATAACCAGACCTGCCTGGTATGATCCTCTTGCAGCACCCCAGTGTGTGGTGGGGGTCCAGCCTTCTGAGAGTCTCTGTGTCCCTGTTAGTGTGCTCCCAACTTCACTCTCAAATGTCACATGCTTTCAGATGTACTTCCTAAATTATTCATGTTCTTAACTATTCTTCAGGGCTATGCTGTGTCAATAATTCATTTTTTTATTTGCCTGCAGATCATCTGTTGTATTTTCTCCTCTAAAATGATTGGAACCCACATTTCCTAAGTGACCCCAAAAGCTGGGTTAGAAGTTACTCTGGTGTACATAACACATCATTCTTATTCAGTAATTTGTGATTGTCTTTTCAGGTTCTTTTTCCCTCTCAAATTATTAAGTAAATTCCATCTGGATTCAAGGATACAGCAAAACTTCAGTTTTTGATGTGTTTTTTTTTGCGGGGGGGGGGGGGGGCGGGCTGGCGGAGTGGGGGGGGGGGGTGTGGGTTGGTTTTGGGGTTTGTTGTTTTTTTTTTGGTTATGGTTTTATTTTTCTAAACTAAAAAAAACAACCCTAGTTCTCAGTTCTTATCTTTACTTCAGATTACAGCACTTCTGGGAAAAATCTTGATTGCAAAGGAATTACAGAACCCCAGGCTACAAAGACTTCATTGCAATTCAGTGAAATGCAGCCCAGAGAAGTCTTTAATGGAAACAAGATATGATTTGCAAATTTAGAGTGAGATAGTTTTCCAGCACTATCAAAGAGTCTCTGTGGCTAATGCAAGTTCTGCTTAGATCAGTACCTTTAGTTAACATTGTGTTCCTCTTTTCAGGCATAATTAAAATTTTAATTTCCCCCAGAATAATCCCTTTGAACCTGACCAGAGAAGAAACTTCAGAGATATTTTTTGACTGGTGCTTCTTTGTTATTTTTTTTAATTTGAATGTCCATATTCTTGGAATTAACTGGTTTTAATTTAATTATGTTATAATTAAACCAAAGACATAAAGCCCCCAAATTTTATATATGCAGTTTATAAGGTGATACATCTGAATATGAGCAAACAGTTGTAATAAGTACAGTCTTACTATTTCCTTAGTTCACAGTTAACATTGCATTATATGTGCATGTCTTTCATATATCAAAAAAGCCCAACCAACTTACCTAAAAAAACACCACTCAGCAGCAGCAGCAGTGCAAAGCTGAAGCCATAAAATTACAGTATGACTCATTTCTTCATCTCTGTGGATCATATATTAACTTCCCAAGAAGTGATTATTTTTTCAGTTTTGGGAATTGTCCTTTTATTCATTCACCTTCATATATGCTATTAATAGCATTGATATTTCAATTTTTTTCTGCTATGATATCGTAGAGATCACTTTAAGCAGTAGCTGTATTACTTCCATGCAAATATTTTTAAGGAGAAGTGTTTCATGCTCACTGTTACTATATAAATTTAATGGGACAATGAATTTCCAGAAGTAAGAGGTGAAATATAAACCCAAATACAGATAAGAATAAAAAGGTACAAAAGGCCCAGAACTGAAGTTTAAAAATCAGATGTTTTATTGCTGTTCTTGTTTTTTCTACTGAAGTTCCAACTGCTATGGGCTCCTTTGGAGTAGATGAGTGATGTACCAGATCCCAGGTAACTACTTTCTCCTCATTTTTTGTCCTATACTTGGACAGGTCTTTTTGCCCAACTGTTTGGCAGCTGTAGCCCGCCTGCCTTGTATGCAAAGGAACAGAAAATATCAGACTCCGGTACACAAGCCAGAACATTCCTACAGGTATTAGCGTCAAATCCAAACCTCAGCACCTGTGCTGAGAAGGAAAAGAGCTAAATAGAGATGACCTAGACCGAGGTATAGTGCTAAGCCCTCCCTCACTGTCCTTGTTCAACAGCTGTGTGTGCAAACCTAGCCCAAGGGTTTAGGCTATGGATAACATATGGATGTTAATTGTTAATATACATCTATGTGTGGAGAGAGAGAGTAGCCTCAGACCTTCCATTTTATAGACCATTTCCATTTACATTTCTTTGGTCAGTTTTTGGTGGTAATCCCCTGGTGTCCATGGAGACTTGTCTATATTTTATGCATTATTTTAATTTTTTTGTTGCTGTTCATAATGTAATCCATAAGACCTTTTAAAACATAAACCAACTTGTAAAGGCCTTAGTCCAGTCACTGGTGGTGAAACAGAACTTTGAATTCTCTCTCATCTTGAAGATGCACATCAGAGTACAATTCATTCCCATAGAGCATTAGCAGTGCCCACAGGACATTTGCTACACAAACTGGAGACACTCCAGATGCAAGTGTTTCATGTCTAATCAAACACAATTCCCTCTGCTTTTCTTTCTTCTTTTACTTTTCTTTCTTATTTTTTTTTAATACACGAATTCATAAGCAATTATGTTTAGAAAGAACATCTCTCTGCTAACAGATTCCAAAAGTTAAAAAGTGATACAATTGTTGTAGGATTTTTCAACCCTCACAAATATTGTTGCACATTCCTTTATGCAAAGACTTTCTTCCCTAATTGACACTTGCATGAAAAATCCAAACTACTCCAGAATTATATCTGTAGGAAACTCTATCAGTTTCTGATATTTCAAAGTCCACAGCATTGTTCTGGCAGACCTTATTTCTTATGCATTGTAGAATTCGAAATGTTTTACTGAAAGCTCAGGGAAATAAGAGACCGTATATATTTTATATGAGGTTTAAAGTTTCTACTAATGGAGAAGATAAATCAGGGGAAGCAAAAACTTCAGTGTCAACTATAACTTGGCAGGCAGTGTGGAATTGACCAATCTGAAGAGTCATTCAAGGATGTGTAAATTCTTTTGAATTACATTTTACTTTCTAATCTGAAAGCCTGCTGATGCTGCAGACACTGTTGTGTTATGGAATGTTTCAGAGATCCTTACGAAAGAAAGGAATAATGTTAATATTTTACCTTGCTTTGTTGGGGTTTTGGGAAGTGGGATGTACAGATGACATTTTTTTTCAAGGTAAAAGTAGAAAAACAAATGGAATTTAGGAATTGCCAAGACAAAGCAAGTCAATAATTCTGTAATGTACTTAATATCTCTTCGGGCCTTGAATATGTTCTGGTTTTGACTGGGACAAGGGTGTATTTTCTTCTGAGTAGCTGGCACAGGGCTGTGTTTGCATTTAGCATGATAATGATGATGTTGCCACACTGATGTTTGTTGTTGCTAAGTAGTTCTTACCCCAAGTTAAGGAATTTTCTGTCTCATACTCCACCGGTGAGTAGTTGCACAAAAAGCTGGGAGGGTGTATAGCCAGGATATCTGACCCAAACTGGCCAAAAGGATATACCACACCCTAGAATGTCTTGCCCAGTACATAAACTGGGGGAGTGGGCTGGGAGCTGCCAGTCACTGCTCGGGGATGGGCTGGGCATATCAGTCTTTGGTTGTGAGCAACTGCATTATGCATCACCTGCTTCTCTTGGGTTCTGTTACTTTCTCCCCTTATTGTTACAGTTATAATTTCTAATAATAAAAATATTTCTAATAATAATACTTCGTTTTAATTATTAAGTTGTTCCTATCTCAGCCCATGAGGTTTACCTTTTCTTTCTGATTCTCCTCCCCACTGGGGAGAGGTGGTAGATGGGGAGTGAGTGAAAAGCCATGGGTGCGCAACTGCCAGCCAGGGAAAACTGTGACAATAAAGAGATAAGGAAAACAGGACTAAGTGGCAGGATGCTCCAGAGAAGTATCTTGCTGGGATTGCCAAGTTTACTTTAAGTGATGTTGGAATGATATAACAGCAGGTGTTCTGAGATTTTGAATAACAAAAGTACTCTGAACATACAGAATAATGCAAGACCAAAGATGTGAAGTTCAGGACTCAGTCTCAGTGGTCACAACACATACATCCAAAACGTCAAATGCATAAAGACCCCTGTGGAATGTGGACTTGACAGTACTTTGCTTTAATCACACCTTTCATGTTAGAATCTTGCCTCAGCCCTGTTTTTATCCAGATTTGGTTTATTTTCTGACTATATTCATGCACTTCTCAGCTCTTTAGCTGAGACCAGCTTAAATACTCTGTTATTTTCAGATTATCTCTGTGCCTCAGGTGATTTTCACTCCTGGTGTGATGCCTGCATGAAGTTGTCAAACTAAGACATTAGTTTAGTAAAAAATGGCCAGACTTGATCCTCAGCACAGTGTCATTTATTAGTCCTCCCTGGGCAAATTGATAATCTTTTCATTATTATTTCATCCCCTTTCCCTGAGCTCTGGCTCTTGTTTGTCCAATATTGTCTACTGCAGCAAGAAAGCTTCTCAAGACTGCCAGATTGCTGTTTGGAGCACTAATACACTTTTGGAGTTTTTTAGAAATGAATGATAGTGCAACCTGGCAGTATCTTTGTAAGACAACATCCTTAAGTACTTGACATTTGGCATCCTAATTAGAAGATTTTGGATTACTTAGCCTTTCACCAGAGACCTTACATTCCTACCATACATTCTGAGATATGTAGAACTATTACATGTGTCTAGAAAATACTACCTAGATAATTTTCAATTTTTAAACAAATACAAAATTTCTCTGGAAAAAATAATCTTATTACAATGAGGAGCATAATAACTCATCCTTCATATATTTAGACCCTTCCTCTCTTTCTCTGAATATACATATTTCTCCTATTCCTCTGTAGTCATCTGTGTTTGCATCTGCATATAGACAGACATAATCTTCTTCCTATGAAGATAAAATAGCAAGTTAACCAGTTTCTTCAGTGACATATATTTAAACCAGAATTCAGTCCCTCAGGAAAATGGTATCCAGGTCATGTTTATCCTCATGTGTAAATGCTCATATCGTATTTTCTACTAAGTGCATATTCCTCCCAATTATGTTTGGAAGATCAAGAGAAAGATAAAGAGATGCAGAGCAGTGTTCTGACTTGAGACACAGCATCTTCGTGCTGCCACTCTGAATGGGAAGTTGAATATTTCTCTTGGGGCACACAAAGTGCATGGACCTTAAGTCATTTCCAGAGTAGGAGATAATTTGAAAATTAGATTAATGCATCAGTGTTCAATGCACGTGACCTGAGTAAGCCCTTGGAAAAGGTTTTATTTCTAACAGTCCTGTTCCATCCTAATTTACACAGGCTCATAGCAGTCAACATGAACTTTGGAAATTGTGGTCTTCCTCCTACCCTGTAGTTGTGGGATATAGTGATTTGAATACCAGGATTTGGGCTCAGTAGGGGAACAACAGTAGGAGAAGTGAATTCCTGATTTGAAGAACCATCTGTCCTTATGTGCTGGCCTAGGTCCCAAAGGTTCAATAGAAGAAATTAGTTGTGCCAGGAAGCATAGCCGGGGGAATGTACACTGTACTTAAGTGATTTAATCAGCACGGTGGGTGTGATCCTTCATTGCTTCCTGGTTGGAGAGTCATTTATACCTGTGTGAAGCGAACGGGAAATTATACCCATTAGTGCGCTCTTTATGCATGTTTAAGTGACTGTGTAAAGTGTAAGGTACTGGGGGAAAAAGCCTCTAATTTGTACTCAGAACTGATTTGGAAGCTAGTGCAAATGCAAGAGAGAAGAACAGCTTTATAACACCCAAAAAAATTGGTGTCTTAACTATAGTTCAGGTAGCAACACTTAGAGATAAGATTGTCTCTCAGTATTATGAGATTCTGCTTTCTGTTGTTTAAAATACTGCTGGATTTAAATTATTAAAAGAACTACAGAAGAGCTTCAAAAATCATATATTGGCCACATGGTCAGGTTATTTTTATGTGTTACTTCAGTTCTTTCTCAGATGGTTTTTGAGTGGGGAAAATTCATTGTTTCATTTCTGTTAAGGATATGGAGTTTTGACAGGGAAATTCAATTAGGTGAAGGGCTGGCCTTGTTGCCTTGTTATGGGTTCACATTTTTAAGTCATTTTTGGCTAACTTAAAAGCTTTGGAAAACAGTGAATGTGTGCTTAGACATGTCCATATGTGTAAGGTTTTTGAGAGTTTATAAGAAGAATTTATTTCTCTCTGTTTCTTACAAAGCTACACACCACTCTGAATGGCACCGCAAAAACAGATGGATGGTAGAAGTGGCTCTCTTCTTCTCAAACTGGGTTCCTTTATATATTCCACTACCTAAAATCTCCAGAATCTGTGTGCTGAGAGTTTACAGCACATGAGCTCATCACCTCATGCTGACTCCACGGTGTCAGGAGTTTCATTGTGGAGCTCTTCTCCCTGGGGAATGGCAAGTGTTCTATCCCAGGGTCTAAACAGGATTTTCTTTGAGTATTTAGATACCTTAAATATTTTTGTCACTGTTTAGTAGTATAAAAATCAAAGTCTGTTTTAGTAATTCTGAAAATGTTTCTAATTTAGAGCTTTTTGTGCTTAAAATTTAAAAATCTGTGGAGAAAATAAATTATGTAGGAGAACATTGGTAATGAATCAATAATTGCCAGCAAAAGCTACCAAGTGGTCTTTATTATATTATTTTAAAATTTGAAGTTTTTCTCCACTACATGAATTTGTGAAACTGCCAAAAAGAGTCAGATGGAAGAGTAATGCATTATCCAAACTCTCCCAGAATTTCTAGCCATCATTTGCTCCTTAAGGACAGATCAAATGACTAGAAACTAGGATTGATGTAGGTCACAGATTATATGGTATGTAATAGGCACAGTTTTGTTAGTGCAGCAAATAACAACCACATGATTCCTACAGACACAGAGGTGCACCAGCTGTCCAGATTCCCAATGGGCTTTTATCTCCTAAAGTTATACAGAAACCATACAGAGAAGAGCAAGCACTTTTTAAAATATTTGTTTAAAGAGACATGTGAAAATATAGATAGAAATGGAACCTTTTCTCAAAATAAACTCATATAAACAAGTATATAAATAAATGACATGCTTCTAGATGGGAAACCCTATCCAGTTCATCTTTCCGGATGGAGTATGCATAGGGGAAAAAGCAAATAAAAAAACCTCGTGCCACAGGAGGGCACTGTCGCCTCAGGATAGAAATGAGAAAAGCTTGCAAGTCTGCCAGTGGAAAACTGAATCTTAAAAATTTCTAATTATTCTTGTCATTGAGTGTTTATACAAACACTGAATGGCACAACTGACTTGTGTGGGTCTCTTATTAGAGGAGCACTTTTAAGGACTAAACCAACTCTTGTGTGATAGAAATATCCCCAAAGTAGCATCACCTTTGTGCTACAAGTAATGAATATAAACTGCATAAATTGTTAATGAAGAACAACTGTGGCAGCAGAATTTATCTTCTTTTTCTCATAAATAGCTAATAGATACATCCTTGTTCTCTCTCTCTCTCTTTTATTGTTAGCATGGCCAGCAGTCTTGTTTTCTGTTAGGCAGCAGACAGAGCTAGTACTCTTGGTTTATTTTAAAAGAAGGAATTGGTAAATGGTAGTTTGATGGAATAGATGTGTTTTCTTGGGTTTAGTTATGGTACGTAGAAATACCATTAAAACAGTGGTGCATGATGTCTATGAACATCTCCTATAGGAGCTTCTAATTCACTCAGTTCTTAAAAAGTTGCTGAGTTAGTACAGACTATTAAAATAATAGTAAATGCAACCAAAAGGATTCTAAATGCATCCTTCATAAAAGAGTCAGGCTTATTGCCATTTTTAGACAGATATTCTGCAATAATAGAAAATAACTCGTTGGTAAACTTATGGGGTATTGCCTGTAAAGCAGCTGATTTCCTTCCCACTGTGTGCCTTCCTGGCACGCTGGAGGGCAGCAAGGTTACCAAGAGCTGCTGCAAGTGGAGAGAAAATGAAAGAAAAAGAACATGGACAAAGCCTTTTCTCTTTTATGTCAAATCAGGTGTTGGTACCAGAGTTTTGGTGTACGCTCCGCTCAGCAGTGGCTGGAGGCAGATCCCTGCCCCCAGAAAAGGCAGGAAAAAGGGTGAATGGGAGACAGGAATTACACCTCTCTACCAAATCAAGCAAGTATCAGATGGCGCATTACATTGTACAGTGCAGCTCTAATCTAGGATGAAAAATCATGTAAATAGTTTAAGATTGGTGTACTTGTTCTGATGCATCTTCGTTTGGCTTTTGTGCCCATCTCTTTTCTTGCCTTGAGACAGTCTATATTTGGAGTTTCGCTGGCATTTACTGTCTCGGTGAGGGTACTGAGCCAGCCTGCAGATACGGTTCAGTGAGATGTCATAAAGAAAATATGATATTTGTTCTAAACACATAGTTTTCTATGAGGATTCAGATTTAACCTATTCAAATATTTGTCTTGTTTAAAACCTAAAGTGACTTCTTTTTTTTTTTTTCCAACAGATCAGGAAGTTCATAAGTCTGTCAAGTTCAGTGCCAATGTACTTCTAAAACTGGTATTTTGTCACATTCCCTCTTACAGTGCAATGTTTTTACATATATGTCAGGAAAATAATTTTGGCTGAAGTATTTGATCACTGGGCACATGACTGAATTCATTTTCATAAAGACAGGACAGAAATTTGATCACAGTGCTAATCACAAGCTGATATGTATGAGACTTATTTGTTCCCACAACCAGAAATGAAAAGTCTGGGGAAAAGGTAAAATCAGAGAGAACACTGTTCCCTAGGTATCTGACCATGAGACCTTCTTGTTATCTCATTCTTTGCCAAGTGCCCTTTTCATTGGTTCTGTCCTTCACAGCTTTTTATTCTTTCATTGACAGATTTTTAGACTACATAAGGACAGAGAGTTAAAAAAACCCCAGAGTCTCTTCCTTTCCAAAAATGCTCAATAATCTCTTTCCCTCTGAGGTTTAGCTGCAAAATACCACTATTGTGTCACAGAGAAGTCATGATGTGAAATAAAATGATGTAAATATTTAGCCTTTAGGACAAAGGAAGAAAATATGCCATGGCATTGCCGGTATTTGCTTTTAACAGACTTGCACATGGAAGCAGTGCCATTCCCTACCTGACTGCTGGCATTACACAAAGACTGGGGTGAGCCATGGTCATTGCCAATACAGCACAGCAATTGTACTGAGTGATTTCCCCAAAAAATATAATAATAGAAATTTTTAATATCCATTTCTAAGCTGTGATTATAGTTTCATTATGCAATGAGGTAAAACAACATCAAGATTTTGACATAGCTTGCACTGTAGTCCATTTATATAAGATTATCTCTGAGATTCAGATAGTTGCAAGACTGCTTTTCAATTTTCCTTCCAAGGGATGAATCCTAACTGCATTGCACAGCTGGATAGAGAGCAGGGGATGGGAGATTTGCTTTTTTTTGGGGGGACAGTTTTTAAAAATTAGGGAAGTAAGGTATATGTCTGTGTGTGAATATGTCTGGCATTAAACACCTTGATTTCCTGTGGGAGCAGGCAGAAGAGAGCTGCAATTGGTTTATGTTTTTGAAATTAAAATCTTGGCTGATGAAACTTCTGCAAAATGAGATGAATCATTACACTCATCCAAGCAAATGAAATTTCTTTATGTATGACATGACTTTCTGCCCAACAGTTCTGGATTTTGTTTGGTCCTTGGCCGCTCATTCCACTTGAAATGCTGTTTTCTCAGTTCATTTGACAGAATGTGTTCCATATCTCATTAGTTTCTAATTATAGGAGGAAAGAATGTAATGACACTAGACAGTAATTAAAATCTATTACTGTTCCCACCTTCTCTTTGAAATCATAGAGACAAGATTTAGCCTGAGAATTTTCTGTTGCTGAAAAATATCAGTATGTGGAAATGTACTGAAGGATTGAATGTAAACTTAGGTGTGTTTATTTCTAAGGTTTCATCTGTGGGTGCCAGAAGTCTGAAAGGAAAATGAATGTTACTGATCCTACATATTTGCCCATGATACGATTTTTTTCCTAGTTTGTGACATATTTACAAACAACTTTTTTGTTTGCTTGTCTGTGAAGGTGGATAAGCTATTACATTGGCATTAGCAAACACAGGAGGGCTTTTAGTGTGCAGGATTAGTATTTAGATGTGGCAGCAGCAATAAGCTGCAACTTCTGTGAGTGAACCATTATGCTCCAATGTGCAAATAATCTTAAAACTGTAGAACCTTCTGCTCTCTTTCCCATTCCCCCCTTGCCTAGGAAGCATCAACCAAGGATGTGAGCTCAGTGTCTCATCTCTGAATGGTCAGGAGTCATTTGGGTTCTAAAGAAACTGTTTGAGTCACTGTCATCCAGTTCAGAGACGAGAAAATGGGAGGATGACTGGAAATCCCTGGTAAGGTAAAAAGCAGAGTCATCATTTCCAGGCAGCAGCACCAGCTAGGGTGCTGTTCTGTCAGGAATTTTGCTGTGCCTGACACATCCTGTGTCCTTGGCTCTTTTGGATGTCTGGTTGTTACCTGAATACCTCAAGAAAAGCTGTCTGTTTCAAGAAAATTATGCACCTATAGCAGGGCTCTGTGAATGTTTAAAATAATGACTTGCTTAATTTTGATTATTTAACCTATTGCCATAATAATGCGGGTTTTGATATGGTGCAATCACCAATGTAAACAAATAAGAAAAATGTTTTATTATATTTCATTCATTTCAAGGTATCCAGATGGTATAACCACTTTCTGACAGCATCCAAACCTGCCTGCTACAGGGAGAACTGGAAATAACTTCTGTTTCTGTAGTTCAAAGCATGAAGTACAACACATCCATGGTACTTCAGATCAAACACACTATTGGAATTATGAAATGGCATGTAATAAAGATTGTCAAAACTATGTAAATTTTATCATGTTGAAATTTTCAGCGGTTTGCATCTGAGAAAGAAAGTACAAAATGGTGATTGTCTTTGTTTTATTGGGTGGCAAACCACAAGATTCATACCATACAATAGGTCTACATATTTGGCTTTCTAGACAACTCTGCAAAGGATTTGTCTGAAAAGAGAGTTTGGGCAAGTCCAGGGGTAATAAGAGAAATGTAAGATGTAAAAATGGGAATTAAATAAATGTTACACTTCGAGTCTAGGTTAAAAACCGCTAATAAAAATTCAATACAGGCCTATTTGGTGAATGCCATGAGGGAAAAAAAATCAAGTATTTAATAATTTTGGTCTAAATAACAACAGTCTTACAGACATGTTGGAGAAGTCCCTTGAAATTAGTACTGTTTCATGAGCTTTGTGCAAGTCCAGGTTGCTGAAAGACTGCACATGACTTACGTAGTTCATAAACACCCCTTATTATATTTGCTTTTATATCTTTGTGAATTGTCTTGCATGGCAGAGGTCATTCTTGAACTCCTCTGAACACTTTTCATTTGGAGAGAAGACGAATTTGAGGATACAGTACATTTAATCTTTGATTTGGATGTTTCCAGTTATTTTCAGGACCCGGAGACAGTAGTACATAACCTGAGGCTGCAATAAAATTTGATGTTTCCTTCTACTTCCTCTCCAGAGGAGAGAAGGCATGACTGTGTGGAGGCAATGTTCTGCAGGGGAGCTACAGATTTCACAGATTCATTCTGTCTGAACACCCCAGCAAAAGAAATATTTATACAAGAAAGTACGACTCAAACACCAGCATCTCACTTCCAGTGGGTGCACAGGGAGATTACTGGGAAGACAGTACCATAAACAAAGAGCCCAAGGGATGTTGGGAGGGATACATCCTGCTTTATTGCTCAGATTCCAGCATTAGATAGACTTTTTTTTTTATTATTTTTGAGTGTTTCAATTCCATTTATTTTTAGCTTCCGTTAAATATTTTAGGATATTTAATCAGTGGATATTTAGTCTTAAACCCCCAGGAAACCAATTCAAGTAACCAAGAAAAGACTAAATTTTACTTAAATATGAGACCCTGGAAGGCAAAACATCCAAGAACAAAAGTTGTACAGATCAAACCCAATGCAGTGTGGTCATCTACCAAATGTCGTGGGCTTTAGAGAGCTCAGTAAGAAAAGAAAATGTCTTTGAGCACAAGAACCCAGCAAAGATACATAGTAAAATGTAAATTGTCCTGTTGGAAAACATCATAGCCCAAAAACATGTCAAAGAATGGGTGTGGATTATTGATCAGGACATTGAAGAAGCAGGCAAGAGATCTCAAGTCCAGTCCCACGTCTCTGATGGAACAGCTGTTTCTCTTAGCCCATGAAAGTCGTTTGGAACACATGCACACTGTGTTCCAACAGCATCTGGAGATTCTGCTCTAAACTTATGTGGGAAAATGCCTGACTGTTTTATTATGTCATTGACATGTAGGATTGGATCCCTGCACCTTTCACTAAAAAAATGTTTCCATATTCAGAATATGACAAAACACTCAGTGATATGGCTTCTTGAATGACTGTGGTAATTCTGAACTTCCTGATACCCTTGATTCTTATGGGATATTTATGTAGTTGAAGAGTAACCAAATGTTTCATCTACTAGTTAATTTATATCTGAGTAAGTGTATAAACCAGGTAGTGATTATGCCTATGAGAGAGACAGTCCACAGTTTTCTGTTTCTTTTATCAGTGACAGATACAGCTGGCAGAAAAACATAAATGCATTTTAAACTTCTGTTACTTGCCTCTGTTGAATCTCGACTTAAAATGAAATTACATAACAAAGATAATTCTGTTGCTTAATAATTCATGGGTTTATCATAAAGGCTTTCGTGTTGAAAAGCTTGCAGAAACCTGCAAGGAATTCTCCCAATCAGCTTTCCACGGCTACTTGTTGATGTATTCAGTTCTTCAGAAACCCATGGTTTACCCAGATACACAGGAAGGAAGGAAGTATGTTCACACACCTCTCTGAGTTCTAATGCTAATTTGTTGTGTGGGAATTCCAGTGCATATCGTAGTGTTCATCTTTGTTAGCGGGTGGACATGGAAACTGGGTACACCAGGAGGAGTTGCTATTTGAATTAGTCTTGAACATTTCTCTGTTATGTGTATTTCATGTAAGGGGAAAGAAGGGAGAAGAATAATACATTTTTTGTGAAGTTTCAGTATTCATAGTTTTGTTGAGGTGGTGTTATTGTTGTTTTGCTTGTTAGTTTTTAATTATAATTTTCATTACCATGGTAATCTCAGTACCTCTGTGTAGCAATGTATGGTCCCTTTGTATACCAGGAAAGGTGTTACATGACAACTTTCTGAACCCACAGCCCAATGGAGCTGCTCTCAGGGTTCCCAGCATCACTACTGCTCAATTATAGGCAGAGTTATCTCTTTTCTCTGCTTATATAGAATGCCATGGGACTGCTGAGGAATGGAATGATTACTTTTCTTGAGACACAGACACTGGTAGAATGACCCTTAGAAACAGTTGCCTGACAGAAGTACTGATTTCTTGGACTATCAAACACAAGGAAGCTTCTCACCTATGCCTGCAACTTACAGTGCTGCTCCAGTTTTGAGTTCCTCCCCAGATGCTTTATGGTGACAGTGGTGATAGGTCTGTGTAGATGATCTTAGTCTTTTTAAAGGTGGATGACAGTGCACTTGTTTTCCTCTAATTATTAATATATGGCTGCCTAAAATTGAAGCCAAGATAGTTGTGATAGTTTTTAGCTCTATCAGAGTTCTACAGTGCTCAAAAGAACAAAACAATTTGCTTCATCTCGCATGGTCTGTTCAAGGCATGTGAAGCACAACCTTCTGTCTCAGTGATTACATATCTGTTGCCTACCTCCTTTGTGAGCAGAACATGCTGTCTCACATGTGAGACAAGTGCATTCACAACCATGTGAGCTGTGCTTTTCTCCTGCTGTGGATGTGAAAGACCATAAAGGAGCAGGCTGCTCCCATAGATGTGCATTTTTCAAGAAGGGTGCCTGCCTCATAGGATTTAGAGCTGTAGTGTTACATTTTTCCATGAACTGAGCTTAATAAAAGGAATATAAATTTTATGAAGTCACGTGTATTACAGAAATAAGTGATGTGTTACATATATTACTGTATTACATACAGCCACACACACATGACTTCTGATTTTAAAATACCACAAATCCTACAAAACATACATACAAAAGCTCAGAATGAAAGCAAAATATTTCCACTAGAAGAATCTGGAACTGTATTTATGTAGACTTATTTGAGAGTAACTCATTTATTGTCAACATTTTGTAAGTATCTAAAATCTGTTAAAACCATACTTTAAAGCCATAACTATAAAGAGATTACCAAATTACCTGGAAGAGAGTGCTCCAGAGTTCAGATCTATGACTTTTAAAAATATGTTCTTATTGTTGGTGCTTAGAACTACTTAGAAAAAATTTTTATAAAAATATGATAAATATATTTATTTTTCAATTTGAGACATTATTCTAGAAGAGGCTATTGTGGATTAGTGTTTGAAAGGTAAACATGATCTTCATTCTCCTGCAATTGGTTTGCCTGAGAACAAGGCCTGCTCTGTGTGCAGATTCCAAATTGTTTCTGATTTCTTTAGTGTTTTGTCTTGCAGAAGCCAGGTGCAAATCTTCATCAATGTGCAAATTAATCTTGTTCACAATCAAAGTTAACAGGTAGCAGCAGAAACATTCACTGGCTAAAGTAGGTGTTGCAAAATTGTCTAAGGTGTGATTGGTGAGGAAATGAAACGGAAAAAAACCTTGCTCTAATAGAACAGTTATTTATATGCTACGAAAGGAGATGGCAAATGTGTTTGGGTGTGTTTTTAACCTCTTGAGCTTTCTAGGAGGATATTATTGACATCAGGTAGAAAGTAAAAATGTTGAAGAAAAAGCCTTTAAAACCAGTATCTCTTTAGCTATTAGAAGGGGGAAAGAAAGGATTTTTAAAATCAGAGAAGAAATAAAGACACCGAATTAGAAGGAACTAGGTTATTATTAAAATAGTGAATAAATGTAGAGTTTAAAAAACATAGCAGGTGTTTGAGAAATTAAGAAAGAAAGGGAAACTATGAAAAATGGCAAACAAAGAGATGATGTTCTAAAATTGTACTTAATACCAAGAGTAAGGCCACAGGCCTGCATTCAACAGGCCTGAAGGGAAGAACAGAGTTAAAGAGGATGCTTTGTTTGAAGATCATGTCTCTAAAGAGACAGCTATGAATCATGAATAATTTATAGCCAATATTGCCATTTGAAGTCAAACAAATCTAGTACAGGATGTGAAAAAAATCTTTAAAGACTACAGATAACTATCTTGAAGCTTCAGTTACCAGCTTCACAGATAGAGGTAGAGCTTCTAGGTGTATGTAATCACCCTAGTCCAAATCCTACAAGGTATTTAAATGTCTTGCTCTTTTCAAGAGGATACCTTTGAAGAGCTATTTATTTCTCAAACAGACATATTCAGGATAACGTTCACAACTAGTACAAAACAGGTTCCCCTGGGAGTCCCCATTCCATGTCACAGTGTGTATTGCCATCACATTGTGTTTTCAGGCCCAAAAGTGCAACCTCTTAATACTTTCTTAAAAGTGAGGTTACAACACTGTGAATCCCATGGGTAATGTCTTTTTAAAACTTTTTTCTTTTAACATTTGAAAATGTTATGTCCTGGGAAGCTTTTAAAATTGAACTGGCAATTCTGGATCTGAAGCACTGTGTGGCATACAGAGAAACATGCATTTGGAGTCCCCCAGGACTGTGGTGAGGGAGCTATGGATTGAGGTGTACCATGTAGGCTGCAGTGCACCCTACATATCGCGATGTAATATGTCGCTGGAAGCCAGATCTCTGTGGGGTCTCTTACGTTATTTTTTTGGAAATTCAGGCCCTGTGTTTGTAAAAGAGAGGTAAGGCTGCAACAAGTGGCAGGCATCAGAAAAGGTCGATATGATCAAAAGAGTCTTTCAATGTGTGTTGCATTTATCTTTCTGTAGAAGTTGCCAGACTTCAGGGTGGGGTAACAGATTGGCTGCAGAAATGATGCAGTGGTCATTCACTCTCTCTGGGACAGTCATGATGTTACCTCAGATGCCATAAAGAGAGAAGAATACTCAAAGCCTAAGAGGCAAAGCAATAAAATTGCAAACATTAACTTCTCAGACCCAACAAAATATTTGCGTTGAAGGGGCTCATGAGTTTCCTGGAAGTGATGCAGGTATGGAAATGCCATCCAGTTTCCTTCTGGAAACCAACATTCCCACCAGGTAAATGCAACACTGCTCCTCCATAGTGCCATGCCCAGCAGCAGGGTCTGCTCCTGGCTCAACTCTGCTGGCCACATGCCCTAGGAAGCACTTAGCTGTTCACGTGCACATACTGCATGTGGGAGAGAAAGAGTATCCAAAGAGCATTTAAAATACCGCTTTACCCTTTTTTACTCTACTGAACTTGGAGCCTTAGTTTTTAACATGACTTTCAGTTTTTAACCTGTAAATGGCAGTGGTGTTTTCAAAGTGCATTCCAGCAGTTCTCAGCCAGATCAATTTTAGACATTTTATTATTTCTAGAAGTTCAAAAGAAGATGACTGATGGTAGTGTTTGAAAAATACATGTGTCAGAGACTGAAATATTATGTTTATGACTTAAACATTTTCATGAAGGACTTTTAAAACGGTATTATAAAAGCTGCAGAGAACACTACCACACCCTGAATGGGGCCCTGACTGAGGCTTTACACCGCCCGCTGATGAAGATAAGATAAAGTAACTCAGGGCTGGGGACATTCACAGAGCACAAGCTTAACACCTCAGGAGTGGAGACCACAGCCCTGGGGCTATCAGCTGCCAGGCTTGCACAGACCCTTGCACCAAAAGGTGGGGGGAAGAGAGGCTTTGGGTGTGTGTTGGAAAAACCTCT
Organism: Corvus hawaiiensis; assembly: GCF_020740725.1. Lineage (NCBI taxonomy): Eukaryota > Metazoa > Chordata > Aves > Passeriformes > Corvidae > Corvus > Corvus hawaiiensis. The sequence continues at coordinate 13,960,031 of NC_063227.1, read as the reverse complement.
GGTCAGAAGCCATGAACACCCATCCTCCACTGTGCAGAGGAGCCCATCTGAGGGGCCCCTGCACCCTGGCAGAAGCTGCATCCACATGAAGGACAGAGGGGGTGACATGGCCCATTATAGGCCCCTCCCAAAGGGGTGCCCTTACCCTACACCCCAAGTGATGTAACAGATCCTCAGTGTTGCAAGGGACAGTGACAAACTGGCCCCCTGCAAGGGAGGCATGTGGGCGTTCCCACCTTCCCGAATCATATATTAATCCACTACTCTTTGTAGTGGCGTGTGGCAGGGTGTGGTGTGGTGGGTGTGGTGGCGTGGCCACAGTGGCAATGGGAGACCCTCACCACCAGCAGACCAGGTGGAAGTGAGCAACAAGATGTCGTTGGGACCCTCGGATGTGCTGTGCTTCCACCTAACTCCTGTCACCTCTCCCTGTTTCCCCATCCCCTCCCCCCACACACTTCTTTATTTCTTTCTTTCTTCCTTTTCTCTTTCTTTCTATTATAAAATAAATAAAATACATCATTTTTTTGGCACCAACATCTAACCTCGTTTGGTTTTAATCTCGTTTTTGGGTATATTTTGAACCTTCTAAGTTCCTTCCAGTTTATACTCAGTCTTAATTTTCTTTGCTCTTTTATTTTTAAACTGGATAATAACAATTTGTTTTACTGATGTAGTTTCCTCCTTGTTTCTTGATCCTAACATCTCTATGTGAACACCTTTTTATGCTAAATGAATATTGGAAAGCACAAATACAGGTGTAAACAAAGTTCTTCAAGGAGCTCTCAACATGAAACTATTTATTTGTTGTTCATTTGTATTACCTTGAGCTAGCAACCTTGATTTTGGAATAAAATTCCACTATCATAGGAATTTTATCTCTAAGAAAAAAGAGTTTGTATCTCTCAAGTTTACATTTCCAGAGTAAATGAATTCAATGCCATAAAAGTAATACTCCTCATTGCCCTTTCCTGAAAAGCTACTTTTTCCTTTAAAATTATTTTTATGTTGGTTTTTTTTTTTTCATGAGTAGTCTCTGCAGCACTGCATGCAGATAGGCATACTAATGATTATCATACATTTATTTTTGACTGTAGCTTTTTAGTCTTTGCACTATTCACTAATAATAAATTCTTTTGGTGAAATTTTTTACTTTTCTTGTCACCAGAGGTACCTTTTTTCTCTCAGAGTGGAAGGATATTTGAAGGTTTTCCTATACCTATTCTGGAAAGTATGCTAGTTTTTCTCTAAATATTGTCATACAGTTGTTGACAATCCTTGCTTTCCAAAATAATAATGGGAAGAAAATTAATTCATTTTCTTCATATTCAGTAATGTTTTTGCTTTTTCCATGATGAAATCAAATAATAGAATTACTCAAGAACTTTTTTTCTTAGATCAAATCTTTAGCACTAGAGCAAACATAGCTGGAGTGACAGTATGCTGTCATGAATGCCCTGGTTATTGCTCTTGTATTTGTATAACCAAAGTCAACATATGCAGTTCCAAGATACTGCTGTTTCATCTCAGGATTTGGTAGCTGGAACAATCTACTAGACCAGACATTTGCTACTGTAAGATGAGAAAGGAAATTTTGATGAACTACAAGGATGGTTGAAAGCATTCAAACTTGTTTTCTTCTGGTTTTGAGTAAGTATTACTGGGTAGCCTCAGAAGGTAATCAAATAATTTAATGCTTATTCTTTGTTAATTGTGTGTTTTTGCATTTTGCAAAAGTAGAGAAGGGGGGGTTAAGTAAGGTCAAATAGTTATTGCTCTCTGTAATTTGAATGGGTAGGGTGTGAACTCATTGTAGGACTTCTGGAGGGAGGCAAGGGAAGTGAGTTGTTGGGGAATATTTTTAACCTGTGCACTGAGAATGGAAGCAACTGTGTATGACTGGTTGTTACCTACACAGTATGAGTTTACTTCCTCTTCAAAGTCATGTTCTCAAGACTAAAATAGAAGAAATTGAACTCCAATCAACCAGAATACATTATCTGCATTAGTCAATTTTTTTCATAATTTTCTCAATTCTTGGAACAATAGACAAGAAAGAAAAAATAGCAATTAATGACTAGTTTAATAAACATTTCTAGTCTCTAGCATTAAGACTGACAAAGGGTGTTGTGCTACTTTGTGCATTAAATCTTGAAAAATATTTTCAAATTCTCCTGTGGAGGGCATGATACAAGAAAGTATTATTACATAAATTTTATCCTGCAGCTCTTTAGCCTTAATTATGCAATCTTCTTGAGAGTAGCAAAGAACTCAATATACTGTATCACTTTTAGAGATAAGTGGCTGTATTTTTAGCTTCTGTAATGTACATTGAAATGAGGGCAATTATGCCTTGTTTCAAAAGACAGTGTTAAAACACACTATTTACAATTCAGAATTTATTTTAACAATACAAAATGAGGGAGTTAATGTTTGAGAAGTATACAACGATGATGATAGCTATTTGAATATTATGACCATGCTTAATGTTAGGCTACTATATTCCTCTGTGAGAATGTGTTGTCAGCATTGTAGGATGCGATATGGAATTGTAGGTAACATGTATCTAAAAATGTAAGTAGAATATTTTGTAGTCACAAGATAACAACGGAGAGTTGCAGTAGTTTGTACATCATGTACACATTTTCATGTAACACCCTAGTGTATTTTCTTTTTGCTTCTCCCATTTTATTTGATAAAAATAATTAAAAACTAAAGCTCACTGTGAAGGTCTCTTCAAAGTTAGAGATGTTAATTTAGTTTTATTTTATTTTTACAAGTTCTTTTTACATTTGGCTGGATTTGAGTATTGCTAGCTCCCATGGATGCTGCCTAGCTCTTGTTACATGTTACATAGACTTGTATGTCTTACTTCCACCCAGACTTTCAATTATATCTATTCAAATACAGTGACAACTTCCCCCAGTAAAACAGATAAGTAGGTTACTAAAAATGCAATGTAATGACAGGGGTTTGAGAAACTAGAAATTGCACTTGCAAAGTGAAGGGATTTAACTCTGTAAGAACAGCCTTAGAGGAATATGTTTATTATTTAGGACATATATGTGCCCCAGGTAAAACTAAACGTATTTCAAATGAACTATCCTTACTCTTTACACATTAGGAACATTAAGCTGTCCTCATCTTCAAACATCCTTAATGAATTAATTTTTCTCCACTGAGAAAGGAGGAAGATGGTGAATAATAAAGTAAGGCCAAGGGAAGAAAAGGTCCAAGACATTATTTTATAATCATTGTACTACAAACATGTTTTTTTGAACATAAGGGTCTGGAAGTGAAACATCAGTACAGACATGGACTGTCAGTCTTATGCTGAGCAGTTTATAGGCTACAGAGATTATCTAGTACTCTGCAGATGAAAGGCTGAAGTGCAGGAACCTTCTGATTTATCACAGGATTGCTTGAACTTTAGTTATTTGAACAGCGCATTAAAAATATATTTATTTAAATCAGTAATTTAAACATGCTTATTAACTATTGTAAAAATTCTTAATATTCAGACTTATTTTAATTCTAAAGTAATTGTGACTATATATTGTTCTTTAACTACTACATCACCTGGTCTAATCCTTTTGAACCAAAGATTTCTCCTTGCAATTCGTTATAATTAGATCTAGCTGCAACTGGCTAGAGTGACATTACAATGATTTTCTCTTGTGATGTTTCTGAAAGTCAGTCAGTGATTGGAGTAGGATGATTTCATTACCAAACAGGAATTATAAAAGGGAGTTGGGATAATATGCTTTGTCTCAAGGAGTCACCAGTACTTATGAAAATATATTCATAGGAGCGTAAGAGGCATCACAAAAATTTTTATGCTTAGTTATGTCCAGGAAGTGTTTTAAGATATAGACTCAACCTCTTAACTTGCTGATTTTATAATAAAATTAGAAATGTTCAATATTCTGCTTTTTAAAAATTTTAATAATTCAAATATCCTAAAAGATCTAATTATTTTCTTGCTATCAAATAAACAAGTATTATTTAAAGGCAGTGTTCTATTATATCTACACAAGTATATTTAATGCAAAACCAATCTTGCTTGTAACATCTGTGCTTTTGTAATTACCCAGCAATAAGTTCAGTGAAAATGCATGTAAGATCCCACATTATCCCTTATTCTCTGGTTACTTGTATATTAATTCTTTTTATCTTTATCTGACTTTTCTGAATCTCAGTTTAAGCTCTAACAAGCCATGTTTTTAGATATGGAAAACCTTATGAAAGACAGACTCAGAAAAAAACCTTGACCCTCAAGAATCTTTGTTCAGTTAGGAAGTCATTATGACAAGGATTTCAGGCCCCAACAACCCTTTTCATCAGGGACAGTCATGATTTCATTTTGCTGAGGTGAGTCAGTTGCACTGATTCTAGGAAAAACTGAGAAAAAAAAAAGGCTGAATTAATGTCAATGGAATTTTAAGGAAGTCTTTAACCCCTCTCAAAAGATGGAAAGTAATCATCAAAGAGCCTTTCAACTCTTTATATGATAGGTAGAAGCAGGTGGATTTGAATGCCTAAACCTGAATCTCTATAGATACAAACCTGAACAGAAAAGTCAGATTTTCTCATTCTGTGAGAATTTTAAACATATTGATTCTCTAGCAATAGTGTTTGGGTTTTTTCCTGCCTATTAAACCAAAAAGATCTAGCCTCTCACTGTGAAAGAGACTAGAAAGTGAAGGAGTGCTCTGGATGCTTTTTGCACTAACTCCAAAGGGTGATGTCCCTTCAATGCCAGTCATGGCTCCGTGGCTGCTGCCGTGGCTGCTGCCATGGCTGGGTGGTTCTCCCTGCTCACCATCCAGATCTTTCCAAGGAGTCTTACAGCAATCAGCAGGGTGATGGGAGTCTATGTCACATGGGTGCAACTCCCCCTGCCACATAAACTGGCAAGATCATTTTTATTGTGGTCATAACTGAACACAGAGCTGAAACCAGAAACACCGGATATTAATTATCTATATTGCTTGGATCCACAGGCTTTTTTGTTGGATATGGCATTTGTGTTAAATTCCATGGCCTCAGCCTGTGCTGTTAAGATGGCCTTGGTTTTGCTGTTGCTCTGCTGCCACAGGATGTGTCCATAGTGATTTGAAAAGAAACTACAGAGCAGATGATGGAAAGAGAGGTGTCTGAATGACTAAAGAAAGTGGCAAGGCAACTGTGTTGATTTTTAGCCAAGGATTGAAGCAGCCAGTATAGAAGAGACTCCAATGTATCTGCCCTGAGTTCTTCCCAGCCATTCCAGGACAGGTCTCTGTCCTTCATGTCTGCACTTCATTGTCCAGCTTTTTGGGAAGCCTTTGGTTTCTCCCTGTAGTCTTGTCTGTCTTTACAGGGATTATATAAGGATAAATGGTTCTAAGGAGTTCTAATTTTGCTGTTCTAAAAAAGTACACGTACATAGATCTTGGAAGTCTGCATGACAGGGAGGATTCAAAATGCCTGCTTACTGAATTAGTTTTTTTATTCAGTTGTGTAAATTTTTATGTAGATTCTTAATTTGCCACACAACTAACCAACTGAAAAAAATTGTAGAATACAAAAGGTAGGAATGAAGGGAATCATACTTCAGTTTTACTCTTTGAAGACATGATCCTGAAATGTAGATTATTTTCAGTGAACGAACCATTCAACAGTTAAACTTTAGTACTAATGTTCATTAATTACTATGGTTTGATCCATGACAGACCAGCAGGAGTATCTGGATTATTTTAGGAAAAATTTGTTGTTCACATTTTAGAAATATCTGTTATCCATTATTCTCCAAAAGAATATGCAGGTGTAATTACCTTAGACTGGTTTTTATCCCCTAAGAGCAATAGGAAACTGTTGTAAGCTGCCACCATAGCAGAATTCCTGCTCGGAGAAGTGTCTGTAATCTGTTTTAATGGTAATCAAATGAAAGTCAAATAATTAAACTCCTCCTGTGTTTTCTTTCAAATGATGGTATTTGGATGCAGTAACTTTAAACAGTGGTTCGTGCAAGTTGAAATAAGGGAGAGTTTGAATGAAAAAAAAATTTATAAGCAAAAATATTCCCTGTTGACTCGTTTACTAGGATAGGTGGATATTCCTAATGGGAGTAAAATCTCAAGGTGCATCTATTAATGTATTTTAGGGTTATCTTAAGGCTATTGTCTTAGAATTGAGGATTTCCATTGAGGCAGCAAACATAAAAATAGGCCTTTCAATCTATTGTGTCTGCCTTCTGCTTTAAATGTTTCACTGTCCTACAGAGAAAGTATTCTTTTAGCAAGCATGTTTAAGGTAATAATTTATTATAGCTTTTTCAAAAAAATAAGGATATTGAGATAAATACCTTCCCATGCCATAAAGAGAACAATAACAACACCCAGAACACTTTAATAGTTATCTGGGTTTTCTGACTTACACCTAACTATGTCATTATTTGCTCCTCTGCAAAGTGGATACAAATATGTTTAAATTCTGCCAAAAGCAAGATGCAGGTAGCAGTATCTTGTACCCATTCACTAGATTAAAATCTTCAGACAGGAAATGTTTTCAGTTCTCCGAGGCATCTCCCTGGCAATGCCATATGCCATATGCTGTAGTCAACCCATCCTAGAATCTGAGGCTGTGTATAGGGCTGGCAGGGATTTCTACGTGGTAATCCACTTATGCCTATTTTTAATGTCAGGACTATTTTCCAATGCAGATCTACAAATCTGATTTTCAGCTGTCATATTTTGCCTTAATAAAGAAGCAGAAGAAGACTCCTGGGGTTTTCTGAGCATTATGAAACCTCTGGGGACTGCATGTCTGCCAACAGTTCAATTCATTAGGATACAACATTGAAATAAAATATAAAAGCGTGAAAATACATCCTCTTCCATAGAATAATAGCCCTGACCACATTTTCCTCATAGAACAGAAACCAGACCCTGATTTACTTATGTGGTTTAATAGATGCATAGCAAGATGAAGATTTAATTACTGATTTGTTTATCAATTATGAGCAATGCACTGTCTCTACTGCACAGCTGCTGTTAGCTCTCTAAAATGCAGAACAGGAAGAAAATAAAAGGCATTTACAAATATTGCTTGATCAGTCTTGTGGCTCCTGTGCAGCTTGTTGAATTGCTATTTATTAGTCTTATATTGCCTTTGTATCTAATTAAAAATTCAGGACGGGCTCTGTAAATAAGCAGTAGACAATGTCTGGTCTAAATAAAGGAACTACCCAGTCACAGAAATGAACTGGGAATACCAGAAACTCCATCTGTCCTGAATAAGTACACATTTACAAACTGTTTTGCATAGTACAATATTTTGTATGTTCAAAACAACTGGAAGAGTGAGTAGAAGTGCAATTTGTCTAGGAATTGCATGAAATTCTTAGAAACCTATTGATAGAAAGAATTTCAAGATTTAAGCTACTCCTTTCCTCTTGGTTTGTGATATGATTTCATAAACTCTCTGATTGTTGATCATTGTTACGGTTTAAAACCATTATGCTTGTTTTACTCCTTTGATCACCAATAATATTTTCTTCCAGACTAGTTCCATATTTCCAAGTATTTGTCATGTTTTCTAAACTCTTTACTTGTTATAGTCCCCTGCACTACCCTGTCTTTCTCAAAATATTGCACTTAAAAGTGATTTTTTTATTAATCAAGCAGAATGCAGCAACCATTTGACATAAATTTTTCACAGAGCAGCACAGTGAATATTTCTCCCAAGTTTACGCACAACACTGAGTAATACATCCCAGAGGCAGGATTTTTGCAATAGTATCACATTCTCTGTCCTTTGCAGACTACTACAGTCCCCCCAATTTTTTTTTGCAAAACTACTGATGTTTTTGTATTTGTGCAGTTGATTATTTCCTTCCTACAATCTTTCTCTCTTTAAATAAAGTAACTAATTACAAATTTTGAAATGTCCTATTTTCCTGTTCCCAAAGTGCAACATGTCCTTCTTGATATAATCCATGTCTGCATTCTATTTTGCAAATCTTATACTTCGGTATCACTTGTTGCTTTCTTTGTAAGAGCTACTCATAGCAGTGTGCATCCAGATTTTGCAAGCTGGTGAATTTTTGTTCTCTAGACTTTTCCATCAGTTCATCCCTTTTTTATTGGAGAATCTTATTGCCATTCAGTGGATGGGGCCTTACACTGTGAGCAAAAAGGTCACACACGAGAAGTGGTAGTTTCTTAATAAGATATGCACTGTTTGAACAGTGATTATGGACATACTTCAATAATACAAAATATCTTAAACCCATCTCAGTTTCTAAGTGTGTGAGGTCAACTGTAGTAGTTTATATAACACAGATGGTATTAAGTCTTAACATGTACTCTATTGTGCTAAAATACAATGTTTTTATGTACTAATCATAAACATAAACTAAAATGCTGTTTACACAAGGTAGATTTTAGTGCAAAACCAAAAAATATATACAGGTAATGTATATGGACTATTTAGTTATTTTAAGGAAAGGTTCATAGGGCAGAAAGTTTAGAGTTAACTTTTTTAAAAGTCCCCACCATTACTGGACAGTGTATTCCATTAGCTAAGTAATTTCTTACTGCTTGGTCAGTGACTTTTGAAGAAAATTAAAGTTGCATGTAAATGTTCAGTTTGGAGAGAAACAAGCTGATAACTCAGGATGACTCACTTCAGATAAGAGAAACAGAGGGATGGTTTGTAATATTCCAGTTGGTTTTTTTCAGCTGTTGCTGGGATTTGCTGGGATTTGCTAACTGAGGAACAGAATTCCGACATCTGGCCCTTTGAGTTAATTTTGCATTTCTGCAGTGTGTGCAAAGGAAGAGCAGCAGATAAATGCATTAATTTCAGCAAGACCATCAGGTCTTAGGAAGATTACACTCAAACAAGCCTTGTCCTTCTCTGCCCATAACTCAGCCCATGGCTCAGATGTTCAGCTTTGACATGACAGAAAGAGAGTAGTGGAGTTTGTAATGGCCAAATCTCAGCCATGCTGAGTCTCTCTCCAGACACCAAGCAAGCACAGCCCTCAAGGACTACAAGGTGTTGGTTGCTGGGAGGTATAAAGCTGGAAACAAGAATTTGTTTTGAAATGGAGTAAATCATGACACTGAAAGTTTACTCGAGTTACAAATGTCGTAACACTAGCCCCAGGCTCTTTTTGTTCTCTAACTGTTCAATTTTGTATTCTCTAACACCCCTTCTTTTGTTCTGATTTCTCTGGGATTTTTTTTCACCTAAATTTAATTTTGGGGAAGAGTATTTGGGAGTATAGTGTAGCACTCTTTCCAACATCTCATGAATTTTTCCATTGCCTCCTCCACTGTACCTCAGATTCTGTCTCTGCCAAAGCATTGGCATCAGTTTTTACTGAAATTCAGCACTGTAAGTAATGGCATAAAGTGTCAAAACTTATTTTAGCTGTATGGGCACTCAAACATTTAACTGGTGTACTCAGGCTGCACCTATGTTGCTAATAAACTTGGAATCTTTTTTTTGTCCTTACTGTTCATGAAACTATTGAAAATATGTGCATCCTAAGAGTGTAATTATAGGTAGAATATGGGTCTGTCTGAGGAATACTGGACTTAATGTAGTGGCCAGCATGCTAATAAGTCACTTAAGTAAGCCATGAACACGCTTTAGGCTCTGGTGGCTTTAGGAAAATATTTGTAGGAAATAGACCAGATTCATGTCAACCCCTATGCTGTTGGGTTTTTTCCCCATGTTCTAACTAAACAGATGCCACACTTATCTCAAAATAAAATCTGTTTTTGCGTATCTGTGGTCATAAAAACAAGAGGAGCAATGAAAATCAAACATAGGGTAACTGCAGCAGAAGAAATATGTACACAGGACATTTTTCCAAATTTTTGTACACAGCAGGCCTGTGAAAGCAGCTCAGGAGTCTGAGTAGCTTTCATGTACTTTTTGACTTAGGAATTGAGTGACAACTTTTCACTGCTTTAATGTGCATCCTAGCTGCTAATTATTTTTCTTTAATGCAAATTAAACGGACTGGTGTGTTTCATCATAGTAAAAATTATGGATGCTACATTATAGGAATTCTCCAGGTGAATACTAAAAGCTTGAATGACTTTACACTAAAAGAAGGTTTTCTTTGCATGAGAAAGGGATTTTTTGCTCTTTTGTGTTTTACTGTTCTTCTTCACATTAACAGAACATTAGTGAGTGCTTTTGAGTCACCAGTGCACTCAATCAGGGTATATGAAGCTTGTAGCATGTTAAGATTTTATTATTTTCTATCTCTGGTCAAAAAAAAAAAAAAAAAAAAAAGAGTTGATTCAAGAATGGCTCAAGCAGAAAATTAAAGAAAATAGCAAATAGAAGAAATTCAAATTAAGGCTGAAATATAGTTAGTTTTCAATGTGAGCAAGATGAGACTGGAAGCACACTTGGGTACACTGCTGCGTTTGTGCTGTCTGAGGGGAGATGTATGTATTGCTTGTTATATTTTTGCCTTGAGAGCCCTGTGTAATGGTGGTTATTAGCAGCTATGGTTCACACACATGCTGCTCTCCTGTCCTCTTTTGCACCTTTATGTTTGTTTTCCTGGGAAAATGAGAAAAGTTAAATGTTTTCTTGAATACTTGACTAAATACCTTCCTTGGCTAAAATGGCAGAAGACTCCATGAGGCGTACATTGCTGCATTCTGTTTTGCCCTGCTCATGAGACTGAACACATCATTGGCGCCTAATGTCCAGAGCTTCGTGAGTTGGAGCTTGAATTAATTCTTCATCTCCTTGTTTGTTCTCCTGTGTAATGTACAGCAGGCTCCTCTCAACTCTGGCGTATCTCACTTTCCTTTTTGAATGTAACAGCAATGCTGTTCTTATTTTAGAAATAAAATGGGTGGGGGTATTTCTGAAGTCAGAATGAACACAGATGTCTGAATTTAAATTAAGATACTTGCCAGAGCTATAAAGTAAGGTAAAAATTGGAAGCAGCCTTAAAAAAACCCAACCTGCTTAAATTTCATTGTTCTTTTTGAAAGTAAGAAATGAAAGAGATATCATGCACATAGAAGAATATTAATATGCAGTTCCTCTTTACATCCTTCCTCATAGTCACTGGTTTTCTTTCCACTGAGAAACAAAACAATATATATGTCTAGAAAAATATATTCTTCTGCTTAGTTAGCAGGGTTAAAATTAAACACTGAGTACTTCCTCATTTATCATTCTAAATTCCATTGCTTGTTTCCAAGGAGATAGAAACATGAAGGAAAGCCATCTGAGACTCTGATTTGTAAGGCTGTTCTCTTTAATGGGAGTTGAATGTGCCTTATGTTAAGGAACAAAATAAATTCAGAGCCTCTGTAGTGAAGAGGTTGGGACTTCGAGTGTCATTTCTGTGCAGGCTTACTTTCTGTGTCTGGCAGTGGGAAGGGGACTGTAAAATGTTCAATGCAGTGTCAGATCATCCTTTAGTGGCTCAGTTCTGCTGTTTCCTGCACTGAAACACTGCAAGTTCCTTTACCCATCCACCCTTTGTAGTAGTGGCTTTGTCCTGACAGTCAGAGGTTTTTCTTGGAGGACAAGAATGGACAGTAGACACAACTTGTTTTTCTCCCTGTTAGGAGTTCAGAAATGCCAAAGCCTGGATGGTTCCATAGATACTGAAAAGCCTGTAATTGTTCAGTGCAGTGTAAATGCTAAGTTCTAACGAGAGGTATCTTTCTTGGTTTAATTTTGTTAATAAAATCCTAACTGAACCTGGAAGTAAACCCTTCAGTTGTCTTACCTGAAGTAGTCTTCACCACCTCAGTTGTATTTCTTAGTCCTGTAAAGGCGAACTGGTAAAGCCTCCAGGACCGGGTGTCCCCCACCTCCACCGAGCTGCGCTTCCACTGGTAAATGATCTCTTCTCTGGGGTAGCCATCTTATTGCAATGGAAAATACAGAATGCTTTGTTTCATAGTCACTGCTAGGGTTTAGGGTGCTTTGGGGAGTAAAAATACTACTTTCTATTTCTGGAAAGAACTGGAGAAGCATACTGTAAGTAAATTATAGATATGTTTTTCTCAAGTTACTAGTGCCTTTTACTTAATGTCACATTTTATTAATTATAAATTATAATAGCACTTGAGATAAATTTTTCAAAAATAGGTTTTCCACTTTTGTGGACCTAATATGATGCAATTTTGCCCATCCTCCAGATCCATCTGCAGCTGGATCAGGAATTCACACCTTGATCTAACTGCAAAATGTCAGACTCTTGACTCCAACTAGTACAATAGTAAAACACCCGTGCACAGAGAGAAAGTGGGAGGCCATGACATCTTGATGCTGAAAGTAAAAATTTCTTGTTTCATGCTCAGATATAAGTATAAATTAATCACATGGGGTCCAGAAATGTTATATTTTTTTTATAGCACTCCTTAATGATATTTGTGAACATCTGTGATACATGTACTGAAAATAAGATCAAAATAAAAGTAAAAACCAGTGGGGTATGTCTAATTAAGAACATAACCTTCGCTGACTCTAAGTATGTAAAAATAAATTTATAATAAGCAGTTCAGTGTGGGTCAGAAAAAGGAATATTTTTAAGCATGTTACTTACAGCTTGAAAATTCCAATGGGCAGGAGTGGACATCCATTGGGAAGTTGTGTAACTGTAGCTGACACTCAGCATCAATTGTCAGCCTGAAAAGAAATAGATCAAGATATAGGGAATGCACTTGAGAAGTTTGTCCTGAAAGCTACATCATGACAAGCAAAGCAAGATTCTTACTAATACAGATCCTGACTACAAAATATACGAACATTATATGTATTTATTTATATATATATAAAGTAAACTATTTCTATCTATGTAACTATTGGAATATTCCAAGCATAGGAAGACATCATGGTTACTGATAAGCAATATTTCTTTTTTGGTTCCATAGACCCTGATCATCTACTTTCCGGACTGTGTAATGGAAGAAGGTATTAAAGTTCTGTTCCTGTGCATCTGAAGTGTCAGCATTACTCATGACTGACAAATCCATAAGTAGATATGCAGGTCATCTCATGAGCAGTGACAAATCTTTGTGTCACAACATGCCATAATGCACTAGGAAAATGTATTTTATGTGACAAAAATTCTATTTCAGAAATGATGGATAGGAGTCCAAATTTAGATATCTGCATCCAAGACAGCCATCTAGACTCCCTTCACAGCTAGTGCAAAGGCGCTCTGAGGATACACTTCCTCTCACTCCAAAATAAGACATTTAAATTTAATCAGAAAAAAAATGTACCAAAAGATGTTTGTCTCCACTGAATATTAGGAGGGTCTCCATGATAACTCAGGTAGTGTAGGTGCTAAGCTCAGGTAAAGACAATTACTTTCAGAAATCCCAAGTAAGATGAAATGTACCCTCTGATGTTCCTGTTAAAAACTCTACCATTTTTCATTCACTCCCAGCCCACCCATGAACTGCAGGATACTTGGACTTTGAAAGAGGTGGGGTGAGAGAGGGAAAAAAGAAAAGTGTGGGGTAAAATGTTTATTTGTTCCCCAGGGAGTCTCTAGGAAAGCTGTAGGTTTCTAGTCTTTTCTGATTCTGCGGTGTCTAAATGATGAGCTCTGTGAGTTGGGTTTGTCTCTAGGTTCTTGAATGAAGGTGTTATGGGCAAATGACCCTGAGTCTTATCCTGTAGGATGCAGAGGAATGCTGGAACCACCAAGTTCATGGAGTCAGAAGGAAACTTTTCTGCATTAGGGATTTAGGAAAAAGTCTGATTTTCCTGTTGCCCTTCTTCTTCTCATTTTCATCATCTTCAGTACCACAGATACTTGACTTCCTGCTGGGTAGGGTGGTTCTTAAACCTGGGGGGAGGTGACTGAGAAAAATCAGTGATCCCTTCTGGATCCCTCTTCAGGACAGAATCCCAGCTGTGTGATATCACATTTCATTTCTGAGTTAATCGAGGTTGAATCCTTACTGGTGCTTGCTGTGACTCACTAGCACAACTAAATAGACATTGATAGCAGATAACGGTTTCCAAGTTCCACCAGATACATCTCTTTCTAATGAGAGGAACCAAGGGATTTAAAGAGAAAAGTAATAAAGTCCAAACAGACAGTAGTGTACACAAGTCCAAATTTAACATTTGAAAAATGGATCTAGGCTCATCTTTATCAGACTAACTTTGATTTGCATTGGATTTCAATTCTGATCATTCTATTACCTCTTCTGGCAATGCAATATGCAATGAATGTTAAATAGCTATGAAATAAAATTCCTTTTCATAATTCAGACAGTTGCAACATTAAAAGGTTGTCTTAACCAAAGCTTCATATCTATTCATTAAAATTATGAGTGTACTTCAAAACTTTAATTTTGGCGCCCAATAAAGTAAAAACAAAAAAAAACTTTTGAGAAAATGCAGTCTAGAACTCAGATGATCTTATGTCTGTCATCTTTCATTCTGCACTCTCATTTTAAATTATAAATTGTCTTGAAAAAATGCTGTATTTATCTATAGTTTACATAAACCCAAATATTACATGACATGCAAGAAAAAGTATAAAAAAACTCCCACAGAATTTTCACATTTAGGAGGTATGAGCATTTGGAATATGATATTTGAGTTGTTGCATATGGCATATGCATAACTTAATTATTGAAAAGGTAATTTGTCTTAAAAGAAAAACTATACATGTGACTGAGGAACCTGGACAGGTTGAGCATATCAAGTTCAGATCCATTTTGGTGGAAGGGTGTGGTGCTGTATTCCCCCCTTCCCCTGGCTCTAGCCCTGGCCACACCCTCTGGTTCTCCCTATTGGATCCAGTACCCCAACTTCGCCTATGTACCACCCCTGCGCCCTGAGATCATTCATCCATGTGCTTTCCCCACCTCCCTCCTCCCCATATGAACTGCCAAGCTCCCAGAGGATGTGGTTCACTCTGCCTCTGGGAATTGGCTTGTCGACATGCAATAAAAGTTCCTCTGAGGCCCGCATGGAGGGACCCTTTCCCGCCTCCTTTACTGTTACCATGTTGTGAGCTAGCAGGGGCAGGTTTGCAGGGCCATCTGGAAGGACTACAGAAGAGCGGAACTGCCGCCCTATCCTAAGCAGCCTCGCAGCGCTTTCTGAGAAGGCTGCAGCTTGCAAAACCAAACCGAGCAATGCAACAGAGGGGGGCATATCCATAGGTTTGAGTTAAATGTTCAATGCTGGGATTGTAAAATCTTGTTTGCCTGAGATATTTAAGGAATAAAGTGCTTTTTCTGGGTGGAGTTTCATCTGGCTAAATTGTAATCAATTCAGAGTAAGAGGCCTTTGATGTATATAATAGCTCCTTTTGTACCATCTACTTCAAGGATATTTCACATTTATGAGTTTAACACAACAAAAATGTAAAAAGGACCAAACCAATGGCAAACAATAAAACGTACCTTAAAATGAAGGCTAATTACTATTAAAATGATTATATTAATGTTAATATAGGAATGTGATTATTGTGGAGCAAGACAGGACAATCTATAAGAAGAAATAAAACTTATTGTGCCAATATAAAATAAATTTCATACAATTGGTATCTTCTAAATACTTCCCTTTTTCAGGGTTTTTTTGCATAAATAAATAGGAAAACTCAGTATTTTTTTCTTTCAGGTTAATGTCAAATGACCTGAATTCATAGGATTTTTCTCTTTGGCTTTCATTAGAGAAAATGAAATTAAAGTTAGGTATAAATACCTCAATGTGTACAAGACTCTGCCGTCATTCCAGATCCTGAGCATCCTATTAGGAGTTGTTATCCAATGAGCGTCAGCCTTCTTGGAATTTCGGAAAAATGTGTCTGGTATCCAGATCTTCCCAACCATGTTGCTGTTTAATCTGAGCACTTTTATAGTGCTGTTGAATTTCAGACGTCTGTCATACCACGTTTGGGCGAAAAATATATCAATTGTATATTCCTGTTGTGTTAACCAGAAATACTGATGAAAACATAGCACTCAGCATTCCACATAACTCCTGATACGCTTTCCTTAATTTATTGTGAAAAAACGGTGAGCTACAGAAGGTGATACTGGAACTGATAAAACCAAACTCTTCTAGTGAATTTTTGAGGCATGTTTTACCAAAGATTATTGTTTTAAAACAATTTATTATTTTAACATTGAGAGTAAAACTAAGGTGCAAGTGAATGTTATATGCATCTTTCTAATTCTGTGTCCCTGCATCTCAACCCACACCTGCTCAGGTCAGAGAACAATTACTTATTTCCTTGAATCCAGGACAGGAAAAGCTTGAGCTGACTTTAATTGCCTGTGCCCCCTGGTTAATCTCAGAAACGGTGAAGTCTCTGGAGAGGATCTAGGCCTTTTACTTATTATCTCTTGGTGGCAAGAGTGGTAATATCACTCATGAATGGTTTTCCCAATTTTGTAGCAATCTGGAAGGTCAGTTTTAAAGTATTGCAAAGCATTTGAAAGAAGAGCACATAAAAATGTGAGGATATATTAAAACTATTGGTTTTGCATTTTTTCAGCATATAGCTCAGTTTTCCTGTTTGTACAGATTTATAGCTCATACAGTCCTCCCATCCATAATTTAAATGAGGTGTTAAAAATAATATAGGTATGCCACAACGTTAAGAACTAATGGAAGCTTTGTAATGTCAAAATGATGGAGACTTTGTAACAAGGAAAATGGGCAGTCCTTTACCTACCATGTTGATAGCATTCACAGGGCCAATGCTATTTACGTACATGTCAGTGTGAATTATTGTGGGTTTAACTGCAAAAGAAACAACAAGAATCAGTAACGTCCATGAAGGTCAAAATCAACTACATGAAAGTCAAGCACAAGCATGTTATTATGGCACCTCTCCTCTGTGGTTGCCTCACATTTAAAGGTACATATACAATAAATACAAATTTGCAACACTGTCTTCAGTTTGAAATTAGTTGGAGACACTTTGAGACAAATTCTTATATCATTTATTCTATCAAAACAAATTCCCTTATGCTATGAGAACAAATACTGAAACCAGTGCTGATAGCTTAGAGAGATTCATGTCTGACTGAGAGGATCTATATTTTGTATCAGGTCACAGCAATGCATCAAAACAAAACACTGGCAATGAAAGCAAACTTATTTTTCTTATGATGTCTTGCATCACTTGTTCTACATAATAATGCCAAATGCAAAATGACTGCTGTTGCCTGCAGAGGTGTTTGTAGGTGAGTAACAATTTTGTGAGCCTAAAGCCAAAATAATACTTAAGGCTCTTAGACAGAATTAAGAATAGTTGTTACATTAAATTATTTTGAAATTACTCCATTTCAGCTTTATTCTTCTTATACACCTTGTTTACAGAATGATTGGTTTTTTCCCAGATGCTTTTAGGAATGCTTTATTTCCTTTCTGTTTCTAAAGTCTTGGTTTAAGTGAAGACAAATTCCTCTGCTAATTTACACTGTATACGTACACTGAAGGTTAAAGACTCATGTTATCCTTCACTGTGAAAAATTCCTTAGTTTATAAGGCTCTATAAACTTGTTAGAAACAGCTTCCTTCATTAACCTTGCTGCTTTCTGCTTTCCTCTGCCTGCCTCATCCATGAAATCTCTGTGCCTTTTTCTATAATCTTGTTACTGGTGTATCCTCTTCTGTATTGTCTGCCTGCTCTGTGCACTCATGGGGCTTCTCAAACTGACCTGCAGCAATTCAGGGAGATTTTTTCCTTTGAGTTACCTCAGTAATCAGTAGAGAGGGTGATTCCTCCAAAAGGTGATTCAATCCAATAAGGCTTCCATTCTGAGTCCAGGCTTGGCTCTGTATATTTACATTGACTGTGGGGAATCATCTGGGCAGATTGGCTTTGCTTGACTGCAGTTATCTTTTGTGAACCTATTCCTCTGTGCCCTATTCTGTCACTTCCTGCCCTGCTGTGCAAGTGAGGGCTCAGGCTGCATCAGTCTGTGCAGGCCTGCTGCCCTCAGAGGCTCTGTATCCATCACATCCTACAAGGATTAGGCTGTGTTACCCTCTTTTTGGCCTTTCTTTCCAATGTATTATTTGTGATTCTCTAACAGAATCTCTTAGGTGTAAAAAGAAGAGGAAAAACTTGCTTTTTCATTCCCCAGAAGTTACATTCTGAACTTCCTATGCAGGTAAATCATTAAAAGCAGCCTGATTCACTCTTATTAGAGGTCTTAGGATAGATTCAGCAATCTTAATTGATGTCAGCTTCCAAAATCATGACTGTTTTACATACCTCTGATGTTTTTCTGCATTGCATTTTATTCTCGTAACTACTTTGAATGGCTTCTGCTTCCTGGGTAGCAAAATCTGACATGAAAATTCTTTCTCTTTGCTGCTTAATCAAAAGTGGTCTAAAAACAAAACCAACATACCTCCTATGTCAGGTCTCAATTTGTTGTCATATCCTTCCAGCAAGCCATTTAAAATAAGAGTCACATCACTCTCATGGACTTTGGGAGTCAAAACCCAAGTCTTATTTGAAGTGTAATCTTCATAATCATCATCTCCCTTTTGGGTGGAACTATTAAAGAAATAAAAATGAAGGAAAGAAAAGCCTTGAAAAATACAAATTTGTAGGTAACTACTTTGGAAGACAATACCCACACTTTTAGATTTTAATAATACTGTAAAAACATTTTAAAAATTTCCCATTTTCAAAACTAGACTCCCACTAAAGATGCCGCATAACAGTTGAGGTTACAGTTCACTTTATCAGCGTTTCCTTTTAGTACGGTTGAGATCACATTCTGTCTGTTCAGAGGAACATCAGCGCTTATCACCTTTGTTATGCCTATTTTTTCTCTCATTGACTCAGGTGGGACCTGTTATGAAATAAATCTGTCACTTAGCTTATGCAACTCTCCACCAAAATATCACTTATTATGTACACAGTGTTGTTGCTTTACTTCTATAGGAGAGAATGATTTGATGAAACACATCATCAAGACAAGACCAATAATTAGATTCATTCAAACTTCTCACACAGCTTTTCTCCACTTTCTCCACTCTGATGAACTTGAGTTTACTGTGCATTTGGAAAGTTGAGCACAAATTTTTGTCAAGGATTTTCCTTTCCACTTTTGCTAACCAGAACCCACAGAGGATAAAAAAGTCTGTCTGCTGGGGTTTTTCTGCTACTCAGAAGTACGACAGCAGATCTAATTCAACCTGCTTAGCACAGTAAAAAAAGCAAGTTCGGAGTCAGAAATGTGTAGACTAGTCTTAATGGATGTTTTGTTTTCTCAAAATCAGTGCCTCTAGTTCTAGAGGAGAACATTGAAACTACTTTAGAATATGACATAATCAGATATTTTCATTTCAGAATGTCAGTGGTAATCAGCTGAACACTGCTAGGCAACCGTATGGTTTTTTGCATAATATGCCAGTGCCCTTCTTTCCTGACCTGCTTCTGTGACAAAGTTTGAATGCTGCTGGCTGGATATGGAAAATATTAATGATACTACAAATGTCTTAAGCCAGTGGAGAGAGTTTGGGTACAAATGGGTGAAAACCAGAAAAATTAATTATTTTCCAGTTTCAGACAGAATCTGAAAAGGAGTGGGAAAGAGCACAGAGAAGCAGATTCTCATGGGGGCTGGATCTTCTGCTTGACACACAAGATTAAAAGAGGTGCAGCTGGTCATGGTCATGGGTGCAGTAGTGAAGGGGTGACTCATCCCAGAGCCTCAGCTGAGGTCTTGCACACTCTTCCATATAGTGCTCCCCTGCTGCATCCAGCTTGTACCTACTCAGAGTGCATGGCTCAAACACTTTCCCGTGTTGGGTATTTGGGAGATGTAAGCCAAATGCACAAATACAGTCTCACTAGGAAAGAGGCTTTGGGTTCTTTCTTCACCCTGGGCACAGCCTAACAGGAAAGAGCTGTAGCTTTTTTTGCCTCTCAGTGTAGGACACTGCTTCCCAGGAGGTGCTGAAGGCACAGGGACATTTGAAGCAGCCTGAGATTGCGTAGGGCTGTAGCAACTAGGAATGTGTAGCATGGAGAGAGAGCTAGTCTTGCTCTGAGTTGAGCTTGGAAGCTGGTAATGAATCTGATCTGCACCTTTGTTACATGTGCTGGGTACGAGCCACTGACTGCAGCCTCCAGGCACCACTTCACCCGCCCTGCACCAGCCATGGGTATCTGGGAGCTTCAGCTTCCCAGGCGAAGAACTGGCAACCCAAACTCTTCATTCTGGCTGCACAAGCCTGGACCTGTAGTGCTTTATTAGGAATCAAAAGCAGAGTTTTAATTGGCAATATGCTCCATGGTATTCTGCTGGTACTGACAAACAGGCCAATTTAATTAAATTGGGAGAATTTTTTTTTATTAAGTTGTCTGGAGTTCAAAGATCTAATTGTAATTCAAAGAAACATAACCGAAGCCAAATTCTCTCTCCTGGAGGAAAGGAAATACTTCTGAAATAAAGTCTTTGCAAACAGAATGCACTAGATTATGTTTTCAAACTGTGCAAAGTGAATGAAGAAAAATAACTTTATGTATAAAAAACCTTATTCATGTTTTATAAGCAATTAAACAGCTGTTCTCTGAAAAGAATACCTTTTTCTGCGTGGAAAAGAAAAAAATCAAATGCATTCTTTCACAAACGCAACATGTTACTGAATATCAGTGCAATGAGAAAGCTTGAAAACTCAAACCAGCTAATTAGTAATCTGGTCTACTAGACAGTAAAAGATTAGAAGTATGTTTGTCTAGAAGTTTTCTCAGATCTAGAACAACCTTATTGAACAGCAGCCCACAGTAACTGAAACTTCCATTCCTTCTTGGAAATTATTTCTCTGACAGAAATAGCTATCTGTATGTTTGCTCATCTCTTATCATAAGCCATTTTGGCACTCCACGTCTCCAAAACCAGTAAATGCTTCATGAAATTAGTGAGAGACAGAGGAGATAAAACACAGCCAATGCAGCTGGCGAAAAATGCTACTGAATTCCAGCTTTTATAAGAATGCCACAAGGATCATAAGTTAGCATGGGTATGCAATTTTCTGTCTGTGTAAACCTGCATTCCAGCCAGAAAAATCAGAGGTGCATCTCTAGACAGATGAGCAGAGCTTTAGCCGTGCAATGCCATTAATACAATGAAAATTATAATGACAAAGCCCCTTTCATCTCCTTAAGACTTTCAGCTCAGTCTTTCTGATTATATGGCTGAAATTTTGCAAGTGCTTTTAATGTCCAAACCAAATTTGTTAAAGCCTAGATTCCACCCAAATGCATATTGAAGTCTATTTTTATTTTTCTGACTGCTAGAAATTTTCAAATCTAGTAATATAGATATGAAAAGAAACATATTTACCTATTTGCAGATTAAACCATAATTTTTTGAAGGTTCATCTTTCAGACACTGATACAAAATCTCACCATATGAGATATTCCCACTGTGATACTAATGCCACTGCAAGATGTCTGCAAAACTGCTTTACATAAATCCATAAATACATACATTTCCCTTGCTGGAAAAGAGATTACTTAAGAGGGTCAGAACCCAAGCTTGAAACTTCAAACCAGGGAGTAATTAAAGTTAGAAGGCACTTTTGGTGGTCATCTGGTCCAATCCCTGCTCATTTTGCCACCTGAGTCTGCCTGTGGTGGCTGTGATGGTAATCACAACCATAGCTAGATACATGTGTATCCACAAGTGTTTAACATTCAGGGAGCTCTTTTTATGTCTCAAATTACTTGAAATACTTCTTCACAAAGCAGGAAGAGGGCAGAAATTACTGATGCTAATAATAATTTATTAATTTAGATCTGGTTTTCTTAATAATCTATGCAAAGATCTATAAAATGGTATCTCACTCTACAATTACATAAAAACCTCATTCTACCAATGAGATTTTTACCATGTCAGGGGCTTCCTCCCTAGAACAAACACGTATTAATCCAAATCCTACATTGAAGTTTTTACTTGATTTATAACATTTATGTAGCTCTTTTGAGTGCTAACTGATGAGGAGTAACTTTAGCACAAACTGAGGCTGACACAAACTAAATGTTCAGGAACTTATTCTTCAGATCTTTGCCTGTGTATTTGATCCATACATTTCCTTGCAATACTCTCTGGGCAACATTTAATCATTCTTGGTGCAAGTGTAATCCTGGTGGGCAGAGGTGCCCACTGCAGGTAGAACTGGGGTCACCAGTCAAGAGAAAAAGGATTAATGAAGTGACGCTCACTTCTGTTGTCATATCCTCCTTTATGGGCCCCTTAGCACTAAAGTCATTATTTCTGTACTGGAAATACATTGAAATTGTAGAAAAGGATATCTCTGCTGGGAAATCACTGATGCATTAGGAAAACAATTTTTTTCCATCTTCTTTATTGATCCTTATTCAGAAGACATGGTCAAGCCCATTACTTAAATGTTTTGTTAATGTGCTGATACACTATTCTCTTAGCAGTCCAAAGCCACAAAAGTCCACAATACAGTTCAGGAATCTTTTTTTTTTTAATAGATTCAGCATGATTTCTTTTCTTTTGTGCTTTCATTTCCCTGCAAGTAAGTTTGATGCCTATGTAAAAATAATCAGCACTTTAGCAAAATTTAAGAAATACTTATATTAATGGTATCTAACTGTCTTACATTATTATGCTTTCAAGCCTTTTGGCTTAAATTCTTTAGTTCAAAAATTAACATAAAGCATAGGTTACCCATTTCAAAACTACTGTGTTTTAGTTAATTGCTAACACAAAGTCAACACTCTAACTTTGGATGATCTCTGCTGTCATCTCTATATCAGAGACACTCTAATGTGATTGCCAGGAGAATCTTATGTAATGTTTCTTGGAAAGATACTACCATGTGTTGGTAAAGATAGGCCATGCATTATTTAATATCGCAGACAGCAGCAATAATTTTACAGTCTAAATTGGGGGACAGATTATTTAAGTAGTGAGCAATAACTCACTAAGGATATCCCTTTGAAATAAGGTATTATTTCTAATCCACAGGAACATGATTTTCATATCTTGTTACAAGGAATAGAAGGGAAAGCATACTCTTCTCTGGCAAAAAAAAACTTCCATGGCTGGTGAGTCTTTCAGACTTTAGATATGAGGTCATATATTTAGCTCGTCAAAACCTCTATAGTTCCAGTGACTTTAAATGAGTTATACCAGTTTGTACCTGCTGTGGCTCTGTCCTCTATGTCTTCTAAATATAAAAAATTAAATTTAACTATTACCAAGAATTTTGTTGTGAAACTTCACCTGAGTTAATTGCCAATATTTGCTGTTTACAAGCAGAATCAGAGTAGCCACTAAGTGCCTAAAGGGAAGGACCTGTAGCAGTACTGAATAACTAATAAACTAATTAAAAACTTAATTTTATTTATCAAAAAATCTGGGCAGTTTCATCTTTTATACAAAGTAGGCTACAGAGCTTTCAGCAAAGATTTAATAAACTACTTGAACAAAAAACAAGTTTTCCGTTGAAAGCACCAATGTTTTCTACATCTCAGGGAAGAACTGAAACATGGCTTGCCAGTTCAACCAACAGCACCGTTCAATTTAATGAAGAGTCAAGTTCAATTCATTCTCTGATGTGCATAGAAAATTACCCTAATCTATAGGTCATACATTATTCATGGTGAGACTATGGTCACTGGGAAGGAAAGATGTATACCAGGTTCCCACTGTGCATACAGAGATGCTGTAGGCAGATGTGACATATGAGTATGTGGAGATGGCAGATGTGTAAGAGAATACAGTGTCTCTGGAAATCTAACAGTGTCTAAATTCTCCCTTGTTGACTCATATTTTAAGTAAAGGTATCTTGATTGAAGCAGAAAATGTTTTCACAAAGCTGTGCCATGAATTCTCTTGTCCTGTTTGTGTTTCTGTTCTGTCCATTTGTCCTTGGATTAAATCCCAAGGCTATGCCCAGGACTGAGTTACTATTCTTGCCATAAAAACGGCACGTATTTTCTCTTTTACTACTAAATGTTCATCACAAATACCCAATCTTCAATTTTCTTAGGACTGCAAATCATGTAATGCGAAGATTAATCTCTTCCCTAATCGTTTCCCACATCAAAGATGGGAACTTGGATGCTTTGCTTAGAGAGGAAAAGAGAAGATCCAGTCAGTTATCAGAAGTTCCATAATAGAAAATGAAGTTGAGAAATTTGGACTAAGAATCACTGAGAAACTGTCTTGTAGTCCTACTCCCTCCACCTAGAATTGTGGTGCTGCTGCAATTACAATTCTGGATGGAGCTATAATGTTCCAGAAGAGCCTGAAATCCTGGATTCACAGTGTTTTCAGCAAAGGTTGTTTCACATGGCCACAAGGGAGTATAAGCTGTATTTTGGCCATTTGTTTTACTCGTGTAGTAAGGGAGGCTGAGGAAGTTAACAGGAGGAAAGAAAACAGTTTTGACCTCTACTCAGTGGTTTGGGTGGTGTGGATTTTAGTTAGGTCATCTGTAGAAGATAGTTTATTTCCTAGGCACTGCTTCTGCTGCACCTATCATTCCATGTACTACACAAATTATGTAATGTAGTTAAAACCTTGGCAGGAAATCATTATTATTTAAAACAAAGCAAAGCTGAATTTTTCTGTCATCCCTAAGTCACAGAGGGACTGAAGTGTATTTGAAAATAATTATTAAAAGAATATTACAGTTCTCATAAAGAAATAGGTACAGCTGAAACACTTAAACTATGGGACTGACCACACAAGTCTCAAAATGGTTAAGAGCCAGAAATTACTAGAGGAGCACAAATGAGTGGTCCCAGCAATGACTTCTCAGTCATCTTTACTGAACATGAAGGCCCCAGACTGCCAGAAATCAGTCATTTCTGAAAACTGTGCCTGCCCTGAGATTTAAAAGCTGTCTGGATTCCTGTGAATGTTTACACTCTGTTCCCATGAAGAGATGATACCTGGCAACACAGCACCTGTGGATCATGCTGTGGATTTTACAAGCTTTCTTGTAGTCATTCAGCAACTCCCAGTAACCTCGCTGATGCTTGTCAGCCATTTTGGGTAAAGCAGCCCAGTTCTTAAACCTCTTCACAGACTTCTAAAATATTATATGGCAGTGGTGGTTTTGTATTCATGTCTATAAAACTGTCACTCATAGCAGACTGCTTTATCTTACAGTTGTACATCTTGCCCAAGACATGCACTCACATTTACTGCACCTAAGATGTAATAAATTTTTGCTCTTTGTAGCTATTGTTAAAGCATATATTTTCCATCTTTTCAGATTCAGCTGAATGTGGCTACAGCAAGTGTTTATAAAGAAAGGTTTAAAATTAAAAATTTAACTTGGTTTATGCTTTGTTTTGTTCCTGTCAGTTCATGAAAATATTTTTCAAAAAGCCCTTTGGAGTGCATTTATTGAGAGTGCTAACAATAAAATTTCTAGTTTGTAGTATTTACTGTGTTTTCTAGTTCACTGTGTTGAAAAACTGTAGTGCAATTTTTGCATTGCACAACTGATTGGATTCAAGTCGTGAGTGACCATGAGGATTATTGTCCCTTTTAAAATATTTCTAGTGGCAACAAAATGGGCTCACAGCCAGTTGTCACAAAAATTACCAGAAACAGGGACCAGTGTTAGCAGCCCTGGCAAAGAACCAAAAGCTGAAATGTAGCACCCAGTCTAGAATCTGTTTCTTCAGCAGAACATTGAGATATGTTGTAAAATAAATTGATAAGGGATTTACATCTCCAGGTCTATCAGAACAGATTGTTGTTATTAAACAAAGCTGAATTACACCACATTATAAAACTTGTGGGTATGGAGAGGAATTGTATGTTACCCTGAGGGAGGATAGCAAAGAGATAGAGAGATGAAGGAAACTTCTTTAGGCCAGTAAGGAATAGAAAGATAATTATAGAAACAAGCATACATCATTCATTTTGAACACCCTGAGCTTGAAGTGCAGCATATATACTTACGAGAGCTCTGGAGGAGTGTAAGATGTGATTGGATGATTCAGATAATCCTCCATAACTTAAGATGATTATTTCAAATTTTTTTTTTTTTTTGAGCTGGAATTTTGTATGACTATATTTCTTTATATTTTATTTACTGGAGGTTATATAATCTACTTCTCTGTCTGGTTTCACTGTGGTTATGGATACTCGTGTTAGCAGCAAGCAAAAGCATTAGAAACAAACAGAAAATGGAAAAACAGCTACAGATATTCTTCTGCTTCATAGGGTTAGCTTGAGTTGATCTGCTTTATTTGAAGGTATCTAGCTATATCTAAGTGTAAAAGTTTTAATCTTGGAATTATGTCAACTTTAGAAGGTTTCTTTTTTTCTTTCACATTCCTCTTTTTGCCACTCCTCTCCCCTCCCATTCCCTTCCCTCTTCTTTTTTAATTTTTTTTTTTTAAACCACTCTATGCATCTCTGAATGTGAAATCTAAGGCATGATTTTTGCCTGCTGCTATTATTCAGTTCCCACAGATTTCCAATATAGCTAGCAAATCTCAAGAGAAGATGTAAACGGTCATTACTGAAATGTGATTTGATTAGGTCTGTTTTAGTTTGAGCTCATTTCATTCTTTCTGGCTGTGTTTTATCTTATATAATTGTCACCTGTTAGTATTCCATGTGATATCTCTTCCCCAATGATGCACATTGCTTTTATAAAAGATTGCTCTAAAATCTCACTATAAATTAAAAAGCTCAATTCTCTTCTCAGTGAGTAAGGTTAGGAAAACGTGGATGCCTTCTAGCCATCTATCTAAACAATATTAACTCAAAAACCCCATTTCTATTGCTCGATTAGACTTGAGAAATGAAAAAATAGGTTCTTGTTCTGTAATACCCTATGAGGCACTCATATTGGTGGTTTTGAAAAATTCTTGCACAATGTTTTTGTGCAATGATAATTTCACCCAGAAGGAAGTCACTTCTAGAATCAGTCACTCACGATGTAGTCATCTTCTCATCACTATCTGTCAATGTTTAAAAACAAACATGTGAGGTGCTAGAAATGTCAGCAGTTTTGCTTATTGAGTAACACTCCTGAGCATTTTTTTGAGATTTAAAATACCTTTTGCTTTTATTGGTCTACCAGTGCGAGCTATAAATTAAGTTAGGCTGAACATAAATTCAAGTTAAATTGAATATAAATCCTTATTAGAATTAGATCTGTCAGGGAATGTTTTCATTCTTGTCTTCTACATCTCAGTACACAGCAGAGCACTATAATGAAGTGTTCCTAGTATTGGGCTGGGAACATGGAACATGGAATGCTTACCCCAGCTGAAGGACTAGTGTTCTTCTACTTGCTGTGCTAAACCAAGTGATACCTGCTCTGCATGTAAGTGTAAACCATTTTTACAACATTCATAAGCACATAAATGTCCCTTATTATTTGTGTTAGATGAAGACTGGGTATGATGCTAAATCATCTCATGATGGAGGAAGAAATAATCTCTAACCATTCCTTAGGGAATGACTTCGCATTGTGCTTACCAGCAACATTAAAGCCCATATTGTTGGTAAAGCAAGTGGGTCAGGTAAGTGTTTAGGGAGCCAGTAAAAAATAAATATGAAACTAATATAGGTTTATTCTGAGTGTATTAATAATTCTTACTTCTCTTAGATCATGGAAGTATCATTACTGGAATGTTTTTAGATAAAAATGTGTCTGAAGAAAGAGCTGAATGAACAGAAAATAGCTGCTCAATACACATCTTTAATTACATCATGCTAACTCATTCACAGAATAAGAGTAAGCAAATGGTGAAAATTAAACTGGTTTTTTGTTGTTTCTTTTTTAAACAATGCTTCTGATTTAACTTCATTTTTAATGCACGGTAACCAATAGTAACCCATGTGTTCCTACATAAACCAACCTATATCATGCAAGACGCTGTTTGCACTCATGCTCATAAAACAGACTGTGCAGGGGTGGATGTGGAATTTAGTTCTAATAACAGGGTAGATGTGTGATACATTAAGAATGTAAGTGGCAAACTAATGTCTGTATGTCAGCTGAGTAGGAAAATCATCAACAACTATTCTGCAATTCCCCTATAGAATTTGTTTTGATGAACTTTCTTTGGTGATTGGTACTATCAGGATGGTTTCATCTCAGGGTCTCCTTAGTCATGTGGGACATATAAGCATACCAGCTTCTGGGTGAGGACTGTCAGCATCTCTGCTCTAAAATCCACCCAGGTAGAGTTTTTTACCTGTCACCCCATGCCTGTTTAACCTGGAGAAAAGGAGTCTTAAGGAGGACCTTATCACTCCCTGCATCTCCCTGACAGGAGGTTGTAGCCAGGTGGAGGTCAGTCTTTTCTGCCAGGTAACAGGGGATATTACAAGAGGAAACAACCTCAGGTTGCACCAGGGGAGGTTTAGGTTGGATGTTAGGAAGAATTTCTTCACTGAAAGGGCTGTCAGGCATTGGAACAGACTGCCCAGGGAAGTGCTGGGATCACCGGCTGGGAAGTGTTCAAGCCATGTGGATGTGATACTTGGGGACATAGTTTAGTGGTGAACAGGGCAGTGTGGGGTTAGTGACAGGACTCAATGGTTTTAGAAGCCTGTTCCAGCCTTAATGATTCCATGATTCTGTGCCTTTACCCTGCTATGCTGCATTCCAAGTCCATTTCTCAATGCCTCTGCAGTTGTAGTAGCCTTGGATTTCTCCACACTACACAGCAATGTCAGTAACTCATTCTCCATGGAGTCATGGCTTGTTACTATTGTTTAAATAAAACTCTGGTTGTACCATGCAAAAAGTCAAAAAAATTAGCCATAGATGCCTGGTCAATTAGATAAATGGCTGTGGCAGCTAAACCAAGTAAAATGAAGCTGTGGGCAGGTCAAGAGGAGTTCAGACCCAGCTGGCCTGACAAGCCTCTGTCCTGAGGCCATGCAGGCTCTGTGCAAAGCAGTGGCTGTAGTGTGTTGCTGGGCTGCGGCTGAATTCACTCACGGTGGTTCCAAAAATCGTCACATAAATCGTGATGCAAACTGCTACATCTTACTTGCCTATTTATGCTGCTCTTTTCCAGAGACAAGTATATTCAGCTTTATGTGCAAGAATTTCAGAATCTTTTTTCTGAAAAAATGGTCAATTGTTTTAAAGGTCCTAACTAATAAATATTATGGTGACTCTGTAAATTTATTTTAATGAGAAGAAACTGTGTATGGGCTCACTCAGTGTCTTATCTTTTTATTTCTCTATCAATCTCCAATAAGTAAAAGGTAAGGCACATAACATGCAAATTCTACCTAGCTCTGAAGTTTTTGACATTTGAGTGGGCTAGGCATGATGATCACTGCAAAGCCTATCTTCCCATCCTTTGCATTTGAATGTGACTATTAAGGCTCGTCAAAACACCAGGAAAGTAGGAGCAATTTCTATTCCATACGCATACAAATATATATCTCCCAGAATTTTCTTTTTCCTCCACAAATATTTTGGCATACCTTTTTTGACTCTCATCAGCATTATAGAATTTTACTTTATAAGTTGTCATTGCTCCGATTATGGTCAGAGAAGTTTTTCTTTGTAAAAGGAAAGAAAATTTTGCAGAGAAAGCTACTAGAAACTTGTTTTATAAGTAGGTGTTATTCAGGGCTAGAGAAAGCTGGATGCTTCACAACTGGAAAAGGGAGCAAGAATAAGAACAATAACCAAGTACAAGCAGAAGCTAAGAGTGGGTTTGATTAATGTGTGTAACTGGCTACAAGAGTCAGAAGTAATATGGATGACATACTACTGTGGATGACATATGGATGACACAGACATATTCCAAAAGCATTATTTTGAAACACTGCATTTGGAGCCAAGTTTATCCAACACTAGTACCAATTTGTTTCAGAAATTCCTGGAGAGAAGAAACCATATTAACGCCTAAGACATGTATACTCATGTAACTAGAGTTTGAAAATATATTTAGCACAGGGTGCTGAAGATGCTGCAGGGAATGATACAAAGTCCAGAAAGACATACAGTGGTGAAAATGTTTCCTTCAGTTCAAGAGATTATGTAAGAGGATTTTATTTTTTCTCCTTGTCTCCTCATCTCCTGCAGCTCTGTACTGTGGCTAAGTCAAAGGATCCACTAAATGTGGTGCAGAGACTGTTTCAGTTGAAAACCAAAGTGTCCATATATTCAGGCCACAGTGTCCAGTTCCCCATCAGGTTTCCTTGGCTCCATCAGAGCTCTGTGGAGCACCCCCATGGCATGACAGCAAAGAGCTTTAATGGTGAATCGATACAAGACCAAGCAGGGATGTTACCATCTGGCCTTACTAAGTCATCTCGGATTAGTCCATGCCCAGCTGTGGGGTCTCCCTGGAAGAGATGTAAGCACCAGCTACGTGTGGTGTCATTTATGGAATTTAGGGTATCTGGACAAAGCATCATGGCAACTCAGAACAGGCTCATTGGCAAAATGCAGAGGGTTTCAGACCCCAATTTCTATCAGTACAGGGGAGGCACCATGAGGCTTCAGAGATTTTGTTGGTCCTTTATGGATCTTACCCAAACTTCATAATCAGGAACTCTTTAAAAACAAGACTCTTTCCATGGCTTGAGCAGATGCTGATGGGACCATCAGGTGAGGATGGACACCTGCAAACCCCTGAAAATAATGGCAGATGAACAGAAGCTGAGGATAAAGATGTTTTACTAATCATAGCATATCTCCCACATGGATAGATCCATCTTCAGTTTTCCCTTGCTACAAATCCAGCAGCTTTTTAGGAGCTACAGGCTTATGCAGAATAACAGCAGAGTATTGATAAGAAGAAATTCCACTGGAAGCCACTGAAGTAAAACTTTACATGCAATTTATTCTCCTGAGATCCTGGGGAATTTGGCAAACACACCTCAGGATAATTTGTTAAATAAAAAACAGGTGCTATTCTAAGATCTACAGTTTTCCAGGACAGATTACCAAAGAAATAATTTAGAAGAGAGGACATAAATGGAATATATTTGCTGGCAAATGTTGCATTTTTAGCTTACATCTGTCAGATTTTCCAGGATTATGCTTTCGATACTGCCAGCTGCTCAGTATTCTTATCCTCGTGCAGAAAACCATGTTGGTAAACATTTAAAGACAAATAAAAGTGTTCTCCTGGATAAAGGCTTGAATGCTTAAAACCCTGCAAAACTGAAGCCCAGCTTAGCTGCCTCAGCCTGTTTTTCAAGGTTTCGTTGCAGACATGACATCTTTGTTAAAGAAATTAATTGTTTACATACCATTTGGAATTCTTACTTGTTAACTAAAAGGAGAGCTATTTAAAATACGCACTATTTATGATTGGACATAATTTGACTATTAAACTTCTGGGCTTTTTCATTAAATCCTTTCATTACTATTTTATTGAGGAGCTCAGAAAATTGCATATGCAGGTAATGATTGCAGGTAATAAATGTTTCTCATTTTTTAGTCTGAATATATATTGCATTGAATTTAATCACATCTATGCTTATCTACTATAGAGAGATGAAGAGATATAGAGCTTTGGGGATGGTAACATAAAAATTTATTTCACAGATATAGTACTTTTCTCCTTTCTTTTTTTTCCTTCCTTAACAAATTGTGTAATTAAAGCTGCTAACAATTTTCCCTTCTAGTTTTCTCCTTAAGCCTTCACATACCCAGAACTTTTTCAAAGTTACCATGAGAGCTGAGTTTCTTGGTTTCTGGCCAAAGATTAATTTTATGTCAAAGTCTGAAATAAAATCCACTTTTTGAAATCAGTAAGGCTAAAATTATTCCTATTCCTTTTTAAAATCAAATCTATATATGGATTGTTTTCACACATGTAATCCCTAGATGACTGAATAGTAAGTTTTGGAACTCATTATAGAAATAATACATATTAAGAAGTATGCCAGAGTAAAAGTGGTTGGCTATTAAGTGGTTAAAATGCATTAAGTGGGTAAAACAGTGGTTGAAAGTGGTTGGATATTAATAGCAAGTAATTTAGAATTGCATAATTTAATTTCTGAGCAATGAACTCTCTCTAGAGGTGCTGCTGGCATGTGGTGAGAGGAAAGATACACTGTCCTCACCTGGACAAAATAGCGGTACCTTAGA
This sequence comes from Corvus hawaiiensis, assembly GCF_020740725.1. NCBI lineage: Eukaryota > Metazoa > Chordata > Aves > Passeriformes > Corvidae > Corvus > Corvus hawaiiensis. The sequence continues at coordinate 13,927,955 of NC_063227.1, read as the reverse complement.
TTTACAACCTTTTGACATCAAGGAGGCAGAGTTGTAGTTCTGGATCACAATAACCAGTGCAGAGAATAATATTTTCATGTTGTTCACCATTGATTCTTAAATACGGGTTTCAGAGCCTTGTTAGTTATACTGGACATGGAATTTAGGAATTTGGCCTGAAAGATTTGTCATGACTTTAATCTCATGTGCCGCATTAGAGCCTTATTAAGGTTTTAAGTAATTTTAAGTGCATGCTATAAGTCTTTAAAGCAGCTTAGTGAGGTTTTTATCATTTCCTTTAGAAACCAGAAAATAAAATGAGAAAAGTAATTGTTAATGTATTTTTGATTGTTCTTGCCCCAAAGAGCTTACAAATATCCAATGTTTATTCAATACACTGTGGTCTGTGATACTGGTTATTTTTTTTGTTTCAGTAAAAGAGTAGCAATATTTGTAATTGTATTATAAGGACCTCCAAGTATGTTACTGTTGGTAACCTTCCCCTCTTTCAAATCTTCACCTTCCCAGAAAATAGTGATTTCTTTGCTCCATTACAAAACAAAATTGTAATACTCAAAACACATTTGAGCCCTCACAGGCTGGAGGAGCAGAATGCATCATTTAAGTTACATATAGAGAATCCAAAAGGTGTCTTTTCAATATTCAAGTTCAGCTATCAAGACAGTTCTTGGCAGTGTAAATATTTTTACATGGTTCACATGTCCCATCTTCTTTCTGAAGCCACTACCAGCTTTCTCACTTGTGTTCTTGTTCAAGTGTGGAATGTCTCTGGTCTCTGACTCCCAAAACACACCCAGGCTCTCTTCACTTCATGCAAATGGTTGCTCTTCATTTATCATCTTTGTTAATTTGAACATAATAACTCATCATCCCAATCCCTCCACTTGTTTTCTATTTGAAGCAGGTGAAGCAGGCTTCTTTTCACTATGTTAAAAATGTTCTATAATTCCAGTCTTCATAATTCACTTCCAGACCAGGCTCAGTTCTGCCTCTTATTCATAGCAAGTGTACAACCTTCCTGGACTCATTGCTGAAGTCCTTACTCTCTGAATTAAGTAACTCTAAGGACTATCAGTAATTCATCTAAGAAGGTCAAGCTGACTGTAATTTTAATTATATATATATGGTGGCATTCTTCATTCACTAACATTTTTATGCCTGTTTGCCTTTCCTGTTTTTTCTGTTTGTGCCATGGTTTCACAGTTGTCTTGAAAATATTGTCCATTCCCAAAAATAAGCATGAGCTAATGGTCTACATATATAATTATGTTATTGATTTTTGGGGGAGTCAGGTGATTATTTTTCTGCACAGAGAGTCAGTTTAAAAGCTTAAGTTTTGGAAGAATGGCTCTTAGGGCTATAAAAGTAGAAACCAGAGGCATTAATCAGGGTAGCAGAGGGGAAAAGTCATTGTAGATTCCTTGATAAACTGTTTTCCCTTGCCTGCTTCAGTTTCTGCTGTCCACCTGATTGAAGCCCTTTTAGTGCTAATCTGTAGTGTGAAGTCTTTTGTGTCTTCACCAGATTTTGGAGAGGAAAAGCAGAGTACAAACTCTACCGCCCTTCCATGGGATGTACACAAAATGCCCAAGAGATAACTGATCTCTGTATGTGGTTGTCATGGGCACATCTCATTCTGCTTTGGTGACACACTTCTCCAGCTTTAGCAAACATATGTGTAGTTTAGTAGGTCCCATATGTGTAGTTTAGTAGGTCCCATCACCTAATAATATATTGACTAATACATTGATTAGTTTAGTAAGGCTTTCTAGCATTATCTGATTAATTGCTCTTAATGGTTCTCTTTCTCGTTCTTTCTTCTGCTGTCTGTTTTTCTCTCTCTTGAAAAATAATCTAAGGGAATTAAATGAAAGTGGAATTCAGTGGATAATCTCCAATCTGTTCCAGCAGGCAGATTTCTGTTTGGATCTGAAGATATTTTGCTATGGATTAACAAAAGCTTCATATGACCAGAACATGCTATTTGTGTTACACAATATAACATTGAACCACTAATGAAGAAAAACACTAATTTTCTCATATTACCTACTTAATTTTGGGGGGGTAGGAATTCTGGCAGAAGATTATTATGGGTATGCATGAGATATCCTTTAAGGTGCATTTCTCAGGAATGTATAGAACCAGAAGTATTTTTCAGCAGAACATGGAGCATTCAAAAAGTTGAAGAAGATAAGTAGCTCAGAAAAAAAGGTAGCTTTCCATCTCAAGGGTTCACACCAAAGTCCAAGATGACATTCAGTAAAAAATACCATTTCATACATGGTTACCTGCATCATTTGGAAAGAGCTAACGCAAGCATAAAAAGTAAATAACTTCTAATTCCATTCCTTCCAAAAACTCATTATTATCCTTCATTTATTTTAAATAGCTTTTTTACATATATTGATCTTTTATTTATGGTAATAATCTGTGTATGTTGCTTTAGGTATAGTAAAAATGACATTTGTTTAATGTTTTGCGGCTGTCTGCAAATAGATGAATGTTCTGTCTTGTAAGACTAATATTTAGTTTTGTACACAATGGCCAGATTTCACAGCTAGGCCTACACATTATGTTGTTCTTTACTGAAGATGTGTGAAAATGTCCTTCCACTAGATCTGAAAAAATAGAACTTATCCTCAAGGTATGAAAATCTGATTTAAACAATAGTGATTTTCTTTCTTAGTGGTGATTTTCTGTTGCACTAAGATTCTTGTATGATTTACTGAATTTCTATTGCCTGCTATCACTTTGCAGTAAGCATAATGTAGTCATTACTCTGGGTCAAATCAGTGATATTTTGTGCCATGTATTTTGCACCTGGCAGCTGCCAATAGCAGAGGATAAGAGCAAAATATAAGGGCAGAAATATCACTGGTGAAGTGTCTCCTCTTCCAGAAACATGCACCTAGAGATTTCCTATAATGAAATGCTATCAGTGAATTTAATGGATTTTAAAAGATTTTAAAATATTTTTTGTCCCTTTGAATCTATAAATATTTGGGCTGTGCACCATCTCACTTTTTTAAAAAAATCATTTTTGTAAGTTTTCAGCCAGGGATAATTTCACTGCATACTCTATGTCTTTTATATAAGAGAGAGCAAGTAAAGCTGCTGTAGTCAACTTTTTCTGTGTTGCTTAGGACTTCACATGAAAAAAACATTATGCAGCTGAGGTATTCATTTACATGGGAAGGTATTTGTTACGTTTCTCTTCTGCTTATGCAGTCACTGGTAGTTTTCATCAGCATTAAAGCCTCCTTTTTTTGACAGCAGTTGTGTTAAAAATATTACTGTTATATAAATAAGAGGATATCACTGTGTGTCAGACTGACTGACAAGACTCGCATATTAATTTCCTGTCACAACTATACAAATTCCCCAGAATCACACTAGATATAATCCTCACTATTCTCTCAATAGTTTTCTTCAACCTACCACCACTGCCCCTCTTTTGCCTCAGTTTGTCTGAGCCAGTTGGCAGGTGTCAGAACTTATGAAAATATGTAGTCACTATCTCCCTCTACCATCCTCTTTTCATACGGATGAAAAAACAAATACAGGTCTTTTGTAAATTTCTCCCATTGAAGGAGATGGTTACACATTCTGATATAAATTAAGTTCTAACCGCTTCATATTACAAATTTAAAAGCAAGGAATATTATTTTCTGTTTTGCTATTTTCTCCACTTTCTGGCTTAACGCAAAGCTAAACTTCTTCTTAATTAGGAGAATCAAATAAGTAGATTACTTCTGGACATCAAAATAGGAAACCAGACCCAATTCAAACAGCAAAGCTCCTACTTACTGCACCAGAGCTCTTCTGAGGCAGGTGCTCACATAAATAAAACTCCTGTAAAGACATTACACCTCCATAGGTATACACTCTAGGTGAATTCAGACTCTTATGCTCTGCTTTTTATAGCATCATGACAATTTAGGCCATAATCCATTATCACAAGGAAGCATGCAATAAATCCTAAGTTTAAAGTCATCAAAAGTCACTCACCATATTGAGTCTAAAAAGTACATCTAAAATGTAAACTTTGTACTGTTCCTTTCTTATCTCTCCATCACTAAAAATACCTCTTCACCCTGGTTATTTTGTGTTGAGTATTTTCCCTAGGGGAAGTTGTAGTCCCTAATTTCATCGGTGCTGAGTGAGTTTTAGTCTCATTCTATGAGAAAGGATCTTCCTTGCCTAATAATAATTATAGTTACCTGACTGTGGTGATGAGCTCTTTTTTTCTGGAATTTATGGTTCTTTCCTGGTACTTTCTGCAGTCTTTTTATTCATTGTATAAGGAATTCATCTTGTTCTAAGTAAATAGCTTCCTGCTTTGAGCCCAGAAAGTTTACCTCTACTTCCAGTGAAGGTATCTGGATGTCCATTTCTATCAGCTGTCATCTCTTTTCTAAAAATAAAATGAACACATCTCTTTCTCCTATATTGTCAAAAAGCCTCCCTGGTTCTTGTTCAGAACTTCCATTAACAGAAAACAACTCATTTTCTAGAATCGAGAAATTCCTTTGTGTCCAGAGGGCCAGGAAAAGACCTATGTGCCACTTAAGATCAATTTGCATTACAGTCTGTGAGCTGGAGTGTAAAGTTTTAGTTGATCATCTGTATAGAATAAAAAAGAAGGATTGAAGGAAAAAATATTTAGAGGTATTGTAAATCAGTTAGCTGGAATGTAGGTTGAGAGCTTTCTGCAAAGCATTATGCAGTGTAAGGAACACTTTTTGAAGATCCTTACTGAGTTCTAATTTAACTTTGGGTGATTTCCCAGTTCTTAGCTGAGCACAGAACTACCTGTAAGAATCTATACTGGGTATGTCCTGGCTTTTCCTTCAGCAACAGACTGACTTCAGTGGAATAGGGATTACCGAGAGGATAAAACAAAGCCTGTCACGTGAGAAGATTCCCAGAACTGTTGAGATTTTCAGCATTAGGCGTCAATAGGGTGTTGGTTTCTTAGTAGGCAAAACTGAGAAAATGGACAATTATATCTTATCATTTGCGTTAAAAGAAATTTTTATTGCAATAGAAATCTGTTTCAAAAAGTACAACACTAAATAGGCTATGGAGCATGAAAATGAAAAAAAAACCTCCTTCAGATCTGACAACCTATGTCAGGTTTTGGCGGTTTTTTTCTTAATCTGTGTATTTATATATATTTGTTGAGACTCTTTTCAGTGGTGCCCAGCAACAGGACAAGGAGTTATGGCTGTAAACAGAAACACAAGAAATTCCACCTCAACATGAGAAAGATCTTCTTTGTGGTAAGGGTGGCAGAGCACTGGAACAGCTACCCAGTGAGGTTCCTGGAGTCTCCCTCTCTGGAGAGATCCCAAACCCACCTAGACAGGTTCCTGTGTCACCTGCTCCAGGTGACCCTGCCTTGGCAGGGGGGTTGGACTGGATGATCTCCAGAGGTCCCTTCCAACCCTAATTATTCAGTGATTGTGTGATTTTCTGAGCTTGAATTCACATTAATCAAGCCCCCAGCTTCTACTTTGTTCTTCACTTGCAGTCTTACAGAAGTCACTGCCAGTCTCACACAAGCCACCTCTTTTTCTGCATTAAAGTTTTCTGTGGGTGGAGCTGCAGGTACAACGGTTTGCAAAGCTGCAGGTCAGACTGTACCAACAGAGAACCCCAGTAGACTCCAGTTATCCCGATGAAAGCTAAAAATAAGTAATCAAATGATCACCCTGATGGAATCTCTGTATGTAGGAGTATATAGAATTTTTACAGCTGGAGTGGCTGACACTCCCTGTAACAAGGGGAAGGCTGGAGGGTACTGAGCCAGCTTCGAATGAGCCAGTCCATCTCTCTCTGCAGGACAGTGCCAGTCAGACCTAGTGACCTTAAAACTGCCTCTGCTTTGGAGCTCACTTGGATGTATATCTACAAGGTACTGTAAAAAATCAACCATCCTATACGCATGTTACTGCTCAGCTGTGTCTAATGCTTTATCTAATAATTTAATAATTTATTTTTCAATTCACAATTCAGTTTTCTATTGGAGAAAGTGGTGGTCGTTACTTAAGAATATAGGAGTTTAATTGTACTGGGACTGAGATTTAGAAAGAGTTCCCCTTGACAAGACATTTGCTTCTTTTCCTTTCATCCATTCACTCCTATTCTTCCCTTTTAAATTTTTGTGCAACTGTTACAGAATTTAGTGACCTATGTCAATAAAGCAAATGTAGCATAAAGGAAAACAATGCAACCACAATCCAAATCAACAAGATGCGTTTTACAGATTACCATTAATCATGAACATTTTAAACTTAAGACCCTAAAGCATGATTTGAATGGCCATGAAGAAGACATATAATATCAATAATATGAGAAATATTATATTAAAAGAGCAAATTAATTTCCTAAGATATTTTTACTATAGTTAGTTTCTGTGGTTTTTTATTACCAGCTTTCACTTTTTAGATTTTTAAAGATGCAGACTTTTCAAGAGACAACTAACATCGCTTTGAGTACTCACTGGAGTATTTTGGAATACATGAGTTTTGACATGCAGGTTATGTTTAGGTGGTTTAGTCACTCCAGCAGAAGTTAGTTAAAGGGTTTAATCCATATTTCTAAATCATATATTTTCAAGTAGGGAAACAGTGACTGTAGTCTTTTTTTGCTCCATTAAGTTACTTATAATAGAATTAAACTTAATTTTCAAATCTACTTTAGGTCAGTAGTTTTGGTACTCTTTTTATGACAATAATAGTTGTTCTGAGTTTGTGTCCCAGTATTACAGCTCACAGCAGTCAGGAGTGCAGCATGGTTATGAAAAACTCATAGGTAGGCTCATTCCCCTGTTCCCCCTGACATGCTCAAGTAGTGCAGGTCCTGCATCCACACAGCCTTAGCTGTGCTGATACAAACACTAGAGTATATAAAATATTCAGTTTCATAATATCATAGATAAGGATGAAGTCATATTTTAATAGCACTTAGATTCACATCTTCTGTCATGACGCCTCTTTAAAGGGGACCAATCCTTGTGAGGTGAGGAATTGTCTCTTGCTGAGCAACTCCTTATTCCAGTAATGAGACCTCTGGCTTAGTGTTAGTGTTGTACACTGTGTATTGGAAGTGTATGAAGAACTACAGCTGCAGGATTAACGCCAAACTGATGTTAGCAAGTTTTACAGTAATTCTAAGTGACTGTCCCTCTGAGAGATAATCTTTTAGTCCTTGTTATTATAACACATCACTTTACAAGAGCAAAACAATTTTATTTACACCCATGTTCAGTAATTTACTAATAAAAAAAAAGTACTCACTTAGGCACCAAACTATTTTGATGCTAAAATGATAGCTTTATTTGGGGGTTTTTTTGGATCAGTCTTGACAGTCTTCTGTTTTAGGCATGTAGCTGCAGCGTAAAAACATTGCCATGAAACTTTTTGGGCACTAACAAGTGAAAAAAAAAAGTCCCACATTTCCCACCTGAACATTAATTTCCACTGTATTATGTAGCTTTTGCTGGCAATTTGTTAAAGCTCTGCAAAAATAACTGATAAACTCCACATATAAATAGTGTATAGAGTACAGCATTACATAATTTTGAAACTTTGCTGGTGAGTTCTATTGCATGTAATGTTTTAAATACCTATTGTATGTTCAATAAGGACAATCAGATAAGTAGTTCCAATTAAACCACATCAGGTGTACAATTTTTTGGGTTTTAATAATAATTTTAAATAGTCTCTGGATCCAAAAATTTTTTATATACAAGTTTTAGGAACTGGGAGCATGATCTGACTAATTTTCATTGAACATAGCTCCCAAGTCCATGTGATGGACTGCACACTGCTGTTACAGTAATCTGATGGGTAAGATGATTTATGCAAGGAGTTTGCAGTCCAGTTATGAATATCAAGAAACCAACTGTAAGAAAGCACTTCCTAAAACTTTAGTGTGCCCTGTTGTAAGGATGTATTTTGTGCATTTAATAAAACTGATACAAATTCTGTAAAGGTAAAATACCGCAGTGTTGTAAAATGACATTTGTTCTGAATTCATTCAAATCATGATTTACCGAAATCAATGCTAGAATTTTAGCTACTTCTATTACTGCCTGACTGATGTCTTAACTCTCCTCTTCTGTCTTCAGTCTTCTAAATATTAACGATTTTGCAACAATAAATTTCTCTATATAGTAATTTTTTGTATTAATAGAGTTCAAACTTCTGCACAGCAATGGTAATCAAATGTGTTCAATTACTTTGATCAGATTCTGCAAATACTTAAAGTTCTGTGTGTATTCTGATTGATGTCAACACGTTTATTCAGATGTTTAACATGGAGCACCTTTGCTAGTGTTCAGTTGGCCCTTCAGGATTTCAGTGTCCAAGAAAAGTGACACACAATATAATAGTCCCCTCCTTCTGAAGTGTTTGATGAGTTTTTAACACAGAAAACCTTTCATCTTGGCTATAAATAAATGGTATCTAAGTTCAACTTTTATAACTCTTGTCTTGGTCCTTGAGTTTCCAAAACTAATAATAAGGTTTCTTTCAAAACGGAGGAGGAAAATGTCCTTATTGTTAGAATTAAAATCATATTTGCATGCTGACTTATTTGAAATGTTTCTGTAAAGCACTAAGAAGAATTTTCCCTTTACGTGTTGCTATTATTTCTCGGTCTATGATTTATTCTTTAAAATTATGAGGTCAGGAGGTTGTTAGAGGAAACCATCTTGGCTATCAGATAGATAGCTGTGAACAGAATACAGAACTTTTTGCTGAGATAAAACTTTAAGGTGCATTATGAAGGGTTTCTTTTAAAGCCTATGAAATAATTTTGGCAAAATTCCTCTCAGGCAATGTTTTTCTGAAAGATGAGTGAAAAGAAGGAAGTGTGCTAAAATAAGTATCTGGGATTATTTTAGTGGAAGTTTTATGTCAAAATAATATGAAAGTCCATGTCATAAAATCCTGTAAAAATTTAATTTTCCATTTCTGTGTTCAGGTAGTTAACCATAACTGGTTCTGTAAGGGTCAGACATACCTCACACCTGTCTTACTCCCAACACCGAAGTACCCTCATGGTAGACTCACCGAGTTTTATTTCATTTTCTACTCAATTTTCAACCATTTTTAGTTTCTTCTCACAGGAATTCTTTACAAAGTTCTTTTTGTGTGAAAAAGTTACTTGAAAACCCAGCAATTTAATTTCTCTGGCCAATCATTTTGGCTTTTTATTTGGCTTAGATCTAGGATCCTACCACTGCTGGTATGAAGTCTGATTTTTCTTAAATAAAAAAACCAGAAAGAACTCACTTTTTGGTATGGTTGTGTCCAGGTAAAAGGAAGGAAGGAAGGAGAAAGAAGGTAAATTTGAGGAGCCTGTGTGAATCCAGCATTAGTAGTAGCAAAGAGAGTGGGCACTAACTTCTCAAAGATATTAGTGACCACATGTCTTATGCAGCTGTGGGGAGCAGTCTATTGCCTCTTAAAAGGCCACACGCTTTGCTGTGCAGAGATATTTTCTCATCTAACCTGTTAAATGCACAGTCCACACATTTGTGCAGGAATGTCTGCTCCAGCGCAATGCTTGGCACTGCAGCAATACTCCCGCCCTCCACTTTCTGCTCATCCACATATGAACTCCTGCTTCCTCTGCTGTTGGGATTTTTACCCTTTTCCATTTAGGTATCCGATGCACATATGCAGCATGCACAGGTTGTCTGTCAGCAGAGCGCGTCGGGTGTGGGGGGAAATGCTGTTGGAGACATTCAGCTCATGCGAATCCGAAAACTATCGCATCCCCTGGAGAGCCGCGGCCGCCCGCACGGGAGGGATGGTGCCGGGCCGAGGGGCTGTGAGGGACCCGAGGGGCTATGAGGGACTCGGGAAGGCTGTGAGGGACCCGGGAGAGCTGTGAGAGACCCGGGGGAGCTGTGTGGAACCGGGGGGACCTGTGCGGGACCCGCATCCCTGTCCTTGGTGCTCAGCCCTGCCCGCCGCTCGCCGCCGCGCAGCCCCGCACAGCCATGATGAGGCTGCCCGCTCCGGGAAAACAAGCAGGAATGCAAGGACATTCTGCTCACGAAACACAGCTGCCGTGTAACTCCATGCACCGGAGCAAGCAATTAATTCAGAGATAAAAGGCTTCATTAATATGGTACCAAATTCTATGAACACCCCGGCATGTACCACCATCACACACACCCGCTGCTCGCCCTCCCTGTCCATGTCAGAGCGACAAAAATTGTAAGAGAAATAAAACATTCTAAGATCTCAGCTGCTAGGAGATACACGAGTGCAATGCCACTATCCAAACCTCTGGTATTCTCACCACAGCTCAGCAAATTCTCAGATTCTTCACCCCCCCCAGCCCTCCCTCTCCCCCCACCCTCCCAAACAGAATCAGAAAACGCATCTTACCTCTGGATGAGAGAGAGGAACAGAAGTGCCCACACCATCATTTTCAGAGAAAATGCAGGATTCAAGGATGCAGTGCTCCCCAGGCTTGTTGGATTTGGAGGAATCATCTCTATTCCAGCCCCCCCCCCCCCCCCCCCCCAGCTTTTTCCCCCCTTTCCTCTTGGTTGCAGATGGATCCGTCCCCTTCTTTAATTTTTTTTTTTTTTTTTTTTTGGTAGTAGTTCTCCCTCCTCCCTACCAGGTCCCGTCAGTGGGATGAGACATTGCGCCCAGCTGCGGGAATTAATATGCAGGGCGAGAGAAATTAGATCTGCTCAAGCCCTTTGCAGATATAATCAGAAAACGTCACCTCAGGCAGCAGGCAGCTTCCAAATCTAGGGAAATAATATAATTTGGAGAAAAGGAAAAAAATAAAACCCAAACAAAAAGCAAAAATCACAGACAGTCACAGAATAAAGACAGTCAAGGAAAGGAGAACATACACATTTACGGAACCACTGACACACATGCAACAAAATCCAATAAAGCAACAATGAGTAAATGAGAGGGGGGGAAAAAAAAGGAGTAAAGCAATGGAGCTTCTGCCTGAATGCAGATTAACTCTGAGGTCAAAGTGGAAATGATGCACTCTGCTGCAGCACAGATTAACACATGCGTGGTGTCAGCCAGGGTGCTTTTTAACCTTTGATTACACATATGCAGGCAGCCTGGATTTTCGGCAGGCATAAAAAAGGAGGTTGGAAGGAAAAGCTTGCCCTATGCTGCTGAGCATCCTCATTTTTCTAAACAGTGTGGAAATCATGATTGCAAAGGGGGGGGGAAAATGAAAGGTTGGATGGGGGAGTGGAAAAGGGAGGAATGGTTGTTGCTAAGTAACTCAGGAAATGGGGAAAGCGGCATTGGTGGAGTCGGTATGAATGAGGTGATTTAATGTGTGATAGGATTAGGGGGAATATGCAAGGTTTCTATCTCCCCTCCCCCTAATAAAATGAAGCTACACAGACACAGGAAACACTTCCTGGCCAGAGAGGAAACACTAGAGCACTATAAAAGATGAACGTTGCCAAATTTTGGAACCAGAATCCCAAGTTCCGTTGTCCAAAAATGCAATTTAGCAACTAATAGTGGAGTAAAAAATTCAGGGAATCTCATGATTTCCTAAAGTAATAGCACTTCAGTCTAAAATAGGTACTTGGACTACAACCTACAATAACTTTTTTTTTTTTACCTCCCCTATTTCTTCTGTCTAGATTAAAGTAAATATGGACAAAAACAAGCCTGCCTAATGACATTTATGAACTGGGGGAATGGGCAAACTTAGTCATCAGGAATATTTTTTTTCAGTCCCAAGCCCATTTTTCTAACACTTAAGGGATAAATAAATAAATAATTATCCTAAAGAAAACTTAAATGAAGGGAAAGTGAAATGTTCCCAATAAAATAAAAACATCAATATTTCTTGCTGTACTTCGTCTAGTCTGAACCAAATGTGACACAGATTCTGCTGAAACCTTCTAATACCCTGGACAATCTGTTAGTTCCCTGTGTCCAAATGCAGAATGAAATTTATCCATCAGAATTAGATACAGTAGTTGCTGTCTCAGAGTCTCTAAAAACATAGATCTAGCCTTCAGCAATCAAGTTAATTTTTTCTGTTTCCAAACACAATGCATTTAACAATAAACAATAGATCAATATTATTAGTTGAATGAAATATGTCTTGGTTCCTGGATAGTTCGATGATTATGTGGGCTAGTATTTAACACAGTCACTGTATTTTTCTGTGTATTATCAGTGTTTGTAAACACAGTATTATCAGTGTTTACAAACAAAGTAAAAAGTTGCAAGCCTCTTTCTTAATATTTCCAGCCAATGGTCTTATTGTTAATTAAGTTATTCCACCAGCTCATGAAATACAGCCTCTTCAGTGATAGAAAGCTATAAAATATTTCAAATGCTCTCTCTGTATCTCTCTTCTTCTGTGTTTATATATATATATATACATATCTATATATATAGGTATGTATGTGTGTGTGTATATATATGTATGCATGTTCAAATATCAACATTTATTCATGGTTCACTTCATTACCTGTAAACATGACACTTCTGTGATTTTATTGCTGTAATCTCTCTCATCAGTTAGCACAACATTCCTTTGAAGGATGAAAATGCTGTGTATATTTTGGTGAGGGATCAAAATTGTTAGCTAAGAATTTGAATTATACAAACATTTATTGTCTTGGCTACAGCAACTGTGTCTGCACAAGCATGGCAGCTTTACTCTGCACATTTTTTACTGAAAATTTGTTCTGTTAGCAAAATCTTCTTTTCTGAAAAGAGTTCCTGGACTTCCTACAAAATTCTTATACACTTTCATTCCAGAGAGTCAGCTCATTATTCATGCTAAGAGAGGCAAGGGGTCTGCAATAGAAGAAAAACCTGCAGGTGTCAAAGCTTGAGAGAGTTTTCCAGGCTTCCCATCACATAGAGGGTATGTCAAAAAGAATTAGATGCTGTAATACTAATCCTTGATTGCTCAGAGTTTATTAAGGTACAGGGACCATTGATATTATTCCTGTAGGTACTTTATTAGCTGTACCTTCTATTCACATTGTTAATTGGGTATCAGTGGGTTTTGATAGGCAAGCATAATGTGGAGATTGTGTAGATTTTTCTGCATATTAAAACTAGGATCACCATATTATGATCAATTTTTCATCCCAGGCACATCTGCTTTAATTTTTATTTCAGCTGCCTGCAACTGACATTTAGGCATTGACTTGGGTAGTGGGAATTAGGATCTTTGACCTCTGATACAGTCAGTGGACCACACAATGGCCAAGTTAGATTTTTGAGTGCTCCTAGATAAGATCATTTCAATATTAAAATACTTGACCCCAATACATAAAACTTACCCACCACTAATCAAGCAATACCAGTTTTTGGCTCTAAGTAATTTTAAATGAAAATTTGTCCTTGCATTTCTTTGCAACCTCGGCCTGAAAGAAGGGAAAGTAAACCCATGTTTTATGCTTAATGAATTTCAATATTATTATATTATGTTGATAACCTCTGCTAGGAAAATCTTTGTTTATCTGTAGCAGATAGAACTGCCATAGAAAACAAAAATATGCCAGGCTGTTTTCTCTCTGAACACACAGTCTTCGAAGCACAGTGTTCTGCTTTCTGTGCCCACAAGCTCAATCAGACACTGATGTTTTAGAATTCCATCACAATAAATTATCACAAAGGATCAAATTTACATGAGGACACTGCCTAGTGTGAAATGTTTTCCTGACACCTTTTGTATGATAAACCAATCCCACATAGTAACTTGCCCCTGGGCACAAATGTAGTATCTTCACAACAAGTAACTTCAAGTTTTTATGAAAAAAAGTCTTATGAAGAATAATTAAACACACAAAAAGAAGCATTCTGTATCATACTGGAATATTATAAGAGTATCTTAGTGAATTTGGCAGACAGCTTGTTTGTTTACAAGGGGGTTCTCAGCTCCCGTGATTTCTCTATGTGTCTGTATCCTTAAGCCCAAGGAAAACATGGCTTTTCCTTACCCTAAAATTATTTCTTTTCTGTGTATCAAATATTAAATCACATGTCAGAAAGGAAGAAAAAAAAGATACATGTAAAAAAGCAAATGCAAAAGTGGGTGTTACAAAAGATGCATAAAGTGGAAAAAAAAGCATTCTGTCAATGTCAATATCTTGCCAGATTGTCTTTTATCACATGTCCTGTCTGGAAGTTTTTTCTGATTCAGCTTGGTTTTCCTTGTGTTGCTTTAGACATAAACAAACAAGCAAACCACCAAAAATAAAGTGCTGATTTCACTCTCTCTCTCTAATGGCACATGGTGTGGGTAGAGATAACTGGTTTATATGGGTCATGTAAAGGATGCTTTCTTAAAGGCATAAGAAGGAAACATCTAGGTAGTTAAATTCTCTAATTATGCTTATGAGACTATTTATTACATATCAAGTAATGTTTAGATACTTAGAAAAATACATTAATGTCGGTGTCCCTTCCCCCCCCCGCCATGTAGCCCTGGGAGAGGGGCCCTGGGGGGAGACACGGGGTTTCCCTGGCCCCTGGTCAGCCTCGTTCCCCATTGGTTGTTTTGTGTTCCCCTGCGTGAGCAAGGACCCTCAGGTCCCGTGACTGTAACAGTTCCTCAGCAGAGCCCCGGCCATGCGGGTGGAGAAATAAACATCTCTGAAACATCTATCAAGAATCGGTCTATATATATTTCTTTTCCATGGCCTCCTTGTTTGATACACGCGTGTTACAGTATCCCCACTGTAGCACATTAACTGTTTTAAATTATTCTTATCTTAAAATAAAATATCCTAGTTATTAATAAAAAGACTTTTGAACTGCATGAATCAACATATTTTTAAAAATAGCTTGTATAAAGCTATATATAAATACATATTTTATAATAGTAGTTATAACATTGATAACATTTTGCTTTCTTCCAAGATTCTCCTAGCATATTCTAGCTCTGGGTAAATATTTTAATACTGAATTCCTGAGGAAAATAGCATCCAATATAAAGCATTTCTTTGATGGAATTCTAGGATTTGATATAATCTCTCTTTTTTTCCCATAGCCTGTCTTCTGACACATTTTCTGGTCATCAATAGGTGTATAAATGTGTATTAAAACATGGAAAAACTAAAAATTAATATTGGAACACTTCTAGGAGAAAGGTAGGTCATGGTTTTATACATTTATTACTCTACATATGTGTTCATGGTTGTGCATAGGAGGATTTCATTTAGAATACCCAGACACCTAGTTCTCTTTTAATCCATGTGCTCAAAATACAGCAAGTCTGTGAAGGAGTGGTATGGAGGTGGGCTGCACTAAATCTGCACTAGGTAAGTGCTAGACTAAAATCATAGTTTAGAGATGGTTATTGACTTCCTAATCAACATGAAATCTGGACCTTTCAAAGAGCTTTGTAAACCAAGACCAACTTCATTATTGCACAAATATATACAATCATGTCAGTACTAAGTAGATGAACTCAAAAGTGTATCCAAATATAGTGTATCCAAATATAGACCTATTTTGCCAAATGTAACCTAAATATAACTATCTGTTATAGTATTAAAAAATAGTCCCATCTTAATATTGAATCTCACTGCTACTTTTCCCTGGTAAATATTGGATGGAGTCAGAAATATTGTTTATCATTGTGTAGAATATGGATGTCACAGAATTTCAAAGTAGGACTCTAAGTTACATTTAATTATTTAACTGAAAAAGTATTGTTTAAGCATTGTTTCAGTCCTGTTTATTTAGAAGTAAGATGACTCAAACTGTCAGAATAAAAGAAAAAAAAGACTAAATAGGTAAAGATAGTAATTCTTTCAAGAAACCCTTCAAGCTGAAGTCGCCTTCTTAGAGGATTCAACCTACTGCATTTTTTTTAAAAAGCCAAAATCTTGGGCTGCCTCGGTGTGAAGGATTGGTTACGTGAGAAAGGGCACATAGATTCTTTGCAGTTAGCTGAGCAAGGTCTCACAGAACACTACATCACACATTATGTGTAACAACTGAAGTTGCAGAATATCACATGTATCTTGCTCAATAACTGAACCACCATTGAGTCTTATTGCTGAGCTATGGGTTTATCTGCAGAGTTAGCAAGGATAGGTTTTGGCAGCAAAACAATGGACATCTGTGGTTAGAAGGCCAGAGAAAAAGGAGAACTGCTGACCACAGAAGGGGGACTAAAGGAGGGGTTAGGATCAGCTTAGACGACGTAAACCACTTAGAATGCGCCTTTACGAATATGCATGAAGCCTATTATTGTTAGTATATAAGGAGCTTTGGTACAATCAATAAATCGGATTCCTGTTGATCACTCATATTGAGCATCTGGGTTTCCCCTCTATCGCGACACTTGGGAAATTATTTTTTAGAGAATAATTTTAAAGTTTAGTGATTCAAATTGAGAAGTGTTTCCCAAGACAGGCATACAGTGATATTTCAGGATTTAATGCAAAATGAGTATTTTTACACATAGATATTAATTTAATCTGTATCACCAGGTTTTTCTTCAAAGCAATCACTTTCCAAGTATTTGACATAAAAGAAAAAATTCTGGTAGCCTAAATACAACCAAAATACAACCCCAAAATACTCTGTTTGCTTATGTGCTTTGATCTTATGCTAAGACAGTAAAGAAAACAAGTTGTTGGCTAAGAGCTCTCTCACTCTGCTTAGATTTACAAGCTCCTGCCAGGAACAGACTTACCAAATGCTGTTTTGTGCTGTAAACATCTAAGATTCTGTTGTCATAAAACTGTTGGAGCAAACTGCATTCCCCATCTCCCTACTACGGACCTGATTAAGCTTCCTTGCCCTGTAACATTACCTAGGGGGTCTAGTCCCGGTACTGTAAATTCTTATGTGAAGAAATCACCATGCTAAGGTACTCTCTGAGGAATATATTAATGTTGTTTTCCGTACAGTTTTATTAATGCCTAGGAGAAGTTTCTGCTTCACGAGAGTTTTGAAGAAGCACAATTTTGAGGAGTCATTTATTAATATGTATTCATATATATCAGTCTTGTGTACAGAATTTCACACAGTTTATACTAAGAGCTTGGATCCAAACCCTGTGTTCAAACTATAGCTTCCTCCCCATACTTGCCTTGTGCTGAATCTCTAAGTTTAGGACCACTTTGAAACCATCCCAGGAAGGCAGACTCTGCGTCCTGTACTCAAGCACCAGCCAAAGGGGAAAGGAGAATGCTGGAGTTGTCCACCTCTCACTCCTGGGGCTGAGAGAGGGTGGGCAATGCTGGGCTCATTTCTGGGGTGATGACAGGATCTCTACATGGAACAAGGAACAAGGGAGCCCTGTTCACATAATATGCACTTTCAGTGGGACAAGTTGAGTTCCACTGTCCATAAATATGATTATTACCAGTGACCATTCAACCTACTTGAATCTTGATTTGGATATTTACCTGCATGTAACTTGTAACCGTATATATTGTCTATTGAGAAAGAAGAGAGGAAGGAATACCATGTGCACAGTCAGTACTAAACACCAAAAGGAAAAACACATTAGAAATTTTGAAAGGGTACTTTTCAGTAACTGTGTTCTAGTACTTGAATATATGTGTATTGGAATGAAATTAAACAGGTCTTCAAATCAGCTATGAGACAGCACATTTCATGGACCAATATGCTTGCAAATACAATTTAATTGGTATATACTCACATTTGTCAGGATTAATGTGTTCTGTAAATGATCCGTTTTTGTTCAAAGCATCGTATATCTAATTTTTCTTACTTACTGCTACAAAGAAATAGTGCTCTTGAGGATGCTAAATCTGTTTATTTGAACTGTGCACATCTACAGTATTATATTTATTCCCAGATGAAAAATGAAAATTCTCATAGACCGGGAAAACATGGTTCATTCATTTATTAGTTTTTCCCAATCTATAATGCAGCAAGAGCATCAGAATCAGATGCTTAGTTTCTGCCTGAGAAAAATAGTTTGGCTGCCTCAAGAGAGTGATTACTTCTTTCAAAAAGAAGTGTTTTATCAGTTTTTCCACAAATAGATATAGTTTTTTCAGAAGAGTAGTCTAGAAATCCTGACAAAAAGCCAAAGGAAGCAGTTTGAAATGCATGCTTAGCATAAGGCCTAAGCTCAAAGCTCACAAACCTTGATGAGAATTAAGAGCATATTTAACTGCTGCCTGAGCCCAGGGCTTTGCACAAGGATGTGCAACCTTTTTTTTCATTAATGCAAGAAAAGGCCACTACTTGACAGAAAACTTAAGCCTCAGAATGTCACTTTTCACACTTGTAATCTCTATATTTTCAGTAAAGATATTTTTACTGTTTCTGATTTTCTCTCTTACCAAGAAAGTGAGACCTTAAAGTAAAAAAGGTGAGATTTGACAATATAAATCCTGAATTTGTTCAGCAGTGAATATTTTAAGACACCAGTCTCCAAAGTCTATGTGATAGCAGACACTCAGGGATGCCACTCCTTCTATCAGACCCAGCATCACTGACCTGTAGTTGTTATCCCTTTTGTATAGAGAATCTGATTTGACATACATTGTAGGTCTGGAATTTTTCTTAGTGTTCACTAACACAGAACCAAAAGCTCTGTATTTCCAGGCCAGATTTGGTATTCCCTTTAGACAGTTTACATAATCCTGAGATTTCTTTTGATGTGTCATTATCTCCTATGATTGCAATATTCAAAGTCTATTTCCAGCAGCAAGGTAGTATCTCCTCCCGAAGTAAACGTGAGGAAAAACTTCCTGCCATTTGTGTAGGACCACATCAGGACACAAATACGGTTTCATATAGGTTGAGTGGAGCAGGAATGGCTACATCAGGAATGGATCCAGGGTGCTGAGGTCTGTGAAAGCCTTACAGCTAGCCCTGCCAGGGGAATGTTATGTCCATTCTGTATAATCATTGCAAATGGTTTTCAATTCTTCCTCCAAAAAACAGGAAGTAATGGAAGTAAAAGGCCATAAAGAATGTTTTTTTAATGCAGAAAGGAGGCAGCCCATTCTCTCTGTTTAAGAAAGAAGAAAAGAAAGAAAAAAAATCTGTGCTTACTCATTATACTAATTCTGCAAGTGTAAGGATACACAACAGTATAGTTTTCAATACAGTAATCAACACCTGTTTTTCATGTCTGCAATTGAGCTATAAGTTTGGTTTATTTTGAGTTAATCTTTTTAACTTTACATAAAGCTGAAGAAGAAATCTCATAGTTTGGCCATGTTTCTGTTCGGGGTAAGCTCTTTTGATCTTTCAGCATTCAGAAGGATCACATTCTATGCAGTGGATGCAAATACACTTCAGGAGTGATACCCAATGACAGTTCATGTGTGCTAGCAGGTGTACATTTTTTGACTCTGGACTTTTAATGTCATGCTATGACATTCTTATGGGCAAGAAAGGATATATGATCTAGTTCTAGAAATTTCTCTTCAGTAATTTTCAGTGGTTTGCTTTTCCACGCAGTTGGGTACTGAATAGGATTATTTTTTTTAGTTCCAAATATATTAATTAATAATCTGGATGGTAGTATGAATAATAGCCTTACTGTATTCATTAAAGACACCAAGCCACAGGCAGGAGGGTGTTGGGAATAGGATTAGACCTTAAAAATAAAAGCAGATCTGAAAAAAAAAAATTAATTTCAGAACATTCAGAAAGAATGGCCAGAAGTCTTGAAAACTGTTGTCAAAGGAAACATGAGATAAAGGCATAAATGCAGTTTAGTCTGAGAGAAATTATGTCAAATTTTCAAATATGTGCAGGTGTAATGAGGCATGAATAGCTGGCATTTCTGCTTTGTAGGATGATAGAGATTTATCACATCTTAGATTAATTATCTTTGGATAAGTAAAAAAAATGCCCTATGGTAGGAATCCCAGAGCACTGGAACTGTTTTCTGAGGTCAAATATGAGGTCCCTTCAGTGTTGCTTTCTATGACTGATAGGTAAGTTCTTTATAAGCTAAATAACGGGCTGATTTAAACAGAGAATTGTTCAGTTAAGCTTTAAACAAAGACGAAAAAAGGCAGTCTCATACATATATTTTTTATCTGAAATAACTAATGGAAAATAATTCATTTAATAGGCTAAAGGGCAATGAAAGCTTTTGTTGCCACAAAAATAAAGGTATAAAATTTTCATTATTTAGATGAGAAAAAAAAGTGTATTGCTTGCAAGATCAAAAAAAAAGGGAAGAAAGAAAGGTGATTTCCAAGGGTGTTATATAAAGTTCATAGCCTCTTTCCATCTCTTTCTCTTAAGTTCAGTTTTGCGACATGGAAGTTCACTACTAAGCAATGAATTTCAGGAAAATATTCCTAAGAATAACCTGAACCTTGTTACTTTTCATGTTATTTGATCTTGTATAACTTACAGAACAGCAACTGCATTGAAAATCTCTTCAAAATTCTTGGACTACAAGAGACATGTCTTTTATTCTTCTTTCCTGTTTGCATATGTAGTGGATTTTTTTGCAACTCTAAGTGACATGGCCCATATACTCACAAAAACAAAAAATGAATCTGAATCATTCCTTCTCCTCTGAAATGTAGATTGTGTGAGGATCTCAGTTGCAGACCAGATCCTAGCTTTTGCCTATGTTAACATATTTCTGTTTCAATGTTTCTCTATGGTTTTAAGCTTTCAAGAATCCTACTGCCCCAAAATATAAAGTTCCTAATATAAACAGTGACACATCAAGTGTCACTGAAAAGTGCTGAATTGATATAGTTCCATATGTTTCACTTAATAAGTCAAGCACGTTGAAAGAAACTGTGAAGGCTCATACTCACTTCTTTGCCCTTAACTGGCTACCGCAGTTCATTTTTTCAGACGAAATAAGGCTTCAGAAGCTGCTTTGAGACTATACAGGACAAGAAGTATAGAAATTGTAGGAATTTAGTATTTGACTCTTTTCAGCATTATAAAGTTCTCAGAACTGGGACAGAGAACACAAAATCTCTCTAAAATCCTGTCATATAAAAATGTAACTTATTGCCAGGCTGAAGCCTGAGGCCTGGGCACATTGTTGGGATGTACACAGGGAATCAGACAGGCAGGAAGGGACAGCATGAGATCTCTCATCCAGCTCCTACTCAAAAGAGGTGTCAGTGCTGATTGAATTTAAACCAGACCTTGCTGTTCAGGTCTAGAAAAGCATGAAGGTAAGAGATTTCACAACTTCTCTGCACAATTAATTCTGATCTTCACCTGTGCTCAGAGTGAATCATTTGTTCTCCCCTTTGATTAATGACCCTTATCTCTAGCACTGCCTTCTGACCCTGCTCCATGAAGACCCTGGGGAGCTGCTCCATGTGCAGCTACTTCCATGATCCTCTGGGGGCTCACTCATATTTATCAAATGAATAACTGTACAATTTCTTGTCTTGAGGCCCCCAAAAAGGACACAGTGCTCCAGATGTGGTCTGATGAAGGCCAGGTAAAGGTGAGTGATGACCTCCTCAGATTTGCCTTCATCCCTGCCATGACTCCTGTTTCCCTGCCAGTCAGTCCCCAGCACTATTTTGGGGAGGGATTAGTCCATCCCATATGCAGTACTTTATAGCTATTCTTGCTGAATTTAGTGGTATTCCTTCAGCCGAATGAAGCCTCTCTGAATGGCAGCCCTGCTCACAAGAACATTGACACCATGCCCCAGCTGCTGTCTTCCACAAACTTGGTGGGGCTGCATCCAGTTTCCTTTAGTGCACAATTTAATAAACAACAAAATGCAAAATCTAAAGGCACTAACTACACTAGATTGGTAATAACTATGTTAATTTTTCTTTTACACTAAAAAATTAAAATTATTACTGTAAAGTACCATCACTGGGAGCTTCCCAGGAGTATATTTTAGTTTATTTATCTGTGCCTGCTTTGAATGCTACCTCTCTGTGCATCTTCTCATGGAAAAATAATTTAAAATAATTAATCTTAAATGCCTTTATTTTAAAGGATATTCATTTAGTTTCCTGGTTCTTTTACACTAAGGCTTTATTATCAGAGGGGCTGCTACAACTAATGAGACCATACAGTGCTATGCTCATGTTTCAACAAAATCCCATTAGAACTTTGGTAAATTAAACTGCATTTTGAAGCAAAAATAACTGAAAAAAAATTCAAAGAAGTTTAAACATATAAAACATTATAATGCTTAATCATGTTAATTTACATGTTATTATTGCAATGATAATTATTTAAAAATTGTGCTAATATTAAAGTTGATCATGTGATAATCATAATTAGGCAGCATTGTCTAGTTTGAAATGATGTCTGTGCTGTCATTCCAGGGGCTTGGACTAAAGTAAATATTAATGTATATATTGATAAGAAAGCAAATTAAGAAAAATGGAATTAAACCAAATACTCTGAGAAAGTTTCATTTTGAATATTCCTCTATCTATTGTCACCATCAGATACAGGCAGAAATTAAATTAGAAGAACCCAAAAATGTATCCACTTGGAAATGAAGTGTCTTCTCCTCTGACATAGCAGTGAATTCACCAGTGAATTGATACAGCAAGAGACCATTCGAAGCTTTTTAATTATTGTTTAGATGTTACACATTCCTCTTTCTTTAGAATAGTGTCTCAGGAGCTGTAAACCAAGATTTATTTTACTGAAACTTTTGATCTTTTTCCATTCAGCAAATACTAATTTAATTTTTCATACTTCCCCCAAAGAACAAGCCAAGAAGCTAATGGACTGCGCACGTTGATCTTTGCCAGATGATGTCAACAGTAGTAAATGTCGGGGTGAATCCAGAAACGGAGGTTAACCTGCTGCTTTTCTTCTTGGATATTTAGCAGTGGGCACCTGCACCATCATTTAAGCTAGAAGTCAAATGGAGATTAAATTGATTGGGTTTTTAAGAGATACTACTTAACTAAGTTTTATATTGTTTCATAGCAATCCTGAGAAAAAACAGAATCAGTGTTTTATGCCTCTGAGTTAACAAGTTTGCATAATCACCAGCAAAACATGTCTTTATTTATGTGTTACTCATCAGGGTCTATGTTACAGGTTACAGGAATACAGAGAGGTGCGGTGAATATTACACATTTAGAATCGGAACTGAAATTTCGCAGACCTCAGAGGAGATATGGGAAATCAAAAATTCCGAAATTTTAACTTGTTTTAAAGCTGATTATCCTACTGGCTATCTTGAAGTAGATGAGTTCACTCCACTGAGCAGAGTTTGCCTTTGAAGTACCCAGGAAGGGAAAGATGCAGCTACCCCAGTGCTTGTGCATCATTGGGGTATGAAATGATTGCAGGCACAGGGTACAGCACACTCTTTGAGTTTATAAGTATCATGTTATATAATGTCAGACCACTCTTACCTTCGGTTAAACAAACATTGTTTTGTGAACCTGCTCCACTCAGTTGCACTTCCTAGGTGTTCATTCCAGGCTACTGCTGCTGAACAGCAGGAACGGGATATGTGGACATTTTCCAGGGAGGCAAAATACTACTGCCCCTTAAATGGACAACAGATGGGGAGACTGTTTCTCAAAATAATCCTCCCTAATGGACATTGCAGTCACAATCCTGCAGAAAGAAGGAGGAGAAAAAAAATCTCTGCAGCATTTGTGAAAGGAAATCCTGGGAAAACAAATAAATTAGGCTCTTTTAAACAGGCAAATGACTGCCCAAAGTTATTTATGCACAACAACATTTGCTCAGTCACTCCCATTTTGTTTATGGATGGTTTAACTGAATTTTCAGATGGGTTTTGTCAGATCATGTTCCCAGCCCTGTTTCTCTTGCACTGTTTTGAAGTATGGACAGAAATTTGCTTAAGCTGCTGGGGAATTCTTGGCATCAGGATCCCAAAGGCAATGCCAGCTAAAGTGAAGCCATGTTTTTTGCCACTTACCCTTGTCCATCTCAGCACTATAGAAAGCAAAATGTTGAGAGAATTCTCCCTTTTCTTGCTTGCAATGCCATCCATATATGCAAATATATTTTGTCACTTCTGTTCTCCTTTTGACAGTGAATAAACTATTAATATGTAAAACTTCACAGAGTGCTAGAGCTTTTCTCAAACTTTTTTTTAGTGTAATTAAATCATATTTTCTTTGTTCTAATTGTTGATCTGGGCAGTGATTCATATATTCCTTTGTAGGGTCTAGAGACTAATTATACTCCCTCTTCTATGTTGTAACATCCATTACAACTGCTCTCTAGCATTTTGGTTCTGTTTTTATAAGCAGATAGTTTTCTCTTTTTTCACAGCTATTTTTCAAAAATCTTGCTCGTTTTGGAATTTGCATATTAATTATTTGATTTGGTCTATTAAATTGTATGGAAATAAACATGGATTGTCCCTGTAGCAAAATGTCACAGAATGAGCTCCAGTACTGCTAAAATCAGTTAAAATAGGAGAACGAGACAGAAAAAAAAAGAAAGGGGGGAAAAAAAAAAAAGAAGTGGGCTGGAAATGGGAATAAGAACAGATGGCCTAAGTCAGCATTTTTAGATATTATATTATATTATATATATTATATTATTTTATATTATAATA
Organism: Corvus hawaiiensis; assembly: GCF_020740725.1. Lineage (NCBI taxonomy): Eukaryota > Metazoa > Chordata > Aves > Passeriformes > Corvidae > Corvus > Corvus hawaiiensis. Next base: position 13,903,442 of record NC_063227.1, on the reverse strand, counting down.
TTATATAAAGTGGTAGGAGGAAAACTAAAAAGGTAAATAGCAACCTTTTTAATAGTAGAAGTGTTCTGTTGATACTCTCTCTGTGTTGTATGGATATGAAAACTGAAAACCACACCGCTAAATACTACAGAATTCAACATTAAACTGGTTAATTGGTTTAATTGGAATTGTAAGGATACCTACAATAATTATGAGTATCTCTGTCATTTTTTTAAGACTTTTGCATTTATTTGAAAGGAAACATTTATTATTTTGTATGATCAGATCTGCACAGCTCATTTGCATATTAAATGCACAATACTATTCTTCAGAGACATAATGTGTCTCCCAAGGAGTGTCTGCAGTTTCTGGCTTGAAGCTGCATACCACACTTCATGTGTGACTTCTCCAATGCCTGACTCTTTATTTAGGAGCTCAGTTACTACCCAAGCTTTTGTAACATTGCCAAGAAACTTCCAGGTGAATGCTGGCACCACTTCTTATTTTATTGTGTGAAAAGAAAAACAGAGTATATTCACTTGCTTTTTTTTTTTTTTTTGGTAGAGAAAGGTTGCTCAATATATTGCCTGGGACAAGATAAAAGGGTTTTTTTGTATTTGTGTGAGTATGTGGAACCTGGATACATCCTCAGGGATTGTTAAATTGTCATTGGCATCATATTAGAACAAAACTATATATATAACATTAAAGAATGTAGGTCATTTCTAAAAGTGTAAAGTGGAGTCCCAGAGATGCAATGATTCTGGAAATTATCTGGGATAGTGATTAATCATCCTATCATTCCTGAGAAAGTGGTAATCCAAAACCCTGAGGTATTTTGAAGTACTCAGCGTTTAGAAAACAGGTTAGGATATGATGTTCGGAAGTATACAATGTAGATTTTAATTTATTTAGGTGTAAGAGACCTTTAACCTGTAACAGAAATGAATTGTTAAAGCTGGGGTATTTTAATGTTAGAGGAGAAATCAGTTGTATCTGAGATTTGTCAAAACACCCTTCCTCACTTGTGCTCCAAACTCACTTACCAGTGTGATTAGCCAGGATGAGAGTGGGAGCAGGATGTAAAGTGCTGCTTCTGATGATGCTTAGGAGGAGCAGGTACAGCCCGGTCAGCATGGTCCAAACAGGCACTGGGAGAAGAAGCAGAACCAGGAGCATCAGGAATCTCCTGCTGACAGCATCTGGGACCCATCCCAGTCACACAGGAGCAGAATGACTGCTGTCAAGAGTCACACATCAAAAACATAGGAGCCTCTGCCTAAAATCAAAGCTCCTTCAAGATCCTTGAATCCTTTTATGAGTCTGGCAAAATACACAGAAGATATAATTAAGAACAGAAGACAAAGGGTAAAATGAAAAAAAATTAATTCCATTATAAGCATATGCCTACTAATGGTTGAGCATTTTAGTGAATCCATAAGGCCCAAAACACATTTTTTAGTTACATCTTTAGATGGTAAACTTAGTGTTGAAGTCAGATATTCTTCACTAATTTATTAGCTAAGAAACTTTTCCTACTTATTAATTTAAGACATCCTGTCTGTCTATTCCTGTCTAAAGCAATTTTTAACACAATTATTAAACACATTTCACTGAAGCATTTAGTTTGGCCATAGTGCATCTTTCCATTTAAACAACACCTGAATAGCTGTTCAGAGTTTAGCCATAAACCTCTTTTTGACTGTAACTATTTCATATCAAAAATCAGATAATGTCATTATATTCATGGCTTTGACCAAAGTAATGCTCTCCTACATTTTAAAAAGTCATTTTCCTTTACCTTTAGATGTCTTTGCCTTTCCAAGAATGTCATTTGCAATGATAGTCAGAATGTCATGGGAATCAAAGTTCTTCTGAGAGCAGCTCTGCTGGGTCATGTTCACCTGTGCAATGAGAATGAATGGATAAATTATTGAGTCATTTTACATTTTGTTTTTGAATTATGTTTAATATGGTCTTATTATATATCTTCCAAGCAGTATTTTCCAATAGATAATGGGTAATTAAATTGCATCAGTTCTTAAGATAACATGATATTAATGAGTGCTGTGAATGAGGCTCATCATTAACATTTCTTGCTGCCTGAAGAAACCATCTCTTCTTTTAGAAGCTTTGTCTATACCAGAAAAAAACCCCAAAAATAATTTCCTCTGTGTTTGCTTCCATTTATGCCATTTGTTTTAAAGCATAGGCAAATATTGGTAAGAGCATGATTCAGATAAAACATAGACAAAGGTGTTTATCTAGATTAAGTATATATATATTCATTGGCTTATTTAATATATACGTTAAGGACTAAAATCAAATACACTGTAAAATAAAGCTGTACTGTACCAGATTGAAGCCAGAGCCTTGGTTCAGCAGTACCTCATGTTTCTAAGAATTAGCACAATAAGGGCAGGATATTTCAAATTTTCAAACTGTTTTTAGCTATCTTTCACAGTATCCATAATCTTTCTTGCAGACTTTTTGTTGGCCTACTTGCCTACTCACAGAAAGAGTTCTGCTGGTAAATTCAGTGTAAGAGCTACACTTTCAGATGTGGTCAGTGATTTTCGAGCCTTATACTGGATTATAATTCTGCAGTAAATTCTGAACTTCTCCCTAAAGCTTTTTCTGAATATTCTGCTCTCTCAAGAGCAAGAATCTATAAAAAGTAGCCATCCAGATAAAATCCATCACACCATTAATTTTTGGAGGCATTTATGTTGCATCAGAGGCATCATATGAAGAAAAACCTTAGGAAATAAACCTTTTAAAGTACACCACTCACTATCTAAATTCAGCCAAAGGTTTTTATTCCTTGCAGCTTTTTGGAAAGCTTCTCTTTCTATACTCACTCTCACTTTGTTAGACAATACTATACTGTAGCATTTAAATGTCTCTTCTTTATCAGTGATATCTCAGAGTGATCAAATTTAATCAAATGCCACATAAATCTATAAACAAATCTGACCATAATCAATTGTGGTAGGAGTTAAATGTATTTTCACATCTGGCCTAATTTATTAGTCTGTGTTCCATATTTATTTTATTTTATTGTTGATATCGTTTTATAGCACTAAGAGGAAAAATATATTGTAATTAAAACAAATATATGTATTTTCAACTATACTTTTATGGACACATGCTCCCCTCCTAGAAGGTGATAATAATGTAATGGTAATGACTTATTTCCAGGGAGGCCAATTTTATTTTGTTGCAAAATAATTCCTACTTAAGCTAGTGGTAGAGGGGAAAAACTGAAGTCAAAAAAAAAAAAAATCAGTATTTTTCCCATACCAATTTAACAAAATAACACTATCTGTTAAATATAATTGGTTTTGATTTAAATGTTCCCATAAACTTTGTTCAGGCTCTGCTGAGCCTGCATTATGTGTTAATCCTATCAGAGGGAGAAAAACACTTGTGGAAACACAATAAACAAGCCTTAAGGCAAGGTGAAGAATCTACCATTTTATTATTGATCCAGTAGTGGGTCTGAGTAGAAAAAGAGCTTTAACTGGTCAGTTATCATCCACAGAGTCACTGTCTGAATAGTGTTAGTTATTGTAGTTGAATTTTGCTTTTTGAGAAGAGTGCCTCACTGCCATAGACTATCCATATCATGATATTAAAATAATATCCAAAGTTCTTTTATAAACTTTCATATAGTTTAGGAACCATAATGTCTATTCTTTAATTAAATTTATTCCCTTTGATTGGACAGATATGGCAAGAAAACTGGTGAAATAAAACTGGGTAAAAAGCATGCCATTAAGGTTTTCAGTACTGAGTACACTTGGTTCCTGTGGTTCCAGAAACTTTTAAAATTTTTGCTGTGTGCAAATCCATCAAGCAGCTGCTTGAGTCATGAATCTTTCTTGTGCCAAATCAACTCCTTTCTTCTTTTCAATCATGGATTAAAGGGTTTGTAAACACAGTGACAACAAATATGCATAGCTCTATATCTATTATTTAATGATCACGCTACATCAGCAAGAAAAGTGGGACTGATGTATTGAGTCTTTGCATATTGTTGGATATTAATGGGACAACACTGGTTACATTTTTCTTCTCTAGTTGCTTTTGAATTCCTGCATGCATTTTAGTTTTATTTTCACTCTCATATTTTTTATTTCCCTTGGTAATAATTCAGGTTTATTAAAAATAGCTTCTTTTCCACTCTTTTTGAATAATTATTTTCAATAATGAAAACAAGGGAGACATGAAGCAACTACAAGGATTTTTCATTCTGGACAACTACAATGGAACTTAGCAATAACACAATTTTTTCCTATGATTACTTACCATTCTCACATGAACTCCATTAGCAATTACAATGTCAATGGCTGACACTGTGCAGGAGGGTAAGAATGGAAAGTTTCAAAACATTTCAAAGTCCACTAAATCACAATTTTAAAAATTAATAATGTGAATAAACTTGTAATGTAAATAAACTTACAGTACTTTCTTTCCCTGTTCATCTATCCTACTTTCACATTATGCTTATGGTGTTTGAGACATCACTTTTTTCAGCAATGAATGGAGAACTCTATTGTATACAGGTTTTTATTAAAACGATATAAAAAAGTGATTATTTCAGTTCAGCTATCGAACAGAAAAGGAAATGTGAATTAGTGCAAACGTTCATATAACCCAAAGGTTTCCTTTTTTTTTAAAATTATCCAACACTTGAAGCAATAGCAAGGCAACAATTCACAAATTGCCAAAAGCACAAGGAAGACCCTTTCTCTCTTTTCTCAGGAAAAAAGGGGGAAATAAAAATTTTAAAAAAGAAGGAAAGAAAAAAGCATCCCAAGGACCTCAACCTATGACACTTACAAAATCCTTCTGTCTAGCATTGTGGGGTACAGAGAGAAAGGTGCTTTCCCCTGTGTTATGTTACTGATTGTGGAGTATTCTTTTAAACAAGGAAGAGCTAAGGAAGAACAGATCTGTAGTGTTGCCATCAGTCTCTTTGTTTCTAATCCCCATTCTAAACCAGATAAAACTAGAAAAATTAATAGAACTTTATCTACCTCCTGTGAAAGTATCTGGTAAATACCAGTTTATTATATTAATCAATAGAAACAAAGATGCCATACTTCTAGGCTTGATTCAAACCCAACAGATGAAGGAGATAATATACAAGTAGGGAAATAATTTGGGTTACCTCTTCTGCCACCAACTTTGTATGTCTCATTTCCCTGTCAGTAAAGACAGTTTAAAATCATGTGTTTCTCTGTTTTTTCAAAGTATATTGTAAGATCTCAGAAGAAATATTCAGTTCTTGATATACACATGAACTACCTGTGCCAGTTCTGTTCTCAGTTGTGAGTCCTATTGTAATAGAGATAAATTTAATAGCAGTAATTTAACTCAGAGTAGGCTTATAAATGCCACAGAAATCTTTGTTAACCGTTTGAGTTTTCCTCATGTGCGTAGGATCACACTGGCTCTCCCTCAAGCTCAAAATCGAGCTGGATCCTGTTAATAACACTGTGACATAGTTACATATGACATAGCAGTTTACTGTTGTCTCGGTTTTGAAAGACAGGTGTCTGCTAAGGAAGGCAGAGGCCCCCCTTGAAGTGGCAGATATAACCCCTTTTCCCTCCAAGTTATTATATTTTGAAATCAAGGGCCTTTAGGCAAAGATGTGGGAAATAGGAATAACAGTTCTTTACTCTATATATATATGTATATAACCAGTCAAACAAAACAACAACAACTATGGCAGTAACAGCAATCACAAACCCAGTCCCAGCCTTCTCGGCTGTCAGGCCCTTTCCCCTCGGGTGCAGTTCCGCTCGCAGCCGGCAGGGGCGCTGGCGGCTCCCGGTGAGCAGGGCAGGTGCGATGGTTCCCCCGCGGCTGCAGGGGGCGCTCCGGAGCGAGCTCGGGGAGCACGCGGCACCGGTGCCCTGGGATCCCGGGAAGGGATGGAACAAAGGCTTCACAAACCGCTGGGCAGTTGATCCCGGGCTCCCAGGAACAGCAGGCTGGAACGGCAGGGACGAACGCAAATCCCGGGTGGCAGACGAGATGTATCCAGATGGGAAAAAACCACGGAGGCCCAGGCAGGCAGGGCGAGCAGGGCTACAGCGTAGCGAAAGCTCGAAGCAGCAGCGGAGCAGGGCAGCCACAGCCCGGTCTCCAGCAGGGCAGGGAAAGCGGCTTTTGGGGTCCCGGTGTTGCTTCCAGCAGGAAGAAAGAACGGCCAAAAAGAAAGAAGCAGCAGCTCCTTTCTCTGCAGCTTCTCTCTCCGGACGCTCAGAGCGAACTGCCCCCACACCCAGGTGTAGACAGAAGAGTAGCCAGGCCCGCCCCACTCCCCTTTTTGTCTTTCTTAAGTACAGCTATTTGTCCCCTAGCAACATGCATATGGGAGAAAATTCCTTTAACAGGAAAACCTAAGACTAAACTAAAACCCCAACAACTGTATGGAGATTTGCCGCTTATAATCAAATCACCATTTCCTCTATCAGTTTGGTTGCATTATTAAGTGACACCTAAAAATAATTTTGATGATTAAATTAGCTGTTCTTCACAACAAGCACATCATTTCTTTTTTCCATGAAGCTTTCAAATCAAGACATAATATTCTGTTCTTGGCACATCTATGCCAGGTGTAAGAAAATTGGTCTGGAGTTTTACTTCCTTCTTTACCTGCTAAAAAGGTAAAAGGTCACTTGTAGTATGTATTTCTCCATGGTTTTATTTCGTAGTGAGGAATTATTTTGCTCCCAGAGGCAATTCTGACAATAACTGTGATTAATAATTTTTGCTAGTCAGACCAGAAGAAAATGAAGGTGAATATGCTGAGAAAGTTGGTGATATTGGTTTCTTTTGGAGTTATCAACCATCACTGAGATATCAGGTGGTATCTAAATTTTAAAAATTTGTTCTAAAATCCTCATGTGAGCAAACAGTAGCATTATTCTTTTCGCTCAGGCTTCAGACTCAGATGTTTCTTGCACCAAATTAAATGCCATTCAGTGTAAGGAAAGTCTATCTTGTTACCCCTCTTATTCAATCTGATTGAAGATCTTAAGAAAACATAAGAGGCGACTGATATTATGACACCTCTAGTAAATCTTTATATTACTAATTTTAATTAAACACAAAATATATGGTCTCTTAACCCTCTTAGTAACAGGCATGTGTGAGAAATAACAGCAACTCAGACTTTGAAGGACATTATTTGTTTTCCTCTGATGCAAGAGAGCTGAATTTTACTTTCTGAAATAAACGGCTGTAGCTGCTACAATGATAAATTCTCTTTGTTAATTTGACAGGTAAGATTTAATCATAGAAGGAAGGAAATCAGACATATTTTATTAGCAGAGAACAGAGAACAGCTTCATCTGTGTCCATTTTATATTATTTGAGCATTATATTCTACATTGTGTATGGGTTTATTTTGTTCTTTGCTGGAAAGGCTGGAATTTCTAGTTTTATAAAAAGAAGTTATTTCAAGTTCTCAAGATACTTCCTACTAAGAAACCTCACACTGGAACACATGGAGTAAAATTCTGGCATTGTTTATACTAGCAGGAGTTTGACTTTGATGACATTTGTTGTGCTTTTCTAGATGTCTGACACACCAGTCACATCTTACAAGAACATTTACAAAGGCAGTTGTGATCATGACAACAGAACTAACTCCCAGTACCTGCAGGGGATGGCCAGAGAGTTGCCAATGCATACAGTCTGTGAGTGGAGCAATCCTAGCCCAGGAGTACAGTCAGGAGGAATTCCAGCTTTATCAAGTCAAAGGCTTACACAGAATGCAGCAGCGTAGCCAGCCTGAGTAAGAAGTGAAAGAAAAGTATATGGTGCTGTAAATACATAAAATTTGATGAATTTAAGAAAACAAGTGATGTACTCAACCTATCAGTGAGATTTTGCTTTTATATCACATAATCCTGAATTATGCATTAGTCTGAATATCTTTACTCCTGTTTATACATTTCAATTACAATATGTTTGTTTTTCTGTTGCTTACTCAGCCTTTGTTGCTTTTCTCCTTAAAGACAATTTAATTTTATTTTTAGTAATGTAATGCAACACAAGCTTTTGAAAAACTCCAAAAATTATGGAAGGAATTTCTAAAATGACAAGTGCTGTCATACTCATCAAAGAAAATTTCTATCAGTTCTAAGTGCTTTATTAAGTCTGTGTCTTCAGAGCTGACTAGTCAATGTCTAACTTCATCAGTACTTTTAAAAGTTAGAGAAACATATACATATTCAAAATTCTGTTCTGTTGGCTGAAAACATAGTATTATTGTCGAAACGTCTGCAGCAGTATGTTACTTGATTGTTCTTTTTGTAGCTCAATTTCAATTTTAGATTATGCTTAAATTTATCTGCTGTGTTCTTGGTATCAACTGCCAAGCACATGATATTCTGGAAAACTGAAACTGCTAAACCTCTCATGCATATTTTTTTTTCTAAATGTTATACCTAATTTTAGCACTGTTAACATTGTCATCTTGCAATTATATAGGGGCATATACAGCATGACCTGCAAATAATGTATCAGCAAAGGGTTTTCCCTCCCACAGGCTTCTATTTCAAATGCTTCATGAAATCAGAAGGTATGTAAAAGTTATTCTGAGCCACTAGCCCACCTACAGCATGTCACTGTGGATTGCTGAAAAGTACTATTTTAAAAATGAATTTAAGATGGTGAAGCAGATAGGAGCCGTTATATTTGTTGTGACGGAATTTGTAAGATGATCAGTTTTATGTGTCAGTTAAAAGCAAAAGCAAGCAAGAATGTCATATTTCAATCCACAGCTTCCCCAAAATAGTTTTACATTACCAGCTGCCAGATGGTCAGTGACTTATCTGAGGGCACAGATAATTTATCAAAAATGACATTCGTTCATTTCTATCAAATTTTTATTTAGGAACAACTTGCATTTTTTCTGCCTTACTATTTTTCTTCCTATGGAGAGAGAGAGGAAATGAAGAAATTTGAGATGGCCTTCTTGCTTTGCCCTGTCCTCAAGCAGGAATTCATGGGCGTAGTTTGAGCTTCCCCTGGATGACAGTGTAGGATTCATTAAATGCACAATGAATTTCCAGTTTTGAGTCATTAGGAGATGTCTAGCTGAGAGTATGGAAAAGACTTGATCTGGGCCAGCTGGTACAAAATTCAACAGCACATCATTCAGTGTATGTCTTGTATTGACAAGATCCCACATTTGCAGTTCAATAAGGGAAACCTTCTTTGCAAGGACAATTACAGTGTTCAGGGGACCATGTGTAGGATGGAGGGGGCAAAGAGGCTCTGTCTGACAACTGACCTTATTGTTGCCTTCCATCAGCTTTCCCCTTTTTTTTTTTCCTAATTTCAGCGTTCTTGTTGTTGAAAATGTTTTTTTTAATTCCTAAGTATGTGACCAGCAGTATTCTACAGATGCCAGAGGTCTGACACAATGGCGTAGTAAAAGGTGGCAGTTTGGAAATTTTACATAGCTGAGAATTGAAATCCTGAACTATGGATAAGGTTTGAAGACTTGTGCACAGCTGTGACAGAATTGGAAAAACTCCTTAATTGCTTCAGAATTTACTCACAAATTCTTTCTTAAAAATCCCACTCTACAGTAACGAACATGAGTGAAGTATTCTACCTGAATATCCCAAGGTATTTTATTCCCATAACTGAAGGGTTTGAAACAGAAATAGGAATTATTTTCACAATGCTCTGAGGCAAGTCCAGCCTGCAGAAAGTGTAATTCCATCATATCCTATATAGTTTTTCTCTCTCTCAGCGATGTCCTTGTTGCCTGAATAACTTGCCCAGCTGTACTGCACTCACATGATCTTCTTGTTGGAACCTGGGAGGTGATGTACAAGGAAGGCAAATATAGCATTTGATACTGGTCTTTAAATTGCAGACAGTTTCTATTAACTGTTTGCTTTTTGATACCACTAGGTAAATAATAATTCTTTTTCTTGGTAAGAGAAGGAAGAATGGGGGAAAAAGGAAGATATGAAAATGGTATTATCAGGATAAATCGAACAAAAATAGCAGCTAACAAAATAAAAAGGAAGGCTGAATAGTCAAGGGATAAGAGATAAGGCACATTAATGAAAAAGCTGAACTTGATACATTTAGAGCCATTATTTAGAGATGGGGAGGAAGGGAAATTAGAAGAAGACCCTGTTTTTATATCATTGCATAATAACCACAATGAATGAAGTGATGCACTGAAAGTTACTTAGGAAATCTAAGAATTTGAGGCACTTAAAGCTCTTAAAGCTTAGTAAAAGCATATCAGGGCATGATATCTTCCTGTTAAGGGAGAACCTGTCTTTTGTTATGCACTGCTTTGGACTTGAGATTAAGATTTGACTCTAGCTCTCAAGTACTAATGTAACACAGAAAAAAAAAAAGAGCTGTGAAAGTAACTACCTGAAACATTCACTGGGGCTCCAGAACTCTAATAAATTGTGTGTCCGGATGGGATGTACTGTCTGTCACAGGAAAAATGGGATATTTTTAAGTTTAAATCCATATTGATGGAGATACTATCATCTAATTGTCTATTAATCTGTTGAAATCAATAGGCGCTAGACAACAGACTGGGTTTGGTGCCCATGTGTTGCCTTCAGTCACCAGCAAGTCAGCAGCAGAGAATGTAATTGAGATCAGGCTCCTCGAGGAATAAACTGATATCCTGACTGCCAGCCCCTTCCTCTGAATTCTAAACAGCAACACTGGAGGGAAGCAGCATGAAAGAAAGACCCTACACAGTGTTAGTGAGAACAGACACAACCTCTAAATCTTGGACGTATTCAGGTGTGGTGGTTTATTTATTTTACCACCTGTTACTTGCTTCAGTGGGGTTGTCATTCCCTGGGACTCTTGTTGGGCTTGCATGTGTGGCAGCAAGGGCAAGAAACCTGCTCTAGAAAATTAAATCCTTAGCACAATAGAGCACTGAATGAAAAGTGGAATGGTTGAATTTGATGAGCTCCACAGAATGTTTCATATTTTAGTAGAAAAATACAAGTAACCAGAAGAAGAATCCTGCAACCTTGACTTTAATAGAAAAAGATAAGTGGGAAAAATTTGCTGGCTCTAAAATTACTTTTTCTAAGGGCAGGGGGCATAAATGGAAATTCTTCCATAGCAATATCACATCCTGTGTGACCGTATTGTGCCCAAAGTTAACAGGGACATACCATTCCTTAGATATATAATTCATGGGAAACATTGATAATGCTGATCAGTCTATCATGTAACAGGGAAGAATATTAAAATAAAGTTATTCAAATGAATAAAGAAAAATAAGTTTAAAAAAATCAGCTTAGAATGATATATTAATGTACCATTCTGTTTAATTTGTATTCTAGTACTGGTCTTAGAAAAGCACTCTGCCAGTTTAGGGTACTTAGTGTGATATTTAATTTAAAGCTGTGATTGAATTCTGGAAAATATAACAAGCATTTAGCTTCATTTATTAATATCTAAAGATGCAGTATTCATCATCAGTGATTTTAATTAATGTTCCCCTTCAGCAATGATATACAACAGTTAGGTGACCTTGATGAGAGAACATTCCATGCTATTAAATAATAGACATCCAAAAGATTATTTTGATTTCTGTGTCTGCCTGCTTTATTAATTTCTTTGGCAAAAATTTTCTTGGTAGAATAAAGCCATGCATGCAATGAGGCAACAATTCTTTAAATTTTAATCCATTTTTCTTTAACTTTAAGATTGAAGTCTAGCTTCCTTTGGGGGCCATCATCACCAGATATTAAAGGTCACTTCCTGATGAATTGTTTTTTTCCAGTGACTGGCTTATGCTTTGGAATTTTTCTTGCATTTTCCAGATAATTCTCATAATACATAAAGTTAAAATTATTAATTAAATATTACATATTTATAAGACAAGTTGCATAAGTGCTTTTCTAGGATACTTTGGATGTAATTATTCACTGAACTTAATGAAAAGATTTGGGGGAAAAATATTTTTATCTGCCACTTAACAAGGAAATGATCCAAAGGTAAGGAAAAGTTCAACAAGACCAGGAAACAAGAAATATATTTTTATGGGTAAGGATTTGATTTAATAAATAATGTTTAATAATACAGAACTTTAAGGAGGGAGAAATGATTAAGTATTATAAGAAGAAAATATTTTGTCTTGAAAATTTATTCTTTAAAGTTCTACAATTTCAATCCAGGGTCAGTTCCAGTCATGAATAGTATGGGACAAATTAATTGCTTTGTTATGGTTGCTGTGATAGTCACATGGAAGAGAGAAATCTTATTCTGGACACAAATACATTGGGCATAACTTTCTTCTTTGAGTGGACTCTCTTCTGCATCTGAGTCCTTTGAAAAGCCTGCAATAAAAATACCACAAATGTATCACAGCCTCCTTCTCGTTGAAATATAAGGTCCATATAAGATAAATATGAGCTGGTTTTGCTTCTAAGGTCCTGAAAAGTACCTTTCATTAGTATCACTTGTTTGCATTTAGCTGCACATCAGTCCTTGAATTTGCTAATGGCTTTAGTAATCATGCACCAGGTGAGGGGAAATGCTTTGGAAAGTGCACTAAATGTATATTTATGTTCAGACTCCTAAGCACCTTTGAAATCCAACCTCTGGTCATTTGCAACAAAACTAATTCCTGTAGAAGTTTGGTTTATAGGAATACTTGTGGGAAAGGCAGAAACTCTCTCCTAAGGAGTAGTTTGTATTCAGGAGTTCACATCTGCAGGTGGTTGATTGTGTCCTTCACTGAAAGTGGGCTCAGGTGTGGGCACTTTTGGTGAACCACCAGAGTCTATAGAAGGCTGGTACCAAAGCAAAGGGGTTGGTATATGGACAGCTGAGTTTAGCTGCTAGGAGGAGAGAGAAAGAGATAAAGGTAAGTGTTGCAAAGGCAGTGTGGGGCTTTAGGGGATTTGCTTGGGGGCTGTTAAAAGGAAGCAAGTGCTCAAATTTCAGTTGTCACTATGATCTTTGTTAGTAGCACTGTAATGGGCAAAAAAATGGTAAAAAGTCTTTTGTTGACATGTGTTACTTATATTTTATTATTCTTTAGGTGGTATATAAGTCTGTTTTCTCTATTCATACAGACTGTAGCTAGTCCTTCTCATTTGAACCGGCTCACTACTTTTCCAAAAATCTGGCTGAATTTTTTTTTCTAATGGTCTTGTTTACTGTGACTTCTTGATAAAAGAAGGTTTATTAACAGCATCTCTGAAAAAAAAATGGCAGCAGAATTGCTATTTCTTTAGCATTAGTTTGCAAAACATGGTGTTCAGTACCTTTAGGTTTTGAGAAACTACTGCAGCACGATCAAGTAGCATCCTGTGTGTGGACCTGAGGCTACCCAGGGCTTTACCTGAGCATAGCCAGGCTGTTGAACAGAAGTTGTAACTGTACCAACAGTAGGTGTGCATGTCAAAAACCCTGCCAGCACATGCATCCAGAAAATATTTGGGCATTATAGTTTAGGTGTTAGTTGGAAAAACCTGATGCAGGTGGTGGAAACCAATCACTTCTATGTTATATGAGAGGTTTGACTGTAGCTCTTAAAAATAAGTCTTATGATTGCTTTTTCTCTATGTTGTTGGGGTTTTTTTTAATATAGATAATATGCTGAAAGTAGTGATGTCTGCCATTTTTAAAAGGAAAACTCTATAACCAATGTTAAACTATGGCAAAATGATTTCCTTGAAGCTACTATTACAGGGAGAAAACCCCACTGATTAAGCTAATAGAAGTCATACGTTCATTCTCACATTTGAAAGATTAAATAACTTCATTACAGGTTTTCAGAGGCAATTCTCTCTTTGCTGTCTTGGTTTGTATATTATGGGGGCTTTTTTAAAGTTAAGGCTAATCTGATATGAAAGCCAAACCAGCTTTGTTTCATGTGCCTGAAGATACATGAAACAAATTTTCAAAATATTCTTTCAAATGTCTCTTCTTTCTATCAGTTTTCTCTACTGTTTGTAATCTACTGTCACTTCTCTTGATCTTCCAACTTCATACGGAGGCACTCAGGGTATATCCAAATACTTAGCATTCCTCACCCTTGGGACATGGAGGATGTTCAGGTCAGGATGCTCTTTTATAGCAAGTCTTTGCTCAGGAAGGAATGTCCAGTTGGAAAATAATGAGTAACAACTTCCTCTGAAATTTAAAATTCTTTTTTCTTTAAACTTGTGAATAAAAAGCTTAAGAAGAGCAACACAGCTAAGCTTTAGCATCAAGATAGTAAATCAAAGAATGCTTAAAATGGAAAATAATGTTGGAGAAATCTTTAGCTGGTGGTTGAAAACAGAATGGCCAAACATTTTTGCTAAAGAAAAGGAAAATAGAAAAATATCATAGAAACCAATGCAAATTAGACTTGTGATATTACTTCAGGGATTTAGCAGCACAATTTAACACAAAGTAAGCAAAATTTTACGTCTGAGTTTTACAGGTGATTGGTTTTCCAAGGTTGGTTTGAAATCTCTTTTGTTCTGGCTATAAGAATAGTGATTTGTAGTTTTATCAACTTTTGCAGATTTTGTGAAATGCATTATATTGTAAATCTTTTTTCTTCTAATTAAAAAAAAATTACAGAAGAAGACAGGTCTGCTGTAGATTTAGGAGTCCCTTGAACTCTAATATCTGTAAACAGTCTAGCACTGGTGCTGTGTTTGTTATGCTGACTACCCTGAAGCCATCCAAATTTATGAGTGTTGAAGTCACTCAGTAATTTTGCTGTCACTCATAATGTAAACACCATGGGCGAGATTTCCTTTTAAATCAACACCCTTCCTGCTCCTGTTCCTATAATTGTGCTCACTTTCAAGGATTTCTTATTTGAGTGTAGCTATCTCACCAAGACATCCTTAGAGTCCAGCCTTTTCACTGCAACAAGCTCTGAAGTTGGATGCTTGAAGGACATGGATGAGATTTTTCTCTATCATAACTTTAGTACTTAGAAAACTAAAATAATTTTCTGTACAGCACGAACTAACCATCCTTTTAAAGAAAATCTGAGAAAAAAAGCAAACTTAGAAAATTTACCTTCTGATGAGTAGGCAATAATTTTGAATTTAATAAGTGATGTAGATTTGGAAGCCATAGTTATTGAAAGCTTGGTTCCCATATAATGCTAATCACAACTGTCTTCAAAATCTGTAGAACTGCACCTGTTTTCCTTTTTGACTGCTTTCTGCCAATGGTTTTGCTATAACTCTTAGTTTCTTTCTCTGTATCTGTGTGGTCTTTACTGGACCCTGCAGTAAGATTTGTGTCTCCAAGCTGCACCGTATCATGGAATTGCACTTTCTAAAACTTTGTGTTGCCACCAAAGCTTAGGATGAGAGAGATTCAAAATAATACAGGCCAAAATAATAGGGTCAGAGAATTCCTACTGATCCATCACTGGTGTCTATAGGATAGTAGTGGCTATAGCAAATGCAACTCAGCTGCATCTGACCTGATCCCATTCATCTCCTTTAAGTTTATCAAGGGTTATGTTTAGCCACTAAAACGCTTAACACTCCTTTTGCAAAACTGTCTCAGTGTCTTAAGAAGTCTACATTCATGTTTAAGAGTGAGATCAGCCTTTTGAAACCTAATTCAAATGGGATTGCAGGGAGATTTCAAGTTTTTGTGTGGTTTTAAATACTTTTTCTTTATTTGTCTTTTCATATTTTTGTTATAATGGGATTCAATTGTTCATAAGAATTTCTTGAAGTATTATTGGTTTCTCTTTTATTTTAACTTGAATTTACCAACATGGTTTTTATAGGAAAAGAAAAGATGTCTCAGGATATCAAATATTTTTCAAGGGATGAAGTGTTCTAACAGACTTTCATGGAAAAAAGTTCTTCAGTTCTCATCTAATTTGTCTAATTAAACCTTTTTACCAAATGCTAAGGTTGTCATATGGGATGCTTTTTTTTAGGAATGTGAAATCACTAAATATGAGTATACGTTAATACCCTATGTGAATATGCATTTGGGTGAACAGATTTGGGGTTTTTTCTTGAAATCCTGGCCTGCCATTGCAAGCCCTTCCCATTTCATTTGCAATGTATGTCCCTTGGATATGTCCCTTCATGTATATTTGAAGTCAAACACTTAATAGAATAATCAGACATTTATTTCTTATAAATGTTTAGGATTAGTGAAATGTTTTGAAATAATTAGCTTGAAGGTTTCTGTGTATTTCTCATGTACACATCTGTTCATCTTCTATAGATGTTAAGTAGCTTGTACACACATCTACAAGAATAAATGTTGATACTGTGAATGTACACACAGGGACTGATGATGCATTTTATATCACTATTTACTGTAAAAAACCAGCATAAAATGTTTAATATCACAAAAGAAGGTCAAGTGAAAGCCTTTAATTAGACTTTTGCAGAAATTGGATGATCTGACTTGGAATTGGTGTCATTCAGTAATAATTAAAGAGTGTGGAAAAACCGGTAGGAAGCAACTTGTCTTATAGTCAGCGTAAGTAAGCATCCCAGTAGATCAGGATAGAAATGTGGCAGAGAAAAATTTCTATTTGTTTCTGGTTTTCCATGTACTAAAAATATATTATGCTATTCATCATTGATCATCTCTTGACCTTTGATCTGCTGCCACTCATTTCCTCAACATCTTTTTCACATTTCCCAGAACTTTTGCTATTTTATTTTCTAGCTTCATGCTTCATAAATCTATGGTGGTTCTTACTTACAAACTCAGATGTTTCAACCCACCTCTAGAATAACAGTGTGACATGATTCCACCTGCTTGATGGAAAATCATTACATGTTTTTCTGACTTGTCCTCACACACAACTTCTTTTTAGACAAAAACATAAATGTTTTTCTTTTGCTGTCTCCTTTCTCAAAGATGGCAGTTCTTTGATTTGTCTCCTGTGTGTCACTGTTTTGCTCAGGGTTTTATCAAGGCCTTTGCATCTAGGTTGTTATGATTATCATGAACCAAGATCTATAAGATAGGCTTTCTTATCTGTACTTTCTTTGTGCTTTTCTCCAGTCCCTTCTTCTGGCCTCTAGTTGCTGTGATTTACATTACCGTTGGCCTAAAACACTTAATGGAGTTATCCAGAATACCACCGTGAAAAGTAAGTTGTCTCACAAATGTTTTTCTTTACCCTGTAACTTTATTGATGTGCCTTTCCTTCTCTTTTTCACCAAACACAAGCTACTTATCTCTATTTTCATTTTACAGTCAACTTTTCTACAAGTAGTCAGTCAGAACCAAGAGACCAGTCATCACATCCTGCACTTGTGATGTCAGCATCTAATCTACGTGTTCAAGCAAAGAAATGTTCTACTGATTATTGAGTGTGATGATATTTGCACAAGTACTTCAGGCAGACCTTTCTGGGGATCTCATGCCTCTATCTAAACTCAGGTTTTCATTCACTTGATTTTTCAAATTCTTTCATAGAATGGTGCTAATGGACTGTCATATCTCCATTTTTTAATTTTACCAGATCAGCTCTGAGGTATGAAAACTCTTGTAGAGTAAACTGTCATGGCTAAATATTCTGAATTTACTTCAGAAAATGGTTAACAGGAGCACAAGTATGGGTTCCTAAAACACTATGACTACTGATGAACTTGCAGGGTAATATTATCTCATTGTTAGTTTGTCTTCCAGCATTTTGCACTCAGAACCCCTCAAATATGATGCAGTGTTATGTAAACTTTTTTTTTTTAATTAAGTTTTAGAAGATTGTCTGTAACTGTCTCCACCTTTTCTCTTTGAGACAGGAATTGTCCTCGTATTTCCAGTTAGTTGCTAAACTGTTTTACACTAAGCCTGTGTGGAGGTTCTCAGGATGCAATATTTTATCATTCTCTTTCAAAAGCTTTTAATTGTTGAGAGGCAGCAGTGGATCATTGTCCTCTTCATTTTGGAGGGATTTCGGTAAATCAAAGCACTGCTATGCAACTGCCCCTATGACTGAAGCTTTTATTCCATAGTACTTGACAGTAGCACTACATAAACTATTTGCCAAACAGAGTAACAGCCCTGATGACAGAAATGACTGGGCTATTCTTTAACCTTGATTCATGGGATACAATCTCTCATTAGATTTCACTTTGTGAAATGTTTATTTAATTAATGAAAACAGTGTTTCTGAAAAATATCAAGCATAAAATTACTCTGGGTTTTCAGAAGAACAGTATTGAGTCAAGGACAAAAATAGCACCTAGGTAATTCCTTTTCTTCATAACTTGTCATTTAAGAAATACTGTTCAAAGTATTGAATTATATTAATATGTATGTCTAGCTGATGTATTTGGAGTTTTTAAAATGAATGGGACATTGGAAAGTTAAATTTAACATTGTTGGTTTTTACTTACATAAGGTAACAAAAACTTACGGCACAACTTCATTAAAAATTTGCTGTGAGCCAACAGGAGTAAATGAATTCATTAGGAAGGCTAGAGTTTAAATCATTCTTTGTCCTTGTTAGACTAATAGCTGCTGCCCTTTAGAAAGGATTTAGTTTTATTTTTTTTCAAATTTTTGTATGTATTCTGCAGGGTTGTTTGCAGGTATTTCAGATAAACTATGAACACTCTTGCCTTTGAAATTAGACCTTCAGTATTGCAGACTTTGTTTTTACAAATTCCTTGAGATAAATGTCACTTTCTCTTTAGTCTGTAGAAAATGGAGAAATGTGCTTAAAATGTCTTTTTAAATGGTGCAAATATAGTAAAAAAAAAACCAAAACCAAACCCCACAATTTACTTACCATATACCCATATGTCTTTCAGAAAAAAGAACAATATAGTCAGAGATTGAGAGAAGCTGTGACACAAATTTTGCCCTCCAGCATATTCCTTTTTGAATTAAAGCACTGAAATTTGTGAAATCTGTGGTTTTATATAATACAGCAGATGGCAGGAGCTGAAGAGGGTGAAAAGTGCTGAGAGACACTTGATCTAATTTTTCCTTCTCTAGCTTAGCCTGTAGATCTTTCCCAGTAACTGTATAAGACATAATTTTGAGGTGCTGTGGAATGGCAAGAATAAAGGACAGTAGACCTTTCTGCATTGCACAGAAAGAAGGATTTCTGTGTCCCAAGGTGATATCGTACAATGTCTAAGCCAATAACTTCTGAGAAGAAAATGTCTAGAGCATGTAGCTTTAGGTATTTGTCCATTCATAAGATGGCAGTTCTTTATCAGAGTATACTTTTGCAATTAGGGAGAAGTAAGAATAGTACTAGAAATTTTTTCTGTAGAATTATAACAAGGAAAGGTTGTGCAAATGAATCAGATATTACCAATGGAAACCCCTCGCATTAAGGCTACTGAACTGCTAAATCAAATTTAACTCTCAGTTTTCCCCATTTATGCAGCATTCTGCTAATCTAGCTGAGGTCCATGTTTCTGTATTTATGATGTGGAAAGAGAATCCTGAGACTGAAATTAAATGATCTATTGCCTTGAAAATTTTATATGGACTTGGATACAATATCAAGGTTGAATTAAAAAAAAAAAATAAGGAATAAAAAAAGAAAAAGCTTGACAAGTTAAACTTTTATAATGCTTTCAAGCACTGAAAAATGTTTTTCACGCTGTTCATCCTTACTATTTATCCTTATTTCAACAGACATAAAATGTAAGCTTCTTCAAATGAGATACTTTGAAAAAACAAGCACTAGCTGAAACATACCCTTATTAAATATTTTCATCAGACTGACAGGTTTATGACACACTGTTACCCTACCTTTCTCCAAAAAGTACAATAAATGTTATTTTACTGAAAAAGCTAATGGTTCATTTCTGTCAAGTGAGTTACATAAACAGAACCACCATGTCATTGAATGTAACCACAGCCAAAGCTGAAATTTTAATGAAAATGATTGTTAAAATAATAAATCAAATTTACCTTTAAGTTCTGTTGCATCTAGAGATTTTCTAGGTTGGACTCAAAAAGAGGTTTATGCTTCTTTTCTTTGATAATATATTTCTTAGCATCTAAGCATGTGATTTGACATTTACATATCTCCTATCTCCCATCCTTTCTCCTTTGATTTACACACAGTTCTGCATCCGAAGCAACTTGCAGTAGGTGCTCAGCAGCTGAATATTGGGGGGGAGGGAGTGTTTCCTTCTTCATGAAGTCAGATTCTGTGTCAGTCAAATAAGTAGAAAGACACACCCAGAGGGTTGCAGTACCCATTACTTAACAATCTAAGTCTACTGAAGTCAGCAGGGCTGAAATTATCTGTTTTGGTACTGAATGTTGTCTTACCGCTCCATCAGTACGTAGAGATCCTACATGCTGTGGTTAGTGTGTGCAGAAATTAGTTTGCACATTTGTTCCTTGTCTTTGTTTAGTAGGAGCTGGATGAATTCCATTTCATCTCTCAGAACCACCTTTAGAATGTTGTCCATTGAGCTTTGCCAATTCGGTGTGATCAAGGAGTTAACAAATATACCAGAAATTGGACCATATGGTGCCATAGTATTTGTTGCAATGACAGATTGTTTTGCTTCTTTTCTGTGAAGATATATTTTCATTGTTGTCATGCAAGGGTGTGCTTTATGAGTGACTGTTTCTGTATTTCATGATTTAGCATTTTTCTATGTTTCCAGAATATATACAAATAGATATGTGATGCTTCTTTAAGGCTGGTACATTGTGGGAACGTCTGAAGGTGTGCATATGCCCTGAAACACAAAAATATTAGCACTAGTTTTTGTTATAGTGGGTTTTTGCTTTTTACTGGTCAGTCTACTGTCTGCAGGTAATGTTAGTGAAAGCTGTATGGTTGAAGTCATTCTTCTTGCAAAGTATTCTCTCCGACTTTTAAACCTTAGTGTGTCCCTTCCTATGGGGTGATGATTAGTTTGGATGTTACTAGATAAACCAGAATCCCATCCTGGCCAAATACTGCAAGAGCTCCTCCTAATGGAGCTAACAGAAAGAGGAAAAAAAAAAAGGGGGGGAAGGGGGGGAGGGCGAGGTCAGTGAGGAGGGGGACGTGGGGAGAAACAAGAAGAGGAAAATGTTGGAAAAGGAATACAGGAAAATTTTCCTGCGTTTTCTACTCTGTGTTTTCTAATTTGAATGGTCTCACCATGTTACTGAAAGGCTTTGGTATATCTTTGTCTGAGACAATGATGTTTGGACTGTTTCAGAGCAAAGTACACATTTCTCCTGCAGATTATTTTACAGTGAAAAAAAGAAAAAAGTGTTCTAATGCTCTTCAGGTGTGTGCAGAAGCTGGTGCATTTTTCATTTGAGGGAGTGTCTCTGGAAACACTGAGTGCCATACTAAGCTGATCACAAGTGCATCCTCTCTCTGCCTGCATTAGCATGCTTGTGTGCAAACCTGCTCTTTTTGCGAAGTCAAATCTGTATGCAGGGAGCATTTACACAATGAAAAGATGGCTGGACTAAATCGAATATTTTGCTTATAAGAAAGACTTCTAGATTCCAGTCCTATAGATCCCAGTGCTTTTTCACTTCAGCTTTTTCACTCCAGCCTCTACTCACTGGTCTGGGTAAGGAGTACAAAACAGAATCTTAATGTAAGATGATAAAATGTTCTCCACAAATGTGGAGAACATGTTTTAATTTGAGCTGTTGCCAGTAAAAGAATGGGCTGGCTGGGTACAACAGCCTGGAGCAGGTTGATAGGGAGAGACTGTTGGGCTTTTATTCTATTTCATTGTTTTATTTCTTCTTAATTTAGAGCAGAGTCACCTTGAAACAAATTTGAAATATCACATCTTGTTAAAATAAATAGCTATTGTAATCTGATTAATTATCATTAAGTGATTTCTACAAGCCATGACTGAAGACTCATATTTTGTACAAAAGTGTGGTAAGTTTTAGGGCCATTTGAATCAGTGCGACTACATTTGGCATAGAAACAGATGGCAGTTACGACAAAAGCAGTTTTCTGTCACAATGTTACTGCTGAGCACTTCAATCACAGGTGTAAATAAGAGCTCCCGGGCGACTGCTGTTTCACATCCAGCTGTGATAATCTCTGAGGGGCTATTTAACAGATGGACCCCATCACAAAGCTGCTCATACCTGATGTCTTTCTGCTGAAAACTGTCAAAAGAACTGTGTATGGCTTTATATTGAGTTTCTCCACCCCTTCAGAATCCTGTGATGTATATCATTATTTAGATAATCACTATCTAATTTGCGTAGTGAGAGCCAGTGCAAGGTAAAAAGCAGATTTAACACAAGCCAAATCTGTTCACTAACTTGTTCCATGGGTGCTTTTAATTTCCTGGCCAAAATGTGTACATATGTTTGGTTCTTACATATTCCAGAAGGGTGGCTGTGATAAATAAAAATGGCATATGCTCCTAGCAACAGAGCTTGAAGACAGCTGGTGATTTTGAGCTAAATCATACTAGGCCCAATTCTATTTTCAGTTTTCTTTGAAATCCAAAGCACTGACTGAGCTACAACAGTGCATGAGGATCTCTAATGGTCTAATATTTAAATAAATAAATTAGATGACAAGGTGAGAAAGGGTCTAAATCCAGACCAGGTGGACTTACAGCATTGCATTTGAATGTGGCTGTTCAGCAGCTGTGCTTCTGTGTCTCCGAGAAGTAGTGGTAAAACATTCTTCACAATCTAAGTCAGAAATGAGGTAAAGGGTAGTTGTGAAGTATAATTTTTCTGGCATTGAACAGGGGTGTGTTACAACTAATGTGCATTTCCTGGATGTTTATTCATACCAAATTTTAGGTCTTACAACTTGTTAGATCTCATACCTACTGTCTGTAAAGAGAAAGGCTCTTCATTCTTCAATCTCTGTTCATAGAGAGAGTGTCTTAGAGTAGAATTCATGTGTTTAATTATCTCAATTAGAAAAATATATAATCCTTAATGATTTTAGGAGAAGGCCACTTCCAAGAATCAGGGTACATTTGTGGCATTCTGTTTACACAGTCAATATGTTCAAGGTATCTAGATGATGAACTTAAATATTTTACCTTTATTCAGGATAATTATGGTGCATAAATCATTCACTAAATAATTTTAAATGAGGAAATTTGCATAACTTAGATGTCAGTTCAATTAATTCATCTGTTAAAATAATTTAAAAGAATGAATTAAACCAATGTTTGCTACAATTAACTCGCCCGGTTCTAGTACTGAAAAGGGTCACTTCAACCAATTCTAGAATGATGTAGTAGATTACTTATTTTGATTTCTAAACGAATCATATATAGTAGGACCTACTAATTGCATACTTCCATCAATACTTAATTACAATGTGCTTCTCACTTGCCAGTTCATCCTATGATAACCTTGGTGTCTTCTACTGTGCAGCATGAAAAGTAAGGGGTGGGGTTTTTTTATAATTTCCTCTTAGGACAGTTTGCTTTATGCTATTCTCTATTTGGGCAAAGGACCTTTTTCTGCATTTTTCACTTGGTTGTGTCTTGTTCTCTCTTTGTCATGTTCCTCTTCATCAAACACCAGTTATGTCTCCCCATTTCCAAAGCACTTGTACTACTGACTCTTAGACCCTTGCACCATAATTTGGGGAAAAGTGTTTGATTTTCTGCAAATGTCACTCCAGACTTTGCATTAAGAACTGCACAATCGAGAGAAAATGTAACTGTTGGTGACTGTTCCAACAACAGCTAGCATTCTGGATGTAAAATAAGATCCTTTCCAGTGCACCCTGTAGGTGATGGTGTCTTTCTTCAACTGGTGTCCTAATTGCAGAGGAACTGTCTTTAGGCTTTTCTGTTCTTTAAAGAATAGAATTCTGCTGCAAAAGAGCTGAGACAAGCAAAATCTTCCAATTCCCACAAGCAGTGTCAAGACAAGGTATTTGCTGCATAATAACTTCCTGCATGACAATAAGCAACATTTAAGGTCTAAAAGGCACTGCTATACCATTTTATAAATAGTGGCCTGAATCAGGCTGGTCATTATTTCAATTTTCAGTATGGTAGAAATAAAGCTTCAAATTTTGATTCTGAGTATTTTGGACACAATCTTTGCCAAATGATTCTGTGCAGTGTGATTTCTACCAAATGCCTCCTTTTCCACATTTAATTTAGTAGAAATGTCTGCAATAATTAATTGAGGTGGGCTTAGTTTATAAAGGCAGTGCTATTACATTGGTTTAGACATATGAACAAAGATCAAATTATCTGATTGATTCTCAAAAAAAACATAAGCTGATTAATGCAATTGCAAGTTTCATTGCTATAGTAACACTTTTGCTTAAAATCAGTGTG
Organism: Corvus hawaiiensis; assembly: GCF_020740725.1. Classification (NCBI taxonomy): domain Eukaryota; kingdom Metazoa; phylum Chordata; class Aves; order Passeriformes; family Corvidae; genus Corvus; species Corvus hawaiiensis. The sequence continues at coordinate 13,879,197 of NC_063227.1, read as the reverse complement.
CCATTAGCTTGACAAAAACAGTGAGCCTTTTAAAGACTCCAGGTCTTTGTTAACAGCTCTTTTCATGAGTCTGCAGTTTATCATATACTCCTGTTGTGATTAATTTCCACTATTTCATATCATTTTTGTTCTACTTTTTTCACTTTTGCAGATGACCCTGCCTCACACCCTGGCCTGTTTAAAGGAGTCCTGCTTCTCCCAAAAGTGTCTAAAAGTGAGATGTACAGTACAGAGTTTTTATGGAACTGTCAGCTGAATTTTTTTTTCTATCCGTAGCAGATAGTTCCAAAAATAGACAATTGAAAGAATACTAGGAAGCTGCTGAAGTTGTTGCTTGAGACAGCCTGTCAGACTTCATGGTTTTGCTGTTGTTTTTTGTCCACAGTGTAAAAGGCAGCATAGTTTAAAGAGCAGTGAATGGTGATAAAGACACTACATGCTGAATTCTCACTTGTCACTTGATACACTGAGACCTGTCCACATAACTCAGTTTTCTGTTCATCTATTCAGACATACGCTTTGCTCCCACTCCAGTCTAAAGCTGGAAATCTTTAACCATGTGATTATCTAGCAAATAGTGTGTTATTTTAGTTTGCTTTTGGTTTTAGGAGTTAATTTATTCTCTAGATGTTTGTGGTGTGCTTTCATAAGCATGACATGTCCCCATATTTCCATACATATATTTCGGTTATCCCACAGCAAAATGTCTCATGAACATTAAATTTTACAAGATTGCCTTGTTTTAGTGATAAAGTGTCTGTGCTAAGATTCAGTTTGGGCAGAGCTTGAGTGGGAGTCCCTAGACTTTCTTTAACAGTGAGAAACTTGGAATGTCCAAAATGGTGTGTAGGCTTTGAAAGAGAGATTTATGAATACTGAATAGCACTTTTGGAAACTGAGACCTTGGAGTTAGACATGGCACATACTTTTTTGCATACACCCTCCATTGTATCTCCTTTAAATATCTTCATCAGACTCACACTGCTGTATCGGTGGTTTTCTTGGTCAAAGCGATTCTGTCAGTCTCCTCCTAGGTCCCCAGGGAAATTCTAACCCTTTAAAGACAGGCCACATCTCTGTTCTTTTCTCTCCGTGGCACACTTTGAGTTTTTGCGCTCACTGAGCCCTTTTTCTAAGTCTCAAGAGCTCAAACCAGCACCAAGCTGACTTAAAGCCAGTCCCACACCCATCCCACAACTTGGCTGGGAAGGAGAGGATGATGTGCCGTTTTTTCCTAAACACAGCAGCAATTTGTAGCTGAAGAACAAGTATGGCCTGCAAGATGCAGGCTCCTCAGTGCCATGCATGATGACTGGGGCTACTTCATACAAAAATTCTGTTTTGTTGTTGAACTTAGATGTTGGGAAGAATTTTCTTAAAATGTCTATGTATGAAGAAAAACTATGAATTGCAAAGCAAGGGTATGTATTAAGTACAACTTATATTAAAATAGGAAATATAATTTTGAAATAAGTAGTAATTATTTGTGTCTTGATCCTATTCTTGGGCATTCCCAACACTTTGTGCAGCACCACTGCCAGGGCAAACCTGTTTTTGCTGTCAATTAACAGCTCACATGTGATTTAGCAGATGCTTCTGTTTGTAAAATAAAGGCAGCTATGATCAAATTATATCAATTTACCCCTTCTCAGACCAGCTTCCTTAGTTTTAGAAAAAACACGTTGACAAAAGAGCCAGGCATACATACAGAAAAATATGTCTTGGAAATCTTTGAGAAGCTATAGCAATAGCTATTTCTGGAGTTGCCACACTGTAAGATTCCTGGTTTAATCTAGGGGGTTTGGAGAATGTGAGCCAAAAAGAATGATATTTTAGAAGCTTATCTGTTCTTTTGCAAATTTAAAAACTTCTCCTTCCTGCCAAATTCTGCATTTTTGCCAGGTTCTGCTTCCATTTCACTAAGCTAAGGGAGGTGAGCCAGTTTTATTTTAAAAATTAACTTCAAGACTGCATTCAGAAAAAGAAACTGCTGGCTTTTGGTGTTTCAGATACTTCAAATGGACAAATTAGTGCAGTAAGTAAGCAAGAGTGGTGACCTTACTGTATGTCTGAAGATGGTGATAGTTACTAGCCCATTTGCAATACAGAGGAGATGAGATGATGTTGAGGGACAATTCTGTAGCAGCCATGTTGAAGCCCGTGGGCAGCCACCCCATAGTCACATTGGGCGTGGGAGCAGGTGCTGTGTCTGTACAGAGCACCAAAACAGTCATATGGAGGTGACTGTCACATCAGCTAAAACGAACAAAATAAGGATTAGTCATTTCTATTTTTTCAGCACAGCTCACTCTTTTCTCAGTCCATGAGACAACAGGTGTTTGTTGTTAGAGGCAAGTTATGTTCCTGGTGGATGCCAGACAAGAGAAAGTTCTAAGAATAATAATTTTTCATTGTGAGGAACAAGTCAACACTTCTCTAAATGGAGGAACTCTAGTTCAGGTGCTTTCTGGCCTTTCCCATGGCTCCCTCAAAGTGGAGGAAGAGCACAGGCACTCACATTTGGAAATATCAGTGAACTGATCTAAAGGGATCCTAAAGGTTTGTTCAGTGTCATGAGCAGGCAGAAGCATTGGCAGTTCAGGGAGGTTAGACACCTAATATTGAGCTGGCAAAAATGTAATCACTGTACGAAGATTTATATCAGCTAGAAGGTTTTACCAAACAGAACAGGGAGAGTTCTAGGCGAAACGATGATGTTGCTTAGTTTTTATGAAGGCAGGTCCTTTTGTCACACACACCTGTCATGTCTAAAATTTAGGATGAGAATATTTAAGTATATACCTGTTCCCTGGAAGTCTGATTTGTAATATAATGTAGGATGGTACCAAATAGGGTTGTTGCTGGTTGCTTTTTCCTTCTAAATGGCAATAATTTCCCATTACAAGCTGAAAACCTTGGGTAAGTACACATAAAAAGTAAAGGTTGGATTTCTTTTTTTAACTCTAGCAGCTGGCTGCCATTTGTTTGAGTGCTTGACTTGTTTCTTTTAAAATGTGATTTATTTGGAAGAGATTTTTCTGTGGCACATTGTTTCCCCTCAGGCTATTTCTGAGTCTATAGCACTGGAGATGTTGGTTAATGAAGACAGATGATGTTCCCAGCCCCCAGGCTACTGTTTTTTATTTTTCAATACCATCCTTTGCATCAAGGAGTGAACAGCAGCAGAGACATTCTCTGCCGACAGCAGGGTCTTTGTTTTGTTTCCCAAGGTTCTTCCTTAATGGGAATATAAAAATTGTGTTTCTATAATTATATGTTGTAGGAACTTTAAGGAACAGTATTAGTTGTAAATGAAATGCTGAAAACAACCATGTCCAGCCAAACTAATGAGTGTAATTGTGCCATTTCCTCCTTTCCTGTACTTTTCCTATCATTATTTGATACAGAGTGATGGAGTAGAGACAGGAATAAATGAGTTTTGCTCCTTTGAAATGAGTGAAACTATACAAATGGATTTTTTTTTCCCCTCTTGTGTGAATGTTGTTGAAGTATTTTGTAATTTTTTGAGGGAGGCAGACAATATGTGTGTTTGCACAGCAAACATCACGAGGCTTTGGGGCTTAAGAGAATGGCTGGAATTTGGCTAGCAGATTAATACACTTTTGTGATTTTCAGGATTTCAATATTGGCCACTTAACTAGGTCATTTGGGTCTCTCACACAGTATGTATACCATTATTTAGTATCTCAGCTGAGCTCAGATGAAACTGTGGTATAATTTATTTTAAAAGAACAAGAATAGTGGTTTCCTAAAAAATGACATAAACATGCTGAAGTCACTTCAGTTCTGCTTACTTTCTAATCTAACTGATCTAATACTTAAATAGAGATGTTTCTCTTTGAATGGGGAAAATACAAAGAATTTATTTTAGAAGATGTTCATATATATGACTTTGCTTTCATGAGCACATTTTTGTTAATATTTTGTACTTTTGATATTAACATTACAGCTTCTGCAATTTTTCTCATTAGGCTATTTGCAAAAATATTCATGAAAAGCAAACACAAAGCTGTCAATTAATTTAAAATATATATGTATATTCATTTATGTTCACTTGGCAAAGTTAAATTATATAATTGTTTTATACAATGCAGGGTTTAAGAGATTAAGACTGAAAGATGGAACTCTGTATTTAAAAATAGTTATGCTTTCATTTTGTTATGATTTTGTAGCTTTCTATTTTCTGAGACTTTGCTATATTTTAATTGCATATAATTAGTTTACTGCTATAAGCAGAACACTTCAAGAAAAAAATACTTAAGATGGTTAAAGTCTCCCAGAGAATAATCATATTTGCTCCCTTGAATCTAAGCACTTCAAAGTTAAAAATTCAAAGACATAAGAATCTTTGAAGAAGGACTATCTGAGAAATGTGGAGATCAGTCTACCTGTTTATACTTCCTTCCTAGTCCTATAGAGATACAGGAAATTCAGGGAAAACATTACATATATGCATGGAATCGTCTTTGAAGCTTGAAATACTCTCAAAGTCAATGATAATTTGTAGCTAACTTCAATAGAATCACAATTTGATCCACTTTATGAACTTTCTAGTTGTAAAAAGGTCCATGAAATGGGGAGAGTAAGGGAAAGCCCACTCAGTTATGGGGAGTAAAAGCACCAAGCAGTATTTTATACTAAAGAAGCTGAATTATTTAAATAATAATTTAAGTATTAGAAAAAACCCACCATGGTTTGGAATCTTGTTTGCTTTAGTCTTTTTGCAATGATGAACTACCTACATTTGCTCAAAATGACTAAAACTGAAAAGGCATTTTGCTACTGATGTTTATAAGCTGCTGAATTCCATAGGATTGCCATGCTGAAATGCTGGATTTCTTCTCTAGTACGTAGTTTTTTAGGGGAACTTGTAGAGTGAAATAGTAACAAGAAGCTTCTTTCTTCTCTGTATTTGTAATATCACAGGACAAAATTAGTTAAAAAGATCTATTCTGGAAAAGGGCACATCTGTTTGAAGAATGATAAAAGTAGAAAAAGCTACAGTCCTCTTACAGGATTTTTCTCTATTAACTGCTGGCAAGCACATTTTTAAAATAATTCTTTTCTTCCCTTCTTTTGTACCCCAACATCCCCCTTTCATGTTTGGGGGACAGTGATGACACTTAACAGCTAAAATCAGGAAACCAGTGAGTCTTTTGTTATGTTCTCCTAAATCAGTGGTATTTGGGATGGTTGGTTTTAATTAAGAAAATTATTTGCAAAGGAAATATTTGGAAACTTAAAGCAGTTACAAATCGAAATGTTGGGTAAGTTGTCCTTAAGTAGGTGTGCATGAATAAACTTCCCATTTATAAGGTGTACTCTAGTGCTTTTTTGAAAGTTCCTTATACTTCTCTCAGACTGTTTCCCACCATTTTCCAGTTCATCTATCCCCACCATGTGTTAACTCTTTTCTCACTCTCTTCTTCCCATTGGAGTGTGGAGATAGTAATTGTGAGGTTCAACATGACCTTTGCAAGACAATGTTCTTGAACAAGCTGGAAAGGTAACACAGTGAGGTCCCTCCATCCTGAGTAGAGCTGACAATAAATCATGTTTTAAAAAGTTCCTTTCATGGAAAAATCAGAGTCCAGCTATATTAATTCAAGACATAAGGCTGAGTAAGATTTTTAAGTCAATGAAATTTCTCCTGCATTGGAATTTGCAGGGAACAGACTCAGTATCAGCAGAGAGTAAAAAGCAGTTTCAAAAAGGTGCATGATTGCTCAGCTTTTTCTGATGGATTCTACTTCAGATTATTCTACTTCCTGCATTAAACTCATGGAACTATGAGCATCAATTACTTATTTCATGGCTTTTGGACAGGGAAAGATCATAAGAGAGCCTTGAATATGTCTCAGGCTTTTCCAAATTCACTAAACTAATTTTTCTGAATTCAGGTTTCCCCTCCTCAACCAAAAAACGGAAGTACAGAAATAATGTGTAATATTTCTTTGAGATCCAATCAATAAAAAAAGACAAGTATATTTAAGCCTATATATATATACACACAGTACTATCCTAAAAATATGGTCAAGCTAATAGAGGTATTCCAGTTGTTAATTTTCTTCAATTTGTCTCCTGTGTAGCTATTTGATACTCAAACAAGTTTCATGTATTGGTTGAAGTTTCTTCCTTTTGGTCACTGACCTCCACCCACTCAGCCTCAGACCTTTTAGTCTTCCACTTCTGAGCCTGCCATGGTTCTGTGAACCTTTTGTGAAACTTAATGTTCAGTGGGCACAGTGTTGGCTCCCAGGCATATGAGCTTTAGTGAATTGCAAACTGAAGCACTGCATTTATTTCAATTCACTTATCAATGATAACTTTGTTCCATGACATGCAGCTAAGTAAAAGTGGAAGGAAAGAAGTTCCTTCTGCAGGGAAAAAAAAAGTGGCTAGAACAAAAAGAGGTAAAAAAAGGGAAGAGGCCAGAAAAATATCTAAGAGAATTTCCCAGAGAAAAGTAGGCCTTTCATTATGATAAAAGGGAATCTGAGGGTATTTCTTGATGACACTTCCAACTTCTCAACTTTTCACAAAAATACAATGGCCTCCAAGGGGAGCCTGGTGCTTTATGTCCTCTTCCATCAAGCTGAGTTTCTCATTTTTCCTTATGGGTCCTGGCCTTTTAAATCATTCAAGGGGGTGTAATTCCTTTTGTTAAAGAAAAGTCTCACTGAAAATTCCTATGTATATTAGCAAAAACTTCTAAAACCAAAAGCAGCAGCAAAAAAATTTCTATGAATGCTTTCTGAATTTTTTTCTGTGAATAAAAACCTTGTTTTGACAAAAGCTTTTTGAGCACCCTGGTTTTAGTTCAGTGAGTGATATATGGGAAACTCTGCCTCAGCTGCACTTTCTTCTGAAATTTATAAGCATTCTCAAAGTTTTACTTTTTTGACCTTGAGTTGACTTTGAGCTGAATGCTTTAGTAGTTGCTCATGTTTCAAGTAAGGTACAAGTGCCCAAGCACAGAGTTCATCCCCTCTGAGGACTTTCAGGTGAACACTCATGACGTTGGGAGCAGCCTTTCACAGCTTCCTCTCATCTGCCACTGCAGTTCAGTGATTTCCTCACTCCCAAGGAAGAAACATAAGCAATTAATCAGAAGAGATCAGTAATTCTTCTGGTTGCCCTAAGTGACAAGTTCAAAATAAACAGGGGTATGGTGACACTGTTTAGGCTTGAGCAGAATAGATGATGACAGATTATTTATGAATTGGATTGAAACAACTCCTTTCCCTTGTCTGTCCCATTTTCCAGTGAAGCAAAACATAATTTTATAAGTAGTTCTTATGACCATTACTGCAATGCAATTTGTTCTGAGTTTTACCTAAGGCGAAACTGCATATTTTTGCAGGGAACAGACTGTGACCCACAAGGATCATTGAAATCCAGCTACTGGCCCTGTACAGGAAAACCCCAAGAATCCCACCATGAGACTGAGAGCATTGCCAAACATGGAAGCTGTATAAATTTTATAAAATTGTGTTATGACTGCACTGGCAGTGTTACACCATTTGTTACTGTAGATGAAGTTCTGTTTGTTTTTAGTGGAACCATAAATACAGGTGGTAAATGAAAAGGTAGGAAAGTTCACCAATACAGAACCACCTGAAGTCTTTAGGTGAATGTTAGAAAAAGCAATAAGCATTTCATTATGTTTAGATAGCTAATAACACAATGTGTCAAAGTTTAGAAGAATAGGGGACTGCCTCTGAGAAGTGGTGGCTCAAGGGCTGTGGTAGATTATGAACTGAATAGGGTAAACATGGTAGCCAGAAAAAAGTAATGTATCATAATGTATTTTTCACATGGTTATCAGATTGTACTCTGTCTCTATTTGTTGTTCCTGTTGGCAAGTATGGAGCAATAGAAAAAAAACAAGGTGTCTGGGTATAAACATTGGGGTGTTTTGAGTGTCTGAAGTTAACTCTGAGGAAAGAGTATTGAAGCTTTAGGGCAAAAAAAGCAGCAGGCATCGGTAAAATAACAGCTGTTGAAATGAAATTTTGTGGTAGGGGAGCTGTATTTCACCAAAAGATAAATATTTGTCTTGTAGGAAAAGAATAATAAATTTACAGAAAAAAAATATTGCAATCGGATTCATCCCAATATGAGTTGAATATTCTCATTGATTTAAGCTAAATAACTAAAAACATGTAAGATTTGTTTATCTGTGGAAGGGAAGGTAGCAGTGTGAAACCAGATTGGAGTCATTTGCCTCCCTCTCTGCGCCTGTGCTGTTTAAATAAATTGCCCAGTAGTTTGTCTAATATGGACATGAGATGTCTGGTGGCTGGTTTTGTGCCATCTCCTGGAAGAATCAAACAGGCTGGAAACCTGAGTACCTGTTTTTAGTATACCACATCCACTTGTAGGGAGCAAAACAAGGATGATTAAACCTAGAGAAGAATTAGAGACAGGGTATGAAAATATCAGAGAAGGAGCATTTATGTTTTGTGGTCATTTAGATATTGAGACTTTGGTGAAAAAGGTGGAAGTCAAATATATCTTCTGTCTTTAAACCATTTGTAGCTAATGTTCATTGTTCATTTGTGTGTGTTAGTAGGTTAATCATTGCACCCAGTTGGTTGGTTAATTGTCAGCAATGTTGAGTTTATTGAGAAAAATAAAGAAGGGAAGGAGTACAAAGATAAAAACTTGAGAATTCGAGAAAACACTTGAAGTAAATTCTGTGGCCTTCCTGAATGTCAAAAGGCAGTGGGTGTCCTCTTTGACATGGTTCTTGTTGGGCACTAAAGAAGGACGCACACGGTGTTGCAGATCCACAAACTCTAATGGCACAAGGCACTGGGAAAGGTATGACCTTCCCCACCTTCCTGCCATGGGTAGACTGAACCCTGTGGTATTTTTAGATATTTATGTACCCTCTAAATGAGAATTCTATGAGACATTCTAATAGATGACCTAATTTACATGATCAATCATTATTTATGCATTTGTTTTCAGAAATTGCAGCTAACAGCTTGATTGCAAATGCTAATGCAGAAGAACAAAGTGAGTTTTAAGAGGTTATGAATTTGTGTTATTGACTTAGGTTTGCCCACTCTGCACAGTCTCTCTGGTTCTCTGACAAAAGCACAATAAATATGCTTTGTATGCTGATGCCCATTCTGTTTGCTTTAAGTCCTGAATGAACCAGGGTTAGAGCATTGCTCAATAGATCCAGGTGTGTCACTTCTAATGATGATATGGAGCAGAAGGCTTTAAATTATGGGCCTGTTTCAGTTCAAATTAAACCAAACTGAAAAATTGCCAATTTTTGTTAGGTGGTTTGGTGTTTGTCCTGTGGTTCTTGGGTTTTTGTATTCCAGCTACAGATAATGCAGCTTAAACATTTTGAACATGGGTAGTTTAGCTAAAACAAGAGCTTTCACTGATCTGAAGCATTTTACGAAACTTCAGACTTTAAAATCACAGCAAGAAAACCATGGAAAAGTCTCAGAATTTTTGTCTAAGGCTTCTGTCCTCGTGATGGAGTACTGAATGATCATGTATAATGCTACTGAGTGTTAAGTGTCTGAATAACTACACAATCTGTATTAACAATCTTTCTGTGATTATATAGATATAGCTAATTCATACTTACTGCTTTATAAAAACCTCACATATACAATAGAACAGACATAAAAGACTCAATTTGTCATCTTGTGATTCTGAAAATAGTTGGGCTCTACAGTTCAAATGTGTCTGAAAGCTGAATACAAAATGCACTTCACATGTATATATTTATCATGAAAGCTTGTAGCATTTTTTGTTTCACTTATTTTCTCACTGTTTCTTCTTTTCTTGAATGTCCTTCAATTCTGGATGATAAACTAACATGCTGAAACTCAGGAATGTTGGGAAAATGTAGCATACAGTCTCTTGATAACACAATCCATCTTACTTGGTGCTTGAACTTGGGTCTTATTTATAGAAGAATAAATTATTTATTTACTAATCCACACACTCTACCCTAATTTGTTACTTTATCTCACAAAGAATAATTAAGTTCCATCTAAACATCTTATTGGTTAATCCTTCCTAGAAAATGAGCTCATTAAATTAGTGTAGAAGGGTATTTTGTGTCACAAATCCTTCTCCTGGTTGAATAAACAGAGCTTCATTTATGTTGCTGAGTAGGAACATTTTTAATTGCTTGGTGATATTTTAATTATGACTGCTGATGCTACAGTTAGGAGCACAATGAAATCAGCACAGTATGACAATGCCATTCCCAGACTGTGTCTAGTTGTCACATTCCAGAATACTTAGATTTTTCTTTCAGTCCACATGAGAACACATGCACGAGGGGAAACACAGAGGTAATTTTTAAGCAAAGAGAGCGGTAAATAGGGCCAATGGTGTAAGTCCAAAATGATGTGATCTTATCTGTAATTGTCGCTTCATGGCTGCTTTTGTTTCTTATGAGTATCAAGCTGGTTCTCTGGACTAGTTACTGGGGATTGAATTCAGTGAACAAAATTCCTACAATATATCAATTTAAACATTACTGTTCTAGTGAGACCTTTGTTGAAGGCCAGGAATTGAGAGAAGGTGTGAAAATGCATTTGGTGATTTCCAGCTACACTGATACTTAAACAGAAGAGTGCTTTTTTTGTGTCAAAGAGCTGGTTAAAAAAATTAGTTTTCAAGTTGCCTTGAAAAGTCAGTAAGACCACAGTAATTTCTTTACAGTACTTTGAACAACATAGTATGGCCTCTACTTATGATATGAATAATGATAAAGGCAGGGAGAATTAATAATCTCAGGCATTATCTATAAGGCATTCATGAAGAACAGGTGACAATTCCTGCTTACTTCCCTTTATTTGAATAAGTAAAATATTACATTGTCAGAAGTCTAGCAGAGGAAGACATTCTTAATTTTAGAAATGTTCATTTCCAGTATTAATTTCCCTTTTTGTAGTTCATAAAATTACACTACATGTATGCTTGCTGCATATTTGCATACACTTGTTTTCTTTGCATATGCTTTTTCAACATTTTAAGCTATTGCACAGATATTCATGAAGTGTGTTATTCTGTGTAGGTGAACTCATTTAATTTTTCATTCCTGGATGATTTCATTAATCTATAAACCTCACTAGATATCTCTGCTATGGGAAAGCTGACTATTTCTTTAAATGCCTGTCTTCAAAATAAATAAAGAAGCATGTGCAAGAACAAAGTCTCAATGAGCTAACACTAGTCTGATTACTAAAGAAATTCAGTTTTCTATTACTTTTTTTCTTTAGTCTCTTTGAATATCTGTTCTAAAGAATCCTGATTATGAACCAGTCTGACAGCTGTCAATCACAGGCTAACTGGAGTGTAACTGTGCAAAGAGCTTGGACTCAGTTATATGTTGAAAAAAATGCCTTAGAACTAACCTTGACTTCTTGTATCTTAAAGTCAAAATAAGGAAATATGTGTTTCAGTTGGGGGTTTTTTTAGGACCATATCTGTTGTTTTCAGAATGTTTTTTCTGTAAGGTAAGTAAGATAAGGAGAAAGAAAAGTAGATGCTTTTCTACTTTTCTTTCTTTTTCAAGCAAAAAGAATGCAGATTTTTCTTTTAGGAATAAGTGTTAAGGATAGAAATAATGACTTTAAGGTGCCCTGCACTGTAACTCCTCTGGAGCCATTGTGGGTTAGCAGAATTTTCCAGGTCATTTATGATAATCCTTTTGTTATAGCAAGATTGGTAGAGTGATGCAAAAAGTGAACTAAGATCACTTAAATCTATTTATGACAAAGGCTATAGCACTTTGATTATCATGGGGATTCAGGAGAGACTGATTTTGTATTTGAGTGGCAAGATCTGTCAGGGGATGGAGATTAACTTTATAAAGAGGTTATATGCAATCTCTCTCGAATCTTTGGATGATTGTTCCAGCAAAGCTGGAAAGCGAGCCTCCAATCTGTTGTCTCAGCATCTTTCAGTGTCTGAAAAGACATGGAGATAATCAGTGATTCGGATGGGGTGGATGAGGCAGGGACGTGGTGGGGGGAAGAGTCTAAGATGTAGTTTTTATATCCTGAGTGGGATGGAGATACAGTATAGTATAGAAGTGACACTGGGCAAAACTTGGAAGAATTGTTTCTCTTACATTAATCTGCTCTTATCTGTGTGTCTGGCTCCCTTATCAACCTTTCTTTCTCTTCCTTTGCTAATGGTCATTTCCTGGAGAACTCTCATTTATGTAAAAGTGCCTTTTTCAAGGAAGCCACAGTATTGTCTGGGGCTCTATGCTGTCTGTTGTGCTGACGGAAACTCATGGCGGGCCAAATCAGCATTTACAAATATCTCTTTGAACTGGTCATCAATCAAGATGACACAGAGGACTCCCAGACTGGTCTGCTCATGTGCTTCTCATCAGTGTGTGCCATGATGGAGAATTAACCCTAGAGGCTTACACTTGACATGTCAGTAGGATTTGGTGATGAAGCAGATTAATTTCCTCACTTCAGATTGGGAATTTGGCTTTTCTGATAAATAATAATTCTGCCTTTACAGAGGGTATCCCAGTAGGGCAATTAATTTGAATTTGCTGCATAATATTAATTGGTTTAGTCAACGTGCTTGATTACTGCTTCTTAATGAAGCAGGTAGCATGTCATTTTATGTATAGTTGTTCAAACTACTGCGCAGATTCCTTGTTTGTACCACATATTTTAATCTCTCCTTTTCTATCAGAGGCAGTTTTTAATTTTAATTTACTATATTTAAAAAATTAATTCTGATCTGTATTAAGTCATATGATGTACATTAGTTGTGTTGCTCAGGCACTGTGGGATAAATTCTCATTTTTTTCTCAGCTTTCTCATCCAGAATTGAAAAGGATTTCTGTATTTAACATCCTATTGCTGTAGATGGAAAAAAAAGCAGGTACCACCAATTCTTTTTATTTATTTTCTACTTCAGTCTCGTTGGAGCTCTGATTCTAATTTTCACTTTCCTGCTTCATGACTGCATTGTATTGAGTTGAAATTAGGGAGCAGTAGTTCCCAAATTCCTAACCATGTCAGTTTGCAGCAGCATAAGCCTAGACCTCATGTCAGCACTTTTACTACTTGCTTTTGTGTTTCGTTTTCCCACTTTGGGCTTGTAGGTTTTTATTGCTATGTAAAAGAATCCTGCACTCATCTGCTATTTCTATCAGCTAAGCCCAGGAAGTAAAATGATACTATAATCCACTTCAAATCACATTATAACAATCCTTATTAATTGAGGCTTTGTCTTTAATCACCTCATAAGATTATGATAGAGTTTTGCCTAAAAACTGCCACCCAAGCTGTCAACTGGGCCACTGGATCTCCCTGGAATCCTCTATTTCTATACAGTTGAACATGTTACTTCATTAAAGTTTTAATTATATTTATATTGGCTCAATTACTACCCTAGAAAAATTTTGTGATGTAGCTGGAGAGGGTCCTAATTCAAATCACTACTTAGGTCTTGCTTTCTTAACATGAATCAAAAATGTAGAAATACAAATACAACTAAAGTACTGGGATGTTCAAGAATATTCTCAAATCTCTTTACTGGTGGATGGAAGCTTATTCCCTCTTATTTTTTTCTGCTGCAGCTTGTTTGAATCTTCCTTGTATTGCACATAGGGCTTTTTTACTTCTTAATACTTTCCAGCTGAATTTCTGAAATCCATTATCTGTGCTGCTTTTTTCTTCCTCTTTCTTTTTGTCTTTTCTACAGAATAAAATTTTTATACTATTCAGTATAAAATACAAGACAGACTGCAGATATGAGAATGTTTTATATAGCAGAATACACCTAACATTTATTAACTTTATTAACTCATTGAAGTTGAGCAGGATTTTATTTGTCTGCTATCTATTTCTTGTGAATCATTTGATAGCCCAATAATAGTATTGCTACATTATCAACCTTGCATTTTAGTCATCATATATAGACCCACATTTTTTGCATAGCATCTTATATCCTCTATTAACTTAGAAATAAAATACCAACATCATCTCATCAAAATATTTTTTAGAGCAAAAATATATTTCTCAAAATAAAGTATAAATATACCTTTTAAAGAAAAAAACCTTAAGGAGCACAGAAAGTAAAATTCTATGTTTCAGTATTTACCAGGCTATTTTTTATACTGATGTATAAAAATATACTCATGTCTTGCACATCATATGGTTGGATTGTATTCAGTTTAGACTAGAGCAATTGCACATTGGTCTTCCTGATTCAGGTTTCTCAAATGGTACGCTACTGATTCATAAAGAGTAGACTACTCAGAGGTTGATTCTGTACCTGCTGAGTACCTGCTCATTTAGTATCATCTAATCCAAGTAAATTCCAGTATTTGTTTAACACTCACTAGGGTCAAACTCATTTCTCCAGTTTTTAAGTCCAAATACAATTTATCATAGGGAGGAAAATTATATTAAAAAAATCCAAAAACCAAACGGGCATTTATATTCATGCCACAGATCCAGTTTGGTAATTCAGCATCTTACTGACAGTAACAATACACTTTTGCTCCAGAAGATAATTTTTTAATCACATACAAAGGCTGTGTTAGTTCAGGATGAAAGTCTCAGAATGGACTGGAATGCAACAACTACTTAGTTACTCCTTTCTATGTCTTACTGTCTCCTTTGACTAGATTGGACATGACTAAATGGGGTGGTTTTTTTGGTATTTAGGCCGTATACAGTTGTTACAAGTCAGAGCTCTGGGGCACTGCTGTCCCAGGACTACTGCTTTCTAATTCTGACATAGGTTGCCTGCAGCCACAAAATCATTCCACAAGCTCTTGTGTTTCTTAATCCCATAGTCCCTTGTGGCATGAAACAATCTGTCATCTCACTTTTTTTCCTAAGTCTTTTCCCTATATCTTGTCCTAACAAGTCTTGGCAAAAGCAAGAGTGAAACAAAAGCATGCAATTGAAGGTTTAGCAAAATTGAGGTGAGGGAATCTGCAAGGGAATTCTAGCTCAAATGTTCCATTAATATCACTGAGAACAGAATTTCCATGATTTGTTATTTTAACAAGATCTGTTGAGAGTGAAATTCAATACATTTCAGCCTACGTGAGTCAAGAGCCCAGACTGATTTAGGCACCGACATTTCAGTTGCTAGCCGTGGTTTAGATATCTGGCCATCACGTGCTCAGTCATCATATTTGGCCACCTTAGCTTTCCTAGTTCATGACAACATGCACAGCTTGAAAAACAGCTTTGTAAAAAACTCCAGGACTGTAAAGCAAATTATGCCCATACAATAAGAATTTGTGGAGAAAAGAGGAGAAGAAAGTGGCAAATGAGTGAAGAGTTCTGCCTCTGTGTACATGCTGAAATATCCACTTAGAATCAGACTTCCAGATTACGTGAATCAATGTAATTCACGCATTTGAGTAGCTCACTATTTATCTCCATGTGAAATTGGAACACATTTTTGGGGGTTACTGAGATGGACGTCGATCATGAGGTGCTTGCTCTGGCTCATTTAAAACTGTGGTTATGTTGTACATATGGCTTTAAGTAAAAAGGAAAGCTTGAAGTGAGTGTCAAACCCAAATTTTCCATTGGTTTCCACAGAGTTTAGGAGAAACTGTGGTTCCGTGGTTCTGTTCATCCGTCTCAGGAAATTATGCAATGTCGTATTCCGTGCATGTCAGAAACTGAAATATTATAATTTATGACTTAAACATTTTCTTGAAGGACTTTTAAAACTGTATTACAAAAGCTGTAGAAAAGACTACTGCACCCTGAATGGGGCCCTGAGTGAGGCCTTACACGGATCGCTGATGAAGGTAAGATAAAGTAACAACTCAGGGCTGGGGACATTCACAAAGCACAAGCTCAACACCTCCAAGGTGGAGACCACAGCCCCAGGGCTATCAGCTGCCAGGCTCACACAGACCCTCCAGTAACCGGTGGAGGGAGGACAGGCTTTGGGTATCTTGGAAAGGCCTCTGGTCAGAGGTGCAGTGACTGCCCATCCTCCACTGTGCAGAGGAGCCTGTCTGAGGGGTCCTCACCGGGGGGTGCGAAGCTTATCCACAGCAGAAGGGGGTGACATGACCCATCACAGGGGCCCCCCTCAAAGGGGTCCCCAGACCCTGCACCAGCGCACCAGAGATGATGCAACAGACCCTCAGTGTTGCAAGGGACAGTGTCAAGCTAGCCCCTGCAAGAGGAGGCACGTGGGTGTTCCCACCTGGCCCAAAGTGTGTATTCATCCACGGGATTCTGTACTCTTTGGCGTGTGGCGGTGTGGCAATGGGGGACCCTCACCACCAGCAGACCAGATGGAAGGGAGCAATGAGACCTCGTTGGGACCCTCGGATGGGTGATACGCTTCTACCTAATCCCTGTCACCTCTCCCTGTTCCCCCACCCCCCATGCACACTCCTTCCCTCCTTCCCTCCTTCCCTCCGCCTCTTTTACTATTAAATACATCAATTTTTTGGCATCAACATCTAACCTCATTTGGTTTTAATTTCGTTTCTGGGAATATTTTGAATCTTCTAAGTTCTTTTCGGTTTATGCTCAGAGACTTAGCTTTCTTTGCTTTTCTCGGTTTAAACCAGATCGCAACAGTGCATGAATCCTGTTGTGTTGCAGGTGTCTAGACAGAAAAGTTTAAGTGCGAATTAACACTGAAGCTATGGCAGATAGAACACTCACTTGAACTTGGGGAGAAAATTCATATATATGTGTATAAATTAAAAAAAAATGTTAACGGCATTTTAATAATTTGATTAGAGCTTTAGAACTGTTTCATTAGGGTTGAGAGTTCCTCATCATCATCCCACAATTTAAGCTCTAAATACACATATTTAAGACATAGTTATTTTTCCTCAACGACTTTGTGCCCTTGGCAGAGTCCCAGAGCTGATGCAAATTTCTCTAAGGTTCAGCAGGTTTTGCACTCTTTCTCTTACGTTAGCCATGGAAATATTTTTAATGTATTTTATAGAGATAAACACTCTACCATTCCCCCCCCCCCAAGCCCCCCCCCAAGCAAACAGTAATTAGGAGCAATGAAAAAAAATCTGTTTTTTCTGACTTGCCCGAAGACTGTGTTTGACTGTGTTTTGTATTTACTGAACAGCAGTCTCACAGCATCCTCCTTGGAACATTCAAGAGCCATAAGGCAACTGGTTGTATTTAGTAATCTTCTGCATCGGTAGTTTTGCCTTTTGGGCTCCAGAATTGATTTTCCTCATCTTGGTGTATTTTTACAGCTCTGCCCCTTGACCTCTGTTGCTCTGCACTGGCCAGCAGTGACATGAGTGGCAAAAGAAATGTAAGTCAGACTGACGATTTCTGGAACATCGGAAGTGACAACTGTGGAGTAGAACTGATGGGTAGAGTGAGTTGAGACAGTTCTTTTGAAATATATTACAGCTGGGAATCAGTCACCACACAGAGACCATTCAAACTTAGGAAACTTTCTTCTTTATGAAGAAATTCACTGCAAGTAAGGGAAGGTGCCTACCCTGCAACCACAAAACCCAAAGGCTGTAGAGACATTTTAGGCACCTGCTAAGAATTCCATAAACTGTGTGAGAACCATCTATCTCAAAAATCATAATGTCTTGGATTTTTCACTAGAAACATGCTGGGGTGAAAAAGGCTTCCACAAAATGTATTTTTGTTTAATTTAGAGTTCTTTTAAAGCTGACTTAGCCACAATATGCTTGTGTGCTATTGCCTAGTATGGGCTAGACTTTTGGGTATTGATAGCACATTCCAGTACTGAGAATTCTAATGTACATGAACATTACCATTACTGTAGTGAGATTTCCAGCTTTTCCACCCTTTTTCTAATTACCTGCCTCTTAGCTCTTTGTACAGCATTCACTGCTGAGAAGTCCCAATTGCACACCACAGAGCCTAGCTGCTATTAGAGACAATAGCAGTAATACCTAGCTGATACCTGACATTTTTTCTCAGCAGAATATAAAGGTCATTGAAGAAGCCAGGGAGAACAAAGTGAGTAGATACTTGCATAATTTTTTCAAATCCGGTGAAGCGCAAACAATTCTTCCTCTTAAAAGTCATTTATTTAAAGAGGGAAACATGGGCATTAGCAAGCAACTTGGCATTATTATTGCTATTTCACGTTATTGACAAAGCAACTTAGATATCTGTGTTCACCCAGAAAAAGACTTGGTAATTTGAGTCCTTGGACAGTTAAACCATACCTAAGCCTTTGGGTTATATCACCTAAAATATGGTAGTGTGACCATGGTGAATTTTTTCTCTTGACTGTGTGGAAGTGGACTGAAAGTTATGTTCAACTGAGCAATTTCCTGAATCTCAGACATCCTGAGTTACCAGTTATTGCAGCCAACAGGTTGTGGTCTGGTCTGCCTGTTTTTTTGCCTGCAGAAGTCTGAGTTTCTTGGACAGAAAACTGTTGGCATACATCCAATGTTAATGGTGTCTTGGCCTTTCTGAAACACTTGGTTTAACTGTGGAAATAATCCAGTTAATACATTTAAATAAAAATTATTCAGAGATAGGGAATAGTGTTTCTTGTGAGAACCATTTGTCTGCCTTTGGAGCAAAGACTGTTCAAGGACAACTTTGTGTCCTTTTCAACCTCATTGTTAAGTGGTGCCACAATGTTCCTCCTGAGGGGACCACAGAGATAGCCCCACACCAAGGCTGAGGATTTTCCCCAGAAAGCTGTGGCAGGCACAATTCTACTCTGTGTCAGGTCACTCCTGCTGGGAGACTGTTTGGGTCGGGGCAGCCAGGCAGGGCAGTGGGCAGGGGAACATTTTCCAGGTGGTTTGGGCATGCAGGCACTGGCTGCTGGTGAAACCCAGGAGTCATGGATCAGTAGCTGTGGCATCATTTCCTCCTCCCTTCATACAGGTGCACATCTGCTGCTTGCCAGCCAGCCTCAGCCTGTGTTAAGCTGCTTCAGCTCTGACTTTACACCTTTCTTACCTTAATTATTCCCTCTGGTGTTGTATAGGCAAAGTTCCTTTGTGTTATTTTTCTCTGTGTGCACTGATGAGAATTGGATGTCCATTCTAACTATGCAAAGTACACTCTGTGTAATGGGTCAGGTGCCAGAGCTGAGATCTCAGGCAAGTTCTTTCCTGTTCCTACATAGAAACTAAAAGTAGTAGAAACAAGTTATATTTTCCATCTAAGATTGTTATGTGATTCATTGCAATTCTGTTTGTTCTGTGTTAGTTTCTGTTCACGATCCTTCACTGCACTGACCTTGATGTAAACTTGTTTTCTTTTATTCTTGCATACCATCCAGCTACAGTTATGGTGTGAAAAGAAATCAGTGATTATTTGCTTTTGCACTGACTGTGCTTTAAGATATTATCAGTCATTTTATCTTTTAAATATACTTCCCAGCTATTAAATGCTATATATAATGCAACAAAATAGCTAATAATCTGCATAGCTTGCTTGCAATACAGAGATACAGTAGCTTGTCTGACATTTTTTAGAGCCAATATTTACCTTTATCACTGGTAAGTGCCTCCTGAGACTCATTATTCATGTAATTCCCATTAAGAGGCAGTAGTAAAACAGCCTGTTGTCTTACAACTCTTGTTGTTAAGTACATTATGTTTAGTCATAAATACGTCAGCTTTTGTTACACAAGAGAATTGTTATTTCTTATCTCTAGACATTTATAAATAAATGAATCATGTTTATTTATAAACTTCTTTCCATTTATTTCTTGCAGCAGCCAGATAAAACTGCTTTTCTTGAGGTACGTGGTTATATCTCTCGAAGCTTATTTATTCCTTTTGAACCTAAGGCTGTAACAAAATTAATATTCTTGCACTTTTTATCTTTTACTTTTCAATTAACCAAGATGATATTTAAGAAAAAAAAAAGTTGTGTTGAAAGATAAATTCTGTCAGTTTAGAATAATGTGGTAAAAATACCTCACAGAATTGAGTTACTTAATTGTTATTCCTACTGCCACTACTAAGGCCTGATATAGGAACATAAAAACTTGTGTCTTTGTCTGATCAATGGTTCCATGCAGATCTATGAAAACCCTCAATATAAATTTCAAGCTCTGTTATATAATTAATAAAATGTTTTGCAGCAATGTGAATATAACCTAGAATTCTTTGTCTCTTTCAAAGCCTTGAAACCCATGTTTCCATGGCTTCCCACCTAAGTATTTATGGTATTGTTCACATAGCTGCCATCGGAAGATTTTTAGCAGCATGCTCTGGTAAAATTCAGACTCAGAAAATTTTGTTTGCAGAACTTGCTGCACAATCTAATGATGTTTTTCTTGTTATAATTGCTTTTTAGCATCACCAGTATGCTTTTAAGAGTCATTCTGTACATGGAAAGAAATAATGAGGTCTTCAAAATCATCAGGCACCTGTTTAATTCTGCTCATATCCACTTGAAAGCGTTTTTGTTGTTTTATTAACTCATTTGCTAGGACCAGACCAGTGCTCTCAGGGGATTGAATGATGGATGGTTAGTCATCAACTAAAGCGACAATAAGCATCTGAAAGTGGACTTTCTGCTTTACCAGTTCTTTGTATTGGTTCCTGAGTTGCAGTGTATTCTATTACCATCCTCATGAGCTGTTGAAATCAGGTGGGGCAGTGTTTCCTTGCCTCCTCCTTCCGGACTATCTTTCTGATTAATGGCCCATCAGTGCCTTGCCTCGTGACTCATCATCCATTGTGAGATGCTCTACCCAGAAGGAGGAACCAAGCATTCCTTCCTGGATATAATCTGAGATTCCAAACACCACAGGGACCTTTCCACTGGATTCCCAGGGAACAGGAGCTACATAGCAACCATTGGACTTTCCAAGGAAGAGCAGACTCTTTCTACAGGACCACCGCTTCAACAGAACCACATCCATCACTTCAGGAGGACTGCAACCACCATTTTATCAGACTGCTACCACCACCCTGACTAACAGGGTGTCAGGTTGTATCCTGACTGTCAGTTTACCCCAGTGTTTTCTGCCTTTATTTTTTTGATTTCCCTATTAAAGTGTTATTCTGACTTGGTGCCTCCCACTGATTTGTTTTCAAACTAGTACAATTGGCCATAATGACCTTCCTCTTCTGTCTCAGTAGTCTTAAAATTATTATTCTCTATATTGTTTGGGATCTGTCTGTTCAAAAACTGTTAAACAGATGCAGAACTTTTGGCCCTGCAACCTTTGTTGGAAAATAAAGCCTAGGTTAGGATCAGAGATGAACATAGACATTGAAATTCAGGAACTCAGTGACCAGAACAGAGTTCCAATACATTTTTAGAAGCTGCTAGTGAAGTCATGGCTGGCATCCTCTGGAACTGGAAATTATTTACCGTTTCTGAAATCTGGTTATCTTTTGAGGGGTGAGCTGACAGGGATGTAAAAGAAGTGCTTGCGGGTGAGAGCATTCTGGCTTTGCAGCCATTAAACATTGTATCAGTACATTAATTACTCTCATAGTTCACACTGTTGTAAGGGGATACATTGCTCCAGCAACTTCATTAAAGTTTTCTTTATCTTCCACAGAGAAGATGAGAGAGGTTGGTCAGGAACAAGCTGGTAAAGGCGCTAATGGACCAAAGCCCCATTTTACTTGATCTAAATTAGCTGAGTTCCTACAAATCAGGGCTGGTGAGGCAAGGTAGGGATGTGTGCATCAATGGAAACCAAACCCTATCAAGCCCACAATGTTTTTACATTAATCTGTGTATTATTTTGTCATGTACATGAGGCTTAGCTGAGCAATATGTGTAGCTACAAAAATACTTTACAAGACCATATTAAAGAAAATATTTATTGTAAGATTCCTATTTCCTGACAAATACATCACTATCTTGGAGAATGATGTCCCAGACCTCTTCATGCCTGCCATAGCTCCTCAGGCAGGAGAAGGAGGAAAACAGATGTTGAGTTTTGTGGGGTTTTGTACAAAAAAAAAAGCAAAGCAAAACCTTGTCTGAAATGCCTCCTGAATTATTAAAATTAACAATTTCATCAAGAAAAAGAAATGAATTATATTTGATTCTGTGTAATTGAAAAATGTTAGTTTTCTTTCCTAAGTTTATGTGCCTACAGCAGGTCCTAATAATCAGCAGAGGTTTTTACTATGACCTCCATTGTCTTTTTCTTTGATTCAAAAGGTGTATTCATTTGAAAGATTCTTGGCTAAAATCCATTTTACTGCTTTTATAAAGTATTTAATAAAAAGATACTTTAATTTAAGAAAAAGATCTCTCTACTGTAGCTTTACTATGTTTTATATTTGGTTTTGGATAACCATAAAAGATTTTCTTTTAATTTTTTTCTGGGATTTTTCATATCCTTGCAGTAAATTTGTTACATTAATATATGTCACTACAATGGAGAGCCATCCTAGGAGCTTACAAACCACTTCTTCCAAGTGCGGTTCTGCTGCTATGGGAATAGCAGCAATGGAATAGGTTCTCCAAGTATGTGAGGTCTTTAAGAAACTTTCATTAATCCTATGGCAGCTGAATTATTTTTTTCCTATGAGGCATTGCAGTGATCTGGTGCTAAAGGATGATACATGTAAAATCAAACAAAGAGTGTAGCAAAGGTGGTGTGTGCTGGGCAGACAACAGCAAATCACTGCTAAACAAATTTAGCATCTTGGGGCTGGTTCAGATCCTTAGGCTTGTACCATTTGAGGCTGATCAAATACTGCATATATAAGGACACTAGGAAAGAAATTCATTGTATGTGTTTACATTCAAATGCCCTCGGCTGAAGAAAGAGTTCAGCAAACACATCTTTGCTCCCTTGAGAGCACATTCAGAAAAGCTGTGCCCTTTGTTGGTTGATCTGCAGGTTTTTGAGGGGAAGCATCCCTAGCCTTTGGGTGAGACGCCTGTAACAGCTGTGCTGGAAGTGCAAAATCCACTCAGAGCATCTTCAAAAGCCTTAAAGTAGTTTAATCAAATAAACTTATTAGCATCTGTGAAGTCATCCTGCCAGTTTGGGTGGGCCTATGGCCAGAGAGAATGAGCCTATAGAAGCTTGTGGTTTCAAGGCTTTTACCTCTCTTCTTGTATTTGACATAGTTTGCAATCAGATGGAACATGACAGCAACAGCTTGACAAGCTGATAATACACTTCACTTACGAAATTCATGTGCTAGGACTGTAAACACTTTTTTTTTTTAAGCTATGTCATGTTTATGCATATCACAAGGATTTTTTTCTTCAGTGGATCTGCTCTAGAAAGTCTGAGGAGATCTAGCATTTTTATATTTTAAAGTATGACTGATATTTTTACAGCCCCTAAGAATAAGTTTGACTTTGCCCAGTCACACTAATTTATTTGGACAGTCATTCAAATACAAAGTACAGGCTGAAAGAAGTTATCTTATTACTTGCTCCTTAAGGCATGTGGGCCCCATTTCCCTGACATTAGGGTGTTTCATAAGCTGTTATTATTTACCATATGGATATGGTAAAAAAATAAAAGGAGATGGAAAGAAAATCAGGTTTTTTAGGTCTTAAGAGTCCAAGAGAAAGAATTTCATTAGAAAAGTCATTTGTGTTGTAAAAAAGGTTCTTGATCACTAAGAAAATCCTGCAGTAGCTTCTAGGGATGTTTCAAGGAAAACTGAAGGAGCTTCTGTTGATGTAATATCAGAACAAACACAGAACTCCTGCGTTGGAGTGTCATGCTGGACTGACTGGTAGCTGTGAATCTGTCATCATATGAGGCTGTTCTTCCACACTGTGAAACTGAATAGTGCTTTATGGTTTTTTTCCTCTGAGTCAAACCTTGTTGCCTTTAGACATTTTGACTCATTTTTACTTGAGTAAAATTCTGCCTAAAAATGTCTGAGCAATGACAAAGCTGTGAAAATCCCTATGTATGCTCTGCATCTGGCTTGTGAACATAGGAGGTGGGTGTTCAAACACTTTCTTTACCATCCTCTTCCAGAAAAGCCCATGTGGGTTTTCAGAGGCATTCATCTCTATGGAGTCAGTTGTAGGAGGCAAGGAACAAGGATTCAGACTGCATTATCCTCATTCAAAATAGAGGAAAGCATAATAAATTAATAGAATCTGAGTCCTTCCAGACTTTCCTTCCATTTTGAAGAATCCTTCTTTAGGAATCACGTTTAAGAACACTACGAACATTGTTATATACAAATATACACTTATATCAGCCTTTTGTATCCTCTAAAGCTGTATGTCTGCAATTGCTTGTCTCTCCCTACGTAAGAGGACAAGCCTTGCTTTCAAGGATATTTTCCAAGAAAATTTGAGGGCTGAATGCACTGGAAGGACTTTTCCTCTCTCTTTTTTTCTATTTGAGGGAGAAAGAGGAGTTGAAAAGTAAAATTTTCAAGCTATACATATGCTTGTTTGAAAGCTATCCCTACAACTATTTTAATAAGTGAAATATTATTTTATATAGCCTGAGGTTCTTCTCTAACAGTCTCTTAGATTTGTGTGTTTATTTAACCAGTTAAATCTCTAGCTTAAATAGTCATATTTTTACTCTCAATCTCTGGTTAATCTGCCATTTTATCTGGGAGACAATGCATTTTATTTTGTTCCTACCTTATATTAAAGTCAATGTTGTGTACAAAACCTTAACAATTGTTCATCTGATGCAATTAATTGCCTTACTGGATACACATGGTATGGAGTGAACTCTTTTTTCTGAATGTCAAATTAGATTTGGGAAATGTTCCTGCTATATTTGTCCCTGGAAAACACTGTACAGAAAATCACATCTATTAAAAATGCACTCATTACCAAATTCAAGGAAACTAAGTTTTTGAATGAATAGCACCTAATCAAGCAATGTGTCATAAAATGCAGTAACTAAAGAAAACCAAAGTAAAACATTCACTTTCATTATTGAACATTTTTAGCTTTATTATTATAATAGAATTACAGTCTGACATAAAATAAAGAGCTTTTGCTAAACTCTGTAAAGCAATACATGCTTCTGCCATAAACAACCTCTATTAGATTTAGGTTTTATTGCCACATCACTGCACTGAGGTGCAATAAACATTCAATGTCATCTTTTTAAAATTATCTCAGGAGTAAACAGAAACTGTCCTCTATAAGAGTGTATCATTATTTTCAAGGAAGACTTACTATTATTACATGGTTTAGCAAAGCATTGTAAAAAAGCTACATAGAGAATACCTTGTCTTTGATAAACTGTGCAGTCAAGTTTATACAGTATAATACTATTGGCATAGACTAACTAAGAGGTGATATAATGCAATCATTGCATAGCAAAAAGCAGACTAGTTAAGTAATATTCACATCTAATGTGCAAAATGCAGACCAAAAGGTAGCTATGAAAAGGTAGCTAGAAAGATAAAATGTCCTAAATGAACACACTAGTTTAATGCCAAAAATAACAAGATAAACAAGTACACAGAAGTTAAAGAGCCATAGTTTATTTTTTTCTATACATATATCTACACATGATACCAGAGATGAAACATCCCCTTTTAAATAAGTTCCAATCAGATAACTTACCAAGTTTAGACGGGACTAAATTTTAGACAATGAAGCATTATTAAAAAAAAAAAAAATCTCTAAATAAAACATTAAATATTTTCTTTTGTAGATAGAGAATATCAACTTTTTGATTTATTAAGAATTTAGAAATCACTGCCTATTAAACTTGACTCTCAGTAGCTGTTTTTCTGGATGCCCATGTAGCATTGTTTCAAAATCCATTCAATACCATATATTACATTTTTTTAATTGATGCTTGCAAATATCCACCATTCTTCCAATGTCTTTGAAAAAACTTTATCTGAAAGTTTACTTCTAAGAATCAGCAGTAATGATACTGACTATAATTTTTTTAAAGGGAGCACAATACCTGCAAAATGGACATCTTGTATTTAAAGCCCTTACATATTGTTCCTACAAATATATTGCTACAGTAAAAATGAAATGTAGTAAGTTTACTCAATAAAATCTATTTTCCTGTACATTCTTTTATGTATGACTTCTTTGTATTTAATGCTACATATATTACATCACTTATTGTAACAGTTATGTTTCAGGAAATATAGCAGTAATATACAGATGAATTTCTGTCTTAACAAATATTTCACCATTTTTACCTACCAAATATAATCCCATACTTCAGTGTTTATGCATGACCTGAGCAGACCAGTCATTAATCTAATAGTATACAATGGATGACATTGTCAAATTGCAAGCTGCTGTACACTTAACCACTTTACAAATGGAATAAATTCCAAGCACTTTCTGCTTATTTGTTTTTGTAAGCTTTCCAGTACCACTTATTTATTTCTTCTCCTTTAATCCAGGCTCTAAATATGTTTTATAGAACATTTAACAACATATTAAGAGCTAAGAGGTGAATCCTACACAATGTTTTAAGAACACAACTTTAAAAAAGTAAAAAAATGTACAATCTCATGCTGCTTATTTACAGATATTATTTAAATACTATATTTTATCTTTCTGCTATTCATAAATCTCAGTCCAAAGCTTCTTTTAATGTATCATTTTATAAAAGAATACATTCAACATATCTAGAGCTTGCAAAAATTTTGTTGTGTGTTTTTTTTTGTTTTAACCCCCTAAAACATAGTGATGAGTAAAAGCTATCTTTAAAGCATCCAGGAATTGTTTGGATTACACAGGTGATAGTAGAAATTTGGGATCTGCACTTGGTTGTGCAACAGGTTTTTAATCTAGTCTAGTGACAACTTAATGCTTGGAACAAGCCTGCAGTAGGAGAGCAGATTAAAGCATTTGTTACCATTAGATCTTATGTGCTATACAGTGACAAACTGTACCTAGAGTGAGTAGATTACCTTTCTCATTAAAGACTATTTAATATTATAAGTCAGGTAGTTTGGAACATAGAAGAGAAATGGGATTATGAAAATAACATATCTTATGGGAATCAGCAAATGGAAAATTTTACATCCTTGAAAAGATTATAAACAGTGGCTGAATAAATGATACCGTCTAGAGTGTGCATCAGGAATGTCATAAAGAGTATTTCCCCCCTCCCTACAATCCTCTGAATAAAAATATCTTTTTCATGTACATATACAATATCTTTTGGGGACATTCAGTACTAAGCTTGCTACAAATAGTTTCTTTTTTTTTTTCTGCCCTCCCATTACTTTATAACTCTTTTCCATTTCTAAAATCACTTTTCCAAAGTATATAGTTTATAATGTTCTCTCCCTCACATACAGGTTTTTTAAATATACAGATATATTTTACCTTTAGCTAACTAAAGAAACCTTTATTTTCTTTAAGACAGAGGCAATGAAGTAAATGGGAATTACCATATGTGAAAAAGGAAAGCAATTCCCAGAGCAAAAGACAAAACAGAAATATACGAATAAATGAGGTTATTGATGTGGAGTTTGAACTTTTAGCTGGGGCTCCCGATTTAGATAGGTAGCCCAATAGACTAAGTTAAAGATTCCAAAAAGCAATGGGAAGGCTATTCTTGATAGCCGATCAATTTTACTGACACTGTTAAAAGTTTTCTTGGGTTCTGCAGGTTTTGTTTCTGGCTTAACTTCTTTGGGCTCAATCGTTGCACTTTTAGCAATGGTTGCCAGCCCAGGGTCCCTTGCAATATTAGGGGTGTAGCTCGTAGCTGCAGCTGTGTATGTGTTGTTTTTCTTGATGAGAGGATCCTTCACTTTCTTTGGCTGAAGAAAGAAGAAAATATTTTATTCTTAATATCTTCTGAACAGATGAAGTTATGAAAAAGCACTGTAACATTTTGCAATTAATTGAATTCATACCACGAAGTGTAATAAGCTGTAAGAGAGAAGTTAGTTCTGGATATTTAACTCATGCAAAATATTTAGGTCACAACATAGACAAAATCATCCATTTGTATTACTTGTATTAGGTAAACCATATTAGATGATAGATAAAATATAATGAGACCTGATAGCTAGGCTCACTGGCAAAATCACCTTTAAAGATAATCTGCAGTGAAAAACCACTCATATTTCAATATTCCCTTATTCAACTGTTTTCCTTGATCAGGATGAAAACTTGTAAGATGCCAAATTCTTAATGTAGCTTTCCAACATTATGACAAATATTATGATATGAAGACTTTTAACATAATTCATACAGAAAAATACACACTAAATTATCATGTAACCATGCACTAAAGGAGTGGTTTATGCAATAAGATGCAAAGCTGCCAGTATTCTACTCACTAATGGTTTACACCAAGGGCAAGTGCATTATGGATTAGGAACTTAATGTTCTTGTTTGAGTGTTACAGTCAGATCATCATGGCTGAGATGGCATTCTATATACAAAGACTTTAATATCTGTATGACTTTTTCATCCACCTACTTATATTGTTAAAGCAGGAATATATTGAATATCTTTTGAGGGAGGAGGACTTATTGATCTTATTTAAACTTATTTTATCCCTAGGTCCTTATATTTTCTAGTATTCTATATTTGTGATCTAGTTGTAGGAAAAAATTTAAATTTTGACATCTGGGCATACCAGTTAGAATTCAACTGTCCCAGTTTCTGGCAGACCAAACCCCTTCTTCAGCCACTGCCCAAGGATAAACACAGAAGAGAGAGGTAGTGGGTCATTAAGAAGGTGTAAGTATTCGTCCAATCATGAGAAAAAAACCCCAACAACAAAACATATAGCAAAAACCAATTCTAACAGTTTAGAAAAATCTTCAGGCAGTATTTGCCACAAAACGAAAGGCAAATGTTATCCCTTTAGTCCTCTTGGGATGGAGGGAAAGATATGGTTGAAGAGAAAATATCAGTGGAATTTGATCTATTATGTCATTTCACAAGACAGCAAACACAATTCTCTGTTTTCAAGAAGCAGCTGTCCCAGGGAGGCAATATTTTTTATGTGGTCACAGTACTTTTAATGACAGATCAACTATAGGTTAATGGCTACTTTGACCCCCTAATAGTGGAGTTTTGATAAAAAATTCTCGTTCAAGACGTGAACATTTCACGGAGTGGACAGCTCCTGTGGGACACCTGGGAACAGGAAACGAAGCTGCAAAAGCATGAGGGCAAGTGGGAAGATGCTTGTGGAGGAACGGCTTGGAGCCCCATGCTGGAAGGAAATGTATGCTCAAATGTTAAAATTATGCTACTTAGTAAGGCAAGGGATTCACCTAATGACTCTGATGTAGATGTTCTTTAATTCATGGCAATAAAATTCTTAGCTTTGGGCCAGAAAAAGCTTCAAATCTTTTTAGAATATTTCTACTGAAAAGGAGGAACAAAGAGGTTGAAAAAACATTAAAAAAAAAAAATGCATGTCAGATTTTTTTTTCCCTGCCCCCCCTCCCCTCCCAGGTGGGGAAGCTGCTAACATGGTTGCTGAGTGTGAAAGCCAGTCCTGTTTGTTTCTTATTCAGATACTCTGGAGAGCAGCAATAAATCCAGCAGACAAAGAGCAGCTTCACTGACGTCTCAGAGGAAACCCTTTCTATGGATTTAAATGTCACTAGTAATCTGATGCACAGAAAACATTGGCACCAGCCTGGGCCTTAATATTTCATGTCAAACTCAACTTCATGAAAAAGCAGTATGACAGCTAATTAGAGCTCTAAATTCGTTTAAGCTGTGATGCTCTGATCATTGTGAGCTTGCCTTGCTTGCTTTTCCTCACTGCAGAAAACTCACATCACCAGGTACAAGCAAATGACACGTAAAGCCCCTTACCTGCTGAGGAACACAAAGCCATAAATCTTCCAGTGTTTTAAACAGAGTTTATTGGTGTGGGTGTTTTTTAGAATGTAATTTTCTTTGTAACAAATGAAACAGCTCATTATAGTAACTACATTACAAGGGAGGATAAATTAGCAAGGCAGTATTTAATATTTAAGGATACAGTTCTATCAGTACAGCTCATTTTTATAACAAATGCAATGAAAACAGGAAAAAATAATCAAAAAAATTATATTCAGTGAAAGCATCATCAGTAACTGAAAGCTCAACATTCAGCAGCAGTTGTGCAACTCATTACTGTAAGTTTGTTTTGTTACTTCACTCGTTTGTTCTACAATACTTTTGTATTAGTTGTCATTGTATAAATGCCCTAATTTAATTTGGGGGTTTTTTCCCTGACTTATGCAACTAAAATACATAAATAATATATAGGCCTATAATCCTGAATTAAAAACATATCTTTGCATACCAGTGAGTTACATCTGCTCCTCCACATATCTGTTCTGTTGAATCTCTAGTCTGTGAATGCTCATGATAACCTGTTTGGCAAGTTAAAATAACCCAACCAAATGAGCTTGCTCACAGAAGAAGCTGACATGGTAACTCATAGGAAATGGGAAACTTCTTCATCCTCTAAATGTCCTCAACAATTTCTTGATGCAGTTGTGATTTACAGACCAGGTCTCATCCCAGAAAAAGGAATCAGTGCAAGTTTTCTCTAGTGCATTCAGGGAGGTATGGATCAGGATTGCACACTCCCAGCACAGGTCTCAATGTCTCCTTCTAAACAAACACATATTTCCTATAGTTAAGAAAGGAAGAAAGAACTCCTGTGATGATTTTTTTGGTCATGATGATAGAGCAGCCCTTCTGAACTTCATGTTGGGGAGCACTATACCTTGGGAACTGTCAAATACTGCAGCCACAAGATTTTTTTCCTACATATATACTAAGACATCCACACTTTCTCTTGTTCAAACACAAAAAATTAATTGCCTTCCCTAAAAATTATACACATTCATCTTTTTTTCTGCTCAGTTGCAGAAGTCAAAATCTCAGTAGAATATTTCATTATTAATAGCATTAAGTATCATCCAGTATGTCAGAAGTAGTATTTAGGTACTCAATGTCTAAGTAATCATGGTGTAGAAATGCTATGTGTGGACACAGAAGGAAACTCTTTTGGAGTAATAACTGCTCTACATAATAAGAATTTTTAATGTGCTAAACCCTCTCCCACAGAGTGACCAGGCATGGCCGAGTATGATGTTTTGGGATGGGTATGAGGGTGTTACCTTTTCTGGAACGACGCTTTTGCCATCCCACGCGTACCCTCTCTTGGTGAAATAATTGACTGTGGCAAACTCGATAAGTGCTGAGAAGACGAAGGCGTAGCATACAGCTATGAACCAATCCATAGCCGTGGCATAGGCCACCTTGGGCAGCGAGTTCCTCGCACTGATGCTCAGGGTAGTCATTGTCAGCACAGTTGTCACTCCTGCAAAGCAAAGAGTTTGTGTCTTCAGGGCAGGGGCTGGTTTTTGTGCTTCATTTCCCAGCTGCTGCTATAGGTGGGAAAGCCTTTTCTTACACCCCTGCTTCTTACAAACTTCACCACATGAGTTCAGTTTCTAATTGAGGATATCAGATTTCACGTTCTGTGGAAGTTGCAGGATTTTCAAAACATTTTTCCTGCTTTTATTATTCGATGTTGTTATAGTAGAATATTATTTTTGAAGCTGGAATAGAAATATGATTTGTGAACTACTTGTATTTGAAGGATTTGTGAAACACTTCCTGCTATTTGAAGGATCATTGTCGCTGTTCTTTATTCATGCCCTGCAAATTGTACTACAGATGTAACAATTTAAGATCTTTAGTTTTTTCTTGCAGCATTTCTGGGATACTTAGAAAACTAAAAAACTTGTTTCAGCTTATTTGGGATATTATACTTCAAAGGTATACTCAAGGGCACCAAGATTTATGTGTTATTTCATTTTTTTAAATTGTTGTTTTTACAGATTTCTGTCCCTTTGTTCACTGACTCCCTGAAAATAGCAAAGACTTTATGTAAGAACAAAGACAATGTAATTTGCATTTCTGATATCAGAGCTTCTCACTGCTGAACCTTTCCTCTTACCTGGCCCCAGAGAGCAAGCAGGACTGTACTGAATTCACTCTGCTTGCAGGTGCTTAGAAAAATTAATCTCCAGGTGCACACAAGGCATTTACATCAAATCACATGTCCACAAGTTACCTTGACAACTGCACTGTCAGGTCTTGAATGTGTCTGGTGAGTTCATCTTCACTGCACTGAGTGTTAGTGGAAATGAGCAGTGGTCTAAAATAGGCCAATCAATGAACAACATATTTACATTGTAGTGTGAAGAGCTTGAATTATTAGTGCCTAATGAAGAAGCAATTTCTCTTTCCTGAGACACAACCAAATGGGTTTTTTTGACTTATTACTAATGAGCTTATGGTTCTCTTACATAGTAGCAAAAAAAAAAAAATTATAACTTTTATTATCTGTGGTACTAAGTGGGGTAAAAGATGAAAGTTGTGCTTCTGTGTGTATATGCATTCATGTAAGATGTTCTGAAACTGTTCTTTTTGAAATGAAAAAGCTATCTTGATACATAATGATGGAGTAAACACAAGAGTATTTGCTAAATAACTGCCTTCTAAAAGAAAAACTGAGAAATTTGTGGGTTCTTGAGCCTGTGAAGATAGCAGTTTGAAAATTGTGCAGTATTATATATTATTCATTGAGACTAGAAAATTCTGTTCTCCATTTAGTGACAGTGAAGTACAGCATTTCAAACTGATGATCAGACATTTCTTTTTAAATGGTATGTGCAAAAAGAGGTAAAATAGTTACAATTTCAATAGCTTTGACTATAAAGGGCTATAAAAGTCCCTAGTAGAGTAGTTCTCAGCAAAGCTAATGTTAAAAATTCTGAATTAATTTTAGTAGCTAATCTAAACAATATTATGTAAATCAAATTTAATTATACCATAGTCTAAACCACTGTTCTGTAAATACACATCTGTATATCAATGGAAAGCCATTGCTTGGTTCATGAGGTCTAAGGTTATGCAAGTTGTGATTGATTTCTAAAATAAACTGGAAAACTAAATCAGAGCTGTGAAGGATGCAAGAAAAGATCCATAAAAATAGCTCTTGTTCAACAAGAGTTTCAGAGGCTGCATTTCTCAGCACTGGCTCTCTGGCTTTGCCATTTCCAGAATAAATGGGTTCATTCTCTTTGGCAAAGCCAGAGGGCCTAAAGCATCCCGCCCTTGCAGTGCTCTGAGGCAGTGAAACGAGTGTCAAAGCCAGTTTGGCTGGGGGTGCTTCTACCTCCTGCCAAAGGTGTTCAGCAGTCCCATCTGGAAATCATCAAAGACTAGGTCACATAGCAGAAATATCAGGCTGTAGTTTTCCTTAATGAAAATTTGGTGGTTTTTTTTTTTTTAAGTATGTACTTGACTTGGATTAATATTTTCAAAGAATATGAAAGTTGTTTGTTTCTAATTTTAAGATAAGCATTTGCAAGCAGTGGTTAAACTCTAGGGATCAGCTGTATAAACTTGAGAGTCCTTTAGATTGCCTTCTCACTGCATTCCTTGAGTGCATGTATTCACTGATGCACAATAAATCGTTGCTGATCTCAACAGTAGCCTGTAAAAGTGATTAAGGAAAAAAAATTTAAAGTAAGAATTTCCAGAGGGCCTAAAGATGTCAAATGATGGATACCCTTTGATTAAAGCCTTTTTGATAATCTCATGATTAACATTATTGCCATTGTCAGAGATGTTTTATTCATATTCTGATTACTTTGGAAAATACAAATGGTAAGAGATGGCTTGAGGTATTTTCAGGTCTCTTTTTACAAAGAGTTTATCAATTTAAGATCAGTTTAAAAGCTTTGGACCGATGTCTTCACAATGAAATTTGTCAGCTCTTGTGTACTGTACCATGTCTAGGCTTACACCGTTCTCCAATACTGCTTTTACCATAACATTTCTGAAACCAAATTGCCTCATTATTGCCAGGAGGCTTATAGGTCTTGCTTACCAAATACAGTTCTTGCTGGAACAGATTCTCTGTTAAGCCAGAAGGACACCTGTGACAGTATCACTGTCATGATGCATGGCAGATAAGTCTGGATGACAAAGTAACCAATCTTCCTCTTCAAATGAAAATGTGTAGTCATAACAACATATTCCCCTAAAACCAAGAAAAAAGAACATTAAAGCTTTTATAAATATACAAATCAGAGGTCTTTATAGGAAGTATTTTTTTTATTATATTAACTCCTATTATAAATAGGAGTCCTCAAATCAAAGTGGGTCAGCTTTAAAGAAAACACTTAATAAACCTGGTGCGTTTTTTAAATTTTTCCCTAATAATACAAAATTAGACATTTCTGGGAAATGCTAAGTAAATGTACATATTTTCATCTCTGCTGAATAGTGAATGAAAGCCTGCATTAACTGATGGCTGTTCAAAGCTCTTGTGGAAGAAGATGGACAGCCACCACAGCATACCCATGTAAACATCATCTAAAAACTAAATCAAGACAGGCTCCCGGAAGTGTTTTTGTTGGGCCAAGCTTAAGATATAATTGCTGATGTGATGTTATCTGCATTACCACTGTCAGTGCTTTATGTACTCTGAAGTGTCCCTGTTCAGCTAATTTAGTACCTTAGTACATTATTATTCTCTCCTGAAGTAAATGATTACTGCAAGAATAACACACAATATTTTCATTAGCACTAATGCTTTTGGATCTAAAAAATCATATGAGCTGGGTACTACAAATGCTATGAAAAGGAATTGTTATATATATAAATACATTTTATTTATACTTTTAATAATTAAATATAAATATATTTAATATTCTAATATACCAATGTCGTTCCATAAACTTTTCTTGCCAGCAGAGCAAATAATGCTCATTTTCAGATCATTATTTATATAATTTAAAATGGATTTTGAAAAACAGTATATTCTCCAAAGATTGAAAAAAATTTTTTTTTTTTTTTTTTTTAGTAGACTGGTTCTTCTTATGCAATAAACACCTTAGGAATGAAACAAGAAGACACATAACTGAATGGAAACTTCTGTCTATATCAGAGATGATGTGAAATTACTGTAGTTCTATTTTAAAATGCAGGCAGCTGGAAGGAGAAAACTGCTCTTGTACAAGAAAAGCTTAAGCTTGTTTGAAAAACTATGTCTAGACATTGATTACTTATGCATTGAGCATGTCAAATGCCCATTTCTGTTATGCAGAGTCCAGAAGAACATTAATTTGAACAATCTTGCTCAACATCTAACTCCGAGGAAAGCTTATTTATAAGATGTGACAATACTCCTGGTATGTTTCAATATAAAAGACAGTAGCAAAGAGGGAAAAGAGAATAAATTTTAAATTGAGAGGAAAAGCAAAGGATATACAAGGAAATCTTTTTATTTCAAAAATAGGAGTGGCTATAGTATAGTGGGAATTATTACTTGAACTTTGCTCATCTTTTTTTAATTTTCACTGAAACAACCTCCTTCTCCTCTGTACCAGAGATTATGATTTTACGAAGGGTGCCAGTCTTGGCTAGGAGAGCCAATAATTTAATTTTATCTACTTAAAATATGATGTGGGAAGCTCTTCTAATGCAATCAGATATAGAATGTGCACAACGGTATGTCAGAATTAATTTAGTGATTGTAGATGGCAAGCTAAGAATACAGAGTGAACACACCACTGTACTCTGAAGCTTTATTTAGCTGCTTAAATTATCAAAGTATTTTTAACCTCTGGAAAAATGAGAACAAGATCCAAAGCATAAAGGCAATTAAAAAGACAGGGATTACTCTGGTCTGTTAAGCACTGCAGCAGGTCTCAGCTGGAAATTATCTAAAGGTAACGCTGGGAAGAGTGAATTAGGCAAAGCAGAGGCCTGGAATAATGCTCTGCACTTCAGTTACAAGGCAAAACCATGCTCTTAAGTTTCCACAGTACCAATGGACTGCACTTATTGGACAGTCTCTTATTAAAAGGTAGTAGATGTTTGATAAGATTGATTGAAATTACTCTAGGACATGAAAGCACTCCAGTTACTTACTGAATCTTTAGCTTCCCATATTTTATGGCTTTCTTTAATTGAGTAGCGTCGCCACGTTTGTGACAGCTGCCGATCTGACTCTTGTAACTTCCCAATTCCTCTGTAATTCTATCTTGAAAGCATTGCAATACAGCCATAAAATTCCCTACAATCTAAAATTTCAAATAGCTCTTGAGCAAAATATTGCCTATATTCACAGTGTCTGATTGCTAGTGCTGATTTCACAAGTTGTAGCTAATGCATATGATATTGTCTTATCGCTTATCTTTTCTTATCCAAGGAAGTTAGAAAGGTATTTCTTCTTAGCTTAATCTTAATTCCTGAAGTCTACAAATAACTGTGTTGTGCAGATAAATCTGGTTTTCATTTTATTTATTCCAAGAAATTTAAATTAGTTCATATGTAATACATGATAGGAAGCATTTAGAAGTTGTCAAACAAGTTCTGCATCTATATTAACTTAATTTTTGAATGACTGTCCATGTTGGAACATTTCCAGAGGTCTGGAAGAGTCTGTATCTGTGTTCAGTGCTTCTGTAGCTGCAGTTTTTAATCAGCCCTTAATTCTACAGTATACTGCAATAATTGAGTCAAATGTGCAGGTGCTATAAACTAACCTGTGCCCTTAGAAGAAAGTAGTTGATAATTCAGTAAAGTTACATTAAAGCTATTTCTCAGTGTTTTGTAAACTATTTGTAAAAAGCCAGATTTATCAGCACCTAAAGTTAATGTGCATCACATCAAAAGTAAGGTTTGAGGTGGGGACTGAGTTAGAGCTATAACAATACTTTTCCTATTACTGTAAGTAGAGACATAGGCTTTCCTTGCCATTAATTTAAAACAACGTATTTATCATTTTGTATTTATGCCATGTAACTCAGTAAAAAAAACTCTTAAGAACAACATTATCTCTGTAGATTTACAGAAGATAAGAAAAAAATAGACTGTTTTGAGTTTGAATCCTGATGATTCTCAGTGCAAAGCAATGTTTTCAAGGTGGCAAAGTAATTCTATATAAATAGAAACTTGCACAAGCCCTTTAAGTGTTTGTTAAGTGCTCACAAAAAGGATCATTTTAAACTCTTTCTGAGTCAATATGAATCCATAACTGGAGAGTGACACAAATTTTACATGCAAATAAAAAATGGATGACTCTGCTTAAACAAAACAGCAGCAGCAATAATTATCATTTCACTTAATACTATTTTTAAGCCTGTAGTACCTGCATATTCCATTGCTAGAATAGATGAGTAAACTATACAATAAAAAAAGTTTTCTTGTTTCAAGCTTCTCTTGTCATTAAAAAAACAGTGTTTGTAGTTATCTTGCTCTATATCCATAAATAAGAATTGCAGGTGGCCTACTAGCCAAGGAAGAAATTAAAGAAGAAAAAAGCACTCTATAGATTGTGTTGGTTTTGCAGGGCCTGGTTTTGGTAGCAGGGCAGCCACAGAGGTGACTTCTGTGAGAAGCTGCTGGAAGATTCAACTACGTCCAGCAGAGCCAATCCCTGATGGCTCTGAAGATGAACGTGCTGCTGGCCAAAGCTGGGTGAATTAGAGATGACAGTAAAACCTCTGTGATAACACATTTAAGAAGAAAATCAAAACAAAGTACACCCAGTTTTTCTTCTAGTCAGAGAAGAGGAGGAGGTGAGAACATGTGAGAGAAACAACATGGACACACCAAGGTCAGTGAAGAAGGAGGGGCAGGAGGGGCTCCAGGCTCCAGAGCCAAGATGCCTCTGCAGGCCATAGCGATGACCATGGTGAAGCAGCTGTGCCCCTGCAGCCCATGGGGATCCACGGGGGATGCAGAGATCCACCCACAGCCCGTGGGGGAGGTGCCCGTGCCAGAGTGGGTGGGTGCCTGGAGGAGGCTGTGATCCAGTGGAAGACCCAGTGCAGAGAGAGAGGGCTCTGCTTCCAGGCTGGAGCAGCCTGTCCTTGGAGGACTGCACCCTGTGGAAAGAGACCCACAGCACAGCAGTTTTGGGGGACTGTGTGCCCGTGGGAGGGACTCATGTTGCAGCAGGTGCAGTAGGACTGCTGCTTGTGAGAGTGGACTCACGTTGGAGAGGTTCATGGAGAACTGTCTCCCATGGGAAGGGACCCCGCGGTCTCACAGGGGAAGGACTCCTCTCCCAGAGCAGTGGAAAAAAAATCTCGGATAAATGAACTGACCAAAAACCACCATGCGGTGTCAGTGGGAAGGAGGGAGGGGTTGGGGAAAAAAAAAAAGGTGTTTTAAGGGCTTATTTTACTTCTCATTATCCTCCTCTGATTCTGTTGGTAATGAATTCACTTTGCAAATTAAGTTGAGTCTGTTTTGCCCTTGAAGTGTTTTCTCCCGGTCCTTATCTCAATTCATGAACCCTATGTTAATTTTTTTCCTCTCCTCTGCCCAGCGAGCGACTCTTGTAGGTGCCTGGCGTTGGGCCAGTGTCAAACCACAACAAGATCCATGAAATCATTTAATAATTTTGAGAATGTTTAGAATAACCTGGCTCCACCCAAATCCTTGGGCAAACAAGTATCTAGAATTCCACACAACTCTAAGTATCATCTTAGAGTTGCCCAAGATGTTGTATATTGCTCTGGTGATGCATTGAATTAGCTGCAAAAGAGCTTTATTTTCTGGCGTAATAAAGGTGTGTTGAGAACTCTTAAGTGAAGATTGACTTCAATTCCTTTTGTCTTTTTGTAAGATGAGTCACTATCCATGACTCTGAAAGCGGGGAGGAAATTCATAATTTTCATTAGATATGTCGCATCTTAAACCAGAGATGATCAGAGGACAAAGATGTGCTGGAAGATTCTGTTGAGACTACCTGCCCACCTACTTCAAGAGGGAGAAAAGGAATTATTAACCACTTCTGATCCTCACCTTTAGTATGGGGAAAGCAAAGTATTTTTCTTTCCAAAGCAAGTAATGAAAAATTTTCCTTGAAGACTTTGAATTTGCTAGCAATAAATATGTTTCTTCCACAACTGTATATTCTTATCAGCTACTAATTAAAGAGGATTGTAAATTTGTAAATACTAAAAAGATTCTCTAATGAGATTGGTTTTAGTTTTGGTAACTATTGCATTTAGTTCTTTGTATGGTTTATCAGCATCTAGACAACAATATCTTCATCTCAGCATATTTTATATATTCACTATACTGTATTTAACTTTATAGATAGGAATGGTAAAGAGTTTCTTCAGGTAGAAAAAGGAGGCAGAATTCAAACCTTTGAAATAGCATGGGCAAAAAAAAATTGGTTTTTAATGGAAATGCATGAAGAAATCTTACACTTATGTTTCAGTTCTGTTTGAAAATTTCTTATCTGCCCTTCTTAACAATTTATAGCATGCTCCTCACATTGCTCTCTAATTACCCTGAACCATGTCTGGCACTTCTATTTGGTTTAGTTATGTTCTCAAACTCAGGAGTCTTTTCTGATTATCCTACTGCCCTTAGAGCACATGCAGCAAGCAGGGAGCAAAGGCAGCCCCACAGGCTGGCGAGGTCACTCTGAGAGAACCAGGAGCTGAGCTCCCTCTGTTCCCTTCAAATCCTATTGACTTTTCAGCAAAGGGCAGTTGTGGTGAATTACTGGCTGCAGAAAAGCCAATGGCAACATTTCCATCTGTGGGAAGGTCAAGAGTTCTCCCCTTTTCTTTTTACCTGCCTGTTGCACACCTCTGTGCTCAGCAATGAGAGCAGTTGTGTTGATGCTGTTCTTATGCAAAGTTCCTATTATTGCCATCCCACTTACTTTTACAATTATATCAACTGAACAGAAGCTTCCAAGCAGTAACCTAGAAACTTGTCTATGAGAACTTTTCTAGGCTTAATAGAGCTTATGAATATATTTTAGCAAGCTAAATAAAAAATTCAGACATAAATTACAGCTCACCTTAAACTGACTCACTTTCCCTTAAATGTTCATTGACTTTAACAACAACACATTAGGGAATTTGGTTTATGCAGCTGTAAGTGAACTTCTCTCTAAGTCACAAAGCAATACAACCACTTCTCCTAAAGTAGTGTTGCTTTTGGTCCATTGACCAGTCAATCTGGTCAACAGAGCTCTTGTTCATGTCCAGTGCTCAGTTTCTTACTGCATTTAGATCTTCCAAATTATTAGAAAATAAACTAAAAAAAAATTTACATCTTGAAACAAACACTGCACAGTTAAAAAATAAGGGGCTCTAGCCAGCTTCAAGGTTACAGGTATATCATACTAAAAATGTCAGCTGTATTTCTGTATATCATTAAATTTTTGGAGTTAAATCTGGTGCCAGCATTAAACTAAATACTGTTTGGGTAGTTCAGATGGTTTTGAATTTGATGACAGTTTTTTTCATTCTCTAAATACCTCCCTGAGAAACTGTACTTGCTTTTAGCAACTTCACTGCCTCCAGAAATATGATCTTTGAAGATTCATATTGTTATGCTATTTTTATAAGTCTGTATAGTAAGCAGATAATATAAGAACATGAGAAGTGCTTCTTTATAATGTAAATTATTGGTTTTTCTGTCTAGATATGACACTGTAGGAAGCTTTTTAATTGTTAAAATATTTTTACTACCAGTTGAAGTAGGAAAATAATCCCAGAATGTATTATCTTTTCAGAGTCATGTTTGCCTAATCTGAAGCACCTATATTATAATTTACCCCTCAGTCTTATGTCTTTGTATTTTTTAATCCTGCCTGAATTATGTAATGACAGTTAAATATCACCCTTCTAAAAAAATTTTCACAGACCTGTACTGGACTGCACAATTCCAGAGTCCACAGTTTGTCCAAGCAGATCGTACTGGTTTAGTCGAGAGCCATCTTCAGCCACAACCACTGACCTTGCTGGTTCCCGTGTCCATTCATACACAACCTCTGCTCTGGTATAAGCATCTAATTTAAAAGAAATACATTGCATTTAAGCTTTGCACTTTCTGTTGCCTTATGGCTTTATCAGAACAATGTTTTGACCAGTAGTTTGAATATTTAATTCTCTTTAATTATATGTGGAAACCCACAACTATCTTACTGGAATTAATCTATGGGAAATACAATTGACTTTTATAAAATTGCTAAATACCTGCTGTAGGGCTGGATTAAGTTTGGTCCTCAATGGCATGAAAATATTTCTCTCTTATATATTTCCTGCCTATGTAAAGGAGTGAGAGTGAGAAGTGGAATTTCACAAGCATGTAAGAACCCCAACCCTTTTTCTAACTTTTAGCAATATTCAGGTAAGATGAGCCCCAGACTTTTCAATTTTTCATAGTGTGATGTTATCTGGACCTCTGTAAGTCCTTCTCAGAGTGGCTTCAGTGATCTTCTCATCCTCAGCCTGGCTACAGCTCCCCATTTGTTCATGCCCCCATCACACTGCCCGTGCTGTAAAACAGGCCTAGCAGACATGTCTGAGGCTGCCTAGGAGAGAGTGCGTTTAAAGCACGATTACTCTATTTTTTTTTTTTTTTGCTTTCGTTATTTCTGAGTAGTTCTCACACTCAAGACTTGAGTTTGGAACAAGGCAAAAGAAAAGCACCATGGGCTCTCCAAACCCAAGCAGTCTGGTGTGTTACAGAGATAGTTCAGTACCATCTACATATACCACTGAGGGCTTTGTGCTGTTATTTATGTTATTTCAGGAATCGAGGTACACATAAATATTTTTAATCCTAATTCCGTAGTAAAATTCTCCTGTCAGTTTGTGCAGTCTGGAATCTGGCAGCTCTCACTCAGAGTATTTGGGTGGGAGTTAATTGACTACACAGAGGTGTTTCATGTAATTCTTTACACCTAAAGAGTATCCAAAGGCATGAATGGGAATGAACGTGTGGCCAGAGCCTACATCAAGCTTGCACCCAACAAAGGCAGCTGAAGTCATATGCAACACCTTAGGGCATCCAAAATGACAGCAGGATTCTACCTACAACATGAGCATTTCCCTTTTTTCAGACTGACAAGCAGGAAGGGAAAGGGAGGAATCTGATTCACTTGACCTCATTTGTGAGTCAGCAATTTTGTCTTACCAGTGTAAGAGATAACAGCTAGTAATTGACGAGGTGGTTGGATAGAATGTGCTAGTAAATTAATTGCATGGCATTTGATTCTGCATTATTGAAGCTGAAGGGGGCTTTGATCCTCGAGCTTCATATTTGCTAAGCACTGTAACTTACCTTGGAATATGTTTTTGGAATCAATGGCAAAAGCAAATCTGCATCTTAATAATTCTGACTTTAAAAATAATGGACACAGTAAACAGAGAAATTGACTTGCTAATCTAGTCACATAAAGACAGAAATAATATTAATTTTCAAGCATTTGTTCTGGAGTAGGAGAATATCTTGGAAGACAGAGGAGTGCTTTTCTGAGCTACTGAGAACAACTGGATTGGGTTAAAAGGAAGGGAGTGCACTGGGCAGTACTAGAAATGAGCTGCCAGATTTGGTGCTCGATTCAGCTGCCCCCCTTGGCTTCCAATTCACGTTGCATAAGCAGCAACACAGCCGTCTGGTCCTGTCACTGCTGGTTTCCAGAATGGACGCAGTTTTAAACTGACAATCAGATGTTTGTGGTAAGAGTTGAGGAGAGCATCTGCCTTTCTGATTTTGTTTTGCCAACATATGGCATTTTGTTTTTCCAGAATTTCTTTAGCATTTGTCACATTGAATTTACACGGGAGTAACCTCTAGCTTAAGCTGCTGTTCGGCAAATCACTTTAGCCTTGGAGCTGGGTCAAACATTTATTGGTCCCTACAGTATGGGCAGAGTCCACAGGAGATGTACAACTTCTTCATTGTGAGGCTTTTAGGAATCTAGCTCCAACAAGTGATGAGTAACAGTGGAGGATATAAAAAACCTCTTATCCAATTTAAACTAAAACAAATGGAGCTAGGCAAACACTACCTTGAGGAGCTAAGTGTTAGATTGTAGTCTGCACTTTAAGCATGGATTTTGTGACAATTAAATGCATTTTTCAGTAAATTTTCCAGTCCATTAAGATGATTATAGTTAATTGCTTTAGTTTGACAAAAATGTCCCAAATGTATTTAAATATGATTCTCACTTAAAAAGTGGCAATTAATTATAAGATCTGTTCTTTTTCTATGTATAACAGTGAGTCCCACTTTCATAACGTGCTTGGGTCCAGCCATTTGTCCTGTGGGAGATATTTCTATTTATATCAATAAATATTGAGAGAAATATTCTGTAACTTGATAATTATGGCATATGATCTGATGAGAAGGAAGGGATAGATCCAGCTTTAAGGGCTGTTTTAGACAGTGAATTCTTCATGCAGTGTTTGCAGTAAAACCGTGTTACAGAAGGAACTCCTCCCCATGAGGATACCAGATTAGGAGCTCGTCTGAATTTAGTGGGTGAATGCAAAGTTACCCTGAAAACTCCCTGATTTTGTCTAATGATCCTTCCAAGCATTTGGAGTTACTTGTTTTTCTAGGCCCAATTTAGGACAGCTGCATGGAACATTAGTGTTCAAACAAAAAAAAAATTTAAAAAACCTGTAAAACATGACAGTCCACAGCTGTACTCTGAGCTTAGAATGTCAGTTATTGCCTTTGAGTGGTGTAAGAAATGGTCTTTCGATAAAAAATATCAGTGATTTTTTTTGGTCAATTAAGAAAATTATGTGCATTATGAAAATATTTTTTTGAGGAAAAAAATCAATTTAGATACAAAAGATGCAGATACACTTGCATGTTTTTCTGCTGTCTTGTTCTTGCCTTCTGGTGCGGTTCTGGACTTTATGCAGATCCACATTATCTATCCCTTTTATTTAATAATTTCTGCAAATCTTAGTCATTTAACTGAGGCAAAGTCCTCAGTAATCTGGAAAGCCGTGCACTTTGTGAACGAAGAGTACACTAATCTGGGACAAAGTGAGCCAAGAAAGAACTCAGTGTAGGAAAAGAATGGGAAATATTGTTCATACTAGGGAAGGTCTGGTATTTGGGCTATGGTTCAGTGATGCACAGATGTGGTGATACGTGTCTTGTCAAGTCTATATAATTTAGTCTAGTAAGTCAAATTTATTCGGAAACTGTTCCTGGTTTAAATTGTCATTAGCAGGTTTTTTGCAAGATTAGCCATCTCCCTACCTCGAAGTTCCAGCATGGAGCCCACAGGGACACTTTAATGAGGACATCCGAAGAAATTTGATCCTGCAGCCCAGATCTCACTGGGGTCTCGGGTGCACAGATCTCTTATTAATCAAGAACCCACTGCAGTATCTGTCCTATTATAAGCTGGAGTAAATCTCCCTCCCACTCCCCTCTGTTTCACGGGAGATTTGGAAAGATTTATTAGAAGTGCTCTAAGAAAACATTCAAGGAGTAAACTATTCTTGTCAGTTATACTCCAAGGTTGTATGAGCTTTTTGTTCTCTAAGCCTTATCTAGGAGATTAGCAGCTCTTTAAAAACAAAACATCAGTGCTGTCTCATGGCAAACATAGAGCTGTTCAGCCCAAAGTAAATTATCACCCTGTTGGGTACCATGTGAAGAATGAATTGTGGTTTTTGTTTGTTGACTTCTAAAATTGATCAAGCCACTAAGTATCCATTATCAGTGAAACGACCAATTTCTGTTAGAAAAAAA
The DNA here is from genome assembly GCF_020740725.1 of Corvus hawaiiensis. Taxonomy (NCBI): domain Eukaryota; kingdom Metazoa; phylum Chordata; class Aves; order Passeriformes; family Corvidae; genus Corvus; species Corvus hawaiiensis. The sequence goes on along the minus strand of NC_063227.1, from coordinate 13,834,714 downwards.
GTAGCCATTGAGGAAACAATTTGTACACTTCCATCTTCCATATATTTTAACTTCCCTGTCTGTTAAATGAACTATAGTAAATTAGTCTCCCTCCCCCCTTCCCTTTTTTTTTTTTTACATTTAATTTCTAAAAATATTGTTTAACCAAGTGTCAGGTTGGTTGCTATTCAAATTGAAATTTTGGGGAAAATTCTCAACTTACGAAAAGCTTTGTCAGTTATTGCACTGATTTCAATTATATGACTTTGTTCAGTATGTTCTCTCATCTAGGGCTATGTATGCTGCTGCAAGTGTAGGACTCTATTTAGAGATTTCTGAGATTTTTCACTTCCAAAAATGTTTCATGGTGTAATATGAGTATCTTCTAATCCTAGGAAAAATGTTGATCTAAACATACTGAGACTATGGTAGCAGAACTGTTTTCACCTAAACCAATTCAGTTATCCATGGCGTGTACTACTTTTCTTTAACTTTCGGTCAACTCTAGGTTTCAACAAAACAAAGCAACTGTAAGATTAACAGCATTTTCTATGTGACAAACTACTCTTCTAGCTATTTAAAGCACTGTCATTTTCATCTTTTGTGAATGTCCAGGCATCACATTGTAGGATATTTAAGACAAATAAAAGAGTTCCATTATATTAAATATATATATATTAAATATATATATATAAAATACCTATAAATATACTTTATATTAAATATATATATATATAAAAGAATAAAAATACAATCCTGACAAAACCGTGAAAAATACACAAGATTAAAACCTTGAGGTTTTCTCAGTTGCAAAACACTCTTTTAAAGTGGCCTAAAAAGGGAGAAACCTCAATTTAAAATAAACTTACAGCTTCCAAATTTCAAGGGGCAAGCATGTGCATCCATAGGAAAGTCTTCTAAATGCATTGGACATTCTGCTCTCACAGTCAATCTATAATGGATTAATGAGCAAAAGGATACATTTATTCTAGTTTCATAGAAATAGCAAATAGATTTCTATTAAGATACATAGCATAAGTATAGCACAGTACCTGTTATGTGATTCATAAGCAGTTACAAAGGGACCTGAATTGTCTGGCTAGGGGTACGACTGCTCTGCCCCTCTGCCCTTCCTCACGGTACATCAGAGGCAGTCTCAGGCTTCTAACTTGGTGTGAGTATTAAAATCTATTAGCAACTGCAATTGCTTCCTTGCTGCCATCATTAAATTGGCCCACTCTGGATGCTCAGACATTTGCTGAAATCATTTCATTGCTATCAGCTTGAGTGCGAACATGTTTCTCAACAAAAGAGATTAAATGAACTGGAAACAGTCACATACCACACATCAGCAAGGAGTGAACAGTAGTACTTGAATAGTAGGCAGAAGATTGCACTAAGGCACTTGTCTTTACAGTGAGGAAATAGAAATGTTTATGATCAAAAGAAGAGACACGTGTGAACAATATGCTGCCACGTTAGTGCTCCTGTGGATTAAATCCCTAACAGCTGAGCATTTAGAAAGACAAGAAAAATTGATTGACCTAGGCTTGTGTAGCTACCAGCCAAGCAGATTTTGCTTCAGTCTAGGCAGTCTTGAAAGATGTTGCACAATAAATTGAACATCCCAAATGCCTGGAGACTTTGTTTTCTCCAAACCCTTGCTCCGATTTTAAAAACATCTTTAAAATTTTTTAAAGAAAACTCAATGTTTACCTGTGTACTAAGTTATCCATTTTGACTTGAAGTCAACAGAATCCCTTTATACCTTGTTTTGATTCCATGGGAGACATAAAGGGGGGATGTGCAGCTCTATAGAGACAACATACCGTTCTTTTCATTCTTTAATTTGTAGGTTTTTAATCCAGGATGTTTACATGACTGTATATCATCATTATTTCAAAAGGATTTATTAACTCAACTGGACAGGTAAAGTTCAGTTATCCATGAAGAGAATAATATATTTCCAATGAATGCTGTCAGCACAAAAATAATTTTTTCTCCTAACTTTCCAAATGCTTTAATCAATGGAACAAGAAATGTCTATTTTTATGCTGTCATGCTTTATAATCCCAAGCACAAGAAATATTAAGAATGGTCAATGAATTCTGTGTGCATCTGTTAGTTGTTAGAATCTGCTTTCTATGGGATCCAAAGATTAAAGACCCTTGCACACAATTTAGGAGTACAGATTATATTAAACTTTCAGGTTTTATTATACTTGCTTATGGAATCCTTGAAAGCAATGCCAAATTAAGATCCTCTGCAAACTGATGGATTACTAATACCATAAGAACTCTTTTAAATGCAAGCATTAAGACACATCCAAGGACTATAGAGGTAGCACAGCAGGAGAGGAAAAATAAACACTGCAAACAGCTCAGTTTGCCCATCATCTCAAGGTCTATTGTGAAAATAATTATTAAGCAGGAATCAAATTATGCTCAAAAAGGAACCAGTTTCCTGTCTGGAAAATACGCTTTCACAAGTTAAATTGTAAAACTAAATGAACAATGTAATTTTTAGGGCTCACCTCATTGTGTATAGCAACGTCCCATCCTCTGTAATTCGTAATAGTTTATTTGGCATCGTCATGTTATGAGCCACTGACTTCTTTCCATTGTGAAAAAAGGTATCAGGTGTCCAAATTTTGCTGGCCATTAAATTATTTAACCGGAGAACTGTCATAGGTCCTTTGAATTTTAATCTCTCATCTTTCCAGCTTTGGCGGAAAAATACATCTATAGTGTATTCCTACATCAATTCAGAAAAAAAGGGAAACACTTAGGATGTCATGTGTTGCAATATGAGAACTTGAAAAGTGTGTTCTTACCATTCCCTAGAAGCAAGATGACTATTAATGAAATTTGTCATAAACAGAATGTTTATTTTCTGTATTACTTACAATGTACCTAAAGCTGGTTATTAAACAGTTACAGTATCATTACTGTGTTCAACAGAATAAACATCAGGAAGAATAGTATTTCAAAATTTGCACATGAGTTAGATATGATAAAATGGAAACAAAATAATTCACCCTTTTCCCACTTAAACTGTAATTTAAAGCTGCAGCTGGGTGGCCAGTATGCGTGGCACAGGAAATGTGTGTCAGAGTAAAATAAGCCTTGTGAGACCGGACCTTTTGTTCTAAAAGTCTCGTTAGCATAAACACGTAATCAACCTGCAGAAAGTTCACAGTTCACTAAAATTATGTGGTCTGATTGATGAGATGTGGAATGGTGCATTGGGCTAAATCATTGGACTACAAAGAGCACAAGCTGAGGACAGCTTTGGGCCGAAAGTTACAATCTGATTCCACATGGACTGGGCCAGTGCAGAGAGAAGCAGTGGACATGGGGACAACCAAAACAACCAACACTCACTACAATATGAAAGAAATATGAAAGAAAGTAAGAAAGATATGTTGGAATATTTTACACAAAATATAGAGGTATGTGTGGTGAAAATGTGAAAAACTAAATGCAGTGCAACATAGCATTTTCCTAAGGAAAAATTCCGCCCTGACATGGGAGTTCAGTATGGGATTATCCTGCCCCTTCCATCTTTGATATTGTGATAAACATCAAAAGCAGTTATCTAAATGTGGTTCTAAATTACCCTGAATGAGACTCTTTTGGCTGAGAAATGGAACCTTTGCTGAGATGTCCCACCAATGGAGATGACAAATCCTGAAATAGAGAGAACTTCCGTGTGTGAAGGCACACAGAGCTATAAGGAAAAGAGCTGTCCTGATACACATGTGAGTAAAGAAGAACATTCAGGAAGGAGTATACAAAATGCCTCCACAGCAAATTCCTTTAGATTTGTGGTTTTTTCTTTTTAACAACCAGCAACACTCTATACTACATAAGCACTTTTGAACTGTTTATTCCTTGTGCAACCATTAGCAAGAAAGAATGGTGATTCTTACTGATGTGTATTTTTCCTGCTTTTAGGGTATGAAATGCCTGAATAAATTTTTTGTTGACATGGAAATGTAGTTACGTGGGGTGTTATCATTTTGGGTTCATTTGGTGGATTTTTAAATTTAATTTTATTTTATTTATATCCCATACCTGTGAATCATTTGGGTGCATACTTAGTTGTATTTCCATTTTTTTAATCACTTGCTCAGTGAACTGCTGAAGCCTGAATTTATTCAGCTTCAGTGAAAGCAGTTTGCGCTTGTAACCAATTACTTGCTTCAGAATTTTGCTGGGTCATGGCCTTATGTTGAATTGTGACAAAATCCTGTCCCAGGTGTGCAGCAGAGTAGGAGAGAAGGAGGTGTAAAAGACAGTATCAATCATTAAAATTTTGGATTTCCTCCATGTTTTACTAGCACCAAAGAACATTTCCTCCTACACACATGGGAAAGGTAAAAGACATGCCCAGAAGGTGACATCATTTCAGCGTGCATGTTAGCCATTCCCTTTTTCTCTTTCAACTGCAAAGGAAGTGAGTGGGAGGTGGAATAGGTTGAGAAGAGAGTATGGCTTTTCACTTTATACAAACACAAGGTTCATTTGCTGGAAAAAGACAAGGAGTCAGAAAGATTTGATAACAGTCCTGACAGCTTAAGATAAAAATCAACTAAAAAGTAGCTGACAGGTCATGCCTGGCACAGACTGAATCTTTCCCTGTCCCAGGCCATCGCACTATATAGAATGAATTAATTTTGGCTGAGATATCTCAGCTTTTCAGCTTTCACTACCCGCTTTAGCATGTACATTAATTCTCCTCAAATGGATCCTGACAGACAGCTGATCTTTAGGGACAAGCCATCAGATACTCTGATTAGGGCTTTCTTCTACAGCAGGGAGGCATACAGAACAAGGGAGCAGAAGGATTTTCTCCAGACTGTGTACAATAGCAGTGGCCTATGTTCAAACATATGAGTGAGATGGTAGTTGGAATTAATTCTCCGCAGTGGAAACTCTTCATTCCATAGTGTGCAGGTTAAAAAAAGAAGATTCCTATCTGCAATTTGAATAAATTATATGATATTGAATATTTTTAACACTTTGACTTAAATGTTCTCTAATTTATTCTTCTAATACCTCTCCCTGGAGATTTTTTATTCACAGACCACTCTGTGGTCTACATGAGGTGCTGTACAGGAAGATAACAAGACAGATAATCATTCCTGAAAAGCTTACAGTACAGAAAAACTGGGAATGAAGGGTTACTAGAAAAAAAAATCTGTCTTTATGAAAAAGTTAATTTTAAAATGCTTCTTATTCCAAATAATACACTTCAAAAAAATTCACAAAAATGCCAATTTTTATGAGAACAGCCAAATAGCTGTTGATCAGTTCAATCCACCATGTGAACATGCCTGAAAACCTGCAAAGTTCTTCCATAAAAAGGTTTCATTTTAGAAAGTGCTTTTCTCCTGTTTAACTTTATTCACAAGTATAAGAACAAGCCAGGACAGTCTCTTTATAGAATAACAGGTTATGTCTATGCTGCTCTTAGAAGAGTGTATTGAGAGTGGGTAGGAATACCACGCACTCCCTGATTTATCCATGGAAGTGCCTCACTGGCTCCCTGCAAACAGATGGCTGAAGTGTGCCGGCATCTCAGCGTGGCTGTGCTTTCCTTACACTCAGTGTGAGCTGGAAGAGCCCCTGGCCAGCCTCAGCCCCAGCCCGGGCTCAGACACAGCACATCCTCCCTTTGCCTGCCAAAACCGCTGCTTGTGCAGCCTCCCACACCCCACAGTTTGGGCTGCAACACAGGGGGAATCTGGGGAGCCCTCAGCTGAGGATGTCTGCAACCAACCTGTCATATGCAGAGGACTTTGCACTAAGTGTGCAGTGAAATTAATATAAACTCTGCATTCTGGTAAACTCTTTAATTTATCTTTCTGTCTCTGATTTCACACCTAGTTCCTCAAGCAAAAGATTTAACATGAGTAGGCTGCACATGTTACTTTTTATGGGAGGTGAGTAGGAGTTTTAGACTAAATACTTTTCTGTGAATTCTTTAGTTTTCAAAACATATGAACACTTGCCTCTGTGTTTCTTTGTCACACACTTTACTAAGAGGATGATGGGTTCTTTCTCCTGTTTAACTGACTGAAAAAGAGGAGCCAGTGTGGTATGGGTATCATGACACTGGTTGCAATTATAAATTTGACTGTAGTTTTATGAATGCTGTTTTCCGAGCAATCAAAAACTGGTGTCTTTTCATAAAGTTCACTTAGAAAAATAAACTTGTCTTGTAAAAGTTACTTTTTCTGGTTTTCCATTCCTTAATATTGTTTTGAGTAGTCAGAAACTTGTAATAACCTGGTGTTTAAGGCCCGTCTACATTTTTAGTTCAAATTAAGCAGCCGACAATTTTGTAGTAAGAAATGGTACTTGTTTCCTTTCCTCTAATTATTTTTTCTTCTTCTTTTTTTTTTTTTTTTTTTTTATCTTTCTTTTGGTAAGTGTATTTAGCTAAATGTAGCCAACTACAAGTTTGAACTGCTTTCATTTCTTCATTTAAATTAATAAGGATGTTTCTAGCATTCATACTAATACAGCATCCACCAGATACTGGTGGCTGCAGACCAGGCTTTCCCTCTCAGTAGCAACGTCCTTGTGCAAACCTCATTTATATGCAAAATTTTAAGTACCTCATCCGTATTTCTACACAACTCTTAATATCTCTTAAGACCAGGGCTCACAGCATCTTCATTCAGTTTTCTGAACTTCTCCATTCCCTGCAGTTATCTAGCAATTTGATTTTAATATTCATTCCGTAAAGAAGTGACACTAATTCTCTCATTAATCTTCTCTTCTCTCTTTAGCAGCCAAGATCTAGGAAATTCACTTTCCATTGATCAGTAGCTTTTAATATAAAAATACAGGTTAGACTGTACAGATGTCATACCGTAGGCGTGTTAATTGTGTTTTAAGATGATCATCTTTCTTGGCAAATTGGATCAGTGATGTGCCAGCAAGGACCTAAGCAATCACTCTCAGAAGAATACTGATCCAAACCCTAATGCATTTCATAATATATTATGTAGCAAATATAAAGTCTGTTAAAACATGTTATTAAAGTCACTGAGGCTTCTAATTTCAGGGCACTGAAATGCAGGGACAACAGCAGGAATGGTAGCACATAAAAGCTGATGGCATTTTTGGATCAAGGGCTTAAAGAAAGCCCAGCCTTAAAAGGGGTAAATAAGTTATTGCATAGATCTTTCATCCTCCAAATTAAAAAAAGAGAAAATGAGTGCTGTAGAAATATAGGCCATCACTTACCATATCATGGTCTGAAACAGGCCCAAAACTGGTGACGAAGATGTCAGTTTTCACTTCAGTTACACGCTCTGATGAAGCAGGAAATTATGACAGTGAGTGACTATCAACAGTCTTCATTAGATCTAGCCACTACCAATTCTCACAATAAATAGAAAAATTACTGGCTTTGATTAGCCATTCTGAAATTGGTCTGCAATATGGGCCTGGTAATTTAATGCTTCTAGATGTAATTTCACAATCAGTATTGTCAGCAACAGTTTTTTTATTAGAGGTTTTCCACAGAACTTTTTGAGATGTAACAGTACAGCAGCTGCAGTTATGCTGTTGTGGAAATCTTTTCACTATTTGATAAATCATCTTGTCTGACACTATAACCAGTGCTCTATAATCTCATTGGGTACTCAGTTTCTGGGAAAACTAAAATAAGGTCTCTAATAATTAACCCTGGGCTTGCGAGTTATGTATTTTGTATTGGGACACAAGAACACAGAAGAAAGAAAGAGAGAGAATACATTATGGTGTATACAAACATGAATATACTTTATTGGTATGAGTTAGAAATGGCTGTATTACCCTTTACGTCAATAAACAAAAAGGAGTTTAAACTTTTCCAAATAAACATCAGCTAAACTTCCCTACTGAAATAATCTGTGTAAATGTTTTTTGAAAGTGAGCTCTCCAGTCCTATAAGCCTCAGTGATAGATTCGTATAAATAATACTTCAGAAATCTGTAACATGTACATAACACAGATTATATGTATATGCTGTATCATGCAGCTGGACTCCTCTGTGGTTTCCAGGATGTACATTTGCTCCATGGCACAATGCCTTTGGACATTTCAGAAGAAACTAGTGACTTTAGTGGTCACAGGTGTTGAGACACCTAAACTGGTGTTGACCTCGAGAAAGAGATCAAACATCTGACTTCTGTAGATGGACTGGCAAAAGAGCCTTTGAGAAAGACCCAGGCTTCACCTCCCCCCTTCCTCTCCTCTCCCTCTACACACACACAGGATCAGTCACTTCTGAGCATACTGGTATTTTATAGGGCACACACAGCAAAATATTCACCCAGGATGGCATATATCAAAATAACCCTGTTGAATTAAATATAGCTGCAGGGAGTAACACCACCTGGAGGCAGGAATCCAAGCAGTGTTGAGTGGAGCTAACCCCATCAGCTTTCCAAAGTTACGGTGACATAAGTCTGAATGCATGTACTGAATACATTTACTATTGTGATTCACGAGTCAGCATGGGGATTTTGGTAGAAGTTTCAAATGTGTGCATTTCTGAAATAACTTTCAAAAATAAATAAATTGAGCAATCTGGAATATTAAAAGTAATCCTAAAGAAAATACAATAGTACATGTGTAGTAAGCAGACATGCAGCAGACAAATTTTTTCTAAGACTAATAAATATATATGTAGCTATTTGTATAATGTTATTTAAATATTGTAAAATAATTAATGAAACCCCCCCTAATTTAATACAACCCTCTGAATTCGAAAGACTTTGGCCTGCTTAAATATGATTTAATTCATCTGACAAGAAAATTTAGACTGAAGGGAAATAAAATAAGGAATCAGCGTTAAGCAGCCAGTTATAATATACATTTCTGTATCTGTGCAAAAGTTCTAATAAGAATCAGTGTTCCACAATGCTCATACAGGTCTTTCACTTTCATTCAAAAAAAGTGTGCAACTTCTAAATATATAAAAACAGAAAAGAGTTCATATAAATATCTAGTATAGATACAGTAAAATATAGGAGAGACAGCAAAAATCAAGAAGTAATATTAGATCTGATTCTACTGTCAATCTAGAAATGCAGTGGATGACCCATAATCTGTTAATAAATTAATGCAAAAATTATGCGGTATCAATATTAATCTTCAGGACTCATAAAAATGATGAAATTTCCAATTTATTATTCACAATCAAGGAAAGTAAAATACTGGGTTGTGGATGAACTGCTTAATATTATTTTTGTTCTTGATATCTGTGACTGAGACATGTACAAAGTACAGTGAGTATTGAGAAAAGCACTGGATAGGTGAAATTTCCTCCTTAGGTGTCCAGTTGAATTAATATGGGACCTCATTGTTGCTTACAAACTTTGCAATTGACTTAAAGAAATTTCAGTATTTTCTTGACATCTAGTGGTCTCTGGACTTAAAAAAGTTCATGGTGAGAATTTGACTTTCTGGAACTGAAAAAGGCATATGGTTGTTCAGAAATTACTTGGCTTGAGAGGAAAGGATTCTGTCTTTCAACCCATCACTGTCACAAAACTCAAGAGGCTATGGTCATGTATGAAATAGTGGGCAGAAAAAGGACATGGAGATTTCACAGGGTCCAGTAAAACTTTGCTGAATGGACTCCAGCTACCAAATCCAGCTGCCTTTTCTTAAGACTGAGAAACTGATACCATCCTGAAATCTATTGGCCTTTTAAATACTGAAAAGTGAATCTCAAATAGCTTTTATATCTTTCATGCTTCTTCCCCACCCCTCTGTCTTCTTTCCTCTGAGACACTTTGGGAGAGAGAAGATTCTAGAAGCTCTTCAGACGCAAAAGGATGCTCCTTAAGAGTCCCAGCTCTGAGCAAGGCTCTATTTAATATGATTCAGCTGGTTTGCCTTGCACAAACACAGAATATGCTCTTTGAGTCAGCAGCAATCCATGTTGTGCTATCCTCAATTCTGGCTTTGGGAGACAGGTAGTCATAGAAGAGAGGCTGAAGCTTAAGGAAATCACTTGAGGACACAAAATAGAGACTTAAGACTTTTGCACCAAGAAGGAAGATTTCCAAGGTAGTGAAAAAATAAGCAATGCTTTTTATTTCTATATGATGTTGAAAATAATTTAAGTGGCATGTAAATCACATGAAAATTAGAAAATTCAGATTGTGAACTCAGAAGAGATTGTGTTATCTTCACACTGATTACACTTTTGCAGTGCACCTAATCACTTCAAATGCAGATAAACCAATATACAAACCACCAACTTTTTTTTCCTCTGGTGTGTACCTCACTTTCAAGACCAATGAAAAAGTGTGTATCAACACAGAAAAAGATTAGCCACTCCAAAATCATATGGAAGTTTTGAAATTTTTGTTTACTGTTTTACTAATTAGATGATTCAACTGTGCTTTGTTAAGTGCTTCAGAAGTTGTGAGTCATTCCTGCACAGGACATGTGTTTACTCATACAGTTAGGATATATATTTAGAATCAAGGTTACCCATGTTCAATTTGCATCTTGATTATCATGGGAAGGCTTAAATTGTGCTTCAAATGCTCAGAACGCATTTTTCAGGAACCACAAATCCTGAGTTATATTCAAAAGCTTCACTGAGAACTAGAGAAAAGTCTTAGTCATTGACCAAAACAGGCACAGGTCAGGAGCTGGCTGGATTGCTGAAGAGAAATCCAGCAGTTCTAAAGATGTATTAAGTATGTCTCTTGATCATGCTGTCTATCTCATGAACCAGTAGTAAGTAATGTAGAGATATCTGTAGAACATGTAACTATTTAAGTAAGAAACCCTAAGGAAATTATTAATGACTTACTGGTTTTACTATAAGGCAACCACAGGGTCCGAGTAGTTACTGAGCAGCAAAAAAGCAGATGAATACCACACCCAGACACTCTGGAACACAGCTTTAGGCAATTGATCCACATACAGCTACGAAAGCATCAGTCAACATCAACTACTGTAATTTTACTGTTCACAAATACCGTGTTTTGCTAATGATGCTAGACTCGCGTAAACTCAAAATTAGTAACAATAAATATTTTGATTTAAACTCCCAGGGATCTCATTATTGCTAGAATTGTGACTGGATTATAAATTGAGAACAAAATAAGAAATACAGATTTATTTAAACAGCAGGAAATAAGCCTATTTATCAGGAGAGACCATACATTAACTGTTTTCCTTTATGACCTGTTGGTATTTGAGCACAAGGCTTATTTGAATTCCATGTTTTAGTGGTTTAAGTTAATTCCATTTTTTGGTAATGCAATTGTTCTTCCTGCATGTCTTGTGTACGTCTGTGCTACAATTATTAATATGGAGGAGACTTTCTTCTGGCTTTGAACAAAAGGAATTTTGATACCTTAGACTAATCAGCCCATCTGTGTCCTGTGAACTGTTTTGATTGAAGAACCACAACAAATACACTCATAGGAATTTTGTGCTGCTGCTTTAGTAAGAGTAGAGACCAAAAGGGAGAAGAGGGAGCCGTCCTGTGACCGCCCACTGCAGCCTGTGCTGGATTTACTGGGACTTGCACATGCCAATTAACAGCTCAAAACTGTGTCCTACCTACCTGCTCATATCCTACCTACTTCCCTACTCCTTAATTAAATCAATTTTCCTAGGATTTTCTAACACTTTTTACAGTTGTCTTTACATTAGTGTGGTGCCTACAGAGTGGAAAAAAAAGACCATAATCAGCCCCTTCAGTTTTACAAAGTGTAGCATCTGGTCCTTTACTTACAGAATCATGTGTAGGGGGTGAGGTCTTTTCATTTAGAGGAGGAACACTTAAGTTTAATTTTGGTTATGCATACAAACAAAACCCTTATTTTCCCTAAACTTTATATTAGTTCAGATATGTTAAAATAAAATACAATTTCCATTTGGACCTCAATAACCAAGAGGAAATTTTATCATGTTTATGTGTAATGTTCTCATGCAACTGAATCTTAAAATTTAATTAACATGCGAGGTTCATTTTCCCATCCCTTCCGCTCTGCAGAAGTAAAGAATTGCCTGAGATTGACTGATGTTCCACTTAAGGGCAGTCCCACTCAATTTTGATAAACATCACACAGGAGACATCAATAAATACCTTTTACTAATAGCATAAAATAAGTATAATTCTGTTCAATACTCAAGGTGATAATCTACTTGGGGTGATCTACTGGGCATTCAACCCAACAATAAAACCAAATTTAATTCAGGAAGATTCTGGTCTGTCAAATCAATCAAACCATTGTTGTTTGTTCTGTATTAACCTTTCTACTACAAAATCCCTCTCAAAGGGATAAGCCACATTTACCATTATTCTATTTTAAAAGGCCCCAGAGCATGTGGTATCCTTTACTTTTAGGGAGAGGAGATGTGCTATGAAAACGTGAAAGTCTTAGAAAATCTGTAGCTGCCCCTGATCTCATGTTAATGAATCTCATCACCAAATACAACCTGCCCTAAGTAAGTCTTCCCTGTCTCCACTGTGGCACTTCAAATCTGCTGTGGTGGCAACCGAGGGATCATCTTTATGCCCCACAGGAAGACAACCCTGAACAGGGAATGGTATATACATTTACCTGAGGAACCTATTTTTCCCACCCTTTTTCATTGCTCTTCAATTCTTTTAACTCCTAATCTAGACACAGCGCTTCACTAGGAGACATCACTACACACTGAAGTGAATTTTTTTCTTATTTCACTCCTTCCCAGCACATTTGATCCTTCATTTTTTTCAGGACTGTGTATTTGAATAGAGATCAGCATCTTTATTATTTAAGCCATTTTGATCACTTCTAGTTCTACAGTCCAGGTAGTTCCCACAGAAAATTATGCCATTACCTCAATGACTTCCCTTGGTTTTTTTCCCCTAATGTCTGGCATGATTTCCTCTTTTCAGCTTCAATACGTTCCTCTGCAAATGCTCCTCCTTGCTTTTTGTAAATGATTATCCTCTCATAGAGTCAATAGGTGTCCTCTAGTATGATTCACAACATTTTTACATTTATTTTGGAAATTCTATTTTCCATGCATAAATAACTAAATGTAACTACTTGTTCATGTTTATGGATGGGTACAACAGATGCTATTTCCTAGCAGTGTCTAAGTGACTAAGCCCACATACGAAGGAGGAAAAACAAGTAAATAACATAATTTATATCAATAATTATTGATAAGAAATGCGAATGTGCTAATGCATAATATGGTGTTGCATGCTCTTTTAAAAAAGAATAAGATTAGTTTTATCAATGATGTCTTTTTTTGAATAACAAGGATATTCAATCACTATAATTTTTCCTTGTGGGTCACCAACTCCATTGTTTTATATTCTGGTTAATGAGAAATAATTCCTTCTTTCCCCCTTGTTTAATGGTAAAAAGTTCAGAGTTTCTCATTTCATTTCAGATATGGCCTTATTGGGTTATCTGATGAATGATAATTTCCATTCCCATACTCTTTATGGAGCATATATGAATTTTAGTTTCCCTTTTGAAGTAATACCTCAAAAGAAGATATTAAAAAAGGCAAGGGTGGAGTTAATTTTAATCTATCACTTATTCTATGCATGCTCAAAGAGGGATTCAAAATTCAGCACCTCTAAATTTTTCATTATCTTAATGCTCCACCTTTTACCCTGGCTTTCTCATGAATACACACTATAGCTCCTACAACGAATCTTTGTAATGAGATCTCTCCAGAAGGTTGTTCTTGGCTTCATGGTACCTCATGAGCTGCACCAGAATAGTTCTACCAAACAGTGAAACTGTTCACCACACTAACAGGATGCTTGCAAATTTGAAATTGAGAAATATCATGGTGTTTATTTCAAAAAAGGATTAATTTAGTCCTCTAAATAAGTAGAGTCAAGATCAAGATCAAACCCCTTTCACAATTCATTACAATTCTTCAGTAACAAAAGATACCTTTTCATCAGTGAATTCTTCATGCATACACATAATGGCAAGGAAGGAAAACCAAAAAATCTTACTGAAGAAATTCTATCATCTCCCATTTATCCCATAGGTGAGAAATAAATTGGTCTCTTTTCTGTTTCTGTTCCTGTTCATGCACACAATTTTGTTTCTGTAGGTGTAGAGATTTGTAAAAAGTGCACTACAGGAGGAGAGGTCGTACTGGGATAACCAGAGTTTTCTGCAATGTGCCCTTTTCCGTAAGACAAAGTAACTGCACCACACATTGTTTTACCTCATCTGCTGTATCTCAGAAGGCATAGAAAGAACAAAACAGACGTTTTGGATGATTGGAAAAGTGCTATAGTGCACTCAGTGATACACAGATTTACACTGTTCTTAACAGCAAAAATTTATCAACGTAATATATAAGGAGGCTGTCTGGTCTCTTAAATTCTCAAATAGCTACATTGCAGCTAATATGGAAGGAATGAGTTTTAGAGTTAATTCTATATATCTAAAAATGCTGTAGCATTGGTAGATTTCTTAACTTTTGCTTCAGAATGGATAAAGACTGTGTTCTGATCAAAATATTTAACAAGAAACCATCTCTTATGTTGGGAAGAAAAATGAAACCACTGCTTTTCCGTACATTTTAAAATTTCCAGTAACAAGTCGTGATATCATGGAAAGCTATTGAACTTCCGACTCCAAAACCCATGCTACATTTGATATATTGATTTCGATTTCTCAAGGGATATTTTTATGCATGGAACATTCCAGAATACATTTCCCCATTATACCAAGGATCTAAATCAACTGTCACAATTGAGTCATCCTGAGGTGCTTCACTCATATTTAGATTTAGATACCTGAGGAAGAAGGTATTGAAGATGTGAATTTCCGAATTCCTGAGCACATCCTTTATTATAAGTTGCTACCAGGACTGAAAACATCAGCCTAGGTATTTGTCTCTAGTTTTTGAGATCTATAATTTATATCTTTTGAATAATGCCTTATACAATAGTTAAAAGAGTAAATCTGTTTCTTACTATACCTGATTTAAAACATTAATTTACTGCCCACAATTTAATCAGATGTGGAATTATTTTTTAAAGCCATGGTACTCTTATTTCTCGTGTTCATAGCTAACAAACATAAGAGAGAAATTTGCTGAACTGACACTGTGAAAATATAGTATACTGTGAAGGAGGAAAGTTGTGATATTTGAGGTTCTTGGTTACAGGCAGGAACAGGCAACACAGTTCAAAAAAGGAAGGATGCAAAGATTATTCAAACTTCTCTAACCCTTAAAGAAATTACTCAATTCTTCCTTCTCTCCAACCCATATTTCCCATCACTCACTGTTGCTTTCAAAAGCCATACAAATTGCTATGTAACTTTGTGAAGAGATTCATTTCCTTTCTGTCAGGAGTAAATTTTAACTCAACCAGATGATTCTTTCATGAGTACACTTTTGAAGTCTGCATTCAGAAACATATAGATAAAGACACAGACATAAGAGTTTATACTGATGTGCTTAGTTCTCTAAATTGCAATCCAGAGAATTAGAGAAAATCCTTTCCCGGCATCTCCCTTTGTTTTCTCTTCTAGTATCTGTTAAACAAATCAAAATAGCTATAAAACTCATATAGGAAATCATCATATGCTCAGATTTTTCTTGTAGACATGTACCAGACTCTACAAAGTTTACAGAGTCTCATTTATTTATTGTCTTCTGTGCTTTATTTACTGCGATAGAGTAGCTGACTGAACTCTACAGTTCCATTAAACAAAGAAAAAAGGAGCATTTATCTACCCTAGGTCAAGGGTTCACAAGAAAGCAGGCAGTAATACTGGAGAAAAAAGTGAAAAATTACTCTTTTGTTGTATATTACCTGAAATTGCACACAAAGATTTACAAACCAAGACATTTTTTTATGTGTTAATTAATACTTTTTGAACAGAATTTTATCTTTAACCATTCCTCAAAATCTGTGAAGTCAATTTATTGAGGAGCCTGGCTCACAATTCAATAACAGCTGCAAGATGGTAGCCTCAAACCACAGAATAACCTTACGCTTAATTACCTTCCATTTCATCCACAGGAGATGATACAAGAATTCTTAATGCAATACCCCCTTATATTGCAGTTCCTCTGAGAGTGATTAAAGGAAAACAATCTGAACTATATTTTTGTGGGGTTGCTCTGTTTTATTTTACCTGAAGGGTCCAAAAGGGAAAAAAAAAATCGGAAAGAAGTAAAGCCAACCTTTACATGCACTGGAAAGAACAGATTTGTAGATTTGTGCTTGTCTGTTTAGAATTTCCATGTTTGTGAACAGTAAGCTTTTAAGACCCAATTTTGGGAACATGTCACAGTAGAACAACTCAAAGAATGAACACAGAGATGTTGATGAAGACCAGGCTTTGTAACAATGTTTTTATAAAGACATAATTGCTATGTGGTTTTATGCCTTTCTCAGGATTCAGCACCAAGTGCAGAAAAATAAATGCATTTTTACCAAACTGTGAAGAAAAAAATGTTACAGAAACAAATCGTTACATACCTAAGTAGAAAAAAAAATCTTAAAAACTTCTCTGAGACAATCTACTAGATTGTATCTAGATTGATACTTTCACTTTAAAAAGCCCAATTCATTTTATGAAAATAGTCATAGATATATGGGCTATTTAGGCCTCATTCATCAACTTGTCATTTGTCAGGTCACAGGTTGCATTTTTTTATCTATTCTTTATACATTCAAAGTTTTACTACCCATTCAGCAGTCTTCTTGAATTGCAAACCATTTTCTTCTTTTAGGTACAAGTGTGAGAAAACCAAGTATGTGAAAGACAGGGAAGGCATGGCTTTTGGGAAAAAAAAGCTATGTATCAGCATTACTTTATGTATATATATAAACAGAATTTAAATAATTATATTATGGAAAAAATAATAATGTTTTAACTGATTTTTTATCCAGCATGTAATACTGAAAATCATAATACAACACACCTCCCAGTCCTGGTCTCAAGCGGTTGTCATAACCATCCAGAAGACGATCCAATATTCTGGTGAACACTGTGGTGTTGTCTTTAAGTTCATCTTGTGATGAGGTTTGTCCGTAGCTGAAATACACAACAGTTAACACTGAAAAACAGTAATCCACCAATAACCTTAGAAAATGGTAATTCCAAAATCCATTTAATCTCGCTTATACTGGTTTATGGTCACATAACCTCCTCCATATAACAAGACTAGTGCTTTATAGAGTTCTTGCACAATTACATTTTCTCCTTAAATTGTAAGTTTTCAAAAATCATTAAAAAATCAGTGCCCCTCTATAAATGGTGAGCAAGTAGAATGTTAGTTCCTTAATGTTTATCTCATTACTCCTTAATGTTTATAATGTGCTAATATGTGTTTTTCTCAGGAAAATGCTCATTTGTCAGCAAAGAGTAATGTGTTTAATTCATAATAGCTATAAACGGTTTGCATACAAAGAAAGATACAGTAATTTAGAACACTGAAAAGTACTGACAAAAATAGAGATATCTTCTTTTTAAATATAGAAGTAGATCGAGTGAGTGTGCATTTTCATAGATCGACATATAATTTTGCTTTTATTTCTCATTTTTTGGTAGCAGTAATATTTGGAGGAATATCCCCATCTTTGCCTTTCAAATGCGTAACAAAACCATCTGTTGATATGAAAATCTCTCATGTCTATAAAGCTTCCCTTAAAGATACCTATGTATGTCTCTAACTCAGTCAAAGGTCCTGAAATTTTACTTGAAGAAGGATAAAATTAAAACTCTTTGAACTCAGCTACCAAAATCTAAACTTCCGTCAATACAAATCAGAATTAAATCCTTAGGTTTAAGGGTTTCTGTCTGCTGTAGATGACACAAGAATCAACCTCTTTCTTAAATCTGAGACCTTTACCTAATACTCTGCCACAGATGATTTTTTTAATCATAGATTACATGATAGATTAAATCCTAACCCAGTAGAGGTTTTTCATTCATTGCTGGGAAGACTTCCATTACAAACAAGTGGAGTCATCAGGGCTAAAAGCTGCTTTTCAAAACATCATTTTGTTGCACACATTACTACTGAACTGGAGAAACAGTGCGGCACCAAAACTTCTTCTTAGGATCAGGTCTAGTGACGGAAGTGATTCTTCCACTGGTCAGCCTGTCTCCATTCAGAGTACATGGTTCTTGGTGCCCTGCCAGTCCTTCCTGCTCTAACCACCAAAGACTTTCTCAGGAGGAATATGATGCTACATGAAATGATCAGGTTCTGTTAAACTATGAAATTATTTTTCTGTGTGCTGCATCAGTCAGACATCTTTTGTGTATCCTACGCTTACATTCCACTTGGATCAAATACAGAGAGAAGGAGGAAGGATACTCTGAGTATAGGTACTCTGGAAATGCTTCCAAGTTTATTTTGCAGCACAGGTTTAAGTATTTAACACTATAAATTTAAATCAGTTTCAGCACTGACATCCACAGAAGTTTTAATAATTTTTGGTTTATTTCCATAGGGTGTGATATTTTAATGCATATAAATCACTATTTCCAATTAAAAGGCAAAATCCCTAACAGTTAAAAAAAAATATTATGAATTTCCTCTAACCGTATCATACAACTTCACTTAATAAAAAAATAAATTGATTTATATTTATTGATCATACCTACAGTTGAATTTCAAGTCACACATACTAATTTTTTTTATGATTCCTCTGTTACCAAATAACAAGTTCTTCTGCTGTCTGTAGCCAGCATTTTATCTTTTAAAGGATCTTTCCTCAAAAAGCTTCCCCAGAATTTCAACGCAGGACCTTCAGTGGATTAAATTTTATATTAACACTCATTGTCAGAAAAAAAGCTGCTCTTTATACATATCTCAAGGATATCAGAAGGTCATCAGTATTAAGGTGGAAAAAGGACACAAAAACACTTCAGAATGTTAATGGTAAATAAATGAGTATGTTTGTGAGGAGGCATCAGGAAGATGGGCTGGAGGCAGCGCAGTTGGATACTATGCACCACTTCCATGCTGGGAGTCACATTTGTCAGTGCCCTCACCTGTTCTTCCCACCATTTTAACAAAGGTAAAAAGCACCATGAGGACTGGGTTTAATTGGCATATGAGGGCTGGGTTTAATTGGCATATGGTCACAACAGGAAGATTCTGAACATTTATGCACATGTGGGGTAGACTGTAACTCCAGAGTGATTGTGACTTTTCATTCAAACCACGTATTAAAATAGTCCTATTGCTGGGCTTTTTTATGATAAAAAGAGTGACACGGGAAGACTGTCTTTCTGTATCTCACACACTTTATCTAATTTATCAATTGTTTTTTATCATAAAGCGTTCACAACACTCCAGAGGGAAAGCAAGGCTACTAGCTATGACAAAATGGCCTTAAACCCACATCTGCTTCTTGTAAGGTGTGTACATTTTGAGAAAAATATGACTGTATGCAATTGTGTTTTCACATTAAACCCCAGTCTCATAAAAAAACTGTGCAGGGACTCCATCTACAGGTCATTATAATCCTGACACACCATCGGATTTTTAAACTCTGGTCCAGTGCGTTTTAATTCTCACATTAAGAATGCACATGCACCCATTACAGCTACGATAAATATCTGTGCATAGATATCACTAACAACCTGCACATCTATAGAATAAACATGTTTTCAAAAAATTCCCTAGCTAGGTCAGATGAAGTGCTTCAGGAAGACTTCAAATCTTGCCTTTAATATATTATAAAAATAAATGTATTGTTTCTGAAACATTATTCAATACAGCAGCTGTTACATGAATCACCCACTCCACAAAAATTTAAAATCTTCAAGGCAGTAAGAAAATAAGTTCCTCTAGAACTGTGAATGCATAAGAAGACAAGACTAACCGTGGAGATCAAGGCACAAATAGATCTTTTAGGGATCACTATTGACAACAACAACAGTCTACTGCTTTCTGGTCATTAGGTAACATCATTTTCAAGCATATTAAATGTGTTTTATAATACAAAAATATATCTGAGAGTCTTCTTAAATGTCTTCACTGAATTTTGAATTGGACACAGTACTTCAAGCATACCTCAAACTGCTTTATAGTCTTTAGTTAGGCTACTAGTTGTTTGATGAGGTGTTTTATGATTACAAATTGTTCTTTAATTAACGTTATTTTTAGATTATTATTTCAACAAATATTCCACAAATACAAGTGCAGAATGGTCTTTCAAACATAACTGTCATGGGCTTTGAGCTTACAAATTCTTCTTCATGCAAGCAATCTCCCTTCACCAGGAAGGTCTACTTCAGATTTTCAATACAACTACTAAGAAAGCACACAATCCCGACCAACAAAGAAGTGAAATTATGCCTCTGCTTGCAGGCACAATTAAGTTACTAAAAGCATTTACATGAGATTTAAAAAAACCCTTCATTATACTTTTTTTCCCTCTGAAGAAACTTGTATTTCTGAATAGTCATTACATAAGAACAGAAAAAAAATTGCACAGGTTTTTAAGAGTTAGTTTAGTTTCAATTTGTTTCAGAAAGCTTTTGCTTTATTTTTTCACCGTATTGACCAAAAAAGTTTCACGCAAAAAAATTGTAGTTTCCTTTTAAACTTCCCTTACATTTAGCTGGGACTTGAACAGGGATTAACTTCCCCCAATACACTTAGTGGTAGTGCAGCCCATGCAGAATTTGTTCTATGCTGCTACACTAAATTAAAGGTTCCTAAAATATGAAAAAATTTAAAAATATCTCCCCACCTTCTTTCAGTCAGTGCATTCAGGAGAAGGCTCCAGGCCCAGAGGCAGTCACAAAGCACCAGGAATCCCTTCATGGTGGACTCTGGAACTAGAAGGAAAATAACCATTAACATCCCCCCTGATTAAAACAGGTATTAGGGAAAAAAAATCTGACATTGGAAACTTCTGCAGAATAATTTGATGTCAGGCAATGGCCTCACAACAGTAGAGCTCATGGCATTCAGAATAAGGGTGCACGGCCTTGGTTATTCTCCTGGTTACCTTTTACTTTTAGACCCAGAGACTGAGGATGAGGTTTATTTTGTGGTAAGGGTGTATTCTTTTTGCATTACTAT
The DNA here is from genome assembly GCF_020740725.1 of Corvus hawaiiensis. Taxonomy (NCBI): domain Eukaryota; kingdom Metazoa; phylum Chordata; class Aves; order Passeriformes; family Corvidae; genus Corvus; species Corvus hawaiiensis. Next base: position 13,813,664 of record NC_063227.1, on the reverse strand, counting down.
TGAACTTTAACAAAAACAATTACATGTAAAAGCTGCTGTCCCCAAACCCTGTGGCAATTCTTACTCAGTTTCCCCCTGTGCTGACAATGTGTCAAGGCACCTCCACAGCATTTCCAGATAACCAAATGTAATTGGTTTTTTGTTTGACTTGAGCCAGCCTGAGCCCTTCCAAACCTCTGGGAAGGTGTCAGTATATGGTAGTGTGACTGAGGAAAGTGATGCTTTCCTCACAGCCACTGCTTTGCTTTGGTGTGACGGAAACAACTTTCTTCTACAGATACAACAATCCTCCTCTTCCCTGAAATAACAGCATCAGAAAAGGACTAAAATGAGCAGATTCTAGCTCTGTGATCTGCTGCTACATAGGCACTCTTTAGGGCTAAGGGGCACAATTAGTAATGAAACCATGTGCTGACAACATACACATCATCTCCTAAATCTCTACCAGTCTCTGAATGCTGCTAGGAAATGTTTTTGCATTAGCAGCCTTTTCCTCCTCTCCAAGCATTTTCTGTACTCTCTCCAGACTTCACTGACTTACTCTCAGTTTACCTTTGAGTAAAAAGTAACACAACTCAGAAAGTTTCTTCTGCTTTCTAATAAACCATAAAATAGAAAGTTAGGTGATATTTGTGGAATCAGTGTGGCAGATTGAACTAATTGCCCAGGAGAGGTTGCAGGTCCCTTTATATATCAATTCAATGTGTGCTGGGATACAGCTGATTTTTAGGATTCGTTACATTAAATAAGGTTAACAAATATGAAGCCTGCATTTTCCCCCAACAGTGAATTGGAGGGCTTTTTACGTGCCCGAGAAAATGAAGCACCGTATGTACAAATGTTGTTGTAGCTTTAAATAAAGCTTCCCCAATTCACTGTGCACTCTCAGGGACAATTTAAATCAATAAAATACCGTTACAAAGCGGTATGTAAGCAATGAGATATAATTAATGCCTTTATAGCCAAATGATCATCAGATAAGCATTGAATGGAGCTGAGCTAATCTAACTGGATAGGAAGGAGCTGGATGTGGCAGGAAAGCGTGGATAAAGATATTCAGGGACGGGACTGCATCTTAACTTGCTCTGTAATCAGCCCCCTTACATAGGGAAAGACAACATCAGTGGCTTCAAAAATCACCTTCTCTCGGTCCTGCCAACTTCTGCCTTTGCAAAAGGCTCCTCGGGATAAAGAAAGGAAAGTGAATTATTCTGAACTATTTTGATCTGTTGAGCTCCATGCTCGCGCCCCTCCTCCCAACATCACCCCCTGCTTCGATAAACCCATCCAGGCACCATAAATCCCGAAGAAGGAAAGTTTCTTGCAGCTGGAAAAAGCAGATGTTAACTAAGACTTTGAATGAGCGTTAAAACCCAACAGCCCCCGGCCTCCCCCACCCGCTCCGCCTGACAAGCCAGCGCCGGTTTTCCCATTCAAAATGGGAGCAAGAGCCACGGTTCTGGGAGCGTTTCAGCAGCGCCCACTGAAGAAAAAAAAAAAAAAAAAAAAAAAAAAAAGGATAATTAAAAACAAAATCAGGGGCAAAAGGGGGGCATTTTGATGCATTTTGACTCACGGTGAGAGATTGAGAGATTTGCTCCTCTCTGAGGCTCAAATCGAGACTTGTTTTCCTCCCGGCATTTCAACTTTGCATCCCCCTGCCCGGAGCAGCCACCCCTCCCACCGCACCCGCGGGAGGGAAAAACCCAAACCCAAAACCTTTCTGCGAGGGACCAGCGGAAATCAGTCGGCGCTAAAAAATAAATAAATAAGATAATTGACAATGCCCATCGATCGCTGCGGATTTTCAAGCTGGAGGGATAGGGGAAAAAACCACCCCGACCCGGCGGTACCTGCAGAAAGAGGGGAGAGGAGCCGCCCGCGCGCGGAGACGCGGTGCCCGCAGCCGGGAGGGCCCGGAGGGGTGCGGATGTGTGTCCGTGTGGGTCCGTATGTGCCCGCGCGCGCGTCCGGGGGTGCGAGCTAACAGCCGCCCTTACCGGAGCCCTCGGGCGCGGGTCCGCGGCGCCGCTGCCCGGCGCTGCCCTGCCGGGTGCCCGCCCGCCGGCGCGGAGGCTGCGCGGCTCCGGCTCCGTCGCTCACTCCGCCTCGGCCATCGCCGTCGCTGCTCCGCTCCTCTGGGCTCAGCACCCAAATTTCGCTTCCCAGTATTCCGACCGCCGCTACACAACAAAAGCTTTCTCTTTATCAAGACAGTAGTAATACGTCCCAGGGTAAACCGGATGTGAAATAGGCTGTGACTTCATGCCAGAGAGATTTTATTTTAGAAAGGAAGGTGGTACCAAGCTCTCATCTAGAGACCAATCCGCCCATTTTTTATATGCAGCACAATTTAACTTCCAGTGCTCTCGCCCTAATCCCTTTCTCTCTGGCTGCAGACTCAAATCCTTCTACAATCTGCAGCATTATTATTACTGGGGGGAGGCTGCGCGGCCGGGGGAGGCTGCGCTAAGCATCTTTATAGACACTTGCAGTTTACAAAACAGTCTATTTTAAGGGTCGTACATGAAAAATATAACCGATCTGTGTTAGCGTTCAACTTTTGATCGAGTATTTAGTCGAGGCATAAATATGAATGAAGGCTGGCCAGGGGTATTGAGGATGCAGCACTACGAGCGTGTGCCTATAGACTCTGTGCACCTATAGGGACCTGGCGGCAGACCATGGCTGTAACCAGACGGGGACAGAGATGCTGTGCAATACTAATTAAACGTAGGTAACACGCATTTTGGGCGAGACCCGTAGGAGATGGATAGGCTCCAGGAGCCGGCGGCTCTTCCCCACTTCCACACGCCTTTAGTCGGCAGGTACCACGTTCGCCCGACGCGGTCCCGGGGCTCAGCTGAGGACTGTGCTCGGGGGCTGCCAGCCCCTGCCCACTGTCCCGCTGTCCCTCAGGACCCCGCTGGGCACCGGAGCCGGGACATTTCCCGGCACCGGCGGAGCCCGCGGAGCCTCCGGCTCGCTCCCGCGGCGGGTGGAGCTTCAGCCGCTCTCCGAACAAGCGCGGTGGCCCTGCCCTGCCCCACCCGTGGTGACCGAGGGGCACAGTCCTGCCCCACGTTAACGTCACTTTAACCCCTATCCAGACCTCCTCCCCTCAGGTGGGAACGAGCTGGGCGAGCCCGGCGGGCGACGGCACTTCTGCGGAGAAACAACGAGAAAGTTGGATGCATCAGGTCCAGAGAGGCGTCGGTGTGCGGGGGAGCGCAGGCAGCGCTCACCTGCCCAGCACAGGTTATGGTCCCTTTAGTTCGAGGCGCCTTTCACCAGCTCCAAGCCTTCTGCAGAGATGCCAGACATTGCTGCCACGAGCACAACGTGGTCAGCTGTCCTTGCTCTGGTTAATGTAAAGATAAAATGAAGTCCTTCATCAACGTATCTCTTCCTTATAAAGCACTACCAGCATCTGTGGGGTGGAAAAAAGAAATTCCTTATATCATATACACCTACTGGATTTCAAATACCGTCTACTTTCCCTCTTCTCAATGCCATCACTGATTTAGTTTCTGTTCCCTCCTATGATGCTGCTCCAAGGGAGATCAAAATCCATATATCTTGTCAGAGATAACCTGAATTGATATCTTGCATTACAGTTAAGCTATCTGTTGCAAGCTTTATCCAGATTTTTAAATCAAATATTGCACATTCTGTGCATCCTCATGAAATGCATGATCTGTTTGTCTCTGTAACAGCACAAGAAGGTTTTGATTTGACCCAAGAAACCAATGACATTCATAGCTAAGGCTGGCAGTAACTTCCAAGGTGGCAATCATTTCGGATAAGTGCCTGACATAACAGCCTAAACACTGCAATGATTTTCCTAAGCACAAGGAGAATAGAAATTTTGCTTATCAGAGTGCCCTGGCGCACCAACTTTACCCAGTCATTATGATCAATGCTGAACAGCCACAGGTTATTTTAAAGGCTTGCAATGGACTTTTTGCTTAGTTTCTTGGCATTTCCAATGTAGCTCATCTCATTTTGATTCAAGGCTGTTAGCAGTGCACAGAGAAGTAGGGAACAGAAAAACCTACCCACTTCCCAAGGAAATTACAAGCAGTGGCTTTTCAAATCACTATTACATAGACAGAGTCTTAGTGCCTAGAGGGATGTTTTTAAATATGCAACATTTTCACCTTCGTTTGCTCTTAGCTAACACAATTTACTATGTTTTTGTTCTTCCACTGAAGCACAAGAGAGTTTCGCTTAAGCAACAAGTAAACTGAGGCCCTCGCCTGAGTTTACAAAAACAACACAATGAATTTTTATTAAAGGACATGGACATTTTGTAGCTGTAAAACCACTGAGATTCCTTCCCCTGTCAATAGGGCATTAATTATATCCTTATAATGACCTTAAACTATTTTTTCTAGATGAATAGTATGTATTTGCAAAAATAAATAAATATTCAACATAGCTTTAATATTTCATTTTCCCCTTCATTACTCATGAACAAAGAGGTTGTAAGTACATTTGCTCTTTGTGTGTGTCTGGGATAGGTAGCTGGACAGAAAGATGGGCTAAAAAGTGGGTGATTGAATGGATAGAGATTCATGTACCTATGTGCACTTAAATCTGAGCAAGTGGAAAGCTGAAGCAGTTTCAGAGCCCAGGAGACATAGCCTTGCATCCTATAGTTTTCTTGACTTATTTTAATTAGTATATATACTATGGCAACTGTTTTTAGTTTACTAAAGTGTCAAGGGTTACACATGATGTTCTTTGCCTCTTTGCCTCCATGGACATAATTGCTGGGTGCCAAAGGATTATATGATTTCCTGAGTTCTCACTGGGTGAAAATATTGACCTAAAATTGAAAAGTTGTTAATTCTCTCTCTAATTCACATCTGCTCAGAAAGTAGGACAAAACTATTTTTCCTCCATGGCTGAGATTCCTGTCCATCAGTGCTCACATATAACCCAGATTTTCTCTTTTCCTTTCAAAAGCTGTTATCGTAGTTATAATGTCATTCCATAGTAAAGGCTAAGAATATTTGGATGATATCAAGCAGATAGGCTGTTTTATTATGGATTGTGTTATCAAAACAAATACTTAAG